>NW_027133527.1:4800000-6000000 GCF_026122565.2 Emydura macquarii macquarii
TACTTGCATGGCCTCCATTACTATAGTATTTGAGCACCTCACAATCTTGGCTGTATTTATCCTCACAGCACTCCTGAGAGGTAGGGCCGTGCTACCATCCCCATTGTACACATGGGGCAGTCCCCCACGGCCAGATTTGTAAAGGTATTTAGGCACCTGGAGATACACGTAGGAGCCTAGTGGGATTTTCAAAAGTGCCTAATTCCCACTGAGGAAACTGACTACAGCCCAACTAAGCCATGTCTAGTGTATGTCCTGAACGTTACCTGATGCTCCACAGGGATGAGCAAACACAGGAACTATACTCAGTCTACTCCCATTTAGCCAAAGCCCTATTATCTGAAACCCCACATTATCCAAATTCCTTTCTCTTCCCCTGTGTATCTTGCGCTGGGAGACCAGGGCGGGATCTGGATAATGTGGAGGTCTGGGTAATAGAACAGCGACTCCAACCAGGGCTGCAAGGAGGAGCTGGATGATGAGCCCCGGACCATGGGGGAGACTTCCCCATTGTCTCGATTATCTGAATTCCCAATTATCCGACTAAAATCCGTGGCCCCCGAGCTGCTCAGATCAGCAGGAGTGTACCGTACCAGCACATCAAACTGCTTCAGCAACCGACAGAAAACATTTTGTCAAATGAACTATTTGCAAATAGTTCAACTCACATTAATTGAGAAATGACTCCCAGTTTCTTTGTGTAGACGTGCTCATTAGCTTTGTATATGCTATACTGTAGATCGGCATACCCACGTTAATCTCAATGGAGCTATGGCTACTGAGACCAGCGGGGGCTCTGGCCCTTGGGGTACACAGTACTTCCCCAACCTATGTTTTATTTAAAGGTGATCCATGCATTGAGAATACCAGGGGCAGCTTGGGCTGGCTACATGCGAACTTGGGTTCCTTCAGTATTTTGGCCAGTTACGGAGACCTGGTTGCCATCAATGCAGATTTCAGTGCTGTAAGTAACCCTAGAGCCAGAGGCATGGTCTAAAGCCTGTTGCCAGCAGCTTGGTTTTCCTTTTTGCTGCTGGCAGATGTTGTGCTGCAAAAGAACCAGCCAATGTTTTTGTGTTGGGTTTCCTAGATCGACGCAGTAGCGGGTCTGAGCCCAGAGCAACTAGCTTCTTATGTGCTGGCCAGTGATGTCCTGCGTGACAGCGACAAAGCGGGCAAGGTCTTCGGGTCTCTGAATTCCCACACCATCGGTGACTTCATGTATGCTTTCAATGCTGCTGCCCAGCAGGTAACTATCTCCCCTTCCATTCAGCAGGTTGGGAAGCACAATGTAGGCCCCAGGCATGCACCAATGTTGGACTTGACCTGCTAAATGTAGGGAGATTCCACTAACATTTAGTCTGGGCTCCCACAAGACTTCAAACACCGGGTATCCCCCATGGATTTCAGCACTGGCAGAAAGGTTAATAAAGATTAATACATGTAAATGTACACATCTAAGAACAAAGAACATGGGCCACACTTCCAGGATGGGGCGCTCTATCCTGGGAAGCAGTGACTCTGAAAAAGGTTTGGGTGTTGTAGCTGACCAAGGTGGCCAAAAGAGCTGCTGTGATGCATAAACAGGAGCAGAGAGGCTATTTCACCTCTGTTTGGCACTGGTGTGGCCACCGCTGGAATCCTGTGTGCCGCTCTGGTGCTCACAATTCAAGGAGGAGGTTGGTAAATTGGAGAGGGCTTAGAGAGGAACCATGGGAATTATTAAAACATTAGAACACCTGCATTATAGGGAAAGAGTCAGGAGCTCAAATTATTTAGCTGAACAAAGAGAAGTTTAAGGGTCACTTGATTACAGTCTGTAAATATCTATACAGGAAACAAATATTTAATAATGGGCTCTTCAGTCTAGCAGAGAAGGGTATAACATGGCTCAGTGGCTGGAAGTTGAAGCTAGACAAATTCAGACTGGAAATAAAGCGTCCATTTTTAACGGTGAGACTTGCAGAATGAGGCGTACAGGGCCAGATTTTGAGTGCATTTGTACACACAAGAATGGGTGTGCATTTGCACGCATAATTTGCATCTTCAAGAACCGTGGCCTGGATGCACAACCACAGTAACCACACGTGCGGACGACCAGGTAATCTTTGACATGGTTAGGCCTGCCGCTTCCAAATTTGCATGCGTAGCCAGAATCACTGCATGTGCAAATTAGACGAGGAGCTCTTCTCTGAATATCTTGGCCCATGATCCATCCAGGGCCCAAGCATAATTTTTTCAGGTCCAGTACAAACTTGTAACACAGGCCCCCTCCCACACACATACCCATGGGGGTTGCAGCCTGGGCCGGGCCCCACAGGGCCTCCGGGCCCCGATAAAGTGTACCCTTCCCCCCACCCCATGTGGGTCCATCTCTTGTCTGTGAAATGCATTCCTTGAACCTGAATTTGGCTCCTGAATGCCCATGCAGCAGGTATCCTTTGATATTAAGCTACCACTTTCCGGCAGCCCGTAACAGTGCAAATTCTAATGCTGCTCTCTTTTGACTGAAGAACCATCTCTATCAGCTGTCGCACGCCGATGTGAGAAGATTCATCCTGGGCGAGATCTTCTGTCATTTAAGCACCGCATTTCAGCTCTTCACCACTGAGGACTACATCGTCTGGTTTGGGGAAAGACTCACCCTCTTCTTGAGCAGCCTTAATGCACAGAATCTTGGCTTTTTACCTACCGACATGTCTTGCGACTCCCTCGCGGCCATGTACGTAGCAAATCTATATCTCTGTGCCGCCCATAATGGAGGTCAGGAAGAAAAATCTCAGTCATCCAGAGGCCCTCTCTAACATGTTATCTGGGCAATCCAATTGCTAAGCTCTGGGAGCAGCCTGTTTTACGCTGAGGGTCACACTGATTGTCAGAGATGGGGTTGGGAAGAAATCCCCCCCCCCCAGATCAGATTGACAGAGATCTTGGGGGGTTTTCACCATCCTCTTGGTGCGGGGCATGGATCGTTTGCTGGGATCATTTGGGCATAGGGTGACCAAATGTCTCGATTTTATAGAAAAAGTAAATATGGAAATGTTATTTACTCCTTCACATAACATAAACACTAGGGGTCACCAGATGAAATTAATAGGCAGCAGGTTTAAAGGAAGCCTTTCTTCACACTATGCACAGTCAACTTGTGGAACTCCTTGCCAGAGGATGTTGTGAAGGCCAAGACTATAACTGGGTTAAAAAAAAAACTAGATAGGTTCATGGAGGATAGGTCCATCAATGGCTATAAGCCAGGATAGGCAGGGATCGCTGTTTGCCAGAAGCTGGGAATGGCCAACAGGATGAATCAGTTGATGATTGCTTGTTCTGTTCATTCCCTCTGAAGCACCTGGCATCAGCCCCTGTTGGAAGACAGGACACTGGGCTAGCTGGACCATTGGTCTGACCCAGTACGGCCGTTCTTATAGGGACAGTCCAGATACTAGGGGCTCTGTCTTATATAGGTGTTTATTATCCCACCCCCTGTCCCAATTTTGGTCACCCTATTTGGGCACCACCCACCTAACCAATTCCCTGCCATTGCAGGGACCTCAAATATTGGTGGTCCCTCAACCTCCCCGTTCTTTACCTGGCCCAGTTAACTCTGGTGTGGAAGGAAAAGGCTGCATTTGTCCTGGGGCACGTTCTGTGTCTGTTCCCTACTGCTCTGTACTAGCAGGTTGAGCAGAGTTGTTCCTTCATCCCCCGTGGTAGAAGCCTCTGTACTTACTGGTGAAGGGCGTTGGCTCAGATCCACATCACGTGGTTTAGCGGACAGTCACCTGGGCACTGATCTTGACGTTGTCCCAGAATCAAACAGACTTGCCGTATTCTGCAGAGTGAAGATCCTGAGCGACCATAAAGCCAATGGGACGTATGAGAACCCGCAGGACATCTTCTCATTTATAAAGAGAGTTCTTCACTCCCAGCTGCAGAATTCAGGTAACAAAGACCTAGGTTCTTTGGACCGCTGAGTCTTAGGACAATGGGAAGATGGCAATATTCAATCTCTGCACGATCTACCACTGTTCGAGCAGACGCCGAGGTTTGTTCTGGCCACTAGAAAAGTGAAACTGTCCGCAGGTGACCAGTCTCCCTTCACTCCTCACTATCCACCAGGCTGCCCCCTGGAGCCATTGATCTGAGAGGGGCCCACACTGTCTATTTTGAAAATGGAAATCTTCTCTAGACGGTGCAGAAGCACAGGGTTTAAATCAGGAATCAGATGGGGGAATGCTTCCCACCAGCGAATCACGTGGCGCGTACGGGTGATTTGCAGCTCTCTGATTCATGCCTCTTGGAATCCCATTGAATGCACTGAGATCTCCAAGCACGTACGGCAGCGCAGAATTTGATCTCTCTCTACACCTGTAGGGTTTGAATGTTAAACTGGAAGCTCTGGAGCATGGTCCATGGTCGTGTTTTGCCACCAATGGGGAGTCGCAATGTTAAAGGCCTTACCTATTCAATACAGAGAATTATTGTTTTCCTGACTCTCTCCTTCCCTTCATATAGGCTCAGCGTGTGCTCAGGGAATCACCACAGACAGGCAATGGCTGCTACAATATTTTGGGTTCTCCACTGTTTATGGCTCATATTCTGACTTCATCACTTTAAAGAGCAAATTCCACGGGGTAAGGCCTCGATTTATAACCCTACAGCATTCTGTTCTCAATAATAAAAGAAGCCTACATTTAATTGGGCAGTGTCCAAGCTGATCAGTTCCCCATTATTTGACTCTGGAAAAAAATCAGTGCCAGAAGCGCAAGAGCAGACAATAATAAACCGGCATAGGAGTCAAAAATAAACTCGGTGGGGGGCAGGGGAATTTCAGTTTCAAGCTTCCAAAGGTGGTTACAGATGAGCACGGCAAAGAAAATTATGGACCAACTCTTGGGCGGGTCCTGTCCAAATCGTTTGCCTAGTGGGATAAAACGCTCCAAGTAAAACGATGCACTTTGCCACACAGCTAAAAATGCTTTTTGGGTCTGGGTTACGAGTCCAAACATGTCAATGTGCAGGTGTGCTGGGATCTGGGAGTTTGGCTTGGATCTCATTCACTCTTGTTCTGTGTCCAATGCAGCAAGACTCCCTAGACCTTTTCTCAGCAAGCGCGCTGGCCCAGCTGTCTGCTCAAAGCAACGCCATCTACAGCACCGAGGCCATCCAGTTGGTCTTCGAGGCAATTGGAAGCAAGGAGGAGCCGCTCCAGTATCTCAGCCCTTACCTGGATGACCTCAACGCCCTGCTGCTGAAGGTAAAAAAATCTGATCAACTGCATCAGTAGAGTCCCCTGCAGTTCGTAGACAGGCAACATGTGCATCCTCCATGCTACCAGAACTGAGACTCAGTCTAGGACCCTCGTGGCCAGAAGCAACAATAGATCTACCAGATGAGCCAGAAAGAAGTTTCCCCAGCTGATGCAGTGGGAGCTGGGCCATGTTTGTCCCAGCTGGAATTCAGTCCAGCCCCTGCCCCAAGATCCTTATTCTGGCCTTAATTAGGCAAAGCTCCCACTTGTCCTCCTGCACGAAGACCAGTTAAAAGGGCTTTACTCAGAGGAACTGTCTGAAATCCACTGGGATGCTTTGGGGTTCCCAGAACTGTGAGCTGCTGTGTTATCCCGCTCAGCCTCAGGAGTTGAGCTTTGCTGCTGTGCTCTGTATCCGCTCCCTGACCCACCAGCTTGTCTGCCCTGCCAGCAAACTCTTCAGGACTCGGCCAGTCCAAACCTTGCCTGTCAGGTCACATTGAGTGAACCCCAGCTCCTGAGTTCCTCAGAGACGTCTCTCAGCAGCATCCAGCCCTCACACCGAACTCTCACAGAGGTTATTACATTTGCTGCTCCCTTAAAGAGACAGAACTCAGCAGTTTATTCCCTTGACTGAGGTTAACAAGCACTCTGTTTCCATCAGAGCACTGAACTGGTTCATAGGAAAAGTAAAACAAGTTTATTAAGCAAAACGTCATAGGTTTAAGCAGCAGCCAGTATAAGGAATACGGATAGAAACGGGAACTCACAAAAGTAAAAATACGCTTCTAAGACTAAAGTTTAATTTCAGCAAGTGACAGTCTTTGCCTGAGCAGCTTTCTCACCTGTATTCAGTTTCCAGAGATCTCAAGCCCCTTGTCAAAGGACATGTCCTTCTATGATTTCAAGAGCTCTGGTCCCTTTAGTCCCTCAAGTATGGATGTCAAAATGGCTTTTCCTGTCTGCTTATATTTTCCCGAGGTTGACCCTGTTTCAAGAGGCAGGAAGGCTTCCTGGCAGTGCAGTATCTGTCCCCTGTCGAGACTGAGGAGTGGTCATCTTTCCCCACTTGCTCCACGGATGGCTTTGTTCAGCTTGTGCTTTCCTCTGTCCTAATTCACATTGGAGATGCATTCAAGCAGGTGGAACATGTTCCTTTGCCTGGAACAGGCATGGCTTAAAATACATTTTAAGAATGTATTTGTAGCACATTTCTGTGTGGGTTTACATCATGCAAGAATATTAGTATATACATACAACATTATATACACACATATATATATACACATGTATAAATACACACACACAACAATATACATACATATATATACACATGTATATACATACAACATTAGTATATACATCACGCAAGAATATTAGTGATCAGTGAGGTTATTCGTTTTCCAGTGATACTCAAAAGTTGACATGTGATGTATGTATCATGACAACACTGTGCCCATTGGCACTGGTTGCTCTTAGAGTCACATCCGTCCAAATCTCCAATGAGAGAGAGCATAGAGCACCTGGTCCCTGATCTAAATGCCTGCTGATGTCAGTGGGAGTATTTTCAATGACTTAAATGGACTTGGAATCTGGCCCCTAAGCCCGTTAGTAGCCACTGTGAGATAATGTGTGTGTGCACACGTTTATATGCACAGATTTTCTGCTGCTTGTTCTAGGAGACACACAATTCTGGCGGACTGTAGCTAGCCTCACAGTAACAATAAGGGAAAGCAGACCAACCTACGTGCATTCAATTATCATGGTTTTATGGGATCTATGACTTAAAATCACCGACTCCAAAATCAAAGCCCCTGGTGTGACAGCAGCTCAATTCTCCTGTCACTTATGCCAATCTAAATCAGGAGAAAGTCCATGAAGTTACCGTGGTGTACCACTGGTGTGATGAGGAAGAGATTCAGGCATCTGACTCTACCTGTTTTGCTGCCCAACTTTGCCTACAAGGAAAGTAAAACCTCTCATCAGTTCCCAGAGTCTCCCCAAGGTCACCACAACTGACTCATGTTTCCCCCTGTTATTACAGCAGGTCAGGGAAGGAGGAATTGAGATCGTGTTGCCAATTTTTACCAACCATTTTTTCCACCTAAAACTTCCAAATTCAAGATGTTTCAGCAGCTCTGCTCCGTGTCCAATTAATTTCTCCTTCCTTCCTTCCCCAGAGCTCCGGTTTGCTAGGGAATTCCAAGGTGCGAGACACCATGCTAATGATGTCAGCAAAAATTGTCTTCCCACAAATCACGGCCATGTCCCTGGAAGACACTGCCACGTGGTTCCACAGACTGAACTTGCTGCTGCCTGGTGTAAACGCAACAACACTGGAACTGCTGCCTCTGACTATGTCATGTCCGTTTTACCAAGCCATGTGAGTACCTGCCGGCTGCACGGCAGTCTGCTTTGACTTTCGTCTGCATGGCTATTCGGGCAGAGTGTTCATCCTGGACCATAAATATCACTCTTCAGTCATTTTCCAGTGACACAGCAGCATCTCTCCTTTACCCCCATATTTCCCACCTAACTTCATTCAGCCCACAAGTTCAGCTGGTATTTCTTTAGAGAGAGGGCACTGAATATAAATTTTAATATCTCCAGCATTCAAATCCAGTTCATAAACAGTGTCTCCTCAGAAAACGAAGCTCATTTTTGAATTAGCCATTTGCTATGAGACAACAGTTGATGCTCCACCCCCATCCATCATCTTCCCTCCCTGTACTGGGGAAGTCTCAGCAACACATAGACGCTGATTGCTTGGGGACAGGGATTCTCAGCATAGGATCCTCCCTTTCCCATCTCACTCCTTCAAGTCTCTTTGATTCCCGTGTGAGCCCAGGTGGCATGGCTGACTCGGACACCTGGACACTGTTGAGTAATAGGAGATACTCTCTTCCCCCAGGGACTGACCTGTGTGCTTCTGCAGTACTTTCAGTCAACAAAGAAAGGGATCAGAGCTGGAATCAAATCTGAATGTGTAGCCTTAAAAAAAACATTGGCTGGGTGGGTGTTATCCCGTGTGATTTAGCTGGGAAGCTGTGATATGCAGTTAATGGGCACTGGGATGGGACGGATTTGAAAGTGTTCCATTCACACGTTAGCATATGCCTTTGCCAATGACAAGTTGCTGCCATTGTAGCTAATTAAGGAAAATAGGTAATAGGAACCCAGCCCTGTACTCAGACACGCTACCAAACCTGCAGGGAAATAATCTGAGCCACGTATGGTTTTATTTTGCAGCATTAAAGCCATCAGTGGAGTCTACTCAGCATTATCAGTCAGGAAGAGGCAAGATGTATATGGATTTCAAAAGGCCTACCTGAATGCACAGTTCACAGACTCAGGTAAGAAGCTCACACAGTGGGCCCAGTAAACCTCACAGCGATATATAAAGCATCTTTCATTCTAAAAGACACCAAAGACTGTATATATAAGGATCACACATGGCCAGAACTGAAACCCAGTCCCTTCTGGGGTCGATTCTGACGGCCTTTCAAGAGCACATGACACGCTATGAAACAATATGCAACTGAAAGAACAGTGAACATAGGCAGTATACTATAACTAGGGGCAGTCAGATATTACAGAGAGGGGTATGACAAAGACACAGAGAAAGGAGAATTTAGGCTGGCAGGATGAATTTACCCAGTTTGGAATTTGGTCAGGAGCCTATGGTTTAGTTCTTGACACAATGAGAGGTACAGCCAATTTGCCCAGCCTTTTCCTCTTTCACCATCTATTGTCAGCGATCTCATTGGTGCCACTCCCTGGACTTACGTTTTTTTTGCAGACAGGGGAGGTTAGCAAGGCAATGTTTACATAGAAAGTATGTCCAGTAGCTACCTCACCAGACACAGCGTTCTCTCTCCTCCTCACAATCGGTGGCACCGATATTTTTAAGTGAACAGTCAATTCTTGGAGCAGATTGTAGAATATAAAGTTTCTGAACATTCCAGTGCAGCAGTCACTGAATGTTGAAACCCAACAAAGCTACCCTACATCCGCAAAACTCACTCAGAGAATCACCCGAACCCACATTACAAATTCAAACCAAGGTGAAGAAGCACTCACTAAGAAAATCTTCTTCTGGGTTTCCGCAGTGTTTTCCTGTTGTCCATCTATCTACATTAATCTCTGTGTGACTTCAGCAGGGCTATGAGGATCTGCTCCCATGTCTTTTTCTGTCTTATGTGGCTCCAAGCACCCTGTTGGCATATAATAAATAGTAAAAATAGCTACCAATAAGAGTCATATTGGTATTGATTAAATTTGTTAGTGCTGCTCGAAATAAACCTGAATAGCAATGCCCAGATCTAGACCCCAGAGTTTCAGGAGTTCAATAAGATCCATCTCTAATTGGTACTGGCATGACAAGGTATATGGAATGTGTACATTCTAGATGGAAATATTCTCATGCCGTTTTGTTTTATTTTATTTTATACTATATTCTTATTTTTTAAAATCCACACAACTATCTGGCAATAAAATATAAAGAAATTATGGCTTCTGGAGCTCATGCTTGTGATTTATGATAGCAAATCAATCTCGCACTGGAAGGAATTACATCCTCTGTGACACAGTGGCTTATCTGTCATCAGTAAAACGTTGTGTTGTTTAACCATTTGTATTCCAAATTTTTCAGGATCAGCATGCGAGGATGGAACAAACGGGACCAGAGATTGGTTGCAAAAGAATATGGGAGCGTTCTGTCAAATGGCTCAATTAAGTGAACTTCAAACCTTTTTCCCAAACATTGATGGAGTAAGTTTTTCTAGTCAATGTGCTGAGCAATAGTAAAAGCAACAGCTCTCTTCCAAGCAATCAAGGTAGAGTCACGGGACCCGCATTTACAACGCTGAACTTGGGAAGAATTCAGATTTTTAAGCAAGATCATTTTTTTCTCTCCTCTTCTCTGGTTCTCTTGGTTTTTCCAAAATAGCTGCCTCTCTTAAAGCAGGGTTCAGCATGGGCCAAGGTGGGAGAAAGATCTAGATGTGTAAGATGAGAGGTTAAATTATCTTCCTTGCTGCTTGCCTTTCTCTTCAAGACATGTCTCTGATCAAAGATAAGAGTGAGTGCCCTAAGTTATCAGAACATCTTTAGATGCGCTAATGGCCACACTTGCAACATATCTGAAATATAGATGTATGTTGTACGGAGACAGGAAGGCTTGTTTTATTTATTAGAAATCACCTTTAAAGCAAGGCTGTAGTATATCTTACTCAGCTGGACTTTGCCACTCCTATTTGCCTCACACATTCTTCAAATTATAGCTTGCCTGTGAAAGCTACTAGCAGTAGCAGGCGCTTGGATTTATTGGAAAACCAAACACACTCACTTTGCTCCCGCTGGTAAGAGAACTATCTTCAACTTTTGTCCAACGTTTAGTCTAATCAGTAGCAATGGGTTTTATAACATGAGCATTTACCACCTAATTTGTTCCATGGAAAGTGATTGTTACGACGCTTGCAGTGCAATGCCAAGGTAAATGTAGATGTTTTAAGAAATGCTGTGACAAACAGTAAGAGATGAATCCAACAGTAACTGCATCCTATCAAAATAATGTTTGATGGGAGAGTATCCATACTTAAATGTAACCATGCAGTTGGTTCTAAAGACAGAAATTACGGTAATGAAATACTTTAGAAGTATGACTTTAAATCCATGAATTCTGCTGATATTATCATGTGAAAAGTGAGGATTTTATGAGACCTCTTCATATGATTCTTTTCAAAACTGTGCATAATTGTAATACACCTGAAATGATGTTTATCCTTGAATTTCACCTGTGCTCTGTAAACCAGTGCTAACATTCATGGAAATGTTGATTTTGTTTCTAAACAATTTTATTTTGTGCAATTGTATCTGTCTACTCATCAATAAACATTCTTTTTAAAGCAGTGATTTAGTATGGTTCATAGTGTTTTAAAACATTCTTAATATACACATCTGTACTGATAGTATTTAAAATTACTCTGAACTACCAGGTTGGTAGTGATACAAAAACATAATGGCAAACTGGTTGCTACTGGTTGAACTAAACTGTAAATATTCCTGTTATTATTCATACACTGATCACAATATGCCAGTTTCTTAAAGAGATATAGAAGTTATATCACATTAGCATGTGCCATTTTATTAATAACACGAGTACATGCTACATTCCAACAACTTTATATAAGGAGTATGTATTCGTCAATAAAACTTTGCACTCTAATATTTTTAGCAAATTTTAAGCACCAACAGTATTAGAACGTCACCAGTTTGCATCACTTTACCTCTCTAACTTTCACAACACTGTTCTGTTCTGTTCTCTACAGGTTCTTATATGACACTCACCACTACTGAACACTTCGCAGTAGTGCATTAAGCAATATGACTACCATCTGTCAACTGCACCAGTGCATTAGTTGGACATCTCCACTGACATGCAGGCTATTAAGGCATTGCAAGATACAACTTTTCTCCTTTGGATGCACATGGATATGAGGCTTTACTGTCTTCATTTCCAGTGCAGTGGCATTAGGGCTTTTCATTCTGATCATGCACATTGGGCTATCACTGCCATTGAGCGTGCACAGCTCTGAAATGGAAGGTTTCCTAGGTAATTCTTATGAGAGCCATTAATAAAAAGAGTCTTCTGTCAAAACATTTTGTACCAAGAACATTAACTTGAAGAAACTGGCAAAGTGAGGTCTCTGCATGTTGCACTGATTAAGGGTCACTGCCTATCTTTTTATTACATAATTATTTCTCTTGGTGATGGGCCTGTATTAGAACCCCAGATCAGAAGCTCATCAAACTTTGGGAAAGTCCCAAAACAGCTGAACTTCTTGGTTCACGTCTGTGTCTTACTTATTAG
Source organism: Emydura macquarii macquarii (assembly GCF_026122565.2). Classification (NCBI taxonomy): domain Eukaryota; kingdom Metazoa; phylum Chordata; order Testudines; family Chelidae; genus Emydura; species Emydura macquarii. Next base: position 4,812,120 of record NW_027133527.1, read on the forward strand.
TGATGAAAGAAAACTACCCAGCTTGACTCTCAGATCCCAAGCTGAGTTTGCCATGTCAGCAATTGGAAAAAGACATTTTTTCCCTCCTGGGAACCAAGACATTATTATGTTTCCCATAGACAATGTGACTCCACTGCCATTTTTAATGAGGCACCCTTCAGAACAGAACTGCACTTTAACTGATCTCACATGGGGAACCAATTAAGAAATAAGATGACTGGGACTAGGAACACAATGAATGTTTATATACACTGGAGTGTGTTTGGTTTTCGCAAATAATTACACATTGCAAATATCTGAAGGTCCCTCTCCTTAGCCATAATTAGTTGGCCAATTTCTTGTCGGTGTCATGAAAGTAGATCTTGAAGGAGGAGAGGGTGGTGTCCTTATGGAACATTTCAGTGAGAGCATCCATGCTTAAGATGGCAGCGTGACAGGAGCAGCAGACAGAGCAGACCAGAGTGGGCCATAGCAAGGGAGAGCAAATGGATGCTACAGACATAGGCTTAGGGGGAAGTGCAGGACTGGATTGCCGATGCGCAAGGTCACTGAGTGGTACTGAGACCATGGTTTCTTTGGGGAAAATGATGATGACGCGCCAACACTAGGACAATTACCAGCCCGTTAATGATGATACTTCAGAACTGACCCTCCATCATACCCCCGAAGTCTCTTGAAAGGAAACGCCCAGGATTTTATATCTGTCATCCTCCCATCATACCTTAGGACCAAACTATTCCCCCTTCTCTTCTACCCGTCAGACCAAGGTAAGAAGGGATTCTGAATCCTCTGCCCCACACCACGTCTGTTTTGCTGTCAAGGCCATATTGTACCTAGCTGTAAGACAGGAAGGTTGCCCTGGTGATCAGTGCCTAGCCAAGGCTTTGTTTACCTCAGCTCGCTGATGCCAGGGTGACTGTCACCAACAGACACAGACCACGATGTCATTTGCTATCCCTTTCCAGTCTTATGGAGGATGCTGCTTTAAAGCCAGATCCCAAAACACACGTTTTCTTCCCCAAGAGTCCCAGCTCTGGAGTCAGAGCAGGCACGGCCCTTGGAAGCCTTCGCAAACACCTTCTAGGGGACTCCATGTTACCCACACAGGCCAGCTCCCCAGCTGGTGTTGACTTTGACGTCACTGAAGCTTTGCCAGTTCCCGTCAGCTGAAGAGTTGGCCCAAAGCGCCTGCAGTGAGAAGCGGTGACCCTGTAGGGGAAGTTTCACCTTCTGGAGGCAACTCAGGACTTTTGGAAAGACCTCCTGTCTTGATTTGAAGAACTCAGTCAGTGAGATCATACAGTTTCTTGACATGCTCCACGTGCTTTCATTTATTATCTTTAACATCCTAAAAGAGAAGCGATGCTATCTGTAAACACTGTAATAATATCATCGATGTCTGGTTTTCAAATATGTAGATTGATGTCATTGGTAATACAAAGCTAAATGATGTGGCAGAGCTTTTGACCAAACTAGAGATCATCGCTAACACCACCATGCTAGAGAAGATCATCCTGTTAATTCCACCCGAGAACATTACCCAGTTCCTGAATGCTGCCATGTCTGCTGCTAAAGAGGTATTGATTGATTCAGATATTCACATTTTGGATTACATTTTTCCTCCATAGCATAAAACTACAGAATAGTTAATGCACAACAAATACTGTTCTTCTGATATTTAACCATTACATTTGAACATATTTAGATATGTAAATCACACACACATGCGTGCACGCGCTTAGTCTGCTAAGGACCCATGTGCTAGAATACAGATGATGATGTCTCCCCAGTCGTTGTATAGTGAAGTCCCCAGATCTGGCTCAATCCCAGAAATCCATGAATCTCTGGGACAGCCCCTGGGTGCTGCCAGGTAGGGTCATGTTATGTATGGAACGCAGGGAATTTAAATTGCCACAGACAAAATAATCGGTATAGATGGTGTATTGCGGAACTTTCTCAAAGGAATCTCATGACTCGCATGCATTAGGATCAGGAGTGTTGGATTTCTGGTGGCTAGGATTGACCGACTTAGCTCTCAGTTCTAGGATTCTAGGATCCATTTCAATTCATTTTTAGGTATTCAGACATAGTTTGCAGGCCTCTTGTGAAAATCTCACTCAGAGGCTGATCCAAGAGAGCAGTACGCACCTTGTATGAGATGTTGGGAGTTCTCATTGAGATAAATGGGATGGGGCCTTCTGTGCTTCCCTTCAAATTTAAATAAGAATTTCACCAAATTCGTCTGTGAATCAGTTTGCACTGGCTCCTGCTGGGAACAGGACACTGGCCTAGTTGGACCCCGGTTCTGGTGCAGGTTGGCAGGTCCTAAATCCTCTATCAAATTCAGCACATTTCAGCTAACAGCAATTCTCCTTACTCTCCGCCTCTTTGTAATCCTCTGCATTTTCTGATGAAATTCTCTTCTCTTGCTCCTGCGTCAGGCCAATCTGACAGATTCCCAAATGACTGTCCTGAACAGGACGATGCTGACAGCTGTTTGGAACAAATTTAGTTCCAGCTTCTCTAACTTCATGCTCCTGGATTGGAGACATTTGTTTCAAGATTTACGCATGTTACTTCCCGGCATAAATACAACTCATCTTCAGCTCATCCCAACCAATATCAGCTGCTCCTCTTACCAGGAAATGTAAGTATCTGCCTGCTGCTATTCTAAACGCTGAAGTCATGTGTAGAGAGAGTTTGAAAAGCAGAATGGCTTCAGCTGTTGCACTTCACTGGACAACCTGCAAATAATTCAGTTGTCAAGAGAAAAATGTAAGCCTTACCCTGTTATGAGCTAGGTGCCCAATCTGTTATGCCTGTGCAAACTTATTGAAAGAAGCGGGACTATAGAGGAGTTTCTAAAGGCATGAGATGGAGGCAGTGGTGTCACAAACTGAGAGCCTAATTTAACCTGCAAACGCTTAATTGCTGGTGAAGATGCACAAAATGGAAAGATCCCAGCTTGACTATCAGGTCCCAGGCTGAGTTTGCAGCCCTGGCAGTTATGAAAAATCATCACGCGGCATGTGATCAGTACAGGTTTGACATGGAATCAGCGAGAGAATAAACTGGGGGCTCTCCCCGCTACAGGATGCCAGGTTTAGAGTGAGTTACTTCTCAGAGTAGAACCACTAAGTCCCCTGTGCAGTCAGAACATCTTTTGCAAACAACCTGCACAATGTAAATGACACTCTACGGACACATCCAACATTTTAAATATTTGGTATTTTTCCCCCACAGAGCCAGTGCGCTTAGCAATGTGTATACTCAGCTTCCCGAAGCTGCACAAGACTCCATATACAAATATCTACTGGCTGTCCACAGAGGTAAGTTATGTAATTAAAACGACTTCCCTGTGAATGTGAGCAAAATAAGTCCGCCTGCCTGGGAGTACGTTCTCCATTGCCGTAACTCCATTGAGTTACATCTGCAGAGAGTTTGGCCCATGGAGTTTAGGACAAATCATCGTTCCTCAACTTACAAATCACATTGTGGTCCATTGGTTTTAAACATGTTTTAATGAGAGTTGGGCGAGTTGGTTCAGAATTGAAACAGAAATGACCTTTTTTTCTATTTTGAGGTCAGAACAGGTTTGATAAACTCTTGAAGTATTTTAATTTTTTATACTCCTTCCTTCCTGGTTTTGCATGGAAGTGAATTTATTAAAAATACCACCTGAAAGATGGTCGCCTGAACAAAAGCAGGAAGAACTAAAGATCTCACAGGTTCTTCAGCAGAAAGTTCCCATCCCACGTGTGATCACATAGCCCTCCCACCACTGACTGTCTTCTCCCTCCACCCCCATCACACTCAAGATGCATGATCTTATTTTCCATTCCCCAAAGCAAATGGCAAGTGCAGTAAATCCTCTCCAAGTGGTAACAGCATCAACTCCACAATGGGATCTTTGTCATATTTACAATTCAGATCCTCTCCCCTCTGATAGATCCTTGTGCCAGCATGAACCCAATGCCGTCAACAGAAAAAAAAAGAGAGCGCATCAAATACACCTCTGATGTAAGCCTCCATTAAAGAAAGTGGAGTCCCCCCGCATTTATTCCAGCAGGGAACTTGTCTCTATGGTTTTAATATACAGCAGTTGACAAATATATGTATGTGCCTTCATCTGCTTAGAAAAGGGTGGATTGGAAGGGTGCAACTTTCTAAAAAGAAACAAAGCACTTCTCTCATCCAAAGAGGGAGAGCTCTGTTGCCATGGAGAAATAATTCAAACTTGTCTGGCTATGTTTCTTTCTCTCTGGTCTTTTTTTCCCCTAAGATTCCACCCTCAAATGTTACACTGGTCCCAGTCTTAAAGCTTTTCTGGATACCTACTTTGTCAAATTCTCCACCAAGCTGACTGCTGAAGATTTAGTAGCCCTGATTCCTTCCAGCCAGCTGTCAGAGGTGAACACATTCATTATTCGAAATCACTTTCAAACGCTAGGTTCTTCATTGATTTTGGGCCCCGTCCTGCAATCGTAATTCAGATTAAATTCCCACTGAAGTTGATGGCCTGAGTAACTGTTGACAGTAATGAATCTATTTAGCTTAATAAAGAGAAGGTTAAGGGGTGAGTTGATTCTAGTCTATAAGTGTCTATGTGAGGAACAAATATTTAATAGTGGGGTCTTCAGTCTCGCAGAGAAAGATATAACATGAGCCAATGGCTGGAAATTGAAGCTAGACAAATTCAGACTGGAAATAAGGCGTACGTTTTTAACAGTGAGAGTAATTAACCATTAGAAAAGCTTACAAAGGGTCACGGTGGTTTCTCCATCATTGGCAATTTTTAAATCAAGATTGGGTTTTCCTAAAAGATCTGCTCTAGGAATTAATTTGGGGATGTTCTATGGTGTGTGTTGTATGGGAGGTCAGACTAGATAGTCACAATGGTCCCTTCTGGCCTAGGAATCTAAAAATAATGAACACAGAATCAGGTGTTTAATAAGTAGGTTATAACAGCTGCTTCCTAGTGGGCATAATATGGGAGTATGGAAAACAGTGTGAAAATCACCCCTGTGCAGAGTCCTAGACACCAGTTAAATCTCATTTCAGATCTCAAAATACGGCTTAGATGAGACCTAAGTAGTGCATGGGCCTAGGGTAAAAGTGTCCTACGGCCCAGATTGGTAAAGGAATTTAGGCATCTAAAAATGCAGATGGAACCAAGGCATAAAACCAAACACTGCATAAATTGGTTTTCTCGACACATTATGGCCTAAACATATTTAAAAACTAATTACCTAAATATTGATTCATGGTCACTCGTGAGAGTTCATTCATTAATTAATGCTACGGCCAGGAGAATGTATCTGTTTATTGTTTCCTGCTATGTTTTCAGACATTCTTTTCTGTTAACACAATTTATATTGGTTAATTACAGAAAATTGGCTCTTTGCAGCCCGGAGAGCTTTTAGACATACTGATAAAACCAGGCTCCGCCAGCAACTACCCAGCGCTGGAAACCCTCCTCCGAAAGTACGAGGACATCAGTAAGATTGGGACAGTGCTGGACGGTCTTAATCAGCAGGTATAGTATGTGCCTAAGAACTTACTGAGATTCAAAACACCTCAGTGACAGGCAATAGCATCTTCTGTGGAAAGAGAGGATAGAAAAATCACAAGGTCATTCAACCCTCATACTTCAGCACCATAAGCCGATCACCAGCTGGGGTGGGGATTGAAAGAAAATTCTTCCAAAAGGTACATTATTGACTATTTAGGAATGTTCTGAGAATTTATGCCTTCCTGGCCACTCTCGGAAATACGTGATGTTAAATATTAACAGACATCCTGCTTCTTCAGCAAAGAGGGGTAGCTGCCACCGACTGGTCAGCTGATATTTAGCTTCACATAACAATGTCTGCTCTAGCGCAGTGTTTCTCAGCCTTTTTGATATCAGGGACTGGCTTGCTGCCTTCCTAAACTGTGTCAGGGAGATCTCCAGGACCGGCCCCGGGTCTCTGGACCGGTCATTGAGAAACACAGCTATAGAGGACAATTGCTAAATCTATCACTGATGCGTAGCAATCCCTTCATTCACTAGCACAAAAATGATACTTCTCCAAGACCCCCTTTTCTGCAGCCCATATACGTTATGTTGTGATTGGGGGAGATCTCGAAAGCTAAGCAACACTGAGCCTGGATAGTACTTGGATGGGAGACCTGCCAAGAAGACCGAAGGGGCTGCAGGAAGTGATGTCGCTGAAGAAGTAAAGAGAGAAGCATTGAAATTGAGGGAGAAATCAAGCTCTTGTTAATATAATGACTTTAGTTAACACTAGCCAGAGAGGATCTATTAGCCAGGTTCACATCACCCGTAATTACACAGTGCACTCCTGTATCTCTTAGGTAAATAGGAACAATGAGAGCCTGCAAGCTGTTCTGAATGGTGTCTGGCCCCGCTTTGTGACAGCTCTGAGCTCCCTTAACTCATCCAGTTTGGACCAATGGTTTAACAAGCGGCTCCAGACCTATCTCCCTTTCATCACCCAGAGTCAGCTCAATACGTCTGAGATTCTTACCACAAATTGCCTGGGATTTCGGCACCTGTAAGTATTTTTCCTTTTGCCTTTAAGAAAGCGGATACCCAATGTGACGATCGTCTGCAGGGGCGGCTCTCAGGACCTCTGACTCTAACTAAAGGGCTTCTTCTACTGCTTGAGCGAAAAGAACAACTCCACTAGCCAAAAGCGGTAGCTGACTCTTCCAGCCATTAGAGGGGGACAAAGACGACACTGTGTTAATAAGAGTTGCACTGACATAGTGATATCTAGGATCTGCTGTAGCCTGAGTTTTAAAATGCTCTTAGGTTGTTTGACGAAATTGTTGAAAGGGTTAGGGTTTTCTCAAAGGGACGTGAGAGAGAAACCGAAGAGCAGATCCATAATTTACCCGCAAGTTGGTTGGGTGCAGGAAAGGACCTCTAGAAAGCTCCCTGCACCTCTGTCTGATCACCTAGTCCATTCCTCTCTGCAGAATGCAACATCTTTTTGTTAATGCTTTAACTTTTCTTTTTTCCCTTGCACCAGAGTAAAGGCCTTAAATATCCACTACCATGATTATACAGTGGAGATGCAGCAAGGCATTTACAACATCCTCAAGAACTATCTCCTGCAGCCAGGTAATCTCCTCGTGTAATGTAGAATTAACCTGCGGAACTCTCTGCTGCAGGATATTTTGAGGCAAGCAACTTGATATGTTTATTCATCTAAATATCTAATTTAAAAAAATGACAAAGTACAATTACACTAGCTAGGACAAAAATCACAAGGAGTAACAATCACTAGGCCTCATGCTTGATGACCAGGTAGGGTCAGGAAGAAATTTCTCCCCAGGGACAGTATTCATCAATTAAATGTATGACTGTTTTAAACCTTCCTCTGAAGCATCTGGTGTTTGCGAGAGGATGCAGGACTAGACTAATCACCCTCAGTCTGTTCTGAGATAGCAGCTACAACATTGTTCATATTCTATTTTTAAGCACCCTTTAAGAAATGATCGTTCTCATCCCTGACAGGTGACAAGCCAAAGTGCTATAACGAAAGCGACGGGAACCAGAACTCCACGGCTTGGTTTCTAAACTACCTGGGAAAGTATCTGACATACTGCACTGGTGTTGATCTCAGAGCCTTCAGTGACAGTCAGCAGTTGGTACGTACAGAGTTCGGGGTTTCTTGAGGATTTCTTCCACTTAGTTTTACTTTCCTTCGATGTAGGGATGCATTCATGCACATTAGCATGTCGGGGTAAACTCCTCGTTATTATTATTTATTGATATTACCATACCGTCTAGGGGCCCTCGTCACGAACAGGACCCCATTGTGCTAAATGCTATACAAATGCAGAACAAAAAGATGGTCCCTGCCCCAAAGAGCTTCCAATCTAAATATTGGACAAGAGACAACAAATGGATGTAGACAGACAGGGAAACACAAGGGAACAATGAGACAATATTGGTCAACATGGTAGGAAATAGTCTCTGCACACCAGCAGCCTAACTGTTGTCAAGTTTGTTGTAGGCATCACGGCAAAGAGTTCTGAGGAGGGATTTGAAGGTGATACCTCGTTTGTTTTTTAAACAGGCAGTATGGATCTAGCAGATTAATTGTGACATTCGGAACCCCCCCGCTTTGATTTGCTCTAGGATCTTGGGCCTCATTTAGAGTGACCAGATGTCCTGATTTCATAGGGACAGTCCCAATATTTGGTGTTTTATCTTATATAGGCACCTATCACCTCCCACCCCCTGTCCCGATTTTTCGCATTTGCTATCTGGTCACCCTAGCCTCATTCAAGCCTACTCAAGTCAGTGGGAAAACTTTGATGAATTTCAACAGCCACTGTTCTATGCTTCAACTTTCTGAGACGCAGCATGGGATCTAAAAATTAAGCAAATACAGCAGCTGAGTTAGAAGGACAAGGGAGGCTCCAGAAGGCTGTGCCGTTCTGCGTCGGTATTCCCAAGCGATTGTTTTGGACTGTTGACACCACTGCAAGGACACAGCAATCTCGCGGAGATGCAAGGTCCTGCAGAGATAGCTGCAAGGTTGTCTCGGGCACGCCCGGCCGAGCACACTGCAGTTCCATCATGCATGGCCAGTCACAAGACGTTATGGGCCAGTTACTCTGCTGGTGCAGATTCCAGTGGAGATTTGCCCATTTAGAAGAAGCAGATCATTTGACTTTATATTTTTTAAATTCTTCTCTGGGTTACATTTCATTCGAGGTCCAAGCCTAAGTACCTAGGATGCTGGGAAATCAGGAGCACAGGAAAGTCTCCATCTCTGTTTGGAAGGAGATTAGGGTTTTCTCTGCCTCCTTACTTGGAATTTCCCCCCTTGCAATTCAGCTTTCCTCCTGGACAGCAGTGGCAATGGCTCCCTTTGTACTGTTAGGACCTCAGGGAGTGTTGTGGAGTCACCACACCCCTAGGACCAATCTCATCCCTGGGGTAGCCACTTAGACCCTTCGAGATCCAGCAGAGACCCTTGCAACACAGAACCCTCGGGCTGCCCGCTGTTAGTTGTACAGAGACCCCGTCACACGGTGTACAGCTGGGCTGATTTGTTGCCCACGCCGTCATTTAAAGAGACAGGGCTAGGACCACTTGCTGTCTTGGCAGCGATCCGCACCCTGCAGTGCTGTCCGCACACCCCCTCTGCGCATGTTTTAACTGGCTTGGCTGGTCACCTTTGTACATTTCCCAGGGGCAGTCAGCGGGGATCAGTTCCCCCGTCGCTCATTTTCTGTTCCTGAGCTGCTGTTGCAGGGACGGCTGGGGGGGGGTCAACAACAAGGACAAAGGTAACATCAGAACCGTTTGTCCGAACAGCTTCAAGACTTTGCGGTGGATCCTCAAAACCTGGTGCTGGTGGGGGGACTGGCCCTCGCAGAAGAGGTGAAGGAATACTACTCCGATCTGATCGCGCGGCAGAATCCTCCCCTCGCGCTGGGAAGGTAACATGACTGCACTGCCCATGCACTACCTAGCTCAGGTCCTCCTCTTGCCAGGAAGCCGGGGCTGCAGCCGAGTTTGGGACCAGTCAGTTGACTTATAGCTGAGCCCCTGGATTGACCAGACCTCCCCTGCTGGGCTGAAAGGCGTCGCCACGTCTGCTCTTACGCCTGCAGCTGCAATCGTTCCTGGGCCGGCCTTGTTCCCAGCCTTGCTCCCTTGCTCGGTTCCTGACTCCCGCTCGGACTCCACGCCTGTGACCACTAGGCCTGACCGCCCGCACCCCCGTCTATGACACCGATGGTCCCCATTGCCTTCGTCTGCAAGTACCTCACAATCGCTAATATATTCATCATCGCCATCTCTAGGAGTTAGGGAAGTTGTACAGATACGGAACCGGGGCACAGAGAGACTTGCCCAAGGTCACACAGTGAGTCTGTGGCAGAGCAGAGCATTAAACCCAGCTCTCCCATATCCCAGAGTAACAGCCTAACCACAGGGACGGCCTTTCTCTCCTGCTGCACTCAGAGTGGCAGTACCCAGGGGGGGTCTTTATGCTGCTGAAGAATAGGGCAGAGAGGCCCATGAGCCTTTCCCCCTCTCTAGCTGATGGTGCCACCATTGCTTTTCACCCCACAGCATTCCAGCCAATTTGATCTGCTCTGTAGCAGGCAAACTGAATATCAGCCAGACGACAGCGACTGAAGCCATGGGTGCTCTGGCGGCCCTGCAGAGCTGTTTGAGACCTTCCCAGGACCCAGCAGGAGAGGTGAGCCCTCTGAAGGGGAGCTGGGGGAGATCTCATTTGGAGACACTAGACCAGCGCTTCCCAAACATTTTCCCTGCATGACCCCATTTTCAGATGGAAGCTGCCCTTTAAAAATGGTGTCCTCCCTGCAGTTGTGGCCTCACACGCACTGTACACGCCACAAGGAGGATGTCATTTTGCTTTACAAACCGTCGTCCTCTGGACGGCATGACCCTCAGACACACACGGTGCGTGCGGGGTCAGGCTGCACGGCGGGGGCCGTTTTGTCGCGCAAAATAGCATCCCCCATACGACGTGACCTCGTGTGTGCGGCGCGTGTGAGGTCACGCCGTGCGAGGGAGGCTGTTTTGTAAAATGGCGCCTTCTGCATGCTGGGGATGGCTGGGACCCCCATCTGCTGGTGAAGCCAGCCCCCGTTGGGGTCACGACCCAGAGTTTGGGAACTGCTGCACTAGACTGTATGTTGCAATTCTTTCAAGGCAGCAGGAACGATCCTTTGGCACCTCGCGCCTGGGAAGTGAGGGGTCCCTCCTCTGCGCTCTCATGCAATGTGTAGCCATCGTATTTTGCATTGAAAATCAAGGGTGTCATTCCACTCTTTCCAGGAATCCCCTCTCTCTTCTATTACACTGCAGAGGGACACTCCAATACCTACGTGTACTCTGGAGCCTTATTCATAAATAAATCATATTTTGTCGCATAAACAGAGCACTTCAAAGAGCTTTACAAACTTGAATTCCTGAAATCTGATACCACCGCCATCAGGCCGGTATTGTTATTCCCATTTTACAGTGAGGAAACTGAGGCACAGGGCGGGGTTGTGGGTGCTCCGTGCCGCCGAAGCTTAGGTCCTCAGTGTCTCCGGTTGGGTACCTACAAAATCGGGCACTGAGAAGTAGTGGCCCCTCTTGAAAACTTGGCCCTGAGGGACTTGCTCAAGATCACACAAAGCAGAGAACCCAGGTATCCTGTGCGTTAGCCCCTCAACTTGCCGTCTCTCTTAAAGTCATGTAGAGAAGGGAGAAAACAGCTGGTAATTTACTGATGACTCCCTAGGGTCTTACACAAATACGAACCAGTTGACGCAGAGCTGCAGAACCGTGATAGACGTCCGCCTTCTAAATAGCTGCTTGAGCCGTACCAACCGTGTCATTTAGGAGTAACCACATCACTCTCTTGCCTTTCACAGGTGGCAGGTGCCCTGCCTGACATCACGGGCAACCTCTCCGTGGAGACCTTTAAAAGACTGGGTCCCTTCGCCGTCAGGTTAACTCCGTCTATGCTCTTGGCTAACGCGGACGGGCAAACCCTTCGGCAGGTGCTCCCACTGCTCTCCGCCACAGGGGGCTGGAGCCCGGTGCAGGCTTCCGTCATCATGAACAAAGTCATTCAGAATGGATACCAGGTAAAAAAAATATATACAAAGACAAAGACATATTGTACCAAAGCCACACACACCAGATCTTCTCAGCTGCCATTGTACTGCACGGCTGCGGCCACTCAGAACTTCACTGTGACAGCTGGGCTAAAGCTCAGCTCCTCCTACTTAAAAAACACTAGCCCTGCCACTTGGGCAAAAGGAGACTCTCCGCTAGCATTATAGGGCCTATGTCACATAGTTTAGTAGTAGAGAGTGATGGTGGCATATACACAGTAGGTAGTCCATGACCACAGTCAGGGTTTTCAATCTCACACACACACGGACAATCACACACAGTCAGGTTTTTCAATCACCCTTTTGCTGCTGTTCCTCCACTACCTCTGCCTCTGCCCCGCCCCGGTGTTGTATTGAAAACAAAATCAGACACCGTGCACAGAACAAGACACAGTGAGACACACGCCTGACCATTTGCAAGTGTGAATGCTCACTTTGCGTACACACCCACGGGGATTGCCTGTGCACACTGACCGTGCAATCCAGCACACGGCTTTGACAATCAGGCCAAATACGTTAGCCTGAAAGATGATCAAAGAAACCTTGCATTACTCTCATTCACCAATAGCCATGGCAAAGCCCAAGCGACTGAAAGGACAGAGACTGATTTATTTAGGCTTCCATGCAGTGTTGTGAATCTCTCACTAGATCAACAAAGCCAGCAGTGTTTTGATAATGGGGAAGCTAGCGCTTGGCCTTCCTGTCAACGTGCTGGACAAACTGGACAACGAGGACATCCTCCTCCTGGCTGCAGATGAGAATTTCACAGACAGCCTGGAGCAGGCCCCTCTGCCTGTGAAATACAAGTTTGTTCAACGGGTGAGTCTCTGGCTTGGCTAGCGGGCAGCTCTTGGCCTGATCGCACCCCACTGAACAGATAAGACGTTCAGGCTCCATGTCGCTGCCATGAGACAGGGTTCATGGGAAGTCAGTGTCTGTGCCTCTCAGCAAAACCAAAACCACTTGCTGGCAGGATCAGTAAAGGGGACAAGAACTCGATGGGCCACTGAGCCTGAGTTCTCCTTTCATTCCTAGAGAAGGCTCAGACTGGGGCAGCTTGCCCTGCCACTGCCCCGCCTGTATCTGATCTCTGGAGAAACACAGGACCCCCTCCCCCCCGTACTGTGCATCCAGCAAGCTCTGTGCTATTTAAAAAGGGCAGACAAAAGCATCCCTGAAGGAAAGGGGACAGTCCTGCCCCTCGACTGGCTTCAGAGCTTATCCACTTGCAAGACAGCCCAGAGTTTCAGATGCCTGGCAGCCCTCCTGCCCCCAATACGTCCATGTTTGTTTTCATTTCAGATCTTACAAAGCACGACTGGAAGCCCCTTCCTCAGTATCCCAGATAAGCTGGCTGATCAGATCCCTCTGTCTAGACTGGCATCTCCTCAGATGAAGATCAATGAAATCAACCAGAAGAAATGGGCAGCCGATCAGGTACTCGTTTTGTTGTTGGTTTGTATTTTTGTGTCCAGATGCCTCCTTTTCTCCCAGCCTCTCCAATTCCCTGTGAGCCCCCTTGTGTTTTGCTTCCTACAGACAGGTAGTACTGCCACTGAATTCTTTTTCGCTCTGAAGAAACTAAAATAAGAACGGGTCACTGCTCCCAGAACTCCTCCTCTTATTCATTTGTTAGCAAAAAAGGGAAACGGAAGTGCTTTTTTCTGGATCAGGTTCTTATTGTCTTAATGGAGCTACACCAGCTTACCACCTAAAAACGTAGCGTACCAGGTGAAAAGCCGTGCTTCACTCCAGAGTCAGCAGCATTTCAGGACACATTCAGGGCTGAGTTTTCATCTAAGGATATGTAAATACAGTCTCCCCCCTTGACAACAGCAGAGTTACTCTAGATTTATACTGCTGCAGTTGAATGCAGAATTTAGTGATCCAGTGTCTGAATCACTTTCAGCATCACTAGATAACTCATGCTATAGAGAGATAGTGCATTCTTCATTATGATTATTAATTTCCCCTTAAAACTGGGGGAAATAGTTCTCCAGCATACACAAGTTCTGATTCTGGAGGGCAAATTATTTTTTCCTGTTTGTTTTTTAAAAAGCACCTGGTTGAAGCACTCTCTGCAGAGCCTATAGCCAGTCAGTGTGGGAGCTCATTGGCTTTTCATTTTCCAGGCCTCAGCTGCTTTTCATTTTCCTTTGGAAGGTGCTGTAGCTCAGGGGGGAATGAAGTATGTTTTTCCGTAGGATGCAGGGCAGGGGTGAAGAAGCAGAAACTAGTGAAGGGAATCCCACAGTAAGGGGCATATTTCACACTCATTTTGCGTGCAAAGCTTTCAGTGATAAGATTGCCCACAGGGAAAAATAAATGTAGAATGTGCTCTTTTCTACAACCCATTAAGAGCTCTGCTTCCTTTTATAATCACAGGCCAGTGTGTTCTTCCAAGCAGTGCTCAAATCCACGCAGCAATACTCCAGGTGAGTTAGCTTGTATTTCCATCTCCGAGCAAGCAACAGGAATTACCTTGAAAGCGTGAATGGTGCTACCTCCACAATGCATGGAAGAACACGTGTGAGATGGTTTTCCTTGAAGATCAGGACAAGGCCCCAAGAAACTCCAGGGGGTGTTTATGTATTGGGAAATCACTGGATTATACTGCAATGGGATATGTAGCTTTGCCATTTTCAGTGTAAACCATGGGCTCTATTCAGATGCCAGGAGAGTTTAGTCCTGAAGTCCCCAAACTGGCAAAGGCTTTTTCTAGCTGGATAGGCAACATCTTGAGAGTAGTTAAATAGGGAGCATCTTGTATTGCTCTTGAGTGACGCCTGCCAGTACATTTTAGGTGTGCTGATGGCCCCTAGAAAGAACCACTTCCAGCTTCTGTAGGACTGCTACAAATGTCTGTATGGATGTGCATGTATAAAGGATAATCCCAATAAACATAGTCTCCAAAAGTTTATATTTTACACCAAAGAAGAATAAGGCACAGGGATCAAAATTTGAACCAAATAATAATGCGTCTATTTCTCATTTAGCTTATCTTCCACTGTCCTACAAGGATTCAGTTGTGGAGCAGCAAACTTTTTAAACAACAGTCAGTTTGCTAGCCTGGCAAAAGCCATGAAAGGCAAACGAATACGACTGGAAGATCGCCAGGTAAGTCAGCATAGAGGGGAATCTTTCCAAACGGCTATACTGGAATATCTGCAAAGAGCAAGAATGCACAGCTCGGCGCGGCTTGAATGGTGCCAGGCAGAGATTAGGTCCATGATATGAATAACACACACATTTGCATTAATCAGGGTCAGGCTATAGCATGAAGAAAACATTTAGGAGTGCTGCATATATCTAGTAATTTACCTAGACCGAGCATGTGTTTCAACATTTCTGGGTCTCTTCTGAGTCACAAAGCCAAGGCCCATAATTATTAAAGAGACTGTGGCACTTTTCAGAATATTAAGGCAGTTAACTCTGATGACCTGCCTACACTGCAACGTGGGCTAACAGCCCGCCTCCCTAAATTTCCTCTGAAGCTTCAACTAGATACAATATTCTTTTTCACTTCCTGTCCCAAATTATTGCATAACATTCTGGACTATTAACCAGATGCCATGTTCCATTTCAGAGGTGGCTTCATTCCAGTGGTGAGTGACCCACTGGTATGCATCAGCCCTGCATTGTGACCCTTGCAGATGGCCTGATTTGTTATGCCTGGGCAGGGTCTACTGAAATCAGTGTAGATCATAAGGCAGGATGAAGGCCACTTTGGGTGCATCTGTACTGGGGAAGAGGAGGGGGAGGAAGCCTCACAGCAGCAAGTCTCAGAGTTCGGGTCTAATAACTCAGGTTAGGGTGCCAAAAATAGTAGTGTAGACATTCCCACTCAGGTTCTGAAATGTGGTGAGGGGAATGGGTCTTGGAACCTGAGCAGGAATGTTTCCCCTGCCATTGTTAGCTTCGTAGTGCAAGCCCCATGAGCCTGAGGCCATGTCTACACTGACAGCAGCAAAGTTGACGCCGTCAGATCAACTTAACTGAATCGACTGAGCGGTCAGTGAAGACCCGCTCAGTCGATCCAGAAGTCGACGTTATTAATCCACCCCCGCCAGTGGCGTAGCGCTGCGTCAATGGCGCAGTGCCGTGAAGGCGGCGCGCAGAAGAGAAGCACGGCAGTCGACGGGAGTTACGCAAGTTCTTTGCATACTTTGCGAACTCCCGTTGACTGCCGCCGAATGGCGGAGGTAAGTGTAGACCAAGTCCAAGTGTGGACAGAGGCTCTGATTCTCACTGCCATGGGAAGGGGGGCGGGTCGCAGTGTAGCCATCCCCAGTTTGTACAGCACTTTGGGCTTGGATCTAATATCTATAAGTCAAGGGAAAGACTTCAATGGTCTTTGGAATAAAGCAGCTTTATTATTGGTGGTTTTATTGAGGTCGGATGACTAATGAAACCACAGGGAGAGAGTTATAATGTGGGGAAGAAGGCGTCAATCCAACATTTATCTCATCAGCCTTACGTGTTATGTTTGTAGCTCAGTTGCATGACAAAAAGACTGAAAGGACGGATAACGCCATCAGATTTGGAAGAATATCCAGCCGAGGTTCTTTTTTACGTGGGGTAAGACACACGAGTGCATTTCTTCCCTACGTTTTGAAAGGATTGTTCAAGATTTAAAACAACAAACAACAACAACAACAACTACTCTTCACTGAGTAAATGGTTTGGGGGCCAATACACCACCTACTAAAGTCAACAGAAGACTTTCCATTGACTTTATCAGGAGCTGAATTGAGCCTGTGATGAATATAGGCATTTTTCATCACTGAACAGTATTTATTCTTAATGGCATCTGGCCAGTGCTGCTAAGCAATTCAGTTTGCAATTCTATGAGTTTCTTTAAGATTGTTTGTTTTGTAGAAGGACAGATATTTCTGTGCTTTAATTTCTTCTAGACCAGAGACACTTGCAAACACAGTGAACTGCCAGAAATATTTTCATCTTGTTGCACAAGCCAATATGGAGTTTTTACCAAGTGGGTCTTCCAAAAGAGAGTCTCTGCTGGAAAGTGCTATGGCCTGCCTGGTAAGATGCTATTTTATTCACTGATTATTTAATATTTGTTTACAGAGCTTTGAAAGGTTATAGCATTGTATTAGTGGCATGGACCATGCCAAACAAGGATCTGTACAGGAGTTAAGTGGGTGAGATTCTCTGTCTTGTATCGAAGGTCAGACTAGATGATTGAATGGTCCCTTCTGGCTTTAAAATCAAAAGTCTATGAGCCCATCTTTCTTCCCATGTACCAGCTCGACAGCTGCTATCAACTTGAGAACACAAGCTAACAGACCCTAGATTTATACACACATTGGGAGGGGTGATGACCGAGCATGCTCAGTGGAATGTCCTTAGCTCCAGAATTCACTTCCTTTCCTGACACGGGGAAAGTTTGCTGATCCAGGGGGCACAGAGTCACACTCATTTCTTGTCACTGCCTTTTGCCTGTGGTGTCTGGTGGGGAGGGCTGGGTCAGCGAGTGTCACAGAGTTTATCTACCAGGGAAGTTATTCCAGAATAAGGTAGAGTGTAAATTTAAAGCGCAGTAGCTATTCCAGAATAATGCCACGTGTGGATATTCCTCTTCCGGAATAAGCGTGTCCACACGGAGAGCTATTCCAGAGAAGACAGCTATTCTGGTGAATTTCCCCATGTATACAAGCCTGGAAACCGGTTTCCTTATTTTATTTTTAAGGAAAAAAAACAACTTTTGTTAAAATTGACTTTAGTTTCTTTCATTCTTTACAACGGAAGGCAAAGACTCTAATGAACTAAAAGGAATAGTCAATTTAGAGTGCCCCGGGAATTTTTATAATTGGGTGCACTGAGTGAATGGATATATAAATGAGTCAATACTAAGTGGGGAAGGAGAGATCTGGCAAGACTCCCATTAATTTCAGCAGGGCCAGGATTTCGCCGTAGGTGGTTTTCCACTCCATACTCAGGGTCATTCAGGATATTTTGGAAAAGGACTTTCTTACTCTCCGAAAGTAACATGTAAGACATGGCTGATCACTCTTTTATACAACAAGTAGCTCAAGCCCAAATCTTACAACTGTGGTTCAGGAAAAGCTTCCATAGAAGTACATGGCTTGATTATCTTCCTTGTATATGTTGCGAAGAGCAGTTGATGTAGAAGCAGAAGCCGTTGAAGTTGAAATGAGATGTTCTGTGAAATGTCCATGTAATAAATGCATTATGATACTATATCCAGGCAACTTTGGTTGCTCATGTCAATTTCTTTTGTTTTTCTTTTTCTCAGGGAACACCTACATTATTTTCAAAGGAAAACCTACAGATTTTAGGCAACCTTTCCTGTACCCTCAATGGCTACTATATTGCAAAATCTGACCCGTACATCCTAACAATATTGCAAAGCTGCATGTCCTTCACTGAAGACCAATTGGTAGCCATAGAGCAGCAGCTAGAGAACAAATATGGGTAGGTCATACATGGAGTCGTGTTATAAACATTTTTAGTGTTGAGTTATGGAGTCATTCAGGTTGAATAGGATCTTCTCAGTGGATCACCTTCTCCAGTGGTTCTCAATCTTTTCCATCCCTCTCTCATCTGGCATATTTGGTAATATGGGGAAGAGCAGGGTGGTCATGACCCTGTGGGGACTGCAACCCT
Source organism: Emydura macquarii macquarii (assembly GCF_026122565.2). Lineage (NCBI taxonomy): Eukaryota > Metazoa > Chordata > Testudines > Chelidae > Emydura > Emydura macquarii. The sequence continues at coordinate 4,830,435 of NW_027133527.1, forward strand.
TAGGTTGAAAATCTGTGATCTAGTCCATATGCCCACATTAGGGCAGGATTGATTTCTAAGGCATTCCTAATGGATGGGTGTCGAGACCAGCCTTGTATGTCTCGAGTCAGGGCAATTCCAGCATCTTGCTCTGTTGCCTAACTGCTGTTATTGTAGATAAGTTTTCCCAAAGGGTGACCCTCCAATGTCCTTGGTGCAGCATGAACCCAGTCTGTCTGACAAGTGAGAAGAATTGATCCCTCTCCTCTTGAGAATACACCATTGTCTATTTATACACCAGCACCTCTCATTCTACTTTTCTCCAGATTTAAACATGGCCGATTTTTCTAAAAGGCTTTGTTCTCCTCTGATCTCTCTCATTTGTCTGTCCGAGACTGACTCGTGGTTTTCTTTGGGCAGTTTCTTTCATTCTTTGCAACTGAAGCAAAGACTCTAATAAACCGAAAGGAATAGTCTGACCTTGTACAATGTCTTTTTTCCAAGCCAGTGCTTAATTTCTAATGAAAGAGGTGCCGGGGCTCAAACAATTATTTTTTACTTTCATAACAGATGCAGCAAGCCCAGAGGTGCCAGAGCTATGAACTGCCAAGCCTACAGGTGCCGGGGTTCAGCCATGGCACAAATTAAGTGCTGGTCCGAGCTCTCACGATTGATGTGCAGACATCAGTTAGGTCTCTGAAGATGCATTCCACTGGGCACGTGATGCGTTTTAATTTTCCTTCCTGCACTGGGTGATCACGTCATTAGCACTAGGATGTTTTGATAAGCTCAGGGCATGTACAAAATACATCTGTTTCCTTCTCAGATCACCTTCCACTTGGACAGCCAGCACCCTGACAGACATGGGTATTATTGCCAGTGCCCTGAGGAGTGGAACGCTTCAAAGGATCTCCGAGGTACTGTACGGCTATGGAACGTCCACGCTATGTCTAGAGAATTTTAGGAGAAGCAGCATGGCCTAATAGATTGAGCATAGGATTAGGCAACAAAAACTCTTGGATTGTAACCCTGACTCTGACCATGATTTGCTGTAAGGCACCGGGCAAGTCACTTACCCTCTGTGTCTCTGCTCCCTCTGTGTAAACCTATAGGGGTTTGTTGTTAGACCCAGTTGGTTGAAATTTTAAATGTAGAACACTCCATCTGTGCTAAGTATTGGTGTCATTATTGGTGATCTAATGCAAACTGTGAGCCCCACACATCTGTGCCTACAGTTTCTGCACAGTTCTGTTAGGATACAGAGTGAAAGGTAGGAATATTGAAATCAGTTTGAAAGAGGATGGATTAGGAAACTGAAAACCATTTCTGCAGACCTACGAAAAAGCCAATATACCTATCCCAGCAGCTGCCTTTCTGTAAAGTTCTTTTCTTCCTACACAGACAGAGAAGACACAGTTTTTCCCTGATTTCTTGAGCCAGTTGAAGACCAGGAACAGGAATCAATTCACCTATATCCTGGAACAGCTTGCAAACCCTCAGCGGCAAAAACGAGCTGCAGGTGCGTACTGCATGCGATATGCCCTGCGTTGGCTGGGTCTGATTTCCTCTAGTCTATGCTCCCTTTCTCTTCTGCTTTCAAGTACCATACCTGCAACTTCTCAGGAAATGCCATCTCCTGCTTGGTAGACACACAAGATCTTAGAATGGAATCCGATGCGGCCAGTTAACTTCCAGGAAGGTGGAAGATCAGGGCAGGTTACAGTTAAGGGTCTCTCCTCCTTTCCTTCTCCTTCCTCTCTTCCCCCAATGCCTCCAAAAGACTCCATGTGAATCCCTCTGGATGAAAAGGACTGGCTACATCAGAGGTGGTGTCAAAACACATGTTGCTTTCCACTCCTCAAAGGGCCTCTGCAGTGATCCTAGTCCTAAAGTCTTAGAAATGTCATGCTGGGACATATTTGCACAGAGTGGAACCAAGGTTAAAAATGTACTAGATATTTTAATGGTATCTCTTTCTCCCAAGCAGACTGCACAAGAACTCCATTGACAACAGAAGTGGTGATGAAGCAGAGAGACCTTCTCGCATCCAAGTACACATCCAGCCGTGATCTAGATGCTTGCCTGCCAGATGATGTGCTGCAAAACAATTTGGAAACTTTTGGCGAGATGGAATTTCAGGACCCTCTCCTTCAAGTGCTAAAGCTGAAACTGGACAAGGTAGTGTAGAATCTGGAACAGGATGGGTGAGATATTCAGAGGAGGACTCCCAGTTTCTCAACTTGTTGGGGCAAAAGGGTAAAGTTGAAAGACGGTTTCTGAGGATGTCGTTTGAGTTTTAACTTTTAAATACTGTCAGTTCAACAACTCTAACCACAATGGCACTTTTCACAACTACAGCATCTGTCCAGTGAGGACCTTACAGCACATTGCAAACATTAATGAATTAAGTCTCATAACATTCCTCTCTTCCCTTTACAGATGGGGACACTAATGCTCTGAGAGTTTTAGGCCAAATTTTGTAAATTAAATAAATAAATGGCCTGATTCGCAGGGGGCCTGAGCACTTACAATTTCTTGGACGTCTGTGAGACCTGTGTGCTCTCAGCACCACTGAAAAATCAAGCCACCTATTTAGGTGCCTAACTTTGAACACCCAAGTTTGAAAATTTTGGCCAAAATGGCCAAAAGGTCACTCACTGTATCATTGTCAGGACCAGGAATAAAACCCAAAAGTGCTGAGACCACGTCCCCTGTTCTTATCACTCCCTCCTCCTCAAACACACTGTGGATGTTGGGTCAGGATTCAGGAACCAGTTCTTTATAAGTTCTATCAAAAAAAAAAATCACTATTAAAAATAAAAAACACGACTGTGACTACTAGCAGTGGATTTGGATAGTGAGGAAGGCGTATCAAAATCCACCTGCTCACTCACTGGATTCTGAAGCAATGTAGTCTTGATGAATCCTGCACACTTCAGTACATCGTCTGGTACACATTAGCTTCATAGCCATTTGAGACGTGTGTGTGCCAAAACAACACAAGCAGACCCTGCTCTGCCTGCTCACGATATTTTGTGCTACACACAGATCTTTGGCACGCTGCCCGAAGACTATCTTCCACTCTTAGGAAACATAGCCAGGATGTATAACACGACTGAAATTGCTCAATGGAATATCACTACAGCTGAGACCTTATCAGCCCTACTGACCGGAACATCATGGCATGAGGAACTCCTAAAGGTAAGACACATGAGAGCAAAACATGACAAATGCTATTAGGACACTAATTAACCCAAAAATAATCAGGGATTAAAGAGTAGAGACTGTGGCTGCCTAAATAATGTGACACCCCCCGCACACACACACATGGAGTACATTGTGTGCAGTACAGGACACAGCATTCTACTGAACAGAGATTGTTATTGCCTTGAAAACAGTGACACTGTTGCTTGTCTGACTCCATCTGGGATACTGTTTGCAGAGCTAGGGATCCTCCACTGGAAGGCCGTTATGACATTGAAAATGGTACAATGTAGGGAAAGCAAAATGATACGAGGTCTCCAAGATTCCGTAACATGAGGTTAAAGGAAACAGTCTTCCTCTGATTGGAAAAGGAGAGGCCACAAAAGGGAACTTTTCAAAAGTATGAACAGGTACCAATGAAGTTTAGAAGGAAACATTCGCTCTTCTCTTTTAAAAGGAGGCTTTAATCAGAGCATTAGGAAACTGAAAGCCACTACCGCGCTCAGGCACAGATCTTTCAAGCCTAGGGTGCTAAATACACCGAATTAGCTATACTGGAACGTGACAGGAGCTGTGAGTCTGAACGGAGGTCAGGAGGCACCTAGAAAAAGCTCTTTGTGGGAAAAGGGGCTTTAAAGTATTGGCAGTAAAGCAGAATTGTGGGAATAAACGTGGGACCCAAGGCAGGTTTTTCTTTGCCCTCAAATGTCGTGTTGATTTAGCACTTAGTATAAAAGAAATATCTTGATGTAACAATGGTCAGCGATAGAGAGGACTCTAATGTTAAATTACTTGAATGGGTGTCACCAACTGCAATTTTTTTACTTTAAATGAATGTCTTATTTCGTGAACGCTCATCAGTTCTAACCGTCACACATGCAGGTTACGTCTCTGGTCACCCGGTATCTGGAAGCGAATGGTGATCAGTTAGATGCAATGATGCTCACAGTTCTAGCGCCACACATCTGTGCTCTGGAAGATACTCAGCTAAAAGCAATCAGCCGTGAAGCCATCAGGTACATTTGTGACTCTTTTAACAACTAGGCATTCGGGGGAAGTAGGTTCTGTTTCTTTCTTTCTTCTTTTAATAGCAGCTCAAGAAACCCACATTTAGGACTTTCTTCTTTGTAGCTCGGACCAGCCGAGAGCTCAGGAGGATTTGTTGGTGTTGTACAAATTCTGGTCTTCTCCTTCTGACAGTCACAAGCCCCAGGACGGGCTCACCAGCAGTTGTTTGGGGAGAGGGAGAAAGGCAGCGCATTATGCAGTCTCGCTCCTGTCCAGGACTCAGAGCTGTTTCTGTCGTGCCATTAGAACACCGCGGTGAGGCAGGGCAATGCTGTTCTCCCTGCTATACTGGGGCACCAACAGACTGAGTGACTTGCCCACGGTCATACAGAGAGTTTGTGGCAGAGTTGGGAAGTGAACCTGGACCTCTCAAATACAGGCTAGTGCCCTAACCACTGGGCCAGCCTTCCTCTCCCAGGCTTTTGGTTTCATCAGGGTATATTACACCCAGCTAGGAACACGCTGATTGCTAAAACCGTTGACGAATAGGAAAGGTACATCTCTAAAACTCTTCCTCTCCAGAGGGACCAGCAGGCCCATGAATACAACGCTGTGTTCTCAGCACAAGAAGAATCTCCTCTATCGTCAGCTGAAAGCTGCTTACGAAGAGGACCAGAGCTCTCCAGACGCCTACTACCAGCTACTGAAGCCTGCCCTTGGTGAGTCCAACTGTTGAGGCTGGCAGGACTGAAAGAGCCAGATGGGCAGTAGCTCCGTGCGCCCCGTGAGTGAGATATCCCAGCTCGGGTCTTTGTGAGCAGGGGCTGAGTGCACTGCTGGGACAGTCCACACTACCAAGAAAATCCCAAGGCACCGAGTCTCAGAGCCCGGGGTAATGGACTCCGGATTGCCGGGCTCGGTCTGCGGGGCTAAACATAGCAGCAGAGACGTTCAGGCTGCAGCCTGGGCTCCGAGACCCTCTCCCCTTGCTGAGTTTCAGAGCCCGGGCTCCAGCCCAAACCAGAGCATCTACACGGCTGTTTTTAGCCCCGCAGCCCAAGCCTCTGCGTCCTCTGACCTGGGCCCCGAGGCTCGGCACCACAGCTGTTTCTTTGTAGACGTATCCTGGGGGTGAAGGAAGGAAAATCTAGCAGCTGTGGTGACCTTGAGAGCTGCACTTAGGGGAGGGACGACATGGGTCAGGCCTCACCATATCAGGGCCACTGAGGGAAGGGCAGGGAGGTGGTAAATAGAAACTGGAGGAGGAATACCCGGTGGCTCTGAAAGGAACAACTCCCCCACATCCTCCCAGCTGGGCCTCCGGGCGAAAAAATATGATTAAGAATTGCAGTCAGCAATGTGACTGACTAGTATCATCACCACGGGTAACTGCATCCGTAGGGAAACACAGAGCATGTGTCACCTCCCGTTTTCTTAGGAGAGTGGCCAGATTTCAAAGTCTGGAGCACAAAACTTGGCAGACAGGCCTGCGTTCATTCACCATTATGGGATCTGCAAACTAGGCGCTGGTGCGAAAAAATAGATTTTTTTAAGAGCCCCTGTGGTGATTTTAATGTACAAGTGCCTGATTTAGAAGGACAAGAGATGACTAGAAGGTGAAGGGGTGTCTTGATCATAGTCTGTAAGCACCTTATTGGGAAGGGGATTTCTGATACTAGAGGGCTCTTTAATCTAGCAGACAAAGACATAACGAGATTCAATGGCCGGAAGCTTAAGCCAGAGAAATTCAGACTAGAAATATGGCACTTATTTTTAATGGTGAGGGGGATTAACCACTGGAACCATTTACCAAGGTATGTGGGGGATTGTCCATCACTGAAGGCTTTAAATCAAGATTGCCTGTTGTACCATCTAGGAATAAGGTCGTATCCCTTTAAATAGTTTGAGCCCTTTAGTTGTGCTAACCGTGTTCTGTATCTGGGAAGTGCAGCACCCCACTGGAGCAGCCGTGCATCCAGACAGTTAGGCCTTGCGTGGATGTGCAGGGTAAGCCAAATGAGTAACAACTTTTTGTTGTGCAAGTGCCTACAAGCAAGCATCTACCTTGTAAAATTTGGCCTGATGTGCAGCTGATCATGGTGCCATTGACTGCATCTGACTTCCTTTTTCATGGAGTGGAGCTGGTACCTGCAGATGTGTATAGCATCCAGGCGGCAGTGTCAGCATGAAAACATTCCAGAGGCACCAGCTTATAAGCACTCTTATAATGAGGAAAATGTTGGCTCCAGACACATTCATGCCCTGTCATTGATTCCCCTGAATTACTGTGCCACTTTAGGATGTGATGTAATAACAGTAACAGGTGGCTCAGGGCTCCTGTTCTCTGCCTCTTGCACACAATAGTTTAGATTCCTGAGGGCTGCTAGGCTAGGTGCAGAAGTGACTGAGTGATGTTTATTTGCCTGTAATTCACAGGGGTTAGCCTAGATCATTTGATGGTCCTGTCTGGCCTGAAACTCTATGGTTTAATGACACGGAATGGGATGGGAAGGTTTGGTAGGATCTCGACACAGCTTCTGCTTTTCTTGTTTAAAGGTGGAGCCCCAACCAAGGATCTGATCAAATTTGCTTCCAGTTATCCTGTCATGGACATAGACACATTTACAGCCCTCAACCCCACTGAAGTGAAGGTATGTGTTGTTTCCCATTGTGGATAGCCATTAATAATCCATCCTCAACTGCCTGCTCTGCCAGGGCTTTTTCCAGAGTGAACAAGGTCACACCTGACCCTGCAGTTTTCAGGCAAGACTGCCATTGACTGCAATGGAAAAGCAGTGATTGAAATGAGACTCTTTCCTAGATTTCAGGACTGGGGACTCAGTAGGTGATAGCCCCACTGGCTACATAGAAAATGCCAGACTGGATCAGACCCAAGGTCCATCTAGCCCAGTGTCCTGTCTCCAACAGCGGGAAGCACCAGTGGAAGATGTAAGAACTCCACATAGCAGGCAGATGAGGGGTAGCCTGCTCCTGACATTAAGTATCATCCTGCTCTGTAATAGTTAAAGAGCCGCTTACGCCCTGAAGCATGAAATTTAACATCCCCTCCACAATGTTTGTTCTCACTAATTATGACAGTTCTGGATGTTCTGAACTATATAAATGTCCAATCCCTTTTCGAATCTTGTTCGTTTCTCAGCCCCAAGGACTTTCTGTGGCAATGAGCTCCACTGTCTAATTACGCAGTGTGTGAGAAGGTATTTCCTTTTCTCTCTCTCTCTCTCTGGAAGAAAGGAAGTTTTTTTTAATGCCCTTAATCATTCTCATCGTCCTTCTCCAAGCCTCCTAGGGTTAGCATGAACTCCTTGTATACTGGCATTCCCCACAGTCAGCTAGCATTTTGCTGATCTGGATATATTGTACCTATTGTGTGTAGACAGGCAGTCAGTTAAGGCATGCTGATGATTTAATTAAACCACTACATAGCACAGCTGTTCTCTGCATACAGGAAGGCCAGAACTGGTTCATTGAAGGGTCAAGATGTTGGTGCATTGATAGAGCAGTGTGGTGGTACAGGAGTGAAGGACAAAACAGACTTTAAATCAGAGTAATCCCCCACACAGGACTACTGCAGGTGTTTTGGTAGTGAGGCACACTGGAGGGGCAGGTGGTGTTGTAGGGCAGAAGTGAGATGCATTAGTAAATCTGTACGTGGGGGGCCCAGAACTAGGTTGGTAGCGGGACCTTGGCAGAGCTGAGCAGAAAACCTTAGCTGATGCTGTCAGTCTGCCACTGTAAACTCTCCATTACGTAACTTTCTGTAAGCATCTTGGAATTATTTCACAATTGTGTATCTGTTTTTCTTTCTTTTCTTATGCAGCAATTAAGCACTCAACATCTGAAAGATTTGCTAGGCGATAATCTCCCAGAGCTGAACAATTTAGCTGATCACCCTGTGGTGAAAGCTTGGACCCAGGCGCACAGCCAGTCAGAGGTGAATTCTTTAGGACTCCATCTTACAGCAGGACTCCCAGACCAGCCACCTAACGGATTTATCAATATTCCATCAGGTAAGCAAATTCATGACAAAAGAGTCAATGGTACTCGTGAAATATATGGCTCAAAAAAAAAAAAGACCTGTACCTAACGCTGATAAAAGTGTACCTGTGATGCAGATGCATACCAAAGGCTTAGCTTTCGTATAGTTCCACTGTACAAAAAGTAAGATTACCCTTAACTGGGAGACACCACGTGTGGGGGAAAAAATAAAGATTAATTCACCTGGGGCAGATTCTCCTGTACATTCAGTTCAGTTCCAGGGGCAGTGAGTAATAGGTTATGATACAAAAGAGATGTTAAATGGGGTCTGCTCATTGTAGGATCAGGTCTTTAAATATTTGTTTGTGGAAAAGCCCCATTACACCCCATCTAGCCTATCATACAGTTAGCAGCACTGTCCCATAACATATTCTCCAGTTGTTTGCAAAGTCTAGTTTTAAATGATTCAGCAGACGGCTTTCCCCCCTTCCCCCAAGATGTAAAATATATTTCCAAGGATCTCACTATTAGCATGTTTTTCAAATGGTGCTTATGGGAAACATATTAGGAGGTAAGGCAGTTGTATTAAAGCCTTGAATTGAAGGGATATATTGGCTTCAGAGTTGCAGAACTGATAAGATTTTTTAAATTTTTCTTTCAGTACCTCATATACCTGGAAGAGCAACTACAAATGTGAAAGACCAGACGTTGCAGCTTTTCTATTGCATTCTCTTCAACTTGGTGTTAGCTGCTGTCTTGTAGGCTGTATTGCTTCTGCCAAATATTAAATAGTAATATTCCAGGGGGGGAATTATAATGATTTATCTAATTGGCATGGTTACATTCAATTTATGTATGTCCCTGTGTTCTTAATTTAACAAAATGTAAAAAGCGGAACATTTAATTTCTGTTGGATCACACATTATTCTATTACTCTACAGTCATCACAATCAGCACTGCTGTTGGCAAAGTGCTTAAATAAATGCAAAATATATGCCTAATTCTGCAAACTTCAATAGGACTATTGCCACTTTTAAATGTTTTCAGAATCAAGTGCTAAATAATTATAATTCAGTGTTGTTACTCTTCACAGGCTAATGACAACTAATAAAAGATAATTTTTCAGCCATGTGTTTATTACTAATATTTAGCCCCTTTCTTCAAAGCATTTTGACAACCACTACTTTTTAAGAATGTAAATAATGTCAGAAGAATGCAAATAGAGGAATATCTGAAGCAAACACAAGTTCTCTGTCATTCTCTATCATGCTAGGGAGTCTCTGTAAGGCCTCCCTCTTTCTTTCTACACACAAGGATTAAGACAGCCTGATTTGAAGCAACTAGAGGCAGAGCTTGTGGTCAGAAAGACCCAAGGTCTAAACCCGGTTCTGCTGCTGACTCAGTGTGTGGGCCTGGGACGTTGTTTGTTTCCCCTCTCTGTGCCCCGGTTTCCCATCAGGGACATTCTCTCTCATTTGCAGGGAGACTGAAGAAATTATTTCTGTGCAAAGCTTTGCACAGTGAAAATGCCCTAGACGCCACGTAGGATGAAGGCAACAGGCGGCCCCACGCACCCACCCGCGGCATTAGACCCATTGCAAAGCCCCTGCCCCGAGCGCGCTGCAGGGTGAGCGCCCCGCCTGCATCGCCCCACTCCCTGCAAGCTCAGCGCGCACGCGCAGAGCGCCCCCCTGCTGCCCCGCCCCTGCCCAGGCTCTAGGTCCCACACGCCGCGCGCGCTGCCTTTTTGAGGCGTGCGGCGGGGGAGGGGCTCGCGCCGCCAGCGCATGCGCAGGTCTTCCCCCCTTGTGCGGTGATTGAGGTGGCCCCCGTCGCCGCGCTTTCCGGCAGCGTGGCCAGGCCTTTTACGGCAGCGTGGCGTCCGGCCGCTTATCAGTCCGCGCTTGCCGGCAGCGTGGCCGGAATGGCGTCTCCCTTCAGCGGGGTGCTGCAGCTGGCGGACCTGGATGATTACATCGGGCCCTCGCAGGTGGGTGCGGGCGGGGCCCGGCCTGGTTGGCTGTCTGTCTGTCTAGGCCGAGCCAGGGGCGCATGAGCGGTAGAGGATCCGCAGGACCCTGTGAGGGGGAACTGCCTAGGGGATTGAGGGACCTCCCAGGAGGGGGGCTGCCTAGGGGATTGAGGGACCTCCCAGGAGGGGGGCTGCCTAGGGGATTGAGGGACCTCCCAGGAGAGGAGATTGTCTAGGAGAGCGGGGGTCCCCAGGGACCTGGGAGGGGGGATTGCCTAGGGGATTGAGGGGTTCTCCCGGGGGTGGGGGATTGTCTAGAGAAGGGGGAGTCTCCTGGGGAGCGGAGATTGCCTAGGGGATTGAGGGGTCCCCAGGGGATTGCCTAGGGGATTGAGGGGTCCCCAGGGGCTGGGGAGGGGGGGTTGCCTAGGGGATTGCGGCTCTGCCTGGCAAAGAGGGGTTATCCCAGGGTCGGGGGGGGGGCAGTAGCTCAGGCTATGGGGGGCTCTGCAGGGGGAGTACTGGGGGGTGAATGGTGTTTTCCCACCTTCTGATTCCCCCCTTCCTGTCAGGGGAACGCCAGGGTCGCTCCTTTTGGGGAACCCTGGGCCAGTGCCCGTGCCCGTCCTCTGCGCTGCCAGCCTGTGCCAGGGGCCCCTGGGCAGCTCCTCCCTGGGCTGGGTTTCCCCAGGGGAGGCGATTTCTAGGCGTGAGATCAGACTGAGCACTGCATCTTCTCCAGCCCGGGTACCACCGGGGGCTTTGCCCTGCCCTTCACCTCCACCCCTACCAGGTGGGACCCCTGCTGACTGGTCACGGTCGGCCCTGCATGAGTTTTGTTTCCTGCTAGATTTGAAATAAGTTTTCTGCTTCAAAAGGCTGTGGGTGGCCCCGTGTCTCTCCTTTCCTGCTCTGAGCTCAGGGTGGAAGGTGCTGCTGACGGGCACTATTACTATTATTACGTTTCTTATCTAACACCTCCAGAAAAGGGATTGTTTCTTTTACTGCTGAAATGCAGCCACACGGCAGCAGATTAACAGTTCACAGCAACACACCACTAGTGGAAAGATTCTCCTATTTAAAAAGCTTCTTCTGAACTTCTGGGACAGCTGAAAAACAAGTTGAGATAATATTGTCCAAGATTTTTTTGTTTAATTCTTACAAAGGCTCCTGTAGTACTACTCTTTAAAAAGTCTCTTCTTATTATGGACTACAATAGAATATAATTTGTAAATAGTATCCTCCAAACAGATGGAAGCAATTAAAAGGAGAGCTGAAATGGAATAGAAGAGCAGAAAAGATCTGAGTCAGCATCCTACACAAAGTAGTTGCAGTATGGAGGGAATGGAAAGTGACAGGAACAGAGGTGAGCGAGAGTATTTGCTGTCACTTATAAATCAGAGCAAATAGGAAAGCAAGAATGGAGAGAGTTGCTAACAGAGCAACACAAGCAAGAGAGAAACACGAGTAAGGAGAAGTATAGGGAGGGGACACAGGAGTGCAGGGCTAGAAGTGGGGAGTAAATTCATGGATAAGTTTGATTTATTTATTTTTAGTCAATGAGCATAACTGGGGCCTTAGAGTGAGTTGGCCCTCTCTGCAATGGGAGCATTCTGAACCCCCATAAATTGAGTGCAAAGATTTATAGCAGCAGGACTTGCAATACTCAAGATGGAAAAAGGATGTTGGTAAAGTAAGGATGATTTAAGGTAAGGATGAATTCTGGCCAGGCTGCTAGCCAGACTTCCAGACAAGGAAGCTGTGGGTGCACAAACAATAGAACTGTTGCAAAGTATAAAAACACCCTCAAAAAGCTCAGTCACTGAACTCTAACACACTAAACTCGAAACAATCCCTATAAAGTCATCAGCTTGCCCTCAACATCAAATGAAACTTCATTGGCAATAGCCACATGTTGAATGTAAAGACCACGCCTCCTGTCTGCTAAAACTCACAATGAAGAATGTCTTAGAGATTCTGGAAAGGACAGAACTTTGCGGACTGCCATCTCTTTTGAGCAAGACTTTTTAAAATCTGAGTATTTCACACTGACAGCAAAATTGTACTTTAGTTTTGGTTATGATGTTGGGAAAATGTTCATTCTGTAAAAATGGGGTAAGCAGATTTTGTATGTTTGATTTTTTTGCTTGTCTCCTTGATGGTTACGGAAATTGTAAGATTGTATATTAAAAGAATCCATGCATGTTAAATCAGAAATAAGCAATTTCCACTCTGGAACTGATCTTTGTTTACACTCTGTCCAGTTTCATTCAGTCTTTTCCTATCCTGCCTCTTTCATGTTTAAAGGTTACTCTCCTAACTCTGACTTTATTTCTATTTTAGGATTGTGTAAAGCCAATAAAAGTTGAAAAGAAAGCTGGAAAAACAGCAGCTAAGATCCGAATTGAAGATGATGGGAGCTATTTTCAAATCAATCAGGTAAGAATGTTTTCCCCTTATAATAATTGTGTAGAATGCTCAAAAAATTACTTTATTATTCTGCACTTTACTGTTATAACTATTAAATATCTGATACCTAATGATTGCAAAAGTGATAGCAATACAGATCATTCAGTCTGAGAATGATACCTGTTCTCACTGTTATTCATTAAAAAGAGTGGGGGTGGAGTACTCAGTCAAAATAGATGTGACTAGCTGTTGGTAAGTTATTTATTTTTTATTCTAAATCTTTAAAAGATATTTTTGAAGTGGCTTGTCATGTATTTGCATAACCATTGGAACTAGCTGATGATACAATCAAAACCAACAGTTCGGAACTATTTTCATGGTTGTAAAAACAGAGCTGCAGTTACTTGGCGGTTAGCTGAGCTGGGGGCATTGTAGAGATGATGCTCTCAGCTTTGGGGGTTATTGTGTACTTTCTACACAAACTTGGGATGCTTCTCTTTCAAGAGAGCTTGACGTCTCGGAGTTGAAGCTGGATGCTGCTGCATCATTGGTGTATGTTAAGGAAGGGGCACAGAGGTATGTTTGACATCGAGCAGCCATAATTTAGTGAGTGAAAGCAAAGTTTGCTGTGAGATTCAGAACCTTGTCAGCACCCTGCTGCTCAGGCTATGATTTTGGTTTCTGAGTTTGGGTTTGGTCTCACTGAAGAATGACGCTGGGTGATAGGCCACCCAAAAACAAAGTCATTTGAAAACTGACTTACTCTGTTGAAACATTTTGAGTAAAAGTCTCTTGGTACCATGCAGCAGGTTGTTTGAAATGTTCTGCATATGGATTTCTGATTCTTATGGCTCGGACTGGATCTAATCTGTTTCTTTCTAGGATGGAGGAGCACAGAAGCTTGAAAAGGCTAAAATTACCCTGAATGATTGTTTAGCTTGTAGTGGCTGCATCACATCAGCAGAAAGCGTGTTAATCACTCAGCAGAGCCATGAAGAGCTCTACAAAGTGTTAAGTTTCAATAAGGTAGGTGATACCTAACCGATGTAGTAACTAACAGGTAGGCTCAAGAATCTGAAAATCATACTGTTTGCATGATTTGTTTGCTGAAGGACATGCAAAATGTGTAAAAAATTTTCTATATCCAGAATAGTCTTCAAGAACCAAAATTACTGTAGCACACCCACAGCACAATATATTTGTGTTCCTCTCAATTTTTTAAATTGTGAGAATAAGTTTGTGAAAGGATCAGTAATATTGAATATAATAATCTCTTGATTTGGAAGTGCAACATCTCCCCCCGGATCATACTTCAAAAAGAAAACACTGTGACCATGGACAAGTATCTTCTAAATTAAAAATGCTGTATCTTAACTGTTCAGGAAATGTTCATATTCCACTTCTTGTTTTTCAGACTGCAGCTCCTAATCAAAAGAAGCTAGTTGTAATTTCTATTTCACCACAATCCAGAGCGTCACTAGCTGCCAGATTTAAACTGACTCCACTAGAAACAGCAAAGAAATTGACAGCATTCTTAAAAACCTTAGGTGAGCATATTACCTTTTGATCATTACAGATGAAATTTTTGGATACATCTTACTAACATGCCAAGTCCAACTTCTGTTGAAGTCTGTAGAAGTTGCATGAATAAATCTCCAAGTGCCTGTTTCAAAAATAACATTGGTGGAAATTCAGACCTCTGTTACTTTGGCACATTAAACTCCATGCAAAGGAAGGGATTCTAAAACACTTTGTCTAATTATTTTTTCTAATCCAGTTTTACTTTTAGCCTGTCTTGAATACTAGGAAACTGTTCTGTTTCTAATTACAACAGTCTATAAATATATTAAAAACCCCAGGATTTTACCTAATTGGGTTGGATTTTTTGTTGTAGTTTGTGGTATTTGTCTGTTTCTTGGTGGCTTTAATATAATCTCTATGCTATCTAGGTGTGCACTATGTATTCGATACAACTTTCTCAAGAAACTTCAGCCTGCTGGAATGCCAACGAGAGTTTGTAAGACGCTTTCGAAGGCAAGCTGAAGATAAAAAAGCTTTGCCCATGTTAGCCTCTGCCTGTCCAGGTATATTGTAAAATAGTTTAAAATGGCTATAGAAGTTCTCTTCTCTTTTAATTTCTATTAACATTCCATTCCACTTAAACAGGGACTCCTGTGCTATGTTTTTAATGGTCTTATAGAGAAAAGCACTTGTTCCTGAATATGATTACATGAAATGTGGAAGTTCTTATCCATAATGGTACAGATGTTTAAGTGGATTGTTTATTTGGAAAGCTAGTCTTGTCCCAAACTCCGTTGGTAAGAGCTATTCTTATACTGTGTGCAGAAGAGAGGCTGAAAATGGTGTTGTTGTTTGATAGTAAGGCTGATTCTGAAGTCACTGAAAGTCTGTGCATTGATTAATTATACTTCATCTTTTCTCAGGTTGGATCTGCTATGCGGAGAAAACTCATGGAAGTTTAGTTATTCCTTACATTAGTACCACTAAATCCCCACAGCAGGTCATGGGCTCCTTGATTAAGAGTCACTTTGCAAAACAGCAGGTAAAGTTTTACATTGACCATGCTTAACAGGAAACTATAGCAATTAGATCTTGAGCTGTGTTTAAAACACTGCTAAAGACAGTGTATTAAAGGGGACTGATTTACAGATATGAAAATCTTGTAGAGCGCTAGCACCTCAGCCTGTCTAGCATCATTTTATTTCATGAGAAGCTTAGAGTTGGAGAGAGAGTTAAGATCAGACTCATGCCACCAATTATCTCCTTCACCTCCCTTCCGCTACTTAGTCTCAGAGATGCCCCCGCCACCATCATCTTTAGCTGCCCAGCTCTTTCCCTGCAAGTGCCTATTGGGAGCGGAGTTTCAAGTTTGGCATTGAAGAGGTTGGTTAAAATCTCTATCCATTATTCAATAAATCCAGAACAACTGGATTTGTCACTTCCCTCCTACTATCCTACTTGCTTTTCTGGTGTTGTTTTCCTATCTACAAGAAAATGACTACCATGACCTTACATAGAGCTTGAGTTCATGTTGACATGCAGATTGCCAAAAAATTGTGTGCTTTTTCCAAGCTTAATGTTGCTATTTCAGTTTGATTTAATTCTGTTCTCTTTCGCCTCTGGAATTCCTCCAAGTGTCACTTTGATGTTTAAAAACTGATGTCACTCTTATAGCCAAAAGTTGAGTCTACCAAGAAACTTGAGCATTGTTAAGACCAGTGTTCATTAATGGATAAATAAAACATGGCAATAGCACTTTTTTATTCAGACATCTGACAACAACTCAACATTTGACAAGAGATACTGAAACAAGGCCTTGTTGATTCAATAACTTGTTTTCTTGGTCTCTGGGAGCGTCTTGGATTGTGATGAACTTTTGTACCTGTCTTTAGCTAGCTTCCTGGAGTTGCTGTTGCAGAATATAAATTGTCTTGGGTTTGAGTCTGGGCTGTGGTGGTGTATATGAAATACATCTGACTAATCACATAATTAGGGACTTTTAACTGAGTATATCTGCCAGGATTGTCTGGCTTAGAGAAAACAGGAAAAAAAATGCTATTGAAGCTTTCTACAGAGATTGTTACTGTATTCTTTCCTGCACAATTGGCGAGCAACAGAAAGTATAAATTCCATTTCTGAAATTGTTCAAAGTAAAGGTGATTTCCAGAGACAATTGGCTTTTAGCTGCTTCACTCCTACTTGTGCCTTTAATTTAACTAATAGTAGTTAGTGCAATTATATAATTTTTTTTGGCAGCATTTTACACCTGACCAGACCTACCATGTAACAGTAATGCCCTGTTATGACAAAAAACTAGAAGCTTCAAGACCAGACTTCTTCAGCCAAGAGTACCAAACTCGTGAGGTGGACTGTGTAATTACTACGGGTAAGTGGAACCAGAGGTGCTCCAGCTAACATTGGTTCTTATTATGTAAGGAGTCTCTTTTATTCCTCATCCTGAGGTAGTAACTGTTGATCTCAAAAGAATGCTCTGAAATGCCATGTAGACTGCTATCTAGCATCACCTCACTTGTCCTCTAGTCTAGTGCATATCTGTGGGTTAGAGTGCTTTGTAAAATATGCTTTCATGACCTCTTATCTGTTCTGTCAGTAATTTTTGCATTTGAACTATCAGTTTTCTAGGACCCTAACCAATAAAAACTTGCCTATGTGGAATTTTTTTTTGCATTCAGCTTTGAGCCATCTGGGTTCAGAATGCTTTCCTGCAAAGCATCTCCAACTGCCACACAACAGAAGTGAAATAAGCTATGAAGAGAGAGTCTCTAGGGGACAGTTGACAATAATTACATTTCTGGATATAAGTTTTCATACTAGTGAATATTTTTCTTTATCCTAAAAGAGAACACTTATGTCTGTGGTTCTGTTTCAGGAGAAGTTCTACGATTGTTGGAACAAGAGGGAGTCTCCCTGTCAGATGTGGACTCTGCCCCTTTGGATACCATGTAAGAACAAATGATCTCACTTAGACATTTACTGAAATACTCTCCCAGCTGGTTTCAGAATTTGCCTCTTCCACAAATGGTTTAACACTACAAGTTGCAGCTATTTGCATCTTTTGTGTATCTTACTCAGATTTTTGCTTTTATGTCTTACGGATTTTAAATCTATTAAGAACAATAGGGCATCAAACTGCTCTGTGAAATCTGCAAGATCAGGTTAGTAAACATTTAGAGAGGATCTGAAGTTACTTTCTGCTCTAGGCTTATTTTCATAGCCCAAACAGTAAGAGCTGGTTTTCTGTAAGACTAATAGATTAATTCACTTAGTAAGATTATATTAATGACAATTGTTCTGCTATCCACACTTTTGTGTCCAATTTTTATTACTTTAAATAGCTAGCATTCATGCTGCATTTGTTTTTTAGAGACATTCCACCAAGCACAAATTTAGAAACTAACGAGCAAATGGAAAAATGAAATCGTCTAGAATGGAGAATATAATATGGTAATACAGAAGTTTACAGTTCTGCTATATTTAGTTTTTTAGTAAAGCACAAATGAGAAAACATCTAGGTAATTTCAGCTAGTCCCTAGACCTTCTCTTCTTCAGTAAAAGCATTTTGAACATGTGCAAAGCAGATGAGACTAATTACTTTCACTGAAAAGTAACGTTGTTGGCTAAATGGCAATGTCATGGAAAGCTAAGTGACTACAAGAATTTGGAGGATTTAGGCCTTGTCTACACTAGCACTTATGTCAGCAAAACTTCTGTCGCCTGGGGTGTGAAAAAAACACCCCTGAGCAACAAAAGTTGTGCTGGCATAAGTGCTAGTGTAGCCACATTATGCCAATGGCAGAGAGTTTTCCCATAGACATAAAACCAGCTCAATGAGTGGTACTAGCTACGTTGGTAGGAGACACAGCGCTGTGTGTACTACCACTTATGCTGGCAAAACTTTGTTGTTCAGGGCTGTGTGTTTTCACAGCCCTGAGTGACAAAAGCTTTGCAGCATAAAGGCTAGTGTAGACAAGGCCTAAGAAATCAAATGTTTTAATGATCTAAACTAGCAATTTGCTGCAGTATCCCACAGTGAACTAAAAGGATGTGCTTTCATCAGTGTGGGGCAAGTGATTTTGGCAATGTTTTGATATATTAATAAAACAAAGTGTTATATATTCAGCACTTCCCTAGAAGCCGTAAGAGAAGAAAATAGATCTGCATGGCCCAGTAGGCTAGTGTACAAGATTTTGCTTTTCAAGAGTAGGTTTTTAAGATCCCAGAACTGCAACTGAAAGCACATGGGTTGAGTGCTGCACCTGAACAAAATTAATTTCAACAGAGCTCCATATAGATTCCTCAGTCCATGTGCAGACTGTTTACAGGACGGGGGCCTTTAGCCCAATTCAGATTGCACACGAAACTGAGATTTGTATTGATCTTAGTCACTATTTAGACACAACACAATCTGGTACACCTCAGCACCACTGGCAGTTTGTTTGAGAGCACCCCTGCTTGGAATACCTGGTCAGGTTAGAATTGGTACATTGGCAGAGCTGCGTAGGGAAGCTTGGACGGGAGCGTACTTGCGTGAGCCCTGCTTGATTGATCTTTCGTTTTTGTGAACGCTATCCTCACCCATACGTCTAACTAATAAAGTGGGAATGTGGGATGAGAGTGGCCTCTTTAAATTCATTTGAAATCAAACTTCCTTTAAAAAAAAAAAAAAATCCAGACTTGGTCAAATTTGTGTATTGCTGCCTGCTTCTATTATCTGTTTAGTTGTACATAACCGACAAGTATATTGATTAAAAATAGTTTGCCTTTAGCCATTTGTATGCTGTAATGTGTCATATGTTCCAATGCTTTGTGTCTTATTTCAATGGAAGAGCAGGAGTGGGTATGTATTTTGCATTAAGGGCCTGATCCAGAGCCAGTTAATCAATGAGCTTCTTTTAGGGTCTCAAAAAAAGAAGTCTCTAATAGTTAAAGCAGTGGTCTAGGATTCAGTACTTCCTGGTGTTCTTTCCAGTACTCTGAGATTGTGAACCAGTTACTAAATCTCTGTGCTTGTTTCCTTGTCCAGCAAAATGTGGATTTATTGTTTGTAAAGATTTTGGAATGCATGATGGTAGCAACTCTGAACTACTTCCTGCTTATGAATCAGGATTGTTGTATATGTGCATGAGGCTTTAGTGTTGACTTAATGCTTGTCCACACAGGCAAGTCGAACCATTGATAGGGTATGAATTTAAGATGCTATAGTTTCACTGGTATTCCTCTTCATGTGAGCACTTATTCCAGTACAAGAATGCCTCTTCACAGTTCAGCTTAGATCACTTTGGAAGCAGTTTAACCTAAGCCTAGAAAAGCCACCTTTATACTGGAATAAGTGTGTCCACAGGAGAGGGTTAGACTACTGTAATTAAATCTCCTGTGTCGACAAGTGCTTTAGTTTTATCTGTATATTTGTTATGCTCTGAGTGGAAAATGTAAGTGATTCTAAATTGGCTGTGGTCAGAGAATGCTGCTGTGGAAATGTTCGTTATAAGGGAGAACAAAGCCTCTAACTCTTTGATAAAATCTTTGGCTAACTTCTTAGAAGTGCTTGCTTAATGTTCTGTCTCATGCTTAGTGATGATAATGCTCCTCTCTAACCTTTTGCTATCCTTAACCTACTCAGTAAATGTACTGGTCACAAACAGCACGTATGCTACAGAACTTGGAGGATTAACATAAGCGGCCAAATGGCTGTTGTTCCACTGTATCCTTCAGCATGTGGAAAAGGCCACTAAGAGGTTATTAAATCTGGCAGCAAGATTGTGATACAAGTGCCAAAAATCCTTGTGCTTTTACTGATATAACTGCTTGCCTTAGCCAGTGATGGGGCTTACTGTCAGACTCCTTTTCAGAGAGCAGCAGTACGTGAGGCTGGACACACTGAAAGGCTTATTAATGAATCTCAGTTCCTGTAAACAAGAGTTGAGTTAAAAATAGCCTCTGCAGTGGACTAGAGGGTGAACTGTTGTCTTTCACAGTTCTGAGGCTGAGATTTTATCTGCAAGAGGCAACGTCTTAGAGCTGACTGAAATCCCCAGCGTTTTCCCTTCTGCAGCTGTGAGCAGCAGAGTGCAAATGTCAGAGTGGGTTTAAACACACAACTCTTCTGATTATCCTCTCATAACAAAAGCCATTGTTGTGACTTGCATGTGGTTTGCTGCTCTCAAGAAGCATTACAATGACCTTCCAAATAGTCAGTCGTGCCCTGACAGATTACTTGAAATGGAATTGTTTGACCTTCTAGGCATTCTTTAGGCCATATAAACATGAGTGTTGCCCTTTAGCTTGCTGGCTTCTAGGAAAGACTGAGGTAAAGTTCAAGAGGTTTGACCTCATTAATTTTGTTCCTCATGGTTTCCTAGAAGTTCTGTGCTTACTCGTGTGGAACCAGCTGGCCAGAATTGATGACTGAGACCATTTCCCCTCCCAGTTATCCCAGTTGTACTGGAACATCTGCTATGTAAATGCTTTTGGGATATGCCCCAATTGCGGAGTGTGAAATGGAGTCAGAGAGGCTGTTCTATTGGCATTTCCCCATTGTTGGAGAGAAGTGCATAAGTAGCAAATCTACTTTCAATTTTTAAACAATTCAGTAATAGGATTGCTGGTTATTCTGCAGATTGGCTTTCACATTCAGCAGCATCATCAAAATAAATAGTCTGGATCCTTCAGAACTGGCAATGAATGAGAGATGAAGTGGGAGACCTGTTTACATGCCTAGGTGTGATAGATGCTTTAGAAATTCCTAAGGTAGACATGTTTAGGTGGTTTCTATTGGACGGGGCAGTGTGCCTTAACTAGGCTAAGACTGTACGGCCATGTCAAGTTAGACACTGCAACCAGTCTTTTTTTTTTTTTTTTTTTTTTTTTTTTAAATTGGAAGCTTCAGTTTAACAATTATAGAAGTGGAAAAGTAACGAATCTGAGCAAAATTCATTAGGATGTTCAAATAAACACTTGCAATGAGGATTAGCAAAGATGTTAGAGTTTAAGGCTTAAACACCCTGATAACAGTGTGACAGTGAAACTTACCTGAAGATGGTATGTTTGACTTGGAACAAATTTTCCTTTTTAAAAGTTTCAGTAGATCAAGCCCATACCTGACAGTGTAGAATTAAATTTACATAGCCCAGGAATTATAATCCATACTGGGCAGAAGAAGGTGGTCTCAAGAAACTACATTACAGCTGGCTACATATTACTTCTGAATTCCACAGACCCTTGTTGTGAATGGTGTAGTAATTCTGTTTCAAGTGGGGAAAGGGACAGGGTTGTTAACAGTGAATTTTTTACTAGTGGTCTGAATCTACTTCACCATAGTTGAAATCTGATTCTCAGTGTCGGTGGACTTAGCACCGAATAGCCTATTTTATAAGCAGTTGCAAAGAGGGACCTTCTTTTTCTTCCTCTTTCCCTAGGTTTAGCAGTGTTTCAGAAGAGGAGCTCCTTGGCCATTCTGGTGGCGGTTCCGGTGGCTATTTGGAGCACATATACAAATATGCAGCAAAAGAACTGTTTGGGATTCAAGTGGATAAAGTTCAATACAAACCTTTAAAGTAAGGAATTGAAACTGTTACAAAGTGCTGTATTTGAGCGTAGTTCTGTTTATACTCTTCTCCTGCTGGTAATCAGAGCACTATTCAGTGTTAAACATTTCACAGCAAACCATGGGAAATTGGCTCCCTACTCCCACAGTTAATTTAGCAATGAATCACCCAGCACTCTGTGCAGCCTTTTCCCTTGGTGCCTTCTTGACTCCTTCCCCATCACCCACATAGTGGGAAAATCTACAGTGCAAAAACACTATCAAGCTACAGAAAAATTTAGCACAACCTGGCAGCTGAAGCTCTCCTGGAAATGAGAGAGCTCTTCACCGGTCATCAGACACTAAAACAGATGCATTGGGATTTTAATTTCAATTTAATTTTACTTGCACTTACAACTGTTCTGTTACCACTAAAGACACCAGTAAGTTATGTTGAGCAGAGTTACATCTGCATTATGGGGACACAAATGTTCATCTTGATGCTAGAACACTTTTCCTTTTGGATTTGAGGTAGAATTGGGGTTTAGGTGCCTAATTTAACTAGGATAATGGAGGCTAATTTCTTCATGAACTCCCTTGTCCTCTGCCTCCTCAAACATGGACATAGTTTCTTTATTTGAGTAAGCATCTGCATAAAACTTAAACTTGCTCTCTAGTCTTTAGTCAGGTGCCACACACACAGAATTAATTTAGACAAGATTTGTTTCCTACTTTTATTCCCTAGAAACAAGGATTTCCAAGAAGTGACACTTGAAAAGGATGGGGCAACCGTGCTGCAGTTTGCCTTGGCTTATGGATTTCGAAACATACAAAACTTAGTGCAAAAACTGAAACGAGGAAAATCGCCTTATCACTATGTCGAAGTCATGGCTTGCCCATCAGGTAAGGCTACTTTTGTTGGGATGTTGCTGGACTTCAAGAATAGCTATACCTTTTTAGGTTTTTCTGAAGTTCTGAGAGCGGGATTGAAGCAGGGGTGTGTGTGTGTGTGTGTGTGTGTGTGTGTGTGTGTGTCTGAGAGAGAGAGAAAGCTAGAGGTGGTGTGTTACTGTTAAGGTCAGGTGTGTTTTTGCTTTTTTAAGGCTAGCAGTCAGCACTTTGTTAGCAGTTACTTTAGTCATGATTGAAACTGTGCATCTCAAAACCAGGTACAATTCCTAATGAACAATTCAGCTTTTAAAAACCGCCTCCCTGCCCTGCCCCTAGCTTTGTAAACCCGAATGCTTCCTACGCCATGCAAAAGTGAAAGTTCCACTCTTCAGCTAGCTTAGAGGTGACGCTCCAATTCCAGTGAGCTAGAAACAGCTTTACCACTTCTCAAAATCTCCCTTCAACTCTGTCAGTGATGTTCAATTACCTTCTCTGTCTTCACAATGCACAACTCCTTCCACTTGGCTAACTGGAGGTAGAACCATTGTCTCAGCTCAAGAGACAAAGCAGAAAAGTTGTTACGCTATCACCTCAATAGACAGCAGGGTGTGAGAAATGGAAAGAGTAACATGTAGAAGAAATTCTCAGACGTTTTAGACATGGTTAAAGGGATACCCTTACCTTTCTGGGAGAGGAAGTGCTGTTGCCTCAATCTCCCTCTTCTGGTTGGATCATGGGTGATTTCACTTAGCCTGCCAGCTACATTAGGAAAACTCAGTCCCACCTGAGTCCAAAGCAAACACTGGCTCTGAACAGCCATTCTTCACCTTCTCTGGGTCACTATTGCTCCCTTAGGGTCCGTGTAACCTTCACATACTAGTAGTGTTCCCCAACACTGAGGAATTGGTTTCAGGGTCCAAACTAGGCATTCTACAACTGACTCTGCTGGCTCGGGTTTCAGGCACACTGCTCCCCCTCATTTGCAATCCCTGCTTTCTTCAGTCATTCACCACCCTTGTAAACTCCCCCTCCCAGTGCTCTGTTTATGGAGAGGGCAGGACTGTCCCCTCTCCTTCCTTCAGTTGAGACCTAAACACTATGCCTGCTCTGCTCTCAGCATGGCCCTTTTCTCTGCTTTCTGAAGGAGAGCCACAAGCTCCTGCTCCCTTTCCAACTTCCCCTCTGAGGAACAGGAAGTTCTTCCAGCTCCATCCTTCTACCAGCATGCATTGCTCTCCATGCTGAACTGGGAGTAGGCCATGCCTAACCATTAGGCTCATTGATAGGGCCTGTGTCCCACCCTGTTGCAGTGTTTGATATCATTCCCCACTCAGCTGTGTTTTCACTAATGAAGTCTTACGGTGCTACTATCAATTGCAGATTCAGAGAATTGGTTTGTATTAGTTGGTTTTAATTGCTCTTAAAGTTTTGTTAAAATATTTTCACACCCACTGTCATGTTCTCTTGTTGCATCTAGGCTGTTTAAATGGAGGTGGTCAGATCAGAGCAGAAGGTGAATCCAGCAAGGATTTGCTTCAGCAAGTTGAGGAGTTGTACGAATCTGTTAAGGCTGAAATTCCAGAGAGCAACACCGCTGTAAAAGAACTGTATGAACAGTGGCTGGGTGGTACAAACTCAGAAAAGGCTGGAAAAATGTTGCACACAGAGTACCATGCAGTGGAGAAAATGAACTCTGGATTTAATATCAAATGGTGAAGATGTACAATGCACTTGTATTTCTACAGGGACAGTAAATCTGTGAAACCAAGAGATAGTTACTCAATGCTCTTTTAAGTCATCTGTCACTTTTAAAGTCTTTGAAAGCCAACATGTGCACTGAAATTCTGTGATACTGTGACCTGGAAGAACATGATTTATACATAGAAAATGTCTTGCAGATGGATTAGAAGGTAATGTGTGTATACCCTGGTACTGCTAATTAGCTCCTACAGCTTCTAAGACAATTTGTGATTTGAATAAAAACAGCTGCTGACTTGAGATGTGAAATGTCTCTTTAAAAGAAGCAGTGTATGTTAACCTCCACCCCACCTGTGTGGATCCAAACCTGCATCCTTTTCACACTCTCCTTCACACTGGAGTCAGTCAATGCATTTAAGATAGACAGGGAATCCAGGACTGACCCCTATGTCAACCATGACATCAGTTGGATGTTCTTGAGGTTAAGTCAAAATGTTACCAGCCCTGTACCTGAACAACACAGCGACTCTCTTTTCACAGCATGAAGTTTTAGGGATGTAACTCTTAGGACATCATCTTTCAGTTAGAGTTGGGTTAATTGGACCCTAGTACTTAATTTCCTGTTCCTAAGGGACTGTTCTGGGAGTCTAGATGTAACATCTTTTCCTGTATTTTAAGTAAGCTGAAAGTTTCAAAGGCATGGATGGAAGCAGGCTACAACAGGGGTTGAACTATGGTTAAAACCTTTACCTCCTGAACTCTGACCTGAGTGAAGGGGCAGAAAAATTTGTCACCTGTTTTTTTCATTTAAATAGTCCACACCTGCCTAGACGGATTAACAGAACAGCAGAGCCTACCTACTCTCTCAGTAGCAGAGTTCAGTAGTGGATGCTACCTGAAACTCAGATGAAGCAAGTGATCTTTGTACGGCATGTCTCTCAGAAGGATTAAACAGGCACTTTTCTTTTGACTTCTGAATGATGCACAATATTCAGCATAATTGTGCTCCTGTTTTGAACGAGGCCTCTGGCTGCTACTAGAATACAAAAAATAAGACCAGAATACTAAGCCTGTGAGATCAGAGACGAATCAAGGGTGGTAACTTACCTGAAGGAATATGGCGATGGTATAAAGTCTCTCAGTATTTAACGGAAAGGACCAACACACCTTAAGCAAAACATTGGTCTACTTGTATTGGAACACATGGTCTCTATCTGGCTTGTCTGGTAGAAACATGCACCTTCAATGTGTTTGTCTTGCAACCTATTTGAATTGTGCTTATGGTCATTTTGAGAATGACATGTTAAACAGGGTAAGACCTTTTTATTTCATTTGAGCTCATGGTGAATTGCTAAGATCCTGCTAAATATCTTTACTGAGTATAGAAAACATTAATAAACCATTGCTTAATTGATTAAGGGAGGCAGTCAGAGTTCAAAGATTAAAATAGTTCTAAGCGCACTGTACCTGCCACTTTTTTTGGTTTTACAATCACATGTTCCTGTATTTTTAAAAAATGTTTCTTTCCCCCCTGCTGTGTGTGAGATCCACACAGAGAAAGGAAGGTAACTGACAATAGAGTAAAACAATGTAAAATTCTGAGTGACTCATTTTACATGTTACCTTCAGCAATAGTATGTATGATTAAGTTATGGTCCCTTTAAGTCCCAGGTACAACAGAGACCTTACTATCCCTTTTTGGTTAAACTTTGAACAACACATTGGTTTCCTCTGATACCTTAAGCAGCAAATCACAATCCAGTTCAAGCCAGGCTTTGTCAAGCTGTTAGAAATCCTCATTCAGGGACTGAAGGCCCTGAGTCTACAAATTCTTGTGCAGAGTTAACTTGTTATACGTCCAAGTCCCAATGACGGCAAGAGGACCACTCAGGTGCTTAACCATTAAGCATGCACGTTTGAAGGACAGGAGCATTTTTTTAAAGAATAAATGTGATATGCAATTCAAATTTCTTCACCTACAGTACTTTGACAAAGCCAGTATCGTTTTTGGATGCCTACATTCCTGCCTTTCAAATAAGATTAAATAGGCCTAATGCCCAATGAGGAAAATTAGGTGCCCAGGGAGAAAGATGCCATTTGCTAGAGGAAGAGGGGCCTTCTAGTGGGATAATGTCTAATATTTGAAAACCTCAAACGCTACCACATTTCAGATCACTGAAGTATTCATGCAAAAGTCTACTTTGGAGAAACCTGCTGCCCATCTTAAATATTTTTTTGGATTTGGTTCTAAATCAAATATCTGATCAACCTCCCTGTTTTGTCAAAAGCTACTTTGTTAAAGACACTGATGTGCCTTTTATACCTGTAAAGAAAAGTCTTGTCTTTTCAAGTAATCAAATGTTTATCAAAAATAAATCAGCAACTACAAGACTATCATGAAGTTTTAAAAAAAATTAAAGCTTTATTTAAAGTTGTCATTACTATCTATGGGTGAGTGCACATTGCTTTTCTCGCTTATTTTGCAAGTAGGAGGCTAGTTTCAGTGAATGCCTTCTCCTGCATAGTTTTACATACAGTATTGCATAGAACTGTAGGTTTTAATTACAGCAAGACATTAATTCTAGTATTAATGCAATTCTAAGTTCAGTAGACAAGTGCTAGAACTCTGAACTAAAGTGTAAAAGAAAACTTGGTTCTTTTAAAGTGTGCAGTCTTCACGAGAAGTATATGACTAAAATGCTAATTAGCTATTGCCCTGTAAAATTAATCTATTAGTGATCTGCATTTTGTTTACTACCCATTCACAGAAGCTATATTCTATACATCTGTAAAACAATTTTAAAATTGCACATTCAGTGGTTAATATCAAAAAGTGTCATACCTTGCACCAGTCTACACACAAGTTGTACCATTCAGCTTTAGCAGTGCAACCTTAGGGTGGAGCCCACATTTCTAACTCACAGAACATAAAAGAAAAATCAGGTCAAACTACAGTGCTAGAAACTATCAAGTTTAATCAAAGCCATGTGAAAAAAGTCTTACAGTAGAATTTTTAGTGGGCCCAATCTGCCTTTCCCTCTGTGTTCTCCTTCCACTATGTAAAGTAGGTGTAAAAACACTGCAGTTTTGATTGAGTAGTGTTACACTTACTTTTGCACCTGGGTGTAAACAGTGAATGGAGAATGAGGCCTGCTATTTAATATTAAAAGTTATGGAATCATAAAAATGAGCAAATTGATTCCCACATGTACTCCATCCTAGTCAAGTTGTTGGCTTTTCACAGCTGTTTAAAGAGCTACTACAGATTTTCTTTCAAAGGAGAGAACAGTTCATTCTAAATATTGTAATAAACCGCTCTGGTGCCTTGCAAACTTAAATACTATACAGTTTTCAGATTTAAAAGAAGTTGCAATATTAATTTCAAACTAAAATGGGAAGACTACTGATTTTTTTTTTTTTTTTTTTTAAAGCTGATGTTCATTTTTTACTTCTAAAGAAAATGGTGATGCAAACACAAGGTTATTCCAAATTTCATTCCTTTTCCACGATATTTTAAAAATGCATTTTGCAGGGGAAGAATCTGAAAGATTCTGTAGTGGAAGAAACGCAACAAAACACATGCTGCTTACTGATTCTGCAGACATGGATGTGCTCAACTTCCTGGCTGAGAGTAATCCCCTAGCCAATTGCATAAGTCTTTGAAGGTCAGGCTTCTACCTGTGATTCCTTAATCTCTCTTGGCTGGTAAAGTGAGTGTCTAAAACTAAAACTAGCAGGCCAAGGGAGGTGATCCAGCAGCCCTAATGCACGAGCAACTTCCAGTGAAGTCATGCTTTGAAGGCACAAGCCTGGGTTCCAATTTAAAGCATTTCTGGGGTTTCATCGGGCCGGAAGCCCATGCTATGTTCCTAATAACTGTTTTGAAAATTCTTATATAACAACATTGAGTTGGGATTATTAAAAACCACAGGGTTTGGGGGGTTTTGTTATCCTGTTTTTGACTTAAAGCTACTGCTGAATATTGAGCAAAAAGACAATTCCCTTCCAACCCACTCATTCCAATGACCCTGGTGCTAGTTTAATCAGAGCGAGCCTTCTCCTGAAGAGTGATAGAATTATAACGTATAAGAGAAAAACCTAACACATGAGACTTTTCCAAAGAGTCAAGCTTGTAGCAGACCAGTGTCGGCTCCTCTAAAAGATGCTCTGCTTAATATGCTCCACTTAATATACATGCAGCCACCAGATCGTGCTACAAGGGGCCCATTCACTACACGTTTGGATTTTCTGGAGACAATTGTCTTCAGTTGCTATGGGGAAATGGGAGTTTGGCCCAGAAATCAGCACTTTCAAGTTTCTCAGATACAGTTTGAAAGGGTCACTTTGCAAAAGGACAGGCATGGCTTAGTGCAAAACGGAAATGATTTTTCTAATGCCGCATTGGTTCATAGAATACTTCTGTTCCATTCAGAGAGTTGTCCCTTCCCCCAGTAATCACTAGACGAATTAAAAGTTTTAGATGGCCCCAAAATATCCTGTTTTGGGGAGCTGGGTTGCGGCAAAACACAGCCTTTTAAAAACAGGAATAGCTCTGTACAGAACAGTTCCACTTAGTTAATCTTTTCAGATTTCCCGGTTTTCCAGAAGCCCATAATATATTTCCAGGTACAAAAGTGAACCTGGTTCTTACATCACCCCTCTCAAGATGCAGGGCTCAGAGAATCAGACAATTCTCAGAAGGGTTAAGGAGAGAGAGGAATTGTTTAGGGCGGTTCAAACAGTTACAGCTGGAAGTGATGGAATCAAAAGGAGCAAAGGGAAAACTAGGCTGAATGACAAGCACCACTGCCCAGCAGCGAGGCCCATGCAATAAGGAAAGCCTCCGTGGCTAAGTTATTTACAGTTAGACAGGACAGAGCCCTACTCAATGTGCTGTGGGGAACAATCCTTGCCCAGCTGGGAGAGGGATGGGCTAACAGACCTCCCCCACTGCTATGCTCAGGGCACTGCATTTCAGTAGACGACCTCGGACCACCGCGGCATGTATATATAGACACACAATGAACAATCCGACAAACCCGGCTGCGTTTCACTTCTTCTCCAGGAAGGGGCTGAAGAGTCCCCACTCGAACGCCAGCATGGCCTGAGGGTTCAGCCTCTCTTTGGGCTTTCTGGAGTTATCCTTCGCTGTGCGGAGCGCTCGCAGCACGTCCACCGGATCCGTCTTGCCAGTGAACTTCTGCACGGATTCCTCCCTGCAAGCGAAAGCGACACCCGTTCTGAACGCCGTGCGAGACTCAAGGCCGGGTCCTGCTGTCCGTGACGCCGGTGGCCATCTGGAGGGACGCTCCACTGAAGTCTTGTTTTTAGGGACTCCCTTTGGCTTTACACCAGAGTAACAGAGCGCAATCTGGCTACAGTCTCTCTCCTCCCGCCACCCTCCCTGGGGGGACGAGGAGGGAAGCAGGCCAGTGGAGGGGAGTAGGGAGCCGGCTTCTTCCCTCCGAACGGGAGATGGAGACAATGGGGAGGGTATCTTCTGTCACATTCCAGGAATGAGTTATCCTGGATGGGGGGGCTGGGGAAGGGATGAGACCCCCCTGCCCAGTCGCCCACCTGATGCTTCTCCTACGGGTGGGAAGAAGAGTCACCAAGTGAAAGGTCTGTTGCTGAAAGGCAGGAAGAGCAGCAGCATTCGCAGGCCCGGGGAAAGGGCGAGCCCCTGCTTTTGGCAGAGCTGAACTTTGCGCACTCGGCCGGCTTCACCCCCTGGTGCGGATGCTACGGGGAGCCCAGGGGGCGGCGGCAGGCCCTGAACTCTACTCACGAGACCCGCAGGAAGGGGTTGTAGTGGAACTCCTCCCGCAGGGTGGAGGGCACCGTGGGCAAGTCCTCGTCATCACGGAGCTGGGGAGAAACCACAGACTCACTCAGCACCAGGAGACAGCCCCCACCGCTGCGCTCACGGGAAACAGAGGCGGCGGCTTAGCGACAAGCACCTCACACGCGCGCACACAGATTAGAGAAGCAACAAATCTAGCGTTCATCCAACTCAAGGTTTGGTGCAGCGTCCCCCCCGCCCCGCCCCGCCGGGATTCTCCGCTTCGGAAGAGGCAAACACCTACTTTTGCCCACGCGAGTTTCTTTTTCACAATTTCGTTCTCCGGTTCCACTTTCAACGCAAACTTGAGGTTCCGGATGGTGTATTCGTGCCCGCAGAACACTTTCTGCAACACAAACCAGACAACGGGCCCTTCCGACCTCCACGTCGCTCGGGGTTTGGCACCTCCCCACCCAGCCGAGCACCCCTGGAGGTGGCGTCCCAGCGGCGGAGACCCGCTAGGGGTTCCACGGGTGAAATTCCGGGGCCCAGCGTTCCCTCCCAGAGAGGAGCCTGGATGTGAAACTCCCTCAGCCAGAGCCACAGGCCGCTGGTCTTCAGGGCACAGCACAGAGCTGTGCTTCTTGGCCAAGCGACTGCTCGTCCTTGGGCGAGATTCTGGAGGGCTTGTCCCTCTAGCGGGCGAGGCTGGGTCCTACCAGGGGAGGATGCATTTAATGCCTGTGGTTTGCCCACTGCAATTAATGGCGGAGGAAGCAGCTACCTGGGGAGAGCTCTGGGTCTAACCCCCATAGCCACAGTGTATAGGAATTGTTCGGGGTGCAGTTCTCGAGCCAGTGCCATGCAGGAGGTCAGACTAGATGATCCCAGGGGTCCCTCGTGCTGAGAGGATGGTGGGAAACGGACGCTGGAGGGCGAGTTCTGGGCTCGGTCCCCACGCTCACAGAACAGCTCAGGGGGTGGCCAGAAGTAGCTGACTGAGCAGAGCACACGTCTCCCTCAGGGATCATCCCAGTCTCTTGGGGGAGACCTGCTGCCGCGGGTCAGTCTCCACAGTCTCAGAACAGCTCACACTCACGGGGGAGCCTGGCGCTGACCCAACCGGTTGACAGTAAAAAGGACACATCGCCTTGGCCCGGGGAGCTTGTCCTCTAGGCGTGTGGACCTGCAAGCCCCAGAAATCGGCCAGAGGCGCCCAAAGCACAGAAGCTGCCCGGCTACGCTCCCACATCATCCGACCCGGGCTGCAGCCATTCCGGTCACAGAGCGGCATCTGGCCAGCGTGTCAAACTGACAGAGGCTGGTGCCAGCCAGAGAGAATCCGGGCAGCGCACGTCGCTTGGCAGATGAAGGGGCGCGCTGGAGCCAGCGCACCGGGGGCACGCAGCTTTGACCTGCCTGCTCCAAGACGCAGAGAAGGAGATGAAGGGGGACCGGGGAGAGAGCACGCACATCCCGACAGACGCTGCACTCACCGTCTCCTGTGGCAAAGCCCCCAGGATTTCAGTCAGGTTCCTGTACATCTGCTCGGCTGTCCCTTCAAAGAACTTCCCACAGCCGCCAATGAACAAGGTGTCACCTGCGTGGGGAAACACATCGCTTTCTCTGGGGGCGGGCCGGGGGGGAGGCTTGAAGCAGGGGCGTACGCAAAGGGGAAGCCTGCCCTCCTGTTGTCCTTGTGCAGAGTGAACAGAACTACACTCCCCGGGGCGGGCAGCCAGGCACTTTTTGCTGGTCTAGTGGGCAGGTCACCTGTTCCTAGCTCTGCCACAAACTTCCTCTGTGTCCTTGGGCAAGTCCCTTAGGCCCAGATCCTCGAAGGGAGGTAGGCACATAAATACCTCAGAGGATCTGGGCTTCGGTTCCCCATCCGCGCAGTGGGGATAGCAGCACCGCCCTGCCTCACAAGGGTGTCGTGAGGTTGAATCCATTAAGGACCGTGCGGTGTTGCAGGGCTGGGGGCTGGATACGGGCCTAGGTAGACAGATCTCACTGGTGCTGAATCCACTTTAAAGAAAAACAAACCCCGTCTTGCTCAGTTTTATCCTTAAGGTGAGGTCGGCCCGTGCAGATCGCGGCTAAAGGAGGACGTAATCTAAATGATTCCGGGTAGAATTCTATTCTAATGCTCTGTCCCCGTCCCGTCCCGTCCCGTCTCTCTCTCTCTCACATCCCAAATCAGAGACTGTCTCAGACGTTTCAGCTCCTTTTGGCTTCTCAAGAAGAAGGTGCTGAATACCTGAAAAAACCGCTGGAGCATCTGGGGAGTTTTCTTCCCACATGAAATAACACATGTGGCCTGACGTATGGCACGGCGTAAACAGGCATCTCACATTAATATCCCCGAACTGCAGAGAGAAAGGGACAAGAAAGGCTGGTAAGATACAGAGGACTACCATTATTGGTATTACCACCACACCAAGGGACCTTAATCAAGAACCTGGACCCCACTGTGCTAGGGGCTGTACAAACACAGAACAAGGAGACGGTCCCTCCCTCAAAGAGCTTCCAAACAAAGCAATATGGACTTCTCTTCTTCACCAGATGATGCTACAGCAGATCAGCATACCTCAATCCCCGCTGAGATCTCCTAGCAGATATTTTTCAGAAATCACCTGCTTACTCTTCAGTACCGCTGAGATCACCAGAAAGGCCTGGCTTTGCAACTATTTTGGAAGCAATGCCGCACAGTGGAGAAGAGAAGTATCTTCTTGCTTGGAACAAAAGGTGCGTGACAGAGCGAATTCCCAAAGACAGACAGACAGACAGGAATATTTTCCACATTCCCCAGCTGCTAACACCAAAGACGATGCAGGACAGTGAGTGACAATAATGCTTAGTATTTATATGGCATTTTTCCTCTTCCCAACACTGCACAAGCAGGACAAATATTAGCAAATTCCGATTCACAGCAGGTGGACGTTATCCCTGTGTTACACATGAGGCAATCTAGATTAGGAACTGGTCGTTTCTGGCTCGCAGACCTATGCTCACGTTGTCGACTCAGAGCACATAAAGCCAGCTCTGAAGTTTGTCGACAGGATTTATTCTGAACAGAGACAGGCTGCAAAATTCTGATCCAGATTTATGGCACTGCAATGACTGGCGACGTTCAGATCCAGGAGTTTGGTTCAACCCGATATGAAGCAAAGGGTCATTTGCAAAATTCAGATCCACACTTGGATTTCAAACAGTCCCGGGGCAAAGCGTTCCAGCACATCCACATGTGACAGCCCCTGCTGAATTTATGACCTTGGTAAAATGCTACCATCTACTGGCTATTTGTTCAAAACGTGAACCTTCTGCAATTTCAAAGGCGCCTTAGAGAAACCTGGCAGCAATATGCCGGGGAAGGTTTTTGATGTTGTATCCTAGCGCCATCCCCCACACAAAGAGCCCATAGATTCCCATGCACGTTAGATCAGAGGCAGAGCAAAATGAATTAGTCGTTGGTCTGCAGGAGCAACAGACTAGCAATAGCTGTAATTTTTAGTTCCAGGGGGGAGCCGTGTTAGTCTGTATCCAGCAAAAACACCGAGCGTTCTGTAGCACAGAAATTAAACGTGTTAGTCTTTAAAGTGCCACAGAACTCTCCTTCTTTGTGCTGTAGTTTTTAGCTTTCTCACTGTTCCCCACCCACAGCAGTGGGTTACACAGCAGGAAAAACTAAGGATGTTAAGAGTGTGTGAAGTGGGAGCATGGACTAAATCTTTCTCTTGGTTACATCCCTGCAATCTCATGCACATTCAGCCCAGGGCTGGGTAAAGCAAAGGACTTAGAGTCAGGAATTTCTCTCTGTTCCCAGCTCTCACGCTGATTTCACTGCATGTCTTCAGGCACATCACTTCCCATTCTGTCCTTCAACACTGCCCTCGGTAAAACAAGGATCCAACACCAACCACCCAGCATTCAATCACGTGTGCAAAGACCTTTGAGATCGGGGGGGGAGGGGAGGGGGGAGTTCAGCAGAAGTGCAGCAACAACATTAATAATAAACCTCCAGCCTCGTACCTTTAACTCCTCATTGTGAGTCACCTTGTGTGTCAAGGCTCCAATCCGCTCATCCGCACCGTACACCTGCAGCTCGGGGTGCGCCTTAGCCAGCTCTTCATTTCCTCGGGCATGGTCCCTTCACAGATGGGGAGTGAGATTAGCGTCTCTGCGATACACTCTTCATTTTCTGATAACCCAGAGGAGGCCTAAAATGAGCCTCAACCCCCTGCATCAAGGTAACCCGTGTGTTCTGTTACTCCAGGGACAGCCCTGGCGCGTGCTGTGACATGAAAAATAACGCGACTCAAGATTCAGAGCATGAAAACGGCCACCGGACGTTCCAGACCAGGACATGTGTGAGCACATCGGGCCAACAGAACTGTTCTGCCTTCGGGACCCGATCCTGGGGAACACTCAGCTTCCACGTCACAGGAGCAGGTCTTTTGATAGCGCACAGATCAGAGTGTTGCTGTCATGTCTTACAAGCAGGGATTTCTGCATGGATTTTTCCCCCTAGGCTCATGTACTCTGATAAAGACATAAGAACACCATACTGGGTGAGACCAGTGGTCCACCTAGCCCAGTATCCCGTCTTCTGACAGAGACCAATGCCAGGTGCTTCAGAGGAAATGAACAGAACAGGGCAATTATCAAATGATCCATCACATCATCCAGTACAAGATACTGGCAGTCAGCGGTTAAGGGACATCCGGAGCATGGGGTTGCGTCCCTGACCACCTTGGCTAACAGCCACTGATAGATCTATCTTTCACAATACCCCTGGCCACAAGTTCCACAGCTTGACTGTGCGTTGTGTGAAGAAGTACTTCATTATGTGTGTTTTAAACCTGCTGCCTGTTAAATTTCTTTGGGTGACCCCTACTTCTTGTATTATGTGAAAGGATAAATAACACTTCCTGGTTCACTTTCTCCTATCGTATGTGATGTTATAGACCTCTTTCATATCCCCCCATAGCCACCTCTTTTCAAAGATGAACAGTCCCAGTCTTTTTAATCTCTCCTCATATGGAAGCTGCTCCATATCCGTAATAATCATATTGGTTGCCCTTCTCTGTACCTTTTCCATTTCTAATATATAATACTGGACCTCTTTACCCTACAGAGCACTTACCAATGGTGATGGGTGGTCAGAATTGCTTTCAGTGTAACGCCTTCTTTTCTGACAATTTCTAGTAACTAAAATGGAAAAAAAAGTTCTGTCAAAGAGCATGGATTTCAAAAGGATCTCGGCTACTAACTTGTGTCCGAAAGTTAATCATTAAAGACCCTACAGCAAATCTGGAAAGCCTTGCATGCACTATGAAACGTGACTCTGCCGAACTAGCATCATGCTGCACCATGACTGGCTGCCAGCTCCAAGGCCAGCTGAAGCAGGGAGAGTTGAGCACTAGACGAACCACCTAGCCTCATAACCAAAAAACCCAACAACTCACTGGTCACAGAAACTGAACCAGGCTACCGTTCCGGTGAAACGGAACACCACCAACCCCTCGTGCTCCAGGAAGCTCTTGGTGGGAGGCAGTCTCTGGAAGCCAGGACAACAGGAAGTTTGATGCAGTTAGCAAGAAAACACTTCAGAGCTGGTTCGTGGAAGGCGATTTCACTGATCACGAGGGAGATGGACAACTCTAGACTTGAAAGCAGGGGCATCAGTGAGAGAGGAGTGATAGGTGTGGCTAAGAAGTGCTTTTAGTAAGAGTAGACACATCTGCTTTGCTTAGGGCATAGCAACAACACTCACTCACTCAGAGGGAGCAGCGCTTATGACAGATTTTGTGGGCAAAAAACATCCTGCATCAACTGGGAACCTATTAACCAATGCAACATAGATGCCAAACTCCAAACCAGATGCTTACAGATGTCAAATCATACAGTTCTCTGCTCCGAGAGAGGAAGGCAGCAATGAAGATAAAGGAGGGTTCTACAACTGCCTCTAAAGTGTGCTTGATAGAATACCTAAACATGACTTAGTCCTTGTCATGGGCGATTTTAATGCTAGAGTAGGATGTGATAGCCAAAGAATGGAAAGAGCAACGGGGAAGCCTGGGCTAGAAACCATCAACCAAAATGGCAAGAGATTCATTGAATTGTGTTTGGTCACCAACCTAGTTCTTCCAAGTAGCCTGGTCCCTGACAAAGACATAGACGAAAACACATGGAATTTGTCAGCGGCAAAACGAAAAATCAGATCGACCACAACTGCATTAGCTGAAGATGCAGGTAATCGGTCCAAGAACTACGGGCAGACTGAGCAGCAGACATTTGCAGCAACCACAATCTTTGCATTGCTAAACTGAAATTAAAACAGAGGAAGATCAACATTAACAGACAGTGGTAAAGAAAATCAACTGTCCAAAACTGAAAAGAGTCCTGTGAGAAATTCCAGCGTGAACTAAGGAACCGATCTGAGGTGGTGCCAGAGACAGACAAAGGGGAGACACTGACTGGTCTTGAAGAAAAATGGGCAGTGCTCAGAGACAATGTGATTCAAGACGCGGCAGTCACAGTCAGATATCAGCACTGACAGAGCAAGAATTCGATAAGCCAAGAGATGCGGCATCTCAGCAAGGAAAGAAAAATAATGAAAGGAAAACTCCTGAATTTTAAGACCAACAAACTCTTGGAAAAAGCAAAGGAGGAGGATAAGAAAGTGGACAAAGCAGTGACAAGAAGCTCAAGGAAAGATAAATGGAGATATATTGAAGACCTAGCAGCGATAAGAAGCCACAGAGACACTTAGCAAGTGACTAAAACCCAGGGTGGAAATTTCAAAACAGGAGATGGGCCAATAAAAAGCAAAGATAGAAGAGTGCTTACAACTGCAGCAGAACTGAAAAACGGATAGAACATTTCAAAGAAGTCCTCAGTAGACCCAGCTCTGCTTCAGCATCAGATGTGGATGAAAAATATGGACCTGACCCACTTGACTTTAACATCAGTCCGCCAGAGAGGTAGCAGAAGCAGAGGCTGCAATCAAAAAGCTGGAAAATAACAAAGCAGCAGGAGAGGATCAAATGACAGCAGAAATGCTAAAAGTAGTTGATACCACCAGCCTAAGGAAACAGACAGAGCTGTTCAATGAAATTTGGGAAAAAGAAACCCCCCTCCTGGCCCAGTGGGAACATGGAATCATTGTCGAAATACCCAAAAAGGGTGCTCTGACTGATTGTAACCACTGGAGAGGAGTTACATTACTCTCTGTTGTAGGGAAAGCCTTCCACAGTGTGATGCTACACAGGATGAAAGAGGCAGTGGATGTAAAGATTAGGGAAAGCCAGGCTGGAGTCAGGCTCAAGAGATCCTGTGTGGATCAGATATTCACACTGAGGACCATCTCCCCTCTTCATCAATTGCACTGATTTTCAAAAGCCTGCACCCACAGACTGTGGAATATTCTTCAGTCCTACTGAGTGCCAGCTGAAATTGTCAAGATCATCAAGGCCGTGTACAGAGACGTGAAGTGCTCTGTAAGGGTGAACAACCAGACAACAGAGCTGTTCAATATGGAGACTGGCATGAAACAAGCCTGCATTTTATCTCCACTGCTGTTTGGCATTGCCACAGGCTGGGTGACGAAGAAGTGTATTAGCAATACAAATACCAGTCTAGGATGGGAGCTGGCAAAGGCCTAGAAAACCCAGACTTTGCTGATGATATTGTGGTACTAAGTAACACACCCAAAAAGTTACAAACAGAGTGCAGACAAACCAGAAACACAGCAGGTCACCTGGGACTCAAAATTAGTTAAGTTAAAACAAACATCCTTGAAACCAAGACCTCAAACAGTGACATCACATTAGAAGGCAAAAACATCAAGGAAGAAGAACAGCACCGTATTAGCTACCCAAGCCCACAAGAAGGAAGTGACATCAAGAGACAGGAAAGGTCTCCACAGCGTTTACTAAACTCCTCAATGTACGGAAATCAAAGCTATCCAGCGCCAGAACAAAACGGAGAATTTCCAGTTCAGACGCAATCGCCATGCTAAGTTGGAGCTGCAAGAGCTGGAGATCCGCTAAAAGCTTAGACAGATAACTAGACACCTTCGAGAACAAGGGCCTACAAAAGATTCTAGGCACTGGCTGGAAGAGATCTGAGAAATCACCAACCAGCAGCTTGTTTCCACCGGAATCAGAAGGAAACATTGGACGTACATAGGGGCACGCACTTCGGGTGCCGCCCCACAGCCGCCCCACACGTAGCAGTCGAGTGGAAACGAACTGATGTGAAGAACCAAGCGAAATCTTCAGAACCCCCCTTAGCGAAGAGGGCGCAACTGACTATCTCGACACCAGAGAGCAAATGGAAGCAGCAGCAAATGACAGAGATGAATGGGAAAGACCGGTGTCCACGCTGCGTGTGAACACGTATGCAGGAAGGATGTAACAATGTCATAATAAAGCCCAGTTCTTTTGAGGGGAGCTTTTTAAAATCAACAGAAAAGGCATTTTTAGTACCAAATCCTTAAGGCTGCTCCCGATTAGGCCTGAAATTAATAACGAATTGTTTGAATCAGCGACGGTCACTAAAAATGTGTCTGATTTCCCTTGGTATTTACAGCATTCGTGCCTTCAGCATAAAGAACGCAGCACACAATGCAGGGCTGTATCAGAGACCCAGATGTTGCAATGAAGTCTCCGGGGTGCAGCTCTGTACTGTCAGGGTTCTTGCACTGGAGCCAGGATCAGAGCCATGGAGCTCAGTGCCGGATGGGGGCCTCTGTTATCAGAGGGTCCATCTACACAGCAATAAAAGATCTGCAGCACGGCAGCAACTGGCCCAGATCAGCTGACTTGGGCTAGCAGGGCTCTGGCCCCTGGGCTAAAAATTGCAGAGTAGATGTTCAGACGTGGGCTGGAGCCTGGGCCCTGAGACCCACGAGGGGGATGGGTCCCAGAGCTCAAGCATCTACCCAGCAATTTTTAGCCCCACTGCCCAAGCCAATTGACCCAGGCTCTGAGACGCAGTGACAGGTCTTTTATTGCCGTGTAGATGTGCCTTAAGGCAGCTGGCAGAAGGGATCCCCGTCATTCCCATCTCACCATTAATGCTGCTTATTTGCTTTTATGCCTCAAAAATCACAAGGCAGGCCTCTAAAATCATGCGGTTGGCTTAAAAAAAGATCAGCGTTTTTAAAACACAACCTGCTTTGGGATTCTTCTCTTTGCCTTCTGGTTTGTGAGACTCAAGGTTCAGATTTTCAAGCTCTTCTCCAAACCATGAAGAGGACTAGAAACTCTCATTTAAAAAACAATTCAGGGGAGATTCTCACATAATGATACTACTCCAGCAGCAGCAATCCTAATATTGCCAGGATCATGATAAAAACATTTACAAGAGTTAGCCACACTTCACTTTTGTTTCTAGTCAGTTTCACTTTCCATCCTCTCTGCTAGCACAAGACTTCTTGTGTTTGGGTTTCCAGCACTACCGGCCACGCCTGAACCAACCAAAACCAAAACCTTTTCATTTCAATTTATAATAAATCATTGAAGGCCTGTTTGTTTGTTTGAGGTTGTGTAAAATCTTCTTGGGTTTTTTTCCCCCTAAAACAATATACATTTTGGGCCTAAGCCATAGTCAGGCGGCATTTTACAATGCACAGCTGCAATCACATGGTCCATCTTACAGACCCGCAGGGAGTAACTTTAATCCTGCAAGCAGAGAAGTATTTACAAGATTGGGCCTTGTTTATACCACAACTAACACAGGAGGAGCCCACAGGATTGGATACTTTGGGCACTAGCACAATACAAATGTTTAATAAATACAACTGCTTCTTGTTTTTCCTGAGTGCAACTTTCCCCGCTGCAGGCATCCAATCTGGAATACCTCGCTCCCATAGCTCATTGTATACGTCACTTGTGCTGCTGGTGGGAGCCAAGATAGCACAATGCTCACCCTTCTTTCATGTCTACAAACAAGCCAGCCTCCTCTAAACAAACATCTTGAACCACTACCATGTCTTTTAACTTCCAGGGTTTAAGGAGCAAAATTCCTAGTTACCCTCTTGGGAACCGCCACATCCACGGCGACAGCTTCCTTTGTGTTTTCTTCAATGACCAAGTACATGTAGTTATCTTCCAAGACTGAAATAACTTTGACCTTCATAGTCTCGGGGCTGTGAAGCTACACATGTGAGCTGTAAGGGAAATTAAATTACTTTAGAAGGATCCCATGCCATAAAAAGATCTATCTAGCAGCATCAGAAAGGTTTAGAACAAGGTTCTGGGGAATAAACAGCACCAGAACAGCTCAAACACCTGTGGCTATTTGCACAGACTCCATCTGTGACAAAAAAAAACAACAACCCCAAGGTAGTGACTTGATGGAGCTGTGCCTGTCCCATTATGAAAAACAGCCTCTCTGGCTCCTTTCACCTCTTGTCCTGCCCCACTCTCCTTGCCTAGTCATAAACAAATTGACAACACCAACCCAGCCTTGCTGTACCAGCTGGCAGCATCCATTGCACACATCTCTTGTTTAATCAACCTGAACTCACTGTTTTATCTATAATTTAGGTTGGGGGAGGGGGGGGATCGTGAACATCCGAACTGCAGGGGACAAACACCTCAGCACTCAGAGTGGAAGGAGCAGTGCAATAGCTCCTGGGAAAGGTGCGGTTCCCTCCTTTGGTTTCAGGCCGGGGTACTCCATAAGCAGACCACCGGCTGCCGCCAGGTGCTTTTGAATGGACCCTGAAATCTTTTTATTTCCTGATTACCAGTCGTATTGTTTTTTTTTAGCGTTGTCTCCAGAATCTGGACCTTCACGTTACCTTGCCCAAGAAATGTGGACCGTGCCATAAAATAATTCACTCCACCAGAAACTGGCGGCCACTCCTAATACACCTGTTCCCAAAAGGGGGCCTGGGCTGGATGGAAATGAGCTCTCACAATAGGCTGGGGAGAGAATTAATTTGACACAGGGAAGCCCCCAGCCCACGTGCAAAGCACACGCACCCCGTTTGAGTGTGAAAATCCCTCCACACACACAAACCCTCCTGCCAATCACCTCCACGGGGGGGAACTCATCCGCAGTGCGAAAATCCCGGGAGGGGGGGCACCCACGTGCAAACGAATCCGCTCTCTGCTAGTGTCACACCCCCCCCCCCCCGCTCACGTGTGCCCCTTTTCACACGCGGGTGCAACAACTCTCCCCTCCCCCCGCCCCCCCGGACACACACACCCACCAGCCCGCCTCCCGCCCCTCCCCATCCCCGGGACCCCGCGGGGGCGGGTGGGGACCTGCTCGGGGCGGGGGGTCCCTTCCTCCCTTCTCCGGGGGGGTCCCGGGAGACGCTGCAGGCGGCGGCCGGCTCGACCGAGCGCAGCCCAGGCCCGGTGCGCCAGGGCCCGTCTCCGCCCCCCAGGGCCCAGCCCGGAGCTCGGCCAGGCAGCCAGCCGAGGGGGTTCGTTCCCACGCCCGCTCCCGTGCAAGGAGGGGGGGGGTCCCTGTGCATGGCCCCCCCTCCGCCCGCTCCCCGGCATCAGGGCCCCGCAGCCGGGCGCTGCCTTTCGCCTCCGCCCGCCGCTCACCTCCGCCGCGCCGCGCTGCAGTCTTACCGCTGCCGCCTGTTCTCCTCCGCCGCCCCCGGGGAGCGCGGGCACCACCCCAGCCGCAGCTGCCTGGCTGCGGTGACAGGCCGGCGGGCGAGGGCGGCTGCTGCTGCTGCTGGGCCACGTGGCAGGGGCTGGGCAAAGCTAGCTGCTGCGGGGGGGGGAGCGATTATTGTCCCCCCCCCCTTCCTATTTCCCTTGTCAGTAGCGGGGGGTGAGGCAGGGCCCGGCCTGCGCACTGACTCTGCGTGGGGCAGGGCGGGTGCTGGGTGCTGCACCCTCCCAGGCACCAGATGCGTGGCTGCCGTTTACCAGATCCCTGCCACACCTGCAGGCTTGCAAAAAAACCAAACCCAGCCCAGCCCTTCTCTTGCCTGGCGGCTAGCAGGAGAGGAGAGAAAGGGGCCAGGCTGTCAAATACTGGCGGGTGGACAAGCCTCTTGTCCATACACCTGCTTAGTCTGCAGAAGAGAAGAGGGAGGGGGATTTGATAGCAGCCTTCAACTACCTGAAGGGGGTTCCAGGGAGGATGGGGCTAGGCTGTTCTCAGGGGTGGCAAGTGACAGAACAAGCAGCAACGGTCTCAAGTTGCAGAGGGGGTGGTCAAGGTTGGATATTAGGAAAAACCTTTATCATTAGGAGGGTGGTGAAGCACTGGCTCTGGGAAGGTCACAGGAAAAAAAACCCTTTGGCCTCAGGCTGGGCAGACAGTGGGCTGCCTCTTCCAGACCAGGACAACTCACCTCATCATTCCCTCTGAGCAGTTCCCAGCTGTAAAGGCCACAGATGTTAAATCCTCGACCATGCACCTGCTCCCCTTAGACCGATCGCTTCCAGCTCCGCGGGGATGGCCTGGCAGGGGGTTTGCTTAGGAGGCCATGAGGGAAAGGGAGAACTCAGCAAATTTATTTTTGGCAGGGAGGGGGAGAGTTTTAAAATATTTTCAGTCCACTCTGTGATGGGGAGAGAAAAGGAAACCTCAGCCTTTTCCCCCTTGAAATTCTGGATCTTTTTAAAACCCAGTCTGCCCCTCCCTGTTGTTTATCAGCGTAGACAGCTTGAAGCAGCAACCAGGCTGCTGGCACATTGCTAAAACACGTGCAAACATTCTGCATTTCTTTGCACCTAGACAGCGCTTTCACTCCCAGGGTCACATCATGTGATACACCTCATTTTACAGTTGGGGAAACTATGGCGCAAACATTTAGTGCATTGACTGTCTTTACTTCACATTTGTACAGCACCTAGCACAGGGAGGTCCTGAACGCTGCTTGGAGACCTCAAGCATTAGAGTAATACAAATAAATAAAAGTCAGTGACTTGTCCACATCAAGCAAAAAGACTATGGCAAGGCCAAGCCTAGAACTTAAGATATCCTGAAGCCCAGG
Organism: Emydura macquarii macquarii; assembly: GCF_026122565.2. Classification (NCBI taxonomy): domain Eukaryota; kingdom Metazoa; phylum Chordata; order Testudines; family Chelidae; genus Emydura; species Emydura macquarii. Next base: position 4,873,423 of record NW_027133527.1, read on the forward strand.
AAAGCGGCTGTCACATAATAATTGTACTTTAGAGCAAGTGGGTGGCTTTTGTTTTAGTTTTTTTTTTAATTGAGTTAAAAAATTGCTGCCTTGCTTAATTAAACTGAGGGCTGATTGTGAATTTTAAGTTCCTAATCGCGTCTCCGTGTCTTCCTGTTTAACATAGCCAGGAACAGCATTCTTCTTTGACTTTTTGATGTCGTGAGTGTGTGGGAACCTCCCTGATGGGAAATAGCAAATAAAGGCCAGCCCACTTCAGGGGAAGGAGGGGCTAGAAACCAGCACTCCCAAATTCTAATCTCACTTTTGCCCCTGATTTATTGTGTGATTGTAGACACGTCGCCAACCACCCTGGACCAAACACAGCCCTCATAAGGTGCTAGAATCTCCTTCCAGTGCAGTGGAGAACCAACTCTTTCCTCCAACGCTGAATTTAAGCCACTAGGCCTCCATACCCCCCTCAGACCCCTGGAGATCATGACACCTCTGGGAGGTAACAATTTGCCATTAAGTTTAATTTGTAAGTGGGGAGAACAATGGACTATGGGCACCTGCTGGATTGGTAGCCCCAAGCGTTCAAAAAATCATGAGTCATACCCCCCCCAAAAACCATGAAATATAATGTGGTTTTTGCTCTGTCTTTTGCTTATTGAATCCCCCTGTGTGCATGTGGCCATGTCCATCCTGGTGGCTGGCTTAGTGCAGAACTTCCAACCTTTCTCCACACCCAAAAATTATAATTGTGTCCCCCACACCCCCATCAGTTCTCCCCTGCAACAGTCCCCCGCCATGTCAAAAAGGACACACAGTTAGAGGAACGGTCGTGTCAGTACACCAGGCTCAAAGGTTGTAGTGTGGTTTGGGTCTGTCTTTTGATTTCCATTTTAAATGAACATTGTTAAGGTCTGCCTTTTATTTAGGTACTTTTGAAAATGCTACCCAGGAGCTGCTGACTTTCTATGAAACTTAAGTACTTTTGAAAATTTTACTCCTTAAACCATTAGTAATAAGTAAAATACATTTAAATTGGCTCTTAATTCTGTCCTTCTAGATTACTGCCACTACTCATGGTTTGTTTACACTTCTCTCCACTTCGCAGTAATAAAAAAGAAAAACAGTTTCGACCTTAACTGAAAATGGATCAGTTTTAGAGACAGCTGGGAAATCTTTGTTCCTGCCGTTTTTCTGAATTTAGATATTTTTCACTTTTAAAAACGGTGTCAAACAGTCCTTCCCCTCCACCTTTAAGTCATGTCCCTTTAAAATGGATCCTTTCATCAAGTGACTTCACCGGACAGCGAGCAAAAAATTAACTCGCGTTGAAGAGGAGACAAAGTCCAGGGTGACCATGTTACTTAACAGGCAAAACAACAGGGAGGAGGAACTGGATTCAGTGGAAGCTGGAAATGACTCAGCAGAAGTCAGTTTCAGCTGTGAAGCATTTATTGAAAAACATACATTTAGTTTGTAACTGTGAGATCAGAAGAGACACAGGATGCAAATATAATTAGTTCAGTTCATTCAGATAGAGCTGCCAGAATTTTTAAGGTGTGGATTCTACCATCTTGCACTCAGATCAAGTCTCATTAGCAAGCGGAAAACACTTCATGGTCAACTCCTAGGGAGACTGCCCCTGCAAGCTTTCCTCCCCTCAGCCCTGGCTACTAAGGGCCCCTGGAAGCGCCACACAGGAGCCTAAGGACACAGAATTTGCACCATAATAGTGACAGGTGCTAGAAGTCAAGGTATTAATAGCAACTTTCATTTTTGCTGCATCTCAGCCATAACCACTGCAGAGCTTAAAATAACTACTACATTGGATAGTGTTCACCCACCCTCCCAGTTGTTATCACATGTCAAAGTGGGGGCACTATGACAAGGTTTATGGGGTTTTTCTTTTAAATGGAGAAGGGGAGGAGAGTGAAAGATGTTTGTAGTGATAGTCTTTCATCCAGGGCTCTGGGAGCACTTTACAAACCTGCACCCATTGCCTCAGGTCCCTAGAAGGCAGGGTAACACCTGCCTAGTTTAACCACGCAGAAATTGAGGGGCAGAGAAGTTAAGCAGCCTGTCCAAGGTCAGAAACAGAATCCAGAGAGGGGAGCTAGGACCCCTCTGCCCTAACCACCTGGGGTGGAAGTGACTTTTGAAAAAAATTATCCTCAAAGCGCAGCCCTCTGAAAACTCCAGTAACACTGGCTCTGTCTCGGAGATGCGCAGAGTACGACAGAATGAGCCGCTCGGATTAATAGGCTGCTTTTGGCCAGGTATTTAAAAGAAATCTTTTTAATACGGAGGCCAAAACGAACACTGCTTTGTGGCACAGATGGTAGGTGGGGAATGACGCCATGCAAGCTCCCTTCTCTGCATGCCCTTCCCTCCCCCCCATCAGCTCACTGAAAACCTATCTTCCAACACAGATGCTGAAAACCGTGGGCAGCAATTCTGGGACATGGCAAAATTCCATCAGAAACAGGACCTAACGTGAACGTTGCCAGTTGAAGGCTGGTCTCCACCTGTTACCAGATAAATCCACAGTCAGCTGGCCAAGGCTGTTAAACCATTGCACGCTGGATGTCCCGTGGTTTTAGTTTGCAGAATCTCTTCTAAGCAGTGCTGTGCTTTCCACAGGAAGTCTACATATCCCCACCCTACCCCCAACAGTTACAGAGAGATCTCGGAGACCATCCTTGAGTCTGAGAGACCAAGTGGTCCTTTTTGTCCAAAGTATCAAACCACAAGGAGCATAAACAAACCAAAAACCCAGAGGAGGGTTGGGAAAGTCAGACTTAATTCCCCCCATCGCTGACGTGCAAGGTCTCTGCCAGGAAGGCAAGGTTTCCACGCGGTCGATCTGCTTTCATTGTTCGCCTGGATTAACACCATGCTTAAATGAGCATAGAACTCTGGGGCAGGGCAGTTTCCATCACTCCTGTTTCAGGCTGGTTGCACACTCAGATCTAGCCATGCCTGCAGTTCACCCAGGGCGGGCTCTTTGAGTCTCAAGGGGAAAGAAAGGAAAGTTTCAGGAACAAAAGTTGTGTTGGAAGAGACACTGGTCAGCCTAGAAACCAGGCTTCAGAGCAGCTGAGCAACCATGGTAAACTTTGATTTCCTTACAATGAACTGGACTCTCTAGCGCAAGCTTCTGCTGGAAGACTAGGAGGTAGCAGGAGATAAGGGGGGTGGTTAAACCAGACAACTTTAGCTTCTCCTCTGAAGTCAGGTCCTGCAGGGTAGCCACTGTTCCAAAATAGCTGGTACCTGGATGATCTTAATATCCCCTGTTGTGTGTAACATCACAACAATAATCAGAACCCTTGAATCTTTTGGCTGGACAGGTCAGAGTCGGGCTAAGCCTGTTAGGTTGAAGTAGCATTGATTTACAACACGGCTTAGAGAAGCTATCCTGATGCCACGATGGTAGGAAAGGTTCTAGCTAGGATCTAACTTTTCGGACCTGCATTTACTCACTAGACGGGATTAGTTCTCTGTAGGATCATACTAGTCTATCAGCCAAGTCCCTACCGAAGGCTTGGTGTTGTTACAGACAGTATTCACATTATACTTTGGAGGGGAGTCAGTGGGTACGTGCAAGCTGTTTTTTTAAACCATTAATACTCAGCTGTTCATACCTGAAGGGTATAAGCAACATCATGGCCCATCGACCTGAAAAACTTGCTGTCTTTAGAAATGACCGCTCTCTCTAAGATGCAGAAGGAAAGGGGTGGGTAGAAGGGGGGAAACTACAGTCTCTAATGAATGCTTGGACAATCTTATTTCTACAGCCAAATGTATCCAGATACCAAGCAAGTTGGGCAGCATATTTAACGAATTAGGCCCTTAATTGTTGGTGGCAAAATGAGCACTACACCAAGTGAAATGAATGTAGATCTTCACGTGACACGATCAGAAAGGTGCATTTCCTAAATTGCAAAAGGATTTTTCTTCTTTTAGATCTTTAGACAGCCATTCGGTTCTGTGCAGTCCATCGTTTTGTTTTCATTGTCAAAGTCTCACGGCCCAAACCTGCAGTCCACATGCAGGCAGATCTCCTATAAAGCTAACTGGAGTTTTGATCTGGTAAGGATTAGACCCTTAGATTTGCCTTCCCCCCTCCCACCATCGCTTACTGAACATTTTTTAAAGGATTCATGCAAAACCTCAGTGCATCTGAGTTTGAAAGCCAGGAATAAATATTCTGTAACGTCTTATAAATATGCCATAGAACATCTCAACAAGAGCAAAGTGCTTTTTTCCCTTAAGACAATCAAAAAAAAATTAAGTGTGAATGTCTCCACCACAACAGAACAATGAAGATTCTAGTTCCTAAAACACGGTAAAACTGACAAGTAAGTGTTTCAGGCAAAGTACTCAGTCTTTTGGTACCCTGAAGTTATCCTTCTCTTTTCTGATGGCTCCCATTGTTCGAATGGGATCAGTTTCTCCAGCATGCTGCTGGACCGTCTTCTCTCTAGCAGAAGTAAAATAGATGAGCCAATTTTATTTCACCGCAATAGGAGTGTTTACCTTAATCATATTTTAACTCAAACCAGAATGCTAGTCTAACGAAGACCTGTTTGAGTTATGTCACACAAACTTCCGAGCAGTATTTCTTGCAAAGGGTCTGCTCACAAGATATTTTATCTGCCCAGGAAGACGGGAGGACATACCATTGTTTCTCTGAGCGGACAAGCATAATCTAAAACTCAGAGCCCTCTCAGAGTTCACAGCTATCTTGAGAATTTTTAAAGCTGCAATCACCAGCTAGAACAGATTGGAAGTGATAAAAGCAGCACGCTGAGTGGAGGTGCTTATATCTCCAGATTCACACTCTAAAAATATACAGCATGAACCAGGGACATATCACTCAGCAAAGAAACATATCGTCATGAGTCACAAATGTTCTAACATTCTTAGAAATAGCCCGTCACCACACCTTAAAATCGGTTGGCATAAATCTCCTTCATGATAAATAGTTAAGCACATGGGACAAGGTCACAGAGTGGAACAATTTAGTAATGCCACCCCATCAGAAGATCTCTTGCTCCCCAAAATTGTTTTACGCGACACCCGTCTCCATCTACACTGAAAGCTGCTGATGAAAGGGAGAGCAACAAGCTCAGATTGTTTCTTTCTTTAGAGGTCGTGCCCTCCCCATTGCCTTATACCCCCCGGCTAACACAGGGCTCAGTCACGCATACACAGATACCTCACTCGCATGAAGGGGTTGTATGTGAACTCTTCTGCAATCGTAGACGGGATGGTTGGCTCGCCACTGTCATATTTTGCCTGTAAAAAGGGGAGAGCTTTTTGCTTGATGATGGGGAGAGAAGTTAAAAGCAACGATCGTCGGTATCATTCAGCAAAGCTAAGGCTCTATGTCCGTGCAGTGTTTGCATTGCAGCTAACTGCTCCGAATACTCCCATGCCAGGGGCCCTCCACAGGCCAGGAAAAGGGGCGTAATCTTCTCCCCAGTGGACACGCACATGCAGCGCTCCAACAGCTCCAGGACGCAGGCAGCTCCATTCTTCCCGAGGGGTTATGCAGCAATAGCACACGTGCGTGGGGAGGTGGGACTGGGAAAGGCAGAGGGCAGCTGTACCTAGGGGCCAGTGCTGGCACAGGGCTCCTGCCACCGTCTGGAAAGGCCCCTTCGGCTTGGCTCTGCAGCAGCATGGCCTCTCTGCGTGTTCTGCGGGGAAAGCCCCCCTCCCCCGGCTCCCACAGGAGCTGCGGTCACCAGCCAGGCTATGGCTTCTTTGGCACAAAGGACCGGGTGCGAGCGCCGCCCCACTGCCGCCCCCAGCTCCTACTCCCTTCGCGCGCTTGGGTTCGGCAAACCGAGGACCCGTCACTGCCCTCTCACCCAGCCCCTGCCCTCCGTTCCTCTCAGCATCCGTCCCTCCCACCAACCTCCTCCTAGCACCACGGCTCCGCCCACAGACCTCGCACTACTTTGATGGAGGTGCACAGGTGACCTCTGCCGCCACATCGCTTCGTTACTGCTGCCCTACTTCTCCCGCCTCTTTGTTCGGCTCACTTGTTGCATCTTGTCCCACACTCAACTGTAAGCGCTTTGCGGCCAGAGCCATCTCTAGCTGCGTTTGTACAATGCCTCCCCTTCCAGGGCCCTGATCCCAATAGAGGCTTTGGGGTGCTACCCCCCCATAAAGAGAGTTATAATAATCCACTAAGCCGCATGCCAAGATCCCACTTACCTTAGCCCAGGCTAGTTTTTGCTGGATGGCAGCGTTATTGGGTTCGACGTGACGGGCAAATTTTAGGTTGTTGATAGTGTACTCATGACCACAGTAAACTCTCTAAGAGAAGGGAGGAAAAAAGTTAGTGCTTTACATCCAAGGATCTCAAAGCACCATTACAAAAGTCAGGGGTTCAGGGCTCATAATCCTCTAGAACATGGATATAGGTTATATCCACCTTACAGAGGCACGGGGGAAATGGAGAAGAGATTTGCCTGATGTTACATGGCAGAGCTGGGAAGAAAACCCAGGACTCCTGGGTTCTTTAAGTCCTCCACCCTAGCCTGCATTCCCTCTTTATGAGCAGAAGAAGAATCAGTGATCTAATGCTCCCTTCTCCATGGATCTCTGGCTGTTCTACATCCAAGACAGTCCCTGGACACAGCCAAGATCACGGCCCCCATTTTGAACAGCATGGTATTAGGAAGGTAGTCTGTAACAGGTTCATCTTGATTCATTTCCTAATGTGAGCTGAGAGATCCATACCGTTTCAGGGTCCAGGCGGCCTAAAATCTCTATCAGTGCTTTGTACATTTCCTCTGGGGTTCCCTCGAAGAATTTCCCACAGCCAGCCACAAACAGTGTGTCACCTGTGAGAGAGGACAGGACACAGAGTCACGACCAGACACGATTCTAGACAATCCCAGGAAAGTCAGAACCGTGGCTGGTCAAAGTCATCATTACAGGCAAGCTTCCCCGCCCAGAGCTTTGCCACTGTAACCAAAAGACATGGCTAGAAGGACGGGCTATAGATCCAAATCTCAGATGTAGATCATGGTGCCTAGCTCCTGGTTGTTTGGGTATGCTGACAGAAGCTTATTAAGGAGCAGGTACAAACGATCAAGTTCAAAGTATCACACCTACGTCACTCAAGGGAGGATCACAACCCAGGCTTCCAGAGACAAAAAGTTAATGCACTACCCACTAGCATGTTCGCCCACCTCGTCTCCTCTCCAGTTGGCTATGTAACCAAGAAAATGGTAAGAAAATACAGAAAAGCAAACATGGAATTTTGTCACAATTTGGCCTGAGACAGTAGGTACCTCAGGTTCTGAAGAACAAGAGGCTTAAGAAAAAAGAAAAGAAAAATGTTGAAACACCCAGGATCTGTTTCTGAGTGTTGAAAGTCACCCACAAGAAGCCCCATTAGAGTCTTGTGAACCAAGATAGCCAGGCTTATTTTCATTAGCAATAGCTCCTGTGGCCCAAGCCTCCATTGTTGGACAACTTTAGGGAGATTCCCAGTTACTGAGCTGTGATTGTAACAAGGAATAGGGGACAAACCTATGGGAGAACGTAAGCAGAGGAAAGACGTGCGTGTCTCAGCAACGCAGACTGCAGGCAAAAGAAAACCACCCAACTCCTCACCTGTAAAGACAGCAGGAGGCTCAGAACTATTTGGTTTAGTCACATAATAACAGATGTGTCCAGAAGTGTGACATGGTGTATAGAGGCATTTCACATTAAGAGATCCCACCTGAGGAGAAGACAAAAGACTGAAGGTAGGACACCGTGCACTGGCGTGAAGGAAGATTAATTCAATGCTTTTCTAGTTGTGCGGTTTAGGATGGCACAATAATTCTGCCGGCAAATTCTCAGAGCTGCAGAGTAAGATCTCAAGTCCAGCTGGTACGGGAGTTCAGCAAGCGTAAGGAGAGGCGAGCTTAACAGAGAATGAAGTGTGTTCCTTAAAAGCAAGTACAAAGGGAACTCCTCGTTTCTTTCCTTTACAGGCAGAGTGACTCAGGTTTTGGCAGTGAGCGAGGCCAAGACGAAGGCAAACAGACAAAACCCAAACAAGTTAATCAAGTGGAAACGGCTACTGCCAAGAGTGGTGTTAAAGGGGAACGTGGGTGATACCCAGAAACACAGACTACACGGCCTGCTCCCCAGGCTATGGGGCCATTTATCACAGGCATACGTTAACATTTAGCACCCTCTCCCCACGCCAGTGTCTTCTTGCGCTTCCTTTTTTGCTAAAGACATCCCTAAACACGTGTTTCTGGGACACGCAGAGTTCCTAGGCACCAGCAACACAGCAGCCTGTTTTACTGCACGGGCCCCAAACGGCGTCGGCAGATACGCCCACTGTGGTTAAAGTAAAGCTTTGTTCACATAATGTGAGTCTGTTTAACTTAGGAAGAGCACCGCCATTGTACTCGTCTGGCCTCCATCGCCAGAGTGTCTGAGCCCTCGCCATCTTCGATGCATTTCTCCTCACAGCCCCCCAGTGAGGCAGGGCAGTGGTGTTAGCCCCGGTGTATAGATGGGGAACAAAGGTGCAGTGACGTAGCCAAGGTCACAGAGAGTCTGTGGCAGAGCAGGGACTGAACCTGGGTCTCCCAAGTCCTAGGTTAGTATGTGAACCAATGGCCCCTCCAGGCCCTTAACAGCACAAGAACCTTTTTTTCAGTATTTAATTTTATGTTATGACCTATGGACCCGCTGGTGGCTGTCTAGGTAGAGACACAATTGCCTCTGTCCAGCTCTAAACAGGCTTCTCCAGTGGAAGACCCGTTCCAGATGTTATTTTTACCTGAAATGATGTAGAGTGAGACACTTTCTGTGTCAGGGCCCCTACTCGGTTGTCTCCCCCAAACACTCTTAGCCCGGGCTCCATCTTCACAAGCTTCTCGTTACCCCCAGCATGGTCCCTAGAAGGTCAAAAGGTCAGACTGTGGGAGGTCTACAAGACACAAGATGCGTTTCTTAAAATTTAGTTTGCTGCCTTGAGTTGTACGTCACTTTTTTTGGTCAGCTATTAATCCTCCAAAAAACCAACCAACCAAAAAAAACCCAACAAACAAACAAACAGGGGAGATGCTCCCTCTTATCCAGTTACAATCCCACAGGACTTGTGACCTTAAGACTAAGGACTAAAGAAAACTCATTGAGCCAGGATCCGCGCTGCCCCCATGCACCACCACTGGGAGTTTTATCCATGTCTGGGCTGTGTGATTTAGCCTGCAGACTCTGAAACTCCCTTGATGTTTGAGGCCCACACAATCTGGCCCTTTAAGTTTTATCCTGGAATGCAGAAAAGTTCCTTTTAGTATCAGCTACACAGGTATAAATCCAGAGTCAAGCTACTGATTGCAGTGGAGTGACTTCAGATTTACACAGGTGTGATTTCAGAATCGGATTTATCCGCTCCCCTTCTCCATTACCATTGCATCTGAGCAGCTCAAAATCTTTAGTGTATGTCACTTCTGTCCTGCAATCCCTTGTCTATAGTGTTGAAGCACTGGTTGAATCTTCCCCATCTCTGATACAGTCAAGCGCATCTTGTGCCCTTTATTCATCCTTCTGAAGGCCGCATGGACACACACATCATTCACTGAACTGACCCGCTAGAATGTGTCATTTGAAAGGTTAATGATGCTCAAACACACACACAAATCTGGCTCTCCTCTTTGTAGATTGCAAGCATTACTCATAAGGAAGTCTGGCTAGTTACCAGGCATTGAATTTTGTAGTGTAACCTTTTGTAGTGTCACCAGCTATTTTTTTCTGTTTCCCTGCACTTCGCCGCCTCAGGTCATTTCAATAGATTCCTGGTCACCATCTCCTCCGTGATACCATGCCCCGCCAAAACCATTCTGACGGTTAAGGAACAGCTGCAGTTTGACTCCATTGTTCAATTACGTTCTAAGAGGAAGAGTGGGACAACTTCTGCTGTGGGTTTCCCCACTGCAACTGGACTGAAGTCAATGGGGCAGGCACTCATTACCCAAAAAAATGCAAAAAGCAAGGCACGTTATTGAAAAGGCGTGATGGTTTGCAGGACAGCTAGATGAAGATCACAGATCTTGAAGGCTAGAAAATGCTGTTATGTTGTGAATCAACATGAGATTTTAGAATTGGGTCCTGTCGTCTTCTCTGCGGAGCGAGAAGAGGGGCTAAGGGGACAGGGGCCCACATCCTCAAAGGCATTTTAGGCATCTAACTTCCACTGAAGTCAGGTACCTAAATACTGCTGATGATCTGTGCTTGGGGGGCCGTCACGATGGGAGCGGTCCAAGTACACAGCTCGTTCACTTCAACGGAAGCCCCCTTGTGAGTTCTCTCCTCTTACCGCGAGAAAGCAGATAGTGTTGCCAGCTCCAGTTCAATAGCCTAAGCTCGTATGAAGAGGGCTTCCTTAGAGCTTTCGTGGCTACCAAACACAAAACTAGACAGTCACATAACACCCGCCACAGCCACCTAAACAAGACGCCAAGCGAGGCAGAGCCAAAGCAACTAGTACATCTGTTTTCTCACTCAGCTCTCCCTGGGGCTCGATTCTGCTCCCAGTTACGTGCGCACAGCATCCAGCGATGACTAATGCATGCACATAAGTGCAATGAAACTAGTCGGCAGCCTGCCATGGACTTCAGTGGGCTCTGGATCAGGCCCATTAAGCCTAACAGGGAATCTCCTTGTAAGAGAGCCTGCGAGGTGACCGGCTAGTACATTCCCACCGAGCCTTGGCTCCTCTGAGCAAGAACCCAAGTGGGAGGGGGAGGGGGGGCAGATTATCTGGAAGAACCACCCCTTGAATTGTGCTTTGGATGCACAACTGCCTCCAGAGGTAATTCTACCCTAAGGAAAACCGATTATAACATTGCAGAACAGAAGGGTTACCAGTGGTGATGGGTGGTTAGGACCGTAGTCAACTTCACGCCGTGCTTTCTGACCACCTCCACGACCTACAAATACAGAGCATCACAGAAACATTAGCATTCACGTCACCTGGCTTAGACATCCCCTCCGACATGAGTAGAGACTTTTGTGCCTCACTTATGGTTTGAAAAGAACAGAGCCAGAATCTGCATCCCTACTTGGGCCGGGCTCCCATTAACTTTGCTGGGAACTGTGCCGGAGTAAGGACTGCAGATCAGGCCACTGGGGCTTGCCAGATGGGATCAGAACATCTGTGCATCCAGTCCAATGTCCCACCACCAGCAAATACTTGTTACGTCATAGGAAGCCAAGGAAAACCTCCACACTGCACCCGGCCAATTGCACAGAGGGCAGATGAAAGGGGAAAATCTCCTTCCTGTTCACGTCCCGAAGAATAAAATCCGATTACCCTGAACTTAGCAGCTGTATCGGCTACTAGTTGTGACGTGGTCCAGCCTTTTTACCCCTAGCCAAGAGCAAGGTTCGTGGCCAGCCATTCCCTGCATTTCCAGTGCAACAGCTGGCCAAAGCCAACTCCCCTTTCACCAAGCAGAGCGTGTTAGCAAGAGCACCATGGACAGCGTTACCTTCTGGGGTTGCACGGGGTCAACAATCGCTGCCTCTTTGGTTTCTTCATCGATGATGAGATACATGTAGTTGTCCGTGAGGGCCGGAAGCAGCTCGACCTTCATGTTGGTCTGTGTGACTAGCTTAGACTTTCTCCGATCAGAGTCGGTATGGAGGAAGTCAGCCCCCAGCCGTGCTGGACCTGGGGATGCAAACGACATTTGAAAACAAGGGTGGCGCAGCAGGCAGACTGGCCGGGGGAAGAGAACGCCAAGCCTCTGAAGGGCTCAGTAGACGAGCAGCACGTGGCTGAACGCTGTCTCCTGCTGGAGTCAATTTGGGCTGCCTCACCTAGGAGGAAGAGCAAGGCTACAGGAGGGGCAAATCCTCCCAGGCAGGATGCCATCTGCCACAACAAGGAGTCAAATGGCTAACACCCAGCAGCACGGCCCTGCTCCCCCAGCAGCACCCAGGAGAAAATGGGGCAAGTCACCACAGAGATGAGACCCAGGCCTTGCCAGTCACCAATGGGCCTGTCTGCATGAGCAAAGTTACAGGAGGTCTAAGAATTTGAGACCTGACACAGAGGGGTAACAGAGCAGGCAGCGTGGGGTGGAGGAGGGCAGATAGCGGTCACAGCAACTGAACTACAGGATTACCAGCCAAGCCAGTGCACAGCTGAGTCAAATAAATAACTCCCTCCTTTTACAGCAAGTGTTTCTCAACAACAAGTCCGTGGACTGGCGCCGGTCCCGGAGATCTCCCTGACACAGTTTAGGAAGGCAGCAAGCCAGTCTCTGGTATCACAAAGGTTGAGAAACGCTGTTTTAGAGCATAGACAAGACACCTTTGGCTCATTTCTAGTAGGCACCATAGCAGCAATGCAGGGCAAAGGGGGAGAGAACGTGGCATTCTTTGCCGAGAATGCTGCACTCCCCTCAGCATCCAAGTTATTAACTAACACACGCTCTGGAGGAAAGGTCTGCGGCAGCGGGCTGCAGCCACTCAGCTGTGACAACAGAGGTGTTCTGCTGTTTGCGGGAGGTGAAGCGTTTAAGCAGATCCGAGACGTTTCACACGGAAACAGCCCAAAGTAAAGAGAAGCCTGTTTAATGCCACATGGCATCAGTATCTAAAACAGCCAATTGTCAGAAAGGACCAGCCATTGAAATGGTGCAGATGAGCAAGAGATAACAGCTCCCTGGGCTTCCCTGTTTCTAGTCACCTACTCATCAATTTCAAGGCTCCTGTGTGTATTTGTTAGGGGTGGGGGGGGGAGACATGCTCCATTCAGGAGGATTATAGTAGCCTTTAAAATCTTGCTCAGCATAAGCCTGTTGTCTGGGATGAAATTCACCCCTATGGAGAGGGACAGCACAAAGATACACAGGTGGAGATCGTCCCCGCCCCACAGAATTCACAGTCTACATTGAAAAGGCAGAGGCCCAGAGAGGGGAAGTGATTTGCCTGAGGTCACCCAGCAGCTCAGTGGCACAGCTAGGAATAGAATCCGGTCCTTCCACTCCCAATCCAGTGCCCTAGAGACTGGAGATTGTGAGGAAGCCGCGCGATGCCTTGTGCTGGCTTCTGTCCAAGGGATAATTTCACCCACAATAGACAGGAGACTATGAAAATATATATACATACATCTACATTTCTGGAAGAGGTTTCAAAAGAGGCTTTGGGATGCACAATACACAAGCATCGCGACAACAGACACAGCCCAGGCCTAGCGTTACAATCCAGCTTCATCAGTGCTGTGAGCATTCGACTTTAAACCACAACCACAGGCACACGCAGTCTGAATCCCTCCCGGGGACATTTCAAGTATTTCTGGCGAAGCCCGAGAACTGCAGGAGACATCAGCCCTTCGGAGACACAATGCTCCAACAGGAAGCACGGGGAAACAGACTCCCTCTGTCATTTTTTAGCCAGCTCTTAAGAGATGAGCTCAATGAGAGGCCTTCTACCCCAACCCCGCACCCATTTGCTCCTTTCCCAGGAATTTTCCACCCGTCCTCTTTCCTCACCTGGTTTGGAAGCCTCTATAGGGCAGATGTATGACAACGCAGCACTCAGCAGAGGCCAACAGCAGCTACAAGAGTAAACAGGGATTTAAGCCACAAGCAAGCTTCGGAGAGGGAGCAGTTCTACTGATCCACTATGTTGCTTGGCGTTCCGTTTACACGGTCCTCGTTGTCGGTCACTGCACCTCAGTACTCCACTCTACTGTTCGCGTGACAAAAACTGGAGCAAAACCGCGGTTCCTTTTGGCAACTGCGGCCCCATTTAGTCCAAAGCCCCACACACCCTGCTGACAGCAGCAGTTCTTGGTCTAAGCAGCAGAACCTGTTTCTGTGCCAACCCTGTCAGACTTTTCAGGCAGTTTCTCACTTGCCGTATTGCCAGCTCTTGCAATTTCATCATCACTTGGCATTTTTCCTAAAGCCACAGCTCCTGGAGTTAGGGGACTGCCTGAGAATCTCAGCTTGCATTTTTGAAAGCATGTTTCTAGCCCCACATTGCAGACAGATGACCCAAGCACACCCGAAAGGCTCAGAAGCCAAATCAAAAGCCCTAAATATTTAACTTTTTTTTTAAAAATTAAATCTCATGATTTTCTGAGACCTGACCTGATTTTTGAATGTGAACGCCTGGCAATATTGCACCTGCCAAGACAAAATGCCCTTCTCTCCCAATACAAAGTTCGCCCATGGCTAGATCAAATTCCTCAGATGAATGAACTTTCAGTTTGATCTTTGTCTTCTGGAAACCGGTGTTAAAACTGCCCCAGCAAGACTGGAGCGCTCTCCCCTCATTTGACAGCCTCATCCGGGAATTCTTCAGCCATCCATCTCCATGGAACAGAAACCAGCTGTCTTAATCCCAGAGAGCATTGATGCACAGCAAAGGAGACAACCGTGTTGCTTTGAATTGTGCTGATACAAGGAGCGGGTGTTTTCACTCTACGCTCAGGCCTCCGGCCCAAAGGTTTCTGAGATTTGGCAATTTGTAATTTTCTTGGCGTGCCATAGGCACCGAGGGAAACAAATGGCAAGCGAGGCGGCTTCTGAACACGCCTCCCAGCCTGTTCACTAACGTCCATGGTTCAGAGGAGACTTTAAAAAAAAAAAAAAAAAGGCCTTGTAGTCTTAGTAGAGCTTATAAAACAAGCCTTATAGCACCGTGTGCTACAGCTACTGCGGAGTTTCACTCCGCAACAATCAGAACCTCTGCAACCATCGTAGAACAGGCAAGTGTAATAGCCTGTTGGAAAATTTAGGAGGCAACACAGTTGAAGCTGTTGGTCCCTTTTGGCTTATCTGTTTGGCCCAGAGTCCTTAGTTTTCCCCTACGCCTCTGCCTTCCGCCTCATATTAAATTAGAGCCGTAAGATTAGTAAAGGAAGAGTGAAAGTCTCAAATTAAATGTAACACTGCCAAGAAAATCCCTAACTCTGAAGCACAGCAGAGTAAACAGGTAAGAGGTATTTGATGGACACAGAAGACACTAGCATCCCTACCTGCCAACTGGTGTTAGAGAGCAGGGAAAGCCCTTTCAGAAATATCTGGCATTCCTGGGATGGGGAAAAAACCCACACCAAAAAAAACCCCCACAACTAACCCTTCTCCCCTCCACCCCCCAAACTGGTGCACTCCAATGGGGTAAAACCATTTCCTCATCTCCCCCAACCTCTCCTACCCCTTTTATAGCTGTCAAGTGTGGGCAAGTAGAAGAGGGTTAAATTGGGCTGACCCTGCAAACACGTGTACATGCTTAACTTTTAAGAAAGCGAACAGTCCCATTGATTTAAAGGGAACTGTAAAAGTGTTTGTAGGATCTGGGCCAAAATTATTTACCAGATCCTGGAGAGAGGGTTTTCATTGCCTTTTAAATACCAAGAGGTTATTGTTCATAAATGTGACTGAATAAAGAAAAAGAAAAAGAAACAATCAAAGTGTGCATGCACTTTGAAACTCCTTCCAAATTTCCAGCTGTATTTCAGACCTACCTTTTCAGAGCCACTAACTGTTCTCATCTGGTCGACAGGTGTATTGTTTTTTATCTGTGCACGCTGGTGCGATCAGAACTAGTTCTGTTAAAGATGTCCTTCAGCCTCGTAACATTACATAACTGCTCCCACTATCTAATACCATATTGCAGCATTTATTCCAAAGCCACCATGTCATCCAGAATAAAGCCTGCTCTAAAATATTAAGGTCTAAGGGTTTCATTGTCATACTGGTCCTTAATACGTTACCATACTTGGGGTCTGATGCAAAGCCCCTTGAAGTCACCAGAAGATTACCACTGACTTCAGCAAGGTTTTGGATCAAGTTCTTTGGTCCTATCTTCTAGGACCACTCTTCAGTGTGCACGTGTGATTCTGCTCTTGAAGACAGGCGTGTTTGCAGATAGGAAACTGTTTACATTATCCAGCATATGGACATGTAGTTGGGACTAAGGGGGCAGGAAAGAAGCAGAATTTCATGCAAGATTGCAGTCCACGGTGTATTATGAATCTATTCCTTCTACACTATTTTGGTTTATACATTAGTAGCAATCAGATAGGAAATGTATTTATATTCTGAATCCAGTAAGTGCATACGTTGTGTTCTAGATTTACTGTTTCTTCTCCAAGCAGAATGACCACTGCTGCTACTTCTTACATCAGTTGTGATGTGTTCTCTTTTTGTTAGTACTGCTTGCATGGGGCCTCAATTTCTATGATTCACATGCCCCTGGGTGTTGCTACCACCTGAAAGCGATTAAGGCAACTTCCAGATATATGTCTGAGAAGGGCCAGTCACATCCACTGGGCATTTGTACAAATATAATTATCCTAATACTACTCAGCACTTCTGTAGTGCCTGATGTGTTCAAAGCACTGTACGAACACGCAAGTTCTGGCAAATGGCAGGCTCCCCGCTTATCCAGAGGGATGACATAGTTGCTGCTATAAAACTGCACAGTTTTCAAGTTTGACAGCAAAACCTAGTCAATAATAGAAGGTTTGGGGCCGTGGCTCTCAACCAGAGACGCACGTACTCCTGGAAGTATGCAGAGGTCTTCCAGGGGTACATCGACTCATCTAGATATTGGCCTAATTTTACAATAGGCTACATAAAAAAAGTACTTGCCACGTCAGTACAAACGAAGATTTCCTACAGACAGCGACTTGTTTATACTGCTGTATAGACACTGACATGCAAGTACAACATTTATACTCCGGCTGATTCATTTTATTATTTGGTAAAATTGAGAAAGTCAGCAATTCGTCAGTCCGTGTGCGGTGACACTTCTCTATGGTGAGGTCTGATTCTGTCAGCTAGTCGTTGAAGTGAGGTGAAATTGGGGGGTACCCAAGACCAGTCAGACTCGGGAAAGGGGTCCAGGCAGCTGGAAAGGTCGAGAGCCACCCGGTGACGGCAACGGGACCCCTGTGAAACCCTCTGCGCCAGGCCTCATGGGGACTGGGTGATAAATTCACAGTCAGTCAGCCCCTCAGAAGAAGGCCGGTCATCCTTCAGCTGGAGGTTTGTGCTGGTCCCCGCTCCCGTGAGGCCGACAACCCCTCACCCACAAAACACTGTCAGTTTACACATCCAGAGCAGGCAGGGCTGGGATCTCCGATACAGGCTCGGGCAGCCGCATGCGGGCAGGGGAGGCGGAAAGGAAAGAGACCCGGGGGAAAAAAGTGACGTTCACCTCTGTGCGGTTCTCACACACACACACACACACACACACACCCACACAATATGTAGTGACACCACAACCAGGGGACAGGGGCCGGGGTCACCCCCGCAGGGAGGAAGGGAAGCGAGGGGGGGTCCCGTTTTGCCCCCCCAGGGTCCCCGTTTCACCCCGGGGAGGGTTCTCCAGGGCTGCCCAGCGAGGTGCGCCCCAGCCCGATCCCCGCCCCGACCCACGGGCGCCCCCCGCTCGCTGCCCCCCTGCTGCAGCCGCCAGGGGCGGGGTGGTGCAGCAGCAGCAGCAGCAGCAGCACAGCGCCGGGCACGGCCGAGCCCCGCACCCGGCCCGGGCCCGGTCTCCTCCTCCTCCTCCCGCCGCCGCCGCCGCCACCTACCCGCTGCTCGCCAGCCCGCCGCGGCGCCCAGCCCAGCCAACGCGCTGCCCAGCCGCCGCCTGGCCCCGCACACCATGGTCCAGGGCCGGTCACCAGCCGAGCGGGCGGAAGGGGCTGCGCCGCCGCCGCCGCCGCCAGCGCGTTACACAAGAGCCCGGCTCCGCTCCAGCGCCGGCTCCGCCTCCGCCCCGACGTGACCGCCCCTGCCGGAGCCGCCGCCAGCCAATGGCCCGGCCGCCGCAGGCCCAGCTGGCGGGGGCCGGGCTGCAGAGGGACGGGTTTGTCACGGCTCCCCACCCAGGGCTGTGAATGGGCCCCCCGGGGGGTGCACCGAGACCCCCTGTTCCTTGCACCCGGCCCAGGGGCTGCAGCCCAGGGCGGCTCAGGCCTGCAGGAATGCAACGTCTTAGTCTTTAAAGCACCAGCGGGACCCGCTCCTAGCAGCAGCCGCCGCCGCCCAGGCCCGCCGGGTTACACGGACCCCCTGCAATGGGGCCGCCTGGCCCCGGCCTTGTATTCCCAGCATAGGGCCCGTGGGCGAGGCAGGCGGGCGGGCTGCACGCCTCGGGCGGCAGGGAAGGCGCTGCTGCCGCAGCTGCTTGGCCCCGGAGCAGGGGGAGCAGCAGGGGAGGGGCTGGCCCAGCCCGGGGTGTTCACAGGAGGGCGGCTCTGTGGGTGTTTTTTTTTTCAGCTGGCAGCTCTTGGATTGGTGCAGAGAGGGAAAAAAAACAACTGTCTCCTCTGGCCAGCCCGAGCTGTCATCAGCGGCTGGTCCTGCCCTGGGCAGAGTTCAGCAGCAGGCGGAGGTTGCAGCTGGGAGGGAAGCATGGCTTCTTCCAAGCCCTTGGCCAAGTTCTGGGAATGGGGCCGAAACATCGTCTGCGTGGGGAGGAACTATGCAGAGCATGCCCAGGAGCTGAAAAACGCCCTCCCCAGCCAGCCCCTTTTGTTCCTGAAGCCTTCCTCAGCCTACGTCCGGGAAGGAGAGCCCATTGTCAGGCCTTATTACTGCAACAGCCTGCACCACGAAGTGGAGCTGGGAGTGGTGATTGGGAAGAAAGCCCGTTCAGTCTCCCAGGAGGTTGCCATGGACCACGTGGCAGGTTATGCCCTGTGCTTGGACATGACAGCCAGGGACACCCAAGCAGAGTGCAAGACTAAGGGCCTTCCCTGGACCTTAGCCAAAGGCTTCAATACATCATGTCCGGTCAGTGATTTTGTGCCCAAGGAAAAGATACCAGACCCACACAAGCTGCAGATCTGGCTCAAGGTCAATGGCGAACTGAGGCAAGAAGGGGAAACCTCATCTATGATCTTCTCCATCCCCTACATCATCAGCTACATCAGTGAAATAATCACGCTGGAAGAAGGGGATCTGATTTTGACGGGGAGCCCCAAAGGTGTTTCTGCTGTACAGGAGCACGATGAGATACAAGCTGGAATAAATGGCATCCTCAGGATGCAATTTAAAGTGGCTCAACAATCACGCCCATCTTGATGGGAGAATCGGTCACTTTTCAGTTTTTGGGGGGACAGTGTGTTAATTTCACTCCACCGATGCCTTTTAAAACAGCCAAAAAATGAAGAAGCTGGCTGTGCATGTCTGTCCCTAGCAGCCTAAAAGGAATGTATCACCCAGCCCTCTTGGAAACAGTCAAGAATCGAATGTATTAAACTAAAAAATTAGATTTTGTGAGCCTTCTTCAAAAGGCCCCAGAGAAGGACTAACTGTTCTGAAGATCAAGTTTTTCTCATTACTGAATGGCACACAGATCCAGCTAAAAATATGTAAATGGCAGACAGCCACTCATCAAGCAATCTGATCAGTATATTAAATGTTTAACAGAAGCAGCTTTAAAAAGGAGAGCTGGGAATGCATCTGAGGGAACTGTTGTGATGAAATGGCTGTTTTGGAAGTATTCTAATGAAAACTGGTTTAAATTAAATGTTCGGTCATACTGTTTGCCCCAATCTTAAAAGAAATGTAGTGCTTTAGGCATACTGTCTTTAAAATAAACATTGATTTTTGTTAAGGCATGCAGCAGTCTTGGAAATAAGTGTCCACAAATTTAAAATTGTTTATGAAAATCAGCATTATCCTCAACACTTTTTTTTGTTAACTCTCCATTTCCTTTTTTGGGGGGCAAGGTGACATTACATGCATATGAAATTTGGTCTTGTTAAAGGAAAAATTCACTGCGGTATACTGCATCCCAGGTACGTGTTTGAAAAACAGTTTGTTTTTCATGACAGTCACGAAAGAAGCAAAGAAGGTTAAAAAAAAGTAAAGGAAAGCTAGCATGCACGATAGACTGTATATTTACAGAAAGTGTGATGGTGTATCTTTCTGTTCATGGCCCACTAGCTTGGAATTATATGTAATAGAAATCATGCAAGTGACTGCCAGGAGGTCCTGTTAACTGCATGAGCCTGCCAGTGGCTGATTAACAGTAGTTTGGGAGAAAGCTGGGTAATTCAAAGGTGAGTGCTGCATCAGGACCAGTCACGGGGTTATATGAGACAGAGCCACTGTAAAATGGAGATAAACAAGGCTCTCTTACTTAGCTAAGTGCTTTCATTTAGTATTTATTGAAATTAGCAGAACTTAAAATATACAATTATTTCTAGCAAACCCTTACTTTAAAGAGAATTACCTGATCCAGCTATTAGTTAAAAAAATACAGTTTTAGTGAACTTTAGCAGTTGGGATCCAGTTGCCACATAAGGAGGAACTATTTTAAGGGTTAAGACCCAATTGTGCAAACACTTTCTACACAGGATAGTATTTAAAGGGCTACTTTCATTTTTTTAAACTTTTAAAATTACATTTGTGATAGCCTTTAAACAACAGGTGCTGATTTTTTTAAAAAAATCTTTAAAACTCTTATTTAAAAAAATTCTTTCCATCTGATGTTTGTTTCTCTTTTACTGAAAAGATATCTAATCGCAAAACAGTTAAACAGGTGTAATCTCGTACACAAGTAATTTAGTCAGTGGAGTAATCCCATTGAGTTTGTGTTTCCTGGACAACATCCAGGCCATAGAGAAGAAACAATGAAACTGAGTATGTACAAAGTGCTATCAAATGCACAAAGAGAATAAAGTGAAAGCTTATTGTCCCTCACTAACTTCTTTCAATTATACTAATCTTAGGCCACAATCCTGCAAAAATTTGGACACATGCTTAATTATCAGCATGTCAATAGTCTCAATAAGAATACTCATATGCTTTAAGTAAAGCACATGCAGAAATGTTTGCAGGATCAGAGCCTTAGTTGTTACTTATGTCATTGTAGGAGGTACAACACTTTTGGACAGACATTCAATTTTCATGTTGATATCATTCCTTTATTAAACTGCTAAACCTGCTATTGTGAAACAAGGATCTGAATTAACCTAGCAAAGTGTCCTGTCCAACAGAAAATACCCTTGATATTCGCAGCTTTGAAAGATCACAGCTTCTGCAGAAGGACAACTTAGTGAGAGGAAAGTTCAGCCTGTTACAGAAGCCCAAAACCTTGCAAACAGCTTTCCACTCACCACTATAATGATATAATTTCTGTTAGTTATGGCTGGTCACATGGTACTGGTTCTCCTTGTTTCCAGGTGCTTGGTAACATCAGAATACAGCAAAAAGTATTATACTTTCCTAATGATACTTGTCCATGTAAACAATTCCTGTTGTCACAGCAACGTTACAAGTTCATGAATGGGTAAAAAGGTGGCCAGTGCACGTGCACTCATGTATGCAGGAAGATGTGGGCCACAGACATTTTAACATGGTATAGACTGTGAAAAAGTTTGAGATTCCCTGATTTAAAAAATCCCTTTTCCTTCTCAAATATAGCTGTGCAGCAAATAGATAAACCTAGAGTGGGAGTCATGCATAACCACAAGGAGAGGGACATATGGGCTTAGGAGTGGTTTTCAGCTGCTAAAGCTTTTTGGAAAGAAAACCTTTCAATACAAGGGTATTCTCTAATCACATTTTTAATATCTGGGATATGCATCTTGGGCCTTCTGTTTCTCTTCCCTTACAGACATCCATTCCTGAAGTAAGTCAGGGAGAGCTGTTCATAGCATGCTTTGGGCTCTATCTTCCCATACATTGTAGGATCTCATCTATACTGCAAACAGAATTGTACTGAGGACCTGGTTATAATAGTTATCCTCTAAAACAGTTAAACTATGATTCCATTTTAAAGCAGACACCCATTTTTTGAATCAACAGCTCATTTTGTCAGCTTTGAACTGTGGCCCCTTCGAAGTTTGTGTCAACCTGACTAATTTGTGTGGAAAAAACCACCTCCATGTCAGACCCATCCCCATTTTGAGGGAGTCCATAGACAAACTCAGTGCTTGTCATTCTTAAGAAATCTGTTTGCCATATATAGAAACTGAACTGGAGAGCCTACAGGACTCCATTGTGGAGAAGCACGAAGCACAGCTATCTATTGTGTTTTGTAGTTCAGAATTACAGGGATTTTCCCCAAAAAGGATAGAGAACACAGAACTTCAGTAGGCCAGCAGTTGTGGAAGATAATTTTTGGCTAGACAGATTCTGTTTTTACTGCATTATCCTCTGCTACTCTTACCTATTGCAATAAATCGAGAATTATAGTTTTAGAATTTCTTTCCTATGGAATATATTGTAATAAAAACATGTTTGCCATTTAGATTAAATAACTGTTTATTATTCCTTTGAGCATTTTTCAAAAATGTATTATGAACTGAATGAAAATTGTTTCCCTCTCTACTTACGGGGCTTAAACTCAACAGAAAGTGCACTTAGATGTCAGACAGATTTTTTCCCCTGAATTGACCCCATAACAAGTTTTTATAAGTAGAATAATATAAAACAGAAAGATCAAGAAGATATAGGCCCATTTATAAAGATCAGTGATAAACCTGTTTCTCTTTTACCACTCTAAATACATTTAACAAAATGCAAGTATTACATCAAACATCCTTTTTATAATAATGCAGTTTCAATGCAGTACAACGTTTTTAAATCCTTCCAGCTGTTAAAAAGCCATACAACCTTATTTTCTTCCTTTTCCTGACAAGCTCTGACTGGCCTCTACAGGATCTGCTAATTTGCATGAAAGCAAGTTCACTCTCCATCCGGTTCTCAAACTGGGTGACAAAACCAACTGTAAAAATAAATTGGGATTTTTTTGCCAAACATTTCAAAACTTGTTGTTTTCAAAGTTATATACAATATCTCACTTCTAATTGAAGCATATTGCTTATATGTTTATGAATACCAAAGTTAAATGCTTCCATTTTATTGGAACTAGATAGAGGTTGTGTGGGTTAAAGAGAGGTAGGTATATGTTGTAAAGAGTAAGTTTAATGAACATTAAAGAGAAGTTTGAAGCCAGATTACAGTAGCTCTATCACAGGCAACTTTATAAAAAAAAAAAAAAAAAAAAGGAGTATTGTAAAGTGCACAGTAATCTGTACGATTAATAAAAAACAGGAAATGTTGCATCAAAGCAGCAAACGTTTTAACAATTCACTTCTCCAGCTGTGTGGATCTGTATTACTCTTCTCATTCTTACCACAGCTAGAGACTCTAGATACGATCATATTCCTCTCCCCAAAGGCAAAACTATGTTTTTTTAAAAAAAAACTGCTTTAATTTGCATAATTAAATATGAAAAGTAATATTTACGCAATCCTAGACACTGTACAATATAATCAAACATATAACTTGGTTCCTAATCCTACACACACAGTTTCAGTGTATGCATGTGAGTAGTCTTAAATAAGTCAATAGTAATAATATGTTTACACTTAAGCACCTGCACAATTCTTTGCAAGACAAGGACCCTAGTCATCAGTGGACAGATCATGCAGGCCTCACTCAGATTTTGCCTGAGTAAGGCCTACAGAGCCATCATGTTGTCAGAACCCAATAACGAGGACATTTGTTTTCTCATAATAATTACAAGTATTAGATGCACATAAATTCATACAAAACTGTCAAGAAGTGCACGAGGTGACTGTCTTATGACTGTTAAACATACATTTTATTTTAATTTAAAAGAATTCTTTCCCTAACTGACACCAACAATTGGTTTACTTGTTTAGTGTTAACACTACATACTAACTTTAAAATAAATTTTGCTTCGTTCCAAAAGGAGGTGCCATTTTAATGCTGTCTTCTGCTCTTCTGTCAGAGTGAGGAACTCATGGACCTATTGAAATGATCAAATACACTTATTTCTGAAGTACATAAAGATATACAAGTGAATGAAAATCATTTCCAGAAGATAACAGAATGACCACAAACCTAATGCTCTGAAAGTCAAATGTAAAATTCATTTCTTCAGTCTAATGTTCCAATGATAACACCTCACACACACAAAAAATTAGCAAACAAAAATGCTTCCCACCAACTGAGGGATGAAAAGAGAGAGAAGCAGTTCATTTTAATAAACCTGTAAAGCTATCAAATACCAAAGTGATGAGTGTTTTTATAAATACATAGCTAAATTGAACAGAATAAACTGCTTAGTGTTCAGTGAGGCAGATTCATGGAAATATCAATTACGCTTCCAGGAAAGTGTAATTTTTAGAACGAAAAAGTAGGGATCTTAATGTTGAATCTCTTTTAATCAGAGTAACATTTTAAGAGGATAGGCTCATTTATTATTCTTAAATAAATTTAAACATGATTCCTTCTTTCTAGGCACTTGTTGGTTCCTATTCTTTGACAGGTGCAGTAGCTATATAAGGAGTACAAACATAATATAGCAATAGTTGTAATTTTTGCTTGCTTAACACAACTGGAAAGTCACACTACTAGAAGGGTCAGATCAAACTGGGGAAACTGATTTCTATTATTTACCGTGCAGCTTAATGTTTCCTCAGCTACAACATCTGAGAGGTTACAAGATCGTAAAGTGCCTGTGTGATCCGTAAGATCAACTAGTAAATCAAAACTGGAAAAGACAGGCTTAGCATCCGAAGAGCTGTCATTGCAGAATGTGCATGTATCTGACATTTCATTGACCACATAGTGGCACCCTGAACTGCAAGGAACAGGAAAAGATAAAGTATTAATTACAACAGGTATATAGTTACTTATTATTGTCAGTTTGAATTTGTTGCATAGACCACCTGATCTTCCTCCAAGCCCACACACTCACGGGACTGTTCCTTCCAGCCAGAGTCCTTCATCTTCTACACTCATATAGAGACAAACTGGCTCTAGCTCTCCATTCTCCCTCCAAAGGCCAGGCAGGCAGGGGCCCTATCTTTAATCAGCTCTGACAAACTACAACATCTGAAACCCTCAGATCACCCCCATACAGGGCACTTTCATTTCACTTTCCTGGAACTAGGCTAAACGTTGTTTGAGATCAGTTGTGTTGGAGTAATGGAGAGGAAGCTAAAGGTTTTTTTTTAATAAATTTAAAATATAAACAGTTGCTTACCACCTGTTTCGTATAATTTTTGATGTATCATTATCAACATTCAATGTAGAAATATAAGCGTAAATAATGCCATAGACTGGTTCAGGTTTTCCCTCATTCTGCAAAGTTTTTTCCTTTAACTGCTCCACGGTATAAATGTCAACTATAGTCTGTACTAAAGTTGAAAGGAAAATGTTAAATATGTCCAAGAAAACACCACTAAATACAAAAAAAAGGATTAAGTTCAAAAAGGAATATTGGGCCTGATCTAAAGCCCATTTGAATCTATGGAAAGACCCCCATTGACCTTAATGTGTTTTGGATCAAGCTCAAAATCAATATAAAAAATGGATGTTCATTTTTCAAATAAAATATTTGTTATTGTGTGATTCCTTTTCTAAATATATTCATATATGGGTATTTTATATGTAATATTTTGCCCTCTTTTTCTTATTGTTTCAAATTTATTCAATTTAGGTCTCTGGCCGCAAGGCCAATGCCTTTCCAAGAATAGTATGTCAAACTGTTTGGAAATAAGCATAGTCATTCCACATTTGTGGTACACAGCACTGTCAGACAATTTGTAAAATAGCTCAGTAATGGTCGGGTCCTGAAATTCTTAAACAGGTGAAACTTTCCATTGGGGTCAGTGAGTTTACCTCTATAAAAAGTCTACAGGATCAGGCCCCAAAAGCAAAAACTGTGTTACACAACAGAGTTACATTAAATCAAAGGAATATCTGGAGGAACACTTACAATTCATGGATTCTTTTAACTGCTCTTCAGTTTTATCATCCAAAGCTCCCATTGCTGCATTCTCCTTTACAAAGTTGAAAAGAATATTCGCTTCTGGTGTGTCTTGAAAATATAAAATAAAGATTAGCTATGAATAAATTTCCCCTGTAAAAATGACAAGTAAAATGTCTGAATTTTGAAATTATTACTATTTTTATTCCGGAAGCACCAAGGTCACATCAGTCTGCAGTTAGCAGAGAGATGCATCTCTTTTTCCTTCTCCAACCATTAATACATATATGGGATACATGAAGGAAGTTTAGATGGAGATGCAGTACGGAAACCAGAAATTATTGGTCACTCAGCATCTCTATCACCTCCTGCAAGAGGGGAAATGATACTCTAAAGATATGAGCAAAATGCTACAGTATCATCTCACTAACACATGGATAAAGGCCCAGAAGGAGTGGGAGGGCCACTTAGGCCAGGGAGTCAAAGTAAAACAGGCCTAACTCTTCCACACAGATCTGCAAAGCAGAGATTTCCCTGTGCATCATCCAGGCACCCCATTTTTCCCTGGCATCAGGACCACCTCCAATGTTTTATTGCCATTCTCTCTGCTGCCGTGGCTGCCCCTCTTTATGGAATTCTTCTTGTCACAGTGAGGAAGCTAAGGTTAGTTCGTATAAGTATCTCTATATGTGCCAAGTTTCCAGAGACTATAAGGCACATTCAATGGGAAGTAAACTGTGTTTAGCAGCCGTTGTCTGACTTTGTCCTTTCTCAGCTCCCCAAAATGTAGAGTCTAGTGATCACATAAGTGTCTTTCATGGACTCGAGTGAAATGGCTGGGGGCCCTACTGCCAATCTAATGTTCTCCTGCACAGACTCCTCCTCAGCTCAGATCTTCACACATTCACTACTTCCACCCCACCCACACAATGGAAGAACATCTGGCAACTGTTAATTTTACAAAAGCTCAGTGCTATTTACAGGAGAGACAGCCTGTAGAGAATGCTTCCAACTGGTGAAGATGACTCACTGTGTAGGCGCTAATGTTAGATCAAGCCATTCTTTTCTTAGTTAAAATTAAAGTTTCATGTATCTCTGCAAAGAGACAAGTTATGAATACCCTGGGCCAAATTCTGCACTCAAATGTTCACATTCATTGCTTACTGAAATCAGAAGATGCATGGAAGAATCTGAAGGCTGAATTTGACCCATGAACTCTACCTAGTAACCTAAAAGTTATTTGTATGGGTTTGCATTTTGTTCCCAATTGAAAAGAAAAAAATATTCATGTCACAATGCTTAATGGGAGACTCAGCCAAGTATTAACTACTGATTGAACATTTGTGCTAAATACTCCAATGCTAGGTGTTATAGAAAAGCCATTAATAGGTGAGATGGACAGAAATTAACTACTGTATGTGGAGACATTCTTCTTTAGCTAAAGTTCAAAATTAGTTTTAAATTCTGATGCAAGCTAAATTTGAACAAAAAATTTAACACCACTTTCATCACTTGAATTATTTATATATTATAGCCTACAATATGTGGGTTCCAACAGTCTTTTACCTGGATTAGTTGTAATAATGGTTTTTGATATAACAGTCGCAGTCATGCAGTTCCTAAATTTGTCAAAATTTATTCTCAGATCTGATGCAAATATTACTGGACACAAAAACATAATTCTTTGTTATTTAAAACAAGTATCACACTAAAAATAAATAACAGCAGAAATTTTTCACAAAACAGAAAGGAGATACCTGTTTCCCGTGGTATCCAACTCTGCGCAAGCTGGATAGATTCATTATCCCAACTAAATAAAATAAACTGTTTGTTTATTAGTAAAAGCATTGGAGAACACTGGTGACAAAATATAAATAATAGTTGGCACTGGCCTTTATGCCTTAAGGAACATGTATTCCCCTCATCCTCCCCCAAAATATTAAACGAGGGTAAAATTATATGTTAAAATAATCAGAAGGCCCCAATCCAGCCTTTAATTTTGCATGAACAATTCTGTGTGCATACCATTATTTGCACATGCACACTACTGGGTTTACACAAACAAATTGTATTTGTATGCTATGTGCACAAGCACAAATGCTTTTGGATATATATCAAAACTATGGGCACATAGAGGACATATTTTGAAAAGATAGCCCACCAAGTAACTACAAAACTTTTCTACATTATTTCTAAATGTTTGTTTTCATTTTAATCCCATTTTACCCTAACTCTATTTCCCTCTATAATTCTGCTTAATCTTTTATCATCTTTTATATTCTCTTTTTAACTGTTTGGATTGTGGAGGAAAATGCACTGCACTTGCAGCTATTTTAAAATGGCATGTGCAACATAAATACATATCTAATAGTATGTTTACTTGATATATGCTAAAAGATTTAATTATAGAATAGCTTACTTGTAAATGTGCTGATAGGCATGTATAAGTACATTCATGCAAAGATGGACTTATGTTCGGGAGCAAACAATACATCTCTTTGCAAAAATAAAATGTCTAGTGGTCTGATTGGGAACAGTTCTTTATTTTTCCGTATCATTGATGACCTTTCATAATTTATTTGTAGCTCAGCTTCACTCTGACACTCTTGAGCTGTAAATGTGTCAATAACTCATAGAAATAGATAACGGACACAAGGTCACTCTATCGGATATCCTTTATACATAATAATGTTTAATGGATATTGCTGCCATTTGATAAATATTGCTGCCTCACCACAGTGGCTACCCAATTAATAATGTATTTCAATTAACTAGCTACAAGATTATGCCAATATGTACTACATTCCACTTATTCTCTGTTTATCTATCTTGGCTTTAATTTGTATATTTGAATAATGATTTAGTACATAATTTACCATATCATTGCAAAGGACAACTCTGTTTCATCATACAGCTTTACTTCACACCTCTGACCTTTCCTTTTGTCTGATGTGGTAAAATATTTTGGCTCTCCAACCTTTGAAAAGTAAGGCAAATGTTACTATTCACCTAAAATAAATAGAAGAATTTTAAAAAAAATCAAGCTAGAAAGAAAGAGTTAAAATGATTAAAACATAAAAAAAAGACAAGCCTGACCATCTTGGCTAATAGCCACTGATGACCTATCCTCCAGGAACTCATTTAATTCTTCTTTGAACCCTGCTATACTTTTACCTTCACAACATCCCCTGGCAACAAGTTCTACAGGTTGACTATGCGTTCTGTGAAGTGAAGAGTTTGACAATGTTGTCTTTTACCCTCAGAGAAAGAGCCAAACTTGTGTATTTCATAAAAACTGAATCAGTTATGTAGGTGAAGGTATCCATGGATACTCTGCCTTACTTTGAAAAAATGTTGATTTCCTGCTATGTATGTCTTCTATGCATGTGATGAGATGACCCCAAAAACAGTGTGTGATTTGGAAGGTTTCTAGTCTCATAAATCTCCACTGAAATCACCTATATAAAGCCTGTTTACTGAAAGGACCAGGATTTAGTCAAGCATTTACACTTGAATGTATTTCAGAATAGCAGGATTGGTGTTCATAGACAGATCATCAGCAGAGTAGTTGGAATAAATGCCTGAACATATTCTGGGCTCTTTTGTGATCTCAGATATGCATCTGTACCTTGTGTTCTCAAACTTCTGATATTGTATTTGCATAGCAGCAGATCTTTCAAGCCTACAGTATGTGCTGATGTGTGCCTGCAATTAGGGCTTTACACATCCCAAAGAAGTTCTAGCATCCCAAAACTTCTTACATTTATTAACTAATTTTACGAACTATGAAAGTGGACTTGCATGTATGATATAAACATTTAAATAAGTAATCACCTTGTATTTTTGTATCAGATACAGCAACATCTTACATACATCAATCCTTATGTTGCATTTCTCTTATGATTATTAAAAAAACTAATTAATGTCACCTGTTACCATTACTTAGTATTAACTCAATCCATATGACTGCAGAAGACAAAATAAAATAATTTCTTCAACCAGTCATGACCCTGTACATCTAAATCTACACAGAAATTAATCTGGTCTTCAGCAGAAAAAAACCTCTTCATTTTTACTGGCACTTCTAACTTACCAACTTCACTGCTGCAAGCACATTAATGATTCTTCCATCAAGGCTTTGTCCATTTGCAACAATGTCACCCAGAGAATAGTAATCCTGAGGATCCTTCACAGGTAGATGCAACAGGGAAAGCAGCTTGGTGTCCACTTCATAGAGGCAACAAATTTTGACGACTGAATGATTCTCACTGAGCAATAATTTGTAGCAGCTAAATTGCATATACAAAAAAGTACTTTACACATCACTCATACACTATCCAGTGAAATGTTACAACAGTTCATAGTGAACAGTTAGTTGATTTTTTTCTTCATGATTTATACTGAGGATGATAGAAGGTTAGGAAATGTGAGTTGTTATATCTATATAACAACATGTCAATTTTTCATCCTAAGGAAAAATGACATGATTATCTTACACTTCATAGATATTTACTACCAAGAAGTCAAAATGGATTAATAGCAATATAAAACACAAATCCACCACTCTTTCAATACTTCACAAGTAGTTATTATTTTATGATATATACTCCATGTAATGAAACATTTAAAAAGTGCTTTACACAATGCCAAACTACATATTATTAGAGTAGCAGCTCAATGACTATAGTCTATATAGTACTTATATTGTAAACGTTTTGGTACAAATACCAGTACTACTACTACTAATAATAATAATAAAATACACACACACAAAAGGGAAACATTATCTAGGATAAAGGAGTTCTCTCTCCACGGATTCAAATGCCTGAAGACTATATGAAAAAAGAAAAAGGTCATTGCTTTTCTATCTCAAACAATAATCCTCAATCGATATCCCATGCTGGAATTTGGGTAGATAAGATTTGCACTCAGTTGTTCAGCATCTGTAACAAACTCAACTCCGAGTTAGGACTTACAGGGCAAGTTAATTTCATTGTGCCAGCTCAAATTTTCCAGATACCTTTCATAAAGTTAACTGAAACCAAAATAATGGTGATACCATGTAAACTAATTTAAAAAAAGTAACATTATAGTGCACTAAACTGCCTTCCAGCTAAAGACATGCAAATAAAATTATTCAGTGTTTAATTAAACAAAATGGGACATAGTCATCCTAGGAATAAATTAAATTAACTTTAACATACTTTACTACAGGGATAATGTAAGTCCTGCTACAAAAGCCAAAGGTCCACATTGTGACTACATACATTTTTCCTGTGGGTGTGTTTGGCAGAATATATAACTATATATTGTTCAGGACACAGAAGTGAATGAGGACTGACACAAAGATACATTCTAAACAGCAGGCCACAACTTTATTAAAATGTAACATCACTATCTGCCCCATTTCCCTATACAAGGCATTTGAAGTAGGGCAAGTGTGGCGTTTACAGGGCAACTACCATAGAGCTCCTAACTCTCAGGGTGTACTTTCCACAGCCTGCCCCAAGGATTCAGCTTGCTTTGTTGAACCTTCTCACCTTTCCCACTGCAAAGAGGATAAAGGGTCCCAAAGAGAGACTCCATTCTCCAGGGACTTCAGGTCTCCCTTTTTTCCACAGACCTAGGATCCACCAGCGAAATGCTATGTCTCTTGATTTTCCGGTTGCTGGCCCTTTGGCCTTTCATCAGCACTGGACACTGGCCACAAATTGTGATGAACTAACATTCATACAATCCCTCACATGAAATTCCTAAATTCTATACCTATTTAACCTAACTATGTCTCTGGGACGATATGAGGAAGGCAATAAAAACCACTAGGCCACAGCCAATTTGGGCCTGATGAAAAAAATTCCTTCCTGACCACTTAAACAGGTAATCAGTTAGACCCAAAGCAACCAAAAACACAGTTTTATATAATATAAACATAGGGAGGGATGGTGGGTTCAGCTAAAAATGGACAAGAGGTCTGATAAACACCAGGCCATGGTTTAAATAAATGATTGGGGGAAGCTAGAGCCAATCTGCTCACATCTCTCTAGCTGGTCAATGGACAGCAGAGAGCTCAGGAGAAAAAGGAGCCTACCCTGGTACACGCCTTCTTTTATCCAAAAGTTGACCGTCACCTTACAGATCCAATCAAGTTTCCCATCTGTGAAAACAGTGGTGGTAATGTATGGAGGAAAACATGGCTGCATGAAATTAATCTTGCAATTTCCTAAGGAGCAGTGCCTTATAACAACTGTCTGTTTTGACTATTATATACAATATTAATTGTTCCAGAGGGGTAGCCGTGTTAGTCTGTTTGTAACAAAACAGCGAGATGAAGTGGGCTTCTGCCCACGAAAGCTTCTGCCCAAATAAATTTGTTAGTCTTTAAGGTGCCACAGGACTCTCACTGTAATATTAATTGTAATCATTCCACAAGAGAAGCTGGAAATCTACTTTAAATTTACCTAGGAGTTGTGGGATTGAATTTTTCTTCCTTTTCTACATCCTTTGTTTGCACTAAAGGATTTTCAATTGTCACTGAAATGAAATACGACATTGAAAAGTAATATTAAATTATTTTAAAAGGCAAAGTACATGTATGTACAGAGAAATGTATCCAGAAAATTGTTTATTTGTTCCAGGTTAGACTGCAAAAACTTACATAACTATTACAAATATTTTTTTAAAAGTGCTTTAAGAGTAAAATTCACACCCGTGCAGAAGGGCCACATGAGGATAATATACCATGACTCACTAGAGACCTCAAAATATAGCTTATGTGGAACTAAAATGGTGCATAGTCCTTGTACAAGCTTTTTGCACCCTATAGACCTGATCTAAAGCTCACTGAAGACAATGAGACTCTTTCTACTGATTTCAAGAGACTTTGGGACAGGACCTAATAAATAAATCAGAAGTTGTGGATTTTTTTTTTTTTTTTTTTGGTGGACGGTGTTGGGTTTGTTTTTGTTTTTTTTTTGGTGGGGGGGTGCAGTCGTGTGTGATCACTTTGGCAATTTACAGTGTTCATATCGGGGGGGAGGTGCTGTTGACAACTTTTGTAATTTTGACTTTAAATTCTAAAAGGATTACTCCTTCTCCCTCTATACTTAATAGAACTGAACAATTTGCTTCCCATTACATTGTTCTTTTAATCATCAGATGGAAAATATAGTAAAGCCACAAACACGTGACACTGATTTACAGGAAAAAAATATCCGAAGAGTAATATGTTAATAAACACCAACTCACCACAGTCACCAACTCTAAAACTTTCTGAAAGTGATCTAACATACTCCTCTCTGCCCCAAGAATTTACATTTATGAAGCAAGCTGGTGAATCTCGAATGGTAAAACTGAAGGTGTATCTTTCAGATCCAATGTCTATAAAGAGAAATAATGTTGTTACTGTCAGATATGCATCAAAATATGTCCATCTAATCTGAGATTAGTATTATTATACTTGACCAGGTTTTACTATAACTTTAAATAAAAGCGTTAAATAAATTACTGCACAGAAATTTGGTAAATACTGCTAGAGATCAGCCAATTTTTAAATTATGAAATGTGGTGTTCATGAATTGGAGCTGTCTGGCAACAGTCAATACTATGATTCACACAGATGCCGTACAAGTCTCCCCACACTACTTTGACAATACACTTGCCATCCAACTTTTAATGGAATCTTGTATTATGTAACATCATGTAAGTTTAGGGGTGTAATTCCATAGATATGCAACAAAAATGTGATGTGTACGTCACAGAAAGATTTAAGAGCAGCCAACTATAAAAATATATAGCAGTGCAAAAATGATCAAGCAACACTAAACAAAGAGCATATTGAGCTAACTTCTCTGCTGGTAAAACTCCATTGAGGTTGATAAATCAGTGGTTTTGGCCCACAGCAACCTCTCCAGAAGTAAAACTGGCATGAAGAGATGGAGGTATAAGGCAAAAAAATCTTAGGTTGAGATCCACACCCTTGCTCCAACCCCTTTACACTGTACAAATGTGGAACAGTGTAAAGAGGCCCTAAAAGCCCTGCAACCAGCTGGGGGAGACGATCCGGTGAACAGTCTAAAGGCTGCCCCTTGAGGACCCATTCACAAATCCTTCCAAAGATGACATATACCTGTGGACAGAAGGGACTCATTGAGGGACAGGGCCACAGCTCTCGCAGAGATTCCAGACAGCTCTGCAGTCCATAGGGTAGCCTGGGAAGGCCACCATAACTTAGTTATACCAGCCTTTGGAACAGTCCAAGATCAGGAGGAAGCAAAGATAACAAAGCCACCTTGGATCCCCTCCTGCTGGGCTGCAATTTCTGTGCTGCACACAGAATCTCATCCATGAAGCTGTCCTTGGATCATGCTGCACTGTAACATTTATTTGTAGGTTTTCAATCAAAACTGATTGCAATGAGATGGACACAACCTGGAATGTATTGTGAACCACTGAATGTAAAAGTTGTGTAGATATGTTCCTAGTGAGGATTTTCCTTGTTGGGAGTGCCAGCAGCGGGACTGAGCATTGAATGTCATGGAGACTGAAGTATCCTCTCACCCTGGGGGCATTTCCTCAAAATATCTGTCCCATACCTGTTCTCTGGATAAACAGACAACCTCACTCCTCAGTGCTGTCAGTTTGGTACCTTTCAATTGCAATAAATCACATACAAAATACTGTCCTCATACAATTTTTTAAAAGGTATGCAGTAATATGAATCTGTGCCATTAAGATCAGACCAGCTCTATTTGCGTCTCTCTTCAAAATACATCCTTAACACTTCTATTAAAACAAAGAATTAATAGGAAAAAACTGAAGACTGTTCTAGAAGTGTTGCTATTAGAGTGGGGCCAAAATTAACATAATCTCCCCCATGTCCCGAGGTGGAGTCAGGAACTATGGATCTCAAACATCTCTGCTTTGGGGTTTTGGAAAACAAAACTGATGAGGGTTGTGCCAAATTAATGTTGTTCCTTCTGTCTTTGAAAAAATAAGTTTGACCTTTTCTATTTCCTAAACACAAAGAAGACAGCTTATTTAAATATTTTTTGTTTTAGTCATATAAGCCAAAGTTATAACACATGAGAAACTGAAATTAAAAAAAGAACTCTACTTTTTCGATCTGGAAAACCTTTGACATCTGTTTTCCCAATAACTACACCGATTATACTCTGAAAAACAAAAAGATTATAGAATACAAATATTAAACACAGATGATTATGATAAATCAGATTTTGTGGAATTGTTATACTCCACTGATGATGATAAACATATTATTGACTGGTAACCATTTAATATATTTATTCCACAGTGCTATAATCTAAAGGCGTAAACAAAAACATTCAGTTTTAAAAGAAAAAAAGTAGTAACTAGTACAAAATGATAAAAGAGACCCAAACATTTGCCTGTGTAAAAAGCCGTAGGAGGAAAAAGATTATCTAAAAATGTCCATAATTTTAGCTGTCTTCTAGCACCTTCCCCTCAGATAGGCAGGGATAGCAGGACTATGCTGTGATCATGGCATGTGGCTCCCAAAAATGCACTGGGTTAAGATCTGCTTAAATTCACATTGGAGAGAGACTCTATGGCTTTCAGCCTCATTGTTGTTGTTATTTATATTACTGTAGCAGTCATTGATCAAGATCCCATTGTGCTAAGTGCTATACAAATACAGAAAATGATGGTTCCTGCCCCAAAGAACTTACAATCCAAGTTTAAAACAAAAGACAACAGATGGATACAGACAAATGGGGAGCACAAGGAAACAATCTACATTGGTCAGCATGATAAGCAGTGGTCTCAGCACACCAACAGTCTAACCATGGTCAAGTTTTCTGTAGGCATCACAGAAAAAGAGGAAGCCAGATAATGAACATGTATCATTTATATTTGCATTTTGGAAAGGGCAACATCTCTGCATAGCACTTGCACTTACATTCAACTTGGGCTCATGTTTATAGTTTACTTTCAATCACTAGGTGGAGCACAGTAACTGTCTTATCCTATAGTTATTTAAAGGATTTCATTAAAAGCATGTGTTTAATTCAGTGTAACTTCCTTGAGGTCTTCAGAGCTTTCTTTCATACAGTGTTTTTTATCACTCCACATAACGTTGCTTAGTTTTTTAAGCCATGATGCATGGTAATTAAATTAGCCTGCAACACATCCTGTATGTCATTGCTGGTAATAGGGAGCTAGTTCTTGGAATCTGAACATGTGATTTAATGTCTTCTTAAAAACTTTAACCTAACATATAATCTATTTCAGCCCCTCCTAACAAAATAAAATGACACTACCATAAACTAAAAATCATTCTTAACTAAGGCCTGGTCTACACTGGCCGTGGATATCGGCGGCAGTCGACAGGAGACATGCAAACTATGTACAATAACTTCTGTATCTCCCGTCGACTTCCTAACGTCTACTTACCGTGGTTTCTCCATTGCGCTGTGTTGACGGGAAATGCCTTCCCATCGACACAGTGCTATGCTTCTTGCCGGGATGGAGTAACAGAGTCGATGTCCAGGTTCGATTGAGCGAGTCTTCACTGCCAGTCAATCAAATCCGCAAAATCGATCCTGCACTGCTGGCACTGCTACCAGCAGTGTAGACATTAGTTTACTCATTAGTTTAACGTGTAAAAGATATATTGATAGATTTATCTTTTTTTTTTAAATTATCCACCCATCACAAGCTAATTAGAGAGTCAGGTTTAACTTTTAGTAATTTGATGTTTCTCAGATGAAAACAATCTGCTGCACTCAAAAATTACAGTTTTGCTTTTACAAGAGAATATATTTTAACTGAACTGATGGATCAATGTATCTGTGAGTGATGGCAAATGACAAAGACTTAATGCAATTTGCTGGGACAGGGAGAATTTATGAAAAGTTGAAAAACATCAGCTCAAAATACTGAAGTGTATGTAAAAATCTCTCTTCTGGTTCAGTCCCTTTTGTGATTACCCCTCTTTCATTATTTAAAAGAGACAAGAACATTGGACTAAATTGTCCTCTCCCATAGAAAAAGCTGTGGCAACAGGAAAAGTACTTCGAAAATTCCATGTGTTTTTAACTCTGTTTCCACGTAATCAAAACTTCTGCAGCACGTATGACCCTGCAACCATACAGATGCCCTTAGATCTGTGGAGAAATCTGGTTACAGCACCAGAGCTCTCAGTGCATCCATGCTGAAATTCAGTCTCTCCAGGCTCCTGCATCAAGCAGCACAGAACATTTATGAGACATGCTGTCACTGGTGGCCTAGCGGAGGCCATTATAGCCCACCACTGAGGGGACTACAAGAACTGGAAAGGAAGTTTCTGCAGCAGAGGTAACCTGATATAGGCCAGAAGAATATTAAAATCTAACCTTGAAAAGCAAAGAATGAAAATTAAATATATGCATTGGGATTCCTATTTTGATACCACAAAGTCAATGAGCTAAAATGCAAAGGCAGGTATACTAGTGTATATTATAGTCCTAATCTTGCAACCTTTACTCATATGAATACAGCAGTCTTGGTCCTCACTCAAATGTTACAGATAAATGACAGAAAATACAATATAGAAATATACACTCATAAATCTAACCATAGATCATA
Organism: Emydura macquarii macquarii; assembly: GCF_026122565.2. Taxonomy (NCBI): domain Eukaryota; kingdom Metazoa; phylum Chordata; order Testudines; family Chelidae; genus Emydura; species Emydura macquarii. The sequence goes on from NW_027133527.1 coordinate 4,910,776, forward strand.
GAACTAACAAGAACTAAATATCACTGATCAATAAAATTGTTTTTTGTTTCACCTCATTCTCCTTCCTTTTCTATATGGTATATCTTTGTGTTTTCTGAGGCAGAGTCCTTATCTTTTTATAATCTATTAAGTGTCTAGTCCATTTTTGCTTTCAATAATTAAGAAATAATAACAGACCCACTGATATATAATCTTGAAATCTTTCATCAGCCAGAACTCCCACTGACTTCAATGAGAGTTTTGTCTGAATAATTAAGGACTTCAGAATTTGGCCCAATGGAACGACTTGTGTGAGCAGAGGTTGCAGGATCAGGCCCTATGTCCATAGCTTGTAGACAAAGAATATCAGCCATCCCTGATGTGTTGTGACTACACAGTGCTGACTCTGTATGTGTAATCACTAATTCAGCATTCATTTAAAATTATACAAAGAGGTCTCTGATACTTCCAGAAAATGAATTGCCCAGTCAGTACCTATAGTTGTGGTACTCACACTATGGACAACAACAGCAGCAATTTTCATTTTCCTACTGTGTACACAAAGAAGGTACGGTACTTTATATCTAACAATTACACCAATGCTATGAGTACCTAAATGCATCAATTACATAATTTTGCAGTAATATAATATAGTCAGATACAATTTCATTTGAGAACAAAAGTCACTGAGACCTACAGGATGAGCCAGATTTGGATGCAGATCTGAAAGGGCAACAAAGTTCTGTGCTGAAATGGAGTATGCCATTCTTTATCTGTAATTTGAGAAAATTAATTTAGATTTAAAAATCAAAACAAATCACTCTGAGCTTTTCATACTGAGACTGTTAATAGAAGTAATTTTCTTTAAGAAAGATGTTTTGACATAATGAAGTTTGACAAACACCACCTATATCTGCAAAAGCTTTAAAGGCATTTCAGGATTTCTGAACCAACAGTTTTCTTACTGTCCATGTTTGTCTATACAGTCATTATTAATTTCCACCCACATTTCCCAGAAATATGTTTGGGGTTTATTTTAGTACTAAATGACTTTCTTAGGCCCTGACCCTGCAAACACCCATGCTGCTTTTCCTACATGTGTAGTCCCATTGAACTTAATGGACTGCTCACATACATAACGTTACTCAGAGGCATAAAGTATTTGGAGAATTGTGGTCTTATATACATGTTATTTTTTAAAAAATGAAAGCCCTATTTCCTTAGGCTTATTCTTCAGCAGCATGTTCTACTTCTAGCAATATGAAAAAGGGTTTCTAGGAGATGTTCAGTGCTAGAACGCACTTTTTTCTCATCCTCATTATTTATTTACTAGAGTTTTGAAATTAACAACAATGTAATTGTTTTCAAACTACAAATTTTGATTGTAAAGGGCCCATTCCTGTGAGATACTGAGCATCCAAGACTCCCACTGATGCCAGCGTTGGGCCATAAATGCTTTGTTAGCCTTCTTCAATGCCTTTTGTAATTTCAGTGTTTCAATTCCAGGGCTGCTCCCTGAGGCATTTATTGATACTTTGCAAAGAGGTATCAGATTCCCTCTTTTATATAAAGAGCCATCAAAATGTCTAATACATAATAAGATATATTATAAGTAAAAATAATTGAATAATTGTCAGCATTTTTCAGAAGACAAATCTGTAAAGTAAGGAGACATCTTTCTTGCAACACACAATACCTGATACTTTGTGAGAGTTTTTTGTTGTTTTATCCTGCACCACCATTATATCGTTGGTAGTCATTGGAAATCTCTATACTTCACTTTCCTTTTTCCAGATATTATATTTTTACATATTAATTTTTCTATGACAGCTCATTTGAGTTTTTAAAGACATTCTGTTTGATAGTTAAGATTGACTGCAGTGGGAGTTTTGCCTGGTCTTTTGTGGAAGGTCTTTGTCAATATCTAATTCATCTTACTTTCAGGATGTCAGCCACAGGACTCACTGATTGCTTCTGTTATTTATAGAACATTAGTTAAGCTTTCCAGAGCTCCTTGAGATGAGCAGTGGGTTTTTGTCTCCAAAATGATAAAATTTCACAAGGCAACTACTACACATCATCACCATGACATCACATGACAATTAACATGAGAGGGAAGCAAGCAGGGCTATAAAAAGTAGTAGAGGAAGATAGATACTTCCTATACGGAAGCAGGGAACATCCATCACACATTTAAGGAATCTTAGGGTTCTCAGATTACGGTTTAAGGAATTTTCAAGATCTTCATTTTCTCGATTATGATCTCTTATGAGAATCACAACAGAAACCTGTAATAATTCCAGCTATCTCCGGTGTCTTTATAGCAGTGGTTCTCAACCAGGGGTACACGTACCACTCCGGGTAGGTAGAGGCCTTCCAGGGATTACATCTAATCATCCAGATATCTGCCTAATTTTACAACAGGCTACATAAAAAACACAAGTGAAGTCAGTACAAACTAAAATTTCATACAGATGACTTGTTTATACCGCTCTATATATTATAGACTGAAATGTAAGTACAATATTTATATTCCAATCGATTTATTTTATAATTATATGGTACAAATGAGAAAGCAAGCAATTTTTCAGTAATAGTGTGCTGTGACACTATTGTATTTTTATGACTGAGTTTGTAAGCATATAGTTTTTAAGTGAGGTGAAACTTTGGGATACGCAAGACAAATCAGATTCCTGAAAGGGGTAATCTGGAGAGTTGAGAGCCACTGCTCTAAAGTATTCTCAATAATTACCATCAGAGGTTCTAGTTGAGGGGTGTCCAACCCCCCGGCTGATCAGCCACAGGTGGCTCTTTGCATGCTGCTCTTTGTGGCAATTTGCTTTGAAATTGACAAGCAGCCAGGGAGGGGAAAGTGAAATTAACAATCTGCTGCTGAAATTGACAATTACTGCTGCCCCTGAAAATGAGGGATCAGCGAGAATTGTTGGCGGAGGGTAGGGAAAATGTGGCTCTTAGCATCTCTTAGCATTATCAACAGCTATTTTTTGGCTCTTTGTCTCTGACTGGTTGGCCACTCCTGTTCTAGTTTAATAAGAGTATCCTAACATGACATGCATTTAGCCCACCATCTTGTATTCCCTTCTATTACCAGGGTTAAAAAATTATATAATAAAGTATAAACCATTCTAAAACCATAAACTAGCAAAATACTTTATTATAAACTTGGCTTGACAAATGAATCACAACTTGGCATCTCCCATTGTATTTTTTTTTTTAGTCTTTAAAATACCAAACTTACTTTAGGACAGACAATTTCTTGGAAATTTTAAATGAGGCATCCCCCTAGCTCCCATAACAGTATCTGGAAATTCTTGCTTGTTTATAAACTTTAGTCCATCAACTATTATTGAATGAATATTAAAATATCCTGAATGCTGTAACTACAACAAACTAATAGTATATTATTTATTTAATACAACCAGCAAACGTTCATCTATGTGAAATGGGATTCCTTCAGAGTGACTTCACAATTCATGCAGCTTATGAAAAGAAAATATCGCTCTGAAAAACAAGAGCAAGACATTTAAAACAACAAAACTAGAAACAATTCATTTCTAGAACAATATGCTTTTGTCCCATTGACTTCAATAGAACTTAAATATGTTTAAAAATTAAGCACACACTTAAGTGCTTTCCTGAATCAGGGCCAGGTTCAAGGAGGATGTTCCAATCACAGGGCAATAGGATACACATATTATGAGACAGTGATTTTTAAGCAAAAAGTGAATTATCTATCCTCTGTCACAGGTCTATTTTTCCCATAATGCTCCGATATAAACTGCAGTAGCATCAATGAGAGTAACTTTTGTGTGATGAAAAACAGATTTCCCCATTTTCTATTAAATATATTATACAGAAGGTAGTAAAACAGGCTGTATATCAAAGAAAAATATCTGAAAGCAAAACGGAAAATCTTACAAAGCATTTTAAAATGAAAATATTACAGAAAGGTATCAGTGATTTCTTTCAGAACTACTATTAACTATGGCCCAAATCCTTCTCTTATTCAATTAAATGGAAAAATAGATATTAATATTAAATGAGAAGAGGATCATGCCCAAATGTACCTACAAGGTATCTATCAATACTCTTTCAAACACATTGTTGAATAATTTACCACACACTGTAACGGAATTCAGTTAAAAAAAAAGATTAACTTTAATGACCTATGCATCAAACAGAAATTAAATAGGCTATTAAAGATTTAAAAGTAAAAAAATGCTACTGGCTCAAACAGCTAAATTGTAACATTCAGTGCTATGAATCACTTGCCTTTTAATGAGAAGTAGAAAACCCAACCCTGAGGTGCTGAACACCCTCAACTCCCACTGAAGTCAATGGGAGTCGAAGGTACTCAGGACCTGCTCAACACCTCCCAGGACCAAGCCCTTACTGAATAGGGAGGATAAGGGCATATGTTGGAAAAACGAAGCAGAAATCTTTGATAGGTCAAAAGTTCAAACCATCTCATTCATACATTTTATGCCACGCTATTCTATCAACATCTTGATAAAGTGACATCCCAACCTTATTAGGCACGTTACTCTTTACATATTTCATTATATTCCTTCAACATCACTGCAATAGATGGGGGCGGGTTGTTTTGTTTGGTCGTTGCTCTAGTAAGAGGAGTTTAAGACAAGGCAAGGTCTTGGCGACAATGCTGTACGGATATCTCATCCTGCTCTATTCTACAGAGGTTCTTACGACGCGCTCGTCGCCGTAGCATCGGCGCGCCTTCCAGTAGTACGCTAACTCAACAACCTGACTGTACACCTGACGAGTTGTTCGTCCACTCAGCCTCTCCCGAGAGCATGTAGTGTACGGTGCAGGGTCTTGGGTTTTTTCCCCCGTTGGGTTGGTTTTGTTTTATATATAAAGGGCCCACGTGCAGCCCTCACCCAATCTGAGGTGCCCACGAAGTGGACGGGGGCTGTCCCGGAGTCCAACTGGGGAGCACTGACTGGGTCTGGGGAGGCAAGCGATTATTGCCACTTATTCAACACGTGGCAAAGACAGGTGAGGATTCGGGCCAGGTTTCATGGGGAGGGGCCCTCGGGGCTCGGCTGGTCCCAACACCAGGGGGAGCTCTGCCGGCACACACCCCACAGACCCCATGGCCCCTGGCTGCGGTTGGGGGGGGGGGAGGGGCGAGAGGGATGGGACAGTAAGGGGGGGCCCTGTGGGGGAGGGGAGGGAGTGCGGGTGAAGCAGAAGCGGGTCCCGGGGATACTTGAGGAAGGGAGCGGGGGGGGGGGGTCGCTGGGGCCCTAGGAGGAGCCCAGAGGTGGGGCCCCCCATGGCTGTTGGGCGGGGCCCCGCTGGTAGGCGCCTGGCAGGGCCACAGAGCGCGGGGGCGAAGGTCTTCAGGAGCCTCGGGTTGCCTAGGGGCGGCGGCGGGGCGGGAGGAGCCGGCAGCTCCGCGGCCCTCACCCTGCGCGGCCCCCCGCGCGCGAGCCGCCGCCTCGCCTCAGCTCAGCTCAGCAGCCAGCCGCGCGCCCAACGTACGCCGCCCTACTCTGAGCGGGGCAAAAAAAACCGCCGGCCTGCAGAGCGCATGCGCGCTTTCTCCCCTGGCGAAAGGGCCCGCAGCCCCACCCGCCCTGTGCGCGTGCGCAGGTGGCTGACTCGCCCAACCCCCGGCCCGGCGGTGGGGCTTTAAAGTCACCGCCACGTGCGGCGCGAGGCGCGCGCGCCGGCAGGCCCCCATTCAGCAAAGCGCAGGCTGGGTTTTAAGCGCACGTTTGAATCCCGGGGCCGTGGGAAAGAGACGCGCAAAGTTACGCGCCTGCGGAAAGGGCTTGGGCAGGGGGCTGGATCGAAGCCCATGCTCTTATTTAAATATGCACCTGATCCTAGTGAAACTGATGGTGCTGCGCCTGTGCTTAACTTTCTGCACCTGCTGAACTGCTGGGCAGAAATTCGGGCATTGGTGCAGCAGTTAGCAGACCGAAATTGCCTAGAGCTGAAGGAAAACGAGCCTGTGGCCGATGTTACCAGGCCAGTCATCTTAAAAAGGAGGCATTCTGGTTTTCCTCCAAAAGGATCCTTTGCTTTCTCTTCCCTAGTCAAGGTTTTTGCAAATATTCCTTCTCTTTCTTGGTGTTATTTTAAAAAAGTATGTGTAGGCAGTGATATCTGGGGTTTAAATTTGCTATAGGCCAGTTGCTCTGTCACCCCTTAAAGCCCTTTCCTCACATGGCCATATAATATCCCGTTTTAAAAGTTGATAATATAAATAGGCTTCAGTTACAGTAAAATGATGATCCCCTGAAATACATATATAGTACTTCTAGAAGAGCAAAATATTAAGGAATATAATTTGTATTTTTGACATGGGATTGTTTTGGCGTGTTTTTTATTTAAATAAATGAATAATTGCTTAGAGCTATATCTCAGGGTAAGCTAGCACAGTCGGTTTCAACACATCACCCTGACCGCTCTTTCATGAGAATCATCCTGCTTCACTGCTCATTACACTTGGTTCTGGAGAGCAGTTTTACAGAGAGGGATTGCACTGTCTTAATAATGAACTCAGCATTGCTGATGTGCAAAGAAATTGTTTCTGCCTTTTCTGGCAATAATGCTGTGAAATCGTTCTTTCTTCTTAACAAGAGCACTGACTTGTCAATACAGCCTTGATGACTATGAACAGAAATTCGGGCAACACCTGTCTAGTTCTTGCCACTTGATAAAGAAGTCAAGGGTGACTGAGCAAAGGTCAAAGCTGAATTAATTTACATATATGACAAGAGAAATGATATCTGATTGCATCTGTCATCTCTTCAGAACATGCCAGGTGTCAAACGGTCAGCATAACATAGTGTCCACATCATTGGTACAAGTAATAGTATTTAAAAGGTCAGAGAAAAAGAAGAATGTGTGAGTCAATATTATTTGCTAGGCTATAAAAGGAGACAATTTTAATTGACTAGGGCACTTTTTTTTTTTCAAATTATATTAAAGACAAATGCAAATAATAATAAAGTATAGATTCAAATCATGCCTACCTTACTCAGACAAGGAGTCCCATATGTGTAATGACAACAGAACATGGCCCACAGGGTCTGATCCAAAGCCCACTGAAATCAACTTGGATTGATTTGAGTGAGTTTTGGATCAGTTGCTTACAGAGCTATGAATACACTGTACCTAGAAAGCTCTTTAAAAAAATATTGGTCCTGCAGTTGGATCACTTGTTCCCTTCAGAATCTGAGACAGTTAGAATAGAGAGTCCAGCTTGCTGCTAGAGATGATCTGATTTGTGTGTTTGACCAAAAATCTGTAATTCTGAAGTATGCTGCCACCCACCTCTATCCTTTATAATTTTACATTGAGAAAGTTGTGCATGGTTCCCCACTCCTGGCTTACAGATCTTTTGAAATTAATCTAGAGTGCACTTCATTCCATAAAAAATGTTTCCTATAAAAGCTACTGATTGGTGCTGCACCTGGATGGTATAGGTTCTGTAAACCCCCTAGAGAGGTCCAGATGAAAGACACAACATGTTTAAGTCCCTCTGTAGCCACATAGTTAAATTAAGTGCTTTCCTGAATCAAGACCTTAAACCTCAGAATGTAGCATCGCACATTTTTCACAAATTTGGATTCTCATTCAGATTGGCCCAGCTCCGTCTCTAATATACACCAAGCCACACATACAGAGATGTAATGGGAATCAAATTCAGCATGGATTCTTACCCACAGTGCAAGGGCATGAAATAACAATGCAACCCCTGTTTTCCACAATAACGATACAAACTAAAAACCTGGCAGTAATATTCTGGATTTTGTATGCTCTTGATTGAAGAGTATAGTCCAGTCTGTTAGCCTGTGACACTCATAAGAACCCACAAAAAAAAATGTGCCACAAGAAGAACTCCTATATGAAGGCATAAAAGTATGTATCCTTGGAAAATGTGTTTTATTTAAGCTATGCTTAAATGAATCCTTACTGAAGTTTGAATAATTTTGTGGGATTTAGAAATGGGCCAGTGCCAACCCTCACTTCCTCCCCTCAGATCCAAATAGCCACAAATTTTGGAAAAGTTTGTATCCAGATCCAAACGTCACACCCAGTTAGCAGGCAGAACCAGAAACACTCCCAAAATCTGGGAAAGTTCAGATCCAAAATGAACATTTTTGTTTTTTGGGCCTGTCTGTGTGGGACAGATCACAATCATGGACTTGTTTGCCACATTTAAATCCAATAATCGTTACTCTGCTTACAGTGTGTGTGTCGCGCGGGGGGGGGGGGGGGAAGGTTGCTGGGTCACAGATTGGGAATGGATTAAAAAAATGGAAGAAGCAGAGTTTCTGAATTAAAATAATCAAGCTATGCCTCTAAAGGGTCCAGTTATTGTTACTGAGCCAAATTCTGAGAAGTTTTCGTAGTTTATTCAGTCCCAGATCCTCAAAGGTATTTAGGCACTCAGTGGATGTTAGGGACCTAAATACCTTTAAAGATCTGGACCTCAGTTCTGACTCAGGCAAAAGATCCATGCATATATATGAGAGTTTGCCTGGTAAGGACCTCAGCATTTGACCCATTGAGTTTTATTTTTGTTTGGTGTTCTCTTGATGTTTGCACCTTCATGAGCATTTTACTCTGTGGCATGCCTGGATCTATTTTCTTCACTAGTTTAAAGAGACAGTGGGCCAGATCCATAGCTGGTGTAAATCAGTGTAGCTCCATTGAAGTCATTGGCACTACTGCTGTTTACACCAATATTTTCAATCCCATTGACTGTGATATCCACTTTCAGTGCCTGCTGCACTTGGATGGACAAATACACCGCAGCATGCTTTGCTCTGCAGTGAAAATTCCCTGGCTCTTTATTTTCTTCGGTAGCCCTAACAACTCAATGTATGCCATATTTTATAACTGAATCAAAATTTATGTTTTTAGACATTATTTGTATTGATTCAAACACAGCACTCATGGTTTTTCATAGACAGCAGGATAATGGAGTAGGCCATTTTGTCCTTTTATGTTACATATAAAAATTAAAAAAGAATCAATAGAATTCACTTCTATGTCATAAACTTTTTTTTCTCCTGATCTTATGACCTCAGAGAATTTGTCCATACTACAGGATCTTTCAGTCCTTCAATTAAACAACTGAAAATGGATACCACCTGTGCTCTCATATTTGTTATGTCAATAAAGTCCATTATAATTATACTGTGCTGATGACAAATGGCATACCAGAGAACTGATGGCCCGGGTTTTTTTAGGTAACCATTTTATACAATATAAACTGCTGCTCTAACTTTGTTTCAGATGCTTGAAGTCCTGATAAACAGAAAGAGGGACGAACACGTGGCTACCATTTTCATTAATGTTTTGCCAAACTATTGAATGGGCAGACGATATTTCATGTACCCAGAGGATTCTAATCACACTAGAAGGAAGAATATATAGGAAATCTGAAAAGTTAAATAAACTAGTGATTATGGGCCTGCTTCTTATCTCAGTTACACTGATGTAAATCGGCAGTAACTCCACCGAAGTCAGTGTGGCCCATCACTGTAAAACCAGTGTAAGCAAGATCAGAATCAGTCCTCATATTTATTTGAAGGCTGTTGTCAAAAGACTATTATTGGACTTCACGTGAATTCTAGTTATAAATGACTTTTGAAAGCACATACTTAATGGGACATAAGCACATGTTTAAAGTGAAGCATATACTTGAATGCCTCTCTGAATGAGGATCTTAGTGCTTCACACTTGCTCAAAGCACAGTTACCAGTTTCTTTAGGTTTTATCTAGTTTTAATTGCTATTTCTCATGCATACACAAAATGTTAGGTGTAATCCGACTCTGACTTCACTCCTTCCTTCACCTTCAGGGCAACAGTCATTGTTTAGATTCAAAGCCAGTAAAACAAGGGTGCTGTTGTGTACCATATCTCTGTGTGACTGTAACAGGAGTATAAAGTTTAATGATCAGGTAACACTGTCAGCTTTTCGCCTTGCAGTTTACTTTCATTTCCCTGCTCTTGTTTTCAACTAAATGTACCTGCATTTTGAAAAGACTATCATTTACTTTCCTGTCACACTTACTGTTAAAATGAAGTTATCAGGTCTGTCTAGACCCAAAGAATGACATTAAAGAATCAAAACACAACAATGTGGTCATGCCCAGCAGGTTATAGACGTGCAGGCTGGTGAGATGACAGTAGCACAATTGCACTTTGAGATCTGATTATATATTGCAATCCAAATTGATAAAAAGTGCAGGTGGGAGGGAGGGAAAAGGTTATTTTAGTGACCATATCAATCCCAAGATTATATTTGCTAACTCTGCTGTTTGTACAGCACCTAGCACAATTGGGTCCTGGTCCATGACTGGGGATCCTAGGTGCTACCACAATACATGTTCATCATAAATGATAATAATAATAATATTAAATTAATAAATGAAGTTTCTAACTTGAAAATATTCAGCCAATTTACAAAAGTTTAAGCAGATTCTCAAAGTTAGGGATTTTTAAAACAGTTAACAAAACCTGCACAAATATAGAGTTATCTCAAGGGCAATAATAATAATAATCCCTAGCTCTTATCATCAGTTTATCTCAAAGTGCTTTACAAAGGAGGTCTGCATTTTACAGAGGGGAGAAAGTGACTCAGCTAAGGTCACCTAGCAGGCCAACAAAACTAGGAACAGAACCTAAGTCCCCTGACTCCTAGTCCTGGGATCTATACTCTAGACCAGGGGTTCTCAACTTGGCCCAGTCAGCACACAACTGCAGTCCATGTGACAGCCTTAGGGCCATACAGGTAGTATGTATATTGTGTAGATGCGGCCTACATAACACAGAGAGAGCTACATATGCAGCCCACGCTGGTAAATAGACTGAGAACCCCTGCTCTAGGCCATACTAGGTTAAACCCTGGGATCAGCATTTTTTAGTTGTAGGGTGCAGTTCTCGCAAGGGGAGGAGCATCTTCAACTTTCACTGGCTTCACGAGCACTAAGCACTTCGCAGAATTGAGCCGGGAATTAGCACTGAGACTTTCTACACACTCCGGCGCATTCAATGGGCCCAGATCGTTATCCCTTCAGAAATGGATGCATTTAAATTATGCTCATCAGTATGCTCACGGAGTCCAAATGGCCTCTCGTAAATTCGCTGAGCAATTTGTTATACAATGATTAACATTGCATGCATGCAGGGAGTGTATATCTGGAACTCTTCACGACTGTGGACATTGAAGACGTATATTTTTAGTTTTAAAAGTTTCATCAAAGCCATAGTGCATCACAATATTTGCTTCATAAACGTTCTGCCACCCGCTGTTTTTATTGAGTGGACTCATCTAATATTTATACATGCTTAGGCCCAAAAGAATGTGTAAAATGAAAAGGGCAGGCCTGTAATTTCATGTAATTGGCCTGACTGAATGCATTAAAAATAGCAGATTATTGAAGGTATTCACTGTTCTTTGCCTTTGGCTGATACCTGAACTGGCTGGGAACCAGGAGCGTTGACTGAGTAATGATGACATTTTAATAGAAGTAATACAGGTGCTGATGCAGTGAAACAGATGCTTGGTGCATTGAAGGATATTTAATCTAAACCTTCTCGCCATCACCTCAGTAAGCCATTGTTAAACTCTTTCACCGACGCAGCATCCCATCCCGCACAGCCTTACTCACTAGAGTAGTCCTTGTATTGATTTCAGTGGGGCTGCCTGCATGGGGCAGTGAGTTCTTACTGCTACTCCTTTCCTAATAAAAGTTTGGGGACCTAGGAATGTTCCAGTTGGAAGCAGAAGTTGATGGAGTCAGGTATTTTCTTTGATGCAGTCGTGTTTATTTACAAGGAATGCATCAAGCCCTGTGTCTCTGAACGCAGAAGAAACCAAGAAAGAAAGGAGCAGTTTCTTAGCTTTGAGCCCTCTTGCCTTTTTAGCCAACACCAGAACCAAAAGCTTCCTCTCTCGGTATTTCCAGAGTCACACAGTGCTCACAAGCTCCTGCCTGGCTTTCTTGCATCTTCCACTCTCTCTGTTCTTGTCAGTTCTCAGTTGGTGTATGTTTTTCTTTGTACACACACACATATGCACTTGCACAATCACAAAACAATACTCAGCCAAAAGCTCCTGGGCAGATTCACCAACGCCTTTTGTCTTAGGTGGGGTTTATGCTCACAGTTACGTTAACTGACAGAGGAGTTGACAGCAGTTGATCTCAAAGGGTTTTAACTCACCCCAGAATAAGGTTTTACCCAGCTCATAACATTACTCTGAGTAATGATGCAACTTCCTGGAACCCATGAAGAACGCATGCGCATTTGTCGCTGTGAAATGAAAATGAACCATGGCTGTTTTCAGTCCAGAAGCCCTTTATGTGAATTTGGCACCTACCTTTGACTACTCTGCTCCAGCCCAAAGCCTTCTTGAACCACTAGGACTTGAGGGTCCCAGCAGACAGAAGAGTGAATGATGTGTGTGTGTGTATATATATGTATATATATGTATGTATGTATGTCTAAACAGGAGGGAGAGTTTGTGGCTAGATTGGGTTAGATTTAGAGATCACAGTGATTCACTCTTGCTGCCTGACTGGGGTGAGGTCTATATGTAAACAAGGCTGGAAAAGGACAAGATTTAAGGCATACACCTACTTGATTTTGTGCATGTGAGTAATGTAATGTAATGTTTTATGTAAGTTACTCCATGCAGACATGCACGTACAAGGCGAATACACTTATTAGCAGAGCTGCAGCAGTCTGCTCCCTACTCTAAATATTGTGCACTAAAGTAACTTTCAGCAACGCTGGGATTTTCAGATTGCAGTGTGGTGGTCTGAAATGAACACATCATTACAATTAGCATGACACACTTGGGTTGGTATAAGGCCACTTGAAAGAACAACTGAGCTTCTTAGTGCATTAAACTTTACAACAGTTGGCATCGATGAAACACAGTGCTTTGTAAAAATGGCTTCCATCACTAACATACAGCCGCGATTATCCTAGTTCTGTAAAATTCCTGCTGCCAGACAGGGCAGCTCCATTTAATAAAATGGAGCTCCTGTTTAAAAATAGATTCACCCTTTCTAGAGGACAGAAGGAGTTTTAAAGGGACAGGACTGCAGATGAGTAAATGGCATGGTTAAATGGAGAATCAAAACAACTTCCCAAGCATCTTTGTCTCTGACAGTTAGCAAACCCTGGAGTGGCTGCCTATTAAGCAGCAAGTTCAATTTGAGACCTTTTAAACAGAATTTAAGCCTTTTCATTACATAGGAACACACAATTCAAACAATCATCTTTTCCCTAAAGTCCGGTTGTTGCACTTGATGTCAGTAGGTATGGAACTGCAAACCGGAGCAGAATCTTGAGATGCTGGACTCACAGCTCAGCAATGCTCTTCTCATGTTGGTGAACCAGATAGCATCACTTAAATCTAAAGAGGTGTAGTAGGCCAGGTTAGAGTCACATAGTAAGCATGGATATTGGTAGGCCGCACTGAGATATATATCCATCTATCCATCAGAGCTGCACAAATACTTCTGAAAAGGATTTACAATTCTTCCTTTGACAGAACCCTTGCATTCCCATTGATTGTGTGTACAGCCCTTTTCCCCCCACAAGCTTTTATACGAGCCGTTTTTGGGAGGGGGGAGGGGGTTACAAGAGTGTTTGTGGAAAGCAGAGCTCTTGCCAATACCCAGGTGACTCTTTAGCAATACCAATGTTCATAGTGGAAGTGTTCATGCAGCCATCTTGAAATTGCTTTGGTCTCCTTCCACCTGTTTCTATTATTATTTGTATTTGCCCCCAGTCAGGATCAGGGCCCCATTACCTGTGTGACGATGCTGGCAGACCAGGTGCCAGCTCACGCCAAAGCCCCAGGCCAATTCACTAGGGCATTAGTAAAGATCAAAGTGATTGGTAAATGTATAAGAGCATAACTAGTGTTTAAACTTCATGAAAACTAATGGGATGTTATCTGCATTGTTTTCATTTATCTGTATCCCCTTATAACATAGTAGAAACGTATGCATACCCTTGTAACAAAATAACTCGTCAAACGAGAAAGCAACCTTATACGGTGTGATTTTTGGTGTAAGTGACCTTTTATTACGAAGTCCAGTTTGTCTGAGTGGTGAGGTAGACTGGAGAGTGTAAGGGGACTGTCTGGGACTCCATGGTAGGACTGATATAATGATCCAGGGGTTCACATTTGTTACTAGGTTGGTGAAATTTAATTATAGAACCTGCCACCAGTTTGGGGGCATCTGCCCTGTTTTCTGACAGTCTGTCCTGAGCTAGTCACTCAGAGTCACGAGCCACTCCAGCCAGTGTGATAATGTGATCATTGAGCAGTTGGGGGGGGGGGGGGAGTGGAATAGTACAAATCTAAGACTGTAGCTCATTTTTAACATTCAAAGGGAAAAAAAATCAAAAAAATTATTTGCAACAAACAGCTCTCCCAGAACTATTCTCTATCTGGGTGTCTTTATCTACTGTCTGTGTGTCTGTAACTATGTCTGACTATTTCTGCAACCTTAGTCCCTTTGAAGATAGTTAAAATAAGCCATCTGTGCAACTATTTGATGTTCATAAACATTGGAACATATCTTTAGATGTCGCTTTGCCTGTGTCTTTGTGCATAGACCGATGCCCCTATCTTGCTTCTTTGAATGTCAGGCTCCAGTTGTCTGAGATTTTAAAGCCATCAGCTAGAAATTTAGCTTGCCTGTATCTGTAGAGTTGAAAAGGACTTGCTTATGGAACCAAGAAGCCAGTGCTTTACCACATGTAGCTTCTGTGAGTCAAATTCTTCTCAATATAAATCCAGAATAACTCCCCTAAAGCCAAAGGAGTTAGTTGAGTTTTACATCAGTATCACTGAGAGCAGAATTTGGCCCACCCTGTGCAAACCAAGGTTTAATATTTTGCAACAGAACACTATGAGTTTTTAAAAAAAATGAGAAATAAAAAAGTTAAAAATCATTTTTGCCCAAAACTGGCAAAGAATGATTTGGGTTGAGAAAATATTTGAAAATGATTGGCTGTCTCCCAAACAAACATTTCCTGCTATTCAAATCAGATGCTCAAAAAAAAAAAAAATCAATGAAAAACCTATTTCTGGATTTCAGTTTGAGAAACAAGATACTTGACAAGCCTGATCGGAAAAATTTGGACAAAACCTTTTCCAGTGACAAAAGTTGGCAGGGGGAATGTTGATTTTTCTGTGTCAGTTTCCAATCTGTTCTACTATTCAGTCGCTTTTTATGACAAACTAGCAGGGGAGAAAATTTTGGATATGATTCTCAAAGACAGATGGGCATGGGTTTGAGGTAAAACTGAGGATTCCTAGAGTAAACAAGATTTTCCTCCCAACACAAAGAAACAGGGCTTCATTGAGGAACAAATGATACATCCAAGTTAAACTTTCCAGCACAAATATATCTTTAATATAATGAATAAAAGCTGCCTCCCTTGGAGTCAATGGCAAAACTCCCATTGACTTCAACAGAGTCAGGATTTCACCTGATCTTTTAAAATAAATAATATTGTGTCAAGGGTTTGTTTGTTTTTTATATGCCTGAATTGTATTCAGTCAGCTGTTTAGAAAATCCCACCAGACGGAAATTGACATTTAAAGTGGTCAGCACATTTTTAAATATAAAATATCTATTCAGAATGCAACAAATATGAGTTGATCAGAAGTGGACTTTCCCAACAAATTTTATTTTAAGAAAATGAACACTAGAGGTCAATCTAACAACTTGTACCGGAAATGTATATCCCTGGAATAAAACACTACAGACTGTTTTCTGTATACAGCATACCTCTAACTACAACCACATGACTGAGTTGGCAACATACTTCATATCTAACCAGGAGTTTGTTCTATGTTTTAAATTTGTTCTTGTCTTGCTATAAATTAGTATTTCTTTTCTAGAGTTTGCTTGTATGATCACTATCCCAATTCACATAACTTGTTAATGTACTTACTACCAGTTTATGAAGTGAAAAGGAAAAGAAGCACTTGAGTATGTAGATATGTGGGGCCAAATGTATCCCTGATGTAGTTCCATTGACGTTGACCGAGTTAGATTACGAATGAATATAGGAACAAAGGAACAGATTAGACTAGTCCAGTATCCTGTCTCCTGTGGCCAGTTGTTTCAGAGGAAGGTGCAAGAATCCTTACCATGGACCATTATGGAATAATCTCACTGTTTGGCTTATGACCTGAAACATTAGGTTTATGTCCTATTTAACGGAAAGGTGGATATTCTCATTACCCACGTCTCATTCTTTTTAAACTCTTACTAAATTCTTAGATTCAGTAATATCTTGTGGCAATACGTTCCACATGTTAAATATGCACTAGGGAAAAATGAATGTTCTTTTTTCAGTTTTAAACGTGTTGTCTTTTCAGTTTCAGTGCAGTTCTGCTTTTTCTTCTCTTGTGGAAAGTGGCAAACAGGAGCACCTGCTTGCTTCACCTTCTCTATACCACGCATCATTCTGCAAGCCTCTATCATGCCCCTTCTTATCGGACTCCTCTCTAAACTAAGCAGTATGTAAAGACATTTGCATTCAAGCATTGATCTAATACCAAGGAAATCAGCATTGCAAACTCCTCAGGGCAAGGTCTATTTGTCTGATCTGTGTTTGTACAGAGTCGCACTCAATGGGGTCCCAGTCTATGATTGGGGTCGCCAGGTGCTATGGTAATACAAATAATAAATAAGTAATAGTGATGTTAGGCTTGGACTTCCCAAAGCAAAGCCTTCTCTATAACTGGCTTTCTGTTACTATATCCCAGAGCTAAGTCTGACTTGCAGTCAGCCCGGGATGATTCTGAATGTGAGAGCACACTTCTTTCTCTACATGATAGTTTTGTTTATGAATACAAAGCATTTAATAAACTACCACTGCTGTCCAAAGAAATTGTCTAGTGTTTCTGGCCTAACGATCTCCTCATTCCTGCGGTCTATAAAATAGATAATGATCCAAAGAAATGTTGAAGACAAATTCATGCTTCTCAGGTTGTGAGGCTGTCTCCACAAGTTAGACACTGGTTCAACCACAGGAGATTCAAGGAAACTCCACTCAAAAGATTAAGGACGCTGATCCAGCAAACCAAAGCACATAAGTAGTCTGACTGAAGTCACCAGGACTGGTCATGTGATTCAAGTGCTCCATATGGCAATCTTGAATATTCACTTGACTACTTGGCTTTCGCCAACTCCTTCATGGAAATGGCCCAGCAAGGCAGAAGAGCAAACAGGCTGCTGCTCAATGCTTCATATTCAAGGCAGAGGAAGAATCTTCCTTTACTCCTTCAAACATGCAACAGTCCGACCAACACTGGAGAAACCCACCCTGACTACGCTGGTTCTAGCCGGCTCCCACCAGTGGCAAGCCTGTTCTTGAGCCAGCTCATACAGAAGCTAGCTAAAGTCATCTAACTCTGCAACAGACTCATCCAAATCAACTACACGTTCATCTAATTGAAGCTAAACATTCTAGACCAGGCCCAATCTGGATTCAGCCAGGCCATGGAACTGAAACCATTTTAGTAGTGCTGATGGGTGCTCTCCTCCTGGCAATGGATAGGGGGCAGGCATCCATTCTCTTCCTGCTGGACCTCTCTGCAGCATTCTTCACTGTCGACCGTGAGATATGGAGGTCTCGCCTTAGAGTGGTGGCAGGGGTCCAGGGAATGCCCTAAAATGGCTTGAGCCCTTCATAGAGGGACGCACCCAATGAGGAAGGATGGGAAATTGCACCTTCACCACTAGACCCCTCACTTGTGGCATCCCACAAGGATTAGTTCTCTCTGCAGGCCTTTTCAACATCAACATGTAGCCAGTAGGTGAACCGGTCAGACGACTCAGACTCAAGTGCCAGCAATATGCAGATCAGACACAGCTCTGCCTATTCTTCACCACGTACAGCCTCACCACTGCCACCAACGCGGCGCAGTGTTTGGATGAGATCCGCTCCGGGATGAAGAACAGCTGGCGGAAGCTGCACCCATGCAAGGCTGAGGTGTTGCTGGTGGGCAGAGGAAGAGAGTAATTGAAGAGCTCACAGCCACGGTGCGGTATCCTCTAGTTGCAGGCTCACACCCACAAGTGGTTAACTCAATCCATCGTTCAGGAATACCCTTGGATTCCTCACCGATGCTGAGCTCTGACATACAGGTCTATCATCGCTGGGTGGCTGGGAGACGCCATTCCATCATGGTCGACGATGGCCTGGCCTCAGTTACTAACGCCTTTGTCACCTCTCCGCTGGACTACAGCAATGTGACATATCTAGGCATGAAGCCTTCAGTGCTTAGGGAACTCTAGAATCGTAGACTCATGGATGATTAGGGTTGGAAGGAACCTCAGGAGCTCATTTAGTCCAACCCCCTGCTCACAGCAGGACCAACCCCAACTAAATCATCCTAACTCTAGCTAGTACGAAACACTGCAGTGGATCTCCTCTGTAACACAGGCTACCGCGAGCACATCCCCTCTCCTTTGCTCTCTACACTGGCTTCCCATACAATATCAAATCAAGTTCAAGTCTTGGTCCTTCTCTTTAAGGCGCCCTAAGACCTGAGCTCAGGATATATAAAAGAACCTAAATCTCCAGGATGAAGATCATGGTCAATCATCGCACTCTGGCACAATGCTCTCCACAATCAAGCTAAAGCTCATCTTTGCAGGGAGATAGAACTTGCCCTCATGGCCAGTCTGAGATGGTGGAATGAACAGGAATTAAGGACCATCCCACATTTCCCCACCTCCCACTCCCAGTGCCAGGTGTGTTTCTTTGACCTTGCCTTCTCTAATATAAACACAGAGCAACAGGTAGATTAAGAATAAAATAAAATACACCCTACCAAAACAAGGCACTTCATTGCACACGCTTCTCCCCAGGGGGAGAGGATGAAAGAACAAACTACAGGTGACAGGTGTGTAGTCCCATCACATAATGCACGACTGGAAGGCTCTCGGATACTACGGTGATGAGCAAGGTCTAAGAACCTGTCTAGAATAGAATAGGTTGTGACCTAGCTCCTTACTCTGTGGGGACCAAGGGAAGGAAGGTTTTTTCTGCTCTCCCTCAGATTACCTGGATCTAAAGTGGTGCCTGATCCTGTCTGTGTAATTGACTCAAGGCAGGGACATGTCCCTCTAGTCTACTTGTCCGTTAAGTGCAATGCACACAGAGTAATAACAACAATGAGTCTGAGCACAGCTGGGTCAGGTACACCGTGCAATGGGATTGCAATCAGCCGCTTCCCCCACGTGCCGAGCCCCCCTGTGAACACTTTAACTCCTTGTATTAACAGAGTTTAAAGAAGTAAAAAAGAGGTGGAGTTTAACTCAGGCTCCTCCCCTGTTATACTCTAACATTACGGGCTTTAATGCTCTGGACTGGAAAAGTAGGCGCAAACAGGCTGGGGCATTCACTCTGCCAATATGCAAGTGTCTCTAATTCGGCAAGAACTCTCCGGTAAGTGAAGAATACGTACATAAGTTCAAACCATCCCTGCAACAAAGGGTTTTCCATCTGGGCACACAGCATGACCACTTCCAAAGATAGGGAAATGCCAGGCTTTTGACTAACACAAAACACAGCTAAGCCAAGAGAAAAAAGACCACTGCCAGCTTACCGACCCAGGGAAAAGCAAAAAGCAAAACAGCAAAAAAGCAGAAAAATCAAAAGAGGGTGGGTCAAATCGTGTCTTCAGTTACACCTGTGTAATTCTACTGCCTGGATACAATGGTGGCCAGAATGTATGTAGTATGTGGACAGCTTGGATACCTTAATGAATTTATCCTCTGCACCAGCAGGGGGTAGAACACAGCTCCTCCTGCTTCAAACATATCAATTCCTCTTGAGCTCATGGAGGGTCTTAGTTAGCAGTATAGAGGCTATGGCACAAAATTCAGAACTGCTGACTCCACCCAGAAGAGGGCAGTGGTGACATGTACAGATTAACTGCGTCATTACAGTGCTATATACACACATTTCTAAGGGGCCAGCATCCATGACTGACATTTGCAAAGGTCTCTGGTGCGGCAGAAAAGAGTGGTTAAGAAATGTATGTGCCAAAAATGATTGGCACCAATCGATGGGGAAACTGTGTTTGTTCTGTGCTGCTATCTGATGTGTTCATTATAACTGATGTTCTGTCCCAACTGGCTCTGCCGCTCTCCTTTAATTTATTGCAGCCTTCTTGTTAGGTGATAAAACGGCAACAGGCCAAATGAATTCAGCAACGCAGACGATGATACCCTGGAGGTGAAGGTGAAAGAGACGCCGACGTGTGTCTGAACCGGCTGAGTATGTCCAGTTGGTTGCTCATTTCGGGTCCTACAAAGTACAGAGCAACCTCATTTCTCAGTGACTTGGAGTTGGGGGCTACTCGGCACCTTGCAGCCCTAAATCAGGGGGTTCTGATGAGAACGGGTTACATTTGTGGAGCCGTTCTGAATCCTTGCACTCCCAAACCTTGCCACATTTCATTGCTAAATCAATATATATCTCTTCCTAGTAAATAAGTGTGTCGGGGGAGTTTTTAATGGCACATTGGGTAGCCACATTTCTAATTGCTGGCAACTGGATCCCAAAAGCCCCGCCCCTGCTCCGCCTCTTCCCCCCAAGGTCCCGCCACTGTCATGGTGCTCCTCTTCCCTGCTTCCCTCTGCTCACAAGGAACCTGCCTGCCAGTAGGAGGCAGCCCCAGCTGAGCAGGGGCTGGGGCGGGTTAATGACCTGGCACCTCCCCCCACCCCAGTGGTAATCAGATTTTTGTTCAGGTGCCATTTAGGGTTGCCAGGTCCCCAAAAACCAGGCAACTGGCAACCCAAATGGTACCCAGACACAGAAGCCAAAAACCGAACTGTCCAGGTAAAAACCAGACCGGTGGCTATCCTAGGCGCATGGTGTCAAGACTATTTTTGTCAGCAAAGCCGAGCGATTCGTTTGTGTCTCCCTTCCCCCCACGCAGGCTTCTCAAACACACAAAATGGGCTGCAGACCCACCTCCCACAAGGAAATTAGAACCAGAAATGCAGGATCACCCAGCACGAAGCCTTCTGTGCAAAGATCGAACGCCTCTTCAAAGTCAGAGCGAATGCAGTTCTACCTGCATTGATTTAGCCCCGGCTTCTGTATCACCAGGGTGAGGGAAATGGTTAAATGCTAACAGAAGGAAGGATAATTGAGAGCTCATTGTGTATACACA
Source organism: Emydura macquarii macquarii (assembly GCF_026122565.2). Taxonomy (NCBI): domain Eukaryota; kingdom Metazoa; phylum Chordata; order Testudines; family Chelidae; genus Emydura; species Emydura macquarii. The sequence goes on from NW_027133527.1 coordinate 4,932,003, forward strand.
TAGCATGTTTGTCTGGATGAAGGAGGCATATCCCTCACGGCTGATGTTTAGATGGTGGGGCTGAATAATCGGTCTATTTATTATACTTTATTTTCGTATAATTAGACCTATATTACATTTTCAAGGAAAACAAATAGCTCCGAGACAGCAGCACATGCCACTGGATTACATACCCTCTACCAAAATAAACGCCGGGAGGAGAAAAGAGGCATAAAGGAAAGAGATGTCATTGAAATGAACACTGGTGCAGTCATAGCCAGAAGGAACAGGATGTGCAGGGCGGGGGCTTAGTGGAAAATTGACCACTGACACTAGTATGGTTTTCAGTGGGAAGCTAAATTACACCCTGAAGGTCTGAAGCAGGGAGGTGCTCGTTTCTCTTTTCATTGACTTCTACGGTACGGGCTTGAAGGCACTCAGCATTTCACAGGAGATGAGCTGCATCCTCAGGATCAGGCCCCAGTGGAGGGGCATTCAAATCTTGCCCAGCGCAGGGTCACGTAAATTGCATGCCGACGGAGCAGCTTGCAGTTGCCCTCCAGCTTTAACGTGGCAGGGCCGTCCAGAGGGACCGCTCCCAGCATGCAGCTTTTCAACTCGCGTCATTTCAATGTGACTGTGTTGGCATGACAAGAGAGACAAGTGTTGCCAAAGTGTAAGAAAAAGACAGACCCCCTCAGTCATGTGTCAGGGTGAGTCTAACTCACTCAGGATTGGGTTACAAGCCCTGTGCCGGGTTTCATTTCTCTCCGTTCCTGACCTGGCAGCGGGTTGCAGCCTAACATAATACTATCTCGGCTACCTTTCTCCTTTCTCCCGAGCCACATTACAAGGCTGGCCGTGTACACATTGCAGAGCTCTGCTCTTTGTGCTAATGTTAAGGGGAGCTGTGTCTATTAAAGCCAAGACAGGAGCAGACCATTGCTGAAGGGCACAGGAGCCGGCTCAGAATAAGACATGCCGGTCAATATGGAGGTTTACCCACTTCATGGTCCTTCATGATTCAGGAGTTAATTCAGACTCATGTATGCTACTTCTTCATATATTGCTATCTCCAGCCAGGGGCTGTGAATGGGACAAGCTTTTCCACTATATGACAAGTAACCTTTTACCAGTCAAGGTTGATCTCAGGACCCACCACTTCTTCTACGAGCTTAGCCAAGAGGTAGCACCTGGTACAGCCAAGTCACATTCCATCTGGAGAACTTTTTTAGTGCTCCCTGCATGCGGAATGCTACCTTTACAATAAAATAATAATAATAATAATAATAAACCCCCCTCTTATTTGCCAAAGTACCCTGTATCTGAGAGGCACTCTCGTGCTGTGCAAAAAAAACCCAACACCACAAAAACAACTAAACCCTACACAAACAAGTTTTCATCACCAATATAAATATCTGAATCAGCACAAAGGATCCAAAACAAAGAGAACGCACTCAACAGTAGCTATGCTTGTCTTACGGTTCATGAGATGGAGGAAGAGAGACTTTGTGACCAGCACAGTTGTTTCCATTTCCAGAAGACCAAAGACACAGGACCCTCCTTTCCCGAGAAGAGCTCCCGTTTACAAATGCCTCTGTTCCAAGGAGTTCTTAGGAAGCATTTTTCTCTTGCCAGGAAGAAGTAGATAGAGTTGCCAGGGCTAAGGGCCAGAACACAAGCATTGTCTACGCTGGTAATTTGCTTCAATTCCAGCGATCGAGAGCAAGCCACCAGTGTAGCTGCGTGAGTGCAAACCACAAGTGCAGATAAGGAAAGCTGTGATTTGCACCAATGGGTCTAACCGGGGTTTCAAGCAGGGCTGAGCTCCTCCAGTGCAAAAGGCAGCTTTCCCTGTCCACTCTTGGTTTTGCATTGGCTGGCTATCAAATGTTGGAAACAGGGCAAGTCCATAGATAAGGCCACAGTCTCATTCAGATCTTGGCTGGATCTGGATGGCTAGTAACCCTAACCCTCCACATGAAAGCAAAAGGGCTTGATAATTATGTGTGCTCTAGGGACCTGGTTTTTATCTTGTTTCCTTAATTCCCCAATATATTGAGAAACATCAGATGCAAATCATTCTAAGTTATATCTGTTAGTTTTTAATTTCCACTGATGCACCAGTATTATTTGCGCTCATGAAATATAGTTGCAGGTCCACGTATAATGTTGTGTGCATGAAATACAATTGGCTACCTGTACAGTATTTATTGATCGGTACGGTCAATAATTACAGCTAGCACCATTGATTTAAATAAGCAGAGAACACAGCTGAAGATTACCCATGTATATGGCCAGTGATTAACATGGGTCCACAGTTGGGTGAATTTCAACACCAGTTCCAGTTTGATGGAGCCTCTTATGAAATGGTCTTTCCTCTTTATAATCAAAGGAAGAATTTAGGGACAAATCCAACTCCCATTTGTAGACTTCAATGGGAACTGGATCAGACCCTTAGGTGGAGAACTGGCTGGGCACATATCAACTCAGCTTGGATGGCAAATACTAAGGAGGTATCTGAAATGATATGGAACTCAATCCTGCACCGTGGAAGTCAATGGGAAGTTTGCAGTTGACTTTAGTGGAATAATGGTGACCAGGAGGTAGCTGTTCTCCAGCTGCCCGGAGCATTTGTCATGAAGTTATTAGAGTAGTGATACGGCAATGACAGAAAATGACAGTGGCTATGGTGCAATCAGTAGTTAAAGTACACCCTGGAATAAAAAATAGGGCATTAAAAATAAAAGCCCTGCACATAAATGTGTTGGGTTTGATTTGTGCACATTTTAGGGGTGGGAAATAGTGCATTAACCATCTGGGTATAAACAGTTACTCGATTAGCATATTTAATGTATGTGGAATTTATTCAATATCTGTGGATTCTTGGGCTTTTTCAGGAATAAGAGCAAGAGGAAAATCTGCATTATGCTGGATGTGCAAAACCATATTTTTCAGCTGTCCCAAATGTTTCATCAGCCATCCACTCGCCCAGAGTGAAGAAAGCTTCATGGTAGATAGATTTCAAGCTGATAGACCAGTATTTATTTGTCTTTAGTCAAAGGCAGAGGGTGCAACAAACGAGGAGGAATATTTGAACCAGATCCTCATCTGGTGTAAATCTACACAGTTCTCTTGACTTGTTTGACACCAGCAGCAATCTGACCTCCTGACTTCATTGAAGTTGCATCTGTTTACACCAAGGCTGAATTTGGCCCATTGTCCATCCCCAGTTCTGCAACAGATTCTAGGACTGCTTGCCGACAATCCACGAACAGACACCTCAGGGTAGAGCAGAAAAGTGTGACGCTGAATGTTGCCACAGGAGTTCAGAATTCAAATTATTTTCATCCCAAGATACCAGGTGTATCTTTTGACATTGCATTGTGTTAGTAGCTTTAGAGGTGTCTGAGAAGAGAAGAAATTCAGATGCACAATAATGCACTATATACCAGATTGGATCGAGCTATCTAACTATTTTTTCCTGCAGCCCATCACAGCTGTATCTGAGCCCCTTCCAGGTCAAACCAATAGCAATAGTCTACCAGGTCTCTGGCAGTGATCTGTACCTGCTGCATTAGGGGAAGGTGTAAAAAAACAGAAAATCCCTAATTCAATGGGTGCAGAGCTGTGCATGAGGGCAGGTTTTCCTTCCAGAGGTATGTGGTGATCAGTTTGTGCCATGAAAAGTGAGGTTTGATTATTAGCACGTGTCACACTCACCATACGTTTCGTTTATCTTTTCAGAATAAAACAAACAATATTTCATCCTTCTTGTCCCGCTTCCCAGGCGCCGCTCCCTGTTATAAGAACAATTCTTATTTCGCGTGTTGGAAGTCCAGTCCTGCAAGTCTTCCGCCCTCAGGACTTCCATTGACTTCAACAGAAGTTCACCTTCCTGGTCTTAAATAACACATCCTTTAAAAGCGTGTGTGTGTACATGTGTGTGTGCGTGCGGTGAGGGAGGACTAAGAGGTCACTGATTTTACACCAGTAGACCAGAGTAGAATTTTGGCTCTAAATCAGAGGAAGAAGCCATGTGAAAAAAAATACTAATGAAGGGGGCCTATTCCCATCAGCATGCTAATGAGGTTCAACAAGGACAAGTGCAGAGTCCTCCACTTAGGAAGGAAGAATCCCATGCACAGCTATAGACTGGGGACCGACGAGCTGGGCAGCAGCTCTGCAGAAAAGGACCTGGGGGTAACAGTGGATAAGAAGCTGGATATGAGTCAGCAGTGTGCCCTGGTTGTCAAGAAGGCTAATGGCATATTGGGCTGCATTAGGAGGGGCATTGCCAGCAGGTCACGGGAAGTGATTATTCCCCTCTATTCGGCATTGGTGAGGCCGCATTTAGAATATTGTGTCCAGTTTTGGGCCCCCCACTACAAAAAGGATGTGGACAAGTTGGAGAGAGTGCAGCGGAGGGCAACCAAAATGATTAGGGGGCTGGAGCATAGGACTTATGAGGAGAGGCTGAGGGAACTGGGCTTGTTTAGTCTGCAAAAGAGAAGAGTGAGGGGGGATTTGATAGCGGCCTTTAACTACCTGAAAGGGGGTTCCAGGGAGGATGGGGCTAGGCTGTTCTCGGTGGTGGCAGATGACCGAACAAGGAGCAACGGTCTCAAGTTGCAGGGCGGGAGGTCTAAGTTGGACATTAGGAAAAAGTTTTTTACTAGGAGGGTGGTGAAGCACTGGAATGGGTTACCTAGGGAGGTGGTGGAATCTCCATCTTTAGAGGTTTTTAAGGTGAGGCTTGACAAAGCCCTGGTTGGGATGATATAGCTGAGGTTAGTCCTGCTTTGAACAGGGGGTTGGACTAGATGACCTCCTGAGGTCCCTTCCAACTCTAATATTCTATGATTCTATGATTCTATGATTCTATGCTTACGGAGAGCATAGAATAGCTGGGAAGTGGCTGCATTCACCGCCGTAGCACCTCCTCTCATCAGAGCTTCTCCTTGCAGGAGTCCAAGCCCCCACTACCCTGTAGGCCATCCGTCCTTGCACACAAGGCTGAGAAGCAGCGTGTTCAGATCCCTCACAGGGTAACAAAAGTCCAGCTAACAACCAAACTGTCTCAACAAATCAGCCCATCCTCTGGGCTCCGTCTTCATTCCCCTTTCTGGTGGCTACTCTGGAGTGTTCTCCTCAGCTCCGACAGTGAGCACTGGCCCCCTGCGAGTGGAGTCTTCCTGAGGTATCTGTTCTCCTGCCCAGGAGTCTCTCCCTATCTCCTCCTCCAGACTAAGCTCTCCCAGTCTTGCATGAGACCCCGCTGTCCCTTAAGTTATCCCCTGACTCCTCTTAGACCCGCCTCCTCTGGCTGAGGAGCAACTAATTAATTACACCACAGATGCAGCAAATGTGAGTAACTGGCCTTTAACTCTCTCTAGCCCGTGATGGAGTCTCACCCTGTCACATAGCCCTGTAGGTTTTCCTAAGGCCACCTGGTCGGGAAGGTTTCATTTCCAGAAGCTATGAAGTATCAGTTTTTAGTAAATGGGCCAGCTTCTCAGCTGGTGTAAATCAGCACAGCTCCCCTGAAGTCAATGCAGCTGCAATGACTGAGATGAAATGAGGCTCTTGCAGTAATTATGGAGATCTACACGGAAGTTATGGACTCTTAAAACCTCAGCTCTGCGATGAAGAAATCCTAGTGGACAGTTACGCTCCTCTGACACAACTGAATTCTCTACGATAAGGGCAAAGTTTGTGTGTGCGGGGGAACAGCCCTTTCTCGGGAGCCGGTCTCGACTTTGGAATGAACTTTCCCATCACATACCTCCCCACTGCATTTCTTGGACCTTGCCTTCTCTAACAAACATATATTAAAAAAAAAAACAAAAAAAACCAAACAACCTAGCAAAACGTTCACTCCACTGCGCACGGATTTCCCCCCGAAGAGAGGATGAGAGAGCAAACAACATGTGACGGATGTTAGTCACTTCACTTAATGCACAACTGGAAGTCACTCAGATACCAACGGAGGTGAGGGGGGAATCTATAAAAGGATAGACTAGAATAGAGAGATTCCGGAATGAGTTTCTCTGGCCTGTGTGATGTAGGAAGTCAGATTAGACGATCATAATATTCCCCCTTCTGGCCCTAAAATCTATTAATCTGTATATTTCTTCCTTTATGCAGAACTAAAGCCTTTGCCTTAGTTTTGTTTACCAATCAAATAATAGCCTGAGGACCCAGCCTTCTTTCTAAAGAACGGAAAGAGGATAAGATACTATCTGACCAACAGAAAATCATCAAGTTGGGGCAAAGCATCTCTTCTGGTGCAGCAGGGTGTATAGACAAGAGAAACAAGATCCCGGATTGTTCTCAGTTGCCTGCTCTGTTGGGCTTGTTTCATTTATTTAATCAAAATCCTTGTGTGTGAAATTCTTCTGGCTACAAGTTTTTGTATTTTGTGCTTTTCGTTGACTTTGCTAGGGTTGCTCTCAGCTCAGGGCACAGAAAATGTGGATCAAATTAAGCAGTATGAAAAGAATTCCTCTCACTCAAAGCAGGGAGCATATCCCTATTGTCTATCTCCTAGTTATGTTTTCAAAAGGCATTTTTCAATGGTTGGCTCCCGCTTATCTAACTGCACCGAGCATTCCTCCCTGGACGAAGTGCCTCTGCAGTGAGCGATTGCATCGCGGCTCAAAGCCCGGGTTTGAATTTCTGAAGATGGGTAATCGATCAAGTACAAGAGCAGAGTTTAAGGACTAACGTTGACACCTTTCACACCCTGGGGACCTAGAGTTGTGAGTTTTGGATCACAAGCCCGCATCCCACCAATACTTCACGCACGTGGGTGACTTTGTACAGGTGACTCGTTCCGCTGATTTCAGCAGGATCACTGACCTGGGTCACATTAAGCACCATGCATTACTGTTTGCAGGAGTGGCGCCACAGCCTGCAAAATAAGGGTCTGATCTCACCACGCACTGAGCACCCTCAGCTCCTGTTGAAGCCAGAGGGAGTTGAGACTCCAACCAAAAGCTCTACTACATAGTAACAACTTAGCAAGGGAAATTGCAATTTTGGGCTGAACCTAAAGAACAGTCATGTCGTATGAAGACTGTATATTGTCACGTGAAAACAAGGATCATTTCATTTGTTTTGAGATGTGCTATGAAGACGGCATCTGAATGTCTCCCTAACAGTAAAGGGATCTCCTTCCAGTTTACCTGCTCACCATCCCAAAGCGGATGGCCATACCAGAAGAACTCCTCCAAGTTAAAGGAAGGCCCCTCCACCCTAGCGTCAAAGGGAATAAACAGTGCTGGCCAAAAGCGTGAACAAAACCAATAAAGCACTCCCAGCTGGGACCATGCGCAGAGCGTGTTTGCTGCAGGTGCATTGCTGGTGACAAGGATACTGAGCTATTTAGCAGTACCTGGCAGCACTGCCATAGTTAACCATCTGGCAGTGATAAAACCAAACCACTCTGGTCATGTGAACCTTGAACAGCTGAAATGCCTTCTTGCCCGACTCAGGAGTGTGATTCCTAGCAGGAGCATTCGCGGTTGCTCCCTTGATCATCCAAATACGTTTGCTGTCCCTGAAACATGACAGAGTTGTACTGTATCTTGGTATCCTGTAAACTCTGGGCCCTGGTCAGCTCCCACCATCCCTAGTTTTTACACTGGTCTAGCAGAACTGACTTCAGTAACATTCCTCTGGATTTGCACCAATGTAAGTGAGATCAGAATCAGGTCTTCTGTATTAAAAGGTTGTTAAGTAAAATTCTCTCCTTCTCAGCTAAGACAGAGACATGCCAACACAAACTGTCATTAGCCCTGATTTTCTGAAGCGGGCTCAAATTTTGCACAGACAAAAAAAAATTGTGGATTTAAATAACTAAGGTGCATTTTATAGCATTTAGTCATCTAACTACTTAAATGCACCTGCGAAGTTGCACCTGGCATTACCTGTGGATGGAAGCATGCAGACACAAAGCCAGAGCTGACTGAGGCCCTTCTGAGAATCAGGCACAGCGTATTTAGAGGGAGACTGAGGGGGGACCTCACGCTGTCAGATTCAGACCCATAGCTGCATTCTCCACACCCCACAGCTTGGGGATATTCCGAGAAGGATTTTTGGTTCAACCCATTATCAACAGGAGCCCTTTGCAAAGCTCAGACCTGGCTCCAGGGGTGCAATGTTGTGCTTTGCCTCTAGGAGATGCAGTAAAAGGAAGGGTTAAAGTGGCTTTTAAGCCTTCCAATTCCGGGCGGCTGCAGGGGCTTCTTAAAGGTTGTGACAGTCCAGGCTGAGCCCCCTAACGTTCGCAGCTCCACACAAAATCACTGTAGCAGTGTCTGCTATAAACTGGGCCCTTATCCCCCACTGGAGCTTGTGGAGGGGGCTTCTGTCCTGCTCATCTCCCATGCCAGAGGAATGCTCCCCCAGCCAGGTCCAGGGCAGCGTGAAGGGGCCATAGCAGGGAGGAGAATCCCAGGCCAGGTTTCGATCCACGGTCTGGGTTTGCACTCATCTCTAATCCAGACACACGGGGCTACGTTCTGTTCTCTGGGACATTAGTAGATTTCCACTGACATCAGCTGAGTTCTGCAAGGGTCAGAGAGGAGAGAATTTCACCCAGCTGTACTGCACTGGTCTGAGACCTAACCAACTCATCTCACATAACTCAGCCATCGGCTGCTAACGGCATTTACACATTACAGTGCATGTAAGTGAAATGGTTCTGGAACTGAAATCCCTTCGTCATTGTTTTCTCATGCACTGACAGTCTAGACTCTTGAGCTGCATACAGTAAGTGATCCCTCCTTACTGTAAACAACACTTCAATTACTGTTCGCTTGTGTAATTATTTCAGGCTTGCCTTCCTTTCCCCCCTCGAGATAAGTTACAGAGGATGGAAATGACTGTGAAGTCTCTTAAGACTTGCATTTTATTCCATCGTTTATCAGACCTCGCTGTTGGTTGTACTTTAATTTACAGGTTCTTACGTAGCTTGTTGTAAGCCAGTCCCGCTCTCTGCGTGCTGCCAGGCTGCAAAAAACCAGAGCTGACATCATATCACGGGCTTTGCGTAACCTCTGGCTACAGAAAGGCTGTTAAAGAAAAATGAACTTCGTTGTGTTGTTGCTGGGCTTATTTCCTACTGCCTTGTGCTTCACGTGGTCCTTCAGTTGTGTGCCGAGCAGGTGCAGAGAGAGTGTAAAGCACTACCAGAGTGGCAGCATTTTACACTCCCTCTGACAGGAGCAAAGGATGATCCAAGGAGGAAGGTAATGGAGCGTCAGACCCTGCGGTGTTTAAATATCACAGCTGTTTTCAGCATGCTCAAGTTGCAGTTCTCTGAATTGCTCCATGATGTGACAAAATAGGTTTTTCCCCAAGATAAACTCAGAGCCAAATCCTGAATGAAGCCAGCAGCGCGATCACCTCTTACATTAAGGAGGATCAGGCCCATTAGGTTTTCTTCAGCATTTCCATGCAGCAGCTAACAATAATGTCAAGTTCTGCAATAGCACATTGCTGCGCAGGTGGGATTTTATTAGTCACAGCGCTAGTCTTACTTTAAAACAGATCCAGTACTCGGGAAAGGGGCTGGACTGGTGCCCTGGAGGCTGAAGTCCTCTGTTTAGACACAAAACTGGTCCGGCCCAGCGAAGCAGCGTACGTTTGTTCCTCAGGAGCTGTGAGAGATTGGGTCCCTCGCCCTGCCTAAGCGATGCTTAGGCTATGTCCACATTGCTGGCGAAATTCAGCGGCTGTCAACGGGAGAGACTCAAGCGACGTAGAGTAGCCCGTGCATCTCCCGTCGACTTCCTCACTTCTACTTACCGCGGCATCCCCACTCCGCTGCGCCGACAGGAAACGCCCTCCCATCGACGCAGCGTTACTCTTTTTGGCGGGGCTGGATTAGCAGCAGCGACTTGCGGATCGATTGAGCGGGTCCCCACTGCCGCTCAGTTGATCCCACAGAATCAATCCGGTGGTGCCGACTGTGCCGCCTTCAGTGTAGACGTAGTCTGTTTCCCTGCTCCGACTGCCCACCAGGGGGTTATGTCAGGTTGTGTGTTTTGTGCTCTAGGCGCTGGCCTGAGACCTAACCAACTTATTTCACACAGATCAGCCATCAGCTGCTAGTGACCTTCGGCCGCTTTGGGATTTGAACTTGTGGGCTATACAGGTTACAGACCCCTGTAGTTATTGTCCCAAGAAGCTTCCCCCTGCAAGGATTTCCCTGCTGGGAGAGGCTCTGCTGAGATGTTACAACCTCAGACTGTAGTGTACTAATTGTATTGAATTTGGAGCTGATTTCCTATTGGTTTTGTGGTTCTAGTCCCTGCTTTTCCTGCTGGTGGCTATCCAAGCCCATAGAAAGCTCTGTGCATGATGTGGGATGCAGGGTCGTGCGGCTGGGAGCTGACACAATCCTCGGGTGTTAAAAGGGTTCAAACACCCATGCACAGAGACTCTTCCCAATGCATAGACCTCAGGGGGCTGATCCAGGCCCCTAACATTTACAGAAATACTTTTCAGATGGGCAGCTGATCAAGGACTAAACCTGGGATAAGAATCAACTCCCAGTGCACCATTACAAAATAAAGAATCAGATCTGTTAAACAACTACTTTTTCCCATGCACCAAAGCAAAATGGGTTTCCCAACGGCTTGAACTCGTGCCTACCGAGCTCAATGACAAAATTCCAGTGGGAGCAGGATTGGGCCCCGAACGTTATGGAACTTTGTTCAAGAACAACAACTGGGTGCAGCATTTTAACTGGCTTTCTCTAGGGCCTCTCGGTGGGCTCAATCCCACGCCCACTGAAGCCAGTGACAAATCTCCCATTGACTCCAGTCCTCCAGCACCTCGTCCCTCCCCTTTAAGTCCTTTTTTCCCCTCCAGTGCCCTGAACCTTCGGTTATGCAGTAATCCAGGCCATGTAAATGTTGCTCTGGATTAGATTAGCAGCTAAACCTGGGATCTATTTCACAACGCTGGGAGCATGAAAGTTCATTTGGTTTAATGGCATAACTTCTTTTTTCTTGTCTCTGATTCTTCAAAATACAAGGTTTGGCTATTTCCTTCCCCTGTTCATTTTTCTAAAGCAATCAACAATTAAGCTACATCGAGTGCAACCTTGCATCTTCTGGAAGCAGCGGGTATTTAAAATCTAACCATCTGAAATCAAACCAATAAAGGATTTACACACACGCACGCACACACCACACCTCCTTGCCCCCGAAAAAAATAAATCTACACACTGATGGCACTGCAGAGATAGAAAATGTTTTTTAAATGCCTGAGTTTATGAGCAAAATTCTTTCAACCATGGTTGGGAGCTCCCAGCTATGGGTTTCTTTAGCCCCATTCATGAGTTCTTTTCTCTCAATCCTTCCCCCCCTCCCTCCCCCAGTCTTCTGTAACTTTACAGTATTAAAGTTTCATTTTAGTCTTTATTCTGATTTTCAGAAGATAAAAGAATGGAATGGAAGTGGAAACAGCCCCGGAGCCAACCATATCATTGGAGTTGACAGTCTCTGGAGTTTCAAGCTGGGAAAGCTGTTGTGAGGACAGGCCTATGGGGCTCATTCAGGAGGAGAAGGATGGGTATTCATCTGTTATGCCAGTCATTCTGCAGCTTTGATCAAGGGACCATTTAGTGGGGGGAAAAAAAGCACATTTACTGTGGCGATGGCTTGTTTTTTTGCTGGCCTTTATTTTTAAGTTGGAAATTTCATAATTCCGAGTGAAATGTTCTGTGTTCTGCACAACCAGCTGGGGCTCACTCCACATCCCAGGAGAGAAAAACAATGAAGGGTTAGTTGGATTCCCTCCCCTTACACATACAGTTTAAAACGGAAATAAATGGAACTAAGAGGGAAAAAAAGGCTTTGGAAGAGTTTACGTTTTCAGTACAGGAGAGAATTGCGATTGCTGGTGAAAAGTTTGAGGCTGTAAATAAAACGCACAACACTGGTGTTTGTGTTTAAACCAACATACACAAATATGCACACAGCCTGATTTCCAGGGGGGTTTAGGCCCCAATTTTTAAGGGTAGTTAGACACTGCAGGGTTCAGCATTGCAACGCCGAACCAATTTCAGACCTACATTTCATTTTCAAAAGTGCATTCAATGGCATTCAGGTGTCTACGTGCCTAAATCCCTTTGGAAAGTGAGATTTAGGCTCCTAAATCAGTTAGGCAGTGCAACGATGCCGAAATACTTTTAGCAAACTGGGCCAAGTGCCTGCAGCTCCCACTGATTTCAGCTGACACTGGGAATGCGCAGCACCTCTGAAAAGTAGGCCCATAGGAACCACATCAGAAAGAGTTCAGGCCTGTTGCTGATCTCACTTAAACTGGTCTTAATCTGGAGTAACTCCGCTACAGCCAGTGGAGTCACAGCAGTGGCAAACGAGTTCAAGATCAGATTCAAGCCCTGTGTAAGTGCTCCCAGGGGACACACAGACTCAGATTCCCATATGCACCTCCGGGCTGCTCGAAACTTTACAGGCCAGGCTGTGGGACTCTAGGGGCCGTCCTACCAGCTAGAGATCACCAGAGTGCAGTGACACTTCGGGCATGACCCCTACACTGCAGGCTGCAAGTGGGTGACAGTGGAAGCAACTGCTCCAGGGGGGACTCCTCAATACGCAGCTGGGGAGATCTGCTAACTTTAAACCTACTTTGTGCTGATAAGCTGGTGCAAATTGGCGAGAAGCGTTTGGGGCAAATGGGGGGATATTTGCTATAAGTTTCCTTTAACAGACGGAGAGAAAGTCAATTAATATGGTATTTCTCTCCCCCTCCCCCTTTCCTATCTTTAGCCTCCTTGGTTTGATCCCAAGATGGAAAATACGGCTCCAACACGAGCACCATCCATCTAGGCACGAACACCACACCTCTCTCCACGATCTGGTTCAGGCCCTTTTCTAGCTTGTAGCCAAGATCTTGGTGGACGGGGGATCTGGCTGGGAAAGGGATAAGGTTAATGGAGACGGGAATGTCCAGGGATTCTCCAACCATAAGGGGACTCGTTAATTCAGAAGGAATCAGAGCTCCTTGCATCCTGGGAAGGGGTTGCTGCTCAGGGCAGATGTGAACCACAAATGGCAGTGGCTGTGTCCCCCTTCAGCTCGTCACCCTGTAGCTGGGGTCTGCTCTCCATGCACACTTGTACCTCTCCCCGGCGCCATGTGGATATGAAGAGAAGGATGGAGCCCTTGGACAGGATGTTTTCCCCAGCTGATGGCTTTGGCTCTTGATTCTTTATAGAGGTAACAGAGCCGGGAACCTCTCACGTCGATGTCATATTGTTCCGGAGTTTAACATCCACATAGGTTTGTACATCTGGGACTGGTGCCTCTTATGGGTTTACTGCAGAGGATGTTTATAAATAAAGGGTTGCCTTCATTGCCAGGCACTGGCGGGGCTGAGTTATAGGAGGAGGGCTAAGTGAGGTCATGGGCACAGGCCAATGTCTAATGTACCTTTTATAGGCACTTGTTAGAACGGGAACGTTAAAGTTTCAAACTATCTGTGTATCCTGCGAACCTTCGTGTTACTTGTAGCCGGAAGAAGGCTGGTGCAGAAGCACAATGTTATGACTATGACTTCACCTGGGCTTCCAGTCCTATGGGGATCTATGGTGGGGAACACATGGCCACCCACCCATGACCACCCACAGGCACACAAGATGGCTTGTTTGACCCACTCTGTAAACACACCAACTTCTAAAACAACCTTGTAAAGATCAGGCAGCACATTTTATATCATTATTGGTAAAAGGTGAGGGATGCAGAAGAAAAAAAATAAAGGAGCTGTATTTAAAAGGCTGAAAACAGCCCTGGAATAATATTAACAAACAGTAAAATGCACCACCCGTTCTTTATAAGGCAGTTTAGGAAGCCAGTGTTTCTCCACACCTTAATGCACAGAAGGGGGGGTTGGCTATGTTTTAATATACCTAGGATCCGAACTCATATGGTCTCTTTAAGGGGAGTTGGAGCACAAATCTTGCTGCAGTTAAAATTTCAGGAGTTTAAAATAACAGTGGAGCTAGTTCTTCTAAAGGAGTCAACTCAGGGATGGGAAATTCAAAAGAGGAACCTAGGAATTGCCAGACTGAATCAGACCTGAGGTCCCCCTAAGACATCGCTGAGTAGCAGAAACGTCAGAGAAGGATGTAATAGATCTTGTTGTAGGCAACTGGGGGATAATTTGCCCTGCCTGAAGGTCCCCTCCTAAGAACAAACAGTTAAAGACTGGCTTAAACCCCCGAGCCTGAAGTTGTATAAACCTTCCAAAAATGTTAATTGCATTAATGATTTTAACTTCGGGTATCCTCATTATCCATATCCCCTCTCTGAGTCGTGCTTTCGTGACAGTGAGTGGCAACAAATTCCGCAGTGGCAGTGAGTTCCCCAGAGGGGTGGATTTAGGACCTGTCTGTACTGGGATGTGGCTTCAATGATGTAGCAAAGGGCTAGTCTACACAAGTATTTCGTTCGCGGCAAGCTGGGGCGTGAATCTACCCTTCACTCGCCTGCTGTGGGCTCACTGGGACGGTTTTGATCTACTCCCCATTTGAAAGAAGACTGGATCAAAGCACATGAACGAACCACTCATGCACATCTGCGGCGTCCGCCCGGACAGTGAGTTCGCAGCAAGCGAGTGCAGGGTAGATTCACACCCCGGCTTGCCACTAGCTCATTGGTCATGTAGTCGAGTCCTAAATCAGTGCAATCCCCCCGCCCTCAGCACATGGGCACAGCGCCCGTGCAGAGTGGGGCTTCCGACTGGGGCGACCCTCTCCAGAAACTTGCCCATGGATGCACATGTCTGCATTGGGGGGGGTTTCTCAAGTGTAACTGCATCAACTCCCCTCATCAAGTCGTACTATCAAAAAGTCTCTGAAGCAGCCAAAAAATGCAACATAACAAGGGGTTGAGAGCCAGAGGATTGGTCTACACAACAGCCCTGTATCAGTAGAATTACTTCACTCCGGGTGTGAAAAATCCACACCCCCAGGAGCGACGCAGTTATCCCGAACTACACGCCCTGCGTAGACAGCGCTATGTTGATGGGAGACCTTCTCCTGTCAATGTAGCTGTCGCCTCTCGGGGAGGTGGATAAATGGCGCCGACAGGAGAGCTCTTCTGTCGGCGTAGAGCGTCTCCACAGAAGTGCTACAGCGGCACAGTGTTATAAGCGTACTGCCCTAACAGTAACCTCTGCCCAAAGCAACCAGCAGGCTGGATTCACACCGCCAAGGAGCACCTTCCTCTCCAGCCCAGTGAGTCCGTGTCTGCCCCCCTGAGAGAGGATAGCCAGGAAAGAGCTTTGCGAGGGCAGCGTTAACGTCACTGGGGACTCCCTGGAGGTGGCTGGAGTTCAGATATGTAGAGTCCATCTACTGGCCGCCTTGGCCACACTCATGGCCGCCTTCGCCCTCTCTGCCCCATGGCCAAGGGAGGAACCAGCTGCCTTGCTTTACTACTTACTGCCCGCTGATGAATTTCCGCTGCCCTGGGCTCTGGTGTACACCAACCTACTTCCCTCCAGCAGGGGCTGTGGCACTCACTCCCACTAGCCAGGTCCTTGCCATGTTCTTGGAGCCAATTGAAATGTTTCCACTTTTGAGATGGCCATGAAAAGCGGGGTCAAAATGACAAATTCTGACGGGGGAAAAAATGCCGACAATTTTTGGGTGCACGTCTTCCTCTTTGGAGTTTTGTTTCTTTGGGCGGCTCGTGTGTCAATCTGCTTGACAAAGCCTGTGTCCTTCAGGCATCACGATCAGAGTTGACATGCCCCGAGACTTCTCCCCTCGTGCAGAAACCACACAGAAGATGGCACAGGATATTGACAGATAGGGAGAAATTAGGAAGGGAAAGGCTGCAAATGGGGGAGATTTGGGGTGTGGAATCGACTCAGGGCCGGGAATCTGCAGCTCAGCTTATTAGCTGCCCTTCTCAACAGGGCCTAGCAGCAAACTGACTTGTTAAACTCCGTTCAAACTAGCCCCCGGTATTATTTACAGCACTTCACTGCAGGCCAGCATGACTTTGATACATGGGGCACTTTCCTTCCTTTCATTTTGCTAATAAATCTTGCCAACGAAGGAGGATAGTACATCACATCCCACAGCTTTCTTGTTCCTTGGGACCAATGGGTCTTGTGCTTTAATAAGGATGAAACTGATCTGAGATGAGGCAGTTTTGGTGTCATGTTGGGGGGGAAAAATGCTCCAAGGTATCAAAAGCACTTGGTGGTTTTGGGTAGGGGGTGGAATTAAAATGATGAAGCCCATGAGTGGGAAAAGAGCTCCCCTGCACAAACATATATTTCCATAGGAGTTTACATGCAGAATAAATGGAAAATGCCTCCCACACTCCCAGGGAGGAAAGCAAAGATTTCCATACCCAATAATAAACATAACTTTACAGATGGGTTAGCTGGGACACAGATACGTTAAGTTAGAGGCTAGGTTAGCTCCAGGTAAGTTAAGTGACTTGTCCAAGGGTGTAAGTTGCAGGACTGGGAAAAGGACCCAGGAGTCCTGGTTCTCCCATTTCCTCACTGCTAACCACCTGATTTAGGCTCTAGTTCTGGAAATCATGTGTCAGTGCTTTCCCTGAACATGGACGCTTTCCTGAATCCGAGCCCTAAGGAACTTTGCGCTGTTCTAGAGTTGTGTGAACCACCACCACTGCATCTGGCAGAGGCAGGGAGTGGATCACGGCTCCGCCTCCACCCTGCCCCTTTCTGGATAATACGCACCCTGGAGGTAGTACTGATCGAGCCGGCCATGCTCATGCAGGTGGCTGCTGCGACGGGCCCTTTGCGCAAGTGGGAGGAGGCTTCTTGCCACCCCAGGCGCCTGCACGAAAGTCAGTCACAATCAAGCCACCAGTGTGAGATCAGAATCAGGCCTAATGGAGTTGCTCTGGATTTACACCAGAGCACCTGCCAGCAGGGTTTGATCTCATAATCCCAATACAATTTATTTGTGCTGGAAATGCAATTGTTTGAACAAGTTTTAAATTAAAAGGTTGAATATCAATAGCAAATCACCAGTGATGTTAAAATTAAGGGGCTTTTACTAATTTGGACCCCCAAAGCTCTTGCAATGAGCTTAGATACTACAGCAATGGGAGGGGGACACACGATTAGATAGATAGATAGATAGATGCCACGCTGAGTTCTCATTCCTCAGTGATGTTCAGGACCATCTGGGATTGAACCCTTTATAATGAAGGCTTTAAGAGATTTGAGATCACACAGAACACGTAAAGGAGGATGCAGTTTTTCCCTTAGGAGAAAACACTGTGTTAGTTTTGGAAGAAGGTGTAAATTGTAATCGAAAAGGCTCACACGACACACTTTCCCAGCTAAACATCAGCAAAAATGGAGCAGAAACGCCTCACCATGGACATTGCTAAGCTGAACCGGGCTCTCACATATACCACTCTATAGATGCTGCCATGCGAGATGATTAAAAAAACGGCGCAGACAAACAACGGCCCCAGGGTTTAAAATTGGTGCTATTTTGAAAGCCAAGCCACCGGACCTTTTAAGAAATGATTACACACGTGCTACTGAGGGGACGTCTCAAGCTACTCACTAGAGTAGCTCGCCACAGCTTTAAAAGCGTGGGACGACCCTGTCTAGATAAAAGGAGAGGGACATCTTCCCTCTAACATATGACTAGATTTCCATATGGAAAACTGGCTGTGAAGACAAAAATCTAAAGCCGGCTTGTTACTGTGTACATAAAGGCACACAGGGCAGTGAAATATCGGGCACATTCAAAGCACCATCACCAGAGAACACAGATGTCATGTCTCATCTCAAGTATATATCAATGACAATGGAATGAAAGGGAAAGAGAGAAGGGGGACAAATGAAAAGAGCAAGGCATGTCGAGCAGTCCAAAAAATAAATGGGAAGCAGAATAATGGGAAAAATAAGATTTTTAAATGGAGAAGTTTATGAACACATATTCCTTTTGGTTTGCATTTAATGCAGATTAGATAGATAGATAGATCTGGGTTCATATGCAAACAGATGATCGTCTCAGCCTATACTTCACATAATGATAAAGTTTCGTCCACCCCTTTAACGAGAACAGAAATTACACCAGTGATTTAACTGCTTAGTATTGAGCTGAAGTTGCAAATAAATTAACGCGCACTAATGAGATCATAATTTGGTTTGATTTTCCTTAAATCCATCCTCCCACACACAATCTCAGGACTAGAACATTAGCGGCGCTCAAAGATCCGTCAAGCCTGGAATGACCAAATCACACACTTGAGTTTAATGGGTACGGCAAATGGAACAACTTTAATCAATGTGTAAATTTCTAAGCAGCGTCTTGGTGCCATTTAAAGCAGCAGGCTCATCAATATTTTATTACGGGTGCTTATAGCGTGCCATTGATTTTCACCCCTGCCTTCGCTCCTTGTTCAGCATTACTTAGTCATGTACGCATTAGGAGCGACGCTGTTGCTCCAGATGTTACCATGTCAATCCATGCAGGGCAGTCAGGAGCCAGATTAAAACACAGGTAAGGCAGCTCATTGATTCATTTCCCCCTCCACCCCAGTCGCTTGCTGTTCCTCAGACACACACCAGCCAGGGATGTGGCTGGGTCAAAAACTCTTCTGGAGTCAATGGGCACAGCTCCATTGGCTTGAGTAGAGCGGCACTTAGTTACACCAGAGGGAGATTTGACCCACTGCCTCTACATGGGCTATTGCTTGGGTGGGAGTAGGAAACAGAAGGAGGTTCTGAGTCGACCAGCATGAGAACAATATTTGGAATGCATCAGATTCACGCCA
The DNA here is from genome assembly GCF_026122565.2 of Emydura macquarii macquarii. Lineage (NCBI taxonomy): Eukaryota > Metazoa > Chordata > Testudines > Chelidae > Emydura > Emydura macquarii. Next base: position 4,950,806 of record NW_027133527.1, read on the forward strand.
GGACGACGTTGCCCTGCTGTATCCCTGCATGAGTGGCCCATGGAGCAGTCCATGAAAGCACAGATCTAGCGGCTGCGGGAACCATAGAGGACAGCCGCTGCTCGCTCCTTCTCTTCCTCCCTCCCTCTATCATGAAGCCAATTCAATGAGAGTTAGTTTCGGCCCCTTGGTTCTGCAGCACTTTCCCATGGAATGTCAACGTTGGCAACCTTTGCATAGCTTTCTCCATTTACATCCTCAGGCCTGGCTTGGGAAAAACCCAAGAACTTTCAGGGAACACTTGCTTGCCAATAGGCCCTCTCGGAGTGAAAAAATCAGCTCCTTTGCTCTCTAGAACAGCCCTAAATTTGTCCCCAGACTCCAAAAACATTGGATTTCGAAAGTGGAGGCGTAGTATGCCCAGAGATCACTGGAAGATGCAAGAATTCAAGTGCCTGTGTGTTTTTACACACACACACACACACACACACACACACACACACACACACACACACACACACACACACACACACACACACACACACACACACACACACACACACACAACATTTCCCCAATGAGTTTTGGACAAATCAAGGTTACTTGTTTGAAAGCAACAGAGCCAGGGAAGAGGTGTCTGCAAAGGGCTGAAGAAAAGTGGATGAAAGGGATTGGGGCCTTCCTCGGTTGCGTGGGGCCACAGTACATAGCTCACAGTGATTATAGAAAGGCCTTTCCTCATTTATAGTCCCTGGCAATGTTTATAAAGAAATAACTTTGTTTTTACACAGACTAAACATTGAGGCAAAGGAATCTTTCCCAGGCCCCTGTCAGGAGCTGTATCATCTTCCAGGGGCCTTCATGCAATAAACTTTTACAGCTACTATAAATGCACATCGGAAAGTAATACTACCGGGTGATCACCAGACCCTCCTCATCTTTTGATAGTACAAGAAACTCACTGCTTCACTCCTGAGTAATGTGCTCTTCTTTAAGGAGCTGCAAACAACTCAGTGCCTTATTTACTGACCACAACTGTCTGGATGCAAATGCTCTGTACCAGGTGAGATGTCAGGGTGGTAATACATTCAGATGGAAATAGGGTATGGTCATCTAAGGTGCGTGGGACAAATGGTTAAGCTTCCCAATTCAGGAAATCCTGGGTCTCCTAGTTCATGGGGAAACAACACAAGAGATGCTGTCAGGGTATATCCACATTGCAATAGCAAACCCGCCGCAGTGAGTCTTCAGCGCCCAGGTCGACTGAGTTGGGCATGCAGGGCTCAAAACTGTAGGGTAGACATTGGGGCGTGGGATGGCGCCTGGGCGCTGAGACCCACCCTGCTCGCAGGGTTTCAGAGTCCAGGCTCCAGCCTGCGCCCGCATGTCCCTGCTATTTTTAGCACCGCAGCCTGAGCCCAGGACAGTTAACCTGGGCTCAGACTCGCTGCCACAAGTCTTTTCTTGCAGTGTAGACGCACCATAGGATGGAAGTAGAAATTCCTTAGGGAGCCGGTATCTATTATTCTTGTTTGATGCGGTGTGATCTGCAGTTTGGGAGGGGCACTACAACATGGCAGTGATTTTACTAAGAAGGGCTGGAGGAGCAAGAATCAGATGGGCAAATCTGGTCGAACTATTCATTCAGTGAACGTAATCCTTTCGGCTGTCTGTGGGCACAGCCCGATTTCTTTGGCCGTGTTTGTTCCTTGGGAGCATTCGTCAAATACGGACATGTCATTTTCAGCTGGTGGGGTGTCTGAACTTGGACTATTTGTGACTCATTATCTGAGGTGGGTGGTTGGTGGGATGGTAGTGTTTCTGCCCCCTGGTGGGATGGGTGGAACTTTTAAAACAGGTGACTAACGACCCACAAATACCATGCTCTGGAGTTTCAGGCAAACAGCCATCCGTGTTAAAATCTGTGACACTTGAGATCTGTGAACGTGCAACTGGAGCACTCATGAATAATTTGCCCCCATCAACAGCAGTGAATCAAAATTAGTCTGTTTATGCGTATATCTATTTTTTCTTTATTCAATCAGCCTTGCATTTCTAGGACTGATGATGTTATGATTATTGTTTATTTTATCTTATGCTAGCATCTAGAGGCAAGAGCCCCATTGTGCGTGGCCCTGTCCAGAGATGAGCCCACGCCCCTGTTTCAACTCAGGAATAAATAAATCTCCCTATTAGCTTTCAAATAATATTCTCCTGCCAATAAATACCACACAGCAATTCTTACCGGTGGGCGTGTTAGATCTTGGGGGGGGCCTTCAAGGAGTTTGCTGCTGGGTCTAGTTCCACGTGAACCACAAGAATCTCATATTTTCCTACGTGTGTTGAAGAATCTGCCATTCTTTTTGCAAGTGTTCATATTCTGCCCTTCCCCATCCCTGAGCTGAGCCTCCAAGGATAAGAATTTACAGAGAACGAAGGACACAACACAGTGCTGTTGGGTTTGGGTTTATTTTGAAAAGCAATCTCAGCCCTTTTGTATCAATGTTTACATGGAGGGGTAATTAAACCAGTTTCCCATTCGCCCCATGGGCTCTGGAACACCAGTGAATGAAGATTCCATTCAGAAGGGTAATGGTCTTGTACCATTTGGCTGGTGCTACAATGGAGCGGGGTGGTCCCTTAAAATACATGCTAACTACTTACGCCAAGTTATCTGTTCAACCTGATATTTAGCTGTGACACTCGGAATCCTTTCCCAGACCTGTGGAAGAGCTCTGTGTAGCTTGAAAGCTTCTCTCTCTCTTGCCTACGGAAGTTGGTCCAATAAAAGATGGAATGTCACCTGCCTTGCTTCCCTAAGCCCATGGTTTTCAAACTGGGGTACGCGTACCAAGGGGAACGCGAAAAAAATCCTGTAACGGCCGGCAAAGCACTTTATTTAGCAAGACTTGGCGATGTACTCATCGCTATATGATGCCCCTATCTCAGAGGGGGTTATGTTGTAGATTACATTGTTTGGAAAGGGGCCTAAAAAGTTTGAAAATCCCTGCCCTAATGGTAAATGGGTTTCCTGGTGACCCGCTCACACCATCCTCCCACCTGCAAGCCTGCTGCTGCTAGTTCCTGGCTGGTAACAGGGTGTGTCTCTGGCCAGGTCCCTGGCTTTCAGCCACAGCTTGCCCAGCTTGCATACTCTTCCGCCTTCCCTCCGTCGCTAGATCCCAGCCTGCTGCCTCCAGCCTGCTATTTCTATGCCCATGCAGCTCTCCTGAGCCAGGCACCCAGTAATGCGTCAACCGGCCCCCTAGACCTCGTGCCGGCTTCAAGCATGAAGGTGAATCTTATCCATAGTGGGCCCAGGACAGAGAACATAAGAGAGAACATAGTGGAACAGAGCCTCATCCACCTAGCCCAGTGTTCTGTGTCTTACAGTGGCCCATCCTGGAGCCATAGGGAGAATGCTGAGAACAGGGCAATTATCATGTGATCCACCTCATCTTCCCTTTCTAGCTTCTGTCAGTCAGAGATTTAGGGTCACCCCACGCAAGGGGTTTCATCCCTTACCATCTTGGTTAATCACCATTGATGGACCTATCCATCATGAGCTTTCTAATTCTTTTTTGAACCCAGTTATACTTTTGGCCTTCAAACTATCCCCTGGCAAGGAGTTCCACAGGTTAATCATGCACGGTGTGAAAAAGTGCTTCCTCTTGTTCGTATTAAACCTGCTGCCTATTAATTTCATCAGGTGACTCCTGGTTTTTGTATTGTGGGAAAGGGTAAATAACACTTCCTTATTCACTTTTTCCACACCATTCATGTTTTTACAGACTGCTATCGTGTCTCTCCCTGAATTGTCTCTTTTCTAAGATGAGCAGCCCTAATCTTTTTAGTTTCCCCTCATATGGAAACCATTCCTTACCCCTGATCATCTTTGTTGCCCTTCTCTGAATCTTTCCCAGTTCCACTATATCCTTTTTGAGAACTGAACATAGATTCCTCAGTTCCCAATCCTTGTCTGAACCTCAGCAGCAATCGCCCTGCTTTCTTCCTCAAGAGACATGCGGCACTATCAACTCAGAGCATCCAACTTCTTTCCCTGGCTGCCTCTCCAGCATAGTCAGGAGTTCCCGCATTACATTTCTGGTATCCTGGCATATTCTATTTATACCGATTTCTTTGTCAAAAGAAGAAAGAAGTCAGCCCCCACTCTTCTCTTCTACCACACCCTCCAAAAAAGCCCCCCCCCCCTTTTTTTTAAACATTCAACCCTCTATTCCTTCGTACACAAGATTTACACTGTGTTGAAAAATGTGCTGAGCTACCTAAAGAAAATCCAGGCTGTCAGCAAAGCAGGATACCTCCCCGTGTGCTGGGGGAGCCCACCCAGTTCCTTATGAACCACACTGACAATGCGGGTCATACATCTTGCAGTCTCAATGGGATAGTATGCAGCCAACCTGATATATAGAGATATATATATATAGCTCCCTTGGTTTTTTTGTGCTTCTCAATCAGACCATGCAGGAGCAAGTCTGACCAGCCCAAAGCGATGCAACATGTAAGAAGCTAGAGATGAGACAAATCTTGTCATGGAAGCTGCAGACGGCTGTGGTGGGGAGCACATGGCCACCTCCGATGTTTATGAGGGATCAGCAGTCTCGGTGAACCTCAAGAAAGCGGAAGCTGTGACTTTGCGGAGGATCGCCCTGGCATCCCTGCCGAAGGCTGTAGCACGTCTCATGGTAGAACGAGACAGGCACGGGTTGTAACGGAGGTTAAAAACGGGATTTCTTTACTGAGGTTGCTGGACACAGACAGACTCGATGGGTCTCTCTGTCTCTCGCTCCTTGCACCTGCCCATCCCTTTCCGCCACGTGTGTGTGCTGAGAAGCCACCAGTGGCTCTAGCTCCCGGGTCCAGCTGCCGCTGGTTCACTACAAAGAAGGTGCACCTCTGCTAGCTACTCTGCTGTACATGGGTGAAGGTGGGAATACCCGTTTTGTGATCTGTGCCTCACCTGTCCAGAAACTCACGAGCTGCCACTGGTCATTCTCACCGCCACAGAAGGTCTCGTTCTGAGCAGAGCTTTTGCCAGCCTGGATGCTCCGTTTGCACCTTCCGTGTATGGAAACAATTGGGAACTTTGATTCTCCTTGGGTGTAAATAGAGTTTCATGCCTGGCCTAAGCAGCAGGTGAACTGGAGTCAGTTGAGTTGCAGCTATCCCCCCTGGGCAGAAGCCAAGCCGCTCCCCGATCTGGCTGTCAGCAGGCGTTGCACTGGAGTTGGATTCTCAGTGCTGAATGGAGGCCGGGTGGTTCAGTTCAGGGGGGAAGCTGAGGAAAGACTCTCGTTAATTTGTCTCTCAGGGGTTTCCGTCCCTGAGTTTCACTTTTGGACCTAGGGTTCAAGTGAGTGTAAAATGCAAAGCAAAACTCAGCCCGAACGGCTGGGGGGATAGTGTGCTATCAGGTCAAAAAACAGGCAAACCTGTGAACTTCACGGGATTCCCATCCAACACTTAGATGGCCCTTGTTCACTGGTGCTTCAGGCTTAGCTCAGGTTTGCTCTCCCCGGCTCTCAGCAAACCTTTCCCACCACGCCTCTCCTAACCAAAGCTCCATTCAGCTTCAAGGTTATTCACAGCTTTTCACTGGGCACCAGTGGCTCTCGAAGCAGACATGCCAGGCTACCGTTTAGACAGGCTGCTGGTGATTTGGCTTCTCCTGCCAGATGCAGCCCCAGCTTGGAGGAAGGGAGAGAAAAACAATGTTCCAAAAGACGATTTCAGAGTCATTACACAAGGTGCTCTTGATCCTGCCCACCCCCCTCTGAATGAGAGCCCAAGAAAGAAAGTTCTCTCTGCACCCAATGCGAGACAAATGCTCGGCCAGCTCAATGCCTGGTAGCAATTAAGACAATGTGTTGATTTGCCAACAGTAGCTTCCGTTACTTTCAGAAGTGTTACTGAGTGCGGCACATTTGACGTAGAGTATCTGGGCTTCGTGTCTTACAGACAGAAAAAAAATCAGACTTCAGCTAGTTTCCCAAGCGTTTTTCTTCTTTGCTGCCTCCTCAAACACCCTCCACCTTTAAAAGATTTGATGTTCCTAGCCCTGCTTTCCCTGGCAGGTAGCATATGGGAGATGGGTGGGCAGCTGTCACTTAAGCATATGACTAAACAGGAAAAGAATAATTTCAGAAAAGCACCGCGCCTAAACCATTCCAATATGGCAAAGCAATGTTAACCAGCTGGGGAAAAATCGCTTTACAGACCCTTAATTGAAGGCTGACTGTTCCGTAAAGCCCTTTCCTGCTTTAACCAGACCATTCTCCCAGTTCCCGAACCTCTACTCAGCCCATCACGCCTAGCCCTTTCTTTCTCTCCAGCATCTGTCCTCAGTATGTCAGGAGGCGCATAGCTGGGCGAGGTTGATCTGGAATGACAAGCCTGTGTGGTCATGTGGATGTTCTCATCCACAGCAGAAAGGGGGAGGCGGGGAAAAACCAATTCTTTCCCTCTTCACGGTCACGTGTGGGTTTTTTTAGGCGGGATCAATGTGCACAGAGAGGCGCGCACGGCCGCTATTGGGTGAAAGCTACTGGATTGACAGCCCTGCTAAAAAAAACCCCATCCATGCACCCATCAAGGAACCCCAGCACAGCCAGTGGCAGTGTGGGCTTCATTAAGACCGTGTGTCAGATTAGGGTCCATTGTGCTAGGCACTGGACAAATTGTCAGTGGACCCAGGCTCTGAGATTCGCTGCCTTGGGCTTTGGTGTTTTTTTATTTTTGCTGCGTGGGCGTCCCCTGAGAGACAGCCCCTGCCCTGACAAGATTCCCATCTGAACAGGGAAAGGAGGGGGGAAAGGAAGGATTATCACCCGCTGGTTACAGAGGGGGGGAATCGAAGTGTGGTGAGATTACGTCACTTGGCCCAAGGTCACCCCACAGAGTCTGTGTCAGTGCTGGACGTTCAGCCCAGGTCTCCGGCGTCCCAGTCCAGGGCCTTAACCACACAATCATCTCCCTCCGCACCATTCTGGTTATACTGCCCTGCCAATGCGCCAACCCTGACCTCACCAGCCCATTCAACCCCTCTTCTGCCCACCGGCAGGATAGCCACTTCTGTGATGTCCATTGGATTGAGATGAGCAAACGTTTCACACAGACCCCTGGGCAGCCACCAGCTGGCAGCATCTGTCCCTCCCTCTTAACCTGGGCTGGATTTGATGAACTGAAAGGGAAAGACGCTTTAGGCCCTTGAGTCACCCATCTCCCGGTTGGCAGCCACCCTCTTTCGCCCAGCACTCCTCCGCCAGGCTTCATGGACCCCATGGTTCAATGCAGACCCCTCCTTTTCTTGCTCTTTGGAGTTGGCCACCATTGAAAATGGATTGAAACCCTTCCAAAAAAGAGCACAGGTCAGAAATCCCCGGGACAGATTCTGATCTCACCTACACCAGAGTGAATCCGGAATGACTTCACTGAAGGAAATGGAGTCAATCCGGATTCACACCCATGGAACTAAAAATCAGAATCTGGCCCACTGTCCTTTTATTCTTATAACTTGTGCTTCCATTTATTTTCCAAGACAGGGAGAATTTTGTTTTGGGGAGCCAGGAATCCACACAAATCTCAGGGGTGTGTTTTTGAAGGCACTCAGCCTTTGCCTGACCCAGGTCCCATTGAAGCCAATGACAGAACGCCCCCCTGACTTCAATGGTAGCAGCCCCGCCTAGCTAAGCGTGTGTGAAAAACCCACCCCTAGATCTAGTTCTGCTGCTAGAATCTCACTTTTATAACATGCTGCAAAAGCTGGAAGCACATGTGCGACTTGCTGATCATGTGACTGGTTCTCAGCACATCTGTGGTCAGCTCTTCCCCACCGCTCTGTTTAAAAAACGCTGAGTCTGAATGTGTGTCTCTCACATGGGCTCACTAATGACTCATCCGGTACACAGAGAGGCTTTCAGGTGAGCCTGAACGGCTTACAGAGAAGGGATTGTGGGGGCAAGAATCAGATTTTGCATCTCCTGTGGAAAATATCCAAGAAAGACGCCAATTTTTTACTTGAGTGCTATACATTGGAGTGTTTTGTTAGGTAACATAATGCTATTGCTAATCAAAGAAAAAAATCAAAGCCGCTGTCATGAATTTAACGTAGGTGCTCAATACATGCAAAAGTTCCCAACAAAATGTGATGACTTTGTCCAGGAACGCGCTCCACAATGTACCATAGACTCTATATTTCTAGGAATTAAAGGCGACTTCTCAATTGGTGGAGGCCTGGGCTGTGGAAGTGGGAGGATCTGGGTTGTGTGTTCAGCAGCTCAACTGGGCACCATACTGGCACTCGGAAGACCTGGAGTCTATTCTCAGCTTGGCTGCTGGAAGACTTTGGGTAAGTCTATGTGCCTCAGTTTCCCCATCTGTAACATGGAGATAATGATCCTGACCCCCTTTGTAAAACACTGAGAGCTACTGATGAAAACTGCTAGCCAGGCATTATTATAGTTACAATACTGAGGAGCGGAGAACAAATCCTTCAGCCTCCAGTGTGCACTGGTTTGAGCCTTTTTTGTTTCTCTTCCTTTATGCTGTCTGTGTGAAACCAGGACAGATAGAGCCGAACCCTTTCAACTCAGGCAGTGCTGTCACTTCTAGAATTACAGGCCCCAGAATAAAAGCTTCCCTTCTCCAAATGGCAAGCGCCTTATCAAGGGAGTTTTAAAATCTCAACACAAAAACTAAACTACTCAGAGCAGGAGAAGAAAAGCCCTTCGATCCCCCTTGCCCCGTCCTCCTTTTGTTAGTGGGCAAAATTAATGCTTGTGAAAGGCAAGATTCTACCTCTGAAAACCCTTCTGCATGGCCAGGCTGAGCGTAGGAAGAGAAACAACAGAGGATTCTACAAAGTCCCCAGGTACAGTCTCTCAGTCACTCCTAGATGAGACAGTCTCTTATACATAAGCTCCTCAGAGATATCTGGATTGTTCTGGGGGCCTTCCCTCTGATGGCTATCTTCCACTCTATGCTTACAGAGATCACTCCTTTGTACTGCCTTTCCCACCCCACCATGGATCAATTTTCATTGTTGGCTCAGGCCTTGTACACTGTCTGTGGCCCCCCACCCCACAACCCCTGTTGACGGACAAGATGATGCAGCTAATTCCACCCTCTGAAACGCCACTTCATTCCCAGACTAACCAGGGTGGGGACTGACTTACCAGGGTGGGGACAAGGCGCTGAAAGCGGCCGACTGAGGAACAGAAAAAGGGTGAGCCATCTGAGCGGAGCATAAAAATGCCGAGATCTGGGTATTCAGCCTCACTCCAATGGCTTCTGGGAAGCAGTGACTAGCCATGAGTTTCCTTCTCAATTCTGCCACACCTGGGCACTCAGCTCCAGGCAACTTCCCCAGCGTGAGCTGACTCATCTCTTGCAGGGAACAGGAAAATCACCTGTGTATTAATAAATGTAGCCTGGACAGCTGCAGCAATCAGGTCTGTTATTCTGTGGCCAGGTCCCATCTTGATGCTTTCCCCGCATTGCTAGCAAAAACCTGTCTCTAGCGGTTCTGGCGTCATCACCCAAGTCTGCAAATAGTCCTGCAAGTATTTCTGGCTATTTCTCTGCTGCCCTGAGATCTAGCCATCTGACTCCCAGTAGCCTGACGCCGAACTATCAGCTGATTCAACTTCACCCAGTCCTACTAACGAAGTGATTGGCAAAGACAGTGATGAAGGTGAGCTGTGGAAACATCAGACTGTAGGTGAGCAGGGAGTCAGGCCTTCCTGAGGAGGAAACAATGGCTGCAGAAGTGATTTGTAGCCATGTTCCCTGAACCCTTCCTTAGCATGTGAGAAGATGGGCCAGGAGGTGGATTTTCTGTCTTTATATATGTCCAGGTGCCAGCTTTAAATAACATGGTACTGAGGATGTCTGGGCCCTGTCTATACTCCAGCATTCCCAGCTTTCCTCCTACTGGGGGTGCTGCACTGATGGAAAAATTTGGCAGCGGGGAAGAGAGAGGAGGTTAGTGTAGACAAGGCCCCAGGGCCTGATCCTTGGCTGGTGTAAACCAGCATCACTCCATTGCCTTTGCTGTAGGTACGGTCTGAGCCTAATGAAAAGTCTTATGCATGTCAATGCAGTGAAACCCTGGGGGATTGTTCTAGCTGCAAACAGACATTCTAGCACCTCGCCCTTTTCCTCAGGTCCCCTGGTCTCCCCACTCTGTCAGCAAACACTGGATTGAGTTGTACTGGATTGCTGCTTCTCTGACCTAGCCCTTTCATTACTGATTTGTGGGTCCCCTAGGGTCCTATTCTTGCTCCTGTTCTTTTTAATATTCATCGGCTCCCTCCTGGCCCCATTATTCACAGATCTGGCCCTGATTAACACACATTTGCTGAGAACACCTTGGTTCAGCTCGCCCTTACTGAGGATGATTAGTGAGGATGCTGGGTGCGTAGGGGTCCACTTTACTTTGGGGTTGGAAGACTGCATCCTGGATGATGGTGGCATTTTTAAGACCCCACTGCTGATGAAACAGCATTGCTTTCCCCACGCTTTGATTATGGGTTGTCTGTTCCCTCCACACTAATTCCTTTTGATGAAGATGCCCAGGTTCCGGAGGCAAAAGTAAGCAACGCTGATGTCCCCCCCTTCATTTGGCTGTGTCAGCCAAGGTACTTGTTCATGTGGTTATTAAGCACGCCCTCTTTCATCTTCCTCGTCTCCCCAGGCAGTGTCTTGTTAGCTCAGTACCATGTGCTCTCTTCTGGTACATGCCTCCTTCTCTAGCAGGGGCAGCTAAATAAATTAGGCTAGAGCTGGAGGGGGCTTAGGGAATCGGTTGAAAAGCGGGTCAGCAAAAGTGACGGCACAAAGTCTGGGTGATAGGTACTAACCCACCCCACCCCCTGCGCTCTGTAGCTTCATGCCACACAGCCTCCTGCTTTCAACCTTCTTGCTGTAGGTGAGACTCTCTGGCCCAAGCCTGCTCCTCTCAAATGCAAAGAGTTTTGCTATTGATTTCTGAGGCCGCAGGAGGGAGGCCATTATATGGGCTCTGTGGGTGCCTACAGAAAGCGTATAATTGCTTCTGCACCTAGCTGATCGCTCCTGCAGGCCTTAGTTGGTCACCTGTTAGCATTCTGGACACTGACTACAACGTGTTTGGTGATGCGCACACACAACACCCTTCATTTACAGAACCTCCCGCCTCTGCAGCTGGACTGAAGAATTCATGTCTGCTCATCTGAGTCTTAGTTTGCGGTGTCATCATCATCAATATGGAGCTGAAACATGCATGCTGGGCAAACCTTTGGTGTGTGTTGCTGAAAAACGTCCATGACAGTTTATGTGAATTGTTTTCATGACTGCACTTTGAGTGTATTTGCCACTCTTCTGCAGTCGATTTCAATAGATATTTTAATGACTGAGTTTACTGGGAGAAATATTTGCAGACGCCACAAATTTTAAAGGACTGTGGAGAGTAGCGTAGTGATGGAAAGGGAATTTTTGTGTGTCAGATGCTATGCTCATACAGTCAGGAAATACAAACCCTGTGACCTGTGTGTCCAACGAACATGAACCAACCCAGAGCAGATTTCCAATAGTAAATAATCACAGCAGATTGTCACACACAGGCTACAGAATAAGAATTATCTGCTGACATTGTTGGGCAAACAATTGCAAAAATGCCTTCTAAGAATCAGCAAGTTGCTTGCAGACCGTTAGCAAACTGAACTAGAGGCTAAATTAGTCAAATGTGATATTTGCTCCGCTCTCATTCTGGGTAACCGATAACCTTGTACTATAATTAAGGCAGATATTAAACCAAAACCGCCCAACTGATTTGAAAATTAGAAAATACTCTGAGCGTCTCTGGTTTCCCTCTCGTTTACATACTTGCATCAGCCTGATAATGGGCACATGTGCAGACCAGACTTCACTTCACATGACTTGGAGCCAGCCCTTTGGCATGTGGATGCTATTACAACACTCTCTCCTTTGGCGTGGGCATTTTCTTGTCGACTGAGGAATATGGCATGAGTTTATTCTATGTATTGGAATTACATGGAGATTGAAACCAGAACATAAAATGCAGAGCTTGGCGGGGCTGAATGTTGCACAGCTCTTCTGGCTCTCTGCAGCTCAAAAATCATGCTCAAAGCCATGAATACTTTGCATGAAATGTCAGTGGAAAGAAAGATAAATGTTGCTGGCTTTTGGGGAGTTTTCTCCCCAGGAATGTAACTATTCTCTAGGCTGTCACCTTGCATCTTGCCCAGACATCGCGAGGAAAGGATCCATTATGTCTTTTGAAGGGAAATGTACTGTTTTCCTTAAAGGAGTCTTTTGGGGAAGTACCTGATGATAGGAGGCAAATGATTTGCAGCTGATGTTAGGATTTTATTTTTCATTCGGGTTCATCGTGGACAGCTCTTCACTATAAGAGGCTGTTGGATCAACAAAATGTTAAATTCATCCCTGGAGTGAACTGAGTTGCACCAAGGATGGATCTGGTTCATACCCCTAGTGCTGACAATGCAGCAGATGGAATTATGTCTTGTGAAACAATAGCCATTGTCAGTTTAGCCTTTTCTTCTCCTGATGAGGCATTTGAGAACAGATTTAACCACCTGCAAATATAGAGCCAGATTCTCATCCTCTTGCTCCTGCTGGATAGCAACTTAGTCTGCAAGCAGAATCTTACTGATGTCAGTAGAAGTGCAGATGAAGGAAGGTGCTGCTCAGCGAGCCAGATCCTGGTATCGTGACTCAGAACCATTCACCAGACCACTCTGCTGTTGCCAGCCTTTGCATTTATTCATGGATCCAGACCTTATTTTGTGCCAGGGTTGGCCAGGATTCAGCCCCAGCACCTCTTCTGTCAGTGGGATGCACAGCACGACCTCACACACAGGGTGTGTGCGAGGTCATGATGTGCCGAGGACCCCAGCGTTATTGCTTGGGCCCTGGCACCTCTTTCTTTACAAATTAAGCACTGCATGTACTAAGTTCACTTAGAGGCCCTAACAATGATTGGGTCTGCACTGTATACACACTTAATAAGGGACAGCCCCTGCCCTGGAAAACTTACAATCCAAACAGACAACGCAAAGGGCAGGAAAAAGGAACTACTGTTATCCCCATTTTAAAGATGGGAGACTGAGGCCCAGACAAATTAAGTGACTTGCCCAAGGTCACACACAAAGTATTTATGTATTTATAGAGAGCAGTCCTATCTCCCCTCAGCCTTCTTTTGGTTAGGTTAAACAAGCCAAGCTCTTTGAGTCTTCTCTTATAAGGCAGGTTTTCCATTCCTTGGATCATCCTAGTAGTCCTTCTCTGCACCTGTTCCAGTTTGAATTCATAAACATAGGGGACCAGAACTGCACATAGTATTCCAGATGAGGTCTGATACTGAATTGCTATGTGACCCTTAGCAAACTATATTAACCTCTCTCTGCCTCATTTTACCCATCTGTAAAACAGGTGTTACCTAATTCATGGCCATGTTCTGAGCCCCCAGCCTTGATTCATGTTTGGCCTTCACACACATAGTGCTTTTTGTATGAGCATCCCAAAGCACTTTACAAAATTTTGTGGGCTAAATTCACCACTGGGGAAAGCAGGTGCAACTCCATTGACTGCAACAGGATCACGGTCCCTTTGGCTAGTGATGAATATATTATGCTGATATCAATGGAGCGACAAATGAGCTAATTTGGCCCCAGACCTAAAGCAGGTTATACAGTTTGCGTCTTACTGTTATGCAATGGGATGTCTTCAAATTGAAGAGATCTTGTCAAAAGATGGTTTCTGTCCTCGCCATCTCCTCGCTGAATTTGAATGAGTCTGATTTGGAGTAGGGAAGTGCGTCTCCCCCACTGCAGGTGAGTACCCTAATCATTGTCCATTATACAAAGTGGAACAGCTCAAAAGGAGGGCGTGACTTAATAGCAGAAATTGACTCAGTAGCGTGGCGGCTAGATTGCTCACCTAGAACCTGGGTTTGAATCCCTGTTCTAAAAGCAGAACATGGCGTTGAAGCTGGGTTTCCCACATCCCCGATGAGTGCTCTAACCAGTTTGAATCATAGAAGATTAGAGTTGGAAGGGACCTCAGGAGGTATCTAGTCCAACCCCCTGTTCAAGGCAAGACCAACCTTAGCTAAATCATCCCAGCCAGGGCTTTGTCAAGCCACAGTTTAAAAACCTCTAAAGATGGAGATTCCCCCACCTCCCTAGGTAACCCATTCCAGTGCTTCACCACCCTCCTAGTGACAAACTTCTTCCTAATATCCAACTTAGACCTTCCCCGCTGCAACTTGAGACCATTGCTCCGTCATCTACTGCCATTGAGAACAGCCTAGCTCCACCCTCCCCGGAACCCTCTTTCGGGTAGTTAAAGGCTGCTATTTGACTATTTTCGCCACAAATTTCATTCTGGACCCGAGAAACCTTCCCAATAACATTTTTTATAGAAACCAATACATTTCTCTTTAATGTTTCCGTTCTACGAATCGGCATTTTTTTACCCAAACAAATGTTTGGCCAAAAAATTCCCAGCCAGTTCTACCTGAACAGTCATAGTTTTACCCAGAGTAACACCATGCAGGGTTTTTTAAGCTAGACAGACTCTCTTCTAGGGCTCAGGTCTCATTTCCATTCAAATAATCAATGGCGGGCAAAAATATTTTCTCCAGAATCCCTAACCCGCCAAATGAAATGGATTGTGGCAGCCCACATGGCTAACACAGCTAAACCACACACACACACACACACAGGGATCCCTGCTGTCTACTCTGTGCCTGTCACGTGCATTCGTAAAGTAATGTTCACCTCTACTGCCCTTTTAAAGTGAAATTGACCCATACAGATGTAACCTACCCCCATTCAGTGCCCCCCTCCAGCAGTGGGGTGGGTCACATATCGAGGTTGATGAGCCTGCTACATCCTACATCCATAGCTGAGCTCGGTTTTTATAGACGAGGCCCTAGAGGCTCCTGCATTAGGTCCAGAGGCCCCAGGTTCAAGTCCCACTGCGATGATCCGCCACCAGCCTGTGGCCTATTTACCGCTCACACCACACCGATGGTGTGTTTTAAGTGGAAGCTAGGCTTTGTGCTGCCCTGCACAGTTGTGAATTTCATCTTACTGGCACACCCAACTCTTTCACAGGATCACATCATCATAAATCATCAGGACTAGAAATTTCCAGGGCCACACGCCGTGACCCTCCCCCCTTGCTCCCATCGTCACATCTTGCCCACTCTTTTTTTTTTTTTTTTTTTAATTTAATTTCCTCGTTTCTTGACTGTATCCAGGGATGGTGCCTCTGCTCACATCTCTCAAGCAGCCTGTGCCACTGCCCAACTGGTCTCATGGTTCAGAACTGTTTTCTAACATCCCTGGGAGGATCTTCCATCTGCTCAGGAAGAAGGGCAAGTCAGAGGGACCTGTAATAGGTATAGGAGCGCAGAGTACTTACCAGCAGGGAGGGAGCCATGGGCAGTCTGCAGCAGGTAGCTACATCCTAGGGTTGCAGCGGTTGAGTTTCTCTAATTTAAAGGGCCTGTGACCAGGAGAGCTTGCTGGGAAATGCTAGTGAGCCCACACTGGACATCAAGTGATCATAGAGGAAATAAGGTCCTTGAGATGGGCTGAAGTTCCATTTTTTTTAAGGGCTAGGAAGTGGGTAGAAGACACCCAGGGCTTTCTTGAGGCTGGAGCCTGGTGGTTTTGCAATGTTTATGTTCCTTCGTTTCCCTTTGATGCAATGGGTTTTATAGATGTTCTTTAGCTGGACCTGGGTTCTATGGTCCACTCCGCCACTCCCTCCCTATGAGACCCTCAGCAAATCACTTTGCCTCTGCTATCTCAGCTACGGAATGATGATGGTCACCCACCTTTGTAAGGAGCTCTGAGATAGGTTGATATAAATAGCCACAGTGTACAGCTGGTTACAGTATTTTAACTGAAAACGTTCGCTGCCAAACTGGGTTTTCTTTGAAAATATTTTTCATGGCAAAATATCATTTTTTCATCAAAGTTATTTTTAATGTTCTTGTACAGGAAATTGCACAATTAAATTGTTTCATTTCATATTGACACAACAGGGCTTTCAGATTTTTGGTTTTTCTGCCTTTCCTTTGCTGTTTTCCTCCTTTTGGGGGGGAGGGGGCTGGGGGGTGGTCCACCAAATGCAATAAAAACTCTGAAACTTTTCCAAAGTTGGAGAAGTTTTGAACATTTACAGTGTGGAAAAAATGGAAAGAAAATCAAGACATCATTCCATCCAGTGCATTCCGTGGCCAAAAAAGCTGAAGGGGGGGGGGGGGGGAATCCAATTTAAAAAAAAAAAAATCAGTTTTCAAAATCTGACCCAAAAGGAAAAAAAATCTGTTTGAAATGCAAATTTTGATCTGAATCAAAATACTATGAAAATTTCCTTTCAAGAATTTCTCATGAGAAATTTCCAATGTTTCCAGCTGAAATGTTTCATGGGAGAAAAATGTTTTTTCTGACTAGCTGTGTGCATCAGTAACATTAATATTTTGTGTTTGTGTCACTGTCCAAACTGCGCCCCATTTAGTGGGTGATTTACCAGACCTGATGGTGGCCCAGCCAATCAGCTGCAGATTGCAAAATATGGTAATGAGCTGCTTCCCTGTTCGTGACCATAGCTTAAATATAAATAAGCGCTGTCTCCTGCACTAGCTCCATTGGCCAATTGCCTCAGCACCATTTACCTCTTCCACACCCTCATCAATAGGCTGGCTGTAATCAACATTTGCAGACTCAGAGTCAGGCATGCTCAAGACCACTTCAAAGCAGAAAAACAATCAAGGCCTGCTTCTGGCGTTTGATGTATGCAGATCTTGGTAGCATGCAACATTGAGGAAGGCCAGATCACATAGTAAAATGTGAGCTTTGTGGAGAGGGGAATCCTTTGTGCATAGAATTCTTTATTTCTAGTCAAGTGTTCTCCATGGCAAATGGGCGTTGCTTACAATTATTAATGGTCACCCTACAAAAGTGCAGCCAGCTCACGAACAGGGTCATTTTCATCAGCAGACTCCTTAACAAACTTCTTAAACATGCTGGACTAATCGGTTCAGCTGAACCAGAGAAAATGTCATTGAGCAGGACCCCAGATATAGATTGTGATCGTCTCTGCATGCAAACATTCTTATCAATATGTGTAACTTTCTCAGCACAAGTTAATCTCAGTTGACAGTGAACGCTGCCCTCTGTCCAAACACTTGACAAGGTCACATGACAAGAAAGCCAGGGAGATCTGTGACTGACAAGGTCACGTGATCACTTGGTGACCCTGCCAGAAAGTCTGAATATAACTGACACTTTACCAAAAATGTTTAAATAGTCAGAATCCCTGTAGAAAACTCTGAGGGTGGGGGGCAGGCGAAGAGGGCTGAGGGGAATATGTGCAGAAGACGACCATTTCTTTTGATATGCCAGAGGAGCCTCTATTACAATTTTTTACCTTCCTAGCGCTCACAGAACGGAACAATCCTGGCAAGGTGCGATTTCCAAAGCCCTGAGAGGTGATGGGAAAACGTTCATCATTATTTTAATCTAGGTAAACAAAATGACTAAAGTGCATTAAAAGGGAACAAAATTACAAAAATTACGGTTTGCTGTAGGGTCACATGACCAGAATTCATTGGCAATAAAGTGCCTTTGATACATTAACATGCTCAGCTTTGCCTTCTCTCTCTCTGTGATCAATTTCAGCTTACAGGCGGAGGCTGCAAGGTCTTACTGAATGGAATGTATCCAGAGTATGCCTAGTTAAGGGAACTCCGGGTATGATTTTTGCATCGTGTATGCATGATCCTTACACTTTTAGCTGTATGAGGCCTCATAATGTCTTTTTCTGAGCAAACAGAGGTCCACATACGTTATCCAAACCATCTTTTACATGCTAATTTGGAAATGTCTTGACCTAACAGCTGTCAGCAGCATGCTGGAAGAAAATGTTTGATATATGTCAAACTCACTTTCTCATGTTTCGAGGGAAGGTTCCTTTATAACTAGACATCCTGGGGAATAAATATTGACTTCCAAGTAATCCGAGTAATCTGGATTTTTACAAATTCAAGATAGGGACTAAAGGGGAAAAAAACACATGAAAATAATCAGGGTCTATTTTTCACACTGGTCCAGAACAGCATATACACAGATGAAAACAAACAATACAGTCCAGCATCATTTTCTTCATAACTTTATTTTCAGAGTTCTTGTGCAGAAAAATATAGTGGTTATTTTTTTGTGTGTGATAAAATTCTGACATATTTTCACCCAGTTTTTTTACCCCAGTGGAGACTGCTTGTACAAGTTTTACAGGTGGTGGGAAAACTCCATCAAAGGAGATTGAAATCAGGCTCTCTCTGTTAACAAAATATAAACACGAAGATGTATCTTCCATATAGGGAACAGGAAAAAAATATCAAAATATGACTGGTCAATGCATAGCATAATCCAAGCCAAACAATCCATCTGACAATTTAGGACATTCAAATAAATTTCACATCATGCTACAATATTTCTAGAGCCAGCTGCTGCATTCTCACTGAGGTAAAACTCCCAGTGGCTTCTGGGGGAGTTTTGCCTGAATAAAGACTGTAGCATTTTGGTTCTTCCAAAGCAAATCTGATGCCCACATACTTATAGGAATTTTAAAAAATAAATAAAGTTGTAAATTAGGTGAAATTGGCTGGTGGGGGGGAGGGGAAGAATAGACATTTTGGATTAGATTTTCATCAATAATCAATACCCACAATTGGGGCCAAAATTTTTCTAAGTGTCCCACTTAGACACCCAGAAACCAAGAGGTCCAAGTTTTTTTCAAAAGCTCTCAGCACTCAGCTGCCCCCATTGGGAAGAATGGGATCTAGTGTATGTTGCGCCTACATGAAAAAGCTGGCTGAGGTCGTTAGAACATCTGGCCCCTAATTTTTCTAAATTTGCTTTTTTAATTAGGCCCATTTGCAAGTGACGACAAAGGCCATTTCTTCCAGACTACACACGAGGCACATGTGTTAACAAACAATGGGGTCCCCATTCTGTTGCTGAAAGGAACCCACTTGTCACTGGGGAATAATGCATCACAAAAGCAACCACTGCTCTATCAATGGATTTGATTCTACCAGTCCAATGTAGACTTTGTGTCTTGGTTTTCTCCAGCAATCATTAACTGTCCACTGATGGCAAACAGAAGTGAATAGTTTGGAATTCCCCTGGCTTTAAGGGTTATCACAGGCTAATGATTCTGCATAAATTGAAATGCTAGTGCTATGACTTGATGGATGTTTGAAGCATGTTATATTTCTCATGCTGGGCACAATGCTTTAGTGTTGTCACAGGATAACGTTGCCTTTTGAACAGTTTAACTGATGGCAGCAATTTGCTAAGATTGCAGTGGCATTTTTTAATATGTTACAATGGAGAACTCTAAGGAGATAACGTTGAATTTCAAGCCACCACGATGATACGATGTGGAGCATTCCCTTTCCAATCTCTTCCCTAATTCACCCTCTAGGTTTTCAAGCAGGAAATGCACTACGACCTTGAGTGCCAATTCTGCTTAAGAGCCTCTTACTGTTGCTTTTCTTTCCTTACGGATGAGATAAGTCCCCCTAACCAAAACAGGAAGATAAATATTTTAGGACAAGCCAGACCCATTTATTCAATGCATCGGAAAGTTTAAAGGCAGGATATGGAAGATACAGCCCAAAACAGTGTAGGCAAGAATGCAATTTTGCTGCTCAGCAAACACATGTAGGGCTGAAGGCCAAGAAAATAAAATGTCAATGGATTTTCTCTGATCTCAGTCACCTTTGCAATTTTTCTTTCGGTATACTTGTCACAAAATTCATAGCATTCAAGTCAGAGGTTTCAAAGGAACTACCAGGGGGTGACAGCAACAAAAAACTGCAGCACAGAGCGTGAACCAAAACAGTGACAGAGACTTGTACACACTGAACTGATACATGTCATTAACGTTACATTGCCTTTGGCTGGAACTGGCCATTTTAGGGTAGCACAACGAAGACCTTAATGAAGCATTTGCCACGGCTACCTCCCCGCATTTCGTATTTTGGATTGAAAATCCACTATTCCGTTCTGGAACTCTTTAACTGAAAAACCCTGCTGCGATGGGCACAAGTTTGTTTGTATTCAACGGTTCTCCTTTGAGCGAGCCACGAGATTTCCATCTTAGTTACCTTTCCCCTTCCTACGCGGAACTTCCAGCTTATTGTCCTGGCCTAATGAAGTGCAGACTTCACCTGGACAGCCCCAGAAGAGGCTCCTCTAATATGCAATGAATACAAATACTTGACCTCATGAGCCGTGGGGCAGCAATTAGTTTAAACAGGGGGTTTGTGTATCACTTCAAAAGTCTTAATCCGTGCGGTCAGCCCTGGCACGGTATTTGCCAGAACCTATTGAGTAGTCAATGAGTCTGCAAAGCAAGCTTTCAATACATTTTGGGTTGCTTCGGATGCTTTAAATGGCATAGTCTATATGGTATTGTGCAGCTTTAGAAAGGCCGAGGCTTTAAAAAGTATGGACCCCTTTCACAAGGCAGACAGAAACCATCTTTAGACCCGGGGCCCTTGACGTTTTGCATATCAATATGGCTCTGGCTGAATGTAGCCACTCAACTGAGAAATAGGATCACTATCAGCGTTTCCAGGCTTTCACAGGCACTTGGGAAACTTTAAAGCCCTTCGTGGAGAATAATTTGGTCGAATGTCGTGGCTGGAAACAAAACCTAAACGAGCAAAGTGGAGTCCATCATGGGGAGCCGCTAGCGAAACTGACAAGAGTCTCCGGCGGCTCTGACATCCACCCCCCAGCAGGTTGGCTGATAGGACACTTTGATTTCCTTGGGCTGCTCGCCTCGGCAGGATTTGCACCACTTACGGGGGGGCCCAATTTTACAAGGCGCTGGGCACCTGCTGTTAAGGGCTGAGCACCCTTAGCTCCCGCTGGTTAAAAAGCACTCAGCAGCAGCTGGGATCGGGCCTCATTTCAGCATGAATTTTCAAAGGGGCAGGAGCAAAGCTGGACAAAAACCACCATATGAAGCTGTAGAATTACTTCACAGGAAAGGCAATGGAAATGAGCGAAGATGCTCCAGATGACCTCCTGAGATCCCTTTCAACCCTAATCTTCTATGATTCTATGCCATTTATGTGTAGCCTGAACCTCTTTCTGGTTCAGTCGCCTCTCCAGGACCATATCCTCAGCTGGCCTGAAATTGCCGCCGTTCCACTGAAATCAATGGAGCGGCTCGGACTTTCACCAGGTGTGGATCTGGCCTTTCGAGCACCACACAAAACTAATTCAGCCGAGCTTTTGTTTGTGGTTTTTACCTATCGCAGCATCTTAACCAGGTACAATGCAGCTATGTTGGCTTTAGAAACGGACTGGAACTTAAGCAGGGCAAAGACAACGCAACTTAGAAATCGTCTATTTCTACAATATGCCAAAAAACCAGAAAACATTCACGTTTCTCTCTCTGGGAATGTCCACACTGACGGTGGCGAATTTGCCGCCGTCAGATCGATCTATCCGGATTGACTGAACAGCAGTGAAGACCCGCTCAGTCAATCTGGAAGTCAATCTATTAAAACCACCTCCAAAAAAAGTGTAGCGCTGCGTCGACGGGCATGCATTTCCTGTCCGCACAGCGCAGTGGAGACGGCGTGCTAAAGGGAAGTTAAGAAGTCGACCAGAGTTATGCAAGCTACGCAGTCGACTGCCGTCGAATTTTGCCAGCACTATAGACCAGGCCTCTGTCTCTCAATATATAAATAGCTGAGTTGTTTGTGTTTAACTTAGTCCTAACACTGATTTGCATCACTTTGCATGTTGTTTGTTTCGGCAGTAAACAGATTAACCTGCTGTCTCAGACAGACAAACGCGCTAGCTGTTAGTCACGACGTTAGAAGCTTCCAGCATCACCCATACAAAATAAATGCCACACTGAAGAGGATGAAGAACAAAGAGGAGCCTCTTATGGTAGAAAAATCAAAGACATAGGGGAAGCTTTAAAGATTTGTCTTGCAAATCAACTAAAAACACCCCATGGAAAATGCCAGACGCAAAATCAATCCTGAGAATGAGTGAAACACTAAGGGACCCCCTGGAAGGGGCAGAGACCCTTTGCTTACATTGTATTTGTCTAGGAAAACAGTGCCTACCTGAAAGAGTTTAACATTTTCAGTTAACAATGCAGCTGTGATGGTGGGAAACAGCAAGTCAACCCCACGCCATACACGATAGCCTGCATTGAAACTATGTTGTAATGGGATCCAATGGATCTATCACGTAGTACAAAACTGTGCAAGGCCTGGGAGCCCTCCAAAAAACATGTAATGAGCTAATTCAAGAGACAAATACAAGTCACTAATAGGATTATGAAAGGTTAATGAAGTCTTTTCCACCCCTCTTTAATTATGAGGAAACTTTAAACTCATTCCACCAGCCTCCTAGGACTGCCCTTTGTGGCTGCAGATCTGGAAACCGACTAGCAGGCAACTGGCTAAGGGTCAGACTTTTTTTGCTATGTATTCGTGGGTAAAGTTGTGTCTGGGAGGTGGGGATTTTTTGTATTCACTCTTGGAAGTCTCCAACTTTATCATCTGTGTTACATGCCAAATTTAAGAAGGCATGTGATACATAATCTAACCGGATCTGCAATATGCTCACAACTACCGTCACTAATGGTTTGTATTCTTTCAGATTATTTTAAATCTGTAAAAACATGCCATTCTCTGGATTCTCTGTTTGACCAGATGTATCGTCAAACGACTGTCACTGCCTAGTCTCAGAAAGGAAGCTCATCTCAACGTGTGAGATGCAGAACCAGCTCCAAAATGGGAAAGAGAAAATGAGCAAAATAAAACACTAGTGTCCTGGGCCTCAATCCTGCAAGGTACTGGAACATGTGTCAAGATTTTAAGGACATGAGTGGTCTCATTCTATCCAAGAGAGTGTGGAATCAGGGACTTAACAAAGCATTTAAGCACCTGCTTCACTCCCATTGAGGTCAATTAGATGTAAGCACCAACTTAATGCTGACTGTGTTTGTAAGTATTTGCTTATTAGGAGTGGAATTAATATTTCCTTTTATTTCAAACTTTGCCAGTTTACAGCTGTTTTATCCAATCTTGTCATATGCTCCTTGACTGCTCACCAAGACAAATAATAAGTATCAGTAATTTTTTATTCTCATCAATTATTGTGGGGAAGCGGGCTAGCCAGCAGATTTGGTGATACGGCCTAGGAAATTTTTATAACTATTTTGTAGAGCTGCAACTTTTGTCACAATTAAGAACAGGAGCTTTTTCTACTCTTTTTTGCCCAGACTTGTTGATATCGTATGTTCCTGAAACAGTACCAGAATATAAATTTTAATGCAAACAGTTAACCGGAAAAGAAATGTGGGTGAAATCCTGGCCCCACTGAATGGGACGTTTGCCATTTACTTCACAGAGGGCCAAGATTTCACTCTGTGCATTTAGGACACAATTCTCCCCCACTGAAGAAAATAACAAAACTCCCACTGACTCCTGAGGTGCAGAATCAAGCCTTTAAATAACAATAAATCACACACAGACAGTTATTATTTTTGCAGATGCACTGTGTCCTGTTTTTTGCAGATCTGGCAGAAACTATCAAATCAGGTAACCATTTCTAAGGACATCAAACATCACGTAGGTCCAATAGTTCGATAGTCTTTTTTAATAGGGCTTTTACAAAACTCTCATAAACGTAACATTTTATTTTATGTTTTGTAAATTTTAATGAAAAAGGACTCTAGAAAGAGGAGGATGCTTCTCTGATAGCATGGGAAACTGAAAACCAGACTTGCTGGGTGTAGGCACAGAAGCTGGGAAGTGAAACTGATTCGAAATACAAAAGGCCCAGATCCTCAGAGGTATGTGGAGGGGAGTTAGGTGCCTAAATACCTTTGAGGATCTAGGCCAAAGTTCACTGGCCCAACTGAGTGAAGCACAAAAGGAAAAACAAACAGCGTAAAAAGTCATTGATAAATAAGGTTGTTTATTTTTATTTTTTAATTTGGGGCATGCTACTGGCCCCAATAGTCAATGGCCTAAATTCCATTGACTCCAACGGGAGGAGCAAGATTAGGTTACTAACATATTATCATCGTAAGTCCCTTGTGTTTTTAATATACCAGGCCAGATCCTTAGCTGGCGCAAAGCAACCTAGCTCCTTTGAATTCAATGGAGATACATTGCTGCACGGCAGCTTCGAACCTGGCTGCAGTTGTTAGCTTTATAGTGGCCCTGTGAAAGAGAGGCATCCAGTAACTAAACGCAGCACGGATGTCCGGGGTCCTCTCCCTTGCTAGCGGAAGGGTCGGGATGGCTGATTGTGAATGTTGCAGCTCTCAGTGTGGTCAGAGAAAGGGCAGCAGTAGGAAGCTGTGGATCTTAGTGTCTGTGTCACGGCCCACATCCATGCACACACACACACACGCTCACCCTCACCATCTGAAAACCATCCAGGTTAATACAGATTAGCAACGTTTATAAAGCAGAATATTTAATCTGATCTGGGGTTGGGATTTTTTTTGTTTGTTTTTCTTTCTTAAATATTTCTCTCTACTCAGGAAGTGTACATTTCTCTCCAGGAAGAGGTCCGATATAAATTAGAACATGGGAAGAGTCTTCCAAAAGTTTGCCTTGGACACCCCTATGCTAGAGTCCCTGGGCGGCTTGGCACGCAATGTGCAAAGGGTCCTGTAGGTCTGCTAAGGGGACTAGTTGCCTTTACTCCACGGTGGCTTAGAACGCCAATGGCCTGGCAAGATGTCAGTCCCACCCGAAGTCCTGCCCAGTCATCTGATAGAACTTCATGTTGAAGGGTCTGTAAAAGTCCCGCAGGCGCTGGATCACCTGCCCATGGATTTTTGGATGAGGCCGCCCTTTGGACTTCCCCAAGCAGCGGGGCCGGCTGCTGCCTTCCGGCTTCTTCAGGCAGGGGAAGCCCTTGGTCTCATTGAAATAGAAGTGTTTGTCCGTCACGACTTTCTTGAGACCCAAGAAATCTTGCACTCGTCCCATCTCCCCAGCTGGGTCACTCACGAGTCTTTCCCCACTGACGAAGAGGAATTTCGAAAGGGGGAAGTACTGCAGCCAGTTGTCCAGGTGCTTGGCGTAGATGCCAATCCGCACCGCACTCCAGGTGGTGTCAATCAGCCCAGTGCTGAGATTCTTGAAGGCCAGCGCCTGGAAGCTGGGGATGGTGGGGTTTTTGGACAGGGTCTGCGTGTAGTCCGAGATGGCCCTGGTGACCGGGTTCCGCACCACCACGATCAGCTTGGTGTCCCTGGACATGTTGTAAATACGTTTGGGGGCCTCCTTGGTCACAAAGTAACTCGGGGTTTTCTCCATCGTGATTTGCCCCTCTAGAGTCCGCGGCATCAGGTTCCTGTGGAAAGGAAAGCAGAAGGGCAATGATGTAAGTGGATCTGTCCAGCTTTGACTCATTAACATCTCTAGTGGTAGGCACCAGTGCAAGAACAAGCTGATAATATTGAGCTGTCAACCCCCAGAACCATTCAGCTTTGTATCAGAAACCCAACAGTACTAATTAGAACTGGTTGAAAAATTGTCAATGACACTTTTTCCTACTGAAAAAGGCCATCGATTCCAAACCGAACAGCCTGAAGAGTCTATAGTCCAGCAGTTAAGGCTCTCACCAGCGATATGGAGGACCCAGGCCCCAGTCCCCACTCTGCCTCGTTCAGAGCAGTGACTTTAACTGGGGTTCTGGGGTGGGTAGGTAACTCTCTTGGCTGGTTTGGTTTTCCTGTGGGAAAAATTCCACAGGTCTCGCTTTCACTCCACAGGAGAAGGAAAGTGAATGTCAAAACTTGGGAATTCTTTGCAAAAGAGATTCGCTGCTTTCCAGCCAGCCCCAGTGCTGACAGCGGTGAGAGATTCTCCGTCAGCTCAAAGGGGAAGGGCCTGTTATCTTTGGAGCCGAGTTCTGTCACCGTGGAGCTCTGAGCCACGAGGGAGCTCAGCACACTCATGGGGCTCACCCGAGCGACATGATGGATTTGCCATCACTTGTTGGCTCTCAGCCAAGATGGGCCGTCTTTCTAAAGGTTTGTTATGGCTCCAACAAAAGTTATGGGCTCAACATAGACTCTACAGGGTGAGGTTCTCCAGCCTGTATGATGCGGGAGGTCAGATTAAACAATTATTATGCTCCCCTCTGGCTTTAAAATCCACACCAGAGGACCCATGGATTGTTACACTATTTATCATACAGGGCTGACCTCAGAAGAGCTGTCAAAAAAAGCCAGCATCCACTTTTATTAAAGGAAGATCAGAAACTAAACATTCAGAGCGGCTTAGAAAAATGCTGGGTTTCCTTAAAAGAAACATGGAAGGAACTTTCCACAGTGTGAATTTCTGGATGGAAATGGTTGTCTCTAAGAGCTCAGAGGGGCACACTGCCACGGGGCATGGCCCCATTGAGAACACCTCATTGAGTACATTGAGTACACATGAATTTGGCCCATGATTCTTGAAGAGAAAACGCCAGCCGTGTCAGCGATTGATTTCAGACCGACTCCCCTATCCCACTGCTTCCCCCATAAAACTTGCTCCTCATCTGAAGCAAAGGGAGCTGCCCACTTCCTGGGCTGTTGAGTTCAGTTTGGTGCCGTGTGAGTATCAGACACGCAGAGTGGGCCCATGCTGCCTGGAACTCAGGGGGGGAGAATTAATCAGTCTGTCCATATAAAGACCGTAGCAGGCGGATGATGGTCTACACTACACGAGTTACTGGGTGCTGCTCCAAGGACCATCAGAGCTGCTTGAAAATAATGAGGGTTGAAAGTGAGAGGGGAGGAGTTGGGGGGACGGTCTGGAAGGACTTACTGTACAGGAAAGTCTTTTAGCAGACCGGTCTCTATTGCAACGTCGAAGAGCGAGAAGCATTACGGCACTAACTCTTCACTGATGGGGAGTTATCAGCTGGGGTAGCCGTATGGGGTAGGCAGATTGGGCTGTGTTAGTAGGAGCATTGCCAGCAGATTGAGGGAAGTGATTATTCCTCTCTATTCGGCACTGGTGAGGCTTCATTTGGAGTATTGTGTCCAGTTTTGGGCCCCCCACTACAGGAAGGATGTGGACAAATTGGAAAGAGTCCAGGGGAGGGCAGTGAAAATGATTAGGGGGCCGGAGCACATGAGTTATGAGAAGAGGCTGAGGGAACTAGGCTTGTTTAGTCTGCAGAAGAAAAGAATGAGGGGGGATTTGATAGCAGCCTGTAACTACCTGAAGGAGGGTTCCAGGGGAGGATGGGGCTAGGCTGTTCTCAGTGATGGCAGATGACAGAACCAGGAGCAATGGTCTCAAGTTGCAGTGGGGGAGGTCTAGGTTGGATATTAGGAAAAACTTTTCCCTAGGAGGGTGGTGAAGCACTGGGCTGGGTTACCTAGGGAGGGGGTGGAATCTCCATCCCTAGAGGTTTTCTAGGCTCAGCTTGACAAAGCCCTGGCTGGGATGATTTAGTTGGGGTTGGTCCTGCTTTGAGCAGGGGATTGGGTCACTAGATGACCTCTGAGGTCCCTTCCAACCCTGAGATTCTAGGATATGCTCTAGGCTGCACAGGGAGATGGGAAATCTCAGTCTGCCCCACACCGGTTAGCCCAGTTTGGACAAATTCAACTCTGTTGGGTTGTACTAGAACCCCGAGGGGTCAGGGGAAGTGAGGTGATTTCAGATGCCACTGCTTGATCTCTGATACAGAAGGGGCTGCTGTCGTAAAAAGGGAGCTCTCCTCTTTAGACCCGAGGCAGGTCCCCCCTTTGTGCTTCCAGGGCCTGATTCTCTCCCTGCAGGACCTGAGGAACTCCTCTTGAAGTCAGTGGGGGACCCGGGGAGCCTGCCGCAGGCGTTCTGAGGCCATTGGTGTGCAAGAACTATGAAAGTCTATTGAAATCATTGGTGTCAGAGAAAGAAGAATCCGGCCCAAGTTTGCTACTCACTGTCATCTGCCCAATCAAATTCACTTTACTAAGGAAGTGACTAAGGTAAAATCTCTCACTTAAACCTGCCCTATCACAATCCAACTGCTACAAAACAATTTCAGTCCACTTTCTCTCTTAGTGGAGGCAGTTTCTCTCTCTCTCTCTCTCTCTCTCTCTCTCACACACACACACACACACACACACACACACACACACACGCAACAAATCCAGTCTCAAGACTTTAACACAAAAGCAAACTTCTCTTATTGCTGTGCCAATAAATATTTATAGGGAGTTCAATGGCTTTTTACTCTTCATTTACTGAGCTGCATGTTGCAATCGTAAAGGCTTTTTTTCGGTCTTGCATTTTCATGACTGGAGTTCCCATCGCAGTGAGGGACAGAGAATTCATGGCAATGTTACTGTTTAATCAACAGCCATAAGAGGCCAGCCTGGGATGCAGTGGAGATTGCCAACAGCACAGTTAACTCCTTCTATTAAAAACCGTTCAGTTCGCAATTTCACATACACGAGGTGTGAGCAAAAATGCAAACAAAACATCAGACGGAGTCCTGCACACTCCTTTGCTGATTCTCCTGCCGTCCGCTCCATTGAACAACGCTTCCTCCAGGAAAGCGCGTGGAATACTCAGCGTCTCATTGGACTCGTCCAATGAACACTCCAAGATGATTTTTTGACAACCTAAGATTCAAGCAATTTTTTAAAAAGTAAAACGTGTCTTTAGCACATCCTTTCGTCTCACTGAAATGTGCTG
This sequence comes from Emydura macquarii macquarii, assembly GCF_026122565.2. Lineage (NCBI taxonomy): Eukaryota > Metazoa > Chordata > Testudines > Chelidae > Emydura > Emydura macquarii. The sequence goes on from NW_027133527.1 coordinate 4,979,592, forward strand.
TGTGGGAACTGAAGCTTATCAATGATGATGAACATCACGGGTTAACTCCTCAGCTGGTATGAACTGGTGTAGGAGCTATCCCAATTTACACAGCTGAAAATCTGGTCTTGTTCCTATTTTTAGGGCAGCATGCAGATTCGGGTGGGAGAGAGGAAACGTTTTGTTGTTCTAACACCCAGCTACATGTCGTAATGGCACAATTAGGAGTTACAACTGTCAGGATTAAAACAAAGCAGACTTTTGGAAGGGATATAAAACCTGGCTCAGAGCATAAACCAAACTGGCCTGGGACTCAGGAAACCTGGGTTCAATTCCTGCCTCTGCCACTGATGTGCATTTTTTTTTTTAGAATGAATTCCATGCTGACGACAGATGCTAATTTAACAGGCCTGGAGCCTGAAGTCAGTGGGCTGCATCCACAGAACCGGCACAGCTCAGGCATCAGCACAGCAAGCTCGCTCCAACCCGTGAGTGTGATCCTCCTCTCACTTTGACAGACAGCAATTGGGAGAGACGCCAATGAAGTCAATGGAGTGATGCAGGTGAAAGTGAGAGGGGAAAGAGACCCTTGGCCTAGCGGTTCCCAAGCTTTTCCCAGCCGTGACACCACCACACCACATGTGTGAGGTCAGTCTCTACAAAGTGCCATCCTCCGCGCCGCGCGACCTCACATGTATCATATCTGCGAGCTCACGCTGCATGGAAGATGCCACACAATCGGGATAGCCACAACCCCATCCAGTGATGGCGCGACCCCACTTGGGATAGGGTTACCACCTTTGAAATGCAAAACAAAATGGTACCCACCCCCACCCCACAGGGCAAGTCCACTGCAATGCCAACCCCCAACCACAAGGCAACTCTGCGGCTCGCCCCTACATTCAATAGCCACTTACAGCATCCAGCGAGAGAACACACATAGATAAGACTGATAACATCATTTTCTTACTTAAACTGCGGAAGTGGGAACACTGCAGCATTTTTAGCTGGACACAGAATCTTTCAAAATTAATTATCCCACTGTACTGTGATAACAATGCACATTTTAGACCCATGTCAAAAAAGCCCAGCAGATTAAATTATTTTTCAGGCAACTGGCAAATGCATAAAAAAACTGGCCAGGCTGGTTAAATACCAGTCAGGTGGTAATCCTAACGGGGGGTCACAACCAGAATTTGGGAACTGCTGCCTTAGACCCTTAACCCTGCTCTGGAGGCAGCCTTTTTAGGAGGGAGAAAGGAGTTCGGTCTCTAGGGCCCATTCAGTTCCTGGCCTCTTTACTGAAGAAGGCTGGTTGAAAACATTTCTGTCAGAAAATGGAGTTTTGCTGAAATCTAAATTATCCAGGGGGAAAAGATCAATTTGCCAAGAATTTTCTCTCATGTGAAACAAAACGAAACGTTTTGTTCCGGATCAATGTTCATCTCTGAGGGGCTCATAAGAACTGTAGTTCCACGGCCCTCCTGCTCCCATTCTCCTCTATCAAGCAAGTTCCCCATCCAGACTACACTTCCCATGATGCACAGCGGTGTCTCCCTGTGGCTGAGCTACCGCAGCACCTCTTAAGTCTCCCATGATGCACCACAGTGGCTGAGGGTCAGGGAGATTAATATCAACATTTCATAAACCAATAAACTGAAACTTTTCCGAATGGAATTTTACTGGAACTTTCTGCTCCACGAAAAGTGTCACTATTTCAACTTTTCGCCCAGATTCAGGACAAAACTAGGTATCGAAATATTGGAATTTCCATGGTCTGGACATTCCGACTTTCAATCAGCTCTACCGCTGGCCCTGCCCAATAGCGTTATTAGAGGTGGTGGGTTTTGTGTTGTCTACTCCCCAAATTCAAAGTACCTTAAAGTGAATGAAATCTTCTAAACAGTTTAAAAAACAACATGGAAATAAAGAGACTGATTCAACGTCTATCGTGCACTAGCAGCCAGTATCCGAAAGGGAGCCTTTGCCAACAGCTATTATATAAGACATCCTCAAAAATGTCTTCGCCGCTCAAACCGGAAAGATCACAAAGTGGGCAATCAAATAAAGGAAAGATGCTATGGAATGAGAATGCTCGAGTAATCAGAATGTATTGTTTTTTGAAAAAATCTGACGCCAACTGCTCCATCTGCAGCTTTACTAGGCAGAGAGCTCATCTGAAATGATTGGCCACTGAAGTGGGTCTGTGAGCAGTGTGTGTAAGAAGCGCAGCTCCTAGCTGCGTTCAGCAATTGTTCTCTTCCCCGTCTCTTATTTTGAGGAGTTGCTGTTTGTGTCAGGGCTGCGGCCAATTACTCTGCAAGATCCTTTTATATTTAGGCTGGGAAGGGTTAGATTTTTAACAGTGAATGTCGATTTCACCGAATGCACAAAAACCGACAGAAAAATATTTCCATCAATAATAATCAAAATTTACACATAAGCAAACTAAGAAAAATGCTTCTTGAGAACATTCAATTAGAGTTTGATTTAAGGATATTTACTTTGTGTATCTTGACATGTGATGTTAACATTGGTTATAAAGCTTTTTGAATCTCGGTGTCTACTATCATTAAATAATTGTCTAACTCCCCTGCTGTTGACCCCTCCAGCTTCTCACAACCGTGAAAATTAAATTTGATCAATTTAGATAAAAATAAGAAATGCTTAAAATAAACATTGATATATCCATCAAAACTATTAAAAAAATTGAATTCTGCCAAGTCTGTATTGTATTTGAATGCTCCACCTCCGATGAGATTAGGTAAATTGGCTGTGTATTACAGATCTGTATGGAGAAATATTTCCTCTATGGTACACACAGAAGTTTAGTAGCACGAGGTACACATAGATAGCATATGATGTATTGTGAGATCATTTAATGAAAAATTGATTGTAATACATACGCTACAGGGCTGAGCTGTTAGAGCTGTTTCAGCTTTCATGCTGAATTCCTTGACTTTTCGAGATTAAACGGACACTCAGTTTTCTGAAAATCACATATTTAATTGAATAAACACAAATGCCCTGGCAGAATTTTAAGGTCCGGATTTTCAGAAATAACTTCCAAAATTGTGGGCCCAATTTTGCATCTTCAGATAAATGTAGGCACAAAACTGCAGATGCAACTGACTGCGCTCAAGAATAACTTCCAGATTGCATCTAGAAATGAGACAGTTACACACCCTCGGTCTTGGGCCTACAAACTGGAGGTTGGGTTAAGGCTCAGCTAAAACTCAGGCACTAATCTACATTTCAGTATTTAGGCCTTTTGCTGACTTCCTGCATTTCAGTCAACTCAGAAGATGAAATCAGAATAATCAGTCTCACTTTTCTAAACGTGTATTTATATATATATAAAATCCAGGTCAATTTCTCACGCCTGCACCATCACATCATTGCATGATTGACAGTCTTTTTTGGTATTATTTAACCTGCGCATCAGTCTAATGCTCTGCGCCTGGATTATCCAAAGACGTGTGACTGTAAATGGCACAATCCTGCCTCCATTGAAGTCAGTGGCAGTTTTCCCTTACACTTTAGCAGGAGAGAAGGATCTGACTTCCAGTTAGAAGAAGGGCCTTGTAGTGTATGTCTACACTGCACACTAAACCCAGGCAGTGATTCAGCTTTGAGCCCCAGCCCCCTTCTGTCCACACACAAATCAGTCTGGCTCGGGTCAGCAAGCACTCAGGACCCAGATCCTAAGATGCTGTTAGGGGTTAGGTCAGAGGCCAAGTCTTGCTGTGACTCTGGTCTTAGCCCTGTCATTTTGCAGTGTCAGTGTGGATGCAGGTCAAGCCACTGACCCATCAGAAGGTCTGCATAGTGCAGGAGGGATGTGTTAGCAAGGCTCTGAGAACCCAGTCCAGCAACTGTGAACCCAAGTTTCCAGTGTAACCTAGATGTTCAAGGACAGGCTCGGAAACCCCAAGTCCACAAGCCCAGTTCCCACAGACCAGGGCTTATTGTGCAGTGTAGACACACCGTAAGGATCTAGCCAGAGGAAACAAAATGTCTAAGGGGAAAAAAGCAGAAAGCATTTTAGCAATCAGTACTTCATAGATTTCAATGCAGTGATGAACGCCCTGATTCATTTATAATGAGTCATTAATTACCAGAGAAATTACCAAGGCACATCACTGTATCATCTGTGTGAACAGAACATGAGACACAAAGATCCTGCATAGCTACAATTAAAACATCGCACAGAAAGAAGGGCCATCAGAGGGATGTTCCCAAGACAGACCTCCCCATTACGATACACAACTTGGCCAATTATTTACACCCTTCTTCTTCCCCTGATAGTGTCAATGTGGACACAACCCATCTTGCAAAGACCTGAGGGTCTGATTCTCCTCTGATTTACCCCAGCATAACTACTAACTTCAGTAGAGTTACTCCTGATTTACACCAGTAGAAGGGCCCGATCCAAGCCTGCTGTAGTCAATGGAAGACTGGCCGCTCATTAGGTTTTGGTTAGGCCCTAAGGGAGTGGCGACTCAGGCCCAGGGAGTTTAGATTTGGTACACACTGACCCCTTGCCACGATGTCCATCGCTCTCAATCATTTCATAAAGGAAGAGGAGCCGGACCACGTGAGTGGCCTGACCAATCGCGCAACTGGAATAGTGGATTCCAAACATTAAAATGCCAGATGGAGAAATCACTCTCACCTGTTTGCCCCGGCCAAGTGCAGCGCCCCCTTGTGCTAGACGCTGAACAAACACCTAATAAGAGACAGTCCTGCAGAGCGTACCGTCTGCAGAAATACAGACGGTGGGAACGGACACGGGCTCAGCGAGGTGAAGAGACTTGCCCAAAGTTACACAGCAAGTCAGTGGCAGAGTTGAGATCAAACCCCGATCTACCAATTCCTAGTCCAGTGCCCGATCCAGGGGACCACACTGCCTCTCAGTACCTTGCTTACAACAGATCCTTTGAGCCACCCTGTGAAATGAGAGTTCCTCCTTAAATTCCTCCCTTGTTTGAAGTCAGACAAACATTCCATGACTCCCATTACACGCACTTCCTGTAGCACAGGGAATTTCCAGTGAGACTGGATTTGCTTTCGCTGGGGAAAATTGCTTAACCTGAACCTTTCTGCTCGAGCCAGAAGGAAAGGACATTGCAACCAGCTTCTAAAACCTGTTGGATCTGCTGCTTCAGTGGGCTGGAGCCAGGAAACAGAAGTGATAATGGTAGCACAAGCCCAAGGGGATTTGTTAATCATGGGTTATGGCTTCCAAGGAGTAATACAAATATCTATAATGACTTTATGGCCACCGTTTGATTCTGATCCAGCACCCAGTTACGTTTGCTAAATACAATGTATGCGACATTGATGTTTGGTGCTCTGGAGACACACTCAGCAAGTTACGGTGAAATGGAAGCAGCTGCTATTTGTAGGCGAGTTCCCCTGGTCCTTGCTCACTTTATATAGGACCACGAATGTGATGGACACAGTCGAGATGAGCAAATAATGGCTTTTTTGATTGGCTGTCATTGCTGGAAAATCTCCCCAAAATGACTGTTTGGGGGTCAAATGCCATGTTTTGTTTTGACAACATCGAAAATGTTTCATTTTGGTTGTATCCATTTTTAAACCTTTTCTTGGGGGGGGTCTTAATAACCTTAGTGGAAATCTGGAAAGAAAAAGTCATTTTGAACCAAAAACCTGAATCATTTCGTTTTGAAAATGTCAAAATAAACATTTCAATTTTTTCAGAATTTTAAGGGTCTTTTTTTTTCCCCCGACTGAAAAAGTTCAACAAAATCAACCCAAATTTGCAAAACCTTTTGGTGTTGCTAAATTTGTGTTTCTTGTTGAAAAAGGGGTTCAGCCAGAAAATTTCACCCACCTGTATCACCTAGCACTTTGTAAGCACAGATTGACGTGTTTCCTGGCCTGCGGCGCCCCCAACCCAAGGGCTCCAGCTGGGAAACGCTTAGGCACATGTGTATCTTTACTCACCTGTAATTCAACACAGTGCTCAAACCGTCCTCACTAGCTCATGCCTTTGGTATGGAGAGCCATGGGTTCCACCCCAAGTGTGTCAGCAAAGTTGGTGGCGGTCACATAACTGGGGGCCTATTGGGGATTCAATTTGCTTTGAGGTGTCCTGTGTCCCCAGGAAGCATGTAGCCCACTGGCAGCATTCATGGATTTGAGGATGTGAGCCTGCTACAAAGCCTAGTTTTTCAGTTTAAGCAGTAGAGGCCGTTCTTCTAGTTCTGGAAGTCCCTGGTTCAATATCTGATGTTGGCCAAAATATGGTTGCCATCATAACGGGACCTGGCCTCTAGGAATTTACTGCAATAATAATAAGGCTAGGTCAGGGAATCTCAACATAGCTCTGCATTCTTCTTCTTTTTGCAAAATCCCATGTGGCACTTGATATAACCATGCTCCTTTCTAGAAGCTGTGCTTCCATGTTTTCCTCGCTGACTGCAACCCCAGCACTCAAGAGCTGCTCTGTAATAACAAACGGGCACAGCCACAGGGAAGGCAGACCTTAGTAAGGGAATTGATTTTGGGCTTCCAGGTATTTGCTAAAAACTTTTTAAAATGCCCCAGCTGGGTCCTTTTGAATTGAAGTCCACACACACTCACATCTAGCTCTTTTCACAAGCACTTCATACAGGACGTCAGCATCATTTTACAGATGGGAAATGGTAACGAATGGGACTTGCCCATGCTCACCCAATGGCAGAACTGGGAATAGAACCCAAGTCACCTGGGTGCGAGTCCAGTGCTCTGGATCCTAGATCACACTGCCTCTAAGGAAACTCACTTTTCCCCCTCCCCCCGTTTTTTTTGGCAAGGTTCGTGTGTTTTGCCAGGTTTCTGTGAAGGAGGCTGCATGTGGGTTAAAGGGAAGCGCAAGTTGTTAGTCTGACGGGTTGGGAGGATTTGTTATGGATGTTGGTAATTGAGGGGAATCTATTTGTCTGGCATAAAATAGTTTGCACAGAGGGTGGAGGGCATGTATTTTAGAATCCAAGGGAAACACACACACACTTCTCTGCTGAGGCATAAATGGCAGCTCCTGTCTAGCTTTCTATGCAGCATGCTGTACCTATCAACAGGGAGAGAATAGCTGTGATATTTAGACTATGCGGGGAGAACTCTAGTTCTGTCTGCTACTTAGAGCTGGGGGACTCGGCTTCAGGAGGCTTGGGTTCTAGTCCCGGCCTCACAGGTAAATCACTTACCCGTTCTACACTTCAGAGTCCCCGTCTGTGAAATGGTGAAGGGCTACGGAGCTGGATTAATTAGGGCTTTTAAAGCACTTTGAATTCTTCCAATGAAAAACATTATAGACGTGCAAAGTATTGTCCGTATTAACCACATGTAGAAAGCGACGCTACCTGATGCTCAGCCTGCTCCAGAACTAGGGGGGATGTTTCCTCTCTGATCTACAGTGAACATGGATCCCAATTCCTGACTACCCATTTGGCTCCTTGTCTGCCTGCAGATTGGGAAACAGGCATGAACAGGAATTGAAACCCTGTGTGTGGGGACATGGGCAGTAGTGATCCGCTTTACTCTTACAGCTCAGCAGACCACGCCACAAGGAGATTAAGTGACTTACCCCAGACCCCAGAGAAATTCAGTGCTTCCCCCTGCCGCCCAACACTTTGATCTAACCACTAGGCCACGTAGTTTCTGAACAGTAACATTACATTAGCACTAATGCAGATGACTCTGATGAAAACTCATCTCTGGCCTGCGAGCTGGCTAAGCATACACCCCCCCTACCATTAGCTCATTCAGCACTGAGCTTCAAAACAGATTTTTTAATGTCTATGATCAGATCATTTTGTTTAAATTTAAAAAATATGCTGACCCTTTGGCTTTGAAAATTGCCATAAGGCGTGGCTGCCCCTTCGTGGGCCCAATTTTAATAATGCATTAGCCAGTAGAGAAATAAGTGGGCACTTTTACAGCCAAATGCAATATTTTTAAAAACCATCTCTCACACTGGGGTTTCCTGATGCATTAGCAAAATTGGGAAAAGTTCACTTTGGAATTTCTTTTCTACCCTGCTTATTTCCATAAGCAAGCACAACGTTTTGGCTCTGAGATGCCTCTAGGGGGGAAAAAAAAGTAACAATGTTTATATTATGTCCAACAGCAACTGATATTCAAAGAGAAAGGGTCCTATTTTGTAACCACTGTAGGAAATGTACCATTATTACTCATTGCAAAGATATCATGATCCTGCATTCTAAGGAAGTATTTGTTATTGACAAGTATTCACGCCACAGCTCTTATGCAAACAAATTTCAGGCTATGGCGACGTTCACTTCGCTATTTGCTGTTCGTGGTATGCGGTTGGTCCCCTAAAGTCACAGGGTATTGTTTCTGCTTCCCGATGAGATAAACTTTTTTGAGGGGGAGAATGGTGTCTAAGGTATGCCGAATAATGCACTTTCTAGGACACATTTTTGTCGATGTTGGGGCTAAAAGTTGTGCAATTAATTTACAAAACAGTAAGAAAACAAACACTGCAGGTGCAAAGATAGATAGATGAAGTTGCAATTTGGCTAGGGTGCAACTAGGTATCTTGGGTACTTCTATGCTCCCCATTACCATAGTATCTGAGCACATCTCCATGTTTAATGTATTTATCCCCACAAGACCCCTGTAAGGAAAGCCAATGCTTTTGTTCCCATTGTACAGACGGGGAACTGAGGTACAGAGAAGGTAAGTGATTTTCCCAAGGCCACACAAGAAGTTTGTGAAAGAGCAGGGAATTGAACCTGAATCTGTCTTCCAAGTCCCAAACGAGCTCTCTAACCATGGGAACATCCTTCCTCCCGAATTCCTCATGCTGAAATTGTCATTAATCTTCACTGATTATAAGTGGTCAGGACCATAGTTGTACGTCTCTGGAAAGAAGTATTTGGAAAAGATTAGACCTACCCTGCACCACCAGAAGTGCGCCTTTCTGCTTCTTTAATTCAGTTTATGGCAGCAATTTTTACACTGTGTGAGTGTGACTGAGAACAAGCTCAGCCGCATGCCCTAGCCTGGGGAATTTTTTCTAAACCAGTTGCTTATTAAGCTTCTCTTTGATGAGTTTCCTAACTGAAAGCTTTGTTCCTTCTTATACTCAGCAACTGCAGGGACACCTGAAACTAACAAGTCCAGACTAATGTTAGACTTCTGTAAAGTTAAGATGCAGCCTATGCAGTCACGGATCATGGAGAACTCGAGTCAAAGCATATCCAGGTCATTTTTAGCAACCCATTTTAGCATTTGCAGTAGCAACCCAAAAGGGCTACACGCCGTACGAAGAGACAGGCCCTGACCGACAAAAGCTTGCAATCTAAATAAGAGATGAAAGGTGGAAGAGGAACAACACAACATACAGAAGCAGAGCCATCAGTGTGGTGATGGGCATGTGTCTTGTTAGTTCAGTTTTTCATTCCCACCCCACTGAGAAGGGCAGCTGGGGATGGTTTCCACCAACCAAAATGGTTGATTCATCGGGAGGGCTGCTTAAATGCAAAACCGCACAATGCAAACGTGGAGAAACAAGGAACTGGCCGGTTGAAGCAGCCACCTTTAACACACCTAGACCCAAAGCTCACACTAACTGCTGCGCCAGAAGAGTCCTCACCACAGAATCTCTTCCCCTTCCAACGCACACAGAAACACAGTGCAGTCACCAAACTCAGCACTCACCCAGAGCTCTCTGGCATGCCTAGACGAGCCGTAATTGGCGGTTACTTCAGGACGACACCTAGCAGCAGGGAAAGCACGAAGGGGAAACCCCGACAGGTTGACTGAGAAGCAGCCAGAGACTTCCAATCCCCTCTAAAGCCCGCTCCTGTCTCAGGGCCAGATTGGTTGCGAGCCCTCCATCCCCCGTCGGCGAGCAGTTATTCACATGAGGCATCCACTCGTTCCAAGGGGAGCAGCTTCCCACCAACAGGAATACAGGGTGACAATCCAGCCCAGTGAATTAAACCACTGAAGCCTTCAGAGCTCGGACAGGCGTGTGGTAGAATGAGCCCCAGCAATCAGAAATGGGGAGCCTGGTATGTGAATCTGAGCTTTACAGGAAAACAAATTGATCCCATGGCTTGGCAACCTTTCCCCTTCCTGGGTCTCTTGTACTGGGGCTTTCCTCCCGACCTTTGACAGCTTCAGAACCAGTGCAGCAGCCAACTGGGTGTATACATCCCTGGCTGAGCCACCTTGCCTTAGCCAGTCGTTCTTTGCCCTGCGGACACTGCCCGTCTATTTTTAGCAGCCAAGGAAGGGAGGCAAGAGCAGAACGGCTGAGTTAAAAGTATCTCCCACCTGGAGCTTTGCAGAAAGGGCTGGTGCCAAAACCTGGGCAAGTCCCCACGGGGCCGCCTGCATTGGCCTTTCTAAATGCAATATCAGGATTTTCCTACCTACATATATTAAGCAGCATTGCATTCAGTTAGGTTGGAACAAAGGAAAAAGGCTGTTAAAAGCCAGATTTCCAGAAGTGTAACTGCTACGGTTTCTTAGCTATTCCTGCCACCCGCAAGTGCAGCACAAGGGGGGTTTCTTCCTGCAGACAGAGGTTTCTTAGACTGCAAAGCCGGCACGCTCAGTCTGGCGGGATGCATATTTGTCCGCCTCTACCAAACCCAAAGATGGCCAAATAATCAAAATTATTCATCACTGCCACAGGCTTCCAGTTGGACTGGGAGAACAATTCAGAACAATGACTGTCAGTATTACTTATTGTTTGTATTACCATAGAGCCTAGGAACCCCAGTCCCAGTGTGCTAGGAGCTGTACAGACACAGATCAAAAAGATAGTCCCTGCTTCAAAGAGTTTACAATCTAAGCATTAGACAAGAGACAACAGATGGAGACAGACAGACAGGGAACAATGAGACAATACTGGTCAGCCCGACAAGCTGTTGAGATTGACACCAGTGTAATTGAGACAGGACTTCACTCCTTGTATTTAACTAGTATCTCTCCCTAACTCAATCCAAGGGGTGAAAGAGGAAGCGCAGCTTGAGGAAAATTCCCACATTGCACTGGGCAAACTCAGCACCTCCTGCTAACTGGAGAATCCACACAGCCCAGGAACCATGCGAGAGGACGGGTGTCAATGTGTGACTGCCGACTAGGGAATGGGATATTGTCAGACTCAGTGATCTGCTGGGGAACAAGCGGGTGTCCAAGAGTTGCAGGCACTGTGTGGAAAGCTGGAAAACAAATCGGATAGCCCCATTCCAGAGGAGTGCAGAGTCCGACGGGGGGGTTCAAAGGATAGGGGATGACTGAGGAGGAGATGGGGCCACAGCCCTGCACTGACCTAACGCAGATTATTATGGGTCCGAAAATGCATCCCAGAAAGTGCCAAGGGGCAGCGGGGTAGCACTAAAGAATGACCCAGGGTTGTCACGTCCTGGGGGTGCAATCCAGACCCAGGGAGGGGTTGTGTCACTGCCTATGCTGTAACCCTGGGCACCGGACAAGCATGCACTGAGGGCCTGTGTGTTAAGCAGCTCGGGGTCGGCGCTCTGATTCCAGCAGCCTGCTTGCCACCCCCCAGCTGCCAATCTTGGTTACCATTAGCCAAGTGACCCCAACACTCCCTCAGTCCTGAATTTTCCCAAAACCCTGAGCTCTGCAATGTCCAGCCATTTCCTGAACCTTTCAGGGGACTGGTGAGGTTTGTTTGCTCCTTTAAGGCAGTGCTTCTCAACCTTTTAAGAAGCAAGTACCCCCTAACTTCTGAAAATGTTAATAAGTACCCAACACTCCATTCTCCACAGGATTTTCTATTTACAGACTAATGTGAGCCATATGTTGGAAGAAGGGCTGAGTATATAAGGCTGTGATAGGACAGATGTCAGATCTCATGTGGGTAAGGGTACCACCTTTACACCAGGGGTGCACAACTCAAGTATGTCCCTGGGCTAGAGGTGATGTTGGCCAAAGCTAGGAGGCTTTGAGCGGCATGCCGATGCTGGGGAATATAAAGCGCTGCGCCAAATTTTTTGCCATAGATTTGAGAGGAGGAAGGGGTGAGAGAGAGACAAGGAAGGAAGGTGAGAGACACAGACAGGAAAAGAGGGTAACTGGTAAAATCTGGGGCTGTCATAGAGCAGTGAAATTGACAAGTTTTCTGGGCACCGGGCTTTGAGCCAGGGAGGGGGGCTGCCCCCTGGGCAAGTTGCAGGCAGCTGCCACCTGGCTACCAGCCCAGGAGGTGGTCGACTGCCACTCAATCCGAGCTGGGGCAGAGGCGGCTTCCGCGCCTGCTAGGAGCCAGGGATGTGGGCAGGCGGCTGATGCCCATCTTCAAGCCGGGGTGCTGGAGCCTGTCCCTCAGCTCGGAGCCAGGGCACGGGTGGCTGCCACCCAGCTACGAGCCCAGCTCATGGGATGCAGGAGGTTGCCACCGGGCTCCCATCTGGGAGCTGGGACCGGGTGGGAAGCGGGCTGCTGCCGCCCGGCTTCCCCAGAAGTCGGCAGCTGCCGTTCACCTCCCCTTCACTCTGTTTTTTCCCGGGTACCCCCTGCCTGTGTCCCGCGTACCCCTGTACCACAGGTTGAGAAACTATGCTTTAAATAGTCAATACCCAGCAGTTTGCCACTTTAACTGGAGTTAACTGTCACTTCAATTCAAACGCAGCACTGGGTTGGTTTAGGTTAATACGAAACAAGTTTATTAACAGCAGGGAACAGGCCAACCAATAGGATGAAGTAGGGTTGATCTGGTGGCCAGATCATGAACAGGTTAAGTTGACTGTTGACCAATAGGATGGACAGGTTAAGTGATGCTAAGTGAAAGAAATAAAGGTAGAAATGGTTACAAGCCACTAAAAGTGAAAAATACGCCTCTCACGGTCTGCAACTTCATCTGGAAAGGAAGAGCCTTTGTTTAAGATGGTTTCTCTCACCAACCAGCCTTTGCCCAGCCTGGCTGACGCTTTCTCAGTCAGGACCTTCCACAGAAGATGAAAGATAACATAGGATTTTTTGTCCCTTTCTTTTATAGTCCAGTGAACCTCTGAAATGGATTCCTCTGAAGGTGACCCATCGAAATAGAGCTCATTCAAGCTGTGAGGAAGGAGACCTGGAGTCTGGTGGGGAAGGAAATTCCATGCTGGTTTCTTCCCCAGCTGGTGTTTGCTAAAATGCAAACTGAGTTGTTCCAGCCCTCTCCAATGCAAATGAATGGTTTAGTTCCACATTTCCTTCCTATATGTATGGTCCCTTGGGCCTTTACCATACACACACCACACAAGAACATCAATGATCAGTGTATAATTAGTTTTCCAATGATACCTTACAAGACACACAGCAGGTTCAGTTTATGACATTAATAAATTGGGGTCCACTGAACTGGTCAGGCCAGCTGAAAATCACAACTAGATACCAATGAGCTTCTTGCCCTCTCAGACTGGGATGCTGCTAATGTCACAGGGTCCCCTGTACAGTAACCATGCCTCTGGGTTCCTCCATGGACAGCCAGAACCGATCAAACAAGAGGCCATTACCCAGTTAATGTAACTGATGAGAAGCTCACTTTCCGGGATGAATTTTCCACCAGATATTCATCTGTGCTAAAACCTGTGACCTTTTGGGGATTCGGAACATTTTCCCCCAGCGGCCGGCAGGACTGACGAATGAGACGTCCTCCCAGAGCAGAGCACAGCAAACCCCGTGCACCAATATCCCCAAAGTAATTCCTTTAATCTGCCTGGGAAGCTAGCCCATGGCCTAGGGAGCCCTCCCACTTACAAGAGGCTGTGCTTTCTCAAAGCTAGCTCTCCATCCGGCAGAGCCTGCTACTTGGGAAAAGGACGGGAGGTTGGGGGGGCTTTGAATGCAGGAAAGAACATTTTATTAAAAGCATTTGCAGGGTTATTCCCCTGGAATGCCATGTGAGAGGGACTGTGGCTTTTGGTTGGACCAGCATGTACAGTGCCACCTATTTATTCCCGGTTTTGCAAACACGATGAAGCAACTGGCAGGGCAGCACGCACTTTCCATATGTCTGTAGTGCCGGGAGCAGAGCTGGGCTGAATGTCTCATGTGCTCCTGGTCCACCCTGGCTCGCAGCTATCCAGTTCTTTTGCGTGCTGGCAAGCTGGGAGCTGCAGGACGGGAAGAGATAGGGTTGCTTCCCAGGCCTTTTTAATACTTCCCCCACCCCCCAATTAACCCTGCGTTTGTATCCTTGTCTGGGGAATATTTGACTTTGCACCAGGGATTAGACTTAATTTACAAAGATCTACGTGCAGCAGCATGCGTTGGTGCGGAAAGGCGTTGGTTACAGGGTTACTGCTCTCGCTCACCCTCGGCCATCCCGCTGCCACTGTGTCTCGGATCTAAGCCTTGGGTGCCACTTTGCAGCTATGCGTGAGCTTCCTAAGGAGATTACACTGAATAGAAGCCTGCAGCTCTGATTATAATTTACCAAAGCCGCCTCTTTGCAGAGAAGGGTCCACGGTTACGCAGGCATATCTTTTCCTGCTGTTTAAAGCCAGGCACCGCCAGTTGGGCATGGGGTGATTTCATGAATGTGCCGTGCAGTTACATCACAAAGGGAGTTAGCTACGTATGGTGGGGGGAACTCTTTCCACCCAACTGTGTGATCTGCATGCAGGGATGTTAGGGACAGGGACATAGCTCCCTGATCCAGCATGGTGGTTCTTACCCGGGACATAAGAGTCTCACTCACCTACATTTTCACAGCACACCCTCTCTCCCGTCCACCCCGTCTCCCCACCAGCATACTCTGGGGCCAGGGGAGAACTGACTCTAGTCCAGTGATTGCATTGGTGATCAGTTTAGCCCCACGCGTTCATTACACGTTGCTTAGGTAGCTCAGCCCATGTTCCCCACTTACTCCTAGTTCCTTCTTAATGGGGCCAGGTCTTTGCTCAGCCCTCATTCAAAGCAAAACTCCCCCTGAAGTCACCAAAGCGGGCAGGGAGGCCCAATGAATGCATTCCCTCTTTGCACCTGTGAAACTCCAGCCTGCCCTAGAAGCATACCTGCTGCCCTAGTTCCTACACAGGTGAGGGAACCCACACCTAAGTGGGGTATAGGTGTCAGCCGTTATCTTGCCCTACACCCCAGGAATCAAACCAGGCATCTCCAGAGCTCAAAGCATAAGCTACTACAGCGTGAAATAAGGAGCCAGAGCTCCCTAACTGGCGCTGTAACACTCAGATCTCTGAAGTTTGGGCTCAGTGAGGAACCTGCAACACACTCATCAGTGGGTTTCTTGTACTGGCCTCTGCCGAGGGCCAAATTTCATCCCTCCTGCGTGCATTTAGGGAGTTGCATGGAACCGAGTGAGACCTGGGTTCTTTCAAGGGAGGACTTTGGGTCACAGGGCTGCATCCTTCATTCCATTGCACTTTTATCTGGAGACTGACTCCAGCAAAAACAGCCAGATTCTGCCACGCCAATCTCCACGAGAACAAGACTAGCCCAGGACGTTTATATTTCTAGTATAAACCCGGGGCCTGATGCCAACGGGAGGGTTTCCATTGACTTGAACGAGAATAGGAACAGGTCTTTGAAGCCTGCTGGCGGCACTGGATTCAGCGATCCTTTGGGCATGAGCCTGTTGGTTGAGTGAGGCTCTCCGATTTCAGAAGGAAGCCAAACTGCCTTTGAAGCTCCACACCTCTGTTACAGAGCCGAGTAGCGCACCTAAAACCTGCTGCTATTTTTGGCTCCACGAGATAAGCAGGCAATATACGTTTAATTATCTGTCATAAGATTAGCCATGCTGTTTTATAGAGCTGTGCCATGTTGACTTGTTGAAGAATTTGTGCTGTTCTCCACAGTGCTTTCCTGGGATGTCACTGATATTTTTGTACAGGAAAACGATTCTTTCCATGTGCTGCTAACAGACACAAAAATATCACTCAGCAGACGCAGACTTCGTAGCTAAATTAATCACTCTGCTTAACGTGCAATAAAATGTTTATTTTCGAGCAGAGGAAGTTTGCGATTATGTCATCTGAGATCTTGGAAGGGACCACGTTAAACCGAAATGCCGCTTTTCCAAATCCCTGCAACACAGCATGGCATTTATACGACCCGAGTGCAGGAATTCAAGGGATCAAATTTATTTTATGTGCCAAACCTGTGCTCCTTAAAAACAAACTCAATAGGAAACCCATAAGAGTTGGTAACAAACAGAGGTGGTGGGTAGCAATCTTGCTTTAGCAGTAATTTCTTTAAAACTGGCTACACAAATGTAGGAATGGTTTGACCATCTGGAACTGTAAAAATCTTATTTTAGAAACTTCTTACAGCAGGTGAAGTGCAAATAAAAATACCCCCTCCACCAATACACTGGAGACACCACACTGCAAACAGATCAGAATTTGCCATCTTTTACAGCACATTGGACGTGGGTGGTCGGAAAGGTTTATGGATTTTGCACTGTTTAAAACATTTCACACCAACCATTTCGACATCCCCAAATTCTCTCCACAGAAGAAGTGCATTTTCCTTTGAGCTGTTTGTAGCAAGGGACAGAGGGCCCAATCGCTACCAAAGGGCCGACCGGATTCAGGGACCCAAACACCACTAAAGTCAACAGAAAGGCTCCTGTCCGTGCTGGAGGTCCTGCTCTGAGCTATTGCCACCTGTGCAAAGCAGGTGTGAAACGCTGCTACCGACGGGAGTGAAATATTTGCTTTTTAAAAGCATTTTACATCCACTTTGCACGGGTGGGAATGACAGCAGGGTCAGGTTCAATATGGCCCTCAGGGGCTATCAGCCAGAGATAAGGGACCCCAGAAAACAGCTGCCACTGCAGACAATCTCCACCACCACTCTGGTTCCTGCTCAGAGCCACATTGACACCAGCCCTGGGCATAAAGGCATGGCAGAATGGGGGTGGGCCACAGGTAGGGGGCATGCTGGAGGTAGGGCCAGGGTGAACCAGTTCCTCAAACATTCTGCACCCCTACAGAGGCCTTGTGATGAGGCAGGGACACGCTGGCTCTGCCACCCCTCTGTCACTAGCAGACAGTTGACTGTTGCACGAAGCAGGCAATCCTGGGGAAATCAATGCCATTCATGGACCCTTTTCCAATTGTGTGTGTAGTTTTGTGTCCAAGGGCTTCTCTACGCACACAGGCTGCACCAGTTCCAGCAGTGAGCTAGTGCAACCGGTGCAAACCCCTGATGCTCAGATCAATTTAACCCTGATTTAGACAAGGTTAGCTTGCAGGCGAAACTGATCTAAGCCAGGTTTAAACTGAAACGAGAGTCACTGTACAACGAAGCCCCGATTTAACTAACTCAGTTAAAGCCCCTCGCCTTTAGTTAATCCAGAGCAACCATCTGCACAGATCAGGTCAAGGAGGGAAAAATATATTCTTGACATTATTTTCGGGATCCGATCGCTCCCTCACTTTGGGGTCACCTCGGAAACTCCACCCACCGCCTCCGAAGTTAATTGTGCAAGGCGTCGTCTTCCTCTGCAGCTCGAATCCCACAACTTCCCAGCTACTGCCAGATAATTACACTATTTCACATGTTCATTAACTCTCTAATACTTTCTCCTAAATTACATCAGTTAATTATTGACAATCCCACTCTCCCTCCAGATCTAGATTAAACAGGCAAAGGAAAGGCCAGGCTTCTATTACACTCCACTTCAGCGAAAGCCTTGGAAACTAATTAAATTTACAGTTGATTCTTATTGACCTTAAGAGGCTATCTTTGGAATGCTAAGCGTTGCCTCTGGGTACGGGCTGAGATATTCAAATGATGGAGCACTCAGGCAGCCTTCGGATGAATTTATATTTCCAGAGGACAGCTAATGCCCAGGAGGGGGAATAAAACACTTTTGCCTCTCTATAAAGCTGATACATTTCCATCCTTAATAAATATTAACGTGACTGGCATTCGTCGGGCATCGGAGATGGGATATCCTAGGTGGGAGCATTCAACGCATCAAAGTGTTAGCGTTTAGAAAACCTCCGAGAGGTATGGAAAATGTCACGGTCTCTGTAAAGGCCAAGGGGGTTTATCTTTTTGTTCTCTAAAGTTTTCCTTTCCACGTGCCCTGGGTGACCTAACCTGCTTCCTTCGCCCTCCCCTTGCAGCATGACTGTTCATGGCAGTTGTTCACAAGCTACCCCATAGGATTAGTCCCACTGGCTCAGCGAGGGAATCCAGGCCTTTAGATTTACTGGCTCCATGTTTTCTGTTCCTGGCAAGTCCGAATCTTGTGCTCCCAACCACAAAACAGAAACTTGTGCAGCCCCCCGGGGGGGGGCAGGGAGTGCTCACTTCCCTGCCTCCTCCAGCCTTACTCCTCTTCCGGGATCTGTGTATGGAGCAGCACCTCTGTGCATGGATCTCCGCGCTCCGAGCAGCACCTGCCTCTATGGCATCGCCCACCCTGTTCCTGCATTGGCAGAGGGCTCTCCAGATGGCTCAGGGGGTCTGTGTTGCAGGATGGGAAGAAGGCTGAGGACCGGAGGGAGCAGAATGCATGTTGCACCATCGGGAAACGGTCCCCCATAGCGGATCCCAAGGACACAGCTTCACTGTGGAGTGGGAGAGTGACCTCTGTGCTGGTGGGCATGTGTCTGGTCTCTGATCAGAGTGGGCCTTGGGAGCAGGATCCTTAAGATTTGAGGCCCAGACCCCTGCGTCTTCTTTGTGCTTCATTAAATGAAAGACTAAGAAAAAGAATCCAGATTTCTGCCACTCTCTCCATCATAGCCCCCCGAAGGGTAAAATCCCACCCTGCAAGAGCCTTAAGCATTACACACTGGTAACATAACGCTATAGGCCCTTGCGCCGTCCCGGGGCTGCCACTCCTGGGGAGAGCAATGGAAATCTGGCGCGTCTGCATGGTTTGCAGACCGTGCTCCAATGGACTTTGGTCTAACTGGTCGCAGCCCAAGAGAGGAGTTTCAGCAACGGCTTCCCAAAGTCTGACTTTGAGTCTTTAAACTCGCTCCTCATGTTTTGCCTCCCACGTGGGACCCCAGGAGCAGGTGCCTGACATGCACAAGACAGGATTGCACCCGCGTGTTCTGGCGGGGCTAGGGGTGGGCAAACTGGTTAGGATTAGATAAGAGGCTGCTCAGAGTTTGGCCACAAACCCATACTGAATCCAAGCCCTTGCTGGAGGATAAATGGCAGGTTCGCCTTCTCCCCACTCCATTGTTTTAGGCAGCCAGGCACTTCTGGATGGAAGCGGAAGTATCCTGGGAGCAGCACCCCCTTTCCCATATGCCCTGAATCAGGAAGCGCAGATGCTTTGCAAGAAAGTCAGTCCTTCAGAGATTTCCAGACTGAATGTTTGGAAACTCAGAAGGTTCGGATGAGAACCAGAACCCCAAAGCCTCCGAGGGTCCCCCAGGACTTAGTGGAAGATGTACTGGCTCCAACAGATGCAAATGAAGAAGTCCCAGACAATGAGGCCCTACCATTTCAGTATCCATTTCTATCTAATCTATTGCGCTAACCTGGTCCCAGTGCCCAGCCTAAGAGAGCCCTTGTCTGGTGCCGTCTAGGAGCTACTGCAATACAAATGTAAAATAACAGTAGATTCCTATCTCTGCAGCCAACCAAAAATCCTAATCCAAACCCTATCAGATAATGGGTGTAGAGCAGTGTTTCTTAACCTGGGGTTTTAGAGGGGTCGCAAGCGCAGAGCTGGTATTGGGGGTGGCAAGAAAGGCAATTGCCTGGAGCCACAGGGGCGCCATGAAACTAAGTTACATGCCTCAGCCCCGTGGGGGTGGGACTCAGGCTTCAGAGGTACAGTAGTTTGGAAAGGTTAAGAACCACTGGTGTAGAGAGAAAGCACTGGAGAGTTCAGATAAGTATTTATTTGTCTGGCATTCTGGGAAATACCAGCATTCAAAGTGTTAAAAAGGAGTCACCAGTGGTCCAGAAGGAGAAACATAAACGTAGACAATAGAAAGCCAGGACCATCTCCATGCAAGTGCTCTCGTCCATTCAGAACGTGCTCGTTTACTTTGAGGCTGCATAATTGCCCCGGACCATTTCATACTCTGCATGTGAAACGAAACATGACCCTGGGCTTCAATTATCGGTCATGGAGAGGTTGAGCTAACAAGCTCATCTCTCTAACGTTTTCTAACTGCAATCCGTTGAGATGTGTTTTTGAGGCTGTGCGAAGGTTCACCTTGCTGGTCATTTCAGAGGGCAGGTATGTTGGATTCAAAGGGAAATTTCAGATTAAGACCATGCTGCCAACATGCCTTGCAAGATTAATGACCTCTGGCATTTAGGTAGTGAAGTGTAATAAGTCTAACCCTGATAAAAATGCATGCATAGCTGCATTAAATACAGATCATTAGCTATGGCTGGTAAGTCACCACGGCAGAATTCCAAAGCTTGGGTGGAGATAACCGTCCAGTGTTAACTGGATCATGATTTTGTTGCAGAGGAAGAAGTTCCCCTGATAAGCTGAAGCCATCACGTAAGGGAAGCAGCTGTTTGAGGGAGGGTAAACTCACTGACAGATAAGACGCAAAGCCAAAGCCTCCTGCCTGAGAGGACATACAGAAGCAAAACACAGCACATCTACAGGTCAGAAAGCAGTTAGCACGACAGCAGAGAGAACAGTAAAGACCCAAACTCGAATCTGGCCAGTAGACTGGGGCCAAGGGCCCGGCTCTTGGGAAATGTCCCGTGAGCTCTGGTTGATGTCTGCTTCCAAAGGGCAATTTAAACTACAGATAATCTTTTTACTCTCTCCCTGTCCTAGCGTGCAAGGGGGGCTTGCTGCATGTTATTTGCCATCCCAGAGGGCACTGCCTTTCAAAGGAGATTGTATGATCTAGTATCTACATTGTGCTTTCAGGTGCCGGGATGAAACATCCTGCAGAGGAGCAAAACAGAACGCTTCTTTGACACAAAGCAGGGGAAAACCCTTCCTCCCATTTAGCTGGGTGCTATCGACAGACATTTTGCAACGTGGGCACAGGTGGTCACAATTCCAGACCCCCTGTTTGCCTCCCTCCAGGTTGAGAATTCACAATCTGAGACTCCTATCTCCTTGGTGATAAAGAGCTTTCGCCCATTGTATTGTCTCTTTTTCTTTCTCGTGGACGTTCTGGAACGTCGGGAGCTGTACGCACTCTGACACCACGGCGATGGACGAGGTCTGAGAACCCTGACCAGAACAGAACGCAGATGAGGAGATCTGATCTACAGGGATTGAAATGAGACCTACCTGTCAGAACTGGCCCCGCAGAAGCAGAAATTCCCCTCAGTCCTGGAGGATCATATAAAATGAGCCTCCCGCTCTTCGCTTGTCTGGCTGTGGGTGCCTTTCTGGCAGAATCCCCGTGAGCCATCTTAATATTTAAAACACGGGGGAGGGGGAGAAGCACAATTTATTCCTTTTAAAAAAAATATCAGGAAAAAGCTTTAACGAGGCCAGAGCTCCAGCTTCATTACGAGACGGGACTGACTTCACATCGCCAAGTCTCGTTCTGGCTAGGAGGCACGTTGCTGGGGATAAAGGCTTTCTGGGTGCATGCTCAATTAAAAAGAGTAAACCTGGCTTTCCCGCCTTCCCCTTCAAAGGGAAAATGTCATTTGCCTGGACAGCATCCGGCCCGCCCGGGGCGCTAACAAACATAACAAGGGCACAGAGGAGTTTGCGGCACTGACCTTCTGCTCTTCCAACCACAGTGCACTACATGCTAGTGAGGTTTAGTGCTTGTGCATCCCCTGCCCAGCACAGGGGGTCCCCCTCACCAGAGTTTTGAGACATTTTCCCAGACGGCCAGATCCTCAGCTGGTCCAAAGCACTGTCACTTCATGGACGTCACAGGAGCCACACGAATTTACACCAGCTAAAGAGGCTCTCTGCCTTCAGCCTGCCTGGACTGTAATCTTTGGGACAGTGATCACCTTTGGATTGAGTTTGTACAGCACCTAGCGCAGTGGGTTTCTTGTCCCTGACTAAGGCTCCTAGGAGCTACTGTCACATACAAACATATGGCGATATATGGGAAGGAGGCTGCACGCGGACCAGCTCCTGAGTGCAGCCCTCACTCAGCCAGTGGGAGTTTTGTGTATTAGCGAACGGCCTAAAGGTGCCGTGCAATGGCGCGCCCACCACTTCCCTGGGGAAGATTAACAGGCCTCGCTGTCAGGACGTTTTACAGGATATTCTGTCTACATTTCCCCTCCTTCCCAGTTAAACTCCCTTTTATTATGCTCATAATTCCTCTCCCTCCTTGGTGTTCAGCCCCTTCAAATATTTGCAGCCAGTTATCCTGTCTTGCTCCCTTCCCCTCGCCCCGCTTAATCACCGCTTCGCCAAGCTGGACATATTTAGCTTTTAATCTCTCGTCTCATAAATCAGGGTCTAACCATTCCCATTGCTCCTTCCCTGAAATCCCTTTCAGCCATCACCTTGCAAACGGTCCGGGATACAACCTCAATCGCAACAGACACCTTTCCCAATGGGAAAATGATCATCTAAGCATCGCACGCAGCATTTACCACGGCCCCAAAACTTTACCCAGAGTCCCCCTCAGGGCATGTCTCACGGGCAGGGAGGAAGCAGCTCCCATGATTCTCAGAGGCCATGCCCTCTCCGGCAAGCCCCCGGCAGCATGCAATGCAGTGAGCACCTGGGGTGTGTCTCGAAAGTTCCATGGGAGATGGAGCCCCTCTTCTTCTTTAGCCACAAAAGCCAGATCCCCAGCAGCTGCTAAAGAATCTCTTTCCCCACTACAGAGCACGACCATTTTGGTGTGTTAAGAGGCATCTTCAATTAGCCGCGTCTCTTCCTCTGCAGATCTGACAATTGCAAGGGACCTGCCTCGTCACTAGATACTGGAGATGAGGAAAGATCTCCCCAATCCACAGGTTTTGTCCTCCCACTCTGTCACCTTGGGAAATCTGCCCTGCCGCATAAACTATCTGGTTGGGATCTGAGATATATCCTCTTCCAATTATGGGCAAGGTGGGATCTAACTATACACCAGCCTTCACAAGCACCTCTGTGTCAGTAGGTTTTAATTAACAGCATGGCTGTTTCAAACAGCATCTGTGTGACGTTGGTTTGCTGATGGAGGACACAGCAAAGCAACTCTTCTCCTGGATCAGTAACTGGTTAAAAGATAGGAAGATAGGGGATTTGATAGAGGCCGTCAGCTACCTGAAAGGGGGTTCCAGGGAGGATGGAGCTAGGCTGTTCTCAGTGGTGGCAGATGACAGAACAAGGAGCAACGGTCTCAAGTTGCAGTGGGGGAGGTCTAGGTTGGACATTAGGAAAAACTTTGTCACTAGGAGGGCGGTGAAGCACTGGAATGGGTTACCTAGGAAGGGGGTGGAATCTCCATCCATACTGATTTTTAAGGCCTGGCTTGACAAAGCCCTGGCTGGGATGATTTAGTTGGGGTTGGTCCTGCTTTGAGCAGGGGTTGGGACTAGATGACCTCCCTGAGGTCCCTTCCAACCCTCATCTTCTATGATTCTATGAAATAAAGGGTAGGAATAAATGGTCAGTTTTGAGAATGGAGAAAGATAAATAGTGGTGTCCCTCAAGGATGCATACTGGGACCAGTACCGTTCAACATACCCATAAATGAGCTGGAAAAAGGGGTAAACAGTGAGGTGGCAAAATTTGCAGATGATACAAAACTATTCAAGATAGTTAAGTCCAAAGCTTGTACGGTCAGTAAGAAGCCGTGATACTTTGTGGATATTGCCCTCCTTCTTTCTAACCAGGTCTTTGGAACAACCAAGAAGCTGCCCCCGAGAATCCACCCCAGGTTTTGCACTGAGGACTTCTGGAGTTCTAACAGCGCTGTATAGATACACATTCAGGGCAGACATGATCAATGAAGCTGATCGTTTACGTATCTCACCATCCACTCTCAAGTGTCTTGATTTATGGAGCTCTTTAAATCAGAAGAAGAAATATTGTCTCCCGGGTCGGATGTAAGTGAGGAAAGATTGAGCCAATTCCTCAGCTAGAAGGGCAAACTTGTTTGAGAACTGCCAAACTGGGTGAGTCATTCACAATTAATTTAGTCCGGGAACGCGACCTCTTTTTCTACTTGCAAACTGCCCACAAACGGATCTGGATTTTCTCTGATTTATTTCTGAGTTATTGTCCAAACCCTTCCAACGAGTAACCTTCACATGGCCTGCAAACAGCTCCCTCAGACCATTTGATGTTCTAAATTAGCACACGCTGGACGGCACATGTAAGGCACATGTTC
Source organism: Emydura macquarii macquarii (assembly GCF_026122565.2). Lineage (NCBI taxonomy): Eukaryota > Metazoa > Chordata > Testudines > Chelidae > Emydura > Emydura macquarii. Next base: position 5,003,798 of record NW_027133527.1, read on the forward strand.
CCCGTTAGCCTCCAGTCTGAAGGAGGTAGACTGGTCGAGCAGAGAGGTCACTAGACTAGAACTCAAGAGACCTGGGTTTTAACCCCTACCCTGCCACTAAACTACTGCCTGGCCTTGAGAAAGTCCCTTCCTGCCTCTCTTTCCCCTCTCTCTGTTTAGGCTGTAAACTCTTTGGGGGCAGAAGCTGTCTCTTGCTCTGTGGTTATGTCTAAACAGCAGTTAGACGCGTGCGGCTGGCCCGTGCCAGCCGACTTCAGCTTGCAGGGCTCAGGCTGCGGGGCCATTTAATTGCAGTGTAGATGTTGAGCTCTGGGCCCCCCCCACACCTCATAGGATCCTAGCCCAAGCCCCACGAGACCGAGTCAGCTGGCACGGACCAGCTGCGGGTGTCTAATTGCAGCATAGAAAATACCCTGTGCGTGTACAGCTCCTAGCACATCGGCGCCTGCAGATGCTACCCAGATACAAATAATAAATGAAGGTGCAAGCACTCAGGGTTATAAATTCAAAATATGCTTGTGTGTGCAACAGTCTCCATTTCAATCCATCGTTTCCCATGACCATTACTGCCAGTGAGCCCGTTCGTTAGACTACTTATTTCTTCACCTCTTTAAAACACAGCCCTTGGCGGCCATCCAATGCTCTGGATGCCTCTTCCATAGATTAGAGATCAGAATCATAAACAAAGGATACCCATATATGGATCTACCTCAGCCCACACCTGCCGTAGCAGCCGGGAGGTGCTTCCCCGCTTGGGTAGACAGACGCACGCTAGCTGCCAGAATATGTACCCAGCAAGTCCAGGTGGGTTTTTACTCAGCTGCCCTGCTAATGGTAGCGCTCTAGCTGGAGCACAGCCAGCATGCGTCTGTCTGCCCGAGCCGGGAAGCACGCCCCGAGCTGCAGGGTAGCTGTTCCTTAAGTTATTAGCAAACCTGGGGAGAAACCTTGTATTATTATAAAAACCCAACAAAAGCAAGTGAAAGGCAATGGGATTTACCCTGGAGGAGGCTGATATGGTTGGAGGATTTCTCCAGGGCTAAAGAAAGAGTCAGCTTTCAAGCCAAGGAAGCCGATGGCTGTGGGGACAAGACTCCCAGCAAAGCCAACACAGATTATTTTCCCCTTTCCTTTGCGCCCCTTTCCCCTCCCCTCCTCAGGTCACTCAGGCAGCCCGTATAATAGCAGGAGCGAGGCTCTGAATTGAGTCTGGTCACAGTTACGCCGGGCGCGCCTCTTTCAAAGGCAGCGTTGACAGGCTGCCCCAGGAACGGAGCTTAGGGGGACGGAACCTTTTTTGTGTAGATGTAAAACAGGTTGGACCCAGGAAAGGGGAACAAGCCTGAGTGCAGAGTTAGCCGCTCGCACCAGACATACAGTACCCCCCGGATCTGCATATGAATCACAACAACAGGCTTATCTGCAGTAAAGTTGGGACAAGGCAGCCTTTGTGACTGCGGAAAGCCCCTGGTGCGAAGTTATTAAACTATATGTAAGTTAGGTGCACTGAAAATACACCAGCCCTTTTCTTTTGGGGAGCAAGGTAGGCACTGAAATAACAGCACCTAGACTGAAAACAAGGGCCCGGAGCCACCGCTGGGTAACCCCATGCTACCGCAGACGGAGTTACATGCAGGATGAACTTGGCCCAGGTTGGGTATTTTTGTTCCCGACTTGGGAACGGACAGAACGAGGCGCCTGAAATTCCTGGTTCACGAGGATGTGGCCGGTCTCCGAAGAGACGGGCGCGGAAGCAGAGCTGCCACCTCGCTCCCTCCCGAGACCCCGTTCCCACCAAGCCCCCGCAGCAAGCTGGCACCGCTTCCGACTGCTCGGCAGTTGTGCCGCGGCCCCCCCGCCTCCGCCAGAGGCTCCCCATGGAGAGGCGCGTCAGGGCAGCTGTTGAATCCCTAATGTCCTTCCCTTCCTCCCCACACGCCAGGCGGGGAAGCATTAGCACTCCAGCAAGCTGCCCGGGAGCAAATTAGGCCAAATTCTTTTTGGCAACAGGAAACCTTTTTACTTCTAATTACTTTAATCTTCACCCCCCTTCAGAAGATCCAGCATTTCATTTCAAGTGACTCACAAAGCCAGCCACTGGCCCTCCGGGCACTTTCAATATGAGTCCTCCATCTATTATTTTTGAGTCTTTCAATGATTCAAAAAACGTGCAAATGAGGCTGCGGCTTTCCAATCAGGCCTGGCCATGAGCTAATTGCATCTAAGAAGGGAAACCTGAATATGCTAATGGAGGCAAAATAACGAGGCGACGATGCCCCCGGAATGAAAGCCGTCCCCCCGGCTCGACAATCCGCTGACTTTGAGACCCGTCAATTAACAACACGGCGGGTAATTTATTAATGCGCTTTCCCCACACACACACTCTGCCCTTTGCACCTAATTACAGTTTGATACAAGAATATCCGAGGTTTGGGCAGGGGGGATGATCCCCCCCTCCCCCACACACACACACAATATTTGCTGCTTGAAGGAACATATTCTGCGATCCCGAACTCTGACAGCTACAAAACCCCTTTTGCTTTCTCCAAAGCAAAGCCCCAGGCTGGGACCTGGTGCTGAGATTTGGAGCTTTTCGGTTTGAATCTGGGTGGGCAGCCATCAGGCCTGGCGACTGTGTGCGCCAAATGGGGCGTCTGGGTCTAGTCCCTATTGGGCAAGTGTCTGTATCGCACCAAAACCCGCCGCTGGCAACCGCAGCAGAGAGGCCAGGAAAAGAATGGGCCCTGGAGAGTGAACTGCCTGCTCTCCCCTCGAGGGGCAGCCCATCCAGTGTAGGGCTGCGGTACATTCACAGGGGCCGATGGGACAGGGAAAGAGAGCCCCAAGTTACAGCATCAAGCCTGGGTCTGCTGCAAGGCACAGCGATGCTCAAAACATCTCCCTTGCTCGCTCTGGGCTTGCAGACAGCGGGAGTTAGCCCCAGGCAGACAAATCCCTCCTTGACGCAGCTCTCTGGCTCTCAGCAGAGTTAGGCCTGCAGTGCGCACAAGTCAATGATCCCAGCGGGGGGCCTGACCCGGAAGCGGCCTGTAATAACTGTGACTGCTCAGGGCGGGGGCTGCAGGTCAGACAGCTATCCCTTTCCCTTCGCCAGCTCTTTACCTTCCAGACCCGGAGGGATTTGGAGAGGCCAGAATCCTGACTCGGAGCCGATATGAACATTTCCATTTCTGAGCCATTTTCACTTTAAATAAAGCTCCCCGACGCCCGGTTATTAACCTCCAATGAGAGCCGCGCACATTTCTGACACCGCAGCAAGCCCTTCGGAGTTCCGAAGAGTTAATTGGTGTCATCTGCAAAACACAACAGCACAGCCTAAAGCAATTATCCCCGAGGAGGGACAGGAGTGGAGAGGGAGCACATGAGCCAGCAGCTCCAGCAGAGCTGGGCTCGGGATGCTGGTTTGCGTGGTGTGGTCTCAGAGCCCATTTTTGCACACAGCCAGAGCAGTCTGGCTTTACTGGGAGACACGCCAAGGACTGGGAGAGCAAGGGAAGCTGCCGGTTAGTAGTGAGGGGCGTTAGCAGAGGGCTGTGTAGGAGGACAAGTAATACAGACCAGGTTTGGGTGTATTGATGGAGTTGGAGGTTGGGGTCCCGCCAAGGACTGAAAGAGGGTGGATTTATCCCGGTCAGTCCTGAGTGTCAATGGCATGGCTGAGTGGGATCCCAAGACCGAGACTGGAGGAGCTGGGTGGCTTCCAAGGAGTGGAATAGCAGCTAGAATGGAGCACAGAAACCAGGATACCCTGGGACATGCGTGGAGTAGCCTTGTACGTGATCTGCCCACACTCTAGCCCCTGCAAGTAGCTCCTCCTGTCCATAAGCACTGAAGCCTCAGAGGCATTTGCAGAGTTGGAGCCAATGGTGGGCTGGATCCCAATCTCAGTTCTGCAGGTCTGTAAATCCAGAGGGACTCCGTGGAAGTCAATGGAGTTAGTCTGGATTTTCACCCATGGCAATGAGATCAGAATCTGTCCCAGATGCGGCAGGGACTGAATCTGGAAACAGCCACTGACAGGGGAGATGAAGGGTCACCCCCTCTCCATGTGGTGGCCACAACCCTTTTCCAGTAGTTCTCCCCTCCTTTCAGGCATAATCCGCCCCCCTTCACTCAGCATTTGATTTACATTGAGATCATGTTAATTTTTATGACCCAGGCTGTGTAATTATGGGCAGTTCAAGGCCCTGAAGGTTTATAAGTGACTAACACAAGATTTTCCTTCTGAACCAATTGCTTTGGAAAATCCAATACGGCTGAGTGATTTCTCCTCAGACGCCGAACGCCACCGGCCCATGCACCACGCCCGCAAGTGCCGCCTTTTAATCTCAGCTTGTGAAGACAAGGAAGCCTTTATTCCCAGACGGCAGCGTAGGTTCAGTGCCTTGTCTCTGGAGAGCATAGGGGACAGTCCGTAGTAATAACGTTTCACTCCTTTGGGAGGAATTAAGGTGTTTTCTTTCCAAGGCCGGCCATCACGCTCATTTCAACAGGGTCATTAAGGCCAGAGGGTTACTAGTGAATGCACATAATAGCATATGATTATGTAGAGCAGGACAGAAGACACAGTTAAAGGGGCAGTTTCTTTTCTTCTTAAAAGACATTAACTTAGCGGAAAGGTGACAGCCCGAGAGACTGGAGTCCTCTGTTTATCCATCCTAACCGTGTGCTTCATTTCCAGTCTGGAGAGACCTCTGATGGGGTAGTGGGGGCATCTCTCATCCATTTCCTGGGCTCTTTGTTGAGCTTGTCAATAAGGGTGTCAATTTATGTCTATTTGATTATGGCTTCCTGTGACATGGACACCTAGTTCTGGTAGGAACTGGACCGCCACCCACCAACTCATTTCACACAGGCCCCCAGCAATTCAGAGATTCTAAGACCAAAAGGGACCGTTTGATTATCTAGTCTGACCTTTCTGTATAACACAGGCCAGAGAACTGCCCCCAAATAATTCCTACAGCAGATCTTTAGAAAAACATCCAATCTTGATTAAAAAAATCGTCAGCGACGGAGAATCCACCACCACCCTTGGTAAGTTGTTCCAATGGTTAAGTACTCTCACTGTTAAAAATGTACCCCTCATTTCCAGATTGAATTTGTCTAGTTTCAATGTCCAGCCATTGGATTGCGTTAGATCCCTCTCTGCTAGATTGAAGAGAACCATTACTAAATATTTGTTCCCTAGGTAGGTACTTATAGCAAATGATCAAATCACCCCTTAACCTTCTCTGTGTTAAGCTAAATAGATTAAGCTACTTGACTCAATCGGCATCAGGCATGTTTTCTAACCCTTCAGTCATTCCATTAATTTCACTTGAAGTTAGACCCAGCTCCTCAAAAATATTTAGGCACCTAAGTGACCCAGCAAAAAAAAAAAAAAACACAGCAAAAAAAAAAAAAAACAACCCACGGCTGACCCGTGCCAGCTGATTCAGGCTCATGGGGCTCAGGATGTGACGCTGTTTCGTTGTCGTTTAGAACTACTGTAATACAATAAATCTATACGGTGAGAAAAATGCCACTTAACTAGGGAGATCCTTAGGAAAGACAGCCTAATACTTAAACTGCAGCATTCCACTTAGTTCATTTAAAGATATTTTAAAAGTTAAATTCGTGAAAAAGCAGCCAAGCCCAATCTTCCCGTTAAAGCTGCTGTGACACACAAAACAGCTCAATTAATTCTTGTAATAACTAACAAATTGGCTTACAAAACATGGTTTTGTCAGCAAAACTACCGTCATCTGCCTTTCTGTACAAGGAGAAACAACGGAATGAAACCTTGTTTAAAAAAGAGCAGAGAAGATCATTCTTATTAGGGCATCATGCAAAACGTTTCACTCTGGTATTTTGGTGCCAAGATACCATGGTGATGGGCACACTAGAAGTAATTAACATCGTTATTTCATGCTAATGACTGGGAGGAACCACTGAGAATGACTATATGTTACAAGTTTAGCCGGTAAATTTAGCCCATTAAGGACTCAACCCGTTTAAGTAGAGTTGGTTGTATTTTTTTTTCCATCTGAAATGTTCTTAACATTAAGAAGTGGCCTTTAGAAAAAAAATTTCATTTTTTCAATTTTTCAAGACAAGACAAATTGAACAATTTTCCATTTTCAGATTTTTCCCTCCCTCCCACCTTTTTCCGATTTTGTCATTGAAAGAGGAATGCGATAGAGGGGGAGAGAAAGAGTTAAAAACATAAAACCTGACCCATTGAAAAACGTAGGGTTTTTTCTTTTAATTGAAAACTTACCATTTTTGACCAGATCCACAGTTAAGCACATGCTTAACTTTAAGCACATATTTAAACATTGTGCTGTACGGGAAAATGGTCAGCCCCAAAACAGTCAGCTCCAAAGTGTAATGTATTTGTTTGATTTGCAAATAGCAGTTTTGTTTGATTTTTTTTAAAGGGAACTACCCCACAGAATACCAGTGAAAAGTACAGGACTAAATCTTAGAATTAAGGAAATTCGGGTACAAAGAAGCCTGGCAATAGCAGTAATATTAATGCTTTACTGACAGAAGGTGGGAGACCACCAATTGTCCACTGTAAAGTGCACAGTTTAAGGATTAGCAGATTGGAGACGTTCAATGATGAGATAAAACTCGATAGCTGGACCCTGCTATAACACTCTACACCAATGCAGGGTTGGAAGCAACAAGCAAAACAGACCTTCCTAGCAGTTGCAGGCATTTCAATAACAGCTATTAATGAGTTGTTAGGTTGTTATTAATATTTGCACACAAACTCAGCGCTCAGAGGAGTGATACAAAGCGAGGGGGAATCTAGTTTCTTCTCTCTGTTGTGTTTACAAAGGGAGATTTCTAAGGATTTACTAAACCCAAACCATAAAAGAATTATTTTGTTTACGAGAGGGATTGATGGGAGGTTGGGGTGAGAAGAGAACGGGACATACACAGCCCACTCCTATCCGTCTGGAATGAAATGTGTCTGCGAAGCAGCAATTAGAAATCCTTTTATTGATATTCTCTCCTGGGTGTCTCTTTGATTCACAAGTGCTTGTTGCCATCGGGGGCAGCGAGAAGGTTCTGTGACAGGTGTCTTGCCTGTGACCAGGTCAATTGAGGGCTCTGGATCTCCAAATGACCCTTTCCATCCGTGAATATGTACAGCGTTCAAACAGCTTGCAGATGAAGGGGCAACAGACTGGAGATGATTTATTCAGGAATGAAAGGTTCACTACCCCTCTTAAAGACTGAGCCTCCACTGTCAGCCTTCATTGCGCACAATTAAAGGGGTTACTTAGCTACCCAAGTCTGTCATAACCCTTCTCCGTTAAATAAGAACAAAAACCAGCCCCCGATTCCTCTAAGGTACAGTGTGGTGCCTAAAACGGGGGCTCATCTCATCGTAACTGCTCAGAATAGCAGCGACATGATCTAACTCATTTTTTAGGGCTCCCGTGAGTTTTCCAGGTGGGGAAAATCCAAGTGTAGGCCCCCTCCACGGGACTATAGAGAGGTGACTTCTGCAAGAGCATATCTGTGGAGATTTTCTCACCTCTCGCAGATTTTGTCTGCAGAAGGGTTTGGAGCTCTTCACTTAGCCCATGGGGAAGAGAGTTCAGTCCCACGCTACCACCAGACAAAAAAGTTCTCGTTTATGGCTGGTATCTGAATACTTTTTAAAAAGGGATGCTCGCGAGGGGGGTTAGGTCCAAAATCTGGGGGAAGGGAGAGACTATGTTTGAAAACAGGAGGTTTGGTTCGGTTTTTTTTTAAATCATGCCTTGAAAAACAATACATCATTGCAAATAACCTTTGTCTAGATTTAAACAAGCCAAAACATTGCAACCTGGCAAGAATCAGAAAGTGAAACTGACTAGGAACAAAAAGTGTGCGGACTAGTCTCTGTCAACTGTGCAAGCCCAGTGAAATGCAGAAGGGGAACACCGCCCCCTCCCCCCCACAAATACTAGGAAAAATAAAGTTTTACAAATTTTCCTTCCACTATTCAGAAGTGTTGCTTAGCAACACCCGCAGGGACTTTTTAAAAGTATTTGATTTTTCAGCTGACCGCACCCCTTTAAAGATCTCTTTCTAGTCTCTACGATCTCCACATAGGAAGGACTTTGTTCTTTGTTGAACCTGGCTATCAAATCACTTAGCTCCAGCATTAACTCCTGGCCTCTCATCCCAACCTAAGGGATTGATCCAACGCCCACAGCCGCTAAGGGCGAGATTTCGCACTGACTACACCAGGCTTTGGACTGGGGCTGACGGCACATCCGTCTGAGCCAGTGAGCCCAAGAAGGGAGTGGAGAGAGAGTTGGAGGCCCAAACCCGTGAGGTGCTGAGTTCCCTTATCCCCAAATGATGCCAAGAATTGCTGAGGGTGCTACGGATCAGTCAGGATGGACTCAGCACCTGATAGTTCCAGACCCAATGACCCCGGTCTTGCAATACCCACAGAGAGCCCGTTGTAGGATCCGTGCTTAAGCTTCCCGCTCAGAATGCACTCGATCGCGTGCTTGACTGAAAGCAGGTGCTTAAAGTTGAGCACATACTTAAGTATTTTGTCAAATCAGGGCCACAGAGTGGATAAATGCAAAGCTTGGGTTCTTAGAAGCTGGTTATTAAAACTGATCTGATCAGTGTTACTGTTGGAATGAAAACACTGGTTATGGAGATAAAACAGCACAAACTCAGTCCAAAGGTTCCTTTTCTTTTATAACACAGAAAGAAATCTGCTGGCTACAGTGGCTGCTAACTACCTATTCCCAGAGCAGTAAATTTGCCGGCAGCTACCCAGCTAGTAATCCAGCAGATTATTACACCTTTCAGAGGGATCAGCCTTTTAAATATGTACTTCTTAAACCAGGCATCTCGTGTTTTACGGCCAGCTGAAGATACTTGACTTGCTGTCTGCAAGCGTTGAAACAAAAAATTATGCCCTTCTGCAAAGAGCGAGGAGGCACCAGTGACAAATTTTATACCTCTGGTAACTGGGGTTTCTTGAGCATGCCAATAAATAAGGAAAATTTGCTTTTAAAACTTTATGAGGCTGCCAAGTTTGGGGCTTTGAATCATTGCAACAAGACAAGTGTGGGAAAAGGAGCAGAAAAGAACGTAGGCCTGTTATTGCAGGAGGCCACCAAACTGAACTAGGCAAATGGGACACAATCCCAGGTGTGACCACACTTCTACAACAGACATAAAAGCATATGAGCCTCCATTAATTTTGTTAACAACTGGCCATCTTTTAAAAAAAACGAGGTTCCCAGTTTGAATATTTCATACCGAGTGCTGAGGCAGTATATTTTCGATCGAGACAATTTAGGCCCAAAACTTAGGTTCTTCCAAAAACAAACCCCTCAGATCAGGATAAGCATTTCTATGAACATTTTCCAATTCCTGTGGGGAAAAAAGGGTTTGGCTTTTGATTTAAACATTCTCCTGCGGCCCTGAGCTCGTGTGCAAAACCCAGGAAGCAAAACTGACCACTCTTTGTTTCATTGCCCAAGCTGTGAACAAAGAACTTACATGATGAACGAAATGAAGGGGAGGTGATATTTAACAGTTTTCATTTTTAATAATCTAAAGTGTTATTTGTAATACACACATAGGGGATATTTATATTACACACACACACCTATAAAACATGCACAGGGATTCACACTCCTTAGCACAAGTTAAGCACATCAATCCTACATCACTCAGAACACCCTCTTCTCTACCCATGAGAGTTCATCCTATTAAACACCAAGAGTCAAATTCTCAGCCAAATCCTGAGCTGACTGTGTCAGAGTATATCTTTGAAGTTAGAATTTCAGAATTGTTTCTATACATCTCCCTTATATTGCACCTTCCACACTAAAGAATCCTGTACAAACCATATACACAGGGACCGTTTTACTTGCCATTGAAACATAGCTATTGCTGGGGTGGAACGTTAGCCTTCTAACAGTATAAAACAGCTCAGGATACAACCTAAAATAGAATATTCTCTCCAGGAGTAAATGCAACAGGCATTTTCGCTGGGCACTTTAGTTACCCAAAGTGCAATTTGGCCAAGCTGCTGGGGCATCTGCAGCTGTGTCCTCATGGCATTTTATAGAAAAGATTCAAGATATGGTATTAAAATAACGAGGAACTGCATTTCATCCAGGGATTGGTACCTCTAACGGCACAGATCTCCAGCCACTCTGCTGACACACTGGTTCTTGGCTGACTTAGGGGGCAGTCCAACTTCCACTGAAGTCAGTAAAAAAAGACTCCTATTGGTTTCAGTGATTCGTATGTGGAAGTTCATCACACGCTGACTAAATGACTTCCTACACTGGCCTCTCTCACCTAAATAGCAGTAGAGGGAGGGCTCTCTGATATAAAATATCAATGAAACCTCACGGTGTTATGGTTCTCATCTTCCTTCCCTTTGAACCTAATCCACCAGCCACGGAAAGATACTCATGGACTACAATGGGCTTTGGATAAGAACCCACCATCCATGAAATACCCACGAATAGTAATGGGAGTTCTGTGTGCGCCAGTATCATTTGGGAAGGCAGCTCCTTTAAGGAAGCAGTATTTTTCACTCCCATGGTGTTACATCATGCACGCGGTTACTATATCTGTTATGTTTTGAAGAAGGAAAAAAAATGAACAGTTCAGCAGTTTTGCCATTGAGTTCTCAGTGGTACTGTGGAAGAGATGAGAGTCTGCATGGACCACATCCTCTTTTCCACACTAAGGAGGCGTAATTCACACAGATATGACGAATGTTATCCCTGCTAAATCACTGACAAATGGATTTTGGAAAGCCACAGAGGGGACACATTTATTTTCCTTTTTAGCGCAACCAGAAGACATCAGATCACCCACCCACAAAACCCTTCAATCATAAAGGCAAAAATCACAGTGGGTAATTAAAACCCTGGAACTGGCGCATTCAGAAATATTAAGGCTCTGTCTTATTTGTATATAAAAAAGGGTGAACTACTGAATATGACAAATGCAGTATATACACCATACGAAAGTAACCAGCAACACTGGGGGTAAATCACTGCCACTGTGCTCTCTCGCTGCCTCGTCTGTGCCGTTTCTTCTGGAGCAGCTCTCTAACTTGCATACGACAACCTGACAGGCCAAGGAAACTCTCCTAGGGAAACTGGGGTGTTTAGGAAGTTGGGGTGTTCCTAGGAATGATAGATTGGATTCCCATGCTTCATCTTGCCCAGAGGGAAAACAGAAAGCAAGACAATTAAGCCAAGTGAACAGATAATCTCTAGATCTTCAATCTAGGGAGGATTTGCAAAGGGATCTCTACAGCATCCTGGTAAATTCTGAACCCACGCTCACTGCAAGAGGTGCAAGCTGTCAATCCCAACCCAGCGCAAGCACACAATTTGCAGTCCCTGTTTAGGGGTCTGACAAGGAAGAACAAACAGAAGGAAGGAAGGATTCGTCCTTAATCTCGAGACCTTGCCCATTTGTCTCTGAATTGACAGACACTTTGATTTCTGTCCATTTCTCAAGTAGCAGATGCTGCCATGACATCTGGATGAGTCCCCAGAGCCATGAATAATTTCAGAAGAGGCTGCTCCTGCTTGTGTTTTGATCAGCAGCTCTTACAAACCCCAGCCTCCGACACTTGATCCTGCAGCCAATGGAAGACAAATACAGGCTCGGTGAAGGTGTATCTGGAATCTCCGCCATGAAAGCCTGCACCCACGCCGGTCATGAGCGCCATCACAGTCTGTGCCAATGAAAGGAAGAGCAGGAGCAATGGCGGCTGGAAAGTGGGAGCCCAAGTTTAAGATTTGGGCATGAAATATCTTCCTAACCTGAAGCCATTTAGCCACCCTAATGTCAAGGTGAAGGTTTTTATTGCTCCTTTATTTGGGAATGCCTGATGTGAGGGGTTGGACGTCCCCATTTACATCACACAGCCTGAGTCTCCATTGGAAGCTAATGCTTCATGGGCAATTCGGCCTTAACTTTTGAAGATGCTGTAGACAGATCAGATGCTCATGATAGCGAATGATTCATTCACACTCACCCGGACAGGGCAGAACCAAATCTATTGTGGGGCAGCAGCTATGCAAAACTCTCTAGCTCTTCTGCAATGCAGCCCATTCATAGCCCCCGGCCCCCGCCTCCCCACCCCTCAGTAAGACACCTCGCTTTTGACCCCCTCCCACACTAATCCACTTCTGGGTGCTCCATTCACGTCTGTGCAATGCACCTAAGTCTTGGCCTGCGGCACCCACCCTTCCTCTGGTGTTCCAGCCCTGGGCTCGCCGCCCGGATGCGCCTCAGTTCTGACTTGCGACACTCCTGCAATTTTCATCCCTTAGTTTCACCTCAGCAGAGGCTGCCAAAACATATCAACCCGAGTGAAATGAGCGAATCCCGCACATGGACACACACACCCATAAGGGGTGTGGTGATGAGGCCGTGTAGCTTGCCAAAAGGATCTGAACCCAGGACTCAGGCTGGATTAACATATGTTGCTTTCCTCTGCAGAGGTTTGGGAAAGGGACAGTTGGAAGGAGCCCATGCAGTCCCCCCTCTTTTCCACCTGGATACCTCCTTGCGGAGGGGTTTCTGTGGGGGCGATGGGAGGGAAGCACGTCATGAAGCAGATGCACCTCTGCACACACAGCATCACTCAGCTCCCAGGCGCTGGACCAAACCCAGGCGGGGAACAAGAAACTTGATATTTAGAGCTGGTTGGGAATGTTTTTTGACAAAAAACTCCCCCCCCCACCCGAAAAATGCCAGTTGGTGGAAACCAGAACAGTTGGTAGGCACGGGTCGCTTTCGACAAGTCTCCTGACAAAAATGGGGGGGGGGGGGGGGATTTATGAATCTGTCGCAGAGCCCCGTGTCAACACTGTCCGAACAAACCGGTTTGGCTTTTTGTTCCAAAATGACGTTTTGTTTAGAAATGTAACAATGTATATTTTTAAAGGGGTTTTTGTTGTTGTTGTTTTTGTTTTTTTGTTTTTTAAAGAAAAAGGGGTGAAATTGGAACAAAACGTTTTAAAATGATCAAAACTAAATCTTTGGATTGACACAAATCAAAAAAAAATTCACTTTGATGAGTCACGGATATGTTACAGATTCTCACTTTTTGTCCCAATTCAGGACAGGGAAACATTTAAAAAAATCAGGAGAATTCAGGCAGAATGAGAAAGCCATTTCCTACCCAGCCCTCCTCATATTCCTGTAGCACTAACTCCAGTGACAAAGGGGAATTTAACGTGACTCAACATACAACCGACACAACATGCAGAGACCCCTTTGCTACTGGGCACCTTGCAGCGTGAGAGGGATCTCACCAAAGGGAACAAGGTGAGATGAGGCCTCATGCAGCCAGGTTTCATCGTTAAAAGATATCCTAGACAGCGCCAGCAGCAACAGATTCCAACCTTGGGCCTCTCTGATGCTGCCCAGATAATCCCAACACGTAACCGATATTCAGATTTCCTCCATGGCACAAAACGGAAGCAGCTGTTGGAACCTCCGTTATCTACAGGACGCAACGGCAGAAGAACATCTGATATTTTGCTCTGCGGGATGAATCTGCTGCATGAAATAAGAGCAGACTCCTGAGTTGGGATAACTAATCTGGTGTGGAAAAGATGACAAATTTGGTCAACCGATGAGGCTTTTTTTTTGGGTGGGCAACTCGATGCTTGATTGAATTAAGAGTTAAAAAGCCTCTTCCTTCAGCAGGTTCTTTTTATTGCTTGAAGGGAAACTGAGAGGAACTTCAGCTCCAATTCTGATGGGCTGCAGAATAAAAAAAAACCTCAAAGCAAATCACCACCATGTGTGAGAGAACAGAGAGGATGGTTTAAAAGAAGCAGAAATATGGGACGGCTTTGTGGTTAGGCATAGGGCTGTATCATATAGAATGGCTGCGCCGCCACAGAGCAAAAAAAAAAAACCATCTCAGTTACTCTCATCAGAACGAAATGGATTAAGCGTCTGAGGAGGAGGAGGAAGGAGAGCCTCGTTTGTTACAATACCATCTCATATCATCAGAACTGTGTCCTTAACTGCTTTGCGGAGTTAAACCACAGAGGGAGAGAGGTTAAAAGCAAAAGGGAAAGGACGTTTTCAGCTTAGATTTGGAATGGGATGGGAAATGGATGAGGCAGGCTCTTCTAGGAGGCAGGAGTTATGCTATCAAATGCGGCGAGACCCCATCACGGGCTGGAGAGAGTCAGCAGCTAGCCCTGGCTGGGAAGGTTTAGTTGGGGTTGGTCCTGCTTTGAGCAGTGGGTTGCACTAGATACCTCCTGAGGTCCCTTCCAGCCCTTATCTTCTATGATTCTATGAACTGGAGGGAGAAGAGGTTAGTGAGGCAGTCTGCAGCGGGGCATCGTAGGCCTGATTAGGGGACCAGCTGTACCATAGCTAGAAGTTCTGCTAACGGCCTGGATCTACTGGGCTGCAAATCGCCAAAGAGGGGAAAGAAGGTTCTGTTTGTTGTCTTGCCTCCAGATTGGGATCTGGGGAGAATTCCACCTTCTCCAAATACCCAGGTACTTCCCGCACCCAAACACCTACTGGGCTGGAGAACAGGACTGCAGCCACAAAAGGTCAATTTTGAACTGGATCTAAAAGAGATGGGGCGTCAGTGGAGAAGGCTGAGGACAGGGGACTTTCTTTGTACCCATGGGAAGCTGGCCAGCTGCATAAGGCTTATAAGAAAAGCAGTGTGTGTTCTAGCGGATAGGGCAACAGACTTGGTTTCTACTCCTAGCTCTGCCACTGATCTCCTTGGGCAAGTCACTTCCCCTCTCTGTGCCTCAGTTTACCCAATCTTTTAAATGGGCACAATGATACCCTTTTGCAAAATGCTTGAAGCTCCATGGATGAAAGCGTGCTATATACTGTGCTGAATATCAACACCACCCAGCACATGATGGAGTTTGCTGAGTTCATGGGAACAGGACTCATTAGCTGCACAAACAAGCCTCCTGCAGAAAATTCCAGTTGTTGTTTTATTACTGTTGTTATTAACTGGTTTGCATAGTTCTGGTTTAGATTCCAACCCTGCTTTTCTTCCTCCTTTTAAGTAGTTATTTACTAGCTGCTTTTCCCAGCGCAGTATTTCATCTGAGGTTATGCCTCCGCCCCCCCCCCCCTTTTAGTTAACATTATAGGATTTTCTTTTTCATAGCGTTACATGTTTCCTATGCTATGAATTTCCCTTAGCTGGACCAGGTCTCTCATAAAGAAGGAGAATTTAGTGTTTGCTTCGAACGGTGGCATTTCTTGTTAAAAACTTCGTCTGAGACGAACACAAGTTCACAGCCTGCGTACTACACAGGAGTCGTCAGTTTTACCATCGACTGATAAAATATTACAGTGTCATGACATGAGTCTAGGCGATTATATGTTAATCTCTGTGAAGTAATTCCTACCAGCAGTAACAACTCTTTACAAGAATGGCTAAATCTGTGTCCGCGGCACAGGAGCCGTGTAAACATGTGCTGAAGAAACATGAACCAAAGCTCCTGCGTACTTATGGTCATTACCATTCCCCAGGCGCTTTTTGCAAGCGTAGGGGTGTAGGCCCAGAATCATGGCCACATTCCAAGCTGGGCAATCACGATAGCCAAGCATTTTAATTTGTAACACAATTTAGTCACCGAGTTTCCACCCCTTTTTCTGCTCACGAGCAGACTGCAAAACTCTCAGAATTGTCGGTAACTCAGAGAGATTTGGGATTTTCGCCACACTGGATGAACCATGCACTGCAAATATTCCATGGGCCGAATCACCAGCTCCTACCCCTCAGCCTCACGCCACTGCAGCAACTGGAGCTACACTCAGTCACAACCGCTGAGGCTATCTGGCTATAGGAAAGGTCTATGGATTTTGTAATTTAATTAGAGAGAAAAACAAGTCTATTCACATTTGTCATATATTTTGGATACTCACCCTGCTGTGTGTCTGCATGGGATTGGAGCTGGGAACTGAAACAAAAAAATCAACTGGGGCAGAGGGATGGAAAATGTATTTGAAAAGGTTTCAAGAGCTCATCAGACCAGGATATTCCCACCCTGTTTCCAGCCACCATCATTAGTTGATTTAGGGTAAAAAATAATGTAATGGGTCTTATATGTAACTATGTAACTACTCACCACCCTCATCTCCTCTCATCGAGCTACTGTATCTCGACCCAGGCTGGATTAACAAATGCTCACTGCAGACGCTCTAAATGCAGTTTTCCCTTCTCTACCCCTGCGCCTTCCATGGGCTCCTTAAACACGCCTGGGAGTGTAAAGCGCGGACTAACGAGCCGCGTTGAGCTCATGTGTTAAGCTATGGAAAATGCATTAGCTAGTCCCAGCCGCTGTCAGTCCGCCCCGGACAGCAGACATCACAAAACCACAAAAGCCAAGATCTGCCTTCATCATCACTGTTCAGCAGGAGGCTGGGCTGGAGCTGGCCCTGTCCGCGGTGTCTCCTGTATCTATCCGGGAGCACTGTCCAGCACAGTGCGGCTGCTACGGGGCCAGGAATTAAACCCCTCCTTTGGCTGGCGTGACTTTGGAATCAGGGGTAATTCAGGGAGAGAAGAAAGAAGGACTAAAGGACAGGGCGTCCTGGCCCCTGATCATTCTGTCTAGTCTTTTCAGCCGGTGCTGGGCTGAACACGCCCTGGGCTCCAGGACTGGTGTGTGCAAACCCCAGTGCTGGGTGGAGGAATTCATTTCCTAGCAGGCCTGGGGGAACAAACTGAAAGGCATGTTTGTGGTTACCCTGAGCTCCTTTTCACGGGCACAAGCTTGAAAGCCCTTGCTCAGGCAGACCTCCCAGCGGCCTCAAGCAGAGCACGGTCAGTCCCCGGGTGGTTTGGAGGGGGACGTGCTTCGACCCTTTGCTCTCACGTAGATCCAGCACCAAGGTCCTCGACTTGCACGCAGCTCCACCCAATGGAGTGGGAGGGAGGGTAGAGACCTGGTCCCTCTGCTAGGGGGTCAGGAGAGGGACAGCAAAGACGGCCTTTGCACTGGACCGTCCCCTGGCATCGTGCTAAACTAGATTGGCAGCCAGCAGCCTTCAGGGGTTCATACAGCAGCTGGGGATCAGTTGGCTGTAGGGGAGCGTCTTTTCCGTGAGCACGGAGGTGGGGGGCAGCAGGAATTTGGGGTGGCAGAGAAATCTCTATACCACTGATTGGGCTGGCTTGGGGGAACGCAAACCACACACATCAGAGGCGGGGCTCCAGTCTCCCAGGTGAATTAAAGCCAGGCGCTGTTTCCAGCCAATGTGGCTTGCTGTCAAACGATGCTAGAAAACATCCCAGAGGCTAGATTCTGGACCTTGCAACCATTTCGGGATGCCCCGCACGTGCCTGGCCTTCCCCCGGCCTGCCAGAGGAAAAGCCCCGAGGCCATGCTGGCTTCTGGGCATCTGGCAGCAAGGGGACGCTGCAGTGAAGAAGCAAAGCAATTAATTCAGTAGTTCTCACACAGGACAGTGAGCAGCAGCTCAGGTGGGTCTGAGGAGCACGTCTAGACAACAGCAAGGGCTGAGGAGGTTTGCTAGGGACACGAGAGCCAATCAGCTCCTGCCTTTACGCAGAGCTCAGCTCTCAACCCTGACTGAGCGTGGAGGGAAATTAGCGGCAGGGGAACCCAGGGAAACCCTTTCCAGAAGCACCTGATCTAGGAGGAGTTGGGTGCCCCGATCATTTTCTGGTAGCAGCAGCCCATAGGTGCCACTGCAACCAGGGTGCAAGTCAGGGCAGCTCTAATCCATGCCAGGCGTTGAACCAGGCAGCCCCAAGATAGGAAAGCATGAGTCCCCGTGCGGGGCTCAGCCCCCCTAAGGATGACTTGTCCCCCCAGATGGCTGAAGACCGTTTCAGCGTATGCCCCACTCCAACGGGTTGTGGGAATCCAGCCCCTTGTGCTTCTGTTCCACGGTAGGTCTGCCCGTACCGAGCAGCTAGGAAACCCGCAGCAGAGGAAACCCGGCCATGCCTTCGAATCACAGCCGCTGTAATTCAAACCAGATCAGAAGCCGCCATCTGCCTTTTGTCAACAGCACGAGATGAAAATCTGAGCCAGGCCAGCGTTGACGTTTGGCTGTAAACTCTGAACAGGGCAGCCTGCCCTACCTGGCTGTAAAGATTTCAACAGGCCGCTTTGGGATCGATGGGAAATTGCTCCGGGGATGATAATTACACATCCCCTTCACCATGCAGAATCGCTTGTGGTTGGGGAAGGCGGGGCTGGCCAAATGGGATCACTAGCACGTCATAAACCTTGGTGGCGGGGCTTGCTCTGAACTGGGTAGGAGCAACGGAGTTCACGGCGGCTTTTCGATTAGGTTTGGAGGCTGGCCTGCAGGAAATTTACCTCCGAGTCACACAGGGCTTTGTTCACTGCCGCCTTACACGGGCCTGGCGCTGGAGTAACTCTGCTGGCTTCAGTGGAATCACACCCCCAGAGTAACCAGCAGTGAGTCAGCCCCATCTTATTTCCTTCTAGGAAATGGACCACAAGATGGAGGAGAACAATGTGTCGGAGTAAAACATCTGATGAGGCAGGAGGCTAAAGAGCCGCTCAGACGCCTGCAGAATAGCGCTGAGAAATTCCCCCCCCCCCGCCAAAAGTTTCACAGAACCTCACCCACGGGGCTAAGTGCTGCGGAAGACCCTGGCCCAGGATTCGGCCCCAGCGCACAGGAGAGGGGGTGCAGGGGTGACGCGTTGCAGCTGCGGCCCTCAGAGCTCTCCTGGCATATGCACAGGCCTGGCGGATGCCACGTGTGCCCCACCCAGCCTGCTTCATGGGATTTGGGCTAGCCCCTGCAACAATGGGCACACGGCACAGAGAGTTCCCCCCCCCCTCCCCGCCCCAGCCCCATACCACTGTGATGAGCCCTGAGTTCAAAGAGCTGCCCCCTCTGCCCCTAGGTTCTGTTCAGAGCACAGGTATAGTCCAAAACCAAACCGATTCAGCTAGTTACGTATATCTTCAGTGCCAACAGGGCCACAGCGTTATCGGGCCAGGGCCGAGAACCAAGAAGTGACACTGACCATAAAATCAAAGAGAAACTGACGGGGCTAGTGTGTCTAGCTAAAGAAACCGATCCATACACTTGCCTTAGCCACAATCTATGGGGTTCCTGCTGTGAGCAGAACGAGCGATCAGTTGCGTTACCCAATACTTACACTGGTGCAACGGAGATCAGAATCCAGCCTTGGCCCTTAGCCGCCTGCCATTTGACATGGAGCAGACTGGCGCTGCGTTTCCATATAGATACAACCTGTCCACGCCCACCCCCGCACTGCCTGCACCAGGGGAAGAAAAGGGTTCCTTCTCCCCCGATTAGTACCAGACTGGGCTGTCATTGATTGAAGAATGGCTCCCAGTTGAGTTGAGGGCTTTAACCAGCTGATCTGTCCCCATTTAAAATTCTTTAAACAACCGTGCAGTACAAAAGCTTTGATTCCCGGCTAAGATACAAGATAACAGATGTTCTCTAGATATCGGAGGTCCTGGTGTATGTAAATGTCTAGCCAAAACTTCCACATTTGGCTGCCCTGGATTTTGAATCCTGACCTACATTTTTGCCTAGTCTCCTTGAAAACTCAGGAACGATTCTGAAGAGGGAATTTTACTCTGTATTAAATATATAAACAGGCAACACATGCTAACAAGCCCAAGATTCTTGCCTCTGATTCTTGCCCCAGGTCCCTCTCTTCAGAGCTGGGAACGGGCAACGGCATGAATCACTTGCTGATCACCTGTTCTGTTCATTCCCTCTGAAGCACCTGCCATTGGCCACTGCCGGAAGACAGGACACTAGATGGACCATGGAGCTGATTCAGTCTGGCCGTTCTTATGTTCTTACAGCTTACATTTACTTAGACTGGACATTCTCTAGGGCAGGGCTCACCTTTTTGATCTGGGTTTGTACAGTGCCTAACGCAATGGGGTCTCGATACCACAATACACATCATAGCCTTTGTTATGTCGATACTAGGAAAATAAGTTGTATTTTAAACATGCTAGCTAATGCCTTTTGACTAATGCGATTTGAAACAGGACCTTGCACCTAGTGTAGACAGAGCAAGTAGTATTTAAAAGTCAACCATGACCTGGGAGCCAAGAGTAATCTTTAACAAGGCAAGACCCTGGCATTAGCCCCTGGAATAACTGATTCTTGCATTACTTGTCTGCTATTTCTGCACTCACGTGTGAAGGTTCAAGGGCATTAAGTGGAGCTGTTGTGAAGTTTGGCAGTTGCATTTCACGGGGATTTGTGCAAACTCTTTTCCAGCCTGGCTTCACTTATGTTAACACTCCATGAGTTTTGATTTGAGTTTCAGGTTCAAATGAACCCAATGTCTCTCAGTCGAACTCATCCAAAACCGCCTGGTTTCCACCTAAAAATCACCGCTCAGTCCCAGCTGGGGAACCTGAGCCATGTTTGGCGTCTGCAATAAACCCTTTGGATTCCATCAGGAAAGTTTCTCATGTCAGTTGCACGCTCTTTGGAGTGGGGACTAGGTCTTCCTGTGAGTTTGTACAATACCTAGTGCCTAGTACAATGCCTAGTGTACAATGCCTAGTTCGTTCAAAATAGCAGAGTGGACGTCACGGCATGGGCAGCAGCACGAAGTAGCCGTCCAACTCCAAGCCCCACAGACCCCCGGGTCCAAGCTCAGGTGACTGGCCCTCGCTGCCGCCCATGAAACAACACACTATTTTGGGCGCGGTAGCTTGAGTGGCCCTAGTGCAAGTCTGTCTACCCAGGCCGAGTGGCGTGCTCCGAGCTACAGTGTAGACAAGACCCCACTGACTTCAGTGGGCTTTGGATCAGGCCCTGGAAGCCGAAGGCACGACTAATTCTTCTCCAGGCCTGTATCTTGTACACACAGGGAGGGAGAACAGGGGAGGGACAGAAGCCTCTTCAGGGAGATTCAACAATCCTTTTAACCGACTTTCCACAGTCACAGAGAGAGCCCGTAGCCCTGTGGGGGAATTAACCTTTCAGAGAACATTTTTGCATCCACACCACAAATTCTTCTTCTGTTTACAAGGAAGACAAGAGCGCTAAGAGGCTCCTCGCTTTGCCGCCGCCGGCGGCTCCCTTTCTCCCATCCCTACCCAGCTATTTAAATGAGATGTTGACATCGGATTCTGCAAACCAGTCCAAGCTGCAGATGGTGTGTTAGAATCAAGCCTGGTTTTTTCCCTTAACCCTCACGCCATCTCAGTGCAGCTCGCCATCCCACCAAGTGAGCCTTCGTCCATTTCAAGCAGCCCCCTGTGACAGCGACGGCAGCTGAGTTTCCAGACCTTTAATTTGGTTCCACTTGTCATTCTTCCTATTGATTGTGTGAATGGCTGGGGGGGGGGGGGGGGAGAGGTTGGGCATGGAGGGGGAGAGAAAGCTCAGAAATACTCTGCTTAGCATAATTTCCATTGACTGTAAATGACATAACTGCAGACGGGGGAAGACAGAAAATAACGGACTGGGATTCAACAGGAAAGAAACCCCACCTGCGATATTTGCACCTTCGTCTGCAAAAGGGCAGTGGGCCATATGGGGACTGTCACTGAAATGACCCGGGGAACTGCATTAAGCCTTTGAGGTTTTTTCGGATTGCCAAATGAATACGGAAGAAGAGGAGAAGGATGCCAATACGGATCCGTGCCATGGATCACGGGTCACTTGGCATTTCTCAGCCTAACTGAATCCCTCATTAGAACAGGTCTACCCCCGCCTCCCCAGAATCAAGTGGTTGCATTTAAACTTTAAGCTATTCAGCATGTTAACATCCAAGCGCACTGGATCCAACACAGAGGCCATGCAGATCAGAGCCGACGTGGTTCCTAAACTGCATTTAAAAGATGCTATGTTATTATTTTTGTACCGCAGGTGTTAGGTGGCTTTGCTGCAGCTCAGGGCTATGAGGAAGCGCCCAGCCAAAACCAGACCCAAATCCAGAGGTCCTGGTTCAGTAGCCCTGACGTCAGGGGGCGTTTGCCTTTGGAAAGCAGCAGGAAAGCTGAGTGAAGGCCGCCGGACCTGGCCCATCGATTGGAGAGTGCTGATTTGACAGCATTATCTGAGCTCAGCACAGCTTCGATGGCAGCCGACCTGACGCCCCCCAGGGCAGATTTAATAGCCGGCAGGTGAACGGTGCCATCTGCATCATTAGCTCTCAGCTGGGGAGCCCGGGGAGGGGTGGGCTGACACTGGGCCCCAGCCTGGTTCTGAACGAGGAGGAGCAGCAGCCGCCTTGCATGTGAACAGCAGGGAGAGCAGAAGGCCACGTCACCTCGGCAGGTGCAGGTGAGGTCAGAGCAGCAGCAATTAGCATGTTCCATTGCACCAAGGGGAGGGTGGGGGCCGGCGGAGGTAGGAAGACCACAGCTGCGGTCTCAGCTGCGCCAAGCCGAGGGGTCTCGGAGGATAGGCCAGGGAGAGAGCTCATCTAGGCTGGCCAACCTCACCTCTTTGCTGGAGGTGGGAATGAAGTGCCCCCGTCTCCCCTTTTCCCGGATATTTCTTTTGACGGGAATCCAGTTCCTGATTCCTGGGAGGCTGCCCACATGGCCCTGGCTGGAACACGCTGCCTCCTGTCATCTCTCCCCCAGGCTCCGGGACTTCTTGGCCGCACGCTCTGTCTCGGCCTGTCCAGGGTAAATAGGACAGCGCAAAACGGGTCGATGAGGCAACAGCTCCCAGAGAGTCTGTCCCGTACTGGGATCATTGGGAGGAGATGGGGGTTTGGCTCTGCACCCCGTAAGGCAAGCCACGTCCTCCGTGCACTGGGAGCGCCTGAAGAGACTTGGAAAGGGAGTAGGGAATCAGCATGAAAACGAACCAGGTGAGACCGAGCCCTCAGCCTCCTGGGCAACCGGGTTCTCCAGGCGAAGTGAGGTGCTAGACAAAACAGGCACCTCCTCCGAAATATTCAGAAACAACAGCTTGCCTGGTCCCGGTCATTTCACAGGCTGCCCTCAGGCACACTGGAGCTTCGGGGAGCTACGGAAGAGTGTCTCCCTCGCGCTCCTCCTCCCCTGGGCCACGGAAGGTGGGTTTTTTGCAGGCAGAAAAGCTGTCACCTGCCATGGAAAGACTCTCTGCGAGGTGGAAATGGCCATAACGTTCCCCACAAAAAGGGGAAAATTCCCATCTGTGTCAGATTTGCAGTTCTGCCTGGGGGAAGATAAGGAACAAATTTCGCTCTTTTTACCATACACCCCTCCCCCCATTCGCTGGCAGAAAGCACTGTAACGTTCCACGCTGGGCCGCAGCACTGACGCAGTTACATGGGCAGATAACAGCTGGTTTCAGAGTGCTATGCTCCCCCTCCCCACCCCACCCACCACCCGGCCTACCTGCCAGTGGCAAAATTCCTACCAGCAGCAGGCCTGCAACAAGGAGCATCTCACGGGAGCTGCTGAGAAAAATGCAGAGAGGCTGAAAAAGGGAGATGAGAGAAAGCCAAGGAGCACCAGCCTGTATTTCAAAAGCAGATTGTGGCTGAAGTGTGGCTGCCCCCTGGTTATTTTTCTTGACAACCTGTCCAGCTATTTCCATACCGGTGGATAAGCCCCACCTATTGCACTTCAGTATTATCTGATAGTCGCTTCCCCGCAAACAGATCATGCTAAATGATCAGAAATCTGTCCGGATCAAGCTCATGAACTTAATCCAGCTTCCTGAACTACTGGGATTTTTTGGGTGCCTGCGAACACACACGTGTCTCCTTTGGGGATGTAAGAGGTCATCTCACCCACTGTCCCTGAAGCCCCAGAATCGGACCCAGCTGGTACCCACATGGAGCACATACAATGCAGAAAGGAGCAGGCCTGACGCATCCGTGCATGCCGCTGCACAAAGCCATTCCTCTGATTCCCGCGCACAGAAACGGACCAGAGAAACTAGGAAGCTTTCTGTTCTGGGGTACGTTTTCATACCAGGCACCATTCTGGCCGAGGCAGCTCCAACTAAGTCTGAGACATTTGCTGCTAACAGCTCCCAAAGCTTCTGTTAGACAATCTTTTCTCAAAGGCAAAGGCTCCCCAGCTTGGTTCCATTAACATTTCTGCAGAGGGTTGTTTTCCAGTTAATTAGTGTCTCTTGGTTGCTTGGAAATGGTGAGTGCAGAAAAATCCTCTCTCTCACCCACTCCATTCCCACGCAGGCACACACCCTGCCTCATCCACCCCTATGCAAGAGTCTTCACTTCCTGTCCTAAACCGGTGCTTTGTTGCCCTGAGCTGTTAAACAGACACTGTCACATTTAAAAACATATTTAAGGGGTTGGGGGGGGGGGAGAGGGGGAGGAAATTGTTTCACACTGGGCTTATCAGAAGCAATTTAAGCTTCTATATGCGATTTGGTGGTGGTGGCGGCTTTTTTTGTCAGACTGACACCCCAGAGCATGCGCCTAGGGTAGACACACTGCATCAGTCTAAACTATGACTTGACAGCAACAGCAAATCCACACTAGAGGTTTACACCAGTTGCACTGGTGTAGCAACATTAGTACAACAACACTGGTGCCAAAAAAAAAAAAAAAATCTATAGTGTAGACATGGCTGCAACTGCTTCAATATTTAGGTGAAGATTTTCCAAAGTGCCTAAAAGATTTAGGCGCACAAGTCAGTGAATACGTGCTCCTAAATACTCTAGGCGTTTTTGAAAATCTGCCCCTCAATCATTTTCTTTTCATCACTTATTTAAAGTCCTGGCATTTCACTCAGCTTGGAGGATGAAATCAAGTTTGGTTTCTGGTCAGATTCACTTTCAAGCTCTCAGATACCAGCACAACGCTGCAATGTTTGGCCTGCAAACACAGCAGATGGTGGATTGTTCCAGTTCCAGTTAAAATATCATTCACTGAAAGTTTAAATATTAATCCACAGAAATATTTCTATCGAACTGAACTCCATTTCTACAGAACCTAAATCCATCGGACGATGGCCCTTTAAACAGCTGCCACATTGCACACCAGAGGTGGCTGCATTTCAGTAGCAGATGAGTAGTTTCTGGGCCTGATTCAGCAACCTTTGAACAGTTTTTATTTACTTCATCGGACTTTAGATCAGCCCCTCACCGCTTTGAAGCCCTTCAGGGGGAGTGTACTATGGAGACACGCGGTACTGTTGTTATTACAGTCACGTCTCAAAGCTTTTCTCTACAGCTGCCCTGAACTTGCTAAGTCAGGATGGAAAACCCTGACCATCACAGCCAGGACCACCCAGCTCCTTCTGGGGCTTGGTGAGCACCCCCCTGGCATGTCAGGAATTAATTCCAGGAAACCTCCCATGTGCTTTCCTCTGGCTTATTTCCTTTGGCAGTTGGTTACAATAGAAAACAGTCGCTGGACATTCCACAAGCCACTGTCCCTCCCTCTCGAAAAGAAAAAGGGGGAGGAGGCAGACAAAGGAAAGAGAAGCACCTGCTGCCTGGAGGACTCAGCGTGGTTTGTCCTTCCTTCTGCCCAGATTTTAAGCCCCCAAAAGTAATTACAGCCTGGCCAGACACATCAAGGATCTGAAAGGACCCCAAAGCCATGAGGCTCCAATTCTGCTCTCTGTGAACTCTGTGCTGAACCTCTAACATTCACCTTTGAGGAAACCCCGTTGCTGTGCTTCCCCCAAACCGCCTTCTTCAGAAGGAAATCATCAAACACTCATCGGCATCAAAGCACGTTCCAGCCGCATGTCGTTAGTGTGGATTTAAACAAACGGTTATCGAGTGGGCGGCGATCCATCTGCCTGGCATCTGGAATGAGGGCTGGGAAAAGAGAAACAGCGGCTAGACATTTCCACCCAACGTTCTCAGTACACGGATGCTCGGTATACACAACAGCTAGGACCAACGTCCAACAGATGGAACCGTCCAGAGCTTTCTCCCAGCATGCCTTGCAGGCTGAGTGGAGAAGGATAATTAGGCCGCGCAGCAAGGCCTGGCGGGCAATGCATCTTAGCTTTGGTGAAACGAATTCCATATGCAAGGAGCCCTGAACAAGAACGTCCCGGCTCCAGTCCCCTCGCTGGCTGGTACGGTAGCTCCATCTCCTCAGCTGATTCCATAGCACACGAAGACGGAGAACGGCGGACCCCGCTGAACTCAACTTCATGCACTTAGCAAGTCAACAAGACTTCAGCAGGGGTGTCCAGATACACCGCAGGAGACCAACTTATCCCAATTACCCTTCCCTGCTGGTTTCCACTCTGTTCGCAGGCCATCTCCTCCAAATTCCACTCTGCCTCTTGGGAGGAGTGGGCTGAGGACCTCTACACAAGATCTGGCCCAAACCGCTCTTTACTGGTCTCTATGTATAACAGCATCTCCCATGAGTTCAGAGGAAGTACGAAAGACCATCCAAAAATTAGGGAAAGGATATGCAGCCGGATCGGCTGGGAGTCCACCTGGGCTGCTCAACGGTGCCCTGGGACGGTGATCATCAGCCAAGCCTGGGCGTCAGGCGAAGTGCGAGAAGAATGGAAAGATGGTATCGTGGTGTCCCGGTACAAGGGCAAAGGATCTCAAACTGTGTCTGCGGCAACGACAGGCCAACCTCATTGCGATCAGACCCCAGAGAGGTCTTTGCTCGTCATCTTCTGCTTGATGGATGCAGCCGCTCTTTAACAGACGTTGTCTTCTACCGCAATCAGGTTTCACTGTCGAGAGAGTCAATAACGGACGCTATCCTCACCCCTTGGCTTCTGGCTGAGCTGCACTGAGAACGTAACCGCCCCTTTCATGTGGCCTATGTTAGCATAAAAGCAGCTTCTGATCCACTCACCAGGCCAGCACTTTGGCTCACACTGGAAGGCAGTGGCGTTCCACGTTCGTTGCTAAATCTGGTGTGCGATCGTCACACCAGTTCCAGTGTGAGTGTGCATGTCCATTCCCAGCTTTTGCCGCATTTCTACACAACCTCAGGTGTGCGGCAGGGATGTATTCCCACCCCGGTGCTGTTCTGTTGAGCCATCGACTGATATCAAGATTTGCCCCTTCACACGTCAGAATCAAGGTCGGTCAAGAAGTGTTCACCGACCAAGACTACGCCAATGACGCTGCCTTGCTTGAGGAGAAGTCAGCAAATTTCAGACCAAGGTCTCCGAGACACTGCCCGTACTATGGGGCTGACTGTCTCCTGGCAGAAGACCAAGGTCCAGAACCTCAGAGCTGGGCCTCCAGAACCCTGGGAGCAGATGGAGTCGAGCACCATGAAGAACATTGACAAGTTCACCTTCCTCGGCTGCAAGCCGAGTTCAGACGGTCACAGAAAACCGGGTGTTTGACTCTGAATAGGTCTCGCTGACTCCTGCATCAAGTCCACGTCTCGCAAAAACATCTTCGTGCTGAGGCAAGGTTCAGGATCTAGCGAACCTCTGTACTACCTGTATTGCTATATGGATCAGAGGCCCGGACCCTCGGACAGGCAGAGCTGGAGCAGGTAGAGGTATTCCATACATGCTGTCAGCATCAAATGCTGAGTGTAACATGGTTTGACTTTTTGCAAAATGTCACAATCTCACAGAGACCTGGCCTTCCTCCAATCGCTTATTATAATCAAAAGCAGTGTTGCGTACTCTTCAGCCGCGTCATCAGGATGGACAATGACACCCCAGCACACTGTGCTCTCAAACTCTCCAATCAGTGTATGAAGGGGTGCGCGCCCTGACCCGACATGGATCCACCCATGGGATCACCCCAGAGATTTGTGGATTTGCAGGACTGAGCCAGATCTGGGAACTTCACTACACAATGCCTGGTGTGACGCCATCAGCTGTGGTCACTGGCTGGCGCAACAGTTCTCAGTAGACAATGTGTGTTTTGATGATGTGTGTGGTCAGGACACAAGACACAGGGTGTGTTTCATCTGCCCCACAACTTCTCCTCCTGCAGAGCTCCGCCTTCTGAAACACCCAATACCTTATTTTATCTCAGGATGAGCCATTCAAAAGAAGCGGAGCAGAGGCATAAGAAGTGCAGGGTGTCCTCTCCTCCTTCCAGGGTTGGTTGGGGCAGCTCTCATGGGGTGAAAGTTTTCCCAGTCAGGAAGAATTCTCCATCCCAAAACAGAAGCGACAAAAAACCCACCAACTCATTTCCCTGGCAATCTGGACAAGGCATTATTTCAAAGCCTCAGTATGAGGGTTGCGGAGAAAAAAAAAAAAATCACTGAAATAGGAATTCAAAGCTGACAGCATTTCCTCCCATGTTCTTACGTGTCATCTTGAATATGCTAGTCAGGGTCTTAAGCCTTCAGAAGTCAGAAGCCAGCAGGGCAGCTACGGTGAAAGCCCAGAGTGCTATGAGAAGTAGAAACTGCTTTTCATTTTGCTTCCACCAAAGAGGGAAATAAATCTTGCACGGCATTTTCCACCGCTGCAGCGGTGATATTTAACATATTTAATTTAATTTGTGCTCTTTACAGTCATCAACTTTTAGACTCTGCTTAGAGGAAAATACGTTCGCCTTCAAACACTTTCTAGTGTTTGAAAAAAGAGCACCTCACAAAAGTGTTTCCAACTGATGTGTTATTATTTGTGTGTATTGCGGTAGGACCCCGCTACGCTAGGTGCTGTACAGACACAGAACAAAAAGACGGTTCCTGCCCCAAAGAGTTTACATTCAAGATGTAAACCAAAAGCCAGACTTGCAAACCTCTCTCAGCCTGGTGAGCATTTACTCACAAAAGTCACCCTGAAGTCAATGGGACTATTTCAGTGAGTAGCTACTCACCAATTTGAAAAAGGGTGGCAATCTGGCCCAAATGCAATAGGTGATGGGCATGATCTAAGACGTAGATAGGTAGACTAGCCAGATACAGGCCCACACCAGAACAACAGATCTCAACCAACCTATGTC
Source organism: Emydura macquarii macquarii (assembly GCF_026122565.2). Taxonomy (NCBI): domain Eukaryota; kingdom Metazoa; phylum Chordata; order Testudines; family Chelidae; genus Emydura; species Emydura macquarii. Next base: position 5,032,679 of record NW_027133527.1, read on the forward strand.
CTGGAAGTACGAAATTGGGACCTGGAACTGAATTTTCCACATGGCTTCTGTCTTGGTAATGGGCCAGACCACAACACTGGATCCAAAGCGCATTCAGATTCTGAGGTGTTCCAAATGCAGACCAGCGTTTGAATTTTGCAGCCTTGTCTAAAAATTGGATCTCCCTGAATCTCTGTGCAAGTCTCCTTAGTCTCTGAAAAGATCCCTTCAGGATCTAATTAAAAGACAGGGAAAGGCAAACAGATTCCAGCCGTGACTATACCTAAGCAAAACCTTTCCTGGTGCAGGTTCAAGAAATATTTTTTTTTTCTTTTTCATATTTGCTGCAGCTTCTGCCCCACCAGATTCCATCCAGGAGTGCTCAAAGGTTACTCAGGTGCTATTTGCTGCCCTACCCAGAAGCAAGTAACTTTGTGAGAGAGCCAGTTAACATGAAGTTTTGAGCACAATTCTGCAAATTCAAGGCGGCAGCAGTGCCGGAAGTGGGGGAAGAAGATGGTGTCAGAAAAGCAGCTGAACTTCCAAGGGGCTTCAGAACCACAAGCCTGAAGATCTTGAGGTTCCTCCAATGCTACTAAGAGCCCAGGCACAAAGATTTTTGCTTTTTTCCCCCCCCGTTTCTTTTCTTCTTTTTTTTATTGCTTTAATATCTGATATCATAGAATTTTAACTGGGTGATTCCACAACCCTCCCTCCCAGAAAACTCCATGTGCCAGGAACATCTTCAATGCTGCTTCCTTAGAGCCAATGAAATTACACCACGGTTGAATTTGGCCCCTTATGGAAAAAACACTAACAAGGTCCATTAATTGCTGTCACTTTAAAATCAGGATGGAGACTTACTTTGCTTTCATTAGGGAGGTGTCTCCTGCGAAGTCAGAGACTACTGTGTTATTCCTAAACCCACCAAAGAACTAGAAGGAAATGTTTGTCTGCCCTCAAAAATCATTTACTCTTTTAAGTGGGAGACTCACTCCATAAATGCTGAGGAATATTGAGTATTTAATATAAAAGCAAACAGACCCCCAAGTAACAGCATACTTCGGCTTGGAAGGGTTACATTTTTTTTTAGCAGCAAACATCCATTCCATTGTACTCACACAAACGGACAAGAAGATATTTCCATCCGTGAAAATCAAAATTTACAGAGAGGCAAAGAAAGAAAAATGCTGCTTGAGACCTTAACAGAGTTTGATTTAAGGATATTTACTTTGCACATTTTGACATGTGATGTTGAAGATTTGTGTTTAGCAGTTATAAAGCTTTATCTTTTGGAACCTCACCCTCTACAGACATTCATTATCGTCCGTTTCCTCCCCTAATCTCCCGCAATCGTGAAAATGTAAAATTGATAAAAATCAGAAAAAAATCCTTAAAAACAAGCATCTATATTATCCATTAAAATTATAAAAAAAACTAACAATCAAATTCTGCCGAGCCTACGTATACTGTACACAAAGTCACTTCACCCACCTCTGAAATGCAACCCTCCCTGGAGGGGAATGGAGCAGCTACTCACTTAGGGCAAGAAAAATAAAAAATGACTATCTTGCAAAACTGAAATGACCGGGAAACATGATGCAGTGACCAGAGTTAGAATTTGCTCAGGCTGGACTGACAACCCTAACTCTGGCATTAAACAACCATGGTAGGATCTTCAAAAGACCTGGGGTCAAATTCTCAAAAGCACCTGATGGAAAAGCCTAAGTGCCATTAAAAGTCCATTTGGACGTAGGTTCCTAAATCACTTAAGCACTTTTTAAAATTTGCCCCCAGAAAAGAGGATGGCCTGGCTTGTCATCTCAGCTGAGGGACAGCTGGAGAGTTACCGCAAGAGCCATTTCTCTGTGACAATGTCGAGGTAGCTCCAGTCTAATGTCTAGAGGAGATAGGTCCCACTTCACAAGAAACCCCACCTGCACTGACCCCACCGCCTCACACCCATTGCTGGCCATCTCTGCAGAGACATCAGGGACTGAACGGGCAGTGGACAATGAATGAGCCTCTCACCCAGCTGGTCGAGGCTGACACACACTGAGTAGGCAGCATGGGAGTAGGATGATCAGATAGCAAGCGTGAAAAATGGGAGCGGGGGTAAATGGCGCCTATATTCGACAAAGCCCCAAATCTCAGGACTGTCCCTATAAAATTGGGACATCTGGTCACCCTACGTGAAAGAAATTGTATTTGCACTACTGATCACCGGGAGGCGTGTTTCATTAGCACTGAATGTATTTTTTAAACAGATAATAAAAATGAACCTTGCCAGAGTTTAACAGTACACAACACAAAAAAAATAGCTAGTAAGGACTGGGGTGGGGGGGTTGGGCAATTGCATGCCTAAAATGACAATGCAGCTGTGCACCTACCATGAGCGTGCCTGCAAACTGGATACATGCAATCCCCATCATTAGCCGGGTGAGCATAAAATCCAGCCATTTCCATGCACAATCACAGTAACCCTGTTAGCAAATTGGGCATTTCGCACACTCGCTCGCACGTTCTGCTCTTGAAATAATCTGGCCCTATTCTCTGCGGTTATTCAGTTCTGTCAGCATCCACAACCCCACAACAAGCATTGGCGGAACACTGATATGGTTTGGAGTAACATTCTTAGGTAAGATGCAACATGCAAAATTGCAGTATAGTATTTTATTGTGTATCTTTATTTACATCAGCATTTGTATTTGGTAGCATTTATTGTTATTATTTATTTGTATTGTGGTAACACTTAGGAGCCTGAGTCATATCCCAGGACCTCAGTGTGCTAGGTGTTGTACACAAACACAAAATAGGAAGATGGTCCTTCTCTCAGACCCCAGTTGAGACTAGGGCCCCATTCTTCTAGGTATTACAGACACACAGTAAGAGGGGGAATACTCCCAAACAGACAGGACAGAATTACTATCCCGATATTACAGCTGAAAAAGAACTGAGGCACACAGAGATTAAGTGACTTGCTCAGGGTTATACAGCAAGAGTAGCAGAGCTGGGAATTATGTCTACATCTCCTGAGTCCCAGTGCAGTGCTTTACCCACAAGCCCATTCTTCCTCCCGGCAAGTACACCCTGCTAGTATAGTTCTAGACAAACAGTCCACTCTGGAATTGGGCATACACAAGGCTGGTTCTAGGAATCCAACATGGAAAAGAATTTCAGCTTCATCCTCCACTACAGAGCCCAGCAGCAGGACTGGAAACCCGCGGGGCCTGCAGGACCTGCTGCCATAATAGCAGGAGTGGGTAAAATTTACTTTATTGCGGGCGGGATTGGATGGGCAAAAAAAGAAAAAAAAACCAGACTGCGGTTATTTGTGGGCAAACACTAAATCTCACGTCAGTTTCTCATAAATAGATTTTCTACCATGTAAAGCAAGTTTTTCTTTTTTTTTTTTAAATGAAGGTTCTAATTCTTAAGTTTAAGCAAGGGATAGAAAGAGATTTAATGTCTATTATAACAGGAGTTAAAGTATTTTTACATGGCTTAAGTAAGATTTATTTTATTCTTTTAGTAGTAAAACTTGTGTCCGAATTCTGTTTATATAGAACATATTCACTGACTTTATGGGGGAGGGTTGGTTGGTTGGTTTTTTTTGGTTGGGTTTTTTTTGTAGTAGCTTTGGGGAATCTGTCTCTCTTGCAGGATTTGTGGGATCTAAGGTTTTGCAGGTGGAAGTGGGATAAAAATGCAAGAAAATGTGGGAGCAGGAATTGCGGGGTAAAAATGGGAACAGGATTAAAAAAATAGTCCTATGCGGAGCTCTATTCCACTGCTCCTTTCCCAGCAAAAACCAGAGCAAAGCAGGTAAGCACGCACGGGCTCTGCCTATCATTTACTGATTGCCACCATGTCGCCACTGATCTGTTTGCACCCATGCCACACCACAGCAGCAACACCACGAACTGCAAGCCTTTGAAAAGAAATATCCTTCTCTCTCCAGTGAGATGAATGGGTCCCCCTTTTTCCATCTCCCCCGCCCCTGCCCTGAGCCATTCCCAAGAACCTTGTAGTTTTCTCTCCTAAATTTATCAGCAGTAAAACGTTTCCATGTGTGAGTCCATTTAGACTCTGAAAACACAGAGAGTAAATTACAGCTGGTGATTTGGATGATGTTTGTGGTTTGGTCCCTGCTTTAGGTTATAGGCTCTGGGATGGGCTTGAGAGAAGTATGCCAGGAGAAATACTAATAGATCCAGACGAACGGCCGGGCCAAGAAAGAAAATAACCCCACCTCGGCTCATTCGGTCCCTAGAGGAGTTTGCGATCCGGACGGCAGAAGCCGGAAGAGGCGCCAGAATTAAAGTGTCTAATTTGTTACTTGTTGTGCAAGCATCCAGACAACAGAGGAGAACAACCCTAGTGCGCCCACAAGAGTGCTAAAGTCAGATTCTGCCTGAAGCCTGAATTAACCTTTTAAATGTCCAATGTTGCAGATGAAGGAGAACCGAGGCACAGAGAGATCAAGCGATTTGCCCAAGGTTATAAAGGGCAGGGAGCTGGGAATTGAACCTAGATCTCCTGCAGCCTTTACCCACAACCCCACTCTTCCTCTCGATGGCGTGTTGTGCATCGGTTTTATTGATCGGCGCGAAGGCAACGCTGGTACGGTGCCAGACTAGCAACCCTAGACTGAATTCCTTCGTCTAGCTACCGGACAGGTGCATTTCAGGCGGATCCAAGCTGCCCACACCCAACAGAGACAATTCACCCAGGGACCCCTACGAGGATGGAGTGGGGAGCTCCCTCTCCACGGCCCATTTCAGTCTTGGGTTTCTTTGCTCAGCCTGCCCAGCAAGGGAGTGGACTGGAAAGAACTGTGAAGCAGACTCAAGAAATAACTCGAGGCCACTGATTCACGTCACAAAGGCCACGGAACATCCAGATGGTGATGGCTTTTGGTCCCAAACCCCTTGTTCTCGGTAGCCCCTTGGTGGCTCCTGTTCCTTGTCTTTCCTTTCCCTCATGCTAACTGCTTCTCAGAAAGTCGATTCCACATAGAATTATGAAAGGAGGTTGCTCCTTGTTCTGTCATTCAGAATCATCCTTGAACCCCCTTTCAGGTAGTTAAAGGACTCTTCTCTTTTGCAGTGACACCAATTTGGATCTGACTCTCTCCAACTTGCCTTTTTGTAGCCCAAAACTGGAACAATATTCTAAATGCGGCCTCACCAATGCCGAATAGAGGGGGTGACCTGCTAGCAATGCCCCTCCTAATGCAGCCCAATATGCCATTGGCCTTCTTGACAACCAGGGCACACTGCTGTTATCCAGCTTTTTAACTGTTACCCCCAGGTCCTTTTCTGCAGAGCTGCTGCCCAGCTCGTCGGTCCCCAGTCTATAGCTGTGCATGGGATTCTTTCTTCCTAAGTGGAGGACTCTGCACTTTTCAAAAATTTCTTTTGGCCCAATCCTCCAGTTTGTTTAGGTCACTCTGTACCTGTTACCCTCCAGGGTATTTACTTTTTAACTTGCTTGCAATTTACCCCATCCTCCAGATCATTAATAAAGATGTTGAACAAAACGAAGAGACAACGATGCCAGAGACATGGGAATCTGTAGGCCAGTGTCCATTCATCCAACCCATACTTGTCTTTCCTTGTCTTTCCTTTCCCTCATGCTAACTGCTTCTCAGAAAGTCGATTCCACATAGAATTATGAAAGGAGGGGCTTTCAGAATCATTGAACTCAAAGGAGTGACACCAATTTGGATCTGGCCCAGAGAACACGGGGGAGGAGTAGAAACGGTTACAACTTACGACAGCAAAAATTGTCGCACCTTTTCCTTTACTTTTTAATTGCGCTGAGCACGAAGAGACAACGATCAGAGCTATGGGAATCTGTAGGCAGTGCTTATCAAGAGATACCACGCCCAAATATCTGGGGTTCTAACGTATTTCACCTTTCTTAGCAAAAGCACTCAACCATGCGGGGGTACTTTTTAAGGTGACCCCTTTTATTCAGATGGCATCACTTCTGTGTCTTGGGGAATATCCCGTAGAGTCACCTTGAAAGGTCTTAGGGTTCCAAGATCGTTCTGATTTCCCCCACAATGACACCCACCTCCCTTGAACACTCAGCGCGAGGGCTGGCCAGAAAACAAGGATTCCATTACGCAAAACATTGCAGCATTTTTCATTCCACATGAAAACAGAAAATTGGACCGTTTGAAATTTCTCATGAAAAATGAGCGAAGAGAGACCCACTCACCCTAGCACAACCACTAGCCCAGTGGGAGGTGGAAAACCCAAGTTCTGCCTTATCTGAAGCAAGGACTTCTTTGAACCTAGGTTTCCCACGTCCCAGGGGTGTGCTAACCACTGGGATCTCTCGCTCTTATTTTGAGCAGAAATCCCACGAACCCGAGAAACCTTCCGGACAAAAGTTTTGGCTAAATCAATAAATGTCTGCAAAAAAAAAATGTTTGGTTGTGATGAATCGGTATTTTCCCGATGGAAAAACATTTCATTGATAACTCCCGACCCACACTACTCTGAGCAGTTCTCCCAAGATCAACGGCCCTTGAAGATTAAACCAAGGACCATCAGAAGGGCGGTAAGCTGGCACGGCAGCGCAAAGGGTTGAGTCGGTGCATTCCCGGAGCACAAGGATGTGTTGAGACTCAGCCTCTCCAAAGGGTTGGCTCACAGGCGCTCTGACCCAGCTGCCGCACACGCTCATGGGCAGAGCATGAGGGCCGTGGGAATGTGGGGGACGTGTCCTGGGGCTGCCAGGGAATGAGCTGCGGGCTTTGGCTGGCAAAGGAAAGTGGGCATGTCTGAGGTTAGGGCTTGAAGCTGCTCCCTGCTAAACACAACTACAGTGAGCAAAGTGGAACGTGGCTCTTGGGTGGATAATCCCACGTCCGGCCGGGCTGGCAGGCGGGGTCAGGTCCAGTCTTATTTAATATCTTCGTCAGCTTACAGAAGATGAAGATGTCTCCAGGCTTCCTTCCCCCTGGGCATCCCCAAGGCTCTGGGCACGGCCCCAGGACTCTCCCAGGCCCCTGTTCTGTGACGTCCGGGTGATTTTCCCACTCCAGTTCTAGTCATAAGAGGCTCTGCTTTCTGGCTGGGCCCCAGACAGACCACCCCTTCCGGGGTTGTCAGGGAACAGAAAAACCATCCCGAAGCTGGGTTAAAGCTCTCTCCCTTCCAACGGCATCCGTCCGGCTGTGTCATTAAACTGAGTTCACAAGCCAAGAGAGAGGAACAGTCCCATTTCAAGGTGAGTCAGACGGGGGCCCTCTCTTCCTTCTGGCCGTCAGGCAGAGGTAGTTGTGGAGCTCTTGCCTTCAGCCCGCCCTTTCTCCGGGAGCAGAGCATCGGAGACCTGCTCTCCCTCCCGGCTCTGCCATCAGCTGAGCTGGGTTTCTCCCTTTTAAGCTCCTCCCTCCAAGTCTGACCTCTCTCTCACGGGTGTGATGGGGCGGGGCCACCTGACCACCCGTTAGCTCATTAACCCCGCGCAGTCCAGGGTGGGGCTTCTATTCTCCCTCACAGGAGCAAACAGCGAGTCATGCACCAGGCAGCTGACAGTATACTGGAAAAACCAGTGAGGGCCCAGCTGTAACAAAAGAGTGACCCAGAGAAAGGGCAGAACCATGGGCATGAAATAAAGTGCGACTCTGCCTGGGTGGGGAAATGCAAGCTAATATACCTGGGGGGGGGGGAATGAAACGACTCTTCGGTGAGATAGTGGAGCATGGCTAAGGTCAGACTGCACCGTGAAAGAATGGAGCGCGGGGTCAGCCCTTCATGGAGGATCCCAGCAGCGGCTGGAGAATTTAATGTTTTATTTTTTAAAACAGTTTCTAGCCTTTGTGGCTACAGAGATAGAGAGCAGGTCTACACTTAAAATGCTGCATCAATGCGGCTGCGCCACGTAGTGCTTAAGGGAAGATTCTCCTACGCCGATGAGAGAACTTCTCCCATCGGTGTAATTAATCCACCTCCCGAAGCTCACCCACCGACATTGTGCTGTCTACGCAGGAGGTTAGGTCGGCATACGGGGTGTGGATTTTTCACACCCGAGTGACACCGTTTTACCGATGTAAGTTTATAGTGTTGACCCGGCCAAAGTCCGACTGTGAACTGATGCAGTGTCATCTTCCTGCGTCTGCAGACAGACAGAAACAGTAACTCCCAAGAAAGGTGTGAAGTGGGACCCTTTGTCTCTATGGGACGTTTGCACTGGAGCATAACGATGACAGCCTAAACATCATCTCTGTTAATTGTTTCAATGCTGATGACTGTAGCAGAAACATCTAGCCGGTCTGGGATGGTCATCAGACCTGGAGAGAGCAGTTTCGGCCACACATCGTCCCAGCACACTGTGGTGTGGATTCTGGCACTCTTTAGTCATGATGAAACAGAGTACCCAGTGATTCAGCTCCACAAATCCCATTGTGTAGAAGTGTGTGCGCGTATGCACGTTAGTGTACGTGTGTGAGTAAAACAATTAAACCAGCAGACGCTAATCTGAATGTATTTCCTGCCTTAGCATCTTTCACTAAGCACTTGTACACTACATGGATGGATGGACGGACGGACAGATCAAGCCACGCGTTGTCCGGCAGCTGACCCACAAACTCATGCCATTCCCAGCCTGACACCCTTGCTGACCATTTCGATCCAAAGCAGGGAAGACATGGCTGCTTTGTAAGAGCTGGAGAAGATGCTCTGGGGAGGAGGTTAAAGTCACCCAGCTCAGTTTGGGGGTGAGGGACCCAGAGGCCAATTGAGGACACCATGATCCAAGCTCCAACCAAGGTATGAGAGCAAATAAAAAAGGAAAGGAAAATGCAGAGGTGGGGAAATACTGAAAGAAGCTTCCATTGTATAAAGCCCTGCCTGGCCAGCTGAGGGTACAGTGGGGTTGAAACAGCACAGCATAAAGAAACCAAGTAGTGTGACAAGTAATCGTAAATCTCCAGAGCCGAGCGCAAACCACACAAGGCAGACGGGAGGCATAGCATGGCTTTGATTAAAGTGTCACATTCCAACAGATCGACCCCCAAGAGCCACTCAAACATGACAGAAAAATCAATTCTATGTAATCATTAGATCATCAAGCTGCAGATGACGTAGGAGACAGCCATCCCACCCTGAATACAGAATACAGGCCGAAAAACTGCACAAAAGACACTTTACATATATTCCACCCGGCCCCTTCCCCGAAATAAAAACTTAGCAGCATAACATTTTTGCTTCACCGTTAGGTTGCTGTACACTGGCAAGGGGAGACTGGAGATCAGGCCTTCTTATTTTGTACAAACATGGCAAAGAATCCATGCAACCGATGCTGGAAATTAAATGGAAAGACTCCTGTTCCCTGCGCTAACATTTCAGCCCCTTCTGGTAAGTCTCACATGGGGGGATTCATTCCACTGAAAGGGGTCCCCGCCTCAGCTCCATCTTGTCCAATACTTTCAACATGGCTTTTATGGCACTGGCACAAAGAAATAGTTTCAAACCCCAGCTAGGTATTTTTAAGAGGAGTCACCCGTTCCAGCTGGCAGCATCTGATCAGCACCAAAGCAACGGCTTTGGGGCGGAGAGGGCTTGACCGTCAGGATTTTGGGGTGAGCTGCAGAACCACAGCTGGAGTGAGAATTAACTAGGCTGCCCTAAGGATGGGCGAAGTGGGTCGACCAAAACAGAAGCCACCCTAGAACTTGAAGAAATCCCCCAAACTGGCTATTTTTGCAGGGTGGACAGTTATTGGAGGAAGGGCCCAGCAGCATCAAAGAGCTTTCTTACTGGTAAAATAGTTACCTGGAATTTGCCTAAAAGTAAAGCACTGAAAGTAGTAAGCACCCTAGATTGGGACCTCTTGGTCTCCATCTTACCAAGGCTCCATGCCCAGGTCATAGCGATCACCAGTCTGAGCGACTTTAATCCGCAATCTGCACACACAACTAGGAAACTTGCAATAATTCTTTGCTCCCGCAGGGGGACTTGATCCTTCCTCCTGGCTCACGCGTGCGGTGGCTGATGGTTTCCCTAAGAACAAGCTTAATGAAGGGCCGCCGAGCTGGAAAAGCACTTGAGAAACCACAGCTTTGGATACACAAAGCATAACAGTGCAACTTGGCCTGCTCTCTGCTAATACCCAGCCACTGAAATTAGCGACAAAGGGAAGTCACAGAAACCACCCCACACATCAGAACGTGCCTGGGAATCTTCTACTGGGACAGGCAAAATCAGTTTGACAGCTGGCCATCTCCAACCACAACCCTGCTTGCAACGACGTCAAAGTCAAGTGAAAAGTCCGTCAGCAACTAACCATCCGAAGAAGTCGACGCTCTGGCGTTAAAATCACCGTGCTGCAGCTGAGATACTGCAGAGTGTTTGCAAACAGCAGACGGTCTTACACAGCACTCCAAATGGGTGACAAGAGCTGGTCATCCGAGCAGGAAAGGACGGATCTGAAGCCTAAAGGCTAAATATTCTAGGTTTATGCCCCATTATTTTTTGTTTTTAATAGAGATTATTGGGCCAGGTCTCACTGGGTATAATGAGGGATTTACCTTAACTAAAAACATAACTGCCACAAACTCTCACAACCTTCAAGACACAAAACTATCTGTTTTTCTTAGTTCAAAAAAGAGCAGAGAATTTTTTTTTTTTAAATGAAGCTGCCTTTTTAAACCAGTTTCCATCCTGGATCTATTAGTTAAGCGTCCCTTACAGAAATGGAACCCCTCCGTCCATCCACTTCATACCTAATGCTCTTGGTGCGTTTCAAAGTAACAAGATATTAGAAGATTAGATAGTTCAGTCAACTGGCTGTAGGAGATGGTCTCTTTCATTTCTAGGCAGCTGGTATGAATGGTTTCTTACGGTTTCTAAGCTGACCTAAAAGCATTACCATGCGATGGCTCTTGTGTGACCTTGGTGGAATAAGCTGGTGCTTCCAATCTGGTGCCTAGAGTCAGATGTGCACACCACAAAAATCACTTCCACTACAATGGCTATTCGAATTAGTGCGTTACCTGCACACAAGTATTTAATGCTGTGAGACGGTCATCACCAGGCTATCGTAAGCTTGATTCACTGTGACTAGGGTACCTGGAACTCTTTAGATGGGCTTATTTTAATTGTTGCTTAAATATAAAGAAATTTTAAAAATACATTGGCCCCTTTGCTAGAATCTCAATAGACAGAGGCCTTGAATAGACTATGGAGACTGACCTCTCTGGAGGCACATCTCTCCAGGCAGGGGAGAGGCATGCTGGCAGATCACTGTCTGCCTCTCGTGGGTCTAGTCCAGCTCCGATGAAATCAGTGGGAGCCTTTCCATTAACTTCAGCAGGTCTCAGATCAGGCCCTACGGGAGGGCCCCAATTCTGACGTCTTCCTCCCAAGCACAAGAAGTGAGCTCAGGGCTGATCTGGGCTGCTTATCGTCCCAAAGGGGAGGCAGGAAGTGAGGACAGGTGGTGAGACTGGGGCTGGCCCCATGGAACATAACCAGCGCATGAGGGAAATATGCTGCATCCCAGAAAGGAAGGCACAGATGCAGGATTTGTCAGAGCAGATCAGCCCATAGTTCCATCAAGCCCAGGACACGTTCCTGGCAGTGGCTCACACCCAGGATTCCTGGAAAGGCAATCATGCACCAGGCCAACTGTGCAATGTTGTGCAATTGGAAGCGTCTCGTTGTCATTGGCAGCTGCAGCAACCGGTGCTGCCGATCTACATCCCCACAAAGCAGCTAACGTGCCAGCCTCCTGCCGGCTTGCAAACAGATGTGGTTAACAGAGAAAAAAAAAGGAGAAAAAAAAAAAAAAAACACAGACTGACCTGCCGCCAGTGCAGAAAGGGTGTTGCCCGCCTTACCCACTGGAGCGGGGCTGGAAATGCTGACAAATGGCCTTTGAATACACACGCCATACAGCAACGGAGAAGAGAACGAGCAAGTGACAGAAGAGGAAAGAACATGGTGACGCCGGCACCTTTGCCCCATGCATCTCTCCAAACATTTCACCGATGAGCATCAATTCTGTGCAGATGGCGCCATTCCACATACAGGACCAGATTTCTCAGCAGGCCTCAATCGGGGTAACTGCTTCCTGCGCTGATTTACTCCAGCGTAGGATCATACACTGGGATGGCTCTCCGAGATTTTGAAGGAAAGAACAAAACCATCACAGTTTTCCCCTGAAAGCATTTCAGGGCTCGTTCGCACACAAAATCTGTCCCGCTTTCCCACAATCTGTTCAGAGACCGATCTAATTAAAGCAGCGCAGCCCCCTAGTGTGGATGCAGTTATGCCAGTTTTAAAGGTTCCCCTTATAAATTATTCCTATAAATGGAGAGAAATGGGCTATTCCGGTATAAGCACTTTTACATCAGTGTAACCGTGGGGTTTGTACCGATTTAACCATAGCCATAAAAAATCCCACCTCTAACCCAAATAGTTAAATCAGCAAAAACTGTACAGAAGAGGCCTTATCACGGGCTAGATTCTCAGCTAGGGTAAGTCAGCATTGCTCCTTGAAATTAACAAAGCTGCACAGATTTACACCCACTGAGAACGTGGCCTTGTATTCTTAAGTGGCACAAGCCCAGACAGAACCCTTTGCTTACGTAGACACTCACATAACACTGGTTTGCTTGTTCCCGGGTCCCTTGCGCAACAGCAGCACAAACAATGGGAAACGGAAGGGTTTGCACACAGGTGATCATCCAGCACACACCAAAAGTTCAGTGCTTCAGGGATCAGCCTCAGCTATCGGGGTCTAGCTAGCCCCTGCATTTCCTGGGAAGGATCCGAGGAAATTCTCCTACCCGAAGCACGGGGAGTTTGCTGAGGGACCACAGCGTTCTCTCTTTTTGCGTGTGGGGAATAAAAGCAACGTCTTGGGACGTTGGGAGAGTGGTAAACGGTCAGTCACCAAGAGGCTGTCTTTGCAGTGCACACTCAGCTAATTATAATGCTGTCAAGGCAAGCCTGGGAATTTCATCTGGGGTTTAAAGGCACTAAGTATTTGCTCCGTACAGCAGGCGGGGGCGTATGTTACAGCTCAGTACAAGTATTTCCAAGAGCCCCGTTTACATTACTTCTGTGATCTTCTTACAGTCCTCACGAGAAAGGTGGGAACTCTGCTCTTTCGGACAGCAAGTCTCCTTTTTTATGGAAGCATCCTGGGTGGCAATTTAAACAGATTCTCCTTTAGCCCAAGTGATGGACCTAGGTTTTTGGAAGGGGAAGATCAGAGTTCTCCCGCCTGCTGCTAAATTCCCAGTAGCCACAACGGCCATGGATGAATCTTAGATGAATTTGGTTTTGCCCTCATGCTTGCAGGGAGGGTAAATCAGTCAGTAATGGACACACGGCAGTCGACATGAGGATGTATCTGTGCCAGGCGTGCAGACTCAGGTGTTTACAGTGAGAAAATCCCACAGATTGTAGAAATGAGGCTTTTTACATTCAAGTAACCAGCTCAGTTCTGGATCTCCACCAAACTGCATACTGCAGAAATTGAGAGCATATGTCAAATTAATCCAAGGTTGATTTTCATCAGCGTTTGCAAAAACTATGATAGGAACTCTCAGGCAGGATTTTAGGTTTCAGCCTTTCCCGTGTGCAATGCAAAGCATAGCAAATTGCATTTTAAATGGCTCTTAACCTGCAGCGTGGTCTAAACAGCGAAGGTTAGAAACACACAGGCAGGATGACAAAGTACCTGTCGTAGCAAGAGGAAACTTAACCCCTGGAGAGAAACACAAGTAAAACAGATTGCAAGTTACAGCCAAGGAAATAACAGATTTTTTTTTTTTTTTTTTTTTTTTTTGCAATTTTGAAAAGTAAACACCAAAATTGTTTTGGGGAGAACACAATGTATCATTTTGATTTTGACCATTTTTAAACATTTTTGATTTTTTAAAAGTAATAGTAAAGGACATTTTTAAACTAATTCTTGCTTAAACCCAGAAATCTAAATGTTTCGATCACTTCAGAATTTAAACAAACATTTCAGAGAAATCAACATGAATTCACAAAATGTTGCTAAATCTGCATTTATTTATTTTTTGGCCAAAAAAAAGTTTCAACCAAAAAAAGTTGCTAGTTCTACTGCCCAGACTCTTTTTAGAGATGGACCCATCAATCCAACTTCTCCCCTAACAACAGTGTCAGAGGAACTGTGACTCAGCTCTGAACCTCACTTAGGCCTGGTCTACACTAACTGGCAAATTCAACAGCAGTTGAGGGGAGCTACGTACAGTAGCTTGTGTGTCTTCCGTTGACTTCCTAAAGTCTGCTCTGTGCGCCATCCCCACAACACTGTGCCAACGGGAAATGCGTACCGGTCGACGCAGTGTTACTCTTTTTCCGGGGGTGGATTTATTAAGTCGATTTCCTGATCAATTAAGCGGGTTTTCACTGCTGCTCAATTGATCCCGAGAAATTGATCTGATGGTGGCGAATTTGCCGCCGTCAGTGAAGACATGTCCCCAGTCATAGTTTTGACGGACAAAATCCACCGCTGATTTTTGCCCATCTCTGAAAGTTCAAGGATATTCCTCTGGAGCTGAGAGTTCACATTGGGTGTATCATTGACATCATGGAGCTTTGGAAGGAGCCATAGAGACGTCTCTCTCTCAGATTGGCCGAGACTTTGCTGATGCCTGGAGGATTTCTCTGCCTGTGATACGCAACAGTTGAGCTTTACTCCAAATCCAAATTACTGGGCTCAATGCCGGCACAACTAAGGAGGGTTTAGAGGCCTGTGACCTGCAGGAGGTCAGACTAGATGATCACGTCCCTTCTGGCCTTAAACGCGTGGTTTAAAAGCAAGTGTGATTTAGTCGGTGGGGCATCGGGCTGGGCATCAGAGACCTGGCTCGGCCACTGACCTGCTGGATGATTCTGGGCGAGTCCCTTCCCTTCTCCATTGCTTTGTTTCCCTCCTACACTTTGTCTGTCTTGTCTCTTTAGATTGTAAACTCTCTGTCTCCTCTGTCTGTACGTACAGCACCTCACACAACATAGTTCTGATCTTGGCTGGGGCTTCAATGCTACCATATTTATACATGCTGCCTGCATCTCCCTTGCTCCGTTTGCTAAACTCATCTGTTCCACCTCTATACTCCACAACTCAAACTTTGTTAGCAGATTAAACAGATCCGTTTTTATCTCCTGGCGGTAGCAGGGCGTTCACGCCGCTGAAGTTCACTGAGCACATTTTCGTCGTCATGGCATTTGAAACAGGACAGTCGCCTCCCTATCAAATCTCATCCAGAGTCTTTCCCTAACAGACAACTCCAGGCAAGGGAGTTAAAGCTGATCCATCCATTGGTTTTCCAGTCAGGAATTGAAATCTCAGCATTTCCAGTTGGCCTAACTACACGTGCAGCATAAGGAAATGATTTCAGTGTTTTAAAAAAAACCCCAAAAAACCACATCCACTGCACAGTCAGGAGCTGAGCAGCACTTGTGTATAAATGGGTGCCAAAAGAATATAAAGCTCCCATTTTTAATAGCAGTCAACTGGAATCCAGAGTACGCACGTCAGAAGCGTTTCAATGGCAAAAGACACACACACACACACACACACACACACACACACTGTGAAAGCTTCCCAGTCTTTTTATGACAATATTGTGTTCATAATTCCTGGGAACTGCAATGGAATAGCACTCAGCACCGAACCCCAAATACCAATTTATGTTTACACTGGTGGAGCTTTTGAGTTTCACTCCTGAAACCGGACCGACTCGAAATCAGAGGATTGGGGGGGGGGGAAGAGAGCAGGGTGTTAATGCTGGTTTGTGCTGTTGGGTTATTTTTAAAGGGAAGGGGGAAATGTGATGTGGGCTGTATTGAATGAAAACAATCCCCTGAGCTCCTCCACCCTGGAAACCCACAGAAATCAATTTCTCAGGGCTTCTGCTGGCCACGGTGGAAGCCCGACATTTGTGTTTTAAATTGAATCTGGTCTCTCAGATGGGAGGAAGGTAACGTCGTTTGAAACACCTTCATCCCTTCAGGGTCAGAAAGAGGTGTTGCAGGGGAGCGTGCGGTTACTGGAGCAGAGCATCTCTCGGTGCAGCACGGTTCTGAATGTTTCACCCTTCTAGAGCACCTTTCACCAGGTATTTCAAAGCCCTCTCCGAACCTTAATGCTGAGCCGTCGTACCACTCCTGTGAGGGAGGGAATTATCTGGGTGTTTATAGCTGGGGAAACTGAGGTACAGAGAGGCTACATGACCTCCCAAAAGTCAAACAGGAAGTCAGTGGCAGATCCAGGTGCCCTGACTCCCTCTCCCCTGTACAAGCGCTATTGCTATTCATTATTTGTATTACAGCAGTGCTGAGCTGGAGTCCCTGTTGTGCTAGGCAATGTCTGGACACACAGGGAGAGGCAGTCGCTGCAGTGAAAAGCTTACAGGCTGGACAGACAGGGGAAGAGACTTGCCCAAGGCCATATAGCAGGTCAGGGGCAGAGTTGGGAAGAGAAAACCAGGGTCTCCAGTCCAGTGCCTTGTCCACTAGGTGCTTAATCCTACTCCATCCCTACAGGCTAAGGGCATCTCTCAGGGCACGTCCACTGTACAAAACTACACTCATAGCCCAAGAGAGTTACGTGCATGCCAAGGAAAGACACTGGAGCTCTCAGATTGAATTGGCAAACTGCAGCTCCACACAGGATGCAAAGCATGCCTTAAAGTCCTTGGGCAGCAAGTTTTAGCACCGTCTTTAAAGAAGCTCACAGTTGTCCGGCAGTGGCCGGCTTTTGGTGCAGAGAGTAGGGGGGAGGATTTACCAGAATGTCTGATTAACATTAAAAGACATCGCACTAGTCCCAAACTGCTGCCAATCAGCAGAGATGCAGTACAATACAGCTGTGCCAACAGAGGATCTGCCCCAAGGATGCCAAAGTACAAATTACGCCCACCGCCCGCACACACAAAGCGAGATCTGAAAATCATTTTAAGGAAACCTGTTTTTTCCTTCTCTCTCAGTAACTTAACAAAAACCATTTAATGCATCTCAGGGTTGGGTTTTTTTTTTTTTTTATTTTTTTAATAGATATCCTAAAAAAATGTAGATAAGAAAATATTCTGGGTAAAATATTCTCTTCCTCACGGCCTTAGATGCCTCATCAAAAATCCATTTGAAGTATTACTTTCCAATCCCTTATGACAATGAGATATTTTAAGGTCAGTTAAATTTATTCTGCTTTCAAGATTTTTTCAGTTCCCTGCATATTTTAAACTGATTTTTCCCTCTTTAACCCAGCTATGTTACCTAAAAAAATTCCCTCTCTTTTCTGAAAAGAAAAACAAAGTTGTCAAAAGAAGAGAAATTAATCAGAAACAGGTTCTCAAGTTTTCTAAGTCACTACAGTTTATACTTGTTACCAAAAAACACTGACAATGCCTCCAGTTCCCTGAATCCCTCGATGTTTAGAATGCTGCACGAAGTTGTACTGGGAATAAATGAATTAATCTGAATATTAGAATTTATTTCTCTTATTTGCCATTTCATGTCCCACAGAATAAATTTTATATGTTGGGGGGGGGGGGAGATTTAGTTGAGTGAGAACAGAAAGCTAGTCCTTCAAAATATGAAGTTTGTTTATTTTTGTTCATGCTTAGGACTTCCAGTGTATTGGAATAAGAACGTACATTTTTATAGTGCCCTTCATCTTGAAGGAAGCCACAGACTTTTATTAACATTATATACGGAAAATATGTCGTTCAGTTCTGAAGTGCAGCCACCTCCAGGATGGAAAATGGCAGCTCTTTTTAACAGCACATAAACAGGGGCCAATCTTGCAAAACCTAAGCTTATTCATTAGTGTTAGCAGGAGTGGTCCCTTAAGAGGCAGAACGTTATCACCCCAGTTGGAATTTGGCCAGGATAAAACAGCTAACATCTTACAGAAAGTCTCATGTAAAAATAGTTTCTGTTTCTAAGAATTAGTGAAATATTGACAATGAAATCAAGGACTTTGCATTTTGGTGTTTATTCACAAAAACAATCCCACGTTGCCTCAAACCCGCCCCAAATTATAGGTTTCCCACTCAAAAACAGCCCTGTTTTCAGGCAGAACCACCAACACTCACGAAATTCAAAATCTCACATGGAAAAAGATCAGTTTCTGCATTTTAAAAAAAAAAATCAGCATCTACCCAGGTTTCAATGCAAGAGTGGACAGTTCACAAAAACCAAAACGTGTGGGGTTTAAAGTGGAATGAAAATGCACACACTCCTGCACAACCTTTCACCAAAATATTCTTGCACCTACACGGAGAGCGGGGAGCGCTGGCTGGCTCCACCATGGACATCCCGTGTGATCTTGGGCAGAACACTTTGCCATTCTGTGCCTCAGTTCCCCAGCTGTCCCATGAGAATAATACTTTCTTTCAGGGGTGTGGGATAAGGAGAAATACATTAAAGACTGTGAAGCACTTGAGATCTATGGATGACCGGTGCTATATGAGAGGTAAGTATCATTCATTATTATTATATATCCTCTTCCTGCAGGAGTCCAGCCCCCCCCCAGTATGCTATAGCTACCATCCTCAGTCCCAGTCCAAGAAAGAACTTACGTAAATGTTTAAGTCTATACCTATATTCAGGACAGCATGTAACCACACGGTTACCTTTAAGCATGCACTTGAATCTCATTGGACTTCAGTGGGGCTTTAGATTGTCCTGCCCCCAACAGAGATGCTGAATTGAAGCCCAAATGAGTCATCAATACTACTTCCCTCAACAAACTGGGCACTCCTTGGAGGATGGACTAGAGCTGAGGGAACCTCAAAAGGATCCAAATTCAGGTTTTGTTGGGCGAACGGATCAATCCGAGGTTTTTCTGAATGGTCCAAAAACCTCCCGAGTCTGCAACACTGGTCTGGAAATCTTATGAGAACAGGATTTCTAACATCTCTACTTCCAGACTGCCTATTCCATGGTTTCTGGGTTATCTTGGAAACGTAAAGAGAAAACCGGCTTCTCTGAACATTTCAGAACCTCCCAGAAGGTTTTGTTCAGGTTTGGTTCTTAGAAGAACAGATGCAAGTCCAGAGGACAGGGCTATTTTTCTTTTAATCCAAATCAATTTACCCATCCCTATTTCGGACCACGCCAAAAGTGCTCGGCTTGTGACAACTGACAAGATCACATCCCGAGGTGCTACGCTGAGGCAGGCTTGCGGCATCCCATGCTCTCCTTTTCTACTTTGGAATAACACATTTCGCCAGCGTTGGCACTTACTAGTGTCTCACTGTGATTTGGAGCACGTTGGCACGATATCCTTCCCCTTCCATAACTCAGGTGGAATATTTGGTTCTATAAAATACATTCCTGTATACTGCATGGAAAATTCAGATTTCTGGGACTTGGATAGGACAATACATGTCAGACTAAGAAAAGAAAAAAAAAGATCTGCAGACCTCTGTGTCAGGAGGTGGTGAGCTTGGCTTTACTGTGGACTGGACAGGTGTCCATATCACAACAGCCAGCTCCACAATTAGCTTCTTGGGCAACCTCGGTGAATGCATTGGCATGGAAGCAAGGATATCCCTTCTTCCTCAAGAGTGTTTCTTTCAGGCCAAGATGGAGGGGGCAGTGGGTGGGAAGCTGGCAAAACGGCAGGCCCGTGCTTTATGTATTCTATGGATAACACCATAGAGTTAAGAGGTCAGCACCCAGACTTACCAATCAGCCCCCTTGCATAAGCACTAACTCATATTTCACAGGATCTTGGGCTCTAAATGGAACATGTTGGGTTGGTGTGTTCAGTAGGACGAACCGCCTGGGCTGCAACATGCTCTGTCTAGATGCATCATCATTTACGCTTCCATAGTGTAGTGCCCTTGCCTTCATCCCAAAGTCCTTCACAAAACTATACACCCCCGTATAACACCCAAATCCAGCCATCTCTTAGGTGGAGACAGAGAGCCAACGGACATGACCTCTGTTTGAAGTACTCACACAGAAGAGACTCAACCACAGTGTGTCAATGGCTTAGCACTCAATGGAGCTATTGTAGACAGAAAGAATGCAGGTTTGAGAGGACCCTGATGAGATTTTAATCCCTCTCCCCCTGGGGCCAGATTCTGATCTCACGCCAGCGAGAATTAGAACGAACTCCACAAAAAAGTCAGGCGACCAGATTCTGCTCACCCTTACTCCGGTTTTACACCGGGGAGCTTGCATCGATTTCAGTGGCCTGGCTCCATTTCTCCTGGTTCCAAGCTCACTTTCACCAGATGTAGCAGGCTGAGATCAGAACGGAACCCAGTGCGTCTAGACCTCGCAGACGTGATGCTCTGGGGAACTACTACTCCAGAACATTGCCTCTAGCCATCAGTGGTGCACAGCATATGGGACTATTCAATCCACAAAGGATGCCAGTTTATCACTGGCACTTCCAAAGCACCCCACACCCCAGGGTGTAGGTGAAAAATCCCTACTAAGAACTCTACCTAGGAGCCAAAAGATTAATGCTAGGAACCTGTCCCAAGTAAAGGGGAAGAGAGTGTGGGTCCCCGTGATCTTGCTCCATAGAGTGAATATCTTACAAATTGCTGAACAAAATCTCTGTATGTGTAGCCATCTGGCCTGCATGTCTCCATCTATATGATTCAACATATGTTGCTTTTATCCCCTCCCACAGCCCCCAGCTTCCCCTGGTCTCTGAACACATGCACCTCATACTTTCCATGCCCATTCTCAGCCTGGCTCCATGCCAGTCCTGCCACGTGGGGGGCACATTTTAGCATTTGTAACAAATGGACCCGCTTGCTCCAGCCATCTCTACCGACCAGAGCAGTTGTCTAGCATTGGTGGCAAAGAGGAAAAGGGTCTTTGCTACGAAATAAAGCTGCTCTGGTTGGCCCGTCACGTGGAGTTTTTGAGTCAGACACACCGAGGCCCGGATCCTCTGCTGCTGTAAATCAGCATACCTCCACCGAAGCCAATGGAACGTCATCAACTTATCCCGCAGAGGATCTGGGCCTCGAGGTCTACTCAAGTTGCAAGGCAGTGGGCAGTGAGGCCCGATGAGAACGTTTGCCTACTGTTCTGTTCCTGGCAGTCACTGGCAATGCACCTCAAAGCAAGCAGAGCCTTTCCCAAAACACAGTTCGTAAGCACTCAGACGATCACAGACGGATTTCTGAGCACACAGCACTACACAAAAACACCACAACTCCTTCCCCCAGGATCAGTCATACCACAGACTCATAGTCTTTAAGGCCAGAAGAGACCCTTCCAATCACCTCGCCTGCATTCCTGCACATCACAGGCCACAGATTCTCACCCACCCCCTCCTGTAATAGACCCATAACCTCTGGCTGAGTTACTGAAGTCCTCGAAGCTTGATTTCAAGATGTCATGTTACATAGAATCCACCATTTGCTCTAGTTTAAACCGGCAAGTGACCCGTGTCCCATGTTGCAGGGAAGGGCGAAAACCCCCCAGTCCCTCTTCCAGTCTGACCTGGGGGGAAATTCTTTCCCCATCCCAAATACGACGATCAGTTAGATCCTGAGCATGTGCGCAAGACCAAGCAGTCAGACACCTGGAAAAGAATTCACTGTAGGAACTCAGAGCCCCACTGTGTTCACTCTAGTGTCCCATCTCCAGCCACTGCCGGTATTTGCTAATAGACGCATAGATTCTAAGGTGAGAAGGGACCGTTATGATCATCTCGTCTGACCTCCTGCACAACACAGGCCACAGAGCCTCACCCGCCCGCTCCTGTAATAGACCCCTGGCCTATGACTGAGTCATTCAAGTCCTCAAATCAGTTGCAGATGGGCCACGTGCCATTGTAGGTAACCTCATCAGACCACCCCCTCCATAAAACGGATCAAGCTCAGTCTGAAAATAAGTAAAGTGTTCCGCCCCCACTACGCCCCTGGGAAGGTTGTTCCAGAATTTCACTCCTCCCATGGTCAGAAACCTTCATCTAATTTCAAGCCTAAACTTACTGAAGGCCAGTTTATATCCATTTGTTCTTCTGCCAGCATTGGCCCTTCACTTAGATAACTCCTCTCCCTCCCAAGTGTTCAGCCCTCTGATGTATGTATAGAGAGCAATCGCATCTCCCCTCAGCCTTCATTTGGTTAGACTAAACAAGCCAACCCTCCTTAATTCCCCACTCGTAAGGAAAGTTCTCCATTCCTCTGATCATCCTGGCAGAGAAGGGCTGCTCCTGTTCCCATTTGAATTCATCTTTCTTGAACGTGGGAGACCAGAACAGCACAGGGTGTTCCAGATGAGGTCTCCCCAGTGCCTTGTACAATGGTAATATTATTACCATTAGGTCCTGCCTTGTTTCAGCACCATTCTACCGTGGTTATTCTCCTCTCTCTCCATTCCTCTCTGGTCTTGTTTCCTGCTGTGAACTTTCTTCCAACACAACATGCTGCTCATTTGACGGTGCCATGAACCTATAGCAGCAAACAACAGATGCAAAAGTGAGTAGGTAAACTCGACACGGGCAACACGGGAACCTTCTGCTCCAAAGACACAGGCTTCCGCCACCTAAGTTAACAGACATCTCCATGAGGTGCTAATAACCTATTGTTCATATCCTCTTTTGCAGGCCTCTAGGGGCTGACAGCAATGATAAGTATCAACACGTGAACGCCAGACAGCACAAGACAAAGGCATCTAGAGAAGAGACTTAAGAGAGAAGGATTTTGCTTCACATCTATGTTTGCTCCTAATATACTAGGCCAACAGAAAGACACATCTCTGGAAACCAGGTCAGCTATGTAGGAAGATTTAGGCCCCTAAATTTAGGTACCAAGGCTTGAAAACATTGATCTTGAATCCTTTCCTGCCCAGCAATCATAGATTCCCTGTGAAATGACTCTCTCCAGATAACCATCCCTTGCAAAGCGCTTGTTTCAGATTCCCAGCTGCACACTTAACACTGGGTTTGACTTGGCCACTCATTCAATTTTCAAGAGGCCCGAGGAACCTTCCTTCAAAGAGAACTGGGGATCCTGGAGCTAAGGGCAGCTCCACAATGGGACAGAGAGTGTATTACATTTAATTACACACTGCTCGTGGTCTTAAATATCAGACCAAGTGTTCCCAGATGTGAAGGGATCTCTGTCAAAGTGAGCTGCACGCCTGAATGCCTGTTTGGATATTTAATAGGTCAGTATCTCGGGTGTTAGGGTCAGGGCTGGATTTCAGCTGCAGATGTGACAAATCTTTTCTACTCTTCTTATAGCCCTTTTACACCAGCATAAATCATCAGACATTTCTCAGGTATTTAAACAGGTTTAACTGGGCTCTCTTTCTATGCCACCGTATGAAGCATTCAGGACAATAGACCTGCCTGCTGGGAATTGAGTCTGGGACTTTGCATTCGCCATGCTTCATATGATGAAAAAAAAAAAAAAAAAAAAGTCATATCTCCATATTCCACAAGTGTGCCTCAGATGTGTTATCGTAGGGCGGGAGAAACATAAGTCACTGATACAGGAAGGTTAAAGACAGCTGGAGCAATCTACTCCTAATGCGTGTCTGGCTGCTTGCAGTGTCCCGACTGCACCTGGGAATTTAACATGGTGCTCAAACAGAGGCAAAGAAATCAACTCAAAGGAGAATAAAGGAACATCACTAGTCTAGAATCCTGGCATCAATTCGGAGACCGGTTCCGAGATGAAAACCCTTTTTTGTTGTGCTTTAAAGGGTTCTTGCATTTCCTGCAGAGTAACCAAGAAACTACCATTTAGCACATGCAAGGCTGACAAAGACAGCACAAGAGAAGCCCACATACGGCATGGGAAACCTCCGTTGTTTGCTCCCCGAAGAACAAGATGATGCATTGGCCTGGGGTAGCCACCCGAGGATGGATCTGGTGAGTCGAACAGGCTTGTATTTGGGTCGCAAGCCTGTGCCATTGCCTGAGCCACAGCATCCACATGGCTATTTTGAGCACAGGAGCTCAAGGAGAGCTCATGCATGTGTCTGTCTACACAGGCTGGGCGGCTCACTCCCAGCTGCAAAGGAAACACGCCCTTCAGGACTTTACACAACTCCCATTTACGCTCCGCTGCCCAACTCTCAATGGGTTTTTTGGCACAGAACATTGCGAGTACTGCCAACCTAATCAGGGGCCAGGCCCCAGAAGCCCATGTGATTGGCTTAAAAATCATGGAGTATTTTTTTAAAAATTATAAATGTGGGATTTTTTTTATTGGCCTTCTAATTTCTGAGGGTTCACGCTTTCAAAGAAATGTTTTTTTTAAAGTGAAAGTAGAGATTCTCCCATTATAACGTGAATCCAGGATCTGGGGCTTTAAGGAAAACAACAAACACCATGAGACTCATATTGAAATTGCAAGAGTCCGCAGTGCTGCATTTCACACAGATAATGTTTTAAATGTTCGTTCTAATGGTGACATTAAAACCAGCATCTGCTGCTTAAACAATCCCAGCTGAATGCTACGGACTTTTACAGTCAGAATCCTTCCCAAGTCACATCTTCAGAAAGTATTTTGTTACTTCTCTTATTGGAAATGAACATGGCTCTTCATTTCATTTAAATGGAAATTTATTTTTCCACGCAGGTGAACGCAAGCTACATTACACACGATCTTATGTATAACTCATTGGCCTGTAACGTCACAGCTACCAGAGATCAGCTGACATCAGCCCCGTGTTTGAAAATTCACAGTCCGATTGCGGAACTCTTTGCCCATGCCGATGCATTGAGTCACGAATGTGAAAAAACACAGAACTGAAATCAGCTGGCCACCAGTTACAGATACTGCCGGCAGATAAACTGGGGACCTAAATTTTAAATTTATTTTCAATTAACGTATCACTAGAAAATAGGTTTGGTAGAGATATTGGGGGAGAGAGGTTAATGATAAATATGGGATTGACTCACTGACATATTCGGTCATGTTACACATTCAGCAACTCGCCCTTTGCAAACTATTTCCGAAGTGTAGGACTCTAATCCTGCATCACCTTACTCCTATGATTAGTTCTCACTCTAAGTTACATGAGTAAAGGCTGCAGAATCAGACTCTTAAACAGTTCCACAGTACACTCAACACCAAGCACATATTAAGTTTTAACACATAGCCCTTGTATCTGCCTTATAACAAGATCAGAATGAAGTCAAACATATCCCTAGATGAAGAGAGAGCTGGATTGGACCACCAAGTTTCTCTTTCATTTGTATGTTAGGAAATTAACCAGAACACCAAACTGCAAGACCCTGTCCAGACTGATGACGACAGCTCATTGGGACTCTGTGCTTTCAAACATCTTCAGCAGCTGCATCTCTTCTTCGCTTTGCCAGATGAATTTTGATATTATCTATCATCATCATCAAAACTGTTATTGTGGACTTTGTGCCAGCATCTGACTCCAGTTGTTCTGGTGTTAATCCAGAGCAACTACACTGAAATCAATGGTGTTATTCCAGATACACACCCATGTAAATGAGAGCCGAATCCGGACCGTTAGGGTATGTCTACACAGCCGCTGGGAGGTGTAATTCCCAGTGTGGACAGACATACACACACTCACTGCCCCCAAATGTAGCCCCAGCAGCACGGTAGGAGGCTTGGAGCAGCTGGCCAGAGGGTCAATCAAGATTGTACTTGGGCAACTAGTCTGAGGTGCTGCCTGTGCCGCCACAGTCATGCTGCTAATTTTAGGTGCTAGTTCAAGCAGCACTGGTGTACATATGTCTACACAAGCCGAGAATTACACCTCCCAGCTGCTGAGTAGCCAGACCCTGAAACACCATGCACCAGATCTTCATCAACCTACTGAAGACAGTGGAAAGAAGCCGCTGCACCAACTGAGCATCGGACCCAACCTTTTCACCACAGAAGTCAATGGGAAGACTCGCATTGACCCCAATGGGCTTGGATTGGGTCCTTACAAATCTGGGATGGGGAACATTGGCTTCTCAACAAGGTTTAGGGAATGGCCAAGGCCACTGGATGCTTCTTATTTAAGGAACAAACTCAGGGCTGCAGAAGTAGGGATGGAAGGGTTCTTGACTCTGAAAATAGTACGGAAGCAGACTGTGTTCATGTGACATAGGAACTGAACCAAACCAAACTCAACAGTCATCTCTTATTTGAGATTTGAAACCCTTCAAACAAATATTTGTTCAATCTGTTCCGTTTCTGAGGCCTCTGCGTTTTCATGATGAGGCCAGGACCAGAAGCAGATGAGTTGAAATACCCACACACACAAAAAAAAAAAAAAGCATGATTTTTGGGTATTTCCAGGTGGAGCAGAAGCTGGAAACACCAGAAATCTCTCCAGAACGCCTCGTCTCAGGAGGAGACCACCTTCTTTGATTATCAGACCCATGAGGTTCAGAGAAGGTTTGGATGATCAGCCAAACAGAGGTCTCTGGAGGTTCTCCCATTACTTGGCTTAAAGTGGCCCAGGAAGGTGTTGAGATGAGTGAGAACAGAGAGAAAACTAAGGCCTGGAAAAACTTGAGTTTAAAAAAGAAGACCTGCCAATTAATTATAAAACAGGAAATGCTAAGTCAGCCAACAATGGCTTTCCAATGAGTGCACAAGTTACTTTTAAGTAATAATGTAAGAGTTCAAATCAGAGAGACAGAGATGCTCTGCACTGAGCTTCTTAAAATTAAAGAAAATCAGGAGGCGGAAAATGCGCTATACAAAAAATTCCAGAGGGGCTGCCGTGTTAGTCTGTTTTTAGCAAAACAGCGAGAGTCCTGTGACACCTTAAAGACTAACACATTTATTTGGGCATACGCTTTCATGGGCAGAAACCCACCCCAAAGAAATCTGTTAGTCTTTAAGGTGCCACAGAACTCTCGCTGTTATACAAAGAATAGTTAGCGGAAGTCTACCACCAGCACCTGCTGTGAGATTCATTAGGATCTTGCAAGGTATCCTGGGTAACAATATGCAAATTATGATGCATGCCCCGTGTTCCACTCGACCTCAGAATCTTCTGTGCCCTTTTAAGCAGTTGTGGTTGTAACAAAAAACAATGTGACCTGGCTGGAACCTGAAGTCACTGCAAGGAACTGTGGGCAGTGTAGGACCCTTGACTGGTTGAATTGGATTGGGTGCTGGTATGTGCAGAGAATAAACTGTATTTAACACCCAGAGTGGAAAATATGATCAGCCCTTGTTTAAACTGAGGGGTTGAGCACAGGTCCTTAACATGGGGTTCAATACAGTTGACACCGTCAGAACATTTCCAACACCCATTCAGTAGCGGGGTAGCGGGGAGACTGGACCTCTGTGTTTGTCCCCCAGTGTTGTACTCAAAGCATGTGTAGACAGTGCCATGGAGGAAGAGACTGGGAAAGGTGATGAGTACCATAGTCAATTAGTTCCAAACAATGCCTCATTCTGGAACAAGGCCTGTCTAGCAGCCAATGAGATCGACCTTCCGTCCATGCAAGCCATAATGCAGAAAGCAAATATACAGCTGAGTGTGTGAAAACATGCAGGTCCACGCTGGGCAAGATGCATCTTGTTTATGGCCGTGAAGTCCTATATCCACTAATGATGCTTTGTAAATACTTAATAAGAAATAACTTCAGTAGCCAGCTCAGACTAAAGTCCCAACAGGTTCACAATAAATCCTGACAAACAAGTCCAAACTCGTTAGTGAAGCACAAGGGGCCAAATTCTGCTCTAAATTGCTAAATTGCACAAGGGGCTAAATTCTTGCTGTAAATAATCCAAGAGGATTGACTCCCGTGTAGCTGAAATCCAAATATGGCTCATTCTATTCATCCTATAGTGCGAGAGGAGTTGAGCACGGATCTCACCTGCACCTGGGTCATCGCATACGCTCTCAGGGCAGACGCTGTCTTCTTT
This sequence comes from Emydura macquarii macquarii, assembly GCF_026122565.2. NCBI lineage: Eukaryota > Metazoa > Chordata > Testudines > Chelidae > Emydura > Emydura macquarii. The sequence continues at coordinate 5,060,508 of NW_027133527.1, forward strand.
ATTGTCTATACTTGTCTGCCTAGACCATAGGGCCTTAATCCTGCATTGAGTTGCCTAGATACTACCATAACTGAAATAAATAATAATTTATGCATCTGCAACATGGGTGCATTGTGACCTGGTAACATTTTACACCCATGTTTCCCAGGCATAAATGACGGAACCAGGTACAAGTCAGGGGAGAACCAGACTCTCTGTGACGAACTTGAATTTCCTTTTTTGTAACCAAAAAAACGTTCCGCAACCTACCTGCTCACTTTCTGCCTTTCATTCACCTTGGACACAAAATAAAAGCGATTGACTCTCCAGGCAAAGTGAAACCAATTTCACTTCCAAGCATTATTCCAAGCGGAGACATGCTATTGTCATGCTTGGGTCTCCAACACGGCAGGGGAACGTTTAAATCGCCCTCAAAAAAAGCATTTCATTGAAACAAACATTTCTTTCCTTCAACAAAACCAAAATTCTGAGCCTAAACGATTTGGCAGCGGCCCTCGGATTTTTCTCAGCGTTTGTGTGGCTTAGGAATATGACTTTCTGAAACAGAAAAGCAGCCAGAGGAAGCGGCGTATGTTCTCACTGGAGAGAACAATCTTCTCCGTTTATGCCAAAAGCTCAGCGGCTCAAAGGCAGCCCCAGCGCACACCCCACTGAGTTGTCACTTCAGGGAAGGGAATTGGCAGGCGAACGCGAGCAAGGTTAGGACAGTCCATGAAAAGGTTTGCATTGCCATCAATAATCCGTGAGCCCTCAGCATGCCACTTTCGTTGAGCGGTCTGCGGCGACGGACAGCATTTTATTGGCAAGGGACTGAATAGGCTGCCAATGGCTCCATCCCAAACCCCGAGCATCAATTGACAAGTGTAAGTAATGAGGGACTGCGCGCTGACATGCTGGAGAGCTCATAGTCAAGCACCTGATCAATTACACGTATTGAGCCTTCTTCATATTCCTTTAGCGGCCAGGCCAGCCTGCTCTGTGCACCCGGTAATTGGAAGGCTGCTTTCACGTCCATCATTATTGACAACTCCTCCATCGGGTGTTGACACAGATAACTTGTCAGTAGGAATTACAGCGCGACTTAAAGGCACAGGGCAAGATTAGAAACAACGCCACTGATTGTAGGTGTTCAAAAAATCCAACCCAGGAAGCTATTGGGGTCAGGCAGGCACTTGAACAGTGCGCATTTATACATCTGGACAGAAGGACTAACAGGCTGCCCTCAGCACCCCTCTGATCTCCCTGATTTGGGGATTTTTCTCCCAGCACGTGCACTTAGACAGAGACGCATGCTGCCTGTTAGATAAGACGGCATGTTGCTAAGAGCCTGAAGGAAAACAAAAGGCGCCCCCCAGTCGCCGTAAGAAATAGTGCCTCGAGCGGCGCCTGCGGCCTGTGTCATCTCACAGCCACGTTACAGCGGCCCTAGCTCACAGCCTGTTTAGAGTCAGGTAACCCCGCCAATCAGGGGCGAAGGGCAAGGGTAGAGTCGTCACAAATCCAAAGCTGTAAACTCTCTATTGGGGCAGCACGGCCCAGTGGTTAAAACAGAGCTCGGCAAACTGGAATCTTGGTTTGCGAGTTCCAGATCTGCCGTTGACGCGGCATGTGATCTTGGGCAAGTCACTTTAGCTTCCTTGTGCTTCTATGTACCTCTGCCTGTGAAAGGGAAGAATATTTACCCGCTCAGAGGGATACCGGGAGGGCTCGGTTAGGGTTTGTGGAGCGTTGGGAGTTACGGGTCACTTCTGGCGAAAGGGGCCAGAGAAAGGCTGAATGTTAAACTCACACAGGGGTCAATCCTCTCCTCCCCCCACAGCTAAAGTGACCGGGCTGAGTGCGGGCAAGAGATGCAGGGGTCAGAAGGAATCCAGGGTGGGGAATGGTTGGGGGATCAACCGTCCCAGCCCCAATGCTTTCCCCATCCTTCTGAGCACTGGGGGCTAGGGAGCTCTCCCAGCAAATGCAGCGTTCGGACACCATGGACGGGCTCCCAGAATGCTGCCCACTCCCATGCTGCATCCAGGTCCCTGCATGAACACAAAAGCGGAGGAGAGAAGGAAACATGATTTGGCCTATGGGGACCACAGATGTCAGATTCCTTATGCTTTCCCATCAATCACCAGAGACTCCTTTTCTGCACAAGACGGTGCACGTCCAAAACCCCTGCTAATTCACCAGCTGAATTGCCAAAGGAGTACAAATGGGGGCAGGTTAAGAGATTGCTAATTCTTCATTATAGCTGCAAATACACCTGCTGAATGTGCGCGCCAGAACGCAAAGGCACATACGCAGAGTATTTATGGTAGTAAATCAATACCAGAATGGTCAGTACTTCCAACAGCAAGGACGCTTAACAAGGTCACATTCTTTATTCTCTCCAGACTAATGAGTGAAGATTACTAATAAGACCCCAGTGACAAGTGACTACATTAACGTAATTCTCTCCGGCTTGTAATCAATTTTCTGTGTTAAAATGCACAGCTATTTTTGACGCCTGAAAACACTTGTCTCTCCCTTCCTCCCCCCCCAGCTCCTTTAGATGGGCTGTTTTGAATACAGAATTTTACACTTACGTCCTGATGGCCAAGATATCATATCAAGATATCAAGTTCATTAGCACAAAACGAGGGTTCGTAACTCTTGAAGAATGGGTGAGCACATTCTACCTTTAAACATGGCTCTAAACATTTGGGGATCACGGAATCATAGAGTGGGGTTGCTAAAGTGAAGCCAATGGGGAAATTGCAGCTCTTGAATGCTTCTCCGCAGCTCCCGGGACCCTAACACAGGGGTTCTTGGTCCACACACCCCTCAGAGCCCAGTATGCACAGCTCATGCAGTTGGAACCACTGACTGATGGGCACTGCATGTCAAGACCTGCAGTGGGTATGAACCCCAGCTCGACGGTGAGGAAAGCTGCAATCTGTTTATTTCATGCAACTACAGTACAGCCCCTCAGGCTCCTAGAAAATTGCCAGTGTGACACCTCCTGCCACAGGCAGAACAACATTTGGGCACCGCTGTTGTGAAAGCCCCTGCTGGGAATTAGCTTGATGTATCTGTTAAATGCAGCAAAAATAGGGCATGATCCAGCAAACTTTTACTCAATTAGAATATCGCAAGATGTCCCACTAAAGCCAGTGCAACTACTCATGGTAATAAGCGCTGTGCCTGGCGGTAAATATTTCCAGGATCACATCCAGAGAGCTTTTATAAAATAAAGGCTCACTTTAAAATAAATCACAGCATTAAACCCTGGCTTAGGAACCTGAGACAAGAGAACAGATTCACACCACTGACTTGACTGGAATTACTCTGGATTTACACTCCAACAGAGAGCAGGATTTGATCCATAATCTCTGCAAGTTTTGAAGCTTTCAAAATTAAAACCTTAAAGCTGTTTGACTGCTGCCTCCCATATCTCCTTCTTCCTCACATTCACCCCATCTCCTTGCCCACAGGTCAAATATCTAACAAACAAAGGAAGCTAAAGAGATTTCGCCATTCTCCACTTATAGTTCCCTTTTATTCCTAGCCTGATGTGGTTTAGAACCAAGAGATCTTCCTGCTGGATTAATGCACATCACACTATTTCAAAGCAGCCGCCAGGAATGAAGTTGCAAAAGGTAGGGAGGGAACTGCAGGAAGGAAAGTTAAAGAATCAAAAGCAGCTTTGGAACCTTAAACAAGTTGGGTTTTGGGGGCAGGGAGTTAAAATCCCCCCCTTTTTTTTTTAAATCCCTTCTCTTGTGTAAACCCCATTTTTTGTTTCATTTCAGTTAATGGGGAATGGAGGCTGTGAAGGGAAAAAGAGGAAGGATGCTTCGGGATTTGATACTGTTGCTTTGTGCAGTACATAGAGATGGATAGCTGACTGCACAGAGGTGGAGAGACTCAGCAGAAATATCCAGATGCCATCAGAAAGGCCTTTCCTTCACTACGTATTAAAATAAAATAGTAATAACAACAACAGCACTAATTCCTAGCTCTTCTATAGCCCTTTTCATCGGTAGATCTCAAAGTGCTTTAACAAAGGACAGCAGTATCATCACCCCCATTTTACAGATGGGAAAACTGAGGCACAGCGCGGTCAAGTGACTTGCCCAAGGTCACCTAGCAGGCCATTGGCAGAGCCGGGAATAAAATCCATGTCTCCCAGGTCCCTGAATGGAGCTCTAGCCACAAGCAGATGCCGCCTCCCGCATTGCTTAGTGTTAAGCATGAGAGTAAATTCCCCTTGACTTCCTGGGGATCTAATCATGTTCTTACTCTTAAGCACATGCATAAGTGCTTTGCTGGATCAGGGTCAGAACAATCAGCACCTTAATGGGTCAGTGAGCAGAAATGGACACGAAAAGGGGAAAATCTCCAGCTTGGAGCTCAGCACAGCCTACAGACCCTGGGCATGAAACCCAAACTCTCTTCTCCCCACTGTCTCCCAAGCTGCCTGTTTATAGCCTTTCCCCTGAGCACCCAAGCAAGAGGGCGGGGGAGCTGAGCTGAAGTTAACCCCACGACTCTAAAGCATTTGCCATCAGAGACAGCGCTTATGTGGCAGCTTCGGCAGGTCACCATTTTGCAGAAGGAAAAAAAAGAAAGAAAAAAAATCAGTCCATTGCTGATAAGCTTTGTAAGAAGATGGATTTTGAAAGCTCTTTGAAAAGCCATTTAGAGCTAAATCCTGGTATTAAACCAGCCCTTTCATTAGCCAAGTTTTCTGTCCCCACCCAGGCTTAATACAGTGCAGAGTTTTTTAAAGGGTCAGTAATAAGCTTTTAAGCATGTTTGCCAATTAACTTCTGTGATTCCCTCCATAACTTCCTCTGAGCAGCCCATTTCCTTCTCAGAGCGACTATAATTACTATTTTCAAAATCTTTGCGCAGTCTTAAGTAACAGATTCCATTTGCATTTAGGCAGCATCTAACTCCATTAGCCTTTTCCACTTTCCTGTCATTATTACTTGTAAAAGCTGTCTAGAGGGTGGGGGGGAAACACGGTGTTTTCAAGAATAAATAGTGTTGCTGCAAAGAAAGGCATTATTGTCTTTCAGTACCATCGCAATTACTTCATCTTAGCAGTTACCATGTGCACGATCATACACTGGACAGATCAACTTAGAGTCATCAAGACAAGAAGACTTTGCAATGTATTATCTCCGTTTAAAGCAGCAACGTTGCACTGTATCTATCCCTGTTACAATGAAGAAACTGGATTTTCAGAACAGCTGAGAACCCAAACCCCAGCTGAAATTCAAGAGGAAGCCCAGGTGGAACTTATGAAAAGCAGCTCCAACTTTTCTTTTAATAGTACTTTGAAATAGTCCCTTTCTTAAAGGCATACTGTCGGGGCAAATTTGATTCAGAATTAATATTTAGCATAAAAAAAATAAAAGCTTTCAAAAAGTTTAAGACCAATACTTCCATGATGGTCTTTATGCTAATGAAAATAGTTTATAAATAAAAGTAGCGGGTGCAATTCAGACACAGCAGCGCAGGACTAAAGCATGAAAATCTGGAAGAGAAAGTGACTAGAAACGAAAGTTAAACTGGCTAATTTATTTTCATTGTCTGAACAGAGAAATGCAGAAAGTCAACAAGAGCATAAAAAGTGCAAAGAGTAAATTAGATTTTTTTTAAATTCTTTCAGTTTTAATAATCTAGGAAGTTATCTGCAACATATGTGACATTTTAAAATAAATATATTAACTGCAATGCTGATTTGATTGTCAGTGAAAAATCATGACACACACCACAAAATGCAAAATTCACAAATGCATAGAAAACATGAACAAATTTCACAGCGGCATGTTATTTTGTGCTGAATTTCATTTATTTTGCAATGACAATTATTCAAAACTGTTCAATAATAGTTAAGCTAAGAGCGTTGCAGTTTTTGCTTTTTTTAATTTTTAGTAAAGTTTTAAAATATTTGAGGTTTTTCCTAAAACTTCAGACCCTGGAGTCTTGTGACTACACAAGAATCTGAGCGGTCATATAAAAAAACATAGTAAAATATAGTAAATATATCTCTGTGGTTGCAGAGATAAGCTTGAAAATCTGAATTCCAAAGGTTTAAAAGCCAGAAAGCAAATATAAAAGAAATTCCAAGTGTGTTATTTGTTAATGATACATGATTTTTAAGCCAATCACATGATTTCTTGGGGCCTGGCTCATGATTTTTGAATGCTCATGGTTGGCGATACTGTTTTAAACCATTTAAAAACCCAGGTCACGCTCCAACGCTCCACTACTTTATGAATTTGTTTTAAAATATCAATTGAAAGAAAAGTCTTGCTCAGCTGCTTACAAAAAACAAACTTCTTACACCCTAGAAGTCAGAGCTTTTATCAGGAAGATCATAGCGAACACCAACATGCAGCTTTAATCAGTTTTAACCTGATGGTGTCCGTTTAACAGCACAGAGAATAAATGGGCCTAACTTCTTCGCAGTTGCGCCAGTCGAAGAATTTGATCTAAAGTATGCTGAAGTGAGTGAAGAGAATTTCATTGACTTCTATGGGTTTTGGATTAGGGCCAACACCAGAAGCCACCCTGTGAAAGTCAACAGCGTAACACTAGTGTGAAATTGATGTATGTGAGATCAGACTCCGGCTCTTTGCCCCCTAGCAGATTATGCTTTGGTTGCAGAGAGTTTTCTAAACAGCAGCAGCACAGCCCGCCTCGGTCATCATGAATCACGTCTGCCCCGTGATCATCTGAAACATTTTCAAATATTTCTTCCCCGCTGCAGCAGCAGAAAAGCCAAGCTATTTTTAATCCCACTTGAAAGCAGTTTGCAAAGTGCCAAAATCTGCATGTACTGCATCCCAACAGATTGCTTCCTGACTACTGTCTAGACCAAATATCCTGAAGCAGCAATACACGGGCATAACATTCAATGAGGCCCCAATCCTGCAATGTGAGGATCTTTAGGCTTGCATATGAGGGTCTGCCTAAATGTTACATAACTGACAGCACACTGAGCCACAAGAGAGTTTGCTATTCAGGTGAGTTGAATTTTACTATTTTCAATTATTAATAACAAATAAATAATTTCAGCGTAAAGAAAGTTAAAACGTTATTCTCCAGACCCGGATCATTTAATGCACAAAGCTTAATGTTTCTTACTAGTCTGACGGGCTTTCCTGTATTTTTGTTTGTATTTTATATTTTTGGACACGATTATGATCTGTTGTCAGGAGTTTGGAGGTGGTGAAGATGGTCACTACTTCTGTCATTAAAAAAAGGAGATGATAAAATTATAAATAATAAGTGTGCCCTGGAACTCAATTTGTAGGACGACACACACTGTAAAAGGAAGACTGCTCTTAAACTTTGAGTATTTGGAAGTTAGTTCATTAGGAAAACAGATTAGCCTATGTCAATGAATAAAGATAATGTGCTAAAGCCAAGCTCCTTCAATGTTTTGTCATCTGATTCCATGTTTATTTTGTAAGATTTCTTTGTCTCTCTCCATCTATATTACTTCTTAAATGCTTCTGTGAAAAGCTTTCCTCAAGAAAGGATGTAAGTTTCATGCCAAAATGCATCTTGGTGATCACTGGAAAACTAAAATGTCCATTTATGTAACAGATCATGCTACCGGGTGCCTCGATCTGTCTGCACAATCACAACACACACAAAATCCCTTGGGGCCTCCACTTGACTCTGCTTTTCAACTGCCAGGAACATTCACTGCTAAAGTCAAAAGAGTAACACGGGAATCGCAGCGTCTTTTTGTGTATCTCCTCCACGCCTCGTAAAGATTAAAGGACAACAGGTTCGTAGACAAGAAAGACTGTCTGCCAGCTTCCTTTCAGGATTGTTACTGGCCTCCAACAGTGAGACAGAAGAAAAAGTGCTTGCAGATGGCAGGGCTTAAGGCCATGTCTACACAACTAAGTTAAATCAACTTCATTTAAGTCCACATCCAGCCACCGCAGTAATTAAGTCGGTCGGGCGTGTCCCCACCATGTTCATCGTGTTGGTGGAATGCATCCTCACTAGCAGCGGTCGCATCGATGCACAGCGCAGTGCACCATGGGTAGCTATCCCACAGTGCAACTAGCCTCAAGGGGTTTTGGGAAGGGTTTGCAAAGCCTCATGGGACCAAAACATTGTTGCAGGGGAGAAGGGGAACATGCCTTTGGCCTCCCAAGATGCAGTTTCCTCCCTCCCCTGAGATCGATGGCAAACAACCCCTACCTTTTCATGCCTTTTTTCGAAAGCCTGGTTTAGCCATGCATACGCCATAGCCCGAGAAGCACGGACCCCGCTCAGCTGTGCACTCTTGCTGCGAGCACTGCAAACACCTCACGCCTTATCCTGCAGTCTTTCCAGAGCCGAGACAGGAGCCGCTGCGCGGGACATTGTGATGTCATTCAAGCAGCCCTGCCACAAGCCACAGAACGAAACCATTTCCGGTTGCTACCGGCAGTTGCGCAGCTGCTGAAGACGGTGGAGTGCCATGTCTGGTCCTGGGAAACAAGCACTGACTGGTGGGATCGCATCGTTGTGCGGCTATGGGATGACAAGCAGTGGCTGCAGAACTGTCGAATGCGGAACGCCACTTTCCAGGCAGTTTGTGCAGTGCCGTCCCCAGCCCTGAAGCGCAGGGACAGCGAGACCTGCTCCGATAGGGCAGAAGCTCTGTGGAAGCTTGCGACACCAGATTGCTACTGCTCAACAGGAAATCAATTCGGAGTTGGTAAATCCACCGTGGCAGCTGTTGTGATCCAAGCGTGCAGGGCCATCCATCGGTATTACACCACCTTGCTAAAGAATACATAAACTGAAAGGGATACTTTTCAATGGCGTTACAAGCACTGGTGGATGACAGGGGGCGTTTCACCGACATCGACGTGGGATGGTCAGGAAAGGTGCACGACGACTGCATCTTTAGGAACACAGGTCTGTTCAGAAAGCTGCACTCAGGGACTTTCTTTCCAGATCGCAAAATTACCATTGATGATGTTGAAATGCCAATAGTGGCACTGGGAGACCCAGCCTGCCCCTTGCTCCCATGGTTCAGGAAGCCGTACATTGCCCACCTGGACAGCAGTAAGGAGCTGTTCAACAACAGGCTGAGCAAGGGCAGAATGGTGGTGGAATGTGCCTCTGGATGTTTAAAGGGTCGTTGGTGCAGCTTGCTTACTAGGTTAGATCTCAGAAAAAAACAATATCCACATTGTTATCGCTGCATGCTGTGTGCTCCATAATATCTGTGAGGCAACGGGAGAGAAGTTTCTGTAAGTTTGGGGCATGGAGATGGATAGATTGGCAGCTAATTCTGAGCAGCCAGATACCAGGGCAATAAGAAGAGCCCAGCAAGAAGCTCTGCATCTCCAAGAGGATTTGAAAACCTGCTTCAGTAATGAGCCACAGTAATGTGTGCTGCTTATCTGCGTTGTGCCTTCCCATCTACCTCCCCTTCTTCCCCCAACCTCCATGATTGGAATAAATAAAGAGTATTTCATTCGCAAAACGTTGACTTTTATTGCACAAACATAAAGAATCTGAAAGAACAGGAAAATCATTTAACCTTGGGCAAATGGTGTGATTAAAATGGGGAGGGGAGAAACAAATGCAGCTTGTCTGTGAAAGCACAGAAGTCTTGCCCATCAAAGGTCTTTCAATGGCCCCCATTTGTTCTTAGTACCTTCCCCCGGTGTGGAGTGGAAGGGATGCTGCACCTCCCCCATCCCGGAACGTTTGCGGGAGGGGGCCTGGGAACAGGACGATGTTTGCAGGCTGTTCTGCAGAAGGACTCTAGCCTCAAGCTGCTTTTCCTGAAACTCAGCCAGATGCTTCAACATGTCTGATTGGTCCTTCATTATCTGCAGCATCTCATCCTGAGTGGCACGCTCATGCTCCTCGGATGCTCTGCTGCTCTCCATGTCCATGTCCAGTTTTTCAGACATTGCAATCTTCCAGGCTCTTAGCTTTGCGTCAGCTGTCCCAGAGGCATTCATTATCTCAGTGAACATGTCATCACACAGTCTCTTTTTCCGCCTTCTAATCTACGAAAGTCTCGCTGCCGGTGTGGAGGATGCGCTGAAGACCAAGCCTTCCACTATGAGGCATGAAAAGCACCAGGCAACTGTTGTCAGTGCATACCCTGGGTCTAGTGCAAGGCTGCTATTTAAAAAACATGCCCCTTATTACACTCAAGTGCACTCATAAACACTCTTTTCCGGAGGCACCCTCTGCGTAGTCAGAACGGCCACTGGGGAAGCAGATACCCACTGCACCCCACTTTTCTTCATATTATACATAAAATATAAGAGTATGTAACACCTACAGTTTGACTGAAATTGCATTCTCCCCAGAGGTGCCTTCCCGGCATCACACTCAGCCGCCATGCTGTCCTGCGACCGGCTGGCCTGCTCCAGAGTTAAAAATAGCTCCTGGCTTTCAGGGAAAACATATCCCCCGCTCGCCTCTCTCCCATTCTCCTCCTCCTCCTCTTCCTTGACCAGAACGTCCTCCTCATTGTTGCCTGAGGAGGACGGAGACTCGGACTCCTGGGATGTAGCCACGCTGCATTTGGGGGTAGTAGTGGGGTTCCCACCAAGAATCACATGCAGCTCGTTGTAGAAGTGGCACGTCTGTGGTGCAGAACCAGAATGACTGTTCACCTCCCTTGTCTTGTGGCCTGCCCAGGTTCTTTGATTTTCCCGCAGCACTGCTGCATGCCCCTGGGGTAGCCCTTCTCCCCCATGTCCTGCATGGTATTTTTGTGGATGTCTACACTTCTTCACTTGGATCAGAGCTGTGCCTGCACAGACTCTTCTCCCCACAGAGCGATAAGATCCACCACCTCCTGTGTACTCCAGGATGGGGCGTGGAGTCGTCATGATCAGCTGGGTTGGCGAGCTCTCCAGGCTGATTAAACAGGAAATGGGAATTCACAATTTCCCGGGGCTTTAACGGGGGTGAGGCAATTTCCTGTGTACCCAGCTGCTGTGCAGCAGAGTTGAAAACAATCTCCAGAGCGGTCACAGCGGAGCATTGTGGGACACCTCCTGGAAGCCAGTTCAGTTGACCTACACAACACTGCGGCTGTTGACCCATCACCGACAATTTAAGCGCTACGCCTCTTGTGGAGGTGGAGTAATTAAGTGGATGTTACAGGCGAGTTAGGCTGGTGGAAGGGATCTGGTAGTGTAGACGCAGACATTATTAGGTTGACGTAAGGCGGCTTCTGTCGACCTAAGTTTGTAGCACAGACCAGGCCTAACTGTCTATGTAGTGCCATTCTACACACACACACATACAACCACACACACACTCAAGTGTGTGCACAAACACCAATATTAACAGTTAGCTCCTCCGTTTGGCCTACGTGTACTGTTTTTGAAAAAAAGGAAAATTAAGAAACAAAGTTTGGGGGAAGAGCCTTCAAGAAATTCAGCGTGCTGAAATGGTTTTATTAAATTGATGGAGGCCTACGGGTGCAACTTCTATTCATAAGCTATCTGCTGTACAGCACAGTCCACAGATCAAGCATTGATATTCATAGACAACAGCCTGCCAGCTGTTACCATTGCATACAGGCAGCCATGATTCTGTGGCTTTGTTATTTATGCCAAAAAAATTAATAAAGTATGAATTTTTTTTTCAGTTCCTGTAAAAATCCGCAGCGTGAAATTTTGTGGTATAAGAGGCTAATCTGTCAGCAGCTGCACTTTCAGTGTTGTTCAGAAGCAACAAAGATGTGATCAGTTATCCAGTGCTTTGGCACAGCACCACACTTATCCTTCATCTATAAACCTGGTTCCTTCAGGTATCAAAATACGGGCTGCGGGACAAATAGGATTGTAAATAATATGAGGAAATAGCAAATGAACGTCTGCTGATTCAATCGACAATGAACTGGCTAGACTGCGCTGTTGCATTTTGCACTGCTTCGGTGCAGGGAAACTGTTCTTTGCATCAGCTGATTTTAAAACTCTTAACTACTCAGAACTCCCTGTTTTCTAAAATAATGTCTCTAAAGATCTAGTAATTCCACTGAAAGTTCCTTCAATTAACCAAAACCTCCAGTATTCAAACTTTTCCATATTCTCCCCATCAGACTAGAATCACTGAGGCCGTGCTGTGTTATAAAGCAAGGAACTGGGAGATTTCAGAGAATCAGTTTAATTTATAGCTGCAGCGAGGGCAAATTAAGATCTAACAACCTGAAAGAAAAATCTCAGCACTAGTCATAATAATTAAAAAAAAAATCAAATGCAATATTTTAAATAGATTTCCCCCCCAAAAAACAATCCACATTTATATAACCAGAGACAAGCAACTTCTGCTGTATGGTAAATCAGCCATAGCTTGTTAAAACTAGAAATGCTCTACGTAAGAGTTCTACTGAACAGAAATATTCTGTAGTTATTTCTATCCAGCCCCTTTAAATACAGGTTGTGATCCTGATTCTGATCTCATGGCAAATACAGAGTAACTACATTTGGGCCAGAGACTCTGCTGGTGTAGATCAGCACAGCTCCAATGAAATGAAGGAGTTCTGTCAATTTACAGTTGCTGATGATCAAGCGCTTTCCTTCAGTAGAGTTAGTGGAGGTATACACCAATCCAAATGAGGGCAGAACTGCCCCCATATCTTCATGGTTAATTAGCATCCCTAAAAATATTCCTGCTAGAATTCTGAAAATCACTTGTCAGCTTAGGTCTTCCTGCAATTTGTGGTGTTATTTACATTTTCCCTTTTGTTTATTTCCATAAAGCAGAGAAATAACTACACAGAGAGACAATACAGTGCTAATATTTCACACAAAAAATCCCTCTCCTAACACTAAGCATTGTTACCTCAGTAGCCAAACTAACTCTAAACATCAGGTTACTTTCCATTTAGGTTTAGTTCACACAATGGTAAGTGCAAAAAAAAAAAAAAAAAAAGTAGTTTTGCTTTAGAATAAAAATTCACTTCACGCTTAGATTGTCCATTAGGTTATTTGTGTTATAATCCAGAAAGGAAAGCTGTTTAACCTCATATCATTAGTTAAACCTATAGTAACCAGAAAAACATCACATTAGATATTTGGTTGATTTATGCTGAAGGCTTCCTAAGTCACTAATAAAGACCCCTTTTCAAAAAAGCAGGGCAGATAAATTGAATTTAAATACACAGTGAAAGACTAACCTAGAATGAATGTTTATAATCAATTAACTACACAACTCTTTAAGTGGGTAATATAACAAACTACTCCACAACTACAACCAAATTCTCCTCATTTCAGCACAGCAATTGCTCCAAGAATGAGAGACTAAACTATGATTATAAAGAAGGGAAATTTGGGGTTGTCCTTATTTTAGAGGAATTTTTGTTAATTTACTTAAGACAAGCAACAACTGTCTAAGTGCCTGAGGGCCCAATGTTTTGGCATTAAAGCTTTCACGTAATTTTAGTTTCTTGGCTCATTCAAATATTTTTTAAAATGTTTATGCCACTTTGAGATAGTCCTAGGAAAAGTTTAAACTTTCATCCAACTTTTCTTTTCACACAAGCACAGGTCGGCTTTAAAGAGTTAGCTCCGCCTGGCCTTGAAAAAAGAAGTGACAATGAAAACACATTTTCATAAGAAAATATAAAAACATAAGAGCAAAGCGTAATAGAAGAAAATATTCGTATGCATCTTGTTTTAAATGCAGATTGCTCTACTATGAATCACAGTAAAGTCTCTTCAAAGATTCTTCTTTACCAGAGAGAAAATGGTCTCATCTTTATAAATATTGCACTCATTTCTGTTGTTCAGTTAATGATATAAAAATGTTCTCTACTTGTATTTCCTCTGACCTCACAATGCTCAGAACCATTTTACACATTTATTTGGTATTCCCCAACTAAACTCCCTGCAAACATTTATATCCCTCCAAGTTCACAATGAATGCGGCAATAAGCACAATATTTATTCATTTTATACCTCTATGGTATATGCTGCGTCTTTCTCTTAGCTCTATTTCTTGCGATATAAGAGTATTCTGACTTCTCTACTGGGTTTAATAATCTGTAAAATTGTCATTAAAATGCCTTTCTGGCTCGTAAGATCCATCTATTAGTTTTCAACAAAAAAGAAACTATTGATTATTGTCAATGCCACAGGATTATATGGAATTTAGAAATGAAATCATAAATCACTGTAACATTAATACAATCATAAAAATAATTGTGCTGCTCACTGTACTTGAAGGTGCACTAAGTCAACAGCTTTCCAGTCCAGATGTGGTATTACAGAGCTGCAACTGTCAGGCTAAAGTTACCACTTAGTTACACTTTCCATTGAAAGCACGGATTGTTCAAGGATTTGTGTTTCAGTGAGAATTATGACATTAAACCTTCCCCACAACAGAAAGAAATGGAAAGAAAGCTGAAGTAATTGGAAAGTGAAAATCTTTTTTGTTTTGGTTTAAAAGAGAAAACAATAGCTGAAAAGACAGACCGACAGAAAGACAGACGGGCCTCCCCAGTTTATTACTGTCAGATGTTTAAATAAAACAGATTGACACTTTATCAATCTGCACATTGGCCCTCTTCAAACTAACACGCTAGATTCATTCACTGACTTTAGGGGTCTTACACCAGGGGTATATTTGGCCCAGACACTTTCAGTTGGCCAAGATATGGCAGTTTAATAGACACCACATGCACAGTAGCTACTCTTCCGAACGTTTTATCGCCTGAAGAGTTCAACTCCATTGAAAACCTTGAAACCAAACAACTCGCTTGAATCAATACGGTTCTGCCCTTTGACACAATGGGCCGACCGTAACGTATCAAGGGATTCAGATGATTTCCTCCCCCCCCCCCCCCTTCTCTCCACCGTGACTGTATTTTTCAGCCCACTGAAAATAGGTGATTCCATTGATAGGTTCAACTATGCCATGCAGTGTTAATGATTACACTCTTGTTTAAACTCTCTAAATGAAACACTGTAAAAGGAAATGGGGGCAAAATTACAGGAGCATCAAGGATAAAAAACTACGGGTTAAAACCGTAAATCCCATGTTATTCAGAAGTCAAGTCCCCAACTTTATCCTAGATTTATCAATCTTTCCTTACACTGTGCCATCTGTCCCAGAACCAACTGAGCCTGCCACAGACAGGTACAGTATGGTGTGTTAAGAACAGAGGGCCTGATTTTCACAGTTACTGAGCACTCACAACTCCAGCTGAAGTCAATGAGAAGGGCTGGCTGAAAAACAGACCCAGGGCTTCCTTTCCTGTGTGATTCACTGAGTTAATGCTGACATTAACCAACCAACTTGTAACGGAGCTCCGGTCACATCAACGCTTGCAATTTAATTTTTGTTAGGAACACGGATTTCTTGATCACTGGCCCCCGAATCCCTGAAACAACGTTCATCCTCACGAAACAAGAAGTCATCGGATTTGCAACACAAAGACAGGTTTTGTTCTGATAAATATTTTGCAGAGAAAGCCAGCCTTGCTGCTAGCTGGCATGAAAGGTCATTTTAAATACTGTTTATTATTGCAACTTCTGTCAGCTTCCCTTTAAAAAAAAAAAAAAAGAAGTTGTTTTTTGAGTGTTAAGATTAAAAAAAATGAGAGTGATGATTATTTTTAGTTATTTAGACAGAGAGCACCCAGCATATGCTAAGAACTACCCAAGCACACAGGAAGAGGTAGTCTGTGCCTTAAAGAAGGCAGTTGTTATACCTGGTAAACCTGCTGCTTTGACAGAGACCACGGCACTACTAGATACCAGCACTGCTAGATAAGACACATGTTGGCATACTTTAAACTCGGTGATGCCACAGAGCAATGGCTCACAATTTATCAGGCACAAGGGCATTCGTTCCCGCTGTGTTATGAGAAAGCAGCATCCGCAGAGGCCCAAAGAGCTGAATGATTCCCAGAGGGAGAAGAGATCAGGAAGGGCTGGATGCACCTCTGTAAAGGCCATTCACAAAGTAAATAATCTGCCCCCACCCAACCCCTAGATTTACAAATGGCTTTTTAATCATTCTGCTAAGAAAAATTAGGCAAAGAGTTCCCACATACACATTCCCTGGCATGATTTTTTTTTTTAAATCCGACATCCCATCCATGCCTTGAAAGATAGGATAGCCTTTTGCTAATGGGGGAAGGAGGGGAGAAAACCAATACAACCAGGTCATCTTTTCTGTAGCAGAACTCCTTCAAAAAGAGCGTGTGGGAATTTTTTAAAGAGACAGTAGTGAATTTTGGAGGGGCAAGATGGACTGAGTTGAATGGGAGCCGACAGCAGCCTGAACGGCGCGGATTAGGGGGTGCTTAGTCCGGATAGAATGTTTGGGAGCAGGGGCTAACCTGGATTGCACTAAAGAGGAGTAACCTGGATTGAGTGGGGGTCAGCGAAACCAGATTACATTCGAGGAACCTGGACTGCGCGGAGGGGAGCCGGGGTGAACCCCGCTTACACCGGAGTGACCTGGACTGAGTGGGGGGGGTGTGAATGCGGATTACACTAAAGCGGAGTCACCTCGGCCGGGCGCAGGGGCGGGATGGGTGGTCCGGAGCGGGATGCAGAGGGTGTGGGGGGGGGGGCCCGTCTCACCTGTACCAGCGCAGCCCCTTCTCGTAGCACCTGTCGAAGAAGTGGGGCTCGGCGCCCAGGGCGCGCACGGCGGGGTGGGCGCGCAGGAACTCCAGCAGCGCCCGGGTGCCGCCCTTCTTCACCCCCACGATGATGGCCTGCGGGAAGCGCCGCCCGCCCGCCCCGCCGCTCCCGCTCCCGGTCCCGCTCCCGGTCCCCGACTCCTGCGGGGCGGCGGCGGCGGCGGCGGGCGGCAGCGGCTGGCAGGAGCCGGAGAGGCAGTAGAAGAAGTAGGAGCCCAGCAGCAGCGTGGTCAGGCCGAGGGAGGCGCGGGGCTGCGCCCGCAGCTGCCCCACCAGCCCGCCCCGGCTACCGCCCATGGGGCGCCGCGGCCGGCAGGAGCCGGAGCCGGAGCCCGGGCCGGCCCATGCCGCCCGCCGCTCGCCGCCCCGGCCCGCCCGCCGCCGCCCGCCGCCCCGTCCCGGGGCCAGCGCTGCCCACGGGCACATGCAGCCGGCCGGAGCCGAGCAGCCCCCGGGGGGGACGGGCCGGGCCGGGCGGGCTGCTGCAGCCGCGTCCCCCGCCTGCCCCGGTCCGGAGATTGCGCCCGGTGCCGTGCGCCCCCCGCGGAGCCGGGCGGAGGCGAGGCGCTGCAGCTGGGGCGGCCGGAGCGTCCCTTCCCCTGCGGGAGCCGGGCTGGGAGCCGCCGCCCTCCTCCGGAGGTTTTGACCGAGCCGCCCTGGGGGGAGGAGGGGCCGCGGGACACACACACACACACACACACACAAAACAACACAACACAAAACAACACACACACACACACACAACACAACACACACGGCCCCGGCGGCTGGCGGCGGGCTCGGACACGCAGGAGGCTGAGGCGGGGGATGAATGAAAGGCTGGCTCTGTGGAAGTCGATAGGACTTTGGGGGGGGGGGAAGGAAGAGGCGGGACGGATCTACCTGGGGGGGGCCAGGATTCCCCCCCCCCCCCGGCGCTGTCTAGACGGGCGTGCGGAGGTGTGTTACCTGGTGCCACCCCGGAGGCCGCTCCGCACGCGGCAGTGATTCACGCCGGGGGTGTCACGGGGTAAGGGGGAGCCTCAGGGAATAGCGGGAGCGGCTGAGCACGTGTTGAAAGGACCCCCGGCCTTGTCCACACCGGGGTTTGGACACGTTAGCTAAATTCGAAGCACACCTTCCCCCCCCGGGAAGGCAGGCGAGGCAGCAGCCTGGGGGCAGGGGACATACAACGGGCCGGCTGTGGGCTAGACAGCCCAGGGGTATGGAGAGGCGGGTCCCGCGCTGAGTTCCAGGTTCCGTTCTCGGAGTTATTACAGACCCGGCTCCCCTTTCCCGCACCCCAGCCTCATGCCTTCTGCCCGCGGCACATCTCCCCCGACTAACTCCAGCCTAGCCCCTGCCGCGGCTACTATTCCCAGCCTGCCTGGTCCTCCCTCTGCTCCTCGCCCCTCTCTCTGATTCAACTCAGGCTTCCCCCGGCCGGAGCAGGAGGAACACAGGGGAGACCGTTTTCTCTGTCTGAGGATGTTCTCCCTTCCGGTATCTGCCAGGAGGAGCAAACACAGGTAAAGTCGGGCTCAGCTCCTGCAGCCCCGGGAATGTTGCTGCCCCGATTTGTAATAAACCTCTATGGTGTGAGTGCCAGTGGCAGTGTCCAGGTGTTAATAACTTGATCAGATCTGTGCGGATGTGCGGAGGGACAGCAAAAGGCATCGCTCTGATCCCAGGCTGATCCCCTGCCAAATTTCTAGTCCCTGCCCCAAAGCATGGAGGCGCTGGAGCTTCTCAAGAAAACACAGATAATAGGAGTGAACATGGGCAAAACAGCATACAAAATTATCCTTGTTCTTGGAAAGGCTAAACCATCTTTGCTCAAACTTCCCCCAAAAAATTCAGCCTGAGGCCGACACCCAGCTTGGAAAATTTTGACCTGAAGGGATGAAAGTTCTGCAAAGTTCTGTGCAACTGGAAAACGGGGCTTTATAATGGAACCTTAACTCTCAGTATTGCTAGCAGCTCGGCCACTGAAACATAAATGCATTTCCAAGTATTGCTGTATTGTTATTGAACCTTAAAAGAGATGCTCCATTAATTGTTAAATTAATAATTAAACCAAGCTGCGCCTTGAAGGCTGCAAATTAGCTTCCAGGATGAATGCTCAGAATTATCCACTGCTATTATATCCACATGTGAAACTCTCCATTGAATTCAATAGGGCGTTCTTAGTAAAAAATCCCTAGTAGGATACAGAGCCAAAATTTAGAGGATTGTCCATTCCTATTTTCCAGGCAACAAAGGGGGTTACATTTAAAGGAGCTAAGTCAGAACCAGCATGGAGCAAGAGATGCTTGAGGGGCTGAGGAGGTCTTTATCTATGCCACATTCCTTCCCACCTGCAATAGCCACCCTCCTCACTGCTAAGAGGGGTGACCAAATGCACCCCGTATTCACGCCCTACACACTTATAATAATCTTTGTACAAAATCTGCCTTGCGAGGTATCATTTGAAAACTAATAACTCACTGGTCAATGATATCCTGGTGAAATGCAGGTAGCAACGAACATTGTGTGTCAAGTTACGAAATTCCCCCTGTATGATGTTAAAGGCACATGTTCAAACTTAAGCTGTGCAAATTGAGGCACAAGGGGTCAAGGATGTCTTAAACAAAGGGGTGTAGGGTTACCTCCATTTGCATATGAGCTGTAAACAGAGTCGTCGGCCAGCAAAAGGGAAAAGAGAGACCAAGAAAATCTGCCTCTTAGTGCATACAGGTGAAAGAATACCGCATGGAACATCTTTCCTCCCTGTACTCCATGTCTCATGCTCAGCTGGATAGAACTTCATGAGGGGGCTGAACTATGAAAGTGAAAAGCGAACACCCCAAGGTATCTCCCTCCCTGGCCGTCTCCATCTTCGCGCCTGAGAAGACAAAAGAAACTAGACTTTGGGGAGCGGTCCTGACCTGAAAATTGGGGTCAGGAATGCCATTGGAAGGATGTGGTTAGGACTTTGCCTTGGATCAAGTATCCTTTGTTAAGATAGGCACTAGGAAGTGTTTTAGCTTTATTTTTCATGTAACCATTTCTGACTTTTATGCCTGTTACTTGTACTCACTTAAAAGCCTATCTTCTTTTGTTAATAAACCTGTTTTATTGTTTAATCCAATCAAGTGTGTTCAAGTTAAATTGTCTGGGTAACTCCATTTAAGGTGGCAAGCTGTTGTGTATTGTTCCCATAGAGGGACAATGGACCTATTATCTCTGGACTGTCCATTTTTGGACCGGGAGTGCGTTGGGGTCACCCTGCAGTAGTAATCCAAGGCTGGCTGGCAGGCTGCAGTTACACACACACACGGATGGTGGCAGCTGTTTGTGACTGATGCAGGTTGGAAACTACAGCAGCCAGGCATTGCAGGGCACCCCATGTTATAGGGCAGGTGATGACACAGCCCCGCACCGGTCTGGATAACACCGTGGTATGTCCCAGAGGACTGACTGTAATTCCTTTTGCAGTGCATGAACACCACTGCTGGCTCACCCAGAGAGGAGCAGTTCATTGCCTTAGAGCATACGATCATCTCTCTCTCTTTAATGGCTGGCTCCAGGGGATAGAAGCACTTGCTATTTATTGACAGAATTCAGCCCAGATTTTTAGCTGGTGTAAATCAAACATTGTTCCATGAAAGTCAGTGCAACTAAGCTGATTTAAACGAGGTGAGATTTAGACCCAGACTCAAACAGTAGCAATTTGTGCATTTGGCCCTGAAAATTCTGGTTCAACTCCCAACGGGGACCATAGGATCTGCAACCAAGGTGTGCGATAATGACATAACAGGCCCCTGACGGGGGCTGCTGAGCACCAAAGCACAACATTATGATGGAAATGCCACATTAGCCTTAATGACAACAGCATCCGTGGGTGCCACTGAATTGTTTGCAACGCATTCAATTGGGGTGGGAGGTTGAACCCAAAAGCAATCTGTTAACTTTGCAGAAATCTTTAAACTGCCTCATTTCCAAGTGAACGGGACCGCCACCGTGACAAAAAGAGAGGAAATTGGAACACTTGTCTCTTACTAAATTATTTTCCCCCAAGACAGAAATTAAAATGAAGATCAAACAGATTGAATACAAATAAAACTGGAAGGTGAAAAATGCTTTACAGCCTACAGTAGATTAACTAAATATGTTTGCACATTTTTATGGGGCTCTAATTATTGTTT
The DNA here is from genome assembly GCF_026122565.2 of Emydura macquarii macquarii. Classification (NCBI taxonomy): domain Eukaryota; kingdom Metazoa; phylum Chordata; order Testudines; family Chelidae; genus Emydura; species Emydura macquarii. The sequence goes on from NW_027133527.1 coordinate 5,081,307, forward strand.
TAAATCACTTACATCATGCAAAGGGATTTGCGACAAATTTTTACTGCAGAGTTTTTAATCAAAGGGGGAAAATATGCTGTAAATAACGATTATTATTGTGATGATAGCCAAATGCCATGCAATTAACAATCAACACTGAGAAAGTCCATTTTAATTACACTGCATCAGCTCTTAATGTAAAAGTATAAATACTTTGCATGTACGTTGTCTATATGTATTCAGATTGGGATAAACAATTCAAAGGTTTATTTGCTTACCTTGGGCTCGCAAAACAAGTTAAAAGGAAGCAATTTACAATTTGGAACTTTTTTCAAACTCAAAAAATCACGCTTGAAATGGGTCATACTAAAAAGACATTTTTTGCAAATCTCACAGAGAACAAAACAAACAAACAAAAAGAAGTCTTATATTCTCGTGGAAAATCCAGTGCATTCTTACTACAATACCTGTATTATATGATTATTTCTATTACAGTAGCACTTGAAATTCAGAGCTGCAATCAGGGTTGTGTTGTGCTAGACACTTTACAAATACACAGAGACAGCCTTACCTTAAAGAACTTAGGATCTAAATAGACAAAGCAGACAAAGCAATATGATCAGCCCTTATATGGGTGGGGGAACTAAGGATCAGAGACAGTAAGCGATTTGCCCAGAGTCACTCAGAGCATAGGTCTCCTGAATCCTATGATAGTGACTTAAGCACAAGATCTATACATTTGTAGAAGGTTAGGTCTTATTCACCCTGTTCATCTTCACTAGATCTGATTTAACTTTCTGCAGCACCCCTGGTATTCAATGTATATGCTAGCCTGAGGTCATTGGGACTACTCTTGTGAGTAAGGCAAGCAGGATTTGACCTAAGTTGTTCTATGGACTACATCTTTTGAGTGCTGCCTCCTGAAACAGCAGTGTAAGAGCCTGTATCTTGATGGAAGCAATAAATAACACTTAATCCTTATGATGAGATTATCTTAATGTGCTTTACAATCTATGTACCACACGTCCTCATTTTCCAGACGGGGAAACTGAGCCACACAGCAAGGCAAAGTGACTTGCCTGAGGTCACACAGGAGGTCAGTGGCAGAGCAAGAAAAGAACCCAGGACTCCTCATACCTATCCCACTGTCCTCTCCACCAGAGCACTGTCTTGTCTGCCATAGCAGCTATCGTGTAATGAGAAACAGCCGATGCAGACAGCTAAATATATCCTTTGAACCTTGCAGATGCTGCTGAAAGTTTCCCCTCTTCCAAGAGCCTGCATTGCTTGGTGCCATCAACTCCCACTGAGTCACAGGGCACCCAGCAGCTGGAGGAGCAGACCCTACGTTTGCAATGTGCAGTGATATTCTTGTCAAGCCATGACGTCAAGAAAGGTCATTGGTGTAGGGAGTTTTTATGCGAATGCTCTTTTTTTTTTTCTCTCTCTCTCTCTGTGGGATTTCAGCCCGTTGCACCAGGTATGCCTCTGCATTGATGCTGGCAGAGAAAGCGCGCAGAACACACGCACTGTAATACTCTTCTCATCGCACACCTCTGTCACTTGTGCAGTTTACTCAAAACTTGCACAGTGCACTGACCATGGGAAGAAAAATATAACCCCATGGAAACACGCCGACACCTTATTTATGTGACTTGCCGGTGAGAAAGAAGCAACACACATTGGGAAAGGAGTTTTGTCTGATGTTTAGAATGTGACTGGGTGTCAAGTGACTAGTTTCTATACTTTTGCCCTCTGCTAGATGGGACTGGAACTGCTGGCTTGTGTGTCATAGGCCCTATACTGCTAACAACTCATAGAGATTTTCCTTTGGCTTTTATAGTAAGAGACTCCAAGTTACATCCTCTCTGTGGCTGTGAAGTTCCAAATGGCCAAGGCATGCAGCACAGTGACAACCATAAATGCATATGTAGCTACAGATTTGCTACAATGTACCTGACCTTTTCCCCCATGAGATCTAAATACCTTTCAAAATCTAGCCCCAATGCCTAAATCACTTCTGAAAATGGGACATAGGCACTTTTGAAAATTTTACCCTGTATCTGGCAGCATAATTTGGACCTTCATCTAGGGGCTATAGGATTAATGTGTGCTCCAAATTTGTTTTACAATGGGGAAATATTGACCCAGTGCTCTCAGCATCTTTTTCCTTTCTTCACCCCAGGAACATTTTATCACTGAAATGGAAATAAAACGTGACAGAGACTCACTTACTAAATTAAGTACGCCTGTACACATCTGCACCCCACACCCTCAGTAGTAGCATATATAGGCTGATCTAAGTTTATGGAACATCCTTGCTACTTAACAGAAAAGTCCTTCCATCAGTAGCTCTCTGAAACACTGCCACTTAAATCATTTCCAGTTCTGTGCTAAGGCCTTTTTTAGCTAAAATCAGCAATCTCAGAGGTGCCAGCAAAATGCAGGGGCTGACAGGCAGGCACAAGATTAAGTGGTTAAGGCAGGCAGGCAGAGGAGCAGTAAGATGATATTTTGTTCCAGTGGAATCCACCCTATTAATGCTCAGATGATTCTACCCCAAAAGCACCCAAAAAGTGCACTAGAAATGTTGGCTCCGCAAGTCACGTCATAGCTGGAGACGTCTATGGGTGATTACCAGATACTGCTCTTTCTAAATAGAACGGGCGGGTCTAGAGAAAAAAACTAAACAGCACAGTGGTGACATTTACAAACCAGACTCCGAAATCACAGCGTGTTAATCAGAATAAATAATAATTCTTGTTTAGTGCTTTCCATCTAAGGATCGCAATGCACTAGGCAAGCTTCAATGAACTGGATGGGCAAAGTGCACTTTTGGGGACCAAACGGAGTCCAGTTATACGGGGAAGTCAACAGCATCAGAGGGTGTATTGGTGAGATCCAAGGGGCATATGTGCGGGGTTTAATTGGCAGTTGCATCAGTTTATGCCAGGGCTTCAATGTGGCCCAGTGACTTTAACGGAGTTGTATCTGCTCACAGGGTGAATCTGGTCCACGATTCCTTTTCCATCCTTACTTCCCAAGATTCTACAAATTGTCCCCATCTGAAGTGAGTTTTAAAACATTGCCTGATGTCTCTAAACTTGTTTGGTTGTCCCCCGCTTGGTGTTTTACCTGTCTTAGGCTGCAAGCAGTTTAGGGCAGGGACCTTGTCTTTTAAATGTTTTGTAAAGCACAGTGTGCTTTAATCAGCTCACACAGTGCATGAGAACTAGGGGGAACATTTCCAGGCAAGTTGGGGTTTCCGGGACAAACCCCCCCCTTTTTATATCAGAGTGGCAACCGTATCAGAATGCTGGAATGTAGCAGGACAGCTTTCTGTAACACAGATGTGCTCCCACTGCTGGAGAAAGGGGGGGGAGTATCGCCCCCTAGTGCACTAGTGGAAGTAAGAGGCTGCCATTCACTCTGAAATTATGTGGTAGCTATTTAGCAAGAGGACATAGACGCTCCAGGGAGAACAGATAAACCGCCCACTCCGCCTTCCCACTCCACTATGCTCACATCTCCAGGCAGGGAGGAAAAGAAATAAAGCTCAAGACAAGGAAGTGAGTCTGTTACAGGGAGCACGTTAATAAATAGAAACTAACGCTGAGTCTTCAGCAAAGCGCCAACAGCGCTTGCCAGCTCTTGTTAGCGTGACGGCACTGATTCACGGTAAGAACAACTTCATTCAAGGCATCGAGGGGTTGGAGAGAGCTTGCAGTGACAGGGCGTCGATTACGGGAGAAAGGATCCTACCAGGCGCCCGGACCCCCACCTCCCACCACTGCACGACGCCATTGCTGGCAAACAGGAGGCAGGATCTCTGGGTGTCTTTCAGAAGTTTTAGAGCAGATTTTTTTTCTGCTTGCTGAGAATTTGGATGACTCCAGAACTGACACCAAAGTCAAGTCGGCCGAGGAGACTGGATGGCTCAGGGGAGCTTAATAGTTGGGATCCTTTTGCCTCTAGACCGCTTGACTCGAATGCCACTTAGCTTATTAACAGTGTCCGAAGACTCGTCTGTGTGAAACATTGCTTGTCTCAGCCCTGCTGCCCGTAAATAGGGACCCAGGCGCCAGTGCAGCTGGGAGCCTCTCAGAAGAGAGTCGAGAGACTGCCTGGTTGATGGGGGACCAACCCATTGTCCCCTCGCAGTACGGCTGCTCCGGGTTGGCAGTCAGCCCCAATGGCAGGGGTGTGGGTGTAATAAGTCTGCCCTCTCCTGTGACCTGGGCTGTCCATGTCCTTCCAAAAGGGACTCCACACATCCCAGTCTAGCCAGTTCCCTTTGTCATATGACATTTCTCCGCAAGAGATAGCAAGTGATCCGCCAAATTTCCCAGCCTGGCTGTCTGGATCAGCCTTTTTTGTTAAAGCAGAGAGGAGAAACCAGGGCGACTGAAAGAGAGCAGGGAAATTATCTTGTATCTACTGAGTAAGGATACACTAGGCTCCTCTCACAGCGTCTGAAGATGGAAGACTGCATGCCTAGTTTTAAGAGAGTCCCCCTTTACATATTTGCTTCACACCCATCACCGTAGCATCTGGCTGTATTGTACAGATTAACCGTTCAATCCCCGTGAAACCCGCCACAATGAACAACCCCCACTCCCGAGACCATGCCGCCAGTTCATACATAATCCAGCAAAGGAAATGGCTTACAAACGGGATGCGTCGGACTCTGTGCTCTGAAGATTGGTAAATTCAGGTTCTGGAAAACACTCCAGGAGCAATTCCCTGGGCAGAGATCCTTATATATGCTGGCTTCAGATGCTGGCTTCAGACAGAACATATCTAGGGCTGGTCAGCAAAGCACTTCAGAGGAGTTCAGCTACCACAATCCATCCACCCATCCCGGTACTTATATGACCCTCATCACCATAAAAGCTGATGGTTCATAGGATCGTAGCCCATCTCTAAGGCATCGAGAATAGATACCAGGCAGGTTCCCAGATTACAGTCAAGATCTTGAACCGCTCCCAGAAGCAGATAAAGCGTCTTGTTCCATGCACTTCATGGAGGTGAGGTGGAACAAGCTGACGCTGACTCACTCCACTAGGAGGGGCAGACGGCATGCTGAACTGTCTGGAACGGCTGTAGGATCTTCAAGAGTAGCCCCAGTTAGGGCACACTGCAGTGTTCAAGCTGGGAGTGGATGGCTGTGATAAGGGCCCCATCAGAAAGGAAAGGCTGCAGCTCTCACCTAGCACAGACTGAAAACCGGGCTGCAAGTTGCCACTCTCACCTGAGAATCCAAGAGCAACCGGAGGCCCGAAAGCATCCCAAAACGGAGAGCCTCTCACAAGGAGTGGTCGTACGCCAACCACAGATGGAATGGCTGAAAACATCAGTCCCTCAAGTTGCCTCCCCCTTTTCCAGACTGAGTTTCAACCAGTTGTTCTCCTCTCCAGCTCCCTTCTGTGGCCAGGCACTCAGAAAGCAACGAACGCTGCCACCTGCATCTTCAGAAAGGAGGATCAGAGCCGAGTGCCATGTCATCCACCTCCAGCCCATTCTGTCTCCTCTAACGGCCTGGTATTGACTGAACAAGAGGGGTGGCAAATTCTGCATCTTCTGCCTGTGAGCGCCAGAGGGATTCCGTCCTCCCTTGTCTGTCTTTCACCGCTCTAAAGTTTGCTCGCTTGCTCTGATTATATTTTTCCTCTTCACTTTTGCGCCATCAAACCTTTCTTTGCTGTCCGGCTAGTTGGTTGCTGGGAGCAACACCCTGGAAACGTGGGCCATATTAGCATAACTACGTGCTTCTGTAAGGATTCAGGAAACTAACCTTCATGTTAGTTGTTTGATTGTAAACTCTCTCCTTGAGGTTAAAAGCAGTTAAAAAAAAAAATCATAGAATTATAAAAGATTAGAGTTGGGAGAGACCTCGAGAGGTCACCTAGTCCAACCCTCTGCTTAAAGCAGGACCAACCCCAACTAAATCATCCCAGCCAGGGCTTTGTCAAGCCGGACCTTAAAAATCTCTAAGGATGGAGATTCCACCACCTCCCTAGGTAACCCATTCCAGTGCTTCACCGCCCTCCTAGTGAAAAAGTTTTTCCTATTATCCAACCTAGACCTCCCCCACTGCAACCTGAGACCATTGCTCCTTGTTCTGTCATCTGCCACCACTGAGAACAGTCTAGCTCCATCCTCCCTGAACTCTCCCTCAGGTAGTTAAAGGATGCTATCAAGTCCCCCCTCATTCTTCTCTTCTGCAGACTAAATAAGCCCAGTTCCCTCAGACTCTCCTTATAAGTCATGTGCTCCAGCCCCCTAATCATTTTTGTTGTCCTTCACTGGACTGTCTCCAATTTGTCCACATCCTTCCTGTAGTGGGGGGCCCAAAACTGGACACAATACTCCAACTGTGGCCTCACTAGTGCTGAATAGAGGGGAATAATCGCTTCCTTCGATCTGTTGGCAATGCTCCTACTAATGCAGCCCATATGCCATTAGCCTTCTTGGCAACAAGGGCACACTGCTGACTCATATCCAGCTTCTTGTCCACTGTAACCCCCAGGTCCTTTTCTGCAGAAAGAAGAGGAACCAAGAACTTCTAGATCCAAAACAGCTGCCCTTCTACCCTCGTGCAATAGAAGAGATTCTCAGTTAGCTGTCACTAGCATTGGGGCTTACTGCTGTGGTTGCAGACCGGCCAATAAGCATTACAAGCACAAATCTATGATCCCAAATTCAGATCACGAATCCTACCCCGCACCTGTATGAGGCACAGCAAACTGCAAGGCAAGGATGCAGATTTTAGAGCACTTTGAGGAACCAACCTTTAAACAGAATGGGCCTGCATCTCTCCTACAAAGCATATGCCATACACTGTGGTAAATGCCCAGCAGATGTCAAAATAATGTCTCCAAATTCTGCTGTACTTAAAACCATCCATTCCTGCCTTCAGAGGAGACAGCCAACATGCCACCCCCCGGGATCCTCTAAGCATCCCCTGCACCAGACCCTCAGGAGCAGAGATTTGATGAGGTGATGCACAAGAGTAATCAGCACTCGCATCCCTGGTAAAAACGTCCTCATGTTTACAAAGAGCAGAGCGAGAAGATGCAGCCCCACGGGACAATGTTCCCCGGGATCAAAGCCTCCACTTCCTACTGCTGTGTTTGCCAAACAGCTTTTAAAACAATCCAGTTAGGTGAGCAGTAAAATATGTGCTGAGCACTGACATGGTGTCTAAAAGAGACACACTCCAGGGCCTTCTGCTAATCAATGAAGTGGATGTAGAGTGTCTGATTCAATTATCTGCTCTTTTCAATCAAAGATTCTCCAACTGAGAGTCCGAGCTAAGATCCCGGGATGCAGCCTGATTCAGCGTGGCCAACTCCCTTGATTTTTGTCATGAGGCTCAGGATATTTCATGTTTTACATAAAGCCACGGCTGCTCCTGCAGGCACTAATTAGGGGAGAATCTCAGTTTTCATTTAAAAAAAAGAAATAAGATTCTAGCCCTCACTGTTGCAGAGAAAAGCTTGAAAATGTGACCTGAGTGTGGCCATACAGGCTCAGAAACCAGGAGGCAAAGACAAAACACCCACACGGGTTTTTTCTTTTATAAAAAAAAATTTTTTTTTAAATCTCATGATTTTTAAGCCAATCTCATGATTTTGGGGGCGCACATCATGACTTTTGCATGTTTGAGGTGGGCAATACTGCTGCTCCAATGTAACCTGGCCTTAACCCAGTAGATCAGGCCAGGCAGAACCTTTCTTCCACAGCCCATCCTCCCAGCTTTTCCCAGCTGGACTTCAACCTTCTGGCCCCAGCTTTATGCCTCCAAACTTCTAGGCCCAAACTCTGGTCAGGTTTCCTCACAGAAGCGGGGGATTGGCTCTCTATGTCCAAAACAGCAGTACTTGTTTCTAAGTCACTGGTAACTCAGGAGAAAATTATCTGGAACGCTTATGGATCAATGTCCTAACAAATAAAGCACGTGATGGGGTATTAGTTGGTGTCTGCTACAGACCAACAAATGACATGAAGGAACGGGATGACTGGGTCCTTATGTCCCTATCTACAATGTGTAGGAAAAAAGCTGCAAGATGATGAGGGACTTCAGTTTGAGTGAGATATGCTGGAGGTCTCATGTTGCCAGTCCTAAAACATCTTTGGCATTTCTTAACATTATAGATGACAATTTCCTAACTCAAAAAGTGTTGCAGCCAACATGGAGGAATTCTTTATTCGACCTGTCCTATGAGAGAAAGAGGAACTGATCACAGAACTAAAAATTAATGGTAGTTAAGGTAATAGTGATCATGACTTGATCGTATTTTTAATGTGGAAGCAGAATAAAGTCCAGACCAGTAATATATATACTTGGTGCTTTAATAGGGCCATTTTCACAATGTTTAAAGCACTTACAAGCTAAATCAGCTAGGAGGAAGAGTTTAATCAGAAAAAATGTGAAGTTAGGAATTGCAGAAAATTGATAAGGGAAGCCAAGGGACACAGGAAGAAGTCGATGGCCAGCAGCGTTAAGGACAACAAAAAGGAGTTCTTTAAATGTATTAGGTACAAAAAGAATCCTGAAAGTGATACGGATCCATTACTAGATGGAAATGGTAGAATTATCAATAATAATGCAGGAAAGGCAGAAATGTTCAATAAATATTGCTGTTCTCCATTTGGGGGGAAAACAGATGATATAGCTCCATGTAGTAGTGATAAAACACTCTCTCTCCATTCCACTAGTCTCTCTGGAGGATAATAAACAGAAACTACTAAAGTCAGACTTTTTAACTCAGCAGGTCCAGATAACTTGCATCCAAGGGTTTTAAAACTGGCTGAGAACTCACTGGCCTATCAGTGTGGGTTTTCAGTAAGTCTTGGAGCACTGGGGAAGTTCCAGAAAACTGAACGGAAAAAGAACATTGCACCAAGATTTAAAAAGGGTAAATGGGACGACCCGGATAATTATGAGCCTGACATGGATCCTGGGCAAGATAATGGAGCGGCTGATACGGGGCTTGGTCGATAAAGAATTAAAGGAAGGTAATGTAATTAATGCAAATCAGCATGGGTTAGTGGAAAATGGATCCTGTCAAACTACCTTGATAGCTGTTTTTGATGAGATTACAAGTTTGGTTGATAAAGTCAATAGTGTTGATGACACCAGAGCTAAGTATGGAATGTTGTGGGGTGTGGGACTTTATTTTGGGCCCTTGAGGATTGTTAAGAACTGCTTTTGTTCTTGAACCAGCCCCAGGAAGAGGGTGTTGTTATCCACATGAACGCCTGCATGCAGCTCTTACGGGACCAGCAAGAGGGCGCTGAAAGGGGCAGGATGTCTGCAAAGCTTCCCCTGGCCACGGGGGGTGCACTCAGGAAACAACCAACCCACAACACATGGTGCTAAGCACTGCAGAGACATGCAGTAAGGGAGAGTCCTTGTTCTGAAGGGTTTACAGTCTAAATAGACAGAACAGACATGGGGGGAAATTGAGGCACGGAGAGAGGAAAGATGAAGTGACTTCTTGTTGTTTGGATAATGCATGGGCACTGGTCACTCATCTGGGCCATCCATAAGGGCTTCACTGAGACCGTATTCTCTCCAGGGCTGCTTGATGTCTTCCCCTTCTGTTAGCACCTTTTCATCTACTGTGCCTGATAATACAGTTTGCTGGAGAGTGAAGGTTTTAGTGAGTTTCTTAAGGGTGTTGAAAGATCCCTTGCCACTGTCACTCAATATGCTGTTGGTTATGGCCACGGTGTATTGACAGATCCCTGTTTGTCCCATCATCAGCCACGAGGTCTTTCAACTGTGCTTCCTGGATACAAGCTATGCCATTTCAATATGTCTTTTCATGCTGTGTCTGATCTCTTTCCTGGCCAATTCAAAATGTTAATGTATCATGGGGTTTCGGTGCTGGGCACATGGTCACCAGAAATAGAAAGGAACCCACCAGGGCTCCAGTGCGTTAAGGCAGGAGACCCGGGTTCAAATCGTGAAGTTCTAGTTCAGTGGTTTCTCGGTCCTCATCCCACAGTGGATATCTGTTTATATTGCAGCCATCGTGAAATGTGGTATGGTTGGAGAAGCCCAGAAAGGCGCAGGAGACATGCTGCTAGTTGGATCCCGATGCACTGGCAGAGCTGGGCAGAGGATAGCGGGAGTGGACTAGCAGGGGTGCTGCAGGCCAGGATCAAGATGTGTTGGGAGGGCAGTGGGGAGAAGGTCCAGGACTGGGACAGGTCAGAACTGAGGTGCATCGGGAGACACGGGGACTTGAGCAGCCGATGTTCTGCAGGTGCCCCAGGCAAGGATTTGTAGGGTCAAGGCAATTATCTGCCTTCACCACGTTTTAAAGCGGGCCTTCAGCAAGCAAGACAAGTCGCCTGGCCAAAGCCAACCCACTAGAGAGTGCAGATGTCAGATTAGAAAGCATGATTCTCTCACCTCCCCGCCCCCACTAGCACTTGTGAGCTCCCAGCAGTCATTAGTCCAGGCTCGTGAGCCATCACGCCCCATTCAAGGAGGAGCTGCCAGCTCAGTGCAAACATGCAAAGGGTCCATGGCTGGGCGGCATGCCGGGCTCACGCCCCCTGCTCCCTCTGTGAACGGAGATGAAGGCAAGAGACGGGAGCGCTCAGCTGAAGATTCATTGAGCCCCTTGGGAGGAGCAGAGAGACATCGCAGCCCTCAAAGCGGGCGTGAGGCTGCTGTTTCAAAGAGGACGCTGGGCAGATTCTTTTGGCCAATCCAAGCCAACGGAGGGTTGAATTTACAGGGGGGAGAATGGAAACGCCTTCTGAACTGCCGATCACGTGTCCCCAATGATGGGAGAAGAGCACCGATGTACACCGCATTTGAACTGTGCCTTGCTCTCTTCCCACACTGGTTTCACACTGGCCTGTCTCCACTGACTGCCCTGGAGCTGCTCCTGACTCACACCAGCGGGCGAGGTGGCCTCTACTAGACAGACTCAGAGGAAGATCTATTAGCCGGGTGCATGAACACAGACACACCTGCCCTGCCACCAACTTACTGCTGTAGTTCAACATCTGCGGCCTATTGGAGAAAGGAGCTCTCCAGTCCCCTCTTCCTTAAGGAGTTGACCATTCCTGGTTTTATTGTCAAGTGAAAACGCTTTTGGCAAAGACGTAGTAGCATGCGGGGGTGGGGGTCAGTTTTCTCCAGGACACCGCAGAGTAGCAGGAGTGTGCTGCTCCTGAAGGAGGTTTTGGTGGTGGTGCTTGTAAATGGGAGGTATGTGATGTCCGGGAAGGTGCTGGGGGGGAGGAGGGAGGAGCGGGGCTGAGTGTATATGAGAGATGGATGCCCAGACAGATAGCTCTATGGATGCATCACATGCCCAACCAGTAGGACCCCCAGATGGGTGTCTCTTCTACAAAGACTGCCAATTACACTCAGCTGTGACAGGGTTGGTTCATGTTTGATATGGACAAATATCCACCAGAGAACTCAGATGAAACACTAACAATTCACACTCGTGACCACTGGCAAAGCAGGATCTGAACCTGGCCCTCTCAGAGGCTGGGGAAGTTATTTTCAAACCCACTTAAGATTTACAAGTTTCCCAATGCCGCTAAGACGCCAGGAGTTCTAACACCCATTCACGTCCTTGGGGGAACCAACAGCACGTTAGCAGCTGTCTGTTCACAGAACAAGGATAGCCTATGGTGTACATCAGCAAAGCTGAGCTGGGTGGCCCAGGACAGGAATAGCAGGAGATACTGCATGGGTTTAGGTGCACAGTTCTTCACAAACTACTGGATGCTCCCGCCTGGGTATAGAGAACAGAGCTGAGAAACTAGATTTGGGACTTTATTTCTGAATCCCATGTTACATTTCCTTCTATTCATGGGCTCTCTTCTTCATCATTTACAAGTTCTCAGATGCTCACTGGCTTTTCATGAGGATGTCCACCAACCCTGACGTTTTCATGAATTTTAGCATGTGCAATCATTCATCTGAAAATTCACGTTCGCTCTTTGCTAGGTTCCTCTTTTAAAAGTTTCAAGTCATTCAATTAGGGAGCAGAAAAACTACCGGGTGACTTGGATGACCAGCCACACAATATACATAATAATTATGCCTGACCAACCTGATTGCCTTCTATGAAGAGGTGAGGGGCTGTGTGGATGTGGGGAAAGCGGTGGATGGGATATACCTTGACTGTAGCAAAGCTTTTGGTACAGTCTCCCACAGTATTCTTAGCAGCAAGTTAAAGAAGTATGGGTTGGATGAATGGTCTATAAAATGGATAAAGAACTGGCTAGATCATCGGGCTCAACGAGTAGTGATCAATGGCTCCATGTCTAGCTGGCAGCCAGTCAGAAGCGGAGTGCCCCAGGGGTCGGTCCTGGGGCCGGTTTTGTTCAACATCTTCATTAATGATCTGGAGGATGAGGTTGATTGCACCCTCAGCACGTTTGCAGATGACACTAAGCTGGGGGGGGGGGGAGTGGTAGATACCCTGAAAGGTAGGGATAGGATACAGAGGGACCTAGACAAATTGGAGGATTGGGCCAAAAGAAATCTGATGAGGTTCAACAAGGACAAGTGCAGAGTCCTCCACTTAGGACAGAAGAATCCCATGCACTGCTACAGACTGGGGACCAACGAGCTAGGCAGCAGTTCTGCAGGAAAGGACCTGGGGTTTACAGTGGATAAGAAGCTGGATATGAGTCAGCAGTGTGCCCTGGTTGTCAAGAAGGCCAACGGCATATCAGGCTGCATTAGTAAGAGCATTACCAGCAGATCGAGGGAAGTGATTATTCCCCTCTATTCAGCGTTGGTGAGGCCGCATTTGGAGTATTGTGTCCAGTTTTGGGCCCCTCACTACAAAAAGGATGTGGACAAATTGGAGAGAGTCCAGCGGAGGGCAACGAAAATGATTAGGGGGCTGGAGCACAAGACTTATGAGGAGAGGCTGAGGGAACTAGGTCTGTTTAGTTTGCAAAAGAGAAGAATGGGGGGGGGGAGGATTTGATAGCAGCCTTTAACTACCTGAAAGGGGGTTCCATGGAGGATGGGGCTAGGCTGTTCTCAGTGGTGGCAGATGACAGAACAAGGAGCAATGGTCTCAAGTTGCAGTGTGGGAGGTCTAGGCTGGATATTAGGAAAAACTTTTTCACTAGTAGGGTGGTGAAGCACTGGAATGGATTACCTAGGGAGGTGGTGGAATCTCCATCTGTAGAGGTTTTTAAGCTGCGGCTTGACAAAGCCCTGGCTGGGATGATTTAGTTGGGGTTGGCCCTGCTTTGAGCAGGGGATTGGACTAGATACCTCCTGAGGTCCCTTCCAACTCTAAGATTCTATGATTAGTTGAAGAGAACAGTTTGTGCAAATCCCACCACCTAGAAGAATTTCATCCAACTATTTCAATGAATTCTTATGAATCATGAGCACATTTGAAAAAAACTGTGATTGGCTCATAATCAGGAAAAGGACTGGATTCTGGTCTGATTTTGTCTCACACGGGCTTATACCAGTGTAACTTTATGGCGTTTAATAGTGTTGCTCTGATTTACACTGGGTAAGACAAGGAGAATCAGGTCCATTTTTGTCAATAAATCATTCAGCCAGGACGCTCCGTGTCAGAATAAAGATCTTTTATAAAGTAGGGGGCCAGATCTTCAGCTGGTGTCAATTGCTTTAGCCCTTCATTGGATGAACGCTAGTCTGCACTGACTGAGCAGCTGGCCTTTGCTTTTGAACTGGTGCTGGGCCCAGCGTGTTGTGGCAGCAGCGTGGGGGAAGAGGGGGTGAAAACATCTGGAATCCTGGCTGGCGTTCCAAATTCCACAGCGAGAAGCTTGAGCTGGCCTGCTCTGAAGAAGGCCTGTCTGGACTCAGCTTTATCAATGAATAATTTTTCACCTGGCACGTCTGAGCGTATCACTTCCTCCCTCCAACACAGCTGAAAGTATTTAAGCTTCTGCAAATTTATTGATAAGTGCCAAGCATTCAATGGAAATCACATGCAGACACAATGGATGGGAACATGACCCTCTCCATTTACTATCCCTGACAGATCAAATGCAAATGCTGGGGGGTTTTCACTTATTATATTATGATTAGTGGCTTTGAGCTCATTAGTCTCCATTAGAAAGACTGTTTTGAACCAAAGAAGTGATTTTTTTCTCACTAGGACTTTTCTCTTAAGGGTTATTATGGGCAACTCAACATGGGACCAAATGCTGCCTGGAGTGAGTATGTCTCAAGGTGAGCTGGCCCTTTAAGAGGGGATTGCATCTCAGTCTCACCTGTGACAGGTGTAGCCCACCTCCTAAGGTGAAGGAAATGGGTAAGCGGGTCTTGTGACTCAGAACTAGCCTTCTGGGAGCTACAAAGGCAACCTTGGAAGGGGATGTTCTATTGAAGCGTAGCTAGGAAAGTTTCGTGGAGGAGACCAGGCTTGGTGCCGCAGAAGGAAAGTCGGGGCAGTTTGAGTAATGGGGTAGATCGCTCAATGGTTTAGGGTCTTAAGGCCGGTGACCTGCAGTCGAGGGTGGATGTGGGTTTCCCCTTGTGCTGCCACCTTTACGAGGCAGTACAATCACTCCTGTCAACAAGAGGAAGGAGGCTCTGACTGGAGCCCAGGGGAAAGGAAGGAAGAGGACCGACTCAGAGAAAACCCTGGCAAGATTCTGGGGTGGTGGCTTTTGTGTTTCCATCTGGCTTTTGATGAACCCTGACAAGGGTGGATTTTTGGTGACTCTGCAGGAGGGCAAGTCACCTCAGCCGCCTACCCACGCTGGGAGTTGGGGGGATGACAGAGAGGGTAAACTGAGGCAGCTAATGGGGCCTGAAGCCAGACAACATAAGTCACTGCTACAGGCTACAAGAAGTCTCTGGACCACAAAAACCTTTGAGCCTGACTCAAGCTACACGTGAGCGACGCCCTGGTCAGAAAGCCATTCGAAGCAGCAAAGCATGTAACCGCTGGATGCACTGAGCAATGGTGAAATTCATCCTTATACAGAGAGCCAGCACAAGAGTTCTATGGCTCTGGTTCAGGGCCATATTCCGCAGGGACAGACTCAAACTAAAGCTAGCCTGAACTGCTCCATCGTGAGGGTCCCTGGCCCCGCTGAGTATGTGCGAAGAGAAGTGCCAAGCAGAGCCCATCTGAACGTGGGCAGTCCTCCACAGAACATAGGCCGGTGGCTCCTGCCTTAACCCCTCACTGCTTTTGGGGAGTCCCTCCCTGACGTGATTCTCCCTTCAAGCTGTCTGAGGTTTGCAATAATGAGGACCTTGCAATCTATCGGGGTGGAGCCCCGCTCAGTGCGGCTTTTGATCTCCATGGTGAATGTGCCGTTTAAACAGAAGCCCCAAACGCGGATTTCTGGTCTCCCATCGAGAACTGGGCTATGCCCTGGGGACGCCCTCCCCTGCAGCCAGCCTTCATTGCTTCCAGACCAGCTGACCACGGGGACGCTGCCATGGAACATCTGCCTAAATCAGCTGCAGATGCTTCCCCCGCGGCGGCTGCTGGAGCTGTGTGATCTCTCTGGAGCCTGCGCTGGCAGCCCCTGTGGTGATGCATCGGCTGGGCAACGTCTGGGCAATGATATTGAAAAGCTGCATGCGTGTGTGCCTGGGGCCTAGCATCCATCACTACGGCTTGGCTCTGCACATGTGGTTTTAAGGCGCCATCCAGCGAGTTGCTGAGCTTCTGTAGCTCTGACGGACCTCAGTGGAAGCGGAGGATGCTTTGAGCCTCCCGGGGCCAAGTCTTTAAAGCCTTAGGACCGCATGGGAGAGATACCTTGACAAAACCAGCTCCTTGGGGTGATCAGAAACCGGGGGGAAAATATACCCAGCTTTCCCAAACGCTGGACATGGCTCCAGAGAAAAAACTCTGAGCCGAATATTCCTAGACACCGGGGAAGCTTAGACCTCCAGCCCAAATTTGCAGCAGACCCCATTTCAAGATCGTACCACCCCCACCCGGCAGCTCAGAGGCGGACTGATGCACGACCAGCTGCTGGGCATAGCTGTCTCCTTACTGGAGACCCTAAACAGGGCAGAGGGAGGGGGGAAGGGAGGACAAATGACAAGTGTCACAGGCTGCAGTCCCTGCATTCCCCTTCGAAGAGGCATTTGAGTGTGTCCGGAACTAAAAATTTCTGCTCAGCCGGCTGGATCACGTGCAGCAGAGCAGGAGTCCTGCCCCACAAGGCCGCTGGAGGGTCGGGAGGTTGAGGAGGAAAACAGCTGACAGAGGATGGTAACTGCCTCCTAATTGAAAAGATGTTCAAGACTTTCTCCTGCTGGGGAGAAAGCAGTGGCTATTTTTCAATCTGTGCCTTCGTGCAAGGCAGATGGTCGGAAAAACCACCATTGCCCAGCAACGCAAGACACCCTGCTTTGGAGAAGGGATGTGTCACATGGCCCGGCAGGTAAGCTGATGGACGGCTGCTCCTAGCTGAAGATGTCAGTCAGCTTTCGGCCTCATAAAGGTCACTCAAGAGAAGGAAAATGCAGATGGTGTATGGACCATCTCTGACCCATTGGCTAGAGGCTACAGCAGACCTTCTCCTGAGTGAAGACTGGCGAAATGTAGCAGCCAGACAAAAAAAGAGAGGCTTGAGGTGGGAAAATCTTACCACAGTCTCTGGGTTTCAGTTTGCTAATATTCTGGCCTCCTTTGCTAGCCTTCAGGATCCATGAGTTATTGCTTCCTCCATCAAAGGTTTATTGGCACCGAAATGTGGATGCGGCTATAATCTCTGGCTATGTAATCACCGGTCCAACAGAGCCCCATTGAGGACCGTTTGCAGGCGAGAACTGCTGGGTTTCCTTTGTTACGCTAGTGAATCATGAGTGGATTCAGGGATCCCACGGGAAAAGGATGACACATGAAAGTCATAAAATCGCAGGACTGGAAGAGACCTCGAGCGGTCACCTAGTCCAGTCCCCTGCACTTCTGGCAGGTCTACGTATTATCTAGACCATGCCGGACAGTCCTTTTGCAGTTATTTTACTCCTGGAAAGGGCAACAACAGATCCACCTGCCCCATATCTTCGCCTGACCTTCCCAAGTCTCTGCTTTAACAATAGATGGTCTCATTCATTATCAAATAACCTTCTATGGCAGGTATCTCCGTCGCAGTGACACATGCATACCCATACATGACACATACGTATGACTACAGCATAACCACTGCAGATAAAAGTGGAAGAACTAACGTCAGAAGCCAAAGTCACAGTTCTCTTATTAGATTAAATTAAGTAAAGGTTTTTAAACCACATGCACGATCTAAAAGGTCCAGCTTAGTATCGAGATAGAAAAAGTGACTTGCTAATCCCCAGAGAACAGGTAAAGCCCAGAGCTGCATAAAAGCAGAAGGGACCCAGGTCCTCAAAGGGATTTTGAACCCTAACTTTCATTGCCCCCACGAGACCTAAGCTCCCACTTACACCCTCTGAGAATCTGGGCTGCGATGCCTGCAGATGTCTGGGCTGCAGGCCCTCTTTCCCCAACTGCACGCAGCGTGGTGGTGAGGAACACATCACAGCCGTGATCACACATTCCTCACTGAGGGCTATATTCCGGCCCACGGTTCAGCTCTCAAGCATCAGGACCGTGTGGTTAGAAGGTTGTTAGAAGTTGTTGTTTTTACAATGCCCAGTTCCCTTTGGGTTTTTACTCTCCTGGAACTAAAATTAAATGAATGAAGGGAATTTACTCAAACTTTCCATACACAAAAAAATTGCCATCAGGCAAAGACCAAGCCTGGGAAAGTTCAGCCCTCGGGATAAGTTACGAGCATGTGAAAACTAGAGATACTAATGATAACTGTTTGCAACCTTGCGGGCATGACCAGCCTCTGCTTCAGTGGAAGAGCCTGTATTTAATGATCCTGCCTGCTGGAGTCAGAGCAGAAGAAGCATTTTTTATAGTTTGGGGGAGGAAAAATATAATCATGAAACTTTAGCTTTTTGTCTGAGTTCAGAGCCGATTTATGGCGGGGGCCTTTCTTCCTTTGATGTGTACTAGCATGGGGATTTTTATGAGGACAGAGCAGGAAGACTGAACTGTCTCTCTTTCTAATTGAGTAACCACTGGCTGCTGTGGTACAGAGCCTGGAAAGGACCTTTCAGGACCAATGGAAATTTCCAAAGAGTCTTACGGAACGGAGCGGCTGTCCCGTTAATGAGAATCAGCTTGTTACTGATCTCCCACTGGTTGTAGTGTCTTTGTCCTCCTACTCCGGGGGGCATGGGTTTGAATATAGAATAAGCGTGTTGGGAGGAGAAATACTTTCTTATAGACTCCCCCAGGATTTCCATCCTCAGACCTGGGCGTCGATTTGTATTCATTGTTTATTCCAGAGATTCCCAAGTGGCACAATTTGAATGCAGATTTGGATTCTGACCTTCTCGATGTCTGCGCGGGCTTCAGAGCTGAGGGTTTGGTTTGATTCATTAAAAGGGGTGGTCATGAGATCTGGATCCAAAGCTGAGTTTGGAGTCTGGATAGAAATCCTCTGGATTGTTCTTAGTGATTGCTGTTTATGCAGCACCTTTCATAAAAAGATCCCAACTCATGCAACAAAATTATTCTAAAGGGATCACCCCATGCAGCCACTTCTGGGTTGGAACATGGCAGCCAGAGATTACATGTAACTGTTAATAGTGGGGGTGGGGGGCACAATTTAAAGCCCCTGACGGTATACAGCAGGCTTCAGGACAGGTCATATAAACCCTGGCATAAATCTGGGGGGGGGTACATGACCCCCAAACACACACGTTACCTTTGATGGCAGCTGTTTTTAAAATGCACAGCAATGCCTTAAACAGTTCAGGACAGAAAGTGAAGTTGTACATTATCCATCTGAAATGGCAGAAGGTATTTTATGCAAGGAGCATACAATTTCCCAAAGTGACACAGAGCCAGTATCACCATGGCTAGATCTTTCTTTACGTGTTCTACAAAAATTGAATATCGCAAATTGCCTGTAACTTAGAGTGATGCCACTGAGCTACAGGCAGTCCTGTTATGGAAGAAACTGAAACATTTACAAGATAAAAACCTCATAAATATAAATAAGTGCATAATTCTCAGTATGTGTTGAGTAGCACAGTCAGTGCTGTTGTGTTTATGTTTATTGCTGCACGATTTGTTGTTTGCTAGATATTGTGATATGTCTCTGTCAAGATATACAAGAATCAGAATCATTCTTTAACAGGAGGCATCTGTTAAACAAAACAGCTACAGACCAAGCGGATGGACTTCCTCAAAGCTTGAGTCCCAACTTTTTCTGTTTACCAGAGACGGCATCATCTCTGGCACTCCACACAGAGACATCTAGTGGCTGAATAATAAATTGCAAATAAACATATCAATTAGAGTCTCAAAAGAAAATACTGCACCACTGTGACGCCAAGTCAGCAGCACAGTGTGAATTTCCATAATATTAGTTCCAGCACAGGCTAGCTGCCGGTTTGGATCACCTGATACGAGGGCATCCTCAAGCCAGCTTTGGACAAACTATTCCTCTGCAGTAAGTATGCAGCCCTGCCACTGAGATAAGCAGAGAAGGGACCCTGCTCAAGGCTGACTGTGTCTCTCGATCTGTGAAGGCCCCAAAGAACGATGCACTGTGGGACAAAGACCCAAAAGGAGGGACACACAAATATTATCCTTGCAGGAGACTCAACATGCTGTGGGAATCTCTTCCTTCAGTATGCCGGACTCATCCTGGAACTTCCGAGTCTTCATTTCTGATTGAAATCATTTTCAACAGTCCCAGCGAGGGGGCACCAAATTCATGTCACCAGCAGGAATTTCGGGACTGAAATGAAGGGCATTGGGGAGGGGTGGGAGTCGCTCAGAGTTAGCCTGCTTCAGGCCAGACCCTGCTGACCTTTAGCCCAGTATAATCCAGAGTGGTTCCAATGAGAGATTCCAGATTGACACTGGGATGCCTGAGATCCGTGGCCCGCTCATAGCTCTGAAGCAGCTTTCCGAGACAGGGTGGGCTAGGGCTCCAACTCTTTATGCAAACTCCCACCACCTTGTCTTGATACTTTCTTGTTTTCCTGCCTCTTAGGTCAAGCTCCCTCTAGTGTTCACAGGTATGTATTGCATTTACTCAACCCTGCTCTATGGCCTGGTTCCCGGCTGCTATCGTTGGTGTTCTAAGCAGGAGGCTGCCTGCCCTTCCCTTGATGATGGTTGTTTTACAGAGGGAAAAAGACCACAGTGCGTCTTGGCCTCCTAGCACTTTCTGGCAGGCGGAGGCCTCCGCCACAAAGACCGTGAGGGTACCGGTGTAGCCAAGATATCGTAAACGCACTGGGGCTTCAGAGGAAAAGTCCCCGGCCCATCAGCAGGGAGATCACTGCAGAGGAAAGGCTTGAGGTGCAGCTGGGCTCAGCGGCTACCAGGCTGGGCGAGCAGGAAGTTGACGTGCTCCTGACCCCCTTCCCCCACTCTCTGGGGTGCAGTGTCCCAGTCCCCCAACCCCGGCGGTGGCTGCATTGCTCAAATGCCAGCTGGGTCTGGGGAAAGTGCTGGCCTCTGTGGTTGTGCTCTCAACACCGTAAAGAGCCCGCTCCAGCCTGCTCACTGCCTCGCCGGCTCCCATGGGTGCAGGGAAGATTTGGAGAGTCTGTTTCAGCTGCTAACTGTTTTGGGGGCACATGGGGTGTGCGCTTTCCAAATCATTCCACTGCCTAGAATCCCCGTAAGAAGGAGCAGAGAAGGCCAGTCCCCGGTGATTAGCCATCTCATTCTTCAGTGCCATGGAGGGATTTGTTTGCCGCTGTTAGATCCTGTTCCTATTAGCAGCTCCAGCTTCTATTTAATAACACCCCGTGGCATTTGCTGATGGCAGGAGAGGCGTGCAAGCTTTGTTATTTAATTGCCAAGCACATCATGAAATGTCAACACGCACGTGACTCATTTTTAATGTAGCACAAAACAATTAGCTTTTCACAACACACCTGCCGGGCCGCGCTTTGCAAGCACGGTGCAGCTGGTGGGGTGGTCGCTGGCAGGAGAGACGCTCTGCCTTCCAACAGAGAGAATCGGGCCCTCCAGCCTGCTTTTAAAGGTGCAGTCTGCTACCCACAACCGAACAGGAGCGCTGTGCAGTTGCGCTGACTTCTAGGGGCTGGACAGATCCCAAATTTGTTGGATACCATCTATCCTCCATCAGTACCCACTGAATCCCAGATATCCCCCCACAGCTTCCTCCCAAGTCCCTGAAATGCTTAATTCCTCTCATCAAACTTCCCCTCCCTCCCTACTTCAGGATCAGAGAAGGCACCATGGGGGGTGGCAGCAAATAGAAGACAGCTGTGCATAGAAATTTCTGGGCAGAGAACCATTTTGGTGCCGGGACTTTGGAACGACGTGCTTGGACAAATGGGAGCACACTTCCTGTCGCTCATCCTCTGACTCTGTCCCCGTGGAGATGCTGCCTGAGAAAGCACCTGGCATGAGAGCAGGGCACGTGGCATGCTACGTCGCCACCCAGCAGTGGCTCAGGAATGGATAAGTGCCGACAAATGGCCAGCAGGGATCGAGCCCCAGATAGTATCCTGGGTGGGTCACGCCAGCAAAGCTGAACTGGAAAGAGCTGAAGTGTGCGTACGCGTGAGTCATCTCTGAGAGCCGCTGCATGCGATGCCACGCAAATCTCGTGAGAAACGGGATTCCTGCCTCCTGCTCCCCGTGGGTGGGACAAGATGGCAGGCGTATCTGACAACGGACACATTCACTAACATCCGGGAAACATCATTCGAGCAGGAGGAATTATTGATGTGAGTTACAGCCCTTCAGCTGCCTGGAACAGGAGAGGGAGGCAGGCGAGATGGTCAGAAACATCTGGGCACATCTGAACAAGGGAACAACCAAAAGACACTAGTGCCTGGCTGGCGGATTCCCTCCTTGCTGCCGAAACATTTTGGGGCACCTAGTATTTGTCAAATTGCACCATTGTGTCACTAGCCAATTGTTCAGGGCTTTGTCTTTATATATTTAGTCTTTCCTGCCTCGCCTCTCTCTAGAGCTGTGAGGACCAGTAATCAAATAACCCCTCTATAGCATCCTTGCAAAATTCCCCCTGCCTCTTTGCCCCCGGGACAGGAGGGATTTTTGAACAGGTGAATGAAATCTAACTTAGAATCACAGAATATTACAGCTGGAAGGGGCCTCAGGAGGTATCTAGTCCAACCCCCTGCTCAAAGCAGGACTAACCTCAGCTAAGCCATCCCAGCCAGAGCTTTGTCAAGCCGGGCCTTAAAAACCTCTAAGGATGGAGATTCCACCACCTCCCTAGGTAACCCATTCCAGTGCTTGATTCCCTCCTCTTTGTCATTAGGAGAGGGAATGAATACTGGGCCTGGGCTAAGATGTTTTCATGAGCATGTTGCGAGGTGCTAAGGCTCATCTGGTCTCTGTGCCTTGGGCACGCAGAGTAACTAACAGACTAAAGGAGGAAGGTGCATCTATCTCAAACTCACGCCCCGGTGCATGTGTGTGTGTTTGCATGGTAACACAGGCTGGTATTAGCGGGGTTGTTGGCCGCTGCAGATCTGCTCCACGGCTCTCTGTGGGCTGGACCCAGCGCTGTTCCTGTGTATCTAGGAACGGATCCTGGCGGCAGAGTGAAAAGTCGGGAGTTCCATACCCCCAAGTCTGTACGTGGTTAACCCACGACCACAGTGTTTGTGTGCCTGTGGCCACAGATAGTTACGAGCGCCCTGGGATGTAAGACAAGGCACGGCTTTGGAATGCTGCCTCCAGAGCTGGCTGAGATTTCCCTGTGCAGCCAAGCGCCTGAGCAGGGGAGTGACTGCGATGGATGTTTCAGTCTCTGAGGGGTTCTTCCCAGTGAGGTGTGTCTGGAGCAGGGTGAGACCTTTGTCCCTTACTGGCCTCAGAGAGAAGCGAGCTCCTGAGTAGTGAAGGCCAAGCAGCAATGGAGCAGGGAGGGCCGATTAAGTCCTGTGGGGGCAGAAGGGAGCGTTGGGTGGGACAAGACCATCCGGGCAGCGCTGGGAGGATGCCAGATGCTTATCCCTCGAGCCCGCTGTTTGCCTTGCCTATGCTCCACGCTGTTCTAGTAAGCAACAGGGAGCCAGCAAAGCGTGACAGCTAGAACCTAGCGAGTTATAACCCCACCTCTGCTGCTGAGTGCTTTTGGGGACAGAACATTTCACCTGGTTGCGGTCACCGGCCTGAGAGAGCCAGGATGGCGTGTGAATGGTAGGTGGAAGCTAAACCTAAGGGGCCCATGGGAAAGCGTCTGGCCCTCTCCTTCCCCCCGAGCTGTGGGCCGGTGTAGATGCGATACAGGAGGACAGCACCGGAGCTGCTGGCGTTCCATTTAAACTGGCAGAGGTCTGACAACCATACCCTTCTTTTCTATTCGGCTACCCACCCTTTCTGTTCCTCCCTGGTTAGAACTGTTGTCTGCTCGCAGTAGCCCAGGCTTGTCTGGCTCCAGCCCCCGTGGAGCTGCAGAAACAGCCGTCCCCGAGTGCTACTTTTTAGATGAATAACAGGACAAAACAGTCAAACCCCAATGGCTTCAAAAGCCTGCAATTTTATTATATATATGAAATTTGCACATTGGATTAAAATAGGCAGAGCTGTTCGGGTCCCAGAAGCTCCATCACCAGCATCGAGTTGCATGAAATATTAGCAACAGCTTTCAAAGTGCTTGAACGTTCTCGCCTGAGTTTGGGAATTCTATCTCAGTTCCATTTTGGGACTAGCATTTCCACACTGAAACCGTGTCATTGCTGAGTGATGATATTTTCCTGTCCTAGGAAAGCATAGAAACGATGCAGCTTTTGCGTGATCCTGCAAACAACAATGTGTCATTTGGACCAAGCACCAAACCAAAATAGTGGGAAATATTTTACGTGCCTGCACACACAGCCCTGTTCACACAGCTGTTCTTGGAACTGAGAGTTTTGCTTATTCTATTTTGATATATGTAGCAAAGGCTGATCTTGCTACAAAACTTACACTGGACTTGGGCAACACACCACATTAGCCCTGAAGAAATAATCGTATTTTATATTTGTTTAATGCTCTTCATCCTATAATAGCACTTTACAAAGTGCTGGATATTCTATGCATACCAGCACCACCAAAATGCGACTATGTCTGGGGTGGAGGGCAGCAACCACCACACTGTGAACTGCACAAAAGTAGAGGAAAGGGGACACCTGGACAACAAAAGACACAGATACAGAATTGATCCTGTTTAGCTCAAAGATGAAAGGTTAAGCTGATGTTGAGGCTCCAGGGAATCCTGCTTTTCCAAATCTGATAGGCAATGCACAGTATATATGTATATCAGGTCTGAATCTGATCTCACTCCCACCTGTGTACCTGCCCTGGGGAATATTTCTACTATCCGCCTACACTCTGCGCAGTCATTTTCGCCAGTGGGGTAAAATTCTATAAAATCAGACCCGTAGCAATGTACGTAACTTTGCACTGGGACAGGATGACAGTAAATGGGGCCCACCCGCCTTAATGGAGTTATTCCTGATTTACACGATAACAGAGTCAGATCCATGAGGCTCAGACATGCATGTCAAGCGTCTCACAGAAAGGCTCAGCTACCCACAATTGGATTCCAGAGGCGAAGCAAGTTGGTTTTGAGCCGAGAAAAAAACCTCTTTTCCGAAGAAGCCCGTTTAATAATATGTAGCCAGACTGTCTTGCTGGGTGAAATATTACTGTACCACAAAACTAACAGAATAGAAGCCAGTCTGACTTCTGACAGAGAAACGAATGGGATTTTTAGCTGATGCATCTGAAAAGCTCCCTCAGTGGGGGGGTGAATGGTGCTGGCGCTTGATAAGAAGTTGCCTGGGGGAGTAGGCAGCAGAATACAGAATACAGATGCCCCAAAACCAAAGAGGTTAATGACAAACACCTGTCGGGGCTGGTCGAGGTTTACTTGGTCCTGGATTGGACTCCTCGAGGTCCCTTAAAGCCTGCCATTTCTATGATTCTACACGCTGAATCCACCCCCCAACCACTGTGTTATGATACTTGAAAAAGAGGGGGCAGCGATGAAGTTCCAGGTTGGATGTGCGGTGCAGGGGAGGGAAAGAACTTAACAAATGTGACATGAGCACAAGGGAGGAGGGTTTTACTGCCCGAATCGTAGAAATGTCGGGCTGGTAGGGACCTCGAGAGGTCATCTCGTCCAACCCCCTGCGCTGAGGCAGGACCAAGTAAACCTAGGCCATCCCTGGCAGGTCTTTGTCCAACCGCAGGGGCTTCCCTGGCGGCCAAGCATGGCCCCACCCACACTCCTCCCCAAGGCCATGCCCCCCTCCTGCTGCAGCCCCCCCAGCCCTTCGGGGCTGGGGCATTCTGGTGCTGGAGCACGCTGGGGCAGGCCGACCCAGCCCGGTTCTCTGGGGCTGGAGCCACCTGTCCCGGCCCACTGCTCAGGCCTGCCCGCTCTGGTGCTGAGGCAGGCTGGCTAGCTCAGGGCCAGGATGGGGCAGCATTGGGGCAGGCCAGGCCAGCACTCCGACACTGGGGCAGGCTGGGCCAGCAATGGTGCTGGGACGGGCCAGCCAGTCTGGAACTTGGCCAACTGGGGCAGGGGGTTCTCTGGCCACCATAGGGGGCTGGGTCTGAGGCTCTGGCGGGGGAGGGAGGCAGGGCTGGGGGGCTAGCCTTCCCAAACGGGCAGTTCACACACTGCCCCGTCCAACCTGTTTTTAGAAACCTCCAATGCTGGGGAGTCCACAACCTCCTTGGACGCCTGTTCCACAACATAACTACGCTGATAGCTAAAAAGCTTTCCCTAATGTCTAACCTACATCTCCCTTGCTGAGGGTTAAGCCAGTTGCTTCTTCCCATCCTTGACTGGACGTGGAGAACAATTGAGCTGTTCACTTTAAAACAGCAGAATAGGTTTAAAAAAGAAAAAAGCCTTGTGCATTTCTCCGCAGTGCTCTGGCCGTCCCATCACTCGGCAGATAGGGAGCAGGCCACCATGAAATCAGTTGGGTTGGACAAGACCATTCATGGGTCATTTCCCCTTCGCCATGGCAGGAGCCATTTCGTTGTCCATAAAACAGCCCTGATAAAGGGGCGTCCAGGGAGCAAGGATGGCCTGTGTGGTTAATGCGCTGGCTGGGGCAGGTCATGAGCTGGGGGGGGCTTCACCTCCTGGCTTATTTGACCTCTCTGTGCCTACGGTCGGAATTGTAATGCTGCTTTTTTCCCCTCTCTTGTACGGCCCAGCGCCTAAAACATCTTTAGGTGCCTACGTCCTACCGACTTGCGACGCTCTTTAGTGCAGGGACCGTCCGTACAATGTGTAGCTACAGCACCCAACACAATGGGGCTTTGCTTTTGGTTGTGGTGCCACCATCATATAAATCATAACTGGGCAAGCCTGGAAAAAACCTCTACTCTTGGGTTCCGCGGGCTCCCCAGACAGGCTGATCTACGCCGCGCTCTTCCAAGAATTTAAGCGCCCCTAATGTTAACTAGCTACCTTCTGTCAGTTTAGGGTTATCAGCCCTTCAGGCACACTGGGATTGCCTGTAATTATTTCCACACATCTGCCACGCTGGTTAAGTCGATTTGTATGATGAGAAGTTGATTGACTGGCCATGAGTATCTTGTCAACCGCTTACCTCCCATTTACAAGCTTAATAACTCAGTGGAACCATAATTACATGTTCAGTGCTGATCTCATTTAGTTAATTACAGGCCAAATAGATGTATCGCTAATAAGCCTGGGAGCATCCCAACAAAGGCTTTTAACTGCCCATCAATATTTAATACACATGTATCTTTACTAATTCTACCCAGCACTTCACCCATCCTGTACTAATCTTCAGGTCTACAACAAAGTCATCTAGTTTTGTGTTGGACAGATACTGAGGCATCGGTTCAGCTCCATGTGATTTACTAAATAGCTTAGGTTTCTGGTTAAGTCCATGTCCTGGTCATAAGCGGCTCCTACTTTAAAGACTGTGAGGCCCAGAAGTGAGCTTAAACCAGAACCCAAGAACCGACGCTGGGGAGGAGTTTGTATTCAGATCCAAACTCTGAGAGTCGGATCTTCTCTGTAGAGAACACAGTTTTGGAATTGCAGAGTGCGCTGTATATACACTAACCAGAGGGCACAGTCAACACCCAATCTTGCATTCCTTGCACACCCTAAACTCCCAGGGCAAGAGCTGGCCCACAATTCAAAGAAAGTATGCAGTAAAAAAATGGATATTAAAGCTATCGTCCATTGTAGCCCTGCAGATATTACAGCGACGAGGACAGGATAAGAGAGATACATAGAACCTTATTTTGCAATAAAATGATCTAGTGCTTGATGTAGCTGAGAAAGACCATTGTTGAACCTGTCCATGATTAGGGTTTGAATGTGCTTTATCACACTCAGACAATTACCCTAAGAATAGAGTTTACTTCACACGAAATTCACCTTGTGGCAGCACGTCCAGCACTAGCCCCTTTCTTAAAACAGAGCGCACTAGGTTGAAACATCTACTCCCAACTGGAAGATGGTACGAGATGTGTTTTAAGCCTGAGGGCAGAGTTCACATTTTGTTTGGGTTTTTATTTCCAACATTTAAAAGAAAAAAAACCCTCAGCAATTATAGAACTCAACATCTGCCAGTGGGTTTGGCCAGTGTCGAGTTATACAAAAAGAGCAACAGACGCCGAAATGCAGTTTGGCAAACCAGTAACTTGAGAGGAATTTGTGGCTAATTTGTATTTTAATCCTGAAGGCCTGGCGTAGGCCTGGAAAAAACACTGATCAATTATCATATTTTTTTAAATATCAGTCAGATGCTGGAATGTAAAGAGCATCCAACCACTAGCTGGTCAATCTTATTGCACAAAGGTTTCATGTGCTTTTTTGCTACAGGCAGGCCATGTGGTAAATGCCGCCGCCATTGTCTACTTGAGAAATCTCACTGACGTACAGAAAGGTCAGGAGTGTAGGGCCAACAGGATCAGATTCTCTGTAATCCCACTGCACTGTGGTTTATCAGATACATGTAATGACACCCCTGAGAGAATCATCTTCTCTGGGGAATGAACACAGGCGCTCAGGATCTAATACCTGGGGTGAGAAACCAGGCTCCACAACTCTGTACCAGATTCATACACCTCTGTATATGTGAACTAATCACTGCAACGGGACAGAGCCAAACTGCAGTGACTGGTCCACATCTAGAGAGCTGTATGAGGCTGCTGCATGACTTACATGCAGAAAAATTGGTTAGAAAAATCTGCCTACTTCATTACTTAAGAGAGGCAATCAAAATTGTCACTATTGCTATGGAGTGAGTGGGCGGAAGAAGTGAGTTACTGCCACTCTTGAAAAAGTTTTATTAAGAGCTGCGGTAAAGAGTTACACAAAGGAAACCATCTGTAGTTCACAACAGGAGGTTTTATTGATGCTACAACACCCAGGAACTACACTCCACAATCTTGAGCGCCATCTCCTAGCACTTTATCTATTAATCTATGTACAGACACAGAGCAGTCTTGTAGCAAAGGTAACTTACTTCTAGAGCTGTTCAGAGAGACGTTGATGAAGCCATATTTGGTCAGAATAGCTGGTTCCAGCTAAAATGCTTTGAGAAATTGGGTCAGTTTCACCGGGGAATTTTTTTTTTTAAAGTATCAATAATGTGAAAACGTCCCCTTTAGCTACGTTGGAACCGAACCTTTTGGTTTTTCAGTTTTTATTTTGGATTATATTTGATTATAATGTCATACCAATATGTTTTTAACAGCCAAAATCAAAATGAAACGTTTCAAACAATCCAAAGAGTTGGGGGGGGGGGTTAATTTTCCATTGAGAATCTCAGATTTTTCAGGTTTTGCTCCAAATTCAGAATGAAGCCAAATTCTGAAATCTCAGAATCCTTCACGAAACAGAACTTCTGCCCTCTGCACAGTTCTGTTTGCTTCCACCCTCAGGTCTAATTTGGCACGAGTGCACAAGAAGTGGATCCATGGGTCTGTCCCTTCTCCGTCCCCTCCACCCGCTAGTTTGAGCTCTGCGTTAGCTCTGGGCCTAAAATCCAGATAGAACAAGCAACAGGGTAAAGAAGGCTTGCCCTCCTTCTCAGCCATTGAAGACAAGGACACAATCTAGCCCTCATCTTCTGGAGGGTGAATGAACCAGTTTAGATTAGAAGAAGACCCACAAAGCAATCTTGATATCCAGATCTGGCTTTCCAACCCCCCAAAGTTTGGTGGCATTTGAATGCTATGTTAGTTCTGACTTGAACAGAGATTGGGCCAGGAACAGTATTCTGCTCTGGATTCCCCGTGTTGTCAGTAAGAGGAGAAGACTCTGGCTCAAAAGGACAGGATATCTTTCCGTGAAGAAAACTGATCGAGGAAAGGGTCCGTGTTTATTCAAACTGAGACAAAGACAAATGAATGGTTCTGATGCAGCTGATGTTATGTTTGATCCACCCTCTAGCTACTTTCAAATGACCGGGGGAAAAACCAGATAACTGCGCTCGCTTTGTCAGTGCCAGGCACATCTTGTCGTCTATCCAGTGGAATATATCTATCTATCTTAGGCTTTTATACTGTCACCTAGCACCGCAGTGCCTGAGCACCATCAGACATGAGGTCACACAGAAAAAATCCAGAGAAAAAAGCTACCGAGACAAAACAAACACGAATAGCAGACCTCATGGGACCACAAGTCTGTCCTCGGCTATCCAAGAGACATCAACATACAATAGATGGCCCAGGGCCAGATCTTTTAACTGGTGTAACTTGGTGTAGCTGCATTGAACTCAATAGGATCTACGACCTCTGAGGACACAGTCCACTTAAAGCATCTGCATAAGGAAGAGCTCCAGAGATTGAAAATCCTAGCTGAAAGAAGAAACCAATTCTAAAGCAGAATAAAGTCCCGGTTTAGGAGATGGCTTTGAAAAGCACTGTATATTGTTGAGCCATTTGTGTACCTGAAAATAATGGCTCTCAAAAACCACACGGAATGACAGTACATTATTTTAACTAATACTTCATGGCCAGCGGCTAAAAATAAATCAGCTGCAACAGAGAGCATTTTAGAGTGTCGGTTACTGACTTTGCTCTCAGTTTACCTCTTTGGTTAATCATTATGACAAAAGGCCATAAACTCTGAGACTGAAGAAAACAAAAGAGAACAGTCCTGGATTCTCCTTTCTTGCAGTGGAGTAAATCAAGACTAGTCAATGGCGTGGCAGTGGTGCAAAATTGGTGAAAGTGGGAGGGTAATTGAGCTCTGCAAAGTTTGAATGAGGTTCCAAGCATGAAAATGTTTCATGAATCTCAATGGGTCAGATTCTCAGTGGTTGTAAATTGACATACCTCCCTGTGTAAAGGAGCACTACTGATTTACACCAGCAGACGATCGGACCCAGGAAGTACAATTAAAACAAGAGAGATTCTTCGGGCTCAGAATCTGTCACTCTTTGGAACAGTGTTAATCTGAACCACTACAGTCAAAATTAGCTCCAAGACTCCTCTCTAGATAGCACAACAACAGCCAGTTCCATCAGTGGTTGTGTTAGAGGGAGTTGTTTGGTGGAATTCATACAATGGGAGGGATGAGTCTGCCAATGCCAAATAGGAATTAAAGACCATCACATGACAGCAGCAGTTTGAATATCTTTGTCAGGAAGCATCACCCTTGCCATCCGAAAACGGACCTGAAGTTCTGAATGTGTTAACTCCAGAGGAATCGCTCAGCATGGGGCATGTCTAGGAGGAACAGGACGGAACTGCAAGAGAAAAACATTCTGACAGTGACTCCATTAGTGCTTGAACTGCTCTCCAAAGAGAAGTGATGGAAACACCCCACTTTTTCTTCGACCAACTGAATTAAAATCTGATCAGACAACTCAGTAGAACATCTGCTGCAGAGAAGAACCCTGCATTTCCAGGGACAGAGAAAGAGAAAAAGAGAAATGAACAGATCAGCCGGTCCAGTGCCTCTAATTCTATAAACCGTCACTTCCTCCGGGAGGTGTGGGATACATACAGGAAGACACACTCTGCCTCTTGTTCTCCATCTCATCCAAACCCTAACAAAGTCCAATTCACCCAGCATCTGTCACCAACGTTGCTAAATCCCTTTTCATACCAGATTCATACCCAGTTCACTACAGCCTGCTGACCCTCTGATTTCTACTGCCTCGGACACTGAGTGGCTTTGTGAATTTAGGCAAGTCACATAATCTTTCTGGGCCTCAATTTCTCCACCTGTAAAATCGGGCTGGTCCTTCTTTCATAGGAGGGCAAGGATGTGGGAATTCAATAAGATTTTACAAAAGGCTTTGAGACCGACACACGTCGCTATATAAATGCAAAGGGCTGTTCTTAGCCAAATAATACAAAGGTCTGTTGACGCAGCTGCATCGCCAGATCAACAGCCGGGGTGAATCAGCAGCGCTCCACTGTCGACAACGGCACTGCACCGATTTAGACAGGCTGACGTCCCATCCCTTAAGTCTGCCACCATTTGCGCTGCAGTAGGAGCAATCGTACGTCAAGCAAAGAATTTTACACGTTTCCAACTTGTTTTTTTAAATTTAAATTTAAATTTCTTAGGACTTGGCTTGCTTCATTGAGAAGTCTACACATCATCTGGGTGCCTAGCATTAATTCTCTGCAGAAGAGGGTTTCATTTTCGCTTGGAGACAATCCAGCCAAATTCTCACTGGGCAAGAAAGGAAGGAAAGGAAGGGGAAGGTGTGGGCTCATGAAATGCAAAATCTGGCACAGAGCCCAGCAATAAAAAAAAAGTAACCCCCCCCCCAAAAAAAGGTTAAAAAAAATCGCTCCAGCTCCTACATGGAAAGGAAAAGCCCCAGTTCAAAGAATCCTCCACTGCCAGTTAGCGGGTTCCCAAATGTCATTTTGTTGTCAATTTGTTTGGCCATTGGAAGCAGAAAAAAGGGGGGTTGGGAAAAAAAATAACCACCAGATTAAATATTAACAGTGGCAGGCTCCTTCACCCCTGCCCACAACAAAACGCAGCTCTCTTGCTTATGGGCTTAAAGAAAAGCCAGTGCTTGACTTGAGAAATCCAAATTTCTACTACACTGTTTCCAGATCCTCATAAACACATTGCTTACTAAATCCTGCCAAGCAGAATGCTGAAAGCCAGAAAGAACTTCCATTCCATCGGAAACAGACACTGGCTTTTCTCCTAGGAATTACCCTTCCCTGTCCTCATGGAACCATTGTCCTCTCTGACCAGGCCGGCAATCCCCAGAGAATAGAGACATACCCCTACAACTGGCTGAACGACACTGGCCTATCCTCTGCCCTGTCAAGACAAGAAGTCCAGCAGCAACTCCTGGCTCATGACAACTCTCCTCCTCCATCCTAAGGGTTTGTCCAAAATCAAGTTCCTGATGTCCCTTGGAAGAACCCATTGCAAGAGAAGTTGTAACAGAAAGGATCCAGCTGGCCCTAAAAGGGAAACTTTCTAGATAAAAATGGTGGGGTGAATTCCATGCCGTGCTGCACCCCATGCGTTCCCTTCGGAATCAGTGGGACTGGATGGGGGAGGCCTGGTCTCAATCCAGTATTTGATCGCCTGTTTTATATTCCTTCTCTCCAGATCTGATGCATAGACCTCCAAGCTCAGTGCTTGCTGCCGTGATGGCAGCAGGAGGGAGTAATCAGAGCAGCAAGAATAGCACCTGACCTTCCGCCCAAGGTTTAACGTTAGACGTTGGGGTCCAATCTTGCAAACACCGAATGCAATGCAAGCTTTGCCATTGACTTCACTGGCAGCAGGACCAGACCTTCCTTTCTTCATGACTCCTGCTGTCGGTTTACATGCTGTCCTACAGCATACACCTGCGAATGGCCCCAGAGGATCAAAGCGGCATTCATTTCCTCTGCTGTTCCCAAAGGTAGGAAGGAATTTCACCCCTTTTTTGAGGTGCCACTCAGCTCCAGGTAAAGAATGCTGCAGCTCGTGAGCGTTCTGCTAAGGGCCAGCGCTAGTTGGCCAACGCACTTTTGGGTGGCTTAAAAACAATACGTCCAGTGTGGATCATAAGCCAGGACTAAATTGAGTGGCCAGAGAGAAAGGCTGCTCCGAGGAGGGGGATGGTTTTGTGACGAAGGCACTGCACTGAAATCTGAGTTTTATTCCCAGATCTGCCCCGGACAACCGAGGTGACCTTGGACAAGTCACTCCAGCTCTCCATATAAAACGGAGGAGGGGAAGAGATATCCGTTCCTCTTGTCTGCTCCAATCTGAATTCCGTACAAATCCGAAAACTGCAAAAAATTGTGTGTTAAGGACAGCTAATGACCACATAATGAATCAGGTAATGAAAATAATGAGATAATACCGTAATTCCCCTGAATAGTCAAATGCTTAACTCTTAAATTACAGCTGTTGAAATGAATGGTAAAGCAATTCGCAGGTAGCCTAGAATTAGCCTTATGAGAGCTGAGTGCCCGGCACAATATGTAACTAGTAAAATCTGACAGGGATGGCAATCTGTGTAAGGCACAGAAAGAACGAACCTTGCTTTTCTTCTGTCCCCTCTTTGTGGTTTTTGGTAAACATGGCGCACCACACAACGAGGGGGTGGGAGCTGTAATTTCCACTATTGGTATTTAACAGCAAATTCTCAGGTTTTAACGCAGTTGTTATATATGGTGGAAGTTCTGGAAAAGCTAGATTATTTAACAAGTGGGAAACGGTCATCTCTCACAGCTTCCTTTGGGTAATTAGCTATACTGTGTCATATTGTCATGACCAATATTACATCATTTACTTAAAAGGGAAAAGATTGAGAGTTACTACAAAATGTGGAGTTGTCCAAGGGATAGGGCACGAAAACTCAGTTGATCTGGATTCTATTCCTATCTCTGCTGCTGACGTTGGGTAAGTCATTTCGCCTCTTTTTTGCTTCTGCTTCCCCTGACACCCTATGTCTGTCTTGGATAGTTCGCTTGTAAGCTCTCTGGGGCAGGGACTCTCTCTCAATCTCTGTTTGTACTGGGGCTGCTCAAAAATGTTCTGTCAAAACTGCTTTTTCAATAGAAAATTGGGCTTTTGACTAAATGAAACTTTTCCATGGAAAATGTCTGCTTTCTGCAGAAAATGTTGGCTTTCTATCCAAAAACCAAACATCCAGAAGCCAGAAAGTTTCCTGTAAATTGACTGTGTGCCATTTGTGACCACCTCGGTTCTAGGACTGGTGTATATCATGTAAACGAACAAGTTACACTAAGTTACCCAATCTCTATGTCACTGATTTTAACTCAAGTGGGAAAGTGATTTGCAAATCTTGACATCTGCTATCATTTGGCAGAGGTATGACCCTTTTATAAGATCCTGTACACAATGAAATCCTTTTATAAGGATTAATTTGTGTATCAAACCCGCATATACACACACCTTGTTTTTCGGCTCAGTCGCGACATTTGGATCCACAGCACCTTGAACCTCCCACACGCAGAGAAGCAAAATCTCCATCTTGCAAGGGAAAAGCAAGTTCGACGGGGCATTTTAATACCATGGCTGATCAGTCAACTATAATTGGTTCTACTGTAAATAGAATTCCCACAAGTGGTAACATTCTTTACCTGCAGCTAAGGGGCACTGAGGAATGTGTGAAATTCTTTCCTGCCTTTGAAAACATCAAAGAATACCAAAAATAAAGTAATCCCAGCCTGATCCTTACAGCGGAATGACTTGTTGACAAACACTAGCACGGGGCAAACTCAACAGCACTGTCATTGATTATTATAGTAATGCAGCCCCTAAGTACTGTAGAAACACATGGTGAAAGATAGTCTCTGCCCCAGAGAACTTACAAGCCACGTGTAATACAAGCGACAACAGGTAGCTACAGCCAGACCGACGGGAGAGTACAAGGAAACAATGTGACAATATGGGTTCACATGATAGGATGTGGTCTCTGCCACTCAAGCGGCTTTAGTGAAGTGTGGACCTGATCCTACAAGGTTTAGTCATGTGAAAAGTCTCATTAAAGACAATGGGTTTACTCTAAGGGCTCAGGGCTGCGGGATCGGGTTTGATCTGGAGCGTTAAACGGAAACCGCAAGCCACGATCACTAGAACTTCTTCAAGCAAGTAGCACGTCTTAGGAGAAAAATAAAGGTGCCGCCCCCAGTGCATTGGCCAATGGTGGTGGGGAGGTTGGAGGGCAGTTAATTCACACACTCATTGCTATACGTTGGTGAAGTCCTCTCACGTACCCTTCGGAGAAGGTTGTTGTGCCTATCCCAGAACACCAGGGAAAGAGATTGCTAATCTCTCATCGTATGTGACGCACATGCTGAACTAATCAAGAGGAAGATTTGGAATGTTTTCAAATAAAAGAGGGTGCAGAGTATATTTTAGTTCCTGCAGCCCCCAGGGCTGCAATACCTTTCACACCCATAAACTGCAGGTGTTCTGGTGATTGTATGCACTTGT
This sequence comes from Emydura macquarii macquarii, assembly GCF_026122565.2. Lineage (NCBI taxonomy): Eukaryota > Metazoa > Chordata > Testudines > Chelidae > Emydura > Emydura macquarii. The sequence continues at coordinate 5,116,749 of NW_027133527.1, forward strand.
CTGTGCTGCTTTCAGTAGCATTAGTATTGCACCTAGTAACCACATGCAACCCAATCCTGGATCACACACGGTAGCGCCCCGTCCACAAGTTAGTTTAGAGCCAAAAGCTTCTTAGAGGCGAAGATCCACTCAGACAGTGACAACAGGCATCTGGTTCTCATCCAGCAGACATTCACACATGGTATATAAGCTTAGTGCACCACATGACCCGGCCCCTTCCAAAGAATGGAGGTTAATACGTTGCACTTCGTAACCTTTTCTGGCTGCAAAAACCTCCACCCCTTGTTTTAGAGAAGGGCCCAAGCTGGACTCTGTCTTGCAAACCTCTTCAGAGACAATAGGAGCCTACACCCAAATCATCGCTGATTTTAGGCTTGCAAAAAAACCAAACCTAACCCTGTTTGTCCCGTACTGAGATGGGACAGAACCATAACCTTTTACCGACCACTCCCCTTGCCCAGACTTCAGTTCTGACTAACCGGAGCCAAATTCCAGAAGAACCCTGGGGCCAGCTTTGCAAAACCAAGCCCGACTGATGAGGTTGGACAAAAGCAAATGCCATCCTCCTTGGCCCATCCTGGCTTTGGTCCCAACACAAAGGCCTCACGCGCTGACATGTAGTGCTATGTCAGAAAGGTAAGCAAGAGAGGGTTTGATCCTGCGGGCCCTGCTTCAGAACCATGCCGTACAGGGTGTTGGGAGGGGCGTCGGGGCTTTTCCTTAGGAAGCGTTCTGTTGAATGAAAGCACTTAAGAGCCACGTCTCTACCTGAGTCCGAAGCCCAGCGTGCAACTCGGAAACTCTCTCTAAAGCCTTCCCCGCGTGCCAGCTGTACAGAAGGGGAGTTCCGTATGGGACAGCAACGTGCTGAGCTGTGGAAATCCCCTAAAGCTGCTGCAGGCCAGGGAGCTCAATGGCAGGCACATTGGATCCACATGACTTGGAGAACCGCAACTCCCAGGACGACCTACAGGAAACAGCACCCCTCCAGCAAGGGGGAGCGCTTGTGTGCACTGAGCTCCTGGAGGAAGTCTGGTCGCATGGTCTTGTATTGTAGCGGACGACAAGGAATGAAGCTGCGGTAGAACAAGACACTGACAGTTACTGGGGACTTGGTGCTGTAGTAGACGAGTGACGAGCTCTCTCTTTAGTGGTCTTCTAACCTTCACTGGCAGTAATAGTCTCTTCTTCTTGATATTTTGCATTGGCGAAAGCGGCTCAGCTTATCTCCTCTCCGGCTAGTCAGTGATTGACTCTGCAGGCAGTCACCTTCCCCGCCCACGATGACTACATATAATTGTGGACTTCCAAGGTTTTGTCCCCGAGGCAGGAATGCCAGCTCTGCCCACATTGAATGCAGTGCAAGCGCATGATCATTTTACTGGGTCCATCCAGGGGCGTGCACCAGGGAAGGGCAAGAAGGGGCACAGGCCCCCCCAATAATCAGCGGGGGCACAGAACTCCTACAGCCCCAGAGCCGCAGCGGAGGGAAAGCAAGCTCCTCCGTCCCCAGGGCTGCAGGGAGGGAGGGGGCACAGAACATGCCCCTCCAAAAGCAGTGAAATGTTTATTGCTGCGCACGCCCCGGGGTCCATCTGATTTACCTTCCGAAGCAGCACTCCAAAATCATCAGCAGCTGCCCCTCAGTGAAGTCAGTAAATCCTACCAATGAGAGATGTTGTCTGACTCTCCTGGAGAAAATCAACTGAATAACATTAACATTGATCCTGAATTTTTGCACCAACACCCATTGGAGGAATGTTCTAGAATGTCCTGAAGAATCAGCACAAATCTGCACAGATCCGTCAGTGCAACATTTATCCATATTTATTTCACTCTCTCAGCCAAAGAAACTCAGCAAAGGAAAAGCTGCCTCTGTCTGCTGGCAACAGACTAATGCTGTTGACATATGTCTCTTCTTACGGGTCTCACTCATCAACTGATGCACGGGCCTGGGTAAGTCTATACATTTTAAATCCCAGGAACAGCTTTTGGAACCACACCTGGGACATGAAATCCAGCATGCCTGTTCTGGATGGCATATTCGTTCCAATGGGCCAGGGGGTTATTAAGTCACCTGGTTCCAGGTGAGACGCACCACTCCAGCAGGCTGGCCTCATTGTTCTCCAGAATCTAAGCTTTCTTTTCTTTTTCTTTTTTTTTTTTAAATAAAAAAAGGCTTCTGTGGTTGCTGAGAGAGGATGGAAAATGGGAACCAAGTGCCACTGGTGCAGGGAAGTCTGCAAAACCTGAACCAGTCGCTCAGAGAGGTGTGACTTGCCCCGTTCCTCTCAGTGGGTGTGAACTCAGCTGCCCCGTGATAATACTTTTCGGGTACGTGTACCCCACAATAAAAGGCCCACAGCAGGGCCACAGCTGGACTGGGTCAGCTGACTCAGCTAACAGGGCTATCAAATTGCAGCGTGGACATTTGGGCGTGGGAGCCCCAGGCAATTGACCCCGGCTCTGGGACTTGGTACTGCAGGGTTATTATTGCCGTGTAGACATACCCGAAACGTTAACTAGTTCACTGCTTCCCACCGCATGTCAGAAAGGGGAGGGAGTGTCAGGCAGCCCGTGTGGACTGGTCGGTTACCAAGGTACAGTCAAGAAACTGCCTGCCTAAAGAGACAAGACGAAGGGTGGGAAGAAAGTGATTATTAGCGTCCCGACTTGACAGCGGTGGAACCGAGGCCCAGAAAGTGCATTGCGCAGGGTCACCCATGGAGTCAGAGAGAGAACTGGGAAAAGAACCATGATTCCTAAATCCCACCAGTGTAGCGACTTAGATACCAGCCCCTCCTTCCTCAAGTCAGCCCTTCCTCATGGCAGAGGATCATAAATGCGTGCATCCCACCCCTTCAAAACAGGCCGTTCCTGCTCCCAAGGAAGTCACGGGCAAATCTCCCTCAGCGCAGGATGGCTCGCAGACCTTTCGGAAAGCAGGTTTTTTCAATTGAGAGTGTAAACAAACAAACAAACCCTTGAGTGCGTCCCAAATATAAGTACAGAGCAGAGTGCGGCGTTACCCCCTCCCTGCACTTTTGTTTGGTTCTATATCCTTGAAGTGCTCTCCCGTGATTTGACATTTGGGGTCTGCACTAGGCAAACAATGCAAACTAAGCACCTCTCCCCTTGCAATCAAAACATAGCAGGGCTCATGTGAATGGCTCTTGGTCATTTTTAACCTCAGCTCCCTGAAGAGTTATTAATAACATGCATGTGGGCCTTTCCTACCCTGTGGGATAACATCTGGGGGATATTCATCATGGCCACCACAGATTTCTTACCCCCCTCTCCCCACAAAATGAAATGGGTCACATCTGAACACCAAGCCGCTTGATGTGGAAACATTAGCATGCACAGACTTCCAGTCCAATTACTTGGCAGATGAAATCAAGATCCGTTGGTCTTATGGTTTGCATCTGGCGCGCCGCATACACACACACACACACACACACACACACACTTTTCCCTTCTCTGCTAATCCGGGCCCTTGTTCTCAATCTGAACTAATGTTCACGTCATCTGGATGTCATTTAGCATTGTTTGGCATGTGGAAATGTATCAAGCACGCCATAATAAAATTAGCCCTACACAACATCAATTATCCATAGCACCTTCAGAGAAAAGATAGTATTTCCTGCTTCTTCTTTATACACCCATTTGGCGGGGGAGTAGCCCATTGTTTTTCTTCCTGTAACAATTTGTGACTTGAAAGGGTTTCTTCTTTCAGCCAGCACCGACCAAAGCCAAGGTCTATCACAAGGTGGACTGTATATATTTTGATTTCTCCAGCCCAGCCACTGCCTTCTTGCTGGTTTATTTTACCCAGGAAAACCATTATGCCTTGTTGTTACCCAGCAGGGTCAACTACAGACAGTTGGTCAAAATAACCCCAAAGCCTGGCATCAGGAATATTTTAGGTGCTGAAGTCAGCACAAAAAAGGGTTGGTGTCTGGAAAACCTTACTGCAGAAGCTCTGAGCAACGTGCCCAGATTTCTGTTTGATCCGAATCATGGACTACGTGAGCCAGCTCTTCAAGCTACTGTTAACTGCCGAGGCTCCAGTTAAGTTAGTGGAACGATGCCAATTTACGCTTGCTGAGGATCTGCACCCAGTGTATATGTAATTGTGACAACCTCAGACTCAGATGCCTGACGTCAACCAGGACCATTATAGATCTCACCGGGACAGAATTCCTTGCCAATCCTTGGGTATTTTCAGAACCTGCCTCGCTCTTGAGACTTCCTTTGACTTCTGGATATGGTCACTCGAAGACCATGGGAGTGGGGGAGTGGTAAATAAGGTCAGACGGAGAGAAAGAACTCGGAAAATGAAGAGGTGGCCCGGGCTGTTCAACGAAGCTGTAGGTAATAGCTGAACTACTGTAGTTCTGTAGCTTCACCCAAAGACCTACCGAGGGTCTAAGGACTATTTTGGAGAACTTCATGTTAACCAGAAGGAAATGGGACAGCTGCCATTCTGGGAATGCTGCACAGCGAGCTGTGCTGAAGACAAGCTCTCTGCAAGGTTTGGAAGCGAAGGAATATTGATCCGACCGTGAAAGGCGCTCCTATCGAGATGGTGATGAGGAAAGCTGACTGGTGAAAACACTTTCCGGGCTGCTCATTCCATTCCAAAAGAGAATTCCCAGTTGACAGGTTCACGTCCCGTGTAGATTCCAGCACGCCCACTGCCGGCACGGGCAGCCCAGCGCTTAGAGAGGGAGGATGGGCTTGTGGCGAAGGCATTGACGGAGGGCTCAAGAGATCGGGGTTCATTTCTGGGATCTGCCACAGATTCCCTGTGCCATCTCACGCAAGGCACTTAATTTCTTCTGGTCTGACCCCTCACCCTTGCTCCAGCCCCTCTATGCCCCCTTAAGAGGCCCAACAACCCCATATCTAGCTGGGGCAGAATTCCACCAACACAGACACTGTGGGAGGCAGCCAAGAGCCGCTTTGTGGCACCGGGGCCCAGTACCCAGCACTGTGGAAATTCTAGGGGCTGCCAGGGGGGCTGCTGTAATTTAGACATGCCCCCAGGGTTGTCCTTTACCATGGCTTTGTCCACAATGAGGCTCTGATCTCAGCCGGGGCCACTACCACTATCAAAACACACATAATAACATTAAACGCTTCTGAACTCAGCGCCGGGTGCGGTGTAGAATCAAGCCTTCCTCCGCATTGAGACCACGCTAAAGCAGCTGCCGTGAAGCCTTTTTAAACCGATCTTTATCTTCACGGCAACGTTCCGCTTCTCATGCCAGGCAGCCACCCTCAGCAAAATAGCACACCGGTATTTAGCTACAGTCAGTTCCGTGTGAGGCCTGGGTGAATGAAGCTTCCTGATCCTCGGATTACTAACGGAATTCGCATTTGCAGGACTGGTTCCGTCTATGACTTCGCTCCCACATCCGAAGTCATTTACCGTAGTTTCGAATTAGGGGTGATGAGGCAGTGTAATTCTTGTCGCATGTTCCCCACCATGCTCTTGCTGCTATTAAGATGCTGCTGCTTCATTTTGAACGTCTCTGTCCTGTGGCAGGATGGGAACTTGCGGGCTACCCAGAGGAAGGATTACGGTTTTTCTCCGCGATGAACTATCATTGCTCTGACACAGAGATTGCCATCTCGCAATGGGACTTCCAAATGAACTGCACAGGAATGCCTTGGTTTCCTGCAAGTGCATTTGCACAGTGATTGATGGGGGGTTAACACACCGCAGAGTGGAATGAAAGAAGCATGCAGCTGATAGAGAGGAACTTTGCAGTCGGTTGAAATCTATTTAAAGAGCTGAAAAGCGGGACTGAAAGAAGTGCAGCCTCCCCACTGAATGACGGTGGCTCGCAAAATGGAGGAGAACACCAAGGGGAGAGGAGAAAACCAGCAGTCAGGAGGAGGGGAGAATGTGGTTGAAGGGCCAAAGGAAGCAACAGCCCAGTAGGAAAAGCAATGGCGTTCACTTGGAATTCCCTTTTGCTCAGTGAGCATTGATCTCTGCACACCCGGCCTCTGGGATGATCCCAGAGACCACCAGAAAATGCAAAGGAGCCCGTCATTGATGCTGCCAGAAAGAGATAGATTAAAAGGCCTGAACCATGGGGGGGTCATCATAAGGGGGGAGAGGTGTGAACCACTCTGGGGGGCGGGAAGTGGGGGCTACAGAGGACAGAGGGTGTGGTTCCCATTCCGATCCAATTCCTGCGCAGGAGAAGGCTCCTGGGGACTTAGGCAAGATCAAGAAAGAGAAACCGTCAAGTCCTCTTTGGTACATGTTGAGAGCCCATGGGATGAGAGCCGGAGAGGCTGGCGGAAGCTTCCACAGTTGGCGATAGGGTAGGGCGGGTGGGACGAGAAGGTGGGCGTTAAACTACGAAAGCCAGAGCAATGGAGCAAAGAGCACTAGCCTCAGTGAAGAGCTGGGGTGGAGGAGGATCTTGCTAACTGCAGGCATATGGTTCATCGCTAAGAATGGCCCAGAGAGCGAGGGAACGGTTACAGAGTGGTGACATACTGTATGGCTCTGGCTGGAGATGTGGGGTGAAGTGCAGCTCCCAGTGGAGCTAGCATGTGAATATCAAGGGACAGAACGGGACCAGAAATACCCAGCCAAGCCAGATCACCACAGAGCCCGGGGCACGTCCAATCCCGGGTGAGCCCAGCAGCGCCTGCTGGGGCAAATGCGTGGCTGTACAATACCGGGTTCATAGATTCCAAGGCCTGAAGGGACCATTGTGATCATCTAGTCTGACCTCCTGTGTAACACAGGCCAGAGACCTGCCCCACAATAATCCTTAGAGCAGATCTGTTAGAAAAACATTTAAACATTGTCCATGATGGAGAACCCACCACGACCCTGGTAAGTTGTTCCCCTAGTTAATAAAACTCGCTGTTAAAAATGTACATCTTATTTCCAGTCTGAATTTGTGCAGCTTCATGTTCCAGCCATCAGATCGTGTTATACCTTTCTCTGCTAGACTGATGAGCCTGTTATGAAATGTTTGTTTCCCATGTCGGTCCTCACAGCCTGTGACCAAGTCACCTCTTAACCCTCTCTTTGCTGAGCTAAATAGATGAGCTCCTTGAGTGAATCCCTGTAAGGGCAGGTTTTCTAATCTTTCAGTCATTTCTGTGGCTCGTCTCTGAACCCTCTCCAATTTTTCAAAATCCTTCTTGAATTGTTGGTACCAGAACTAAACGCAGGATTCCAGCCGTGGTCGCACCAGTGCCAAATACAGAAGTAGAATAACCTCTCTACTTCTGGAAAATGGACACCTATTGTAATATCCTTCATTATGGCTAAACCACATGCACACTGTGTTTCTAAGGGAAGAGATGCTTTTCGTAGGGTGCATGCAAGTATTTTTAGGGTGGGTACAACCGTATGTATGGAAAGGGCTCACATTTCAGAGCCTGCCCCTAAAGGGAAGCAGGAATTTGGTTGTTTTGGTTTGGTTTTTCTGGGATCCATCTGTCCTTAATTTGTTAGGGGTTTTCACTTTAAATTCTTAGAATTCTAAGGCAAATACTTTGCAGTCCTTCATTCAGATCCCCTTGCTCGCTTCCAATTTTCAGTTGACTGGCTCAAGGGCACACATGGAACAAGAGGAGAATTACAGGCCCAGAGAAAAACAGGAATCCTGCAAATTAACAACAAATAACTGGCATCTGGGCAGCTTCACAGGCAGTAACTGTAAAAGAGGCCAATCCAGTTCCTATGGAAGTGAATGAAAAGACTCTCATTAACACCAGCCGGAGCTGGTCCTGGCCTTCATCGGTCTAAGTTAGAGTCTGTTAATGCTGAGGATGATTATACTGTGTAGCTCCACGGGTCTACACCGGCGCAATCCCCCAGTCCTGCACCTGAGTAAAAGGGGGTTTGCACCAATGTCTTTGAATCACAATTCCTGCCCAGAGTATTGCCTCCCGGAGCAATGGAGCCACACACTGCTCTTTATCGACAGCTGAGAGTAAACCTGCCGTCCAGCCCCTGGTGAAGGGATAAGACTGAGACTGTGGCTGAGTAAAGCCTTAGCATCAGGAGACAAGGTTCTATTCCCAGCCCTGTCACTGACCCACCGTGTCACCCTGGACAAAGTCACTTTGCCACCTGTAAAATGAAGATGTGTAAGTGAGAGACGGCCATGAGCCTTCCTTCAGTGTTTGTAACGTGCTTTGAGATCCTCAGGAGGAAAGGGCTACACAAAGTATCACCGTCACTGCCCAACGAAAGCCATTTTTATATCACGACTGGTATGTGCTTAGCACGCATTTTGCTACTGCAAGACAGTCACTTTCTGACTGAGAGCAAAGACAAATGTGGCAGCATTTCCTTTCCCAGTTTTGCATGAACAGCATCTCTTCTCATGTTTAGCATGTGTAGGAAATGACGTACATCACAGTCACCGTTTACTGTTAATTAACTGCTAATTTTACCAAGCTTTTTATAGGATGCAGCCATTAAATCTTTCATGTAGGCTGGAGTTCTGCATCCAGATCTCTTGCTGTGGTAGGGAAACTGAGAAGACTTTGTTATAGCGGAATCAAGCATTAGATTTAGAAATCCTCCAGTGGAGCAGTTTCCAACCCCTTTGGCAGCAAATAGAAGCGTAACTTCAGCCAACAGAAGATCAAACAGATGACATAGTTCTAGCAGTCAAGGAAAGAGCCTGCTCTGAAAACACATGGATTATTTTGTTAACCGGGGTCTTGTTGAAGACGTTGATCGGAACATACAGAGAAATACGATGACTGTCACATGCGTAACTAAAGTCCTGCAGTTCCCATGTACCTCTTCTCTTGTTTATCTCCACAGGACAAGGATCTGAAAGTAAGACAGACAGTCTTGAGGGGAACTATCAAGCCTATGGATCTAAGAGGAAGAAAATTCATGCCAGAGTCTCCCAGTCCCTGTAGGAACCGATGGAATTTATTCCAGTTGGGATCCTATTTCTCCCCCTTTCTCTGACTATGCACAGTGTACTTCTCTGGCTGGACACGTAATTGCTTTATCCACTGGTCATGGGGCAGACTTACTAAAGGAACATTCTATAAGCTAATGTAATCCTCTGGGCCGCTCTTCTGTTTAATTCCCCCTCTACATTGTTTTAAGTCAAGCATAGGAAGCATATTTCAACATCAGCTCAGGTCCAGGGTGCTACACACTCAGCCTTGTTGGGAGACAAGTTCCAACACACTCGCCTCCCTGACGGAGTGACAGCGAGGTTCCGATCTGTAGTGTGGACAAGACCTAATTCACCCCTGTGCGGCGGGCCAGCAGAAGGACATGTGAGCCCAATGTAAACTCAGCTTTGAGGGCATAATCCCGAGTCTACTTCTGCAATGGGGTGAATTTCAGCCACCGTGCCTGAATCCAAACCACTGGTTTGATCATTACTATTATACTGTCCCGGCTCTGGCTGGAGAAATAAAATGAATATTTCAGATATTTTTGGTGATTCATTCACATGAGGAGTTGGAACTGAAGACATGATCAGCCTCTCCCATCAGCATGCATCCGTGAATTATAGCTTTTTATTATTTTCTCCTATGTTAATCTACATCTGCCAAAAATGTTAATAACAAAAAACTCTGTAGTCCCTCCCAGAAACTCCGTCTGCAAACATATGCCACAAAAACAAGAAACATTCAATTTTATCTCCAGCCGATCTTATAAACACCTAACTCACTGGAAAGGGAATGTTTTAATATGATCCCTGCACAACTAAGTAACAAGAGGGCTTTCCCACGAAGCATAAGCAGTGGATGAAATGCTACATTAAACTGGGGTCCCAAGAGACCCAAAACTTGCACACTTATAACAGTCACACAGTGCCTGAGCCGACGCCTTTCCATTGACTTCAGTGGGCCGTGGAGCAGGTCTGCGACTGGTGCTCAGTGGTGGCTGAATGTGCTATGGTGACTCAGTTAACCCTTCTACTCTGCTGGAGGTTGCCTATCCCTGCAGGTTAAGGTTGAAGATCACTGACACGAGGAGGAAACGTACATTGTGCTGCTGGCACTTTACCTATGTGAGGAGTAAAACCCGGTCTGCAGCCTTCAGGGCTATCCAAATAAATCAGTGAAACAATAAATAAATGTAGCACCTTTCCCCAGGATTAAATTCATTTTTAAGGAAAAAAGACTCCTTGAAAACCAACGGAGGCAAACAGCCTTATCCCGCAGGAATAACAACTACGGGGTCCCTTTTCCAAATAAGAGAGGCTTGCAAATGCCCACGTCCAGCTCCTGTGACGGTGTGCACAAATGCAGGGGCTAGTGTGCACAGACAACAACCCTGCTCGCTTTCCAGGTTTGCACAAGTAATTGCAGTAACTGTGCACATCAGTCAGGGTATGTCTACGCGGCAGGACACAGCGACATAGCCAAGCTCGTTTTGAGCCGCACCCATGAACGACACGTGGTTTTGATCCATAGGTGCGACTGCAGCCCGTGTACGTGGGTCGCAGTCACACCCCCGGATCGCGGTGTAGATATACCCTAAGACTGCGGCTTTTTAAACCAACCTTGTTTTTTTAAAGCTGGCTCCCGCTTCCTGCAAACGTGGATCTGCGTTCAGGCCATCCAGGCTGAAAGCTCGCCGAGGCAGGGCCCACGTTTTCTTCTGGGCTTTGTACAATGCTAAGCGTAGTGTCAGCAGCTCACAAACAATCCGTGACAGTGACAAAATCTCAGCACTGTGGGTAGGAAGGGCAGGGAACCCGCAAGTCAACCCCAACCTTGGCCGCCGCTCCCCCAGCCGTTCGCCGCGATGCCGCAACCCTTTGGGAACCCCAGAGGATCGTGGCAAACGAACGCCTTCCCGTCCCCCAGGGCCTTAGCGACATCCCTCGCCACCACCTGAAGTCACGCAAGCCCGTTTGGACCCATGCGTTGAACCTTCAACAGTGCCACTTCACTCTCCACGAAGCCTGGAAAGCCCAATGGCGTTTGCGAGAAGTTGCAAATAAACACCTCGTAAAAGACCCGACGGAAGATCACTGGCTTCTGTCTCCCACGAAGCTTATGGGCAACCCTAAACCGCGTCCACGCAAGCCATGGCAGACGCGGATACTTGCCGCACAAGTGGAAAATTAGACTCTCCAGCATGCTACTGTCATCACTTAGAACGGACCCTGGAACATAGAACAACTTAATGTCCAACTCGCAAATACAAAGGCGGCGTCAGAGCAAAACACTCTGCTACTCCAGACGCAATTATCCGCCTTAACCCTCTGACTGCAAAATTAGAGCTGTTGCTCTACATTTACATCAGCCATGTGAAGAAGGCGGCGGGCAGGGGAATGTGGAAAGAAAAATCTGAAGGAATAGCAGGAGCTACAGGTTCAAATGGAGCAGCGGAGTCCATTCCAGGGAACAATTCGGAGTAGAACTCTGCACGTGTAACCCTCGTGAACGACTGAACGTCGGAGCCACCTTTGCTCCAGAACTACAGTGGGTGATTTAGCAACATCCCATGAGCTTAGAGACCTGGAGTTACACCACGCTGGCGACTTCACTGAGGCAGCCCCTTTGTTTGGCTGCTGCTGCTACTGATTCTAGTTAAGCGCTAAACCTGCTCTGCCACGAACAAATCCCCGGGCTCTTGTATGACCCTGGAGAGGAAGGATAGTCTAGTGGTTAGGGCACTGGACTGGAACGGAGGTCTTGGTTCCACTCTCAGGTCTGCCACAGATTCCCTGTCCGACTTTGAGCCAGTCACTTACTTCCCGGGCCTCTGTTTCTATCCGTAACATAGGGATAACAACCCTTCATTTCTCCCACCCGTTGCCTGCCTTGTCTCTTTAGACTGTAAACTCTTCAGGGCAGGAGCTATCACTTAATATGTGTCTGTACAGCCCCTAGCACACCAGTGCTTTGATCTCAGCTGCGGCCTCTGGATACTTCTGTAATACAATTAAATAATAGTTATCAACATGGTACATGCTGTGGCCATTCAGAACTTAGCAGCAGTCACAGGGGTTGCAGTCAGTTCCAAAAAACATTCAAGCTAAAGGACAATCTCCATTCACTGTTGAAGATATAGGGCATATGACACACAGTTGAGCCATTCAGATTCCACACTCAGTGCAGCTGAGGTGCACATATATATACTAGCCCGTTCCTTAGACAATTGTCATATGTTTGTTTTGATATGTGTACATTTTGATCGAATCCTGAACCTTCCCCGTTCTGAAAAGCAAGAGCAGGAGACACGCTCCTCTTTCAGGACTCATGCAACCCTCCTGGCAATATGTCAGGAGTAGGACTTAGCAGGTGCTTCTGGGAGCAGCTAGAGTTTGGTTCAGAATCCACATGACAAACAAACCAAGCCACGTGAATCTCACCCAGTTCGGAGTTTCACAGTTCAATGACACGAACAACTGTCTACTGGAGCTTTACCCACTAAAAATATTTTCCGTCAAAATTGAATCTCGGTTCCTAGAAGTGAAGAGCTAGAGCAGGGATTCTTAACCATCTTAGTCAGAACTACACTTTAAGAGAGAGACTGTCGTGTGAATGCCACCCTTTGCATTCATGAGCAAATGCATCTATTTAGAGCCATGTGGACCAAACCTTCCCTTCCCAGAACAACCCTGTGCAAGAACAGCGACGGCTTACATTGAAAAGTAACTTCAGGGAAGCATTTCACGTGGTTTTAGCTTCTTTTAATGCAGTTGAGCGGGTGAAAACAAAGAGCAGAAACCAACCCCATGTGATCAGCAAGCTCTTCATAGACCACTAGCAAGGGATCTGCCGACTACCAGCAGTCGAGGGACAGCTGTCTAGGAGGCAGTGAGCTATTGCATAAAAGCTGCAGGATATTGAACTGCCCCTCATCAGTGTTGCATGCACCCTCTCTACTTTAAATTACACATTGCAAAACAATCCTTATTTTTGATCAAAAGACAAACTAAAAAGCAACAAACAAACAAACAAAACTCTGTAGTCAAAAGGCTTTGCTTCCTCTATGAATGCCAGGCTCATTCTGAGTGGATGAGAGCTCGTTTACACAGTAAAGTTTGCCTGCAAAGACTTGCTTGGAATTATAGTTCTTCAGAGGAATCGGAGCTCCTACCACAGGGATCCTTTCTGAAGGTTTTAAGAATGCATCTCCAGCATTCGGTGTCAGAGAATTATTGGGCAATATTCTCCATGCTTTATGTCCCGGACTCTGGGCTGTGCTCTACAACCACCAGCCTATTAAAGGATATTTCACTTTGACATTTATTAGCGCTTATGTGACACCTATTGTTCATTCTTTTAAAAACACAATGAAATGTGTAAAATGAGGATGCAGCTCACGGCTTGACACTGAAGGTGGAGTTTTGGGTTTGTTTGTTTTTAATGAATAGAAACAATTTGCCCTTCTTTGGAGCTGGATTGTTTATTTATTTTAAACCCACACAATGGGGTGTTTATGCAGATGTGGCAGTTAATGTGGGCACCCCTGGGATTGTGTCTAGATTTTACTGAGCATCTTATGAAACCTGCCAGGTCTGAATAGGTAGGGGTAGAGACAAGGTGGGTGAGGTAATAGTATGCTACCGACAGAGCTACAACTACACTGCATAGGTGAGGGTAGGGCAGAGATGGAGAAAAATAGGGTCTACATATTCCAAAGGGAGTAGGAAAATAAAGCTGCAGGACTAGAGAGCATGTGCAATCAGAGAAGTGAGAGATGGGAAAACCCTGGTAGGTCCCATCTAGTCCAATGAAGGATCCTTCATACAATATAGCACCTGATGTTTTACCCAGTCTCGTTTCAAGAAACCTCAAGCACCGAGGCTGCCTTAGGGACCGTAGTCCAGTAGCCAGTGTAACTTTTCTTCTTTATATCATCCTCTGACGCTTGGCCATGCCCCCTTGTGCCACTCTAAAGAATTCCTCACTGGTGCCTACACCCTTCAGATGGGTATCACATCCCACCCTTCACCAGCCTATGCAGATTTAGTCCTTTCAATGTCTCCTTACAAGACTGTCCCTCCTGCCTCTCTTGTTCCTTCTGCTCAGTTCTCAACAGGCTTGGAAACAGCCTGAATGTAGGAGTTGGAAAAGCAGCACAGATGCCCCTGAGAAACATAGTTCACGCTCCAGCTTCCACTGGGGCCCCACCGCTATCTGTCTTCCTTAGGAATTTTGCCCCCACAGAGAGATACTGGAGGATTTTGCAAGCTTCCCAGCCCCACACTAAACTGTTTGCCTTCTATGCACAGTGTCTCTGCCTTTCAGCTCCCACTACAGCTGCTACTGCTCTGGATTGTTAGGGAACACGCCAGCTCCAGCGTTTGCCCAGGCCTTTCCCAAACCACTAGAGAGATTTCCTCTTTAATTCAGGTTTGCTAACTCCCGAGCACCGCACAGTGCCTGCAGGCAAAAGGTTGCAAGTGTTGCTGATAGCAACTTTAGTGCAAGCCTGTGAAATGGCTACAGAGCCTCTACCCTTGTCTCAGTCAAAGCCACCGCCTCTGTCTTCTGCTTATGTAAATGTCTTCATGCATTCTATTGCATCGTTTGCCCCTGTGTGGACATAGGGGCCTGACGATCAGTATCCATGATACCTTGCACTGTATTGTTCTCATTTTAAAAAGCCTCACTAAACAGCCAAGCAAAGACCCAGGTTTCCCAGGGAGCCAACTTCTCCTTCTTTTAAACTGAGCAGCTCCCTCTCCTTAGCCTCAGCTGTTGGTGCCTCCTCCGCCAGCACCCAATCAGCTAACTGGCTCCAGGCTTCACACAATCAGGAGTCAATTCCCCTGTTAAAGCAAATCAACCCATTGCCTCTGCCTGACTGCTTGAAATCTCTTCCCAGCTGCTGCTGCTGCCAGATAGCTGTAAAGATGAATGTCACACAGGGGACCCAGATGTGTTTTACACGCCTGTCGCTTTACTTCCCTATAACCTGCTCTTATTTCACTGTAACTACGCCTACCTGTCCAGCTGGTGGGTAGAGAGTATCAATCCTTTCATAGCCGTCCATGAACTGCTTTGAACATGTAAATCTCTGTGGTCCTAGCACCTGCTTCTTCTATGGGACAGCGAGTTCAGTGGTCAGAGCACAGGACTGGCAGCTGGGACACCTGGGTTCTACTACCAGCCGATGCATTGTGTAACACTGAGCAAAGTAAGTCCGCTGCTCGGTGCCTCGGTTTCCCCATCTTGTAACTTGGAGGTAATGTTGCCGACTGAGCTCAGCAGGGGGGCGGTGGGAATTCTTTCATGTTTTGAGGTCATGCTTTGAGGCCATGCGGTGAAAGTCTCCATCACAGAGCGTGGTCCTGCTCCGATTAAATCATACGTGCGAAAGGCTGGAGGGTGGCGGCAGCTGCTGTGCTCAGTGAAACATCTCTAAACCCCTCCCCCTTGCGTACAGTAAATAGCATCCAGTCCAAAGATTACAGGCACGGGATTACCTACCACTCGTTAGCAGGCATGAGCTGTGGCCCAGAGAGACCCCAGAGTGCCTAAAGGACAGAACCTGTCTGCAACTCCCACTCCTAAGATCACCCCAGCCCAAGCCTCAGGACGTTTCCCAGGCCCTCTGCCTGTCTGCCCGAAGTTTCTGTTGCATGAGCAATAGTTTCATAACCTCGGTGGTGCTTTATAATTAACGGCATGTAGAATCATAGACGATGAGGGTTGGAAGGGATCTCAGGAAGTAACTAGTCCAACCCCCTGCTCAAAGCAGGACCAACGCCAACTAAACCATCCCAACCAGGGCTTTGTCAAGCCGGCCCTTAAAAACCTCTAAGGATGGAGATTCCACCACCTCCCCAGGTAACCCATTCCAGTGCTTCACTGGTGAAAAGCTTTTTCCTAATATCCAACCTAGACCTCCCCCACTGCAACTTAAGACCATTGCTCCTTGTTCTGTCATCTACCACCACTGAGAACAGCCTAGCTCCATCCTCCCTAGAACCCCCCTTCAGGTAGTTGAAGGCTGCTATCAAATCCCCCCTCATTCTTCTCTTCTGCAGACTAAGCAAGCCTCAGCATCTCCTCATAAGTCATGTGCTCCAGCCCCCTAATATATTTTGTGCCCTCCGCTGGACTCTCTCCAACTCGTCCACATCCTTTCTGGGGGGGTGGGAGCCAAAACTGGACACAATATCACAAATGTGGCTTCACCAGTGCCGAATAGAGGGGAATAATCAATCACTTCCCTCGATCTGCTGGCAATGCTCCTACTAATGCAGCCCAATATGCCATTAGCTTTCTTGGCAATAAGGGCACACTGCTGACTCATATCCAGCTTCTTGTCCACTGTAACCCTCAGGTCCTTTTCTGCAGAACTGCTGCCTAGCTTGTCAGTCCCCAGTCTGTAGCTGTGCATGGGATTCTTCCTTCTTAAGTGCAGGACTTTCCTTTTGTTCTTGTTGAACCTCATCAGATTTATTTTGGCCCAATTCTCAATTTGTCTAGGTCCCTGTGTATCCTATCCCTGCCCTCCAGGGTATCTACCACTCCCCGCAGCTTAGTGTCAGCTGCAGACTTGCTGAGGGTGCAATCTACCCCATCCTACAGATCATTAATGAAGATGTTGAATAAAACCAGCCCTTGCACTGACCCCTAGGGCCCTCCGCTTGTGACCGGTTGCCAACTAGACATCGAGCCATTGATCACTGCCCGTTGAGCCCGATGATCTAGCCAGCTTTCTATCCATCTTGTAGTCCATTCCTCCAACCCATACTTCTTTAACTTGCTGCTAAGACTACTGTGGGAGACCAAATCAAAAGCTTTGCTAAAGTCAGGGTATATCCCGTCCACCGCTCTCACGTGGCAGCAAGCCCTATCAAAATTCATCCCTCCACCGCAGCCACTTTGTATGTAGCTCTTGCTTTGCGGTGTCAGGACTGCAGTTTACACTATAGAAGGGGCTCAAATAAGGTAACCAGGTCAGGGAGAATTTAATCAGGACACTGCCCCCCAATAGCCACTAGCAACCAGACCCCTTGGAGCCTTTCTGGTTGGATCCCCCACCGAAGAGCCAGACCCCCATGGCACTTTGCAGGGATCAGTGCCAAGGTGTGTGGGGTTCTCCTGGCATCTGAAGGAGACCCAGCTCCAACTGCCAAAGCCAATATCCTTCAGTAAATAATGGGACCCGAGTGTCCCAATTCCCTGCCCCTACAGTCCCCCCCCTTTCTTCCTAAAGACATTGGAGTAGTTTGTCCTCACTTACCCATGACCTCTTTGACGACACACACACACACCCCCCGCAAAACAAGTGTGATCCATGGAATATGCCCTTCAGAGAAAGTGCTATCTGCATTGTCTGGAGCCAGGGAAACGCGCACCAAAGGCTTCGACATATTGTTAATGGGACTGTAAAATTCAGACCCAGATCCTAGCGTGCAGGGGTGTGTGGATCTAAGGTTTGGTTCGAGGACCATGTCCAGTAGCCAAGCAGCCAGGAAAAGACTACTCCTTCAGGCAACCTCCCGGGCATATGCACACTGCCCCCAGACAGTGTGGATGGTTTGCGGACAAGCTGGTTGGGAAAAAAATATTTTATTTTCCATGACAAATTGCAAAGAAAACAAATTTATTTTTGTTCGTTCTGAGTTTTTTGGGGGGTTTTTTTATATTATTTTATTCCACTGAATTTTTTCTCGTCCTTTTCCAGATTGTCAAAAATCCAACATTTTTCAATGAAAACCCCAACATTTCAACAACAAACCCTTTCACGTGGGAAAAAGCTTTCCACAGAAAATATGGAATCTAGCTCGGCTCTGATGCACTTCGCCCGTAATCCCAGCACGCACATCCCTGCGGATCCCAGCATGCATGAATCTGAGCTCGGGGTAGTAACAGTAGTGGTGTGAGATCCATCTACATGGTATCTGCGCCATCTGCAACAAGAGGGACTGGATCTAATCCCCCTTGAAATCAATGGGCAAACCTGGAGCAGGCTCTTAATGCATGTCCTCAGACTTGCTGTGGTGGGGAGGGGTATATTTGATCATAACTCACTACTGAACAGGGTGCTTGCGAGCCGTTTCCATAGGCAATTAATTATAGCCATCTTTAAACAGTTTGTGAGCCAAGAGGCTCCCACCCCTGGCGGAAGGACATCACTAAGCCTGAATCAGCGCCATCGGCCCCGGGGCGACAGACGCATGCTGCACCGTGTCAGGAACTTTATGAAGATGAGAAGAGCTTTGGCAAAAGAACAGAAAAGTCTGGTGTCCGTCCCCCCCACTGCTGCGTGTGTGTGGAGAAGGGTGGAAAATCGAGAGACTGGAAGTCAACAAGGTATGGGCCAGGATAAGGCTGCAGGAAAAGCAGCTAAGCCAGAGTTTTTAAAGTGACTCCTCCTCCAGCCCAGCCAGCGCCTGTCCCATTCTGCTGAAAGCACCTGTGTCCAGTTCGCTTGCATTGCATCCTAGCACTGTCACTCGGCTCCTGCTACGCGTCTAGTTTTACGGGAAGCAGCATCAAGCAGGGGGGATTCCAAACCACGGCCTTTCCTGCAGCAGACAATGGAACATCTAGTGGTTAGAACACGGGCCTCAGAGCCAGGACTGCCAGGGTATAGCTCTCTCTGTCACCCATCGGGACCTTGAACAAGTCCTCCAACTTCTCTGTGCCTCCATTTACACACCAGTGAAACAGGGATTGCAAAGTTCCCCTGCCTGTCTGCCTGTTGGGAGTGTGGACAGGCTTAACCAATTAGCGCGTGGAAACCACTTTGAGATCCTCCGATGCAAGGTGCTAGACAAGGGCATTCATGATTATTATTATTACTTCATTACAAATCCTAGTGGCCTTTGACCTATTTTATTGACTTAATGATGGAAATAAAGATGATGGGCGAAATTTTCAAAAGCACCTGAGCCGGTTAGATGCCTAACACCATGGAAATCATTTTTGAACATCTCTGAAAACAGCTATCTGCATCTTTACGCACCTGAACGTTTATTGAAAATCCAGCCCTTTGGAGCCCTGCATTTCAGGACTCGGGGCCCAGGTCCTCCAAGGGGTTCATGAGAATCAATGGAAGTTGGGCACTGAAATACCTCTGAGTATCTAGGCCTCGGCTTCTAAGCGCCTGAGTCAGTTTTGAAAATAGGACTGAGTCTCTCAATTCATTTACACACTTACAAATTTTACCCCTTTAAAAAAACATCTTCAGGCTCCTGGTATGACAGACCCTGCCGCACAGATTTCATGTCTGAGGTTTTCAGTAAAAGACTCAAATGCAGTCATTCTTAACCAGGGGTACGTGTAACCGTCAGGGTCCAAAGAGGTTTTCCATGGGATCCATCAACTCCTCTGGATATATGCCTCGTTTTACGGGCGACATAGAAAGCACTAGCGAAATCAGTACAAAATAAAATTTCATAAAATGACTTGGTTTATACGGCTCTGTATACACTGAAATGTAAGGACAATATTTATATTCCAATCGTTCTATTTTATAATTATACGGTAAAAATGAGAAAGCAGGCGATCTGCCAGTAATAGTGGGCTGTGACTCCTTTGTATTTTTATGTCTGATTTTGTAAGCAAGTAGTTTTTAAATGAGGTGAAACTCAGGGTACACAAGACAAATCAGACTCCTGAAAGTGGTGCAATAATCCGCAAAGGTTGAAAACCACTGCTCTAATGTGTCCCAGTTGGAAGTCAGATCAGCTAGTTCCCTGTTTTCCAGTCCAACCTAGTCCTAATATAGTGGCTGAAGTGCTCTTCTAATCCCACCTGCCCCAGAGCAACAATAACATTCCCATCTACCAGATACCCGGCAAATCCACTGCTGCATAATTAAAATGCAAATATAAGATTCATCGTCAAAGAGGCAGGTGTGGGGGAGGGAAAGGCAGGAGGCTCAAGCAACGGGCTCCCCAAAAGTGCACTCATTGACATGAGCTGCAGTGTTGCAGTGCTGGTTACCTTTGCCATACCTCTGACCTTGGACACTGCGGATGGACTGAATCCCAGAGTCCGAGAAATTAGAGAGAGAAAAGACCAGGTAGTCCATTCCCCTGGCCTGGGCAGGAATCACCAGAATATTTTCCAGGGTTTTTTCCGAGCTAGTTTGAAAAGAGATAGCAAATTCTAGAGGACAGAGCCTAGACCTAGAAGCCAGCAGCTTCTGCATCTACTGCTGTCTCATTGTTTGGCGTAGGACAGGTCACCTCCCTGCTCTGCGCCTCAGTTTCCCCATCTGTGAAATGGGGATAAGATTTACCCATCTGTGAAATGGGGATAAGATTTACCCATCTCACTGGAGTGTTAGTCAGTTTGCACCATGCTTTGGAAATGTAAAGTGCGACTTAAGGGCTAAGCAGTCTTCAGTTCTAAATGTCCCAGGTGACGGCGCTAGTTTTCTAGTTCTAGAACCAGTGTAAAATGACTATGCTGTCTGAGAGGCTGACAGAGAAATGGGCCTTTCCTCTAGGGCAATTCTTCAAGCTCTGACTTCTTTACATAGCGAGAATATGAAAGTGTCGTCCAACTTTCAGGGCAAACATCAAAATTCTGTCCAATTTTCCTGTGCTGCGAAATAATGTGAGAGGAAGAGAGGCACGCGCCCACATGCCCACACAAACAAGCAGAGACACGCACACGAGCCCATGCGCAGAGCCAGTCACTTCAATCAAGGCTGGAGGCTATAGAACAATTCATGGCCAAATCACATTTTTGCGTAACAGTAGAGCCTGCTGCAAAATCAGCACCTGCAGCCCCTGCTGGCAGCACGAACCCCGGCCGTGTGGTACGGATGACGCACTCACTGGGTTAACAGGAACCAGCTCACTAATTCGAGATCAGCAAGCGCAGCAGCAGCGGGAATACATGGCCAAGCTGCCCGATGCACCAGACTGATCATCCTCAACGCTGACCTCCCAAGCCACCAAGCCCCACGTGCGGAGCAAAGATCCAGCACAAGGAAGACGAGAAAAATATCGTCATTGGGTCGGGTGGGTGGGTGCTGGGTGCCGCTGGTGGCCTGTGATGTGCAGCAGGTCAGACTAGATGGTCGGAGGGTCACTTCTGGCCTTAAACTCTATGAATCTATTAGCACTGGAAGCCTATAGCAATGTGGGGGGAGGCCGTCTTCCAAAGCCCCTTAGATAATGTATTTACATTAATAAAAGGCAGCCTCTATTTGGGTCCCTCAAGGTGAATCTACATGGCAATGGCCTCCCTCATTTAGATTCAGATGCACCAGGAACTTTACCAGTGCTGCAAAATGACTCTGTGCTGCCCCTTTGGGAGTCACTTTCATCTGCCCACCTTCGGAGGTCAGGAGCTTCAGCAGGGGAGACGGACACCAGGCTGGTTTAAGGACGTCGTCAGCGGATAAGAGACAGGCCCTTGCTGTACGGAGTGGAAAGGAGATTCCTTAGTGAGTCTCAGGAAGATCCTACGGTTCCCTCTGGCTCACTTAGTCCCGCTCCCTCCTCACGAAGGTCTTGGACAGGCCTACTGCCCATATCACAGGACACAGGGCAGAAATGGGATTTAAAGGAAGGACAATGCAGAGGTCTGTGTTTTTCAGGAGCAATTCCCAAAAGGCCTTCAATCCAGGTTTGGATCCTAGAAATACGGAGGCTGATCTGAACAACCTGGCTCCCTTGGACCTACTGTGCTGGGTTGGAAATCCCACAGAATCAGCTTTCTACGGAGATTCATGGTTTTTTTTTTTTGGTTTTTTTTTGCTTCTGATCAGACCAGATATACCGGGACCTGGGCCCAGAGATACCAGCGCCCACTCAGGTGGTGGGGAGGAATATCACCTCAGAAATAAAATGTGGATGAACCTTCTCCAGTCTTCAGAAAGGCTCAGTTCAAATTTTGGGTCACAGCCTGGGGGAACTTGTTTTCTTTGAGTTGTTGCGCCTGCCCCTAGTCTGGATCCTCGTGTTTACCTATGTTCCTTGTCTGGATTTCTCAAGACTTAAGAGTCAGCACCCACCTGCACAGGCAGGGGGGCCCATGCTCGGCTGTTACTGTTTCTCAGCAGACAAGCCAGCCAGTGACACAATCACAACGCTATCGCTTTCCTGATGTTTTTGGAACAGATCCACTGCAAGCAAATGGATTTCAACTTGTAAAACCAGATCCGAGGTCACCCACACCTTCCCTGTGTGCTCACCAATAAACTCAGCCCCAACAGCCTGGGAAAGAACAAATTCTGCAAAAACAAGAGCTGCTCTCCGTCCCGTTGTCCAGCCTTTGCATGGGGGAAGCGGGGTCTTGTGGTTAAAGCACAAAGTGGAGAATCAGGAGACTTATTACACCCAGCTCACCCACTGTCTGATCGTGTGACCTCTGAGCAATCCCTTCACTTCTCTGGGCCTCCATTTCCTCGCGTGTACAATGGTACAATGATATTTACTCACCTCAAGCGGGTTAATTGGTTGGGGCCTGATCCTGTGAGGTGCAGTCTCATTTTCAGAAAGGCACCTAGGCTACTAAGTCACTTTTGAAAACGGGACTTAACCATCTAAGTCTCTTAGGCTTTGCAAAGCTGCACGGAGCATGCCTTTAAAAACCAGGACCTACGTTCTTTCAGCACACGGGGGGCCAAATGCTGAGTCATTTACACAGGCAAAACTCCCACTTTGAGAGCTAAGACTGAATAAGGACCTCAGAGCTGGGCCACTAACCTTAACAGGAGCTGATGGCAACTTGGGACCCTGGGGGAGATGCTCCACGCCTCACCGCATGAGTCCCGACGCTTGCGGAGAACTTTGGAATGCTGCAGTGGAAGGTGTGGTGGAATCCCAGTGGAATAGTACAGCATCTTCTCTATAGCTAGATCATCTATCTATTGATCTAGTTATCCTCTGTTCCCCTACGCAGCTAGCTGGGTAGATGGTTCAGACTAATGTACCATGTAATCAACCGGAACGATTTGGATCACAAGTCAATGGATTTTACTTTAAAATTTTTATTGCAACCTGCACCTGCTGTCGTTACCAGCAGTTATTTTATTACTACGTGACTGAGCGTAGCCCGAGTGCTGAATACGTAAAACAGACCGAGTCCCCTCATCTTGAACGCATCCTGTTCGTGCTAGTGTGTGCAAGGAGCAGGCTGGCCCGATTATTCCCATCTCTTCACTCTGTGTCGGATGGACAGGAAGAAAGAACAATCTTCAATATTACATTTTAATAGCTGCCAGTTAAAGGGGGATATTTTTAATTAAGTACAATCGAAACCATGCAGTAATGTCAGGAGGGATGATAAAAAACATTCCACTTGGACGAACGCACAGAGAGGACAGTATTTCATCAGTTTCATTACCACAGGGCTGTCTTTCAGAAGGAGTTATGCCCTCGTGATATATAATAGCCCTACACACACACACACACACACACACACGGCTTTGAAATGTGGATAGCGATAGCAACAGAGTTTAGCTGCTGGCAAGCGTACCCCTGTCAATTGCCTGGTGATATCTGATGGAGATCAGCTCCTCCTGGTTGAAATAACACAGGTGTCCTCTGTGTGTTGTGCATCTTTCCTTTCAAAAGTAACTTCCAGGCATGAAAAGAACCAGTTGGATTGGGTGTGAGGACCAAAAGGGCCCTGTGGAGTTCACTCTCTCACAGACAGAAGCTCTGCCATGACGTGCCATGGTTCATCTAGAGTCTAGTTCATCCATATGTTGTGGGCTTGATGCAAGAATCACCGGGTGAAATTCCCTGGCCCATGACATACAGAAGAGCAGACTAACTGATCGTAATGGTCCCTTCTGGCTTACAACCTCTGATCTGTAACTGGGTCCTTCATGTTTAAAACATCTAAGAGGCTCTTACTAGAATAAAAACCAAACTGAAAATAACGATCTTGGTGTCTTGCTGCATTGGCTTTTCTTCCATCTGCAGACACGGCAGCTGCTTATGAGGAACTTAAAGCCAGGGCTGCCAGTGAGGATGCTATTGTGGTTTCAAGATAATGATGTCCAGAGAGCATGTCGGACAGGACTAATGGATGGCAATAGCATAAGAACAGAATCTTTGACCTCGTCACTATTTTGTTTTTGATTGGTAACTGTCTTTCTGA
The DNA here is from genome assembly GCF_026122565.2 of Emydura macquarii macquarii. Lineage (NCBI taxonomy): Eukaryota > Metazoa > Chordata > Testudines > Chelidae > Emydura > Emydura macquarii. Next base: position 5,140,770 of record NW_027133527.1, read on the forward strand.
ATCGGCCACACATATGCCATATCGGCCTGCAGTATGCTCAAGCAAAAGATCAACTTCTGTGAAGAATTTGACAGGCATTGGTCAAACCTGTAAAGAAGCCTATGTCCTGAAAAGTCCCTTGCTCAAGGTCAAATCAGTAATGAAAGTCGGCTTTTGGAATGTGAAAACAATGTACAAAGCCACTTAAACTGCTCAAGGAGTTCAAGAAATGGACAGATGCCATCTTGATGTCCTTGGAATTAGTCAGTGTGGATGGACAGGTTCACTTTAATTATACTTTAGAGAAACAAATAAGACCATCATCTACTCCAGCAATCTGGAGGATAGACACGAAACGGGCATAGCAATTCTAACGTCAAATGAAGCAGAGCAGCCACTGACTGAGGGGGAATCAGGCAATGAAAGAATGATCAGAGCTCACTTCCAGAGTAGAGTCTTCAAACCAGCAGTCATGCAATGCTATGCACCAACTAACGAAAAGCCAGATGAGGAAAAAGATGTTTTTTATGACTTGTTACAGGAAGTGTTAACCAAAGTCCCAAAATATGATATCAAAGTGACTGTGTATGATTTTAATGCAACATTTGGAAGTAACAATCATGGGCTGGATAAAAAGTTATGGGCAAATGTGGCAGGGGTTTGGACATGAACCAAAGGGTGAACAATTAGTATAAATTGGCAGTATGAAAAAACCTAGTGATAGGCAGAGCAATATTTCCTCATAAAGAAATCCATGGAACTCCCCAGTCGGTGCTACAAAGAACCAGATAGATCACGTCTACATTTCATGAATGTTTCGCAGCTCATTGGCAAATGTACAGGGAATCAGATGTGGGCAGCCACCATAACCTTTGTATCACTAAACTGAAGATCAAGTGAAAGAGGATGAACAAGGTTAAAAGAAGACCACGCATCAACAGCACACAAAAGACCCAAAAACAAAAAGTGCTTTTCGGCTTGAACTGAAGAATAGGTTCAGAGTTCTAATGACGGTAACTGAAGAAAACCAAGACACGGATACTCTTTGGGACAACATCGAAGAGTGCTATCTAGAAAGTGCAAAGACAACTTTAGTAACAATAAAATCCAAAAGGAGAAACTGGATTAGCGATGCTACTTGGGCAGAAGTGGAAAAGAGAAGAGGCGTAAAGCAAAAAAACTCATGAATGCTGAGATGTGAAGAGACAAGCAAGGGGCAAGAAGAATACAGAGCTCTAGACAGAGAGGTAAAAAGGAGTGGTCGAACAGATAAATGGGCATATGTTGCTAGAATATGTCAAGAGACTGAAGACGCTAGCCAAAGAAGAGACCTTACAACCTTGTGTAAGACAATCAAACAGCTAACAGGAACCTTTAGCAATAATACCGCTCCTATTAAAGATCCAAATGAAAAGATTCTAAGTACAGGAAAAGAACAAAAGAAAAGATAGGCAGAACATGTTCATGCAGTTTTAAATAGACCAAGCCCCAATGAGCGACTAGAAATAAGTGATGAAGACCTCCCGCTAGAGCTTGATATTGGCTGGGGAAACCTGACACTGGAAGGAACTGGCAAAGCCAACAGTAAACTCAAAAATGTGAAAGCCGCTGGAGAGAATAACATTCCTGGAGAGGTGCTTAAAGCAAGTGATGAAACAGCTCTTCCGACCTTCCTTGTGTTTTTGGCTAGAACTCGGAATGACGAAAAGAACCCAACCCAGTAGAGAAAAGGCCTTTTAGAAACATTGCCACAGAGGGGTGACATTACCAACTGCTACAACTGGAAAGGAATCAGTTACTCTCCGTGCCTGGGGAAATCATGTGCAACGTCACAATGGAGTATATCAAGAAACAACTAGACCTTCAACTTAGAGAGAAACAAGCAGGTTTTTAGACCACTGAGGATCATGTGCAGACCCACATTGGTATTCTCAGATATATTAGAGAACAAAGTATGGAGTGGCAAACAACTCCCGTGATAAATATTATAGATTTCCAGAAAGCTTTTCACAGCGTACACAGAGACAGCCTTTGAAGAATTATGGCAAATGATGGAATACAACCACAAATAATTAGAATAATCAAAAGGTCCAGAGGGGTAGCCGTGTTAGTCTGTATACAGCAAAAACAAGGAGAGTTCTGTAGCACCTTAAAGACTAACAAATTTCTGCGGGCATAAGCTTTCGTGGGCTGCAACCCACTTCGTCAATCTGACAAAAACTTATGCCCGCAGAAATTTGTTAGTCTTTAAGGTGCTACAGGACTCTCGTTGTTTTTTAGAATAATCAAGCATCTATATGATGATGCTGAATGCGCAGTCAAAGTAGGTGACAACGTCAGCCAATGGTGACCAATGGAATATGACATTGGTGTTTATTGTTTGCACTGGTCATTGTCAGAAAGCTACAACAAATGATAAAGCACAACTGAATGACCTTGGTTTTGCCAATGATGTTGTCCTGCTTAGTTCAACACATTGCTTAAATGGGAGGAACGACCACCTTTTGGCAGATACAGAAAAACAGATTGGTTTGTTCCATCAACAAGAGGACGACAAAATATATGGCTATCGATGTCCCAAAAGTAATCGTTCGAGCAGACAAAGGAACACTAGAAGAAGTAGTAATTTCACCTATCTAGGGAGTGAGATGTACAGTGATGGTGACACCATGCTAGAGTCAAGCAATGAATATCAAAAGCATCAAACAACTTTCATAAACTTGAAACTTGTCCTCCTTTATGGAGCAGAGACATGGAAATCTACAACACAAATGGATAAGAAGGTCAACTCATTCCAAAGTAAATGCCTGCAGAAGATCTTCAGAATGCACTGGAAAGAGTTTCTGGCAACATCAGAAATTCTAAGTAAAGCAAACCAAACTAAAGCATCAAATATGGCAAGAAGATGACAAAGAACATGTTTAGGACATGCATTAAGAATGCCACCAACACGACCTCCACAGCAAGTGATCATATGGACACCACCTGGAAAGAGCAAAAGTAGGCAACATAGAGACACAAGTTATGCAGAACATGGAGAAAGAAATCCATCAATCCATCAATGTGACACTCAGAAACCTGAACAGAATAGCACAAAAAGACCGAAATAAATGGCAGAAACTGGTGGATACCCTATGCTCCTGAGAGCGCAGGAGGATAAAGAAAAGACGAGGTGCTTCAGTTAAGTTGCCAGATAAGTAGCAGTATTGCTGGTGAGTCCAACTATGACAATAAAACACCAAAATCACCTAATTCCCATTGATTTCACCTAAATACCTTTAAAGCTCTGGGCCCAACACCATTTCAATGTGTCAAAGGGAAAATTAGATCTCTCTGTCTATAGTGATGTAGATATCTGTGTCTGATTCAGAAAAGAGGCAAACTTTAAAAAAAATAAATCTCTTTATAATGTAGTAGAATCTTCAAGCCACAGATATATCCAGGTTCTCTCATTGACTGATCTTTTTCCTTTTAAATGCACTGTATCCATTTATTCCGTTCTGGTGTCTTTCCAATCCCTATTTTATATTCCATTCTAATAATGGCATCATATACACAAAGTTTTTGCAGAACCCTCCACTAAGCCACTTCAATAAATGGCCTGCTTAATTTTTAAGACAAGCATATCGTGACTCAGGGCACTGGACAACTTGACTAGGGGGTGGTCTGACGCATAGCTGCATGCCGAGCATCTAGGGTAAGATCAGGGGAACCCTGGCAAACATGAAGGTTTCAAGAGATTCTTGGCTGGTTGCCTGCAGCATTTCTACTCCCGAAATTAAAGGCTCGAGCCATGCTAACTCCTCTGTCTAAATTAAAGCGAGGTATATTTACTACTCATTTTAATTGAATTATATTAAATCTAAACTAGATAATAAGCAGAGCCCAGTCCTTGTAGTTCATGGTCTAATATGTTTTGCATTCAGACAAATCTATACCAGCATGTCATCATGTTCAAAGCAAAAAAGATTTGTTTCTGGGCTATTTTCATCCGGCATTGACAAGTTTGACCTGGAAATTTGAAGTTTGATGACTTTTTCAGCTTGATTGTGTTTTAAGAAAGAGCAGTGACTGTGTAAATGTTAATGCTTGGAAGTCCAATGGAAAAAAGCCGTTTTTTCCTCCTTCTCAAGGGGATCGAGCTGTGGATAGGGTTGAAAGTTCTTAATTTAAGGACGTGCTATATTCTGATTTGCTAAATATCGGCCTGAGATTTTACGATGTGGGGTTGCTCAAAGAGATTCCAGTACAATCATCCAAGACAGAAGGTGGTGTGTATTTAATGAGTGTGAACATGGAGGATGTGATCCAGAAATGGAATGAAACTGAGGAAAAATTTAAGATGAAGCACGCGGAAGGGAAAATTCTCCTAGAAGTGAGAGCTACTGTACAATAATCTCCCAGTGGGAGGGGTCCGAGCTCCATTGGTTGGTTGGGCAAAGCACTGGTGAATTCATTACAGGGAATAATCCTGCATCAGCTGCCCCTCAGCCTCTTGTGCCCCCTGCCCGTCGTGAAGCACCCCACAATTACCCACAACTCCAGCCCCACAGCCCAGTGCTGGCTCAGACGGGGCAGCTTCACCCCCCGGCCTGGAGTGGAGGGGGAGCCGGGCTGGCCCTTCACAACGTGCAGACGGCGCTGGAGGTGCTGGCATCCCCCGTCCCGTGTGTCATGAAGGGCCAGGCTGGCGCTCCCCCGCAGGCCAGCACCCAGAGGTGTGGCCCCCCCTTCGGTACGCCACTGCTGGGGTTGGAGAAAGCCATTTTCCTCCTGCTGTAATGCTCCAGCCGATGGTTCCAACAGGGAGCTTTTTGAATACCAAGAGGTGTCGATTAACCAAACTAAATCCACCCTGCTGCACCAAACGTGGGTAATGTAATAACAACGACCATCTAGTTCCACCTGCCCCTGGAGCAGTATTTCCGTGGCTTTCAAATGCCCAGCAGCACCAGGTCCCAGTGTAGGTGGGGAAAGAAGAGGGCGTGAACCGGACGCTTTAGAGAAACTGTTCTTCAGAGTGCTCCATGGCTCACTGGCTGGTCATATGGGACTGGCCCCTCCTCCTCCTTTTCAGCTGATAAATTGCATTGAAAGAAGCCAAAAATATATTTGGTGCTTTCCTAATATCATTTTTCCACAAAAGCAACTACTAAGAGATTTATTCAATGGCCAGTGGGGACGTGGTCCACATGACCATGAATTGGTTTAGAGGTGGAGCCAGGTGTTCATGAATGGAAGGGGTGGAGCCAACTGGTTATGAATGGTGGGGGGAGGAAGTGGTCACAAGAAAATCTCTTTATCAAGTTAGGGCTTGTCTACACAAGGAAATTGACTGGAATAGCTAATGCAGAATAAGTTCTTCTGCAACAGTTCCCTTGGGGACACACTTATCCTGGAATACAAATGTCTTTCTTTTGACTTAGCTGAAGCCGCTTCAGAAGACAAATAGCTTCTATTTCTGGGTCTCTGCAGGAATCACAAGGGCTATAACTATCTCCTTGTACCCACCCCTGTCATCCCCAGACCCTTTCTTTCTGTTAGCCTGTCATTGGGTCTTTCGTCTCCTACAAGTCCCTGAGTGAAATTCTATGAGCGGGGCTATGTCAGAGATCAGACCTATATGATCAGAATGCTCCTTCCTGGCCTTGAAAACTCTATAGACAACGCAACAACAACCCCACAGCAACTTCATTACAACAGTCATCATCAAACGGGACGTGGGAGGAGCGTGAACGTGGCCATGGAGGGAAGTGCTTGAAGGGTGAAAACACCTGGAGAAGCCTGTGATCCTCTCTGCAGCCAATGGGCATTTTCCCCTTGATCCCAATGAGTGCAGGATCAAACCCTAGTGTTTAAGGAGCTTTAAGTGGGAGTCCTACTGGGAGTAATAAAATGATACTAAGAGAGGGAAATTAAGGACGAATATAGGGGGAATATCTCCTAAGAGTGAGCTCTATTAGACGGTGGAACAGACTCTCCAAGGAAAAGGGATGGGACAGAGTTCAGGATCACACACTGCAGGGAACCACAGCTTCTGGTGGAGGCCATTTCTATCTTCATAGGTCGATTCCTATCTCTAGCAGGGTTGTGAAAGTCATAACGTCCTCGGACGGCCATCCATGTTCTCCGCTCCCCACCATTATAAAGCGACCCCCTCGCACTGAAAGGGTCTGCTCATGATCTTAGCTGCGAGGAGGATTGTCCTAATATAGTTCCTCAGAATCTTCCAGCGAGGACCTGATTCGGAAGGGTGTAAATCAGAAGTGACTCCACTTAAGCCGGAAGTATTACATTGGTGTAAAACTGGTATAAATGGTAGCGGAATTAAGACCCCTGCCTTTAATAATAAAATCCTACTTCTATCTATAAAAATAGAACCTACCTACAACCCTAACCCTTTATCACGTAGTGTTGGTCCTGAGTAGGGGCAAATTGGCACAGTTCCCTGGAAGTGCATGTAGGTTTGCTGATTTACCCTAGCTAAAGGTGTATCCCTAAGTCTGAAAAGGTCTCTTCAGGATGGAAGGTGCTCCATCCGTGCCAGACTTTGTCATGACATTATTGAACGGCCTGGCTAATAATCACCATCAAAGACAAGGGTTGCGAAAAGACTAAACGAAAACATGCGATCACAGCAGATTTGTGTCTTCATAGCAAGTATGCCATGAAGCGTCAAAACCAATGACAGCAGATAGATACTAGTGCTGAAGAAAAACATGGCACCACTCCTAATACCATCCAGATGAGCTTAATTCAAAAAACTTGGGCATGCGGCTCCAATAAGATAAGGGGACCCTGCCAAGAGTCACACTTCCTATATTGGATTGCATAAAGGCTAGACGTGTAAGACATGAAGAGAGCGCTGTCAGGATAGCCCTGTGCCAACCAGCAAATATATAACACTGGGAACATCAAATATTAATCACTGATGATAAAACAATAGGAAAAACTTGCCTTTTAAGGCAGACATCAATCCTCACTCAGCAGGGAACATCAAGAGAGGCTAATGCCATACAGGTTCTGTTTAAATATTTGCCTTCCTTAATACTCACGCAAAAAGCATTCGCTTTGAAGTTGAAAATAGACTGTAAATGTCTTTTGTGGGAGATGAAACATGATAAGACATGAAACTAGGAGGCTAAACCATAGTTAATCACGGTGGTTTTACAAGCAACAAATCATTACTGTAGACAGTAAAGTGTATTACTTAAAAGAGGGCTCCTATGAAGTTCAACAGAAAGAAAAGTACCTCCCTGACAGCACAAAGGACATGGAGCTTTTCAAGTCAGGACTCATCCATAATAGCTGGTGAGGAGCTCCCTCCTGAAGAGGCAAGAAAGCACATTGCTCTGAGCTCCCCGCATTATTTATGTATGCAGATAAGCACATTTCGGCTCTGAGCCCCATCACCTCAAGACAATAACTGCAGATGCTCACCACATTATGCAAAATGTTGCTCAACTGAACTTCAATGAATCTTAGGCAGACGCACACCAAATAGACCAGATGTTTACGCAAAATGGTGTAGTTAACAAATCCAACCTCCAAAACTTGGTCGCACAACAAAAGACCCTATTTGTAATATATTTTGTGTGATTTCAATGGTGCCATAAAGGAAACATAACATGACAATACCTGCCCAAGGTATTCACAGAGGAAGGACTTGGCATCCTAATCCAAATAGCCAGTTCCCTTGGAAAAACCCTGGGAGAGTACCTGAAAATTCCACCAGAGTTCCTTCGCAGGATTTCCCAGGAAGCATCCCCTCCGCTGGCAGCGATAGGAAGCTCGGGGAGGTGGCAGTGAGTGATGCTTCCCGGCTTCGTGGATTCAGGGGTTTGCAGGGAAGAATCTTCTTTTATCAGACAATTCTGCTTGTGTCAATTATGCACAGCTCAGAAGCACAATCACGGAAATTTCCCTGCACCGTTTTCAAGCAAGAGAGAGAGTAAAATTTACAAATGGCCTACGAGTCACATTTTTAAAGGTATTTCGGTGCCTGACGCCCAGTGGACTCCTGACATCTGGCCCTGCGTGCCTTACAAGCCTAAATCCCACTTTCAAACGTGACTTGGGCACTACGAGCCTACGGGCATGTCTACCCTGCAATCACGGGGTTGACTGCAACTAACGTGAACATACCTGAGCTAGCTTTCACCTAGTTCTGCTAGTACAGTGACGGAAGTGTTGCTGAGCACGCACCTTCCTCACACCTCAGGGAGCTTCCATTTGTAGAAGAATGTGGGAACGGCCATACTGGGTCAGACCAATGGTGCATCTAGCCCCGTATCTTGTCTTCTAATAATGGCCGGTACCAGGGAATGAACAGAACAGGACAATTTTTTGAGTGATTCATCCCCTGCCGTCTAGTCCCAGCATCTGGCAGTCAGAGGTTCAAGGATACCCAAAGGATGGAGCTTCATCCCTGACCATCTTAGCTAATAAAAGCTTTACTCTAGCTAGCTCAGGTACCAGTCCATTGATGAACCTGTCCTCCATGAACTTATCTAATTCTTTTAAGAACCCACTTATACTTCTGGGCTTCACAACATCCCCTGGCAAGGAGTTCCACAGGTTGACTGTGCATTGTGTGAATAAGTACTTCCTTTTGTTTATTTTAAAGCTGCTGCCTATTCATTTCATCAGGTGACCCTGGTTCTTGTGTTATGTGAAGGGGTAAATAACACTTCCTCATTCACTTTCTCCACATCATTCATGATTTTACAGACTTATAGGCAATGAAGTTCGGCTTACCAGCCTGCAACTGCCAGGATCGTCTCTGGAGTCTTTTTTAAAAATCAGTATTATATTAGCTACCCTCCAATCATCTGGTATAGAGGTTGATTTAAGTGGTAGGTTACATACCATAGTTAGTAGTTCTGCAATTTCATATTTGAGTTCCTTTAGAACTCTTGAGTGAATACCACCGGGTCCTGGTGACTTTTTACTGTTTAATGTATTGATTTGTTCCAAAACCTCCTCTATTGACACTTCAGTCTGGGACAATTTCTCAGATTGGTCACCTCAAAAGAATGGCTCAAGTGTGGGAATCTCCCTCACCTCCTCTGCAGTGAAGACCGATGCAAAGAATTCATTTAGCTTCTCTACAACGGCCTTGTCTTCCTTGACTGCTCCTTTAGCAGCTTGAGCGTCCAGTGGCCTCACTGACGGTTTGGCAGCCTTCTTGCTTCTGATGTACTTCAAAAAAATTGCTGCTGCTTTTTGTGTCTTTTGCAAGTTGCTCTTCAAATTCTTTTTTGAATTGCCTAATTACACACACAGTCACTCTCCAGGGACATAGTGTCACAGGGCGCACTACTCACCGCCGGACTGGCACCTCCTGCTAGTCCTCTGGGGATTAGCTTCAGGTCAATGCCCACGTCCGTGGCCTGCGCACCATCCCTCTTTCCCCACAGTTCGCCTGTCATCCATCTCGCAGACGTCGGGAACCGCAGCGTTCTCTTCGTGGCTCGGCCCTCCAGCCGTGTCATTGTCCGTGTGTTCCCCCCTCCGGGGGAGAGGGGTATCTCAGTTCTAGAGTCTAGCCACTTCCCCGATGGTGAGTGGGGGGACCCGGGCCCACCCACTGCTCCGGGTCCTGGCCCAGGGACCCTGGAGCTAGCAGCCTCACTGCCTCTCCTTAACTTCTCACCAGTGCTGCTTCCAATTCCTTGGGCCACTTCCCTGTAGCCCCAGCACCTTCTTCACCCTCTTCTCAGGGCCTTGAACCTGCAAGTCCCAGCAGCCATCCTGGAGCTCTTTCTCTAGCTCTCCTGGTCCCTGCTAGCAGCTACCCTCCTGCAGCCTCTAGGAATTCAGTCCTCTCCCTTGGGCTCCCTGCAGCAACTGACTGCCTCTGGCCCGGTAGCTCTTTTTATATGGGCCTGCAGGGCCCTGATTGGCTGCTCTTTGCAGCCTCTCTCAGATTGGCTGCTTCCTGCACAGCCTCCCTAGGCTGCTTTTGAACCCTTCAGTGCCAGTAGGGGGCAGACACCCCAACACCGTCATTTGTACTACGAAAACAGCTGGTGGGAAAGAAAAATACATATAGGGCCACACTGCGGCAGGCTGTCATATTGCAGGGCTCATCAGAAGAGGGTGCGCAAAGTCGCTCTTTGCCCTCATCCTGTTTACACCATTTGGCAGATTAACAAATCCATTTGCAGAAAATGGGGATCCGTTTGTGAATAATTCATCATAAATTCATCTGCAATGCATTCCCACGGTCTATGGCCTTGACTACTTTGGGAATTTGTCCTTGATTCCAACAACCAACGACCAACCAAAGCAGCTGGCCCTGTGCAAACCCCTACTATAGTCAAGAAAACCTGCTATTTGCACTGGGGGGGGAGCTGCCCCCTGCTTGAAAGTGGAATAGGCTCCAGTAGGGCACATTGCAGCATTTCTTGTTGAGCTTTCTACAAGGGCAAACGATCAATGGCTGGAATCAGAGTAGGGATGGCTACAAGCAACCAGGGCCAACATCACCAGTGCAAACCAACAAAGAGCGAGGAGGGGTGATCACAAAAAAGAAAGGGGAGTGTGCAAATCTTGATCAGCTGATGCTGGAGCCACTTAAGTGAAATAAAATCTGGTATAATATTCAGAATGAAATCCGTTGCTTCACATGGAGACAGCACAGGGGTGGGGGGAAGGGAGTGTTCCAAAGGGGCATATATTTGTATACAACAAAATGAAGAATATTATTCAGAAAGAGATGCATCTGGAAGCACAAGGTAAGATCCCAAAGTGAGTGTGTAAATATGACTGATTAACCCATAAACCCTCGCTAATTGCTTCAAAAGTTGGATCTCAGCAGCCTGGAAAAAAATGATTTAAATTTTCCTTGGGCTAAACATTTTTCCAGCAAGCTCAGACTAGCTGTGAATGTTTCCCATCATTATCTCCCTAATTAACACACACCACAAACTGAAAACAAATGTCAACACCTCGTGGCTTTGAGAGATTCGCTTGGATTAAGCTAACTCAGTGAAATGGGTCACTTATCCATTCCCATTAGGTGCATGAATTCTGCTGGGAGTGATACAGCCTGGAATAAAGATAGATGAAGTTATTATCAGAGTGAAGTGAAATAAGCCTTTAATTTTTTCCAGATGCTGTTGGATTTTCTCTATTGACAGGTGTGCTCTCAGCAGGATTGGGAATAGGGGTTCTGATAAGAAAACGGCTTTCATCTAATTACCATTCTTTCCTGCGTGTCAGTAAAATCAGAAAGATTTTTTCAATCTAATTTTATTTTATGCAATTGACAAAAAAACAGCTACTGCCCCGTTCTGTATTGTCACAGCCCAAGACGTAATTAAAGCAATTCTTTTTAAACACAATGATTCTAAAAGCCTGAGAATTAGATTACGTAAAGTGCATAGAACCAGTTTTATAAAATGGGAAGGCAGGGTTGATCCGCCAGCTTCCGAATTGTGGAGATGCATGAAATTCCACTCTACATGGGGAACAAGGAAGGCACCGCCAACGTGAAAGGAACGGGGATATATATCTTAGCAACACATCAGCTTAATTCTCAAGAAGCAGAATTTTTAAATTCTAGGTGGGTTGTTTCTTACATAGCTAATAGATGGCCGGAGAGTGTCTGGCCCAAGACAGATGGGATAAAAAGAACTCTCTTATCTTCCACCCATCTCTCTGAGCCCACGGTCAAAGGGCGAGCCAGGAGCATCCAAAGACTAAGCGAGGGCAGAGCTGTCTCTTGTGCGAGGCGCTCCACGGAGGGGGAGGCGAGAGCAGCGTTTAATGCAGCCCTCTCCAGGCGACGAAGCTGAGGTGACATCACAGCGAGCGCAGACCACACCTTGGTAAAGAGCGGTGAAGCTCCCCCTGGAGCGTGAGCTGCCCTGGAGGAGGTCCAGGCGACTGGGCAGGAATACTGCTGCCCCCTGACTTCTCCTTCCCACTACATGGCCCCATTGAAGCCAGCTCACCAGCAGTGGGACTACGCGGTCGGGCTGCAGAGCCGTGTCAGTGATATGGGACTCACTGCAGAGGGGAGCTGGGAGGCTGAGGGGGCTCCAAGGATGGATTCTAATCTCAGTTTCCCCAGTATAAACCTACCAACCTCCCTGGCGGTCACCCTGGGTTTCCACTGGCGTGTCTGGCACCAGGCCACTGTGACGGCCGCCATTTTGGTCGACGCTGGGGACTGAACCGGGAACTTTACTGAGCTGACAGCAGGGACGTGGCCTAAAAAGCCAGGCTCCGTAGCTGTACCGGACTCATCTCCCCTGTAGATCAGGCACAGAGGGGAGGGCAGGACACACACCAACCAGTGGGTTACACCGGGACTTCAGACAGACCTATGCCTGTGACGGCCTGATTTAGTAATGCACACGGGAGTTCAGCCCAGCTCCTTTTGACCACGGGGCCCCCATCACAAAAGCCCCCACCGCAGCTGGCACTCAGAGAACTCCCTCTCGTGGGCGGTCTCAGCAGAGGAGCCCAGGGCCCGGGAGACTGAGCTTCCCTGACATCGCTGGTGCCGCCCGAGGCAGAGATGGGGCAACGCGGGGGAGCCTTTGCTGCTCTGCCAATGTTCCATCTGATTTCCATCCAATGCAGCCCCTTGCACCAGCTCTAAACAAAATGCAGAGTGCACCCGCAGTCCTACGCACAGGGCATTCTCACAGCCTGTTAGATGAACTTATACTGTCTGGATCTAGGCCTGGGAGGAGGCCAGCACCCTCGACAGCAGCAGGTGTTCTGGAGCAGGCCCAGCTTTTAAACAGAACACACAGGACAAAATTCTCCTCCCTGGCCCCTGGTGGGACCTGGGTCGATGAATCTGCCCTTGTTCTGTCAGCTCCAGGGCAGAACAACCTGCAGATCCGAGGGCCAGAAGTTAGGAGTTAAACTGAAATTGTCTCTCCTTAGACAACCAATGGCTGCAAAGTCTCTGTGCCAGCCCCGCAGCTGGTGTAAATCGGCGTCACCCAGGATCTGTAACTCTGACCAGATGAGACGGCAGGGGCACCCCTGATACTGCAGAATCTCTGCCGTCGTCTTGGAACAGCCCGCTACCTAGGGACCTTATCCCTGGAGAATGGAACAGCTGCACCAACCGTGGGCAGTTGTACGTGACTCTCCTCGTATGGACGACTTTAACATCTGGCCCCGTTTTCCAAGTTACCGCCTCGTCACACAGCCACGCAAAGCCAGCGACTTGAAAGACCAAGTGTCTGAGGCTCATTTGATGTAACTCTCCTGCTGACAATCTGCAGATGTTAATGAACGGGCAGGCCTCTGTGCTCTTTGCAAGAAGGGGAAACTTGAGGAAACTTTAGACATCCACAGCTGTAAGATCAAGTCTGTTGGAATTGTCACCTTTGACGTTGTGCCTTTAGTGGAAGATCCAAATGAGAGGTCAGACGCACCCAAAACCTCCTGGTGCTTGAAAGCGTGTCTCCAACAGAAGTTGAAAGCGTGTCCCCAACAGAAGTTGCTCCAATTAGAGATATTACTTCTCCCACCTTGTCTCTCCCGTATGCTGGGCCCAACACAGTTACAGAACATACGGTTAAGGCACAAAGTTTCATAGCCTATGGTACACAAGGGAACAAGGTGAGCAGCTTCTGGCTGCTCTGACTGGATGGATCAGGTCCCCATTTTGCAGCTGGGTGATCTGGCGGCGGCCTTGCACTGGGAGATGGAGCGAGATTCAAACCCACGACCTCCAGTCAGTGAGCAGAAATGTGACCAATCACAGCACAATTAACATCAGTGGATTCTTGACGCAAACAGCCGGAGCCAATAGGCTGGAACGTGTTCGCATGAAACATTTGTCCAATGGACACATTTATAAACAATCAAAATCCCTGGGGCTGGTTCCAAAGAGTCAAATCTGGACACAAACGATTGCCTATAAAGAATCTGCTCATCTCTAATGCACTGGAAGTCAATGGAGTGGAGCCCAGTGTAACCAGGCCCAGCATTTGACTCAGTCCTGGACTTGTCTTCACTGCATTGTTCGCTCAAGCTGTAACTCGAAAGTTGCTCCTCACCCCGACGCCCAGCCACACGCAAAAATCTCTAGCTTGAGTTAAGCGGTGCGTGAAGTTCAAGCCAGCTAGTCTGTCGGAGGACATCTACACTGCAAAGAAAAAAGAAAAAACCCCGCAGCAGCGATCTCAGAGCACGGGTCTTCTACAGACTTGGACTCTGAGACTCACCGCCAGGTTGGATGGTTGTTTTGTGGCAGTGTAGACGTAGCCTCAAGGGGAGGTTGAAGCTCAAGTGCCGCTGTCTGGAGCTAATAACGTAGGGGGGAAAGGCACGCGCGCAGCAGCTCATGTTACAACTCATCAACTGCGAAGCCGGCCATGCAGTGCAGCTCCTGCGTGCTGTGTCAGTGTGGTCACCCACTCCGCTTTCAAGTGGAATAACTTGCATGTACTAACTTGAGATAGCTGTGAAGAGAGCCGTGAAGACAAGCCCATTGTTATTCTCTCAGGGCAGTCTACCCTGCAATAAAAGACCTGTGGCATGGCCAAAGCTGGCCAAAGTCTGACAACTTGCAAACCCAAATCAGCTGACCCAGCATGCAGATGGCTAACCCTAAACATCCTGGGAAGAAACGACCAGTGGTGACTGGAGAACTCATCAACCCAGGAAAGAAACACAAGACATTTCTTCTCATCGTGCCTATACAGGCACTGAGACGTTACGTTGGCTTTGTCCCCGATCCCAGCTTTTGTTATGGACCAGGAGGTAGGCGGTCTGGTCTGGTAGTCAGAGCAGGAGTCAGGTCTAGTGGTGGAGCAGGCATCCAGACGGGAGAACGAAGCCACGAGCCAGCACCAGAGTCAACTGCCGGTTACCAGAGCCAGGGCTCAAGCCGGAGTCAGGGCCAGAAGTTGGAGGCCGGGGTCAGAGCCAGGACTGGTCGCTGAGGATTGGAAGCGAGACGTAAGGACAAGAGGAGAGGTCAGGATCCAGCACGGAGCAGGAGCACGGTGGGAACAGGAGCGAATGCGGGGGTAAGGCAGAAGCCAGGAGCAGAGCAGGAACCAGGAACAGGGTTGGGTGCGGGAGACAAGCACAAGCAGCGTCCAACACAGCCACCACAGGAACCCACCTTGCTCTTCCTCCTGGTTTAAATAACAGAGCTGAAGCAGTCGGTGGAGCCGGGTGATCCTCTAATCAGAGCTCCTGTGGGTGGTGCGTTGCCTGGGATGACGGCCCTACTAGCTTCTTAGCCCAGCCACTTTCAGTAGCCATCGGGTGGAGGCCAGGATGTGGCCGCTATCTGGGGACTCCCAGGCCTGGGTTCAAGATCTGGCATATCGTAGGATTTGGACTTCCCCTTCCAGAAGGGGTTAATGATCCCAAGCCACACTTCAGCGCCTGGTGTGTCACCAGAGGTGCCGATGTGGAGCCAGCTGTTTTCTATCTGCCTCATTCTCCTGCTCCTTCACACAGCAGGCAGCATCTCCAGGTCAGACAACTGCTGAGAGGTAAAAATACCGCCTGAGATTTCAGGGCTGGCTTTTATACCTTCTCTCCTATCTGGTAACACAACTAAGGACCTGCCTCTGAAATCTCAGTGGGGGGTGGGGAGGTCACGAGCTGATGTTAGAAAAAACTTTTGACATAAGGGCAGAAACGAGGTGGGAGTCAGTGTTTAAAGTGCAGGGCTGGCCGGGGTCGCAGACCCAGCCAAAAAAAAAAAACCTCCAAAAAATCAAGCTGGTCACTGAGGAGCATGCCTTAAGCAGTCTTACCAAAACTGCTGCGCCCAGATTAGGATAGACCCCGCCCCCCCACCACACACATTTTTCAGACCACTTTAAGCACTGGTGGGGAGAAAGGAAGCTGGGAATTGCCAGACTGGGTCAGGCACAAGGTCTATCTGGCTCATTATCCGTTTCTCTGACGGCGCAGAAGCTGCAAGGGGTGTCTCTGGCCCAGCTTCACAGCTGGTGCAAATCAGTTTTATACTAACTGCGGATCCGGCCCTGTGTATTCAAACAGTAAGGATTTATGGCAAATATGTGTGTATATAGATCTATATTAGCTACTGTGCCCGGTGTAATCCTGGGTCCAGCTGCTGCTTTATCCCAATTAACTTGCCTAAAAGAATAACAATAATTAGAACTTCCTAACGTCGGCAGGTCATATTTTTACATAATGTAATTTCTATAGGGGTTTTTCTATTTTTTGTATTATTAAGAAAGGGTCGATCTCTCTTCCTCTCTGACATTTCCACTTTTCACGCTAGCCATTTCTATGGAGGTCAAAGAGATATGTCCACTCTGTGTTGTGCAAAAGGGGGGGGGCAGGAAACCCAGGTCAGCCTGAGGTTACTGGGAAGGAAATGAATGATTTTTTAAACAAGTAGCGAAGTTTACATAGGCCTGGTAGCATAATTCAATTTTTGTTCTCAGAGCCCTTTATCTCGTTAAACTCACTCCTTTGCTCAACTAAGCAAAATAGCCTTATTAAGTCAGAATTGTCATTAGTTCAATAACAGCACAAGGGTTTCGTGATGGAGGGCGGGGGGCAGATGAACTCCAGCCTCATCACAGCCCACCACAGGCAGCGATAAGCAGCAATAGGGCACGTTGCAGAACAAGCATTGGGAAAGGTTACAGCAGAAAACAGGAATGCTCTCGAGCAAACGTGAATCCCAGACAGGGCTGCAGAGATCTCGGACCATGAACGGCTCAGTGAACCTTTAGGACCGGATTGTCCAAACTTTTAGGGGCACAGTCACGTGTGTAAAATGTTGCCAGACTTACCACAAGCGCAGGCATAAATCAGGGAACCCAGGAATTCCCAGACGGGATCAGACCCCAGGTCCATCTAGTCCAGTGTCCTGTCTCTGACAGTGCCCAGTGCCAGATGCTAAGAGGAAGGTGTAAAAAACCAGCACCAGCAGCTATGGAATAATCTTCACGCTACATTAGGTCTCATCCTCGTCGCTAAGAGCATGTCTACACTGCAATAAAAGACCTGCGGTGCGGCGTCTCAAGTCCCAGGTCATTGACTTGGGTTCCCACTAAAGAGCTAAAAATAGCAGTGCAGATGGTGTGGCCCAGGCTGGAGCCTGGGTTCTGCAGCCAGGCAAGTGGGGGAGAGCCTCAGGGCCCGGGCTCCATCCCAAGCAGCAACGTCTACATGGCTATTTTTAGCCCCACGAACCTGAGTCAATCGACCTGGGCTCTGAGACTCGGTGCCACAGACTTTTCTTTGCCATCTAGATGTACCCTCATAGTTAAAGGGCAGCTGAAGCCCTGAAATATGAGGGCTGGTATCAATTCCAAAACGTTTGGTCAGCATGAACTATTGTAACTGGATAGTCTTGTTAGCCATAGAAATGTCCAGTCTCGTCTGGAATCTTGCTAGGTTCTTGGACTCAATAAGGTGAGTTCCTTCTGGGTGTGCTCTGGGGAGGTTGGGTGTGTGGGGAGGGGAGAACACGTATCCTCTTCTCAGTTCTGAATCATACAGAGTGGATAATTATGTTAGGCTGCATGGAGCTAGGCACCTATTACCAGGCCGACAAATCTCCTCCCCCCGCGCCCAGCAATCTTCAAAGAGCCACAAGTTATTGTCAGAAAGGCCAAAATATGCACCAAGTTACTAACGTTAAGCAGTGGAACAGCAGCAGATTGGAGACTCCTCATCCTCTATGGAAATTATAAGTCCCAGCAAAATACTACTACAGCAGTCAAACTTCAGTTTTAAAAACTCTTCAAATACAAGATTTTCCAGGGGTCCAACTAGCCCCTGGACTCCTGGAAGGTGATGTGTTCTTCAAAGAGCGACATTCAGGGGTCCCAAAACACCCACTTGCTTCCCCCAATAATGGGACCCTAGAACCGGCACTGCCTGTTCGGATTTGGTTTTCTGCCTGCAGTGGCTGTCAAGTTCAAAGAGCCATTTGCTGGAAGTAAAGAGGTAACAGGCTATCTAATCCAGTGACTAGGGACTGGACTGGTTGTCAGGAGAGCTGGGTTCTGTTCCTGTCACGTCCTGTTTCCCCTCCCACTCCGTCTCGTTAGAGTGTAAGCTCTTCGGGGCAGGGACTCTCTGACTATATGTGTGTACATCATCTACCACACTGGGGGCCCGTCTCAGGGTCTACTCACTGCTAGGGGCACCTTCCCCGGGCCGCTCTGGGGCTTAGCTCCTTCCAGGTGCTGCGCACTCCTCGGGCGGTCTCTCCATCCGTCGTCCTCTCTCACCCCGGTAGCCCCTCTCGCTCCAGGAGCTGCAGCTTCCACTGTGTGACTTGGCCCTCCGGCCAGGTCACCGTGGGCCTCCCCTTCCGGGGTATCAAAGTCTTTTGGGGCAAATTGTCTCAGGCCGGCCGCTCTCCAGGGCCTGGTCTGTGCCACTTGCCCAGGGCTGATAGGGGAACCCAGGCCAGCCCTCCACGCCGGGTTCCAGTTCAGAGGCCCCTCTCTTCAGCAGCCGAGGTCTGCACCGTCCTATCTCTTGCTGCTTCCCCCTGAACCTTTCCCACCTCTCTGGCTCGCCCCTCTCTCTGGGTTTGCCAGCCACACTACTCCCTCCACCCCAGAGCAACTGTAGGCTACTTCCCTGAAGCCCCTTTCTGCTTTCAACTCCCGGGCGTTATACAGGTCCTGTCCATCTAAGCCTCATCTCTAAATAATCCCTACTCCCTGGCTCCTCCTCCAGCTGCAGCCTAGGCAGTTAATTGGCCTACCTGGCCATCTTAACCCCTGCAGTTCTAGCATGGGGTGCTCACCCCATCATAGGAGAAGGTGCTATTGTAATGTAAATGGGAATGGAGGTAGCTGCCATTTTGTTTTCAGTTCAAAGGCAGCCTGTTACGGAGGAAACACACACTAGACTCTCTCTGACGGGGACTTTACTTATGTTCTTTCTTCTTGCTGCTCATTTCCCTTACTCTAAAATAAAGGTGATTTTAGGCCATAAGGATACAGCGCTTTGTTAAAGGGTGCAGCCTAATAATACTATTTAACACTGAGGTGACACTTTGGGGTTTGGATTCAGATCCTCAGCTGGTGTTAACTGGCATATCTCCATTAACTTCAATGGAGCAACTCAAATTGACACCAGTGGAGGGTTTGGCCCATCATCGTCAAAATGCAAAATGAACGAATTCAGCCTCACCGCACTGCCTGGGTGATGGGTAGATCAAAGGAAACAGACACTGCGGGTCCATCCACTCAGCTAAAAAACAAAAAAACCAGCAAAAAACCCAGAGCCTTGATCAACTGACTCAGGCTTGCAGGGGCCAGTGCTGCAGGGCTAAAGGTATCTGCACAGACTCGCTGCTAGAGGGGAGGGGGGGTTTGCTATGTAGACACACCCTGACAGGGTCACTGGAGTAGTGTCAGCACTAAGGAGTTCCTGTCTCCCAGTCCTGTGCTCAGGTCACTACAGCGTGTCTTCTTCTGAGCTCAGGCAGGAGTGAACGGGCCTGAGAACCATCCTCTCTGCTGAATCTTCATCCAAACCCCGCATCCAACCTGATCTTACATGGGGGTTCAAAAAGCCCTACTCTCTCTTCCAAGCTGTGCATTTTTAACTGCATTCCTGGGTCACAAGCAGGAACAAATGCTGGACGCTGCCTTCCCACCTAATCTCCAACCCAGCTCTGCCCACCCAAGAGGCTCAGGAAAAGCGGCTACGCTTCCAAACCTTAGGAGATTCATCTGGCGTTAACCCAGTTCATGGCCCCAAAGCAACTCTGGTTGGGAGTGCTGATTAAGAACCATGGTGATCGGCTCCAAAGCGTCATTGCATGCAGACCTCCTCATCCCAGACTGTGAGATGGGATCCAGAGACAAGGAAAGGGGAGGCGTTCTTAGTGCGCTGACAGCAAAACAAAGAAACCCCTTGGAAAGATCATTTTCTGTATCGTTCTAAAAATGGAATTGTAACACAAAAGGAAGAGAGAAATGCTGGCGTCATTTTTTCCTTTGCAAGAAGGCATGGTCCAGCCACACAGGCTTCCAGGACGGCACGCTGGCTTTTACACTAACTGTTGCTATCCCCCAGGGAAACGGCATTCCTTCTCAATAGCCTGAGCTGTGTTAGGGCTGAAACCGATATGGAAAGAGACAGACTTTAGCCTGTGGTTTGTCTGCATCACTGCACCATCCATCTTGCTGCAGGGGGAAGTGAAGGAAGCACTGAAAGCTCATCAGCCCCCCAGAAGCCGACGACAGCACGGCAGGGGATGGAGACAGAAGGGTGGGAACACACTGGGGAATTGGCGGCAATTCCACGTGCGGCTGTGGAAGAAGCTGTTCCCCCAACCCAGCGACCATCTCCAGGGACACACGGAGGGATGCCCAAAGCAACTTCCAGAGAGGGAAAGATCTGCAGGTGTATAAAGAGCTACGCCAGCATTGCCAAACATGATCAGAGAGGGAGGTGAGGCAGCTCATTGGAAGGATGAAGCTCATGCTTACGTCCACGTCTGCTCAGCCATGCCCCTTCTCTGCCCACGACCTGCCCCCTTTTTAGCACCATTCCTGAATGGGCCTGGGAGTTTTTACTGCCCAGGGCAGAGGGCTCAGCCCACATGGACCCTCATCTGCACTCCCCTGGCGTGTCCGCTCACAGTCGCACAGAAGCACACCCACCTCACACCCCGTAAAAGGGCTCAAGGGGTCCAACCCAGAGAGGGGCTGTCCTTGTGACTGGGACAAGGGGCTCACTCCAGACAGCCCCACCACATGCAGCGGTGCTCAAGGGGTGGACTCTGAACTGGCAGCTTCGGGAGAAGGATGGGGCAGAAGGCGCTTAGGAAGGGCAAGCTCCACCCCCAGGGGTCCTGGAGAATTCGGGCCATGGATGTGCATGGGCACGGATAGAGGCACCAGGCAGTCCCGTCTCCAAACCTGCACTTTTCCACGCGGCCCTGCTCAGACTCCTGCAGAGCACAGTCCTGCATTGTGCTTTGCTCCGCTCTAGACACCCAGACTGGAACCCACCCTGCACAAGGCCTATCTGACACTGACGTCGTATTATGGGACAGGCAGGATTTGCCCCTTAAAAGCCTCCAATTCCATGAATCCTTGCGATGCTGCTCTCCCCGCTCCTGGCCCCGGCCCCGTAGCTCCCTATGCAGCAGTGGAGTGTGGAAGCTCTCTGGGGAAGGGCATATGTTACGCTGTGTTCTGTAAGCAGACCATGGGGGGCATGGAGCCGCGTTCACGTTGCACTCGCCATCAGCACCCGGCCCATGCTGGGGAAGCTAGTGATCCAACCAGCGGATCGAATTCGGTGATGAACCCTGGTCACCTGCCCCCTGGAGCACGTTGCGCACACACTAAGAAGCAGCAGCACCCCGCGCACATTTGCCGGGCTGCATCCCCCTCCTCGGTACAACACGTCCGCAGTGTAAACCCACTGCCAGGTGGGCTGCACGTCACAGCCTCCGTCCCTTCGAAATGGGAGGAAGGCACCGCTTCTAATTACTGAATCGACTCCGGCCGCCTACAGCCTTTGTTCTCAGCTAATTGTTCTGGTTTCCTTTTTTTTTTTTACTGCTCACAAGTGATGTCACTTTACATCGGATGCTCCTGATAAGTTAATTCGTTCTGCTGAGGGCACCAGTGGGAAAAACTTACAACATCTCCATGTGTCTTTGGGCAAAGGAGAAATCTGGAATAGCAACTGCACCCCCTCGTGTCTGTTCTGGGTGGTGCAAGTCAACATTACACCGACTGGAATATTCCAGGCATTTCCAAAAGACGTCATCATCAATTATTATGGTTATTTGGATTGAGAGAGCACCCAGGAGGTCCAGTCACAGACCAGGGCCCTATTGTGCTAGGTGCTGTACAAATATATATTGAAAAGATGGTCCCTATTCCAAAGACTTGACAATCCAAGTAAAATCTCTCTCCCTCATACAGCTATAGGAGGCTGAAGTACTGAGATCTTTTCCTTTTAAACTAACAAACTCCAGGGACAAAGGGGTCTGCGCTAGAGTGAAGGGAAGGAGAATTCTCGGCAGGGAGGGTGTTACAAAGAAAATAGGAGCTTGAAGTTTGAGTGATAGAAAATCTGTGATCAGAGCGCACTATTCTATATTAAAACATCAATAAGACAAATCCAATTCTGCCTTCATTTCAGCCTGCTAGGACAGTGAGAAAGGATGAAAACGAGACCCCAAGAGGTCAGCCAGCCCTTCCCAGAGAGGCACTGAGCTGAGTTAGCACAACAGCTCTCACCCCACCTCCCTAGCACACTCAAGCTTCTCCTCGTCTCCAAAGCTTTCCATGGCTTTGCCCCACCTACGTCTCCTCCTATGTCTGAGTTAGCACAACAGCTCTCACCCCACCTCCCTAGCACACTCAAGCTTCTCCTCGTCTCCAAAGCTTTCCATGGCTTTGCCCCACCTACGTCTCCTCCTATGTCCGGGCCCTGCCCAGCTTCCATCCTCACTGTCCCCTTTGGTCTTCTCCAGCTGAGCCTGAACATCTGGTTCAGTGGGACAACCCATGTCGGCAACATCACTCACCTCCTGCCGGCCCTCTCAAGGCCCTGTGAGGTGCACGGCAATTCAGCACTGCACGAAAAGGACCCAAATCCAAAGGTGAGTTATCAGCTCTGCTGCAGGAAGGGGAAGGGTGTCTAGGCCATTTCCACACAGGCTGTTCCGGAGCAGTGCTAAATGCAAGCAGCAGACATAGCCCTGGACTCGCAGTGGGGGTTAGCTCCTGGAGTTACAAGCAGGCCTGCAGACGATGACCTCCCCCGGTGCTTAGAGGTGACCGGATCAGAGGAAAAGCTTGGATCAAAGTTTTAATCAGCTGAGGAGCAGTTTGAACCTAATCCAGAAATCTGATTAGCCACCAGTGTAACTGAGCTGGAACTGGAGCAGTGTCTCGTCCATGTGCAGTCAGAGCAGAAGCAGCAATATTTGGTAGTGGCTGGAGTCAGAGCTGTGCATCAGGGAAACCAAGAGAGGGTGCGCCACCCCTGTCCAAAGGCAGGACAGTTCCACTGGCTCCCTACCTTTCCAGAAGGCAGATTTCACCCTAGCAGAGGCATGGACTCTGAAGTCAGGCACATTCCAGATTAACTCTTAATTTTCACTACACTGGAGAGAGCTGTCAAAGGGAGCTGCCTAGACACAGCAACGGAGGCGAGCGATGAGAAATGCTGTGCAGCAAATGACACCTGTGTCAGACCCAGTGTAAAACAATCAAGCGTGCATCCCGGTACAAAACTCAATGTAACTGACTTACAAATGAAAGCATTCACAGTGTGTGTGTCTGTGCACGTTGTCCTTTCCCAGCGAGTCGGCCAGATGGAAGCTCCATGACAGTCCACAGGAGACGTGGTACCTGAGCTTGTCAGAATAAATCAACCCATTCAGAAGCAGATTTCTCCTGATAAAGAGTGTGACTTTGGGGCTACAATCTTGCAATGGGCTCGGTGAGATTTCTTCCACAAGGCCCTTCCCCTGTTAGAATGACACGGCTCTGACACTCCCTTCTTCCCAATCAACCCCAGCCAACCGCAAATACAAAAATGGCCGTGAAACAAATAAACCTGAACAAAATAAATTAATACAATCCTTTTTAAAAACATCAAAAATAGAAACACTCTCCCACTCAGGGCTTCCACCCCAAAAGGGAAGGCGTGCCGGAGTCTCCATGAAATCCAGTAGTGATTTCACTATCGATTTTTGGTGGAAGAGGCCCAGATACTATGGTAATGGATGGCAATGCAAAACTTGCTATTTGTACTCCAGTAGCTCTTAGCAGCAGCAGGGTTTGTGCAAGGCGCTGTACAAATGCAAAGACAGGGTCTCCAACCCAAAGAGGGTACGGTTTAAGACAGCGTTCTATGACTGTGAAGTGTCCAGCGCACTTTTGGGCACTCAGAGAAAACTAATAATAAATCTGTTTTCTCCCTGCTAATCCTTCCATTCGGTACAGCAGTGATCGAAAACAGAAGAGGAAAACTGTGGTTTGTCCCCACAGGGGTCACCATCGGGAATGCTTCATAAAGCAAGTTTTTGCTCCGGGACAATGAATCAATGATTTTATTATCAGGTCGACATTACAGAGGCAGGTACAAAAGCAGCAGCAAACCCCCAGTGCTAAGCTGTACTGTGTCCCTCTCACCTCCCCGGAGCAGGCAAAACACACGCAGAGAAAAGCTTGTAAAGTGCCCCTGAGTGCAGATGAACCATAATACTGCCATCAGCGTGCTTTATTGCTTGGCCCACTGGGGACGGAACCAGCTCCCCAATGCGCTGTAGATCATCCGAATATTGTGCACTGCTGATCTTTGGGCCATAAGAGGGCTGCAGTGGTTAAAGGGAAGGTTCCCCATCGCTCTACAGTCATGTATGCATGTTCAAGATTGGACTTGGAGCTGGATCAGCCCAGCCGGGGAGCAGATTCTCAGCTCGCTTACGGGCAGCGGGGACCCTACACTGCCGAAGCCAGTGGAAATGTTGCTGCCCACTTCAGTGACAGCAGGATCGTGACATAAATCCACTGGCACCAATGCAGTTACTCAGGGGTTACACTAACATAACTGAGCGCAGAACGGAGCCCCTCCAAGGAGACAACAGAAGAGAATCAAGGAAGAGAAAGCAAGCCCCTCGTGCATTTATACTGTGGACTCATCAAAGAAACACGCATTCCACCCCGAGGGAACGGAGGTGGGCAGTGTGGCGAAGGGGAAGGATGAGGTGCTGATTCAAGGGGAAATCAATGTAATAGCCCTTTAGTATCAAGAGGTAATTCACACACGTGGTTTCCAAAGCCTGAGTTACGCAAGTTGCTGCTGAAAGGGCCCAGTTCTGAGCTCCCTTACACTGGTGTAAATCAGGAATAACGCTGCTAATGACCATGGAGTTACACAGTAATAAAAGCAGCGTAAAATGAGATTAGAATCAGGCCCAATGCACAATGAAATCAAATAAAATCTACTAATAAAATTATTTCTACTCTGTGCAAAACTGATTAAAAGACCCAAAGCATTATCTGGTGGGATCATACAAACATCCTTACCCTAACCACCTGGAAGGGTTTATCTAGGGCAATTCATACCATGATCCCAGACCAGAAAATAGCACATGAGAATGGGGCCAGATTCGAATCTCAGTTAAATCCAGTGTTACTCCCTACTGATTTCAATGGAGTGACTCTGGATTTATGTGGGCATGAGAAATCAGAATCTCCACCCAACATCTCTGTATTTCGTTCTGGAAATAAAGGGTGAAATGTTGGCTCCTTTGAAGACAATGGCAAAACTCCTACTGGCATCAATAGGGCCAGGATTTCACCCCCCAGGCACGCTACTTATAATGGACAGAAGAGAAGGAATTCAATAGCTGGTCCTGGACCAAGGCTAGGATTTTTGGGACATGGGAGTAGCATCCGATGGATGAGAAGGAATTGCAGCATTTGCTTCCCCACATTCACTAGGTACAAGTTTGCAACCAGATGGTTCCAAGCAGAAGTTGTCACATGTTCTGTGCAGCATTCGCTATAAGGAAGAGATAACCCACCTGAGAGAGCTAAGGCAATCAGAGGTCAGTGTCCCATTTCCCTTCTGCTCCCCCAGCCTCCTGTTCCCAGCCTACAAACCAACACCCAGAACTCAGTAGAGATCTCCGATGGGAGGTATTTGTGTTGCAGAAGCCTGGAGTCTCTTTCCTTCGCTAGGTTCTCATTCGGAGCACACGGGCCCCTGATCCCAAACCGTTATCACAGGAAACCAGGGGTAGTTTGTAAGAGTCCACTATAAGCAGCGAGGGAGTCCACAGCCCGCCTACTTCTCCTTCAGCTCCTGCTCCACTTTGTCTGAGAGAGGGGGAAACAAAATCAACGAGTCAGCATTTCGACACCACCTCTCTGGAATCCTTCCCCCCGCCAGTTACACACAGGAAGTTGTGATGAACACAGTTACTATTTCACAAGTTTCAGGGCCTGGTGACTAGAGGGCTGGACTAGATGCCGCAAGCTTTGGTTCTAATTCTGGCTCTGCTCTTATACTCTCGGTGACCTTGGGCAAGTCCCTCAGCACCTCGGTCCTTGCTCTGCAGAATTCCCATGGCCACAGGATCAAGCCCTCAGCGTCTCTGTATCTCAGTTCCCACATCTGTAAAATGGGGGCGATCTTTACCTGTCTAATAAGGCTTTGGTAGAACTTACAAACATTAATGTTTGTAAGACACTTTCGAAGGGGGCAGAGAGATGGGAGGAGTTACCTAGCTAAGACGACCCCGAGCCAAGCGAGGGGTATGTTGTGGTGGATCTCTCGATAAGAGAGGGGGCCCCATGAGGTTTCCAGCCTCGTTTAGTTGTCGCAATTGTTGGCAGGTGCCCAGTGCAGGAACATGCTGATTTAGGCTCCAGGTCCGAAAAGGGAACATAGTGGACCTCCCAGGGGCATCTCTTGACGAAATGGGGGCGTCACATCTAACTCCCTGGGGGGAAATCTGAATCAGGGGACAGGGCATTACCCTGGAGGGACTACCTCTCCAATGTACATGACAGTGGTACTGGGTGGGAGTCAAGGACCCTCCTGCTCAACCCCCAAAGAGGGAAGGTACACTAGCGAGCAAGTGGAGGCGCCCATGGACTCTCCTAGTGTGATGGTTGGCTCTTCCTGTGGTGGGAGCACCCAAGAATTGGCAATGGATCAATGGGATGAGAATGACTGCGCTGGCCTGCCCCCCAACGGGAACCTTGGCTGTAACTTGACTAATAAAGTTACAGCCTGGTTAAAACCCACACCACATGTCCTTGCCTTCTTCCACGCAGTGTGCACGCCAGCTTGCACTAGCTAACTCTCAGCCACATTTATGTGGACTCACGTTTCCCTTCCTTCCTTTACAAGGATCAATCTCAAAATGTTCGGCTGCTTTCTCCAAACCATCTCACCCTTTGGGATCCGGAGCACTGGTCTGGAAAGCTCGCTGGAAGGGATCCTCTCCAACACTCCCTGCGTCTGGCCCCAGGAAGTTCAAAGGAGCACTGATTTATTTATTCATTTAACAAATCTAAAGGCCTGGAAGGTTTATTTAA
This sequence comes from Emydura macquarii macquarii, assembly GCF_026122565.2. Lineage (NCBI taxonomy): Eukaryota > Metazoa > Chordata > Testudines > Chelidae > Emydura > Emydura macquarii. The sequence goes on from NW_027133527.1 coordinate 5,167,784, forward strand.
GACTCTGGGCTGCTTCTCAGTTTATCTGAGCCCGTCGCCAAAGACCAAATAAAATCCAGCTACCTGCTAACTGAACATGAAGCATCATCAACCCTAAACTCAGCGAGACCAAACCCAGGGGAGTTTACCAACACAGCTCCAGCCACGTTACTTTGTTAGCCTGGTGCCTGCTCCTGCTCCCTCTGATCCAACCAGAGGGCCCTAGGGAAGAACATTTCCTAGTATTCGGCAATCAGGCACCCTTGGTGCTTTCTGCCATGATCTTCACAATGGCCACGATCCCGGACGATGGCTGTCTCGCTAACAAAAGAGGGAAACAAATAAAGGCACCTCCCCCCTGCCAGGAGGCAGGCCCAGATCAGGAGTGCTTCAAGGGGTACTCTCAATGCCCCAGCTGCGTTTGGGAAGTGGGGGGAGATCTTAACCCTGATCCTTGGATATTGAGACACCAAACCCAGATGCTAGACAAATCACTGCTGACGAAAGACGCCCTTGCTCAAATCCTGGGAATCACTGGAGTCGTTAACCAAACCAGGCAGATCCCAGCCACAGTGACCGTCTGGGGGCAGCCCTCACCTTTAGAGATGAACTTCAGCGAGCTACTGAATATTCAGAAGCGGGACTGCCCCCTCTTTGGCCCGTCGTTGAGGAACTCATGGCCCAGCCCATTGCCGCACTTGCCACAGGACACCTAGAAGATGCAAGGGAGAAAAATGAATGAATCGGGGGCCACCCCGGGGTGCTCCCTGTCTGCTGCTATTCAGATAGCGTGCAGCAGGGCAGGCGCTGCCCTGTTAACAGAGAAGGGTCAGGGAAAAGCTGCTAAGCCTCTGCTTTATGCTCCACAAGGTTTTAACCAGCACCTTCAAGGCGCCCGGCCGTTCTTCATACTTGGCCACGCTGTCGGCGTGAATGGTTTCAGTGAAAGCCGGCCAGGGAGACGAGTGCTGGTATTTCGCTCTGCTGGAGAACAGCCCGTAACTGCATTTGGAACAGACGTAAATGCCTGGGGAGAGGGACCGGAGAAACGACGGGTTAACGTCCTGGGGCTGCTCACCGTGCAAATTCAGGCGCTGGCGCGCTGCACCCACAACGCCGGGATCCGGCTGCCCAGGCGGCGCTCGAGGTCAGAGACCATCACCCCAAAGGACAGCTCACAATACAGCCCTGCTAACCTTGTACTCCGTCCGGCAGGGCTACACGAAGAGGCCCCCTACACAGCTCAGCCAAACCTGCTGCCAGCTGCCCTCACTCTCCAGTGGCCATTATGTCCCTAAAATCTCAGCGCCTCCGGCTGCGAAACCGCATTCCCCTGCCATGTGCGCTAAAGAGAATCCCATTTAGCTACACGCCGTATAGGGCCTATGACACACAGTTCTGAATCCTCTCTCTCTCACACACACATACCGGCACCCTTGGAGGTCCAGACCCACCTCCCGCTGACCCTATCTCCAGTCTGGTTTGGCCAGCAAGAGGGGGCCCCGCTCCTTCTATCGCCTGAGCCGGCTGGGCTGGGGCGGGTCTGGTTCAGCGCGACACCGCGCAGCCAGGGCGCCGGGAGCCCGAAAGGCAATCGGGGTGCAGCGCCGTGCACAGCGGGACCAGCTGGGGTTCCACGCGCCCAGCCGGGCACTGGGGGCCCCCGGCACAGCTGAGCACAGCCCGTGTGTTACCCGCAGGGGCTGGCAAAGGGGCTCCTGCTGCCCCCCAGCCCCCCTGGCCGATGGCCACCCCATGGAGAGAGGCTCGGCCCCTATGGACAGGGGAGCCCGGCCCCTATAGCAGCCCCTATGGGGAGAGAGGGAGGCCGGCCCTATAGCCGCCCCTAGGGCCAGGGGAGCCCGGCCCGGCCCCTCTGGGCCGCGCCCCCAGCCGGCCCGGGGCTCAGGCCGGGCGGCAGCCACCCCCTACCGGGCTCGAAGTGGCTCCGGAACGTCTCCCCGCCGAAGAAGGCGCAGAACGACATGGCGATGGCGGCCCGGCCGCCCGCTTCGCTTCCCTTCCCTTCCCGGCCGCCGGCTGACACAGACCGGGCCAGGGCCGCCAGGGGGCGCTGCCGGGCAATGCGAGGGAGCCGGGCCCCGGCCCCCTCCAGGCGGCGGCGGCTGCAGAGGACACTGCGGTGGAGAGAACCTGGCCCGGCCGGGCTCCCCGCTTTCCCAGCCTCCGGGGGGGCGCGGGGCCAAACTCGGCCGAGGTGTGGACGGGGTGCAAACACGCCACGGGTGGCAGTGGCTGAGAGGTGTAACTTGCCCCAGTCTGGCCCGCGCTGGGGTTGCAGGATGAGAGAGGACCTGCACCCACATCTCCTCTGGCCCCCCTTCTTCTCCACCGCCCCCCATAGCGGGGTGACTCCCTCCATGGCGCTGGTGGAGTCAGGGCCAGGGTGACCGGATCGGGACAGAGGCTGGGAGGGTGATGGGCGCCTGTGTAAGAAAAAGCCCCAAATACCGGGACTGTCCCTATAAAACGGGGACATCTGGTCACCCTCCTTACGGCTGATCGGCACCCGGTGTGGCAGGGTCCTGCTTTACCTTCATTCTGCCATTGGCTTCTTTCCCTGCTCCCTCTCCTCACTCTGCCCTCTTCAGACCTGACTTCCTCCCCGTCTGGCAGTCGTGCAAAGCAGGAGTAACGTCCAGGACGTCAGCTCGCTCGTTACCCTGAGTTCCCCGGGGGGAGCTGAGATTGGACTCTGGCCCCAACCTTTATTTTGACATTCTCTATTGGGATGGAAATTGCTCCGTCCATGTTCTCCTCACATGCTCTTCCCCGTAACCTTTCCCACAAGCCGGATACTTCATTATACAGAAGCCTGCAGGGGATTCACCTGATGCACAAGACACTTCACGTCTCGTCTGGACAATGAGGAAATCTGACAGTGGCCTGAGCCCTCCAGCAGCGAGCAAGCACAGCTGGAGAATAATGGACTTTGGCCTGGTTTTGCTGCAAAGAATATGTCACCCCTCTGAAGTGACGTACTTTGAGCTGCTTGTTACACTCATGGACACCACGCACCTGCACAAAGTACTAATCAATAGCAATCTCATGTGCTTGCTGGGCCGGTTCCTAGGGGTGACTGATTTGGGGTGGGATGTAAAGCTCTTCACCTCAAAGATGGGGCATGAAGAATTAATGCCAGCAGAGGCCACTCTAGGACCATGATAGAAGACAGCTGCTACCTGTTCTGCTTCCATACCTGCCACTCAAGGTGTCAAGATGAAAGTAAATGATAACATAGGACTATGAAGAAAGCAGAAGTCCCATAAAAGACAGATGATGTAAGAAACTACAGGACTTAAGGACAATAAGGAGTTTTCTAAGTATATTAGGAACAAAAAGAAGCCTGACAATGGTATTGGTCCATTACTAGATGGAAATGGTAGGATCATCAATAATAATGCAAAAAAGGCAGAAGTGCTCAATAAATATTGCCGCTCTGTATTAGAGAAAAAAACAAGATGATGTAGTTTCATCAGATGATGATGATGATGATGATAACTCTTTCCTTCCACTAGTATCTCAGGAGGATGTTAAACACCAGCTACTGAAGTTAGAAATTTTTAAATCAGCAGGTCCAGATAGCTTGCTGGATCACTAGTGTTGATTTTCAAGTCTTGGAACACTCGGGACGTCCTAGGAGACAGGAAGAAAGCTACTGTTCGGCCAATATTTAAAAAGGGTAAAGGGGATAAGCCGACTAATTATAGGCCTGTCAATCTGACTCCGAGCCTGGGCAAGATAATGGGTGGCTGATATGGGGCTGAATTAATAAATAATTAAAGGAGGGTAATATAATCAATGCCAATCAACACGGGTTTGTGGAAAATAAATCCTGTCAAATTAACCTGATTTTTTTTAACTGAGATTACACATTTGGTTAATAAAGAAGATAATAGTGTTGATGATAATAAATTTAGACTTCTGGAAAGTGTTTGACTTATATTTTGATGAAAAAACTAGAACAATACAAAATTAACATGGCAAACATTAAATAGATTAAAAGCTGACCAAATGATAGGTCTCAAAATCTAACCGTAGATGGAGAATCACCATTGAGTGGATGTGTTTCTAGCGAGGTCCTGCCGGGGTCTGTTCTTGGCCCTCTGCTATTTAACAATTTTATCAGTGACCTGGAAGAAAACACAAAATCTTCACTGACAAAGTTTGCAGATGACACAAAAATTGGGGGAGTGGTAAATAATGAAGAGGACAGGTCACTAATACAGAGCCCTCTAGATCACTTGATAAGCTGGGTGCAAGCAAACGTGTTTTAATATGGCTAAATGTAAACATGCCCATCTAGGAACAAAGAATGCCGGCCACACGCACAGGATGGGGGACTCTATCCTGGAAAGCAGGGACTACGAATTTTTGGGAGTGCTGATGGATAATTAGTTGAACATGAACTCCCAGTGCGACATAGTAGTCAAAAGAGCAAATGCGATCCTCGGATACCTAAATAGTAAAAATCTCCCCGATCGTGTTCTAGAAACGCTCGTCTCAGGCTGAGAACCTGACACCACCCACCATGTGAGTTGGAGCTACACTCGCCATGACACAGTGTCTGTTCAAACTGTTGCCCGCAGCATCCAGACGCCGTCACCTCTGAGACACTCATGCACCCCAGCTAGGAACCTCGACAAAATGCCTAGACCAGGGGCATTGCAGGCACCTGGCAAATGTTCTCACCACTAATCACCACCCTTCCTTGCCCTGCTGCGAGAATCTCTGCCATTCAGCATGCCTTGGCATCCCAATTCACTCGGCAAGACTGAACGGCCATCAGCTCAGTGATTTTGCTTGTGAAGCTGCTGCTGCTGCTGCTGCTGCTGTTGAATGGAGATTGAATTGATAGTATGGGGTCCAGATGCAGGTTCACTGTCAAAGCAGCCAAAGGCGAATGTGACTGCTGCTTGCCTCTAACACCACCATTTGGAAAAGACCTCTTGAGCAGTCATTTGGCAGTGTCTGTCCAACACCCTAGGTCTACAGTTTGGAAAGGGCTAAATTATTATGGCTGTTTAATGGTGCAAAGTGGGAGCCTGCAGACTGAAGTGAATTCCCCAGTTTAAGGACACAGGTGGAGATCCTTCTTCAGCTTGTATCTGGCAACAGCCCTGTAGTGCTGCAGACTTCTAGGGGCCTTTCTGTAATCCCGAACAGATACGGAATGCATCAATTGCTGGTCAGGCAGCCAGGATAAACCCTTGGCTAAGTGATTTTTTTTTTTTACGTCTTGGTCCCTGATGATCAAGTTGCTGACATCCTTCAGCAACCTGAATTTGTCACCTTCACTCTGCCTGGATAGCTGAGCCTTGTAACGCACTCCACCTACTGCAAAGATCTGTCCCTGTAAGCACCCATCCCAGACTGTGATTTTGCAACTCTTGCTGATGCCGAAGGCTTTGTACGCTTCAATAATTGATGCATCTTATCTTGAGACCTTGTTAATTCATAGCACGTTTGACCTTGCTGAAGTAGACCATCGCAAACTCCCATCCGTTCTAGAGGCGTGTTCTGGTGTCTGGCCTCTTTATTAATAGTTAAAAATGTTTTCTCACACTCAGTGTTCTGAGTATCACTAAGCTGGCCTCGGGCTGTTTCTCCAGCTGCTTAGATCCATGCGTTAGTGTAGGAGCCATGAAGAGAGGAGGATGCAGGTGTGAACATTAGCGCCTCTGCTTCTGCTTCAAGAGAGACCAAATAGCTTTCTCCACACCCTGGGGAAATCACGAGGACTTTGGAACAAGCAGAAAGGAGTCTGGCCCCCATCTAAGATTCTATCCAAAATTTTACACCGAGCCCATTGCACGCTAGGACAGGAGGCTGGGAGTTTAATTTGTCCTGAGTGTTTACCCATGATCAGCAAAACTCTTGAATCTCAAGGCTTTGATTTAAGGAGCTAAGGATTTAAGGACACAACACCCTCTTCCTTCGCAGGGGGCCGAGGAATTTCTCAGAAATTAGATGTGAAAAAGACATTTCCTTCTTGCCCTTTCCCATCCCCTACACAGTCCAAAGCCCACTGACTCCCATGGACTTCTCCAGGCTTTGCATCGGGTGCTATGTGAGTACAGAAGTGATCCTGCAGTATATTCCCATCGGATGCACAGTGCTGATATTTTGTAGGTGTTTCCCTCTTCCCCCCAATATCTTCTACTGCTGGATTCATGCAGTTCCTCACCCCACTGTCACAGGAGAGATTCCTCGGCCGCCAGACGCAAGGCAAAGCCTTTCTCTGGAAGCAGACACTAAACAGTTACCACTGTCACAAACTGCTTACCCCAGCTCTTGCTTTGTTGAGCACTTCACTCTTCCAGAGGCTTGTGGTTGCAAACTTGTCAAAGGTTATTGATCAAGGAGGAAAGAAAATCCAGACAGCAAGATCCAGTTTACCACAGCGTATTGGGCCCGGCAGCATTTTTTGCTAGAGTAGTTTAGCTTTTTTTTGCTGACACTGTCTCCATGTATGTTTGTCCCTCAACCTACCTGGCCTCTTTCTCCTCAGTTCTTGAGCCCATCCCACGCTCCCCTTCCTGATCCTGCCCTGGACGAGCAGCCAGGCTATATGGAAAGGAGCCAGGAACTCAAGTTGACACACTCTGGTTTCTTTCTCAAGATACCTGGCTGCGCTGCATACCCAAAACGTCTTGTGCTAAGTCAGGGCTCCTGGGTCCTATTCCCAACGCCGTCACTAACTTATTGTGCGACTGGGCAAGTCACTTAAATTCTAGGCTCCCAAGTCACTTACATCCTTGGATCCTGGGTTCTTGCATCAGTAAAATACATATAGTCACGCTCGCTTACCTCAAGGCTGAACGGTTGCTCAAGTGTTATGACTCCTCAGATCAAGTCTGCCATAAAAAGGCAAAGTATAATAATAGTAAATCATAATCATAATGCATGTCTGACTCCAAATCAGTCGGTATGAATTAACAACTTCCCAGCCTAGCTCTCAGTCATTTCTCCATCATCACTGACCTGATTTATGTTTACACCTGTGCGTGTGCATTAGGTCTCATTATGACTAAGAGAATTGGTGTTCCAGAGCCCTTGAATGCATCTGTCCTTCCCTCCCCAACTCATTTAGATTCAAGCAATAGGTTCCCACTAAAGGGAGAAGGGAGTGGTTGGCCCAGTCCCTTCTGAGGTCCCAGTGCCACGCCGTTTAAACGGCAGCAGCACAGGACGGCCCAGGAGGAAGGAGAGGAGAGTGAGTCAAAGCAGTATGGAGCAAGAGGGAAGAGGGAGGAAGGGGAGCAAGAAAGGCAACCGCAGGAACAAAGAGGAAATGGGGGAGGGGGCCCTCCAGCAGGGATGGAGGGATGGGGTGGGGACAGGAGAGGGGAATCGAGGTGTGTAAGGGGGCACAGCAACACTTGGCTGAGCCACAAGCTGTTTATTTTTATTCTGCCTTTGCTGTCCACTGCTCCTGGTGGTTTCCTGACCCTGCTAAGGATGTAGGAAGTAGCCATGGCCCAAGCTCTTCCCTCTGCTGGTGCTGGAATAGAGGGAAGGCAGCTAACGCCTGCCCTCTGCAGGGACTACCTTGTACCTTGTTTCAGTGGTCCCCGCAGGACTTTGCAGGGGTGCAAAATAGCCAGGGTGCAGGCCTGCCCCAGCCACGCCCCCAAGCCACCTTTTGCTGCACCGTCAGCCTGCCAACCCCCTGGTGCTGGGGTATTCCTTGAAGGCAGGTCCCTTAGGCTTGCTTCATGCCCACGCGCTGGGTAATAACACAGCAGGACTCCAGGTTTCTCACACTAAACGAGCTCTCCTGTTTACAGAGAGGCTGTGACTGCAGCCGGCGTTCCAGCCATGTGCACACAGACTGACTTCTTCGTGCCTTCTCCAAACCCTCCCCTCCTGCAGCCTGTGCTCTCGCCTCCACGTTCCACGCAGGTTGCTCCATGCCTGCCCCATGACCCCTTGGCACCATAACTGGCGCCCAGGGGCAGCGAGAAATAGGGTCCAAAGTAGGTTACACTGGGAAGGACATCCAGGTTTCTCCTCCCTGAGGCTCCTGGGTCATGACCCCTACAGGGAAACCCCCCCGGCTGTTCATAAACAATCCCTGTAAAGCCACCGCGAAGGCCAACTCGACTTCAGGAGCTGGGTCTGCCTCCACTGACAAGGAAGAACCCTGGCTATTGTCCGTGGGACATGAGATCTGACATAGGAAGCGGAGAATGAAGACCCTGGATATCTTGCAGATAGTTTAATTTTAATCCAACAGGGGAAGGGGTGGGGGGTTGAACAACGAATAATTTAGTGCACCACAGTCTTTCCCCATGACAGTTGAGCTACTGAGTTGTTGATGTATTTTCTCTCTCTTCCCCCCACCCCCTTCTCATTGCATATTTAATCCTGCAGGCTGGTTGTATATGGAGCCGCATCTTCTACGTATATAGAGAGACATTAAAACTGGAGGAAATGGAACCAGGAAATGACACGGAGACTCCAGGTGCCTGACTCCTATCATCCTATGGGCTTTAGAAGACACTAATGAAGCAAGAATGAATTCACCAGGGTTGCATAAGACATTATCCGCAGGGGCAGCTGCGTTGTCATTATTGCAGATACATAGGTGTCCTCGGTTGTATTATATCGATGCTTTTTACACTCAGTGGATTTAGTGTCCAGACTGGGCACACATGGAGCTGGATTCTCTATCCTCAGAGCAATACGGGAAAGAAAGAGAACAAATTTCTCCCTTGTACCACCCAGTCAGTGTGCTTCTTGCCTGACTTAAACAGTCTGTCTCTAGAGGGGAGAAGGCACTTGGCTCACAGCTAGAGTGGGTCTAAGCCACAGAGGTTTGAGCTAATCTGGAAGGTGAATGTTCCCACGGTTTGGGGGGGAAGGGCTCTAGAGTTGTATAGACAGAAGAGCCAGCCATAGGACTTTGGGGGTGGGGTTCAAATTGGTTCTGGTTCTGGCCAATCTCTGCTCCCAATGCCCCTTCCATCATTAGCCCCTGCTGTGATGCAGACGTTTGTGTCCACTGGGAACCAAAGTGAAACAAGTGGGTCATTTAACATTATGCCACTTCCAGCAGCTGCTAGCCCAGGCTGGATTTGAACTGACGTCCGGGGGGGGTGGCCCTGCAATTACCATAATACTGGCATCAATTAACAAGGCATTCTGTGGTTGCATATAAAAAGTAACGAGAGCATTTTGGACACATCTGATCCTTGATCATGCATGGGCATCCTCGACTGGCTGCAAAGGGCATAGCAAATATGGGCCAGATTTGGTCTCCAGTTGCTCTACCAGAGAATTGGGGCCAGCTCCTGAGAGACACCAGGTAGCTGTGACTCCCATGAGAGCCCTAGGCACTCAGCACCAATCAGAATTGGGCCCTTAAAACAGATTCTCCTCTCTCCCAGCTGTCTCATTAATAACGGTAGCTTGTAGTCGTTGGCCCACTAGCAGATGCAGCACTCACAACTGGGGTTTGTTGCATGAACAGTCCACATGTTCAGCTATTGTTATACCAAGATTTCAATTATGCCGCTGCCTCCAGGATGCGTCTGTCAGCAACGGGCTGTGTCTCGGATTATAAAATGGCTTAAAACATCCCACACTTGGAGGGAGGCGGAAAGCTGGCTGGTTTATACTGGCTTCTTAATTCTCAGCTGTGACCTTTAGACCAGCCAAGACTTGGCACAGAGCGCAAACAGCAGGCATGGAGCAAAGGTAGGCCATTTCATCGCAGTCATCCAGCTGGGAATCTCAGCTGGCCTGTCACAATAGTCGGCTTTGTTAATGGGAGCAGGACGGAGGTCTCTAGTGCAGCATGTGTCCTCTGAGCTCCCAGCACTCACCATCCCGCCCAGCCTGAGCATAAGGCACCGATAACACGCCAACATGTAATGCAATGCAAAAAAGCTAAGCAGCAAATAAAGCATTGCTCACCGCTGAACTGGGCTGTTAACACAGGAGAATTACAAACCGTGGCCTGATCGTGCACTGGGACATGGAGAGATTCAACCTTGAAACCACACGATGCTGGCTCAGAGCCCCGCGCGTTTGCTGACTCTCGTGTAGCACCGACAGCGTGCTCGGAGCTGTATAATACCCAGCAGTACTGGCAGCCCCCGTCCCAAGGAACCTACGCTCCAGAAGGCAGAAGATAGCGAATGGGCTGCACTGACACATACGGAGGTGGGGACCCCTAGGAGTCCCTTGTTTTTTAATGATAAACTCGTTGCTCTGGATTTGAATGAGGGGTGGATGGCGGTAAATTAACATGAAATTCCTTCCCAGCGTTACCACTGCCTTATTCAAAGGGGAAGGACTTTAAACAGCTGCAGCCAGCTCCTGGGTAGCTGTAAATCAACACAGCGCCCCTGAAGAGGAGAGTGCTGCTCATTTGCACCCTCTGGGGACCTGACCCCTCCTTTTCCTTTTGCCTGCTCTGCTTGTTCACTTCTGCATTTCTTTCAGCCTGGAGGCTGCAAATGCACCAGGCAGTTTCTCTTCACCCACCGGGTTGTGGTTAATTTCACATCAGGGCCAGGCTCTGTCTAGCAGAAGGCGGCAATGCTGGGCTTGCAGACAGCTACAACGGAGAAGGGTTCATTTGGTTCGGAGGAAATGAACCTCTTTCCACTGGATTTGGTCCCCTCCTTTCCCGATTCGACCTGCACTGTAAGGACCCTGGCCTGAAGGGACTGCGCTGCTCTGGACCCACCAGGCTCACAGAGGCTGCTTTGGAGACCCGCAAACCACTGTCCGCTCCCCGGGATTGACTTATCCTGCTGCACACTGAGTGTGAGCCACATGCCTTTGGAGCAGTGCCAGCTGCAGGCAGGTTAGCAGAGTGCTGGGGGCTGGGGGGAGGGGGAAAGCCTATTTATGGCCTCTGGGCCATGTCTGAGGGTCCTATTGTTTATTTACCTCTAGGAACAGCAGCACAGCAGATGAGGGGGTGGAAGGGCCCTGGGGAGGGATCTAGTCCCACCCCCTGCTCAGAGCAGGACCAACCCCACTAAACCATCCCAGCCAGGGCTTTACCAAGGGCCTGGAAAACCTCTAAGGATGGGGATGCCGCCCCAGGTCTAGGCATCAGGCCAGGACGCCGCTGTTCAGAGCCCTTCTGCCCCCCAGCTGTGGGGGGAGACGCTTGCCCCCCTCGCCCCCCATCCGCCCCATCCCTGGAGGGCTGCAGGCGCTGAGAGACTTTGGCAACGTGACAACGGGGGCGGAGTGGGGGGGGGGGAGACACCTCCAAGCCTCCAGCTGCTCGGAGCACCCGCCCTGCCGCTGCAGCAGCCGGGGCTGACCGGGAGCCGGGCCGGGCCGGGCCAGCACCGGGGACCAGCCGGCCGAGGACAGCCCAGCGATGCCAGGCGGCTCCCGGGGGGACCGGCGCCGAACCCCGGCGCCGCAGCCAGGTGAGTCCCGCGCGGAGCTCGCCCCGAGCCCGGCCAGCGAGAGCCGAGCCCAGGTCCCTTGGCTTCTGCAGCCTGGACTTGCCCGGCTTGCAGGCGGGGGGCCGGTCCTGGGGGGTCCGGAGCGCGGTGCAAAAAAACCCAGCCCCGGCCCCGGGCCCGGCTCAGAGCCGGCGTGTGTCTCGGGTAGCAGGAAGAGCAAAGGGTGGGTGGGGATGAATGCGTGGTTGTGTCCGTGTCTGTGTGTGTGTGGGGTGGGGGGGGATACACGAATGTCCTTGTGGGGGGAGGGAGGGGAACCCCGCAGCAGCAGCAGCACAACACAGCCGCTTTTAGGGCTAGAAATCAGTGTCACTCATGGAATGAGTTTCAGGGGCTCAGGAAATCCCACGGCAAAGTTCTCCGGACCATCACCCACTTCGAGGCACCCAGGGTGTCTAGAGACAGCGGGGGGAGGGGGTTGCATAAAACATGTCTTCGGAATTGGTTGAGACCCAGCAACTCATTTCACTAGTGGAACGTCTCTAGGTGTGGGGCATATATACCTTTCTAGCAGGTGGGGAGGGTGGTTTCAGCTACAAGCTGTTCAAAGCTGACCAGACAGGAACTCAGCTTTTCCCGAGGGGTGACATGGATTCCATTTAACTGGAGGAGAGCGTGAGAAGTTTCTGCTGGAGGTGGCAAGCTCAGCATATGCTGGAGACTTTAAAGGGGATCCAGCCCTCTGCGCCAGGGAGCCTCCATGTCCCCTTCAACTGCTGGCAGCGGATGTCTCCGGAGACTGGGGACGGCTCAGGGGGGTTTTCTCCTCTAGGGAAATTGCCCCGTTTTACCATCGGATGAAAGTTTGGTGAATGACTAGCCGGTTTCCCAGGCCAGGTCTAGGGGCTAGAGATTCACAGCAGTAAAAGCCACCATCTCCTTCCCCCTTTTCCCCCCAAACACCCCTCAGAGACCAAAGCTGTGTGGAGAATCACATGCCTTCAGAGCACGAACGGCGGCTCTTCAAGACCAGGAGAGAGGGCTATTGGCAGGGCAGCCTAGAGCGAGTTTGCCCTGGCACTGCCCCATGCCTGGACAGAGGTCTCCAGACCTGCCAGCCTAGCACCCTTCACCACCACTACATTCACTTGGAAACAGGGCTAAGACTAGCTCCTGCACCAGCACCTGGGAGTGACAGTGGATGTGACACCAGCTGCAGTGACCCTGCGATGAGTTTTAATGGGCCCTCCCAATCCTGCTCCTACTGGGCGACTGGAGCAAGGCTGCGGGTGGACGCAAGAGCGCTCTGGAGAGAGACAGGCCTTCGTGTCTCCCGTCCCGGTGCAGGCAGGAGCTCCCTAGCCGGGGAGAAGTCTCGTCCGCTGCCTTGGCGTGGCTTTTACACGGCTGTCTAGCGACTAGAGCGCTGGGGAAGGGCGCGGGATTTACACAGCGGGTGCCATGGCATCTCTCTTCCCAGAGCAGCCATCCGAGTTGTGCATTTCTAGTGCCTGCAGACTGGGGCAGGTGGCACAGGTGGTTACCACAGACAGCCCCTCCCGCCAGGACCTGACAGGCTGAATGCTGGGTGGATTCTTCCTGTCCCCCAACACCCTGAGGCAAACAGGAGCAGGGCAATACACTGAGTCTTCAGTAACTTATGGGGGATTCCTCCTCTGCTCCAGGGATCCCCACTCTACCCCTCAAGGGGTGGCAGCTGTGGAGGAAGACTGACAGTCAGTCAGTAGGAGGTCACTGCCTGGCCAGGAGACAGCCAGGAAGTAGAGGGTCTCCATGCAGCAGATTCTCTTGAGATCCCCGCAGGTTCAGGTTGCTGCTCACCTGTATAAGGGCTGCAGGATGCAGTGTTAGCAGCCTGTAATATTTAGGCCCCCATCCTGCAGGGGAGCCCCTCCTACTCACCCACAGCCCCTTGCGAGATCCTGCCCATAACTCCTGTACTGAAGTGGAGGTCAGCTGTTAACACTGCAGGAGAACTGAGTAGCTCCGAAGGTGATGTGCAAAAGAAAGGATCTGGATTCAAGCCCTTCAATTTGCTTCTTTGTAGGGCCTGAAGGATGTGCGCCTGAGTGAGCGTGTTGACATGCGCGGTTGTTTTTTCCCTTAAACAGATCAGGCATCTCAAGTCTTTTCTTCCCTGGTTTTGTCGGATGGCTCCTTGGTTGACTCAGAGATGTGGATCAGGAGCCCTCCAAGCCGTTAGCAGGAGGTGCTGGTTCCTTAATCAAGAGAGAATCTGGAGAAAGAGCTAAGGGACCTGTCGATAAAACTGAATAAAATCACCAGCAATTCGCTCTCTCTTCCTCGAGATCTTTGATGTTGTGAGCCCAGTAGTTACCAGTGATGCATGGAGACAGGATAGACCAGGCCTGCATTTTTTATGTAAATAAAATCAAGACACATTTTGCAAATGAGAGAAAACCTGCGTGATCCAGCCTTCCTTCTCCAACGTGAAGCAGCGAAGAAAGGGCACAGAGCCCATAGTTTTGTCCTTTTCCGATCACCTCCAGGAAACGAGGCCGTGTAGCAAAGTGCTCTGAATATCAGCGCCCCTCCTCCTTCTCCGAGCAGTGTCTGCCCCAGTGCACATGGAGGCCTCTGGGTTCCTTGATGACAAATGACTGATCAGGCCGCAGCCTGGACTCGAACGGTGGCTGTGCCCAGTGCTTTGAAATCTCTATGCTGAGGCAGGCGGTGGCAGCTGCTCTGCCCTCTGGATGCTGCCATTTCAAATTAGGTCAGTCATTCATCTTGGATGGATTGCTGCAAAGCTCCCTCCCAGAGGACACAGTGGAATTGATTCTTGGTGGCAGGTGCCGAGGGACCGTGAAGCGAGGGCCTCTCACGGCAGCGTGCATCCTGTGGATCAGAGAGCAGCAAGCCACTGGAGATGGTAGCAGGGCCGATGGGGAAGGAAGGGGGAGCTGAGGACATGACTTAGCTGTCTTGATATGTGGGAGGTAGCACAAGCGATGTGTTATTCTTAATGCTGGTTACTTATGATTCAGAGGGATCAAACGTGGCAGGGAAAGGCGCAAAATAGACAACGGGCCAAATGTCTCCCAGGGGGCCCAATCTTCAGCTGGTGTAAATCAGCATTGCTCCACTCACTCCAGTTGTGCTTCGCCAGCTCTGGGTCTAGTTCCTGGTACTGGAGTACCGGGGTATAAACACCAAGGATGAATCTGGCCTATAGCATTTTTACGATAGCCTCCGTTTTAGGAGGGGAAATTGTGCCCATTGTGATGCTACAAGCAGAGCGAATCAGGGATTTTTGTCCTAAACTTGTTCTCCTATTATGGAGATATAGTCTGATTAAACAAAGGGCCTTATTATCGACACACAGCCGCGCTCTCTGCACATTAGACCATCCACTCCTTAATACCAAAAGGAAACGCCCCTGTTTATCGAGGGTTGCCGCGTTTCATGTAAGGCCAGCCTGATCTCTGTGATGCAAAACGTTAGCGGCAGCTGATGGCACAAGTCCTGAATCCCAGACTGGATGACGGCCCGTCACAATGGAGGTCAGTGAGAGACGCAGCCCGCCTCTGCCTTGAATACATGCAGAGCCCATGTCTGAATCCCGCTGTCAGCCCGGGAATGGGGCTCACTCTTTCTTGATCGCCTGTGCTCTTGGATGTGAGCTGTATGCCTAGAATCCAGAAAGACAGCAATGCAGTGAGATGCAGGGCCAGGGTCTGCAGAAGAGATCCCTGCCCCGTCAGAGAGGGCTGTGTCACGGAGCCTGCCTGCTCTTTGTATCATGGCAGGAACTGGGATCATGGCCCATTGTGCCAAGTGCTTCACATTCCATAGTGAGAGCGAACCCGTGCCCTGAGGAGCGCACCCTCTAAACAGAGATGACCAAGGAGGGGAAGCAACTACCTGGGAATAGAACTAGGTCATCTGGCTCCTAACCCAGCACCCTGCACATTGCCTCCTGAAAGAGTCCCTTGGTCACTATGTGGGACAGAAAGAGCAGCAGAGGCTAACGTGGACTACTCCCCGAGCCAGTGGGCAGGTTGATATTCAGTTTGCATCCCTTGAGCAAGACAGAAATTCCTCCCCAAGCTGCGTTAGTAAAGGGAGCTGCTCTCAGTTCCACCTCCGCCCCGGGGGTTACCCCTCATCACGGAGATCAGAATTTGGCCCATCCAGGAGAAGAGGGCCCTCGCTAACACACTCACACGTGACAATCGCCAGCCCCTTGCCCAGCTGGCCAGGCCATTCTAACGTGACGCTAGCAGCACCTTCCATCCCACCTCTGATCAGCCCTGCACGGACGCAGGAGGAGGGGGAAGTGCAGTCACACGCTCTGCGCCTGCCATTTTTATTTGTGTCTGCACCAAGCTGTGAACCTCAGCACTCACGGAGGTCAGACACGGAGCTGGCCCTCCACTAGGCAGGGCAGAGGAGGTGGGTGCTGAGCTTCCTGGCACAGCCCGGCCAACGTCCCTCTGCCCAGCCGCACCGCATCCCCCACCCATGCACGCTGGGCACCTCACGTCTAGCCTGCACCCACCCCACTATTCCAGCTGTCGGTCTGACCCAGCTCTGCCAATGCACCTCAGAAGCTGTCCTGCAGCCTCCTCCCATTCCAGCGCTACCGCTGCCCCTCAGTCCTAACCTGCAACCCCCACAGTTCCAGTCCTGAGCCTGCCACCACTCTGCTCATGCGCCTCAATGCTGACCTGCAGCATCTCCTGCTGGTCCAGTCCCGGGCCCTCGCACACAGCTCCACCCACGCTTTCCCAGGCTTAGGGCTTCCCAACAGAATCTCGCTTTACAAGGGCCACAATCTAATCCACTGGATGAGAATGGGTCGGATCCAGGAACTGGTAACGGTCATGGAGACGGGGGAAGCCAAGAGGTGTAGGAGCTTTTGGGCCGTATCAAGTACTATTATCTGTATTACAGTAGCAGCTGGGAGCCCCAGTCATGGACCCGGGTCCCATGGTGCTAGGTGCTGTACAAACAGAACAAAGAGATGGCCCCTGCCCTAAAGAGCATGTCTTGCTCCCCCTTTCACTGTTTGTGCATAGAGTGACCTTGGCCTTTTGGGGGATTTTCGGAGGGACATCCAGCCTCTCCCCAGCTTCCCCCCATTACAGCCATTGCATAGACCCATTCTCTAGTCCAGGAGGGCTAGAAACAGCTCCATCCAGGACCATCAGCCACACCGCTCTGAGCATCATGCAGGTTGAAGAGCAAGGTAAAGCGATCCCACTCCCAGGGATGACATTTCCAAAGCGCTCAGGGCCTGAACTCTATGGCGCTGCCATCATACACTCAGGGCAACGTTGACCACAGTGTTCTTTACTAAACCAACACCACCAGACAAAACTGCTCAAGGAATCACACACTTGCCCAGAGCCTATTTTGGTTCAGGATTTATTTCTTTCCTGACCCCCTTTCTGAATCAAAACCAGTTCTCATAACATACAGCTATAACTCACTAATGCAGCTTTTCTTCAAACTAGACTTGTTTTGTAGATCTCATTGCAACTTTTTTTTTAAAAAAAAATCAAACCAAGCTTGAAGATTATACATGCTGTATTGTAATTTATTGTACCTGAGGCTGTATAAGGACATTCCAATTTGTGTTAAATCAACTCTAATGTTCATTGGTAAGTAATAAATATTTCACATCAGAAGCTCTGAAGGACAGAGGTAAAGCTGAGCTTCAGCCTTTGCTGTGTATGTCCTGCCTTTTGAGTGCAGGAATTCTCAGCCTTTACCCATGCTTTTTGCCTGGAATATCTGGATCTATTTTATGAAATGTCAGTTTGCAGATAATTTACATCTTTTTTGATTGCAGTTTGGTTTCCTTCAAACGGCATCACTTCTTAATCAAAGGGCAACTGGAAGACTTCTCCAGTCACAAAACTAACAACCACAGCAGTTTGTTTTCTGCATCAGTATATTTCAGCGATGATTAGATGAAGGATTTCTGACCCTTTCGGTCGGCTCATAAAATCAGTCTCTTTGAAATGAAGCACAACTCTGGTGCAGTCTCCACTTACAGCCTGCTCCCTTCTCAAGCAGCCACTGACAGGTTTAATTAGCCAGAGAGAAATCCTGGAAATTATTTTTTTCAATTAACTCTCTCCAATTTTATAAGCAAACGCAAACACTAATTTGACAGTGGCCCATCTGGGAAGAAACTGCTGTGAGCTGTAATTGGCTAGATTCCAGTTGGGTGGACCTTTCTATGTGACACTTGTGGGTATCACACATTCATTTTCATAAACCTCAGGTACAGTAAATAACTATGGTAGCCATTCCTGCTTTTTTCTGACAACACTTTAATTGCACAGAGACACAGATGTGCTTTCCAAGAAAGATCAGAACCAAACTGTCCCAAATGAACAATCCCAGACACTGGACAATTTCAGGCTGCAGCTTTCCTTCATCTCTATATTAGATCAAGTCAGAACCCTGGATCCAAACACCTACAAGTTCTGTGGAAGTTGGGATCCGGCGGAGACCCATTCCTGGTATTTTTGGCCAAGATTTTCAAAAGTGACAAGTGATTTCAAGTTCCTCAGAGTTTGGGTGACTAATATAAGGTGCCTCAAAGGGAATCTTTGGTGGGGGGGGGAGGAGGGATTTCTCAGCACTTTCTGAAAATCATCCCTCTTTAGGATGTCTCAAACTGGGCCATTAAAAACTGACACACCCAAACTCAGTAGTCACTTTTGGCTAGCGTGGCTGCGTAGATGTTTGCATACATCTGGCAGCTCCTTGCAATTGGATAATATCCCTCAAAACCCACTTTGTGAGCTTTCTAGGGGCCCTCCCTGTGTTTCAGACGTTACCAGCCCCCTACCAGTGCAACAGTGTAGTCATATAACTAGGCCTGGTAGATCACGGCTCTGTGAACCCCCTTGTGCCATCTAGTTCCTTCATATTCCGTATGTTGGGTAAAGAGTGAAGGACACGACAGAGGGGGAATAGGGAGCTTCATTACACACACACAGAGCAAGAGACTATTCAAAGGAAGGGTGGGGTTTTGAAGCAATAGAACGAAAAGAATCATGTTTTACCTCTGTGCCTCAGTTTCCCCATCAGGATAATACTCCCTACTTTCCAGGAAGCATTTGTGTTTGTGAAGTGCTTGGAGACCCTCTGCTGAAAGTTGCCACTGGCGTGCAGCATTTTATTCGTTAGAAGTCGGTCCTATACTCTGCCATGAACTGTGGGTCACCTGGTCTGATTTGGGGTTTGGATGAGCTCAAGTGCTTCTCAAACCTCTGCGTTCTACAAAGCAGGCGGAAATGAAATTCTTGTGTGAGCCCCTTCCTGAGGTTGACTTGAGGGCTGGCCCTGGAAGAAAGGTGGCAGCCAGAGAATTCCCCGGGTTAAATATTGGCCATTTTGAAGCCTGAGCTGGCCAGGAGGTTATCATCCAAGGCTCTCCTCTAAATCTCAGGGGACGGCTATGAGTTCTACGCCCCAGGTTTGACCTGCCTGCTGTGTCTGAAAGTCCACACTGAAACCCCAGCGCTTTAACCTTCTGGGGCCATGCACACTGCATGAGAATGAGTGCAAGTCTTCCTGAGAAGACCGGCAGCCAAGGCGCAGCTGGCTCTGCGTGGCCATTAACGGCCCCCTGTCTGATCCCCCGAGGTAGTGCAGTGTGCTGCTGCCTTCATTCCCCAGAGGTGGCTGCATTTCAATGGTTTACACATAGCATGTACCATACTTTGAGTTCCTTCCGGATGAAAGCCACTGTCTAAAACACAAGCGATTATTATTGAACAGGCTGCTAATGTCTTAGTGGGCTCTCAGCATACGGGACTTCTTAGCTTTTTAAAAAAAACCAACAAACTAAGACGGTGATAATTGAAGGAACGCCAAGTTCTGAGAGGACTGAGCCCGCAGCGCGCTCGATGATGACACAGCAAAAGGCCGGGGCCGGTCAGGGTTTGGCCCTGAATGAGAAAGCTGCTTTTAGCCAGTATCTGCTGATTACATCCCTGGAGCTAGTTCTGGGACCCAGGGGAAAGGTTTGGTGTGTGGGGATGATACAGTGACTGCTCTTGTTTGCAAGCAGGCAGCATTAGGTAATCTGCACATTGGCCATGGGGCTCAAGCGTTCACAGGCATTTTCCCAGCGTAGGCCACATTCTAGTCCCTGGGTGGGTTTTTCTGCGAGGGGCAGCAGTCTGAGGACTGCATTGGGAGCCAGTTCTACTCCCAGAGCTCTAGTCCCAGCTCTGCCACTCGGGCAAGCTGCTTCACTTCTCTAGGCCTCAGTTTCCCCATCTGTCCAATAGGGCTCGTGATACTCACACTGCTTTGTTATCTAGGGGAGGGATGTACATAAAGTATATAAAAGGTTGTTACAAGGAGCAGGGAGAAAAATTGTTCTTCTTAACCTCTGAGGACAGGACAAGAAGCAATGGGCTTAAACTGCAGCAAGGAAGGTTTAAGTTGGACATCAGGAAAAACTTCCTACCTGTCAGGGTGGTTAATCGCTGGAATAAATTGCCTACGGAGGTTGTGGAATCTCCATCACTGGAGATTTTTAAGAGCAGGTTAGACAAACACCTGCCAGGGATGGTCTAGATCTGACTTAGTCCTGTCAGGAGTGCAGGGGACTGGACTAGATGACCTCTCGAGGTCCTGTCTAGCCCTAGGATTCTATTAAATTGCTCAAACCACCACCATTCCCACTGGCAATCATGTGACATCCCTGGGACAACTACAGCTGTTATTTACAAGGACAAAAGAACGTTAGGAGAATATTTATATGTTTTTTGTTTCTTTCAGTGGCAGCTGAAAATAAGGGGGTGGGGAGGCAGCACCAGGGGACCAGACACTTCTCCGCACCCTCCGGCAGGGTCTCTGCAGACCACCTTGTAACTAATCTGAAACATGCCAAGTCATAAGACAGGGTATGGAAATGCCAGGCCATTTCCCTGCCTTTGGTTATGTTACAGTAGATCGGGACAGGGCCTTTCTCTTCCCAGGGGTTTGTATAATGAGCCAACGGGGCTGTCTGGGCGCGACCACAATACAGATAATGAGTATCTGTGCTGAAAGCAGTCTGGCAGAGTAGAAGGATCCACTCACTTCCTCAACCTGAGAAGTTGTTCAGGCTCCATCTTACACCCCTCTGTCCTTGTACTAGCCGCTTTCCACACGGGGCCCTGTTTACATGACAGATATTTGCAGAAGGGTAACTAGAAAAAAAGCTTATAGGGTGCACAGCTTCCTTTGGTATGGCACCAGAGTAAGCTTGCAGTGGTGTGAGCTTTTGAAACCACAGATTTTAAGGCCAGAAGGGACCATTGCAATCATCTAATCTGACTTCCCCGCATAATGCAGGCCATATGACTTCCCTGAGTAATTCCTGCTTCGAGTCCCATAGCTGTGCAGATCCATTAGAAAACATCCCCTCTAGATTTTAAAATTGCTAGTGATGGAGACCCCCTTGGACAATCCTTGGTAAGTTGTTCCAAGGATTAATTACCCTCTTTGCTAAAAGTCTGCACCTGATTTCTTGTCTGAGTTTGTCTCGCTTTGATTTCCACCAGAGTGGATCTGGTTGTGCCTTTGTCTGCTAGAGGGAGGAGCCCGCTATTACCCAATTTGTACTCACCAGGTAGGTACTTATGGGCTGTGCTCAATCAGCCCTTAACATTCTCTTTGATAAGATCAATACATAAATTAGGCTCCTTAAGTCTTGTCACCCTAGGCCCTTGTTTTCCAGTCTTTTACTCATTCCCACAGCTTTTCCATGCAGTGCATCTGCATTAAGGGTTTGCATCTGTACAGAGCCCTTAATGCAGACAGGACCTGGGACTAGTGGCTAATAAGGTGTCTCCTAGCCCTGTTCACACTGCAACATTCAGTAGCCACAAGCGACACAGAGGTGGTTAGTGCAGAGTTTTAAGGGTGGGAAGGGCTTTGCTTTGGGCTTCAGTTTCCCTGTTGGTCTTCCACTGCTCCATCCAGCCTCTAACTTCCTCCCGCTAGATCACTGATAGGGATTCCCACGCTTCCCTTTCCTCCAGCACACCTGATTGGCAACAGCTGTCCTTGCCCAGCCTACTCACCCACACTGAGAGCCCCACAGCTGCTTTCCCTGTCCCCCTTTCAGCTCCCCCCTGGAAGCCTGACTGCTGCCCCAGGTGTCACAGGGCAAGCTGATTGGTCTGCCAGTAGCCCCTTAGCCCTTTCCAGGACTTGCATGCCCCATGGTACTGAGGAGGAAAGGAAGGCTGTGTGTTCCGGCGCACAGAGCAGGGAAACGGAGTTACTTGGAGTGTGAACTCTTCGGGATAGGGATCATCTTTTCATTACAAGGCTGTATAATGCTCGGCATAATAAGGACGAACTGGGGCCTCTAAGCACACCGGTGATAACTATAACTGGATTCTCGCCCCAGCTCCGCCGATGACTCTGCTTGATCTTAACTTCACTTTGCCTTTGTTCAGCAATCCGTAGAGTGGGGATAATCACCGCTGCTCTGCCCCTCAGGCGGGTGGTGACGTGCCAGGCATGTTTAGAAAGTACGAGGCTAGTTTAGTTTCAAGAGAACGGGCTATAGCAGGGCAAGGGATCACTACTCCCAAAGCTCTAAGATCAACCTGCCGTGAAAGCTGCAAGGTTAACCTTAGCATCCGCAGAGCCTTCTCTTGGGATCTCACTGGAAGGAGTAAATATCCATCTACTGCACGGCTGGGAAGGGTGAGATGAATGATATGAGCCGGCTGCCGCTGAGAGGCCGGTTAAGTGCCGTTGAACAGATGTCTTTGTTCTTCACCTCTAGACCTCGCCTGACAGCTGCAGAAGTGTAAATGCAAATCATTCACCGCTCACAAAGGCACCGCAGCTATGCAGCTGATTGCAAAAGAAAGCATTTGCAAAGGCCTCGCAGCTAGACAGGGAGCTCTCCAGCAAAACACAGGGACGAGGTCCGGTGCAGTATTCCCCGGAGCCCCAGCGAGATGCTCTCCAGCCCTCTCCCTCGCTGCAGTGATTCCTGGATGGACTGGGCCATCCGTCAGGTTTATTTTGGGCACAGTGTGCTCATGTAAATCAGGAAGAGGTAGGGAACATGAAGCCCACACAGCGTGAGATTATATAAACTGAGCCAGAGGCGGCTGCGACGCAGCCTGTCACTACTTCAGGTCTGTAACGTGCTTTGAAGATCCAGGGCCCAATGCAGCCCTGGTGTAAACAGGCCAGACTAGATGCACCCACTTACAGCAGGGCTCCATTTGGTCCAAAAAGCTCTATAAATGCTAAGTATTCTTATTCTCCACCGTAAATCGGAGCAGCACTGGGCACCGCAGGCTGGCTATTTGGAACAGGAATACAGAAACATAGAGTCTGCTTCGGAATTCATTTCTAACACTCATTCTGAATATACTGCTGGGTACAGTAACAAATTGGTTGGGGGTGAGATCCCCTCTGCCCCCTACTGGATGGAATCAGCATTGCTCAATTGTGTGTCATAGGCCCTATACCGCTAACAAAGATTCTCCCGTGGCGTCAGTGGCCTGAGCTGTGGGAGCAGAGTTCCAGCCCAGCTATCGCTATGACATTCCAAGTGGCCTTGGGGTGTGTCATTAGCAAGAGTTTTGCTGGCCAGAGTGGTAAACGTTTTCACACCACCCCGGACCCCTCCCAAGCGGCCGAGAGGAAAAAAAAAAATCACACCCAAAAACCCGTTGGCCAATTGGGATCAGAGCGCATGCGTGCGTACACACAGACACACACACAAAAGCCAAGCAGCATGTCAATTCAGCGCCCCCTGGAAGTTGGCATCCAGAGTAACCCCCCAGTTTGCCCCACCCTAGAACCAGTCCTGGTCATTGGTAATAACTGCCGTTTTTAGCTGGCCGTGGATTTGTTACATTATCTTCTTCTCTATAGCAACATGGCCTCCAAATTTTGCACACTCTATAGTGGCACCGGTGGCCTCTGCTGGAATAGCAACTACTGTCATTTATTACTTGTATTGCGGTGACATCTAGCAGCCATCATGGAGACAGGGGCCCACTGTGCTAGGTGCTGTACATACTCATAGTGAGAGACAGTCCAAAGAGCTCACAGTCCAAACAGGCAATGGCAATAAAGGGAAACTGAGAAAGGAAGCATTATGGTCTTCATTTCACAGCTGGGGAATGAGGCCAGAGAGACTAAAGCACAGATCCTGAAAGATATTTAGGCACTTAACACCCATTGATTTCTATGGGAGTTAGGCACCTAAATACCTCTAAAGAACTGGGCTTATGTCACTTACCCAAAGTCACAGAGGAAGTCAGCACAGCGTCCAGACTTGAACCTAGATTTCCCCAGTCCTAACCCAGTGCCTTAGCCACTGGAACATCCTTCCTCTCCAGCTAATGCAGAACAAAGGTTAATAATGTTTCCTGGCTGATTTTTTGACCAGTTGTTTGGCAGAGTTCAGGAGGGTTGCTGCATTCGTTTGATATTTTTGGATGGAGCGATTTGGCAATAGTTTATGACGACTCGGAAAATTCTCCAGTAAAACAAAGTCGCTTGGGATTTGTTTGTTTTTAAATTTTTGCAAATCTAATGAAAAAAAGTAAAAATTCACATTGTGGAAGTTTTTCCCTCTTCCAACACAAGCTTTTGTTTAATAGAATCGGGGCCATAGATATAGTTTTTAAGCCATTTGTCAATTTAAAGTTAATGGAACGTGTGGGTTGCTCTTGATTAAAGTGAGGGCTAAATCAAGCAACACAGTTAGAAAAGTAGAATGTTGCTTTTTAGCACTTGGTGGTTTGTTAGTCCATTAGCCAGAAAATCCTAAGATGATCAGTCACTAGCACGTAATTATGTTGCTGTAAGATAAACTGCCTCCACAACACAAATAGAATTAGTAGATTTCCTGGCATCATCTCTAACGTATAATGAATTAAAGAAAAAGCTACAGATAAAATCCCACGCTACATTTTACTTCTTGTAAGTAGGTTGAATAAGGGAACGGGTCCAGGCTAGTGTGTGTCAGTGTCATCTGGGTGTGTCGTCTCTGTGTCAGGAGCTTGGCAGCTGTGCGTATTTCCTCGTTGCTCGTTCGTGTGCATGTGACAGCAAAAAAGACTTCATGCACGTGAATAAGATAACTCATGTGCATTGTCCCATTACATTCAATGCGACTGCTCCTGTAAGCGAAGTTACGCAGGGGTACACGTTTTCGCAAGGCTGGAACCATAAAACCAGGCACGGCATGCTGAGCAGACATTTGAAGAGGTTGACAAATGTAATGGCAGAGCAGACGGACGTAGGCTTGCTGTACACTACCACTTACATCCGGATGTCACTCAGGGGTGGGAAGAAGCCTGAACGACGTAAGTTCCACCGACCTAAATGCCACTGCGGACAGCACGGTGTCGGCGGGAGAGCTTCTCCCACCGACCTCGCTCCGGCCCCTCACAGCAGTGGACTTATTTATTATGCTGACGGGGAGAGCTCTCACCCGTCAGCACCGAGCGTCTCCACCAGACGCAATGCAGCGGCGCAACGGCGTCAGTGCGGCTGCGCTGCTGTGGCCCTTCTCGTGTAAACTAGCCCCAAGTTACATAACACAGAGAGTTCAATAGACACAGTCTAGCTAGGTGGGTGCTTACAGAGCCCCAATCACCAGCGTATCCCAGCACTTCTGGATTCACTCTCACACCAGCCACATGAAGTTACAGAAGTAATTATTATCCCCATTTTACAGACAGGACACTGAGGCACAGAGAGACTAAGGCCTGATCCTCTACGGGTCCTCCAGAGGCCTAAATCCCATTGAAATCTATGAAAATTAGGCTCCTAAATACCTTTGCGGATCTGGTCCACCGGGGCTTGCCCAAGGTCATGAATCCAGATCACCTGAGTCCCTATCCAGTGCCTTATCCTCGTGACCAGCTTCCTTCTGTCCTAAGCCATGCCTCTGTGTGATGTGATTTTCAAACTCGCCCGCGGGGAATGGGTGTAAGCGTCTTTGTTGATCGTTCGGTGGATCGCTAAACACTTCTCCCCCTCAGAACCACTTCATGGGCGGTAGTGTGTTCT
Source organism: Emydura macquarii macquarii (assembly GCF_026122565.2). Classification (NCBI taxonomy): domain Eukaryota; kingdom Metazoa; phylum Chordata; order Testudines; family Chelidae; genus Emydura; species Emydura macquarii. The sequence goes on from NW_027133527.1 coordinate 5,193,226, forward strand.
TTCCTTCAGGGTGCTGGGGTGGAGCAGTAAAGATATACGCTGGCAGGCAGCACGTATACATATCACCTAACTATCATGCAATCCGTTTACAAGCAAATTAGTCTACATAAGGCACTACGCGAGGAGTTCTGTTAATTATCTAAGGAAGGTGGGCATTTGTTCCAGTTCTTGGGAGAGGGGAGATAAAAGGGGGGACATGGAACCTCCTGACTCATACACATGCTGCTCTTGGCAACGCTGTTTAGAACACATTCCCATGGGGCTGCGTTCGCCCCACCCGTGACTATACCCATTATTTAAAGGTACTTTTGATAATGTCCCTTCAGTTTCCCACTGGGGGCCAGTCTAATCAGCGTGGAGTGGGAATACCTTTGACCCGGCTGCTTTGGAGTCACTCGGTGGCATGTTAACGGCACCGTCTCTTTGGCCTGCAGGATGGGAGAACCATGTTGTTCAGTGGAGATCCGGGAGCGGGGCGGAGATGGAATGAAAGCCGGTGGAATTGGCTCCAAATCAGGTAGATCCCGCCAGGGGCAGAAACGCTGGGGATGGTGAGTGCTGGAAAGAAAGAGTTAACACTTCAGGAATCCTTCCAGAGAAGCAGGTTCTTGCAGCGTGGTGAGTTCACCTTATACAGAAGTTCCAGCGGGGTCGCCGTGTTAGTCTGCATACAGCAAAAACAACCAGAGTCCTGTAGCACCTTAAAGACTAACACATTTAATTTCTGCAGGCGTAAGCTTTCATGGGCTGTAACCCACTTTGTCTGACTACAGGAGTCTCGTTGTTTTTGCCTTATACAGAAGGTGTGCTCCCCCAAACGCTCCCCCCCCCCCCCCTGAAACTCACTCTCATTAGATATCCCCTGTTTGCAAGTAAGTGGCACACACCCCCCAGGACTAAAAAGTCATCGATCAGCCACGTGCCTTTGTTTTTCCGGTACTACGTCGAACCCCACTTACCTCTCGTTTTCAAACCCACCTTTCCGAAGCAGGCGGGCCACAAAGGCTCTCCCTACACGTACATCGACCAGGGTAATGGTCTTCTGTAGCTTGCCTTTGGCAGTTTGCGGGTCTGCCTACGACAAATGCTGTTATCCCGTTCCAAGGCACTGGGGGAGATTTAGCCTACGTGAGCAGGAATATGCATATTACAAATGGAGCGTGATCACCCGACACTTGTATTCGGTACGATCTGCACCATAGGAACACCATGCACGTACTGTTAATGTGGGGTGGGCGGGGGTCACCTGTATGCACGGGCTAACATATGGGAGAGGCTAACCTGTGGGCTCCGGCAAGGTGGGTCTGACATGAATCAAGACAGCCAGAAATACGTGGTCTTTCCCCCTTCCATCCAGTCCTCCTAGAAAGTGGCATCATTTGGGCCCCAGAGCTGGGTTCTGACCCGCTTTGATTCATTTGTGCCTTCCTTACAGACCAACACTAGCAATGACGTGAACGATGGCCGGTCATGCCAAAGCTTGCCTGGAGCCCCGGGACTCTTCTCCTGCCTCCTTTCCACCCCAAGGCTCGCCTCAGCAGAGAGATCCGAGGGCCAGTTCCCAAGAGGGAGCCGGCCAGTTCCCCAGTGCCAGGGGTAAAGAGGACTGGGAGAACCTGGACGGGAGTGAGTTGATTTTCTCCTTGGATAAGGACGAAGAGGAGGGAACAGCCAATTTGCCTGAGAACGCTGCTCCATGTGGGGATGCTGGGCAGAGCGAAGGCCAGTTCCCTGTGCTATTCCCTCTGCCTTCTCCTCCAGAGGCGGGCTTCCCGACCGACGTCCTCTTCCATAACCTGCCTGGCTTCTCTCCACAGGGCTCCGGCGCCCCCCTCCATCTGCAGGGCTCCCCGGGCCCCAAGCCCCTCATTAACTTAGTGACATCCCTGTCCAGTGAGACTGAGGCCAAGGAGAGCTGCCCGCTCCAGCCCCAGCCCTTGCTGAACTTGGTCAAGTCCATTTCAACCGAGATCTCCCGCCTGGAGCCCGAGGTGACGCAGTCCAAATCCGACTCGAAGCTCAACGTCCACCTGTGGAGGCAGATCACCCAGCCCAAGAGCAGAGATGGGGACTCCAGGACAGCACCTTCCTCCCCCAGTAGCTCCCCTTCCGAGAGCAAAGGCAGCTTCTTCAAGGCGCAGGAGGCCAAGTTCGAGGACACGAAGAGGAGGTTCTCCGAGGCCATGCAGGAACCCTTCAGCAGGCTCAGCAAAATCATGGGGGAGGAGAACAGCGGCTTGGCCAGGTATAAGCTGCCCCACTCCAGCGCTCACGTCCCCGGCTCCCCATCCAGCCACAGCGAGGCCGGCACTAGCCCGGATGCCAGGCCCAGCCACAGGAAAGCAGAGAGCGACCGGCCAGGAGAGAACGCGAGCCAAGCGGCCCGGAGGTCCCAGCTGAAGGACGGCTTCCCCTGGGAGCACACATGGGGGCCCGCCTTGAACGGCCGGTACGAGATCTGCTCCTGTGGAGACGTAATCCAGGTGATGGAAGTGGAGCAGAGTGAGAACAGCGGGGAGGAGGCGCAGCCGCAGCAACCCCTGGATGAGCTCTCCCCAGTCCAGCCTGGCAGCCCGGTGCCGTGCAAAACCCTGGCCTGCCTCGCCATCCTGGTCTACAGTTGCTTCATCCTGCCTTTGCCCCCTTACCTCTCGGGCCTCTGTCTGGGCCTGGCCTGCGGGTTCCTGCTGGGCTTCCTAATTATCCTGCTGGTGGTGCCGACGCCTTCTCCGGCTCCCCGGCAAGGGCCATGCCTGCAAGACAAGCTGCGCTCGGAGCTGCTAACGAGGAAGCCCCGGGAACCAGACACCCTCAAGGTAGGAGGTGCATTGGGGAGGGGGGATGAGAGGGGGTTGAAGCCTGCTCAGGGGTCGGAACGTGCCAGTCTGCTCCAGAGCCACAGCAGTTATCCGGACCACGGCCTCTGTAACGTGCATGGCCTGCGTGACTCCGGTCGCCGTGCTCTCATGCCCTGGGTGCATGCAAACAGCATCCACCACACAGCAGCACCCCGGCTGGGACATGAGCCCCTGTGGGGCCCAGGCATTCGGGACTAGGCTGGCTGCAGGGGAACGTATCTAGTCCACTGGCCCCGTGCGTGTGACAGCCATGCCTCTAGGAGCCAGGCCACCAGCAACTCCAACAGCCACTGCATGCCCCCAGCCAGCGTTCTCCTTTCACTCGGCTGGTGGGGTTAGAATTCAGCTCCCACAGCACTGCTCCGCTGCCTCCTGGGGTGCCTTCGAGACATCCCTCGCAGGTCTCCAGCCCTGGCCAGCGGCAGGCGGGGGCCGAGAAACGCTTCCTTCTGGGCTGGCAAGGAAAGGAGCTGAGCCGCGGCCAAGGGGAGGCAGACGCCGAGCAGGGGATTTGATTCATGTCACTGCATTAGTGACACGGTAACGCCCCGAGCCCTATTGCCCCGGGGACAGGATTGTATATGTGCCAGTCAAAGCTCTCAGATGCTCTTGGGGGTTTCCCAGTTCTGACCAGTCCCACCCCTGCCGCCACAGTGTGCTGGCTGTACCATATTTCAGGGCCCGGGGGAGGAACGGGCTCATGGCAGAGCAGCAACGAGGCTGATCCTTGTGCATTTTGGAAAGGAGAAAATCTGCTGGAACGCCGCCCGGGACGTCACAGAAACGTTAGGGCAGACATAGGCTGCGGGACGTCCGGGCTGTGATTTCACGTTGCTGGTTAAGTGTCACATTAGTTCAAAAGGAATTCTTAATCAATCCCATTTTCTCTAGCTGTGTGTCAGACCTGATCACTTTAGGATGATGAAGAGGGGAGCAGGGCTGGATTAATTTGCTGTGTTGCTGTTATCAAGTTGCACTTTATTTGTATTTGTGGCCCCATGCCGGTGAAAGATAACGTGCTCCCTTAGCACACCCTCCACCTCGTCCCTTAGCACACACACCTCCCCACGTGTGTGCACTCGCACACCCCACGTGCGTGCATGCACACACACTCCAACTCACACACGCACCACGCCACGGCACGCACAGCCACTCCTACTTCATAGCACATTTCGCCATCTGCATGTCACAGCAGTTCCTTTTAAAGTGCAAGCGACTGGCCTGAAAAACCATCCCCATCACACGGTAGGCTTCAAGTGGCACATAATGGAGCTGGTCCCACAGTGAATCCATGAGCCAGACACGGCTGTAAGACATAATCTCACTCGGGCTTTCCTTTCCAGAGTTGGATGAACGAGATGTATTTCTATGACCCGGAGATCTACCACCCGTCGCTTACTCACTCGGTGTTTGTGACGCTGGAAGGCAGCACCATGAAGCTCTCCTACCCCAAGAACAACGTCCCGCGCCGAGCCACCTTCGAAGAGGAAATCCTTGACGTGGCCTTCGTCAGCCATCGGTGCTACGACATGAGCAATGCCAAGGTAGGGCTCTGCTCGAGGAGATAAAACAACTCCCCGTAGAATAGCTGAAAGCATCTAGTTTAAACTGAGCCAAGACAAGAGAACCCAGCCTTCAATCTGAACTCTTCCCATTGGGGCTGGGTATTACAGACCCAGCACTGGACTCCATCCTGCCCCCAATGTGGATGTGCCTTGAACTTCAGTCTTTCTGACCCCAGCGGGAACGTTTTGGTCCTAGGGACTCTCCACAGCAAGACCATTGTTCCTCTTTCCCTGCTTCTTTCTCAAGCAAGGTGTCTCCGTTAAAGAGAGTCCCCATGGCAGGATGCACCATGTGACTATCTCCCATGTCCCATCAGGCTGATCAAAGAACATAGGCACTCTCCAGGGTGTAGCAACAGCTCGGTGTCCCCAAGGTTTAGTCTCCCGGCCTGACAGCATTTGTTGGTATTGCAGGTCTTTCTCTTCCCACCGGGCCTGGCCCGAAAGAGGATGTGGAACAAGAAATATCCCATCTGCATTCTGTTCCCAGACCAAGAGGACCAGAATTTCAGCAGCTCAAATGAACATGACATGGGCCTCCCAAGAGATGAAAGCCTGAAAAAGACTCAGGCGCCAGGCCAGGACATCCCCCTGAAGCCTCCACAGGACGTCCGGGAAAGGACCCTCTATCTCTTTGGAAGAACAGGACGGGAAAAAGAAGAATGGTTCCAACATCTCATGGCAGCCTCCCAAGAGGACCATCATGGGGTGCACAGCGCCCGCTGGAGTGAAGGCAAACTAGGTAAAACATTCTGTCCACTTGGCCTTTTTTTGCATGTAGGCAAATACAGATAATCCAACGGAGGAGGTCACTTCTATAACCAGGGGCTTTATATCTGCTTGCCGTGGGCTAAATCCACCGCTGGGGTAAACGGGCACAATCCCACTAACGGCAAAGGAGTTGAGCCCAATTATCCCAGCTGTAAATCTGGAGATAGACAGAGGGGGGTGGACGGCGACAGACAGATCGATCCATCTCAACCGTGCCCAGCTTAAGAGCATTTGCAGCAACAATTTAGCGACAGATTTGGTGACCTTCTCCATGACAGGTTTATTGGAAGGTACTAGGGTTTTAAAGTCTCTATGTAGAAGGCAACCAGTAAAACTCCGAGCAAGAGACTGGCGAGTCCTTACGTTGAGATAGAGAATAGCTAGTTTAAGGAGCTGATTTGATTAGGTGGGATGCAATCCTGATTCACCGTCCAGGATGGCAAACCTCGCTCGGCTCCAGAAACAACTCCCCCCGGTAGAGATGCAGCAAAAGCCGCTGCAAACGTGCTGGATATGCCTGCCGCGGCCTCGCTCACCGGCGGAGATATGCAGGGTGCATGCAGAGTGCATTGCATCAGTGATTGGGGGAGAGGTATGGTCTTGTGGCCTAAGCAACCGACTAGGAACCAGGAACTTCTGAATTCTAACCCTGGCTCCAGCTCCCGTTGTGGCTTTGGGCGAGTCACTGCACCACCCCGTGCCTCGGTTTCCCTATCGGTGCAATGGAACTAATTACACCAATTGCCCTCATGGGTGGGAGAGGAGAGGGGTATGGGCATTAACTGGCTGAAGTTTGGCAAATGCTTTGAAGTCGAAGAGAAAAGTGTGATTAGTTCCCGCTCAGGCACCCTGCATCTTCCTCCCACGCAGGATTCTGCAGGGAAAGACGCCTTCCTTTCCTAGATGCGCAATTGTCGGTGCGTCTACACTTTGAGCCGGGGAGGGGGGCGATTCCCAGCTTGGGGAGACATCCCGGTGCTAGATCTGATCAAGCGCGTGTGCTAAACGTAGACGTAGCTGGGGCAGCGGGAGGGACTAGCTACCCTGCATCTGAGATGCTAGGCATGTCCCCCACTCCCCCCGGCCATTCGCCCCACCAAACTACACTTTGTTTTCAGCACACGAGCTCGCTCCGCACGAGCGTGAGTTCACCTCCTGGAGCTGGGAATTCCTACCCTCGGTGTTTCCCTGGCTGCTGAGGGGGAATCAGCGTGGCTGGGTCTGTCCTTCCATCCGGCTGGCTTCCTTGTACGCCATTCGTTTGCCACATTCCTCCTTTCCCACTCACCTCCACTGAATGCTGCCACAGCACTAGCCCCATACCTTTCTCTTTCCCAGGTTTCGATTCAAGCCCGCTCTCCAGCCCTTCAGGGAAGAGCGTCTCCAGCAATGGCAGCAGCCGGGGAAGCGCCGAAGACCTCCCTTCTCCGTTCAGACCCAAGGATCTAGCTGGTACCGTCCGGCAGAAGATTCTTCTAGATTACAGCACCTACATGTCCCGATTAGTCCCGCCAGAAACGGGCCCCAGCCCCCTCCAGAGCCCCTGTCACAGCGCCATGAGCAGCCCAACCCCCCCACAGGTGAGGGAAGCCAATGGCGTAGGCTTGCAAGAATTCCAGGTGCTTAGAGAAACAGACACGTGAATGCTCACGAAAGATTTACACGTGCCTCTCGGCTCACCTGATCCCTTCTAGGCCCTCAAACTGTAAACTAGAACCTCCAAACCTATTTGCGTCAATACAAGATCCAAACCGTGGCCAAACTCAACGACCACTTGAGGATCTCTCAGCATTCGCATTTCCTGACAATGCTTTAAACAAAGGCCAACGGTTATACAGAACTAACAGGTGGTCATTAGAAATGGCTCTGACCTAGTAAATTCTTAGGTGGGGGTGTTCTCAAGGGCTGGGTAGATCGTTGCTGGTGCGTCAGCTTATACCTTCCTTAGAGCTGGGGCCACAGTGTCATCTCATAGACTCATAAAGTCCTTGAAAAAGAATGTGTCATGTTATGGCAACTTAGTCGTTGTAGAAATTAATTTCTGCTAATTGTGAATCAATTATTATTCCAGACACTTAGCAAATGTCCCTGTCATATGCATATTACCAATTATCCCATCCCAAACTGCATGCTTGGATGGATATTTCTGACACGCTGAAAAATCAAGTGGAGCCCTCAGGTCCAGCCTCTGAAGTCAGTTCATTGACTTCAGGATAGCATCTGTTGATCTATTGCTCCATGCCATGACGGTGGTGTGGTTCTTTGACGAGCTGCATGGATTCTATCCACTTTTCCTTATTGCCTCTTAAGATTTCCTTTGAATCCCATTCCATTGTCTCACACTATTTTCTTCTCTGAGACTTTCAGCTGTTCATGGGAAAGAAAGAATGAATGTAGATCCTGTCTGGGGTGTAAGCAGAAGGTCCTGAACAACAGCACATTTCCTGTAAAGGAAAACCACGTCTTTCGTGTCTCTACAGATACTGAAGAACTGACTTATGTGAATATCTGGGACGCCCTCAGTGCTCTGATAATACAACTAAATAAATAATAACAATAACAAATCAGAGTCTGGGACCTGTCCATTGACAGGCAAATCCTATAAGGGTGGCAGGGCTGGTCAGAGAAGCACCTGAGAGTCTCGAGGCTTCTGTGGGCCTCTTTGGGTTGGAAATGTAGTGAGATCACCCGATTTCCAGTTTAGGTATTTGCCAAAACCCCCAGCGTCTTCAGCCTCGGAGTTTATCCAGTCCATGATATAATTATTGTAAATGGGAAGCACCTGCAAGTTATCAATCATCATCCTTTTCACTTACACGATTTAGAAAAGTGGATGAATCTCATCTCCCCCTCCCTTGTTTTACAGATGAGGGAAACTGAGGTACAGAGAGGCCACGCTGGGAATAGATTCCAAGCCTCTTCTGTGCCCATTCCCCTACTGTAATCACTAGACCACATGACGTGCCTGTGCCTGCATTTGTCTCTCTCTCCAGACGTACAGTATATTTAGTTATTACGAGGCTGGTTTCCTCATTGCTCCCTTACCCAGCGCAGCACGGGGGTCATATGAAATCAGAAGGGTTGCATTTTTCACTCACCTTGCTCTGGATCTGAATGTCTGCAGAAGGTGCTGGGGATCAGGTCCTCTGGGGATATTTATATATAGCCTTTTCTAAATATAGCATGTGGCATGTGAGTGTCAGGAACTCTAATGTCATCAGACACTGGCATTACTCTTCGGCATTTGTTGGTCTCATTCACTCTGTATCCCATACGTGGCCCATTTGCAGGTATTCCTTCTCTCTCTCTCTCTCTCTTTTCTTAAGTTCCTCAGTGACATGAATGGCAGCAGTGAACTGTCCCTGGCTTGGATGAATGCACTGGTTGGGCGAATTTTCTGGGACTTCCTGAGGGAGAAATATTGGGCGGACCAAGTGTCCAACAAGATCCAGAAGAAGTTAAGCAAAATCAAGGTAAACTATGAATCCCGCTTTCCCTAGCAGCAGAACCTCATGCTGGTCCCCCATCTCATCGGCCGTGGAATGGGACGGGAAGGGAAAGTCTGGGCTCTGGCATTTTTCAGAGCATTGTGTTGCGAGTGTGATGCATCCATCAAGTTGCCTTTAGTACTGTATGGACCAAGTCCTTCACTGAAGTCACTGGAGTTTTGCCGCTCACTTTGGTGGCAGAAGGATTTGGCAGTCAAGTTCTAGATGCAGTCAAGCCTGACGTGTGGACCAAAGACTTGGCTGATGCTTTGTGAACTGGTGATTCACGTGCCGAGCTCCTTAACTTTCTCAAATCTTCCATTGGTAGGAAACCTTATGACCAGGGCTCAGCATTAAATGGTTCATTAGGGAATTAGGAATTAATTTAGGAATTATTTTGGATGCTTTTCTCAAAGATGTGCAGTTAGTTCAGATAAAGTCAGGGAAGTCCTACGGCCTGTGTCATGCAGGAGGTCAGACATGAGTATCACAATGGTTCTTTGTGGCTTTATAACCTGTGAATTAACAGTGCAGTGGGTCTTTCTGGCTTTCTGGGTCTGGTTCTTTCTGACTTTATAATCTATGAATTAATTAATCTGGTGAATGAATGAATTGTGAATGAATTAATCTGGTTCTTTCTGGCTTTATAATCTATGAATGAACAGCGCAGTTGGGAGGCACTTATTCAAGCTCAGATCAGCAGTAACTGAGCCCTTGGCTGTTGGTTCTTTGGTTGCCGTTGGGTACAAACTGGTCTCAGTTCAGTTCTTAACGGGACAGGCATCCACACCATAAAAGCCTTTAACACAGTAGGCTCCTTTGCTGGCTCTCTCAGTGGGGAGGCCAAGGATTAATGGGGCTATAGAAATGGCATTCTCCTCTTTTTACCCGCAGGGGGCTTCCCTCTAGGCCATGTCTGCAGAGGGCAGCGTGTGGGGAAATGTGCCTGTCTGAAACCAGTTAGAAAGGGTCTGCTTTGGGGCGGCGGCCTCGTACTGAACTTTCCAACGGATACTAGGACTCCGTCAGGGCGTGGAGACACTTACGCTCCACCCGTTAGGCCAGCACGGATGGAGCCGGGTGTCCTTAGACCAACAGCATGTATTAGCCAGGGTACTAGTCCAGAGATTCTGGGCAGCCCGTCTCCTAAATGGTTTTCTGCTCTCCCCTCCCCCCAGTCTGTCCTTCACTGGGTCACGAGTTGCCCAGTTCTAATGACAGTTTTAATTAAAAATGTAACCCTGGGGGATGCAGCAAGCTATTCCTATGAGATAGAGGAGGCTTTTTTTTTTTTTAAATAAAAAAAGCTAGACTGAAGCACAGTTTGCGTGGCAAGTTGTCTGGGAGCTAGAAAAAATCCAGCACCTGCGACACCTACAGAAACACAAACAGCCACAGAGAAGAGTCCTGCACTGGCGGATGGGCCCCGTGGATTTTATTCGTCCCTCATTCTACATCTGGAATAACGCTCATCCCCTTTGATGGTTTCGTCCAGATAGCCCCGTATCCTGGCTGGGTAGCTCCGTCAGTGCCTTATTAAACAGCCTAGTAGCCTAGTTTCTGATTAGTGATAAACAGCTTCCCTTCGACATCTGTTCGGAAGGAGATTGGTTTTAATGGCTCTTCTTTGTTCTTGCGCCTCCCTAGCTCCCGTACTTTATGAACGAGCTCACGCTCACCGAGCTGGACATGGGGACGTCCATCCCCCTGGTTCTCGGTGCCTCCAATCCGATCATCGATAACCGAGGTAAGGGTCCCAAGGCTCCCCCCCCGTTCAGTCCCTGGCCCCCCTCGCTTTGCATGAATGCAGGAAATGGGCTCAAGACATGTTTTTTCAAACAGGTTTTGGGAAGATTAAAGCACCCCAATGAAAACTGACCAGGCCTGGTGCCACTGGCCACAGACAAAGACAAAGTCTGTAAAAGTTACAGACCGGGGGGGGGAGGGGGGGTCGCTTGATGGGCAACTGTTTGCCATGAGTTTGGTTCCACTGCTGCATTGGCGCGGCCTACCTACAGGCCTCATCCAAAGACCTTTCAACCAAGGGTGGGGGTTTTACGTTGACGTTCGTGAGCTTTGGATCCGGCCCTGTGGCATTTCTATCGCACCCACAACCGGATGATCCTCCAGGCCAGTATTTCACAGAGACCGAACTCCACTGTCACTCCCGGGGGGGGAGGGTTCTCTCCGGGTCAGGGCGGCCTCCCAGTGGTGGGCCTACAAGAGAGAAGCTTGCATTGTTGTCAATCCGGCGCCTTCCTCCATCATTAATTCACGGAAAACGGAGAACACCAAGTGGGCAGTTGAACCAAACCAAGACAGCTATACCTGGGGACCACGATGAATTGGAGCATTATAACTGGGGGGGGGGAGGGGGGGGTGCTAGGACCCTGCCCCCAGGGACAGTGAGAGTCCCCACCCTGATGGAAAATAGGGCAAGCAGAACACTGAAAAACATTAAATCTTGGTTTATTTGGATTTGCAAACGGGCCGTGACCAGGGAAGCAGGTGCTACAGGGATGAGAGAAGCTGAGCAACCCTCTCTTCCCAAAAGCTGGTCCATCCTGGTCAGGAATAAGGCACTAAGATGGGAAGTGTGGGAAGCTGGTACTGCCCACGCGACACCTGCTCTAAAGATAGATACAGGCCTCAGCTTCAGGGCCGCCACGCCCGCACCTTTCACCAGCACCAATTTCAATGAGGCACTGTAGCAGGGACCTAGCATCCCAGCCACCACCGTTCCATGGATCATCTGCTTCCTCTCCTCTCCGCAGGGCTTTGGGTGGATCTGGACGTCACCTACAACGGCTCCCTCCAGATGACACTGGAGACGAAGATGAACTTGTGCAAGCTGGGGAAAGAGGCACAGGCGGAGGAGAGTGGGCAGACAGACGCTGGTGGGGAAGGGTAAGGTCACTAAAGCGTTACTGGGCCCTGCACCCCTGGAACATCAGGGTGGGAGGGACCCTGCTCCAGCTGCTCCTCCAGGAGAAGGTTGTCGGCCCGATAGCCGTGCTCAGCGAGAGCACTGGGTCTTGACACTGTGCATTAATTCAAGGCACCCAGGAAGCTGCAGCGTTCCGTCTCGATACTGGGCAGACAGGGCTTTATAACTCAGTGAGCTCTGCCATGTCCAGGGTCCAAAGGGCACCTCAGAGGGCTCTGCAGGCAGCACCCATCCCATGCACATCTACAGCTCAGCTCCCTTCCCGGTGGCACGGCGCCAGGCAGAATGGATTCAACTCCGTGATCTCATCTAATCAGAAGGAACCCAGGCAAACTTGATCTGAAGCAGCGTCTTAGAAGAGATCGGATTATCCCAGAGCAATGGGACAAGGTACCTGAGACTGGGGGCCGGCTGGAGTCACATATCGTCCAGCTGGGGCAAAAGGAACAAGTCGAATGAGAAACAATGAACCCCTTTTGGACCATTATTGGGCCGTCTGTGCGGAATATTTTCCATTTGTCTGAGCAGCCTGGGGACAGCTGGGAAGTTAGTTCTAGGAGAAAGTCACTAATACAATAAGAAGCATGTGTTTGTGGCTTGTGCGTCATGACCAGTTTGTGCTCTGAGTTCTCTGGCAGGCTCACTCCAGAGCACATGCTTAGACTAATCTCTAATCTTTTTATCAGTGATCAGAACAAAAATCTCCCTCCTGCCTAAGTGGCGCTTTGGATTTTATTTTATTTTATTTTATTTTATTTTTGTCAGGACAAAACGTTCTGTCTGGAGCTCTGAATGTTCTCATTTCCTGGCATTATCCCCACCCTGCTCCTGTCCTCCTCCTCCGTATAACTGCACCCCATTGAAAGCACAGATGGGCTGCAGAGTTAAACCGCTCAGAAAATGAGCGGCTGTGGGTGAGGAGAGGGGACAGCCTAGAAGTGGGTGAATTCGGAGTTACACCAGAGAACGTAAAGAAAACAGGGGAGACAAGCACTGAAGGGACAAGGCGCTCGCTCTGCGCTGCCATCCCGGTCTTCAAAAAGAATTCTGCTTCACGGCGGTGGGCAGAGATGGCCTCTGCCTCTTGGTTCAAATGCAACTCAAGGTTGCTAGCGCCCATCTGACAGCGTGGTGGTTCTCGGGCTAGCTCCGGTGTTCAAATGCGGCCAGCAAAGCCAGCTGAGAAGCCAAGGGCTGGTTAAGCACAGAAACTGGCTCTGCAGTGGCCCACTTACAGGATCTTGTCTCCTAGCCCGTGGAACAGGAGGAAACTTGCACTAGCCTTGCCTTTTGCTGCACTTGATCAGCTGTGAGCAAGGCTGTCGACCACTCGTAATGAAAATGAATCATACTGGTCAAGTACACGTGGCCCGTCCTTCTCAGAGCACGTCACAACCCTGAGCCTGTTCATCAGAGAGTGACCGGCTGGAATTCAATCAGCCCTATTGCAAGAGTCTGCGGCTGAAACACTTGTACAAAGAGCTGGTTGGGTTCCCCTCCCTCCCGCGCACTGGCTGGTTTACAAGTTATGGGAATGGATTTTCTTCTTCCTTTTGGAGAAACTGTCTGTGCTGCTACTTAGCTGACATCTAGCTGACTCAGGAACAACCGGGGATCATGCCAGTCACTGTCAATTAGCAGCTGAGGTCTGATGGGGCCAGATTCTCATCCTTGATCCTGGGACCGCTCAGTTTTACTCAGCCATACGTTTGCTGACAGATCATCAGTTGATCTGACTTTTTAATGGAGTCACTCTGGCCCAGAATATGAGTCAGGGCTCGGCTTACCGCTCGAGCGCCTGCTTCTGCTATGGAGATGCTGCAGTCTGCATGGCTTGGGCAGAGAATTACCCGGCTGACTCCCCGCGACTGCCTGCCTGGTAGGCAGAGCTCCGTTACAGGTGCCAGCAGCGAGAGATGCATTGATCAGGACGAAAAGCATCTCATGTGGCACCATGCAATGGGCTCCCTGAGCAAGTTAAAAGGGATGCCTGGCCTGCTGTGCTGAGCAATGCCTGTGAAATGCCAAGAGTCTTCCACCCACTGAAGTCCATGAACAGTGAAGACACAAACATCATCTTGCAGGAGCAGGCCTGTGCTTGAAGTTGCTTTTACATTTCCTAGAAGGAAAGGAACCAATGAATTCCTGCTCATCTTACGTGTATTATTTGTCTTCTAGGAGCCGCAGTCATAGACCAGGACCTCAGTGTGCTAGGGGCTGAACAGATGGAACAAAAAGAGAGTCCCTGCCCCAACCAATTTCCAATCTAACTATAAGACAAAGGATGACTGATGGATACAGAGAGAGGGGGATTGGTGAGACAAATTGGTCCCTGTGATAGACAGTAGTCCCAGAGGCCTGGCCATTGTCAAGCTCTTTGTAGACCTCAACACAAAGGAAAGTTTTGGGGAGAGACGGAAAGGAGGCGTGTGGTTCTGTGTTTAAAACCAGAACAGGCTGTCCTAGGCCTGCAGCCTTAAAGAGAGAGCGCGAGAACATGTCTGCGCAGTGGGGTCTAACACAAAGAGCGGTAGGTAAAGGCTTGGCTAGCGGTCAGGCCCGTGCAGGCTGCGAGTGCCGCAGTATCAGGCCCCCCCATTGGGACTCACCTTCTCCCTCGTTGCTTGCAGGGCGAAGCCTCGGGCGTTCCTGCTGGCAGACAGCGATGCAGAGTCCTCCAGCGCCGGCTCGTCGGATGAGGAAGATGTCCTTGCAGCAGAGTCTTCTGGAGCCCCGGGAGAGAGGACCGTCCCTCCTTCTGCGGACAGGTAAATAACAACTAATGATAACGATCCGGAGCTCATCTGTAGCACTTTCCCTCAGCAGATCGCAACCTACTTTAAAAAGGAGCACATGCCCATCGCTCCCATTTTACAGATGGGGAAACTGAGTCACAGAGCGGGTAAGTGACTTGCCCAAGGTCCCCCAGCGAAGCTGTGGCAGAGTCAGGAACAGGACCCAGGTCTCCTGCATCCCAGTCAAACCACCCTCTCTCAGAGGAAGGGCACCAGCTAGGCTGAATAGATGTTCCGATTTTATAGGGACAGTCCCGATATTCAAGGCTTTGTCTTATATCGATGCCTATTCCCTCCCACCCCCACACACTTGCTACCTGGTCACCCTCGCCTCAGCTAGTCCTGCCTAATGGGAGTCATTCAGGATCCCGGCACCGACACCACACGATGAGCACTGGATGGCTGGATCATTGAGTCCATCCATTGTCCTGTGAAGGCACGGCGCCGTCTCTCTGACGAGCGTATTAGGGAAATCTAGAAACAGACGAGTCGTAGGCGCGTGAGAGTCTCACCCCTCCAGCGCCTCCGGCTGGATGGATTTGTGTCCTGGGAGCCACAGAGAAGGGCAGTCTGTTTCTGCTGGGGGAGCGTAACGGTGTCACAGACCGCGGGGAGGTGGGTATTTCTACAGGGACTGAGAGGTGCCCCCAGGATGAACGGGGTGGGGACCAAGCGAGGCGAGGACTGTGCTTAGCCCCGGCCGCTGACTCCCCCCCGCCCTCCTTTCTCAGCCACGGCAGCGGCCACAGCACCAGCCGCAAGATACTGCGCTTTGTGGACAAGATCGCCAAGTCCAGGTGCTTCCAGAAGGCCACCGAAAACGAGTTCATCAAGAAGAAGATCGAGGAGGTGTCCAACATGCCCCTGCTGCTGAGCGTAGAAGTCCAAGAGCTGGCAGGGACGCTGGCCGTGAACATCCCTCCGCCCCCAACCGACCGAATCTGGTAGGAGAGCCCTCGTTCCTCACCACACTGGGACTCAACACGTCCCCGGCTGCCACTTCCCGGTGCTCAGGGGAACACGGGCAGGGCGTTTAGGCCTGATATTTAGGATTAGGGAACTCAACCTGGGCAGGAATCTGCATGGTTCAAGGGATTGGGCCAGACACACAACACTTTTCACATCTAGGTCACGGGTTCAAATCCAGCACCAGTTGGCAGCTAGTGACCGAAACATCTTATGCTGGGAGGGCAGCTCAGTGGGTCTCAGCCCCCCTCCTAAAGGACAGGTGTCCCAAACTGCCAGGGAGACTGCACTCCCCTGTCACCAGACCACACGTGCAGGAGCACAAAGAGTTTGCGGTGTTCTCTGCTTCCTTCTGTCCCCCTCCAGGTATAGCTTCCGAATCCCACCCCAGCTGGAGCTGAAAGTCCACCCGAAGCTGGGTGAGCGGGAAGTCACCTTCATCCACGTCACAGAATGGATTGAGAGAAAGCTACAGCATGAATTCCAGGTACCTGCCCACAGAGCACGGGGACAGAAAGTATGCTTGCACTGGGGATGGAGCAGAACCAAGGATGGGCCCAGCTGGGACCTAAACAATGGAAAGATGGGCCTGCAAAGTCTGGGGCCAGATTTTGCAAACCTCAAGTTTGGCCAGGGCTTAGATTCAGGGTTTTGATTCATTAAAGGACGAAGATAGAATCTGGGCATCTCCAAATTCAGAGATGTTCACACCCAGGTTTTGGTTCAGGCCAATCTGGAGAGAGCCAAAACCAGCCCTGACCTGGGCCTCTTAGAAAAGTTGAGAAACATGGGTTAAACGGATGCTTTTTAGGGGTTTTATTCCAACCACGGAAGGGCTCTGAGCATAGCGGCTCTTGTAGTATTTCTGACCCAGCTGAAACTAGAAGATACTGGCCATCTGGTGAGACAGCTGTGTCTCCAGAGCTGACCAGCCTGATTCTCATCTCAGAGAGATTCAGCCAGTTTCAGCTAAATATCCTAGAGGCATCTCTAAAAGCTGGAAGGTTCGCCCGTCACTAACCGCATGCTTTGAGCTATTCTGTCAGTTGTGTCCCCTTGTTCGATCTGTTATCTATCTGCCTTTGCTTCTTGGGCTTCTGGGCAAAGGCCATCGACAAGTCCTAGTGGAAAGATATGCTGAAAGTTCCCAAAGTTCCCCGCACCGAGGGGGTCTGCTAGGATTTTAGCATCTTCTTATCCGGGTAGGAAGGGCCGAGGTTTAAGAACTTTCCTTATTGCCAGTGGCTTGACTCTAAGAATGGCTGACCACAGCAAGGAAAAGCCACCTCTTCTTGTCTTGTCGTATCTATGGCCACGGCCATTTCCCAAGGACATGGTCAGCACCTAAACACTCATCCACCGTGGGAAACGGGACCTTCTGCTCCCAAAACAGAGGCTTCTGCCCCGTGAGCTAAAGGAGATGCTCCGTTGGGTTACAGCTCTTGTTGGTTGCTAGCCACTAGAGGAAAACACCCTCATCAGCCTGGGGGTGGGGGGTGCTGAGTCCAGCCAGCAGAGCTGCACACATGCATTAGCCACTCCATTGCCCCTCTGCTTATCATAAGCTGCACCCCCAGTTCTAAGCCCCAGTGGGGTGGTAGGAACAGGTACAGTCAGCCCTTCAGTGGCCACCTCCCAGCAGAAACTCTCCGTCCCTGGGAAGGTTTTTTTTTTAATGCCACGTTTTTCTGTTTTGTCCAATTTCCTTTTTTAGAAAATTTTAGTGATGCCAAACATGGATGATCTCCTCATTCCCATCATGCACTCCAGCCTGGAGCCCCAGCCCCCCGGGGAGGGGCCCTTCAAGGACTTTCCAGCGGACAGCGAGAAGCGGCTCTGAAGAATGACCCAATGGCCGGGTCAAGGCACTTCACCGAACCCTGGAGGATTTGCTGAGATGCCCAGCTAACCCGGGCCTGGCGCTGCCAGTTGCCACACAGGAACCAAGACACTCAGTTCATCTTTTCAGCATTCCCCCAGGCCAGCGAAGGAACCTCCTCGTCGAATCTGATGCAGCATGTTAAGAGCAGAAACATACACCAGGGGGAGGCGCGTGTTGGAGTCAGCCAAGCATTCAAAACTCAAGGTAACTCATCCCTCACCACCAGGTTCCTCTGGATTAATACAACTCTCCGGGAATCTTCTGTGCCAGGCAGGGCAGGGACTTGCTCCGCACGGTCTGCTTTACAAAGTGGGGGTGCGGGAACCCCAGGGCAGGAGGTCCGGGAGCCAAGGAACGCGAATCAGATGTTGTGAGCAGAAATAACCCAAGCTTCAAGCATCAGTCTTCCTTATCGCATCGGCCCTGAGCGTCCTTTATATGGGCAGCCAGGTCTGCCGGGAAAACGGCAGACAGGAAATGAACTGAGACACACACAAACCCACATTGCCCTGACAAGCGTTTTATTGTCCTCTGAGTCTCACCGCTACCTGATGGCATCCACGCAGATCATGCTGCGAACCCTGCTGGGCCGGCGCGGGCATCTGTGCACGCGTGAGAGAGAGAGAGAGAAGCGAATCTGGGTGTCAGTGACAGGCTGCTTTGTATCTGCGTCTGGACACATACCAGTCAGGTTACATGGCCCGGGGCCCAGGTACAGCCAGCCCTAAGAGGCAGGCATGATGGTCCCTGCCCTGACAGCCCCCAGCCTCGGGGAGAGGAGGAACACGTGCACATCAGCCTGGGGAGAAGCACAGAGGCGGCACAGCCCCGGCGCCTGGCCTGTCACCAGGCGTTAGCAGAATGAGGAGTGTGGGGTTGAGAGTAACCAGGCAGCAGCCACGCGGGGAGGTGCTGAAATGGTCGTGTGTTGAAATCCACTGACTGTTTCGGGGGGGGGGGGCGCAGTTGGGGGTAGAGGGTCGGGCCATGAGGGGTGGGCAGGGAGGGAGGGGGGCAAGCGCTCGGTCGGTCAGGGAAGGGGGAGGGCAGGACCCGTGAGGCCTCAGAGGGAGAGCCCTTTGTAGTCTGAAAAGGAGGCAGCCCTGTCAGTTGCCCAGGGTCAGCCCGTCCTGAGCTGGTGCCCTCAGCCCAGCCAGTGCCCCCTGCTCCTGGGGAAGACAGGCGGCCACGGGAACGCGTGGGCACGAGGCCGTGGGGGCGTCAGGGCTCGCGGCTGCACCTCTCGTGGGTCAGAAGCAGGGGAGGAGACAGCAGCAGCCCTCTTCCCGCAGCCCGGGCCCTGGGGAGCCCCGCCGTGGGGGAATGGCGTGAGGTGGGGATCGGGGGAGCCGGTGGAGCGGAGACCTGAGAGAGATCAAGTGGTGCCCGTCAAGCTTCGCAGTGCGCCAGCCACGTGAGAGCACTGCCGGGCACTAAGGGGTGAACTTCTCCCAGCACAGCTTCCCTTGGCCTGCCCTTGTCCTCACTGATGCTCATAGACGTTGTGCCCCAACTCCAGCCTGCCCCAGGAGTCACCCCGGATGGGGGCATTAGCCGAAGAAGCCTGGGCTCCGTTGGTATTGAAACCCCTTTGCACGAGGCCTGCGCCCACGGACGCTGGTTTCCTCTGCCTGGCGGCGAACGAGGAACAGACAAGTTGCCCCACCATTTCCTACCGGCATTTTATTTTGCTCCCTGCTCCCTCGTTGCCTGGTTTACAACGTCTCAGCACACGCCGCGTTTCAGGAGAGACGCAGCTCGGCCGCCGGGTATGCCACAAGCATCTGAAAACACCAAGAGGACCAGCCGACGGAAGGGAAGGCGCCCGTCTAGACTAGAGCATGAGGCATGAAGTGGGACCATTTTATCCTCCAGGCAATAAAAGTAACAGATTCTGTCAAGTAACATTAACACAAAGGGCTTTGCAGACCTCGTGGGTGAGGAAGAGAAGAGCAGGACTGAAGCAATAAAGGTTTGCATTCATCCACCAGGCGTTCCGGCTGAGATGTGCTTGTTGTTATCTTCCAGTTATCCTGTATTTATGGTGCTTTTCAATGTGGCTTTTCTTTCAAACCACTCACTAAAGATCAGGCTGGAGACACCGCTATGGCCAGATCTTCAGCTGCTGTGAATCACTATAGCTAGTCTGACTTCAGTGGCTTCCCTGAATCACACTAGCTAGGATCTGGCTTCTGGTTTTACTTAATTATGAGATTCCAGGGCTTGCGAACATAGAGATGTTTGAACATGAAAATGTCCTTTGCCATCAACCCCCCCGCCCCCCATAAATACGCACACACCCTGTGCCCCGTACACCTTCCCATTGTAATATTTAGCTCACTGACTCTGATCCAGACACCAAACCACCCAAACTTTGTGATACTTGGGATTCTGATCTGAATCTCAACTTCAGGGAGAATAATGAACCAAGCTCCTTTCTTGTTCTCTGCTAATTTTGTTCTGTTCTAACCAAGGGTTCTGTAACGCTTGATGACAGGTGATTACGCTCCCACTCAAGCACGTGAGCACAAATCACTTTAGATGAGTCCTGCATGAAAGGGAAATTTGCGCATCTCTCTCACCTTCCCAATCAGTACCAGTGGGAGCTGCTCCCTCTTTCTACAATCGGCACAATCCTGAGCCCCTTCTAACTGCCCCGTCTCCCCATTTGTACAATGGAAGCTTCCCCCCGCCTTGGAGATCCCGGGATCCATAGAACCATGGGGTCAGACGGGGACCGCAAGGGTCATCCAGTCTAACCCCTGCTAAGATGCAGGATTTGTTGGGTCTAAACCACTCAAGACAGATGGTTATTCAGCCTCCTTTTGAAACCTTCCAGGGAAGGAGTTTCCACAACCTCCCGAAGCAGTCTGCTCCATTGTCCTACTGGTCTTACAGTTAGGAAGCTTTTCCTGAGATTCAGGCTAAATCCGCTATGCTGTAATTTGAACCCACTGCCTCTTGTCTTGCCTTCTCTGGCAAGGGAGAACAACTTTTCTCCACCTTTTTTATGGCAGCCTTTCAGGTTTCTGAAGCTACCTTCCCCCCTTAATCTCCTCTTTTCCAAACTAAACATACCAAGCTCCTGCAGCCTTTGGTCACACGGCTTTACATTCCATGCCTTTGATCGTCTTTGTCACTCACCTCTGGATCCTTTCCAGTTTCTCCACATCCTTTCTATACATTGGTGACCTCCTGCTGAGGCCTAGCCAGTGCCGAGTGATGCTGGGCAAGCGTGTTACTAGCCTCCACAGAGCATCTGTAGCGGGGAAGAGGTAGGAATGTCTCACTCTCCACTCCTGCTCTCAAGAAAAAGAAGGAAATTCATCTTCCAGAAGTTTTAACTTCCAGGAAAAAGTGTCTCCTCCTTGTTGGAACCGTTTTTCTGGAAGTTGAAGCAAGATAAATTTAGACTGGAAATAAGATGTACATTTTTAAGAGTGAGGGTAATTAATCATTGAATAACTTACCGAGGGTCGTGGGGGATTCTCCACTGCTGGCAATTTGTAGATCGAGATCCGATGTTTTTCTAAAAGGTCTACTCTAGGGGTGATTTTGAGAAAGTTCTCGGGCCTGTGTTGTGCAGGAGATCAGACTAGATGATCTCAATGGTCCCTTCAGGCCTTGTAACGTGTGAATCTACAGCCCACTGAAGTTGCAAGAAACGTACTTGCTTCCACCCAGGCTGAATTTTGTCCCCGGTCACATACAGACACAAAGCCATGGTGCATATTATTATGCTGAGCCAAATTCTGTTCTGCGACACATCAGTGTAAACCTGGAGTAGCTCCAGTGCAGTCAGTGGAGTCACTCCGGATTCATACAGCAGTGCAGCCAGAAGCAGACCCCGTGAGTGATACTAGCGAATCAGGCAGAGTAAAAATCCATTCCAATAGTCTTGTCTGACCCTTCCATCCTCCTGGCCTTGGAATCTATGAGAGATGTAACCAAAACGAGGCAGGGGAGAATCCGCCCTGCTGACATGCCCAGGTTTTCCAGGCCTTACAGGATTCAACTGAGCCAGCTCTTTTTCCCTCCCCCTCTCCTGGAATAGATGCCAGCCAATGGGGCCTTGATCACACAGGGATTTCTCTGGGGCACTGAGGAGGAAGAGGAAGCCTGGTCAGCCGAGCTCTAGTCTCACCTGGGAGTGAAAAAGCAAAGGCAGCATGTCAGTTGCAGATAAAATTCCCCAGCGGGGTGCACCCGGCAGAGCAAGCGTGCATCTGACATGCCTCTTCTGCAGCTTTCAGGAGGATTCCTCCCCCTCCGGGCTGTGCCCAGCATGGCAGGAAGGATGGGAGAATTGGTGACCTGAGGGCAGACTGAGCCCAATCGTCCCTCCATGGAAGGCGATAACAAAACTCCCACTGACTTTAAAAAGAGGCCGGATCAGGCGTCTGTTAGCTAACGAATCCCAGAGCTGGTTTATTACGCCCACCTAAACCGGTCCTGCGTGGAGCTGCGCAGTCGCCTAGTTTCTGGGAACAGCCAGATGTAAATGGCCGGAACCAGGGGATGTTCCTGAGTCAACAGCAGACCCCTGAACAGCTCAGCTATGAAAAGGCATCTCCAGGTATCACAGTCTCCCTGGGCCCTTTCCCCCATGACTGTCCTCTCAGCAGCCCTGTTGATATCAATACTTGGGGTGGAGTCTCTGGGGTTGTCACCGAAAACAGAGGCTAGTCTAAGCTTATTAATAACGGCACCAAAAGAAAGACAATGGCTTAGGCTTGGTTTGAAGTCCCTTTATTGGAGGTGCCTGGCTAAGGTGGCCGTGTGTATTTCAATCCCCTACAATTCTTCCTGGGATTCTGGCTTCTCCTTCATTAGGTGTTTCTTCTGGGGGCCCTAAAACACAAGTGAAATGGTGAAAATAAGAGATCCCATCGCCATCAGCTGACGAGTGCAAGATCCACATTACAAGCTGTTCCCAAGCATTGTCTAGAGAGGCAGTAGGTGAGCTGGATGCTGTGGAATTTCTATTCAGATGTGACCCCTTTGCACTGGACAAGGCTTGCAACACTAGCTGTTAATTTCTATTCCTTGGCTGCTAACGCTCAGCTCTCCTCCAGAACAGCAGAAGATGTCTAGCTGTTGTCCCTACACACCCTCCTAAACCTTGAGGAATGGGAGTAATGAATTCCCTGCCCCTAAATAAGCAGTATGCTTAGCTGGGCAACATGGAAAGCTGGCCTGTGTGCTTCAGTGACTGCTTTGCTACTGAGCCCGGCAAGCTGGCCTGGGGTCAGTGGGAAGATTGAGTGGTAAAGTAATCATATTGATTATTACTATTATAGCACCATGTCTGTGACCTGACAGATGAGGTTGTGTCAGGAGAGCTTCCTATACAAGCCCCTGTTTAAGGATGTTGCATATGACAACTCATTCTGAGCTGAATTTTGGAGTAGAAGGGATTTCTGGTTTGGGTTACATCAAGAGGATAGATCCTCAACTGGTTAAATCAGTGGAGTCAATGGAGTTACACCGATTTACACCATCTGAAGATGGGGTCCCAGCTCTTCTAGTTCACAAGAGTGGGAAGAAATGGTGGTTGTGCTTTGTAGTGTTATTGTTTTGCTTCTGCCCAGCTACGTATTACTGCATTAATTTAAAATGTGGGGAAGGTTCTGGATGCTCACCCCACAACAGGACAAGTTCCCTTACTTTAAGATAACAAGCTTAATACAGTAGCCTCCCTGTGGCCACTTAGGACTTAATCAATGTCACCGTGCTGCCACTCAGGACTGGCCACTCAGGACTTCCTGGCGACAGCAGGGACAGAACTCACATCTTCCTGCTCCAAAAGTATAGCCTCCAAGCACACGATCTAAAGGAGAATCTCCAGCCTAGGTGGGCTAGAATCCACAGCCCTATGCATTATCCTCCAGCCATCCTGAGAGTGGCACGAAGGGGTTTCACAGCCAGTCCTTCTTACCTGGAGCGACGTTAAACGCACGTGAAACTGACTAATAGTCAATCGGCCAGATCCAAACTGGGTTAAACCACTGAAGTCAGTGAACCCATGCTGATTCATGCTGGCTGAGGAGCCGGTCCACTTAGTGTCTAGTAAATTTCACTTGCAGATCAATACCACAGCACAACAGCGTGGGGAGTGGGCTGCAAACACTAGAAGGGAACATCTGTCTGGTTTCTGTTTAAAAACCTGTTTCCCCTGGAATTTTTAAAAAGTATGTGATTTGGGTATTTCAAAGCTTATGTACACAAAATCCCAACCATGTGGCCCAATTGGACCTGACCTTTTCCCTTTTAAAACATTAAAGGTTAAGGCAATCCAACCAAATCAAAGAAATCCACAATGAGGAGTGAATGGCACCATATGTCCAACAAGATGTTGCCAATTTAGCGGTTTGTTGAATGCATCCCTTTTCGAGTGAGAGCTGGTTGACCATATGGTACATTATTTGCTGGCTTGTCTGACTCTCACAACCACCATGTTCCCCCTTGAGCATCATTTCTGGTGGCCGAACTGCCTTTTATGCAAGACACTCCTGTTCATTCATTTGGTGGTATTTATTTCCTGGGTCAGGTCCTCAGCTCGTGTTAATTGGCATAGCTCCTTTGAAATCGATGGTGCTAGATTAATTCACAGCAGCCGATAACCTGGCCCTGTGACTGTAAAGCCAGCAGAGAATGAACTCACCATGAAAGCTCTCTTCTCTTGAGCAGTCTGGAAGCAGCCATGGCCAAACTTGGAAGTGGTATCAATGAACTTCAGTTCGATGGTTTCCAGAGCCCGACGGCTGCTGTGCACCAAAAGGGACTGGAGAGGAAAAGTCACAACACATTAGGCTTATGTTTAACCAGAGATAAGAAAGCATGCTTTGATGTGGGTGGAGTTAAGACATTTCATGCACGTCCATTAGCCAATCACTGTAGCAGCAATGGTTTCCTCCGAGAGACACCCAGAGCAGCGTGACTGAGGCCTTGTCTACACTAGCACTTATGCCGGCGAAACTTTTGTCGCTCAGGGGTGTGAAAAAACACCCCCCTTGAGTGACATAAGTTTTGCTGGCATAAGCACTTGTGTGAACAGCGCGATGTGTCTCCAACCAACATAGCTACCACTACTCGTTTAGGTGGTTTTATGATGTCAGTGGGAGAGCTCTCTCCCGTGGACATAACGTGGCTACACAAGCGCTTATGCCAGCAAAACTCATGTCGCTCAGGGGGGTTTTTTTTTCACCACCCTGAATGACAAAAGTTTTGTCGGCATAAGTGTACACAAGGCCTAAGTGCCACTGCCTCTCCCGTAGGAACTGAAACGAAGAGCCAGCTAGCTTAGCAATCTGCCTCATTCATGATCTGTGTTGTGGCCAAGTTTTCATTTCCCTGCCCCATGGACAATGACCTCCACGGTGAAGTCCTGTTTATAATTCCAGCAGCAGAGTGTGTCAGCTTATGCAAGGACCGCTTCCAACTAACGGCCAAACTGTTCCTAGGGGAGAGAAGACTGGCTGATCTGAAACTGAAAACACCGTGTCAGCGAGAATGGCCTGGCAACACTGTTCAACCTCTCCGGGAAACGGCCCCCTGGAAAATCACTACGTGACTCACAAAGTCAGCTCCTTCCTTACGTGTGCACAGCTTCAGCACTTGCTTTCGGGGGCACTTACCTTTCTGAGCGTGAGCACGCGTTTCTTCGTGCCCATGACACAGCCCTTCAGCATGATGAAATCATTGTTGACTGCACCGTAGTGAGGAAACCCACCCTGTGAGAAAAGGCAAAGGACAGGACTGCAGTGGTGATGTGTGTGGCTAGCAGAGATGCATCAGCAAGTGACGTTTTCTAAAGCAAAGCGGGGTATTTATTATTTAGTTATTATTAATAATACTAAAAATAAATATGCACTCGTCATACACAGCGCAGCCCACCCATGAGGTCTATAAATTCTATCATCCTCATTTTACACTTGGGGAAATTGTCAGAGAGGATAGAGCTGGCTGCAATTTTTTGTTCAAAACTTTTTTTTTTCCTAAATGGGAAACTGAATTTTTGTCAAAACTGAAATTTCCAATTTTGATGAGATTTTCTGGATTTTTGCTGAAAAACCAAAAGCCTGTGGGCCAAAAAACGCCAGCTGAAAACAATTTGTTGTTGCTGTTGTTGATTTGGGTGTGGAAAGCAAAAATTTTGCTGCTCTTGGTTGCTAAAAACAAAACAAAAAGGGAAGAAAATCAAAATGTTCTGTGGCCAGAAAAAACATTTTGAACCTTAAGTGACTTGCCCCAGGCCTCTCAGGTCAGTGGCAAAGTCAGGAACAGAAGGCAGGAGTCCCAGCTTCAGACCCTACACTTCCTATTTCTTTAGCTCTTTTACCAGCGGCGTGATCATCTTCTCGGTGACGTCGTAGTTCGTCGAGGCGTTGTTCTTCACTACTTTGCCATCTTCTATGTGGAGCCCGCGGCCGATACGGTAAATCTGGGTGGGAGCCCGGGTGAAATGGAATGAATAGCTTGAAGCCACAGTTACAAACAAGGCTTCACAAACTGAGCACAAAGTATAGCAGTGCTGGGTTGGGATAAGACTCATGGGCTCATCCCAAATGTCTTCAGCAGGCAATGGGTAGAGTGTATCCCCACCCACTGGCACAGATCACCGGGGACAGAGGCACATGCCTTATGTGTGTCTGGACAGTGCCTAGCACAATGGAGTCCTGGTCGGGCTCCTAGGTGTTGTGGTAATACAAATGACAATAATAACAGTGCCAAACAAAGCCCTACATTCCCTCCTGCCCTGAAATAACATGCATGACAGAGAGATGGCTCAGGACAGGACAGGAAAGGGAAAAGGGCTCAAAAGAAGGAGAAGCTGCACTAGACCCAAGGGAGGCGTCGCGTCGGTGCTGTACCTTCTTGTTGAGCTCCGTGCGATGGTGGTAGCCCTTCTGGCCAGCCCGGGCAATGGAGTAGCCCACCCGGGCTGGATGCCAGGCTCCAATGCAGGCGACTTTGCGTAAGCCTTTGTGGGTTTTCCTTGGGAGCTTTTTGGCATGCCACCGGCTAGTCACCCCTAGGAAAGCAGGGCAGGATGATGCTGTCAGAGCAGCGGGCGGGAGGGCAGGGATGTGCTTCAGAGTCAAAGATCAGGGGGAGCGTCTGTGGGGGTTTGTCTTATGTTGCACCTCAAGTGTTGGACAGAGCAAACAGCCGTTCTCAGAATCGAGGGCCAAGGGCAGAACCGTACGTGCTTTCCATTACAGTGACTGGACTTCGGTGTGTCCCCCACACGCGTACACGCACACGCATGCGTGCACACACTGCTTTTGTCAGCATCAAAATGGTTTTCTGTTCTTATTTGGTTTGCTTCAGATTTCGGCAGCTCAAGTGCCCTTAGGGCTCCCACGAGAACTACGCCTGTGACTAATGACGGGGCATTTTGAACCAGGCAAATGGAGCCAACACAGACACACGGGTATAAACCCAGCGACTCTTTGGTGTCGCTCGTCAAACGAGTTGGAGGGTTCTCAGCCTGGCTGCTGCTCAGGATGCCCACCATGACTGGCACTAACTGTCCCCACTGTTGGTAGTTCTCAGCCGTGAGGCCGAGGGTGAAATGAGGGAACAGGAAATGAACCCCCCCTCTTGTCCTCCGGCAGAGGACCCCTCGGGACATTGGAAGGCTGCAGGGTGTGGGGAAGCTTGCACTACCACTGCCTCTCCTGTACTTGCTCTGGGGAAAAACATTTCACCGACACTAAAAACAATGTTTTAAAGAAATGTACACTAAAACCAAACTGGAGTCTGTTCTGCTGTGGATGTCAGACAAGGGGAAGCCTCTATGAATCATCATTAATTATTCCCAATGATGCATGGATTCTTCACTGTGTCTAACTGTTAATTATTAACTACTAATTAGATGAGGTGAAGAAGCCAGGCCTTGACAATGACAGATTAGCGAATCATTACGATTAATAATAATATTAAGTCCTCAGCAGTCATATGGCTTTTTCTTCCATAGATCTTGAATCACTTGACATGTGCTATCAGTGTCACTATCCCCTTTCACAGATGGAGAAACTGAGGCCCAGAGATGGCAAGTGACTGGCTCAGGGGCATAGAGAGAGTCGGTGTCAGCACTGGGATTATTACTCAGATCTCCTGACCCCCAGTCCTGTGCTCACTCCACTAAAAATGGCACTCCCACGAGCATCAAGTAATGTGCAAGCATCCCTCTCCTCGTCCGCCCCAGAGGATCCATGCCAAGCCCCATGGCAAAGGACCCGCCTCCCCGTACCTTTCATCCCGCGCCCCTTGGTCACCCCGATGACGTCGATCGTTTCGTTCTGGCTGAAGACCGTGTGCACCGAGACCTGCTTCTCCAGCTTCTCATGAGCCCAGTCCACCTTGTCGGCCACCGTTCCGCCATTCAGCTGGATCTCCATCATGTGGGCCTTCTTCTGATGCAGTGGGAGCAGCTTCATCTGCATTGGGCGACGAGGGCAAAAATGACCCCCCCACACTCTGTGGGTGCTAATCTTGCCAGCTGAGATACTGTTTCACACTTAACTGGATCCCCAGAGGCCAAAACCCTCAGACACGTGACACGTGCACTGACTAAGCACGGGGTGGCTAGGAAAAAAATGCTGCCCGCCCTTTCTGGGACTAGCTGGGCACTGGCAAATGGAAGCCGGGCTCTGCTAACAACAAGCCTTTATTCTGGAGTACTGCAGATAGTCCCTGAGCCCCAGGGTTTGGGGGGTGGATTTGAACAGGAGCTGATCTGTGGGGACGGCGTGTGTCGCTGAAGCTCACCAGCTGCGCAGCGGCAGCATGGATACAGACCAGGCTGCTCAGGGACCAATCCTCCAACCCTTCCTCACATGGGCTGTCTCACTGTCTCCAGTGCTGCACGGGCAGTAGATCGGGGGCTAGTCCAGCAGCATTTTGTGTTATTGGCCTGCATTTCCAGCTGATTACTCTGCACCACAGGCAGCCTTCTCCTCTTCCCAGCCTCAGCAGCACTTCCCCACCCCGCCCGTGCGGCTGAGATCGCTGCAGACCCACACGTAGCCACGGCGGTGATGTGACCAGCTCCCCCGTGTTCCCCAAGAGGGTCCCATCCTCCGGCGGTGCATCGCATTGCCTCCCAGCGACCTCACATGGTGTTCCATCCCACATTTCAAAATCAGCTGGTGGTGACGGCTGATGTAAAGCTCTCTCTGTGCTGGTAAAAGTCCTCCCCTCGGCGTCTCCAGCTGTTCCCTTAGTTGGGAGCACACCCCACTTTCCCAGCCATCCCCTGCCTTGATTCACTGGGGGTTATTAGAGAAGCCCCGGATGACAGTAAGGATTGGGTGGTATTTCCCAGAGACCAAAGGGGCTATTTTAAAATAAAAGTTGGTTGGAAAAAAAAGTTTGCCAGATCCCGATGGATTCCCCTGCTCTCATCACACAAATACCCTTCCATTTCACATTGCTTTGCAGGCCATCATGCAATTAATCACTCTAAGATGGGAGGGAAGAACTCAGCTCTCTGACCAGTATGTGGGGGGTTTCAACAAAGGCTGGGTGTTCCAGCATGCAGTGGGATAGTTTTATTCACTCTGAGGGAGGGAGAGCTAATGTTAAGAGGGAGCTGTGGTAGCCAGGACATGTCTGCTCCTCCTCAGTGCTTCAGGGGTTAAAGAGAAGCAGTGAAATGCAAACCACCGGTCCCATCCCATCACAGAGGATTCGCTGAGGGCTTTAAAACTTTACCCGGAAGGGATGTGATTCTGTCCCTTTAAGCCAGAGTGAAACTGCCTTTTGCTCCGTCTCCTCCTCATCTTCACCTTGTGATTATTCATTGCTAACTACTGTAGACTATGAAATTCAGGCTGGGCTGGGCCTACTTATAAAATTAAGCTACCAAATATTATCAATGAGATGCATATTGCAAAAGTCTGGCAGTGGCTGGAAATCTTTTTTGAAAAGAAGAGGTTGCTTCTTATTGCATCACGCCTGTGCTGTTTTTCTTCTTTCAGCATGTCTGGTATTTCGTCAGGGTAATTGCCGTTCCAATAATTAATGGCTGCTCTTGACTGACCAGTCCCCCTAATGAAATTATCTTCTGAAATTAACTCATCTGTACCTCAGCAGCTCCGTGTCTTTCAAGGATACTTTATGATCCTGTCTTCTGAGGTGGGCTTGAGCAGGTACTATTCAATTTTCATCTCAGCAAAGCCCAACCTGCCTTTGTGAGGAAAGGGTGGAACTTTGTGACAAACAAGTGCTGACGTGTTGACTAAACAAAATCCAGGCAGCTATCACCTTCTGAACTGAGCAAACACATGTCGGTCTTTCCCCTGTTGTTTTTGGTTTGGGATTTCCTTTGCTCTCCCATGCAATTACCAAAAATGCTTTGAGAACACTAAATTTAGGAGTATAAAGACGGAAGCAATCCCATCCCACTAGCATGCCTGAGAAGTCCTGCAGACACAGAACTGTCATCTCGCCCAGCTTTCTTCTGAGACTACGGATCCAAGCTCTCGGAGGAGCTGTCAAGAATTGAAACTACCCCCTCTTGCCTGCATTTTGCAGTTACTGTGTGCTGCTGGACTTTTGGTTTGGAGGCTCATTTTATAAGTGCACTAATTATAGCCTTTCTGTCATTAGCGCACTAATATCAGATCCCAGTTGCTCAGGTAACAGCTACCACGAGGTCCTCCCGCTACCGGCCAGGCACAGGCCTCTTCTTGGCTGCTACAACCCAGGCCCATCAGTGCCACATGGCCAGACACGTGCACAAGGTTAGAACTGCTGCACTGAGCTGATGGGCCTGGACTAGCCCAGAGAGAGGACTCTGAGCCCTCGGGTCAGCCCAGATCCTCCTGGGCTCTGAGGGAACTGAGAGTTCTCTGAGGATCCAAATTCAAATGGCCCCTGAGTATCCAGCAGCTCTGGCACCTGGCAAGCCCTTCCCTGTGGCCAGGCTCTCAGGTTATTTTTACTCCATCACCTGACACCAGCTGCTAATTTGAGATGAGCTCCTCCTTGGGTCTTTTGCCCCTGCAGGGAGCCAGCGTTGCACCATTCACAGAGGGGCTCAGGAGCAATGTCCGCTCCCTCCCGATGAGCCTGCGTGTGGCTCTGGCGCTGCCAGTTGCGAGCCGTGTGACTGCTCCAGGGTCCCGAGCAGCAGCAAGGAGATGGAAAACCCCAGGCCAAACCCTTCCCCAGCAGTGGGGATGTCCGGGCCAGGTTCCTGGGCGAATCCCAGTACAGAGACTTCCTTCATGCCTGCTGGATTCCCCCCTGCACTTGCAAATGGACTAGGTTGGTCTTTGGTAAGTGGCTGCAACAGTCAGCACGCACCTCCTACAGCGTGCGCATGCTGCATCCCCAGCACCCACTACCTGCCTTCCACTCCAATCCCCCCACCAGGGACAAGACCCTCCATTCCCCCCCAGGGATGAGAAGTACCCCGATTCTCACTTGTTCCCAGCTTCCAAGCCCTTGCCCCACTCAAACGGGCTGTTGGGATCAAGCCCCATGCCCGGTGTGAAGATCTGACCTGAGTGTGGACGATGACTCGGATGATCTTGCAGTACTTCTTCATGGCCGCAAAATCCTTCTCTAGCTGTTTCTTCCCGTCCTGGTCCTGCCATTTTTTGCAGTACTTGGTGAAGGCCTTCTTCTTGCTCTTGTGCCTAAAGACAGAAGCCTTTTAATTATGCTGGACTGCAATAATGAAGCACAGAATCTTAGCAACACAATACACCATGTGTGACAAGGTTGCTTAAGGCATTCTATTGGAAGTGTAATGCAACCATGGCTCATTGCACCAAGCTGAGGTGAGCAAATGCAATACACACCAGACCATTAAAGGTTGCTCGGAAGAGGAAATGGACACCAACGGGCCAATAGAACTTGCAGTTCTGGCAGCTTTTTGTATAGAGAATCCAGTTCACTCCCATTGATTTGCTCACTTAGTGAAGTCAAAATACAACAGCAAAAACAGAGCTAAATGGAAAAGGGATAAAACCATTTCACTGGTAAAGATCAAGGAAATTTTAGGGGTCAGATTTGAAGGCATGTCTACATAGCCATTAAAGCCATAAGTTTTCTCAATTATAAAGACTCAAGCTATCACTTTCCGCACTGCCGTGCCAAGATTTGGGGAGCCAATCTCTCCAATGGTGCGTCAGGGCCACAGGCTAGATTCTGCTTTAATTTACACCCACATAAAACTGGAATTACTCTATTGACGTCAATGGAGTTACTTTGGGGAACCAATTACAATGGTGCTCAGAACCTGGCCCCACCGACAAAATGTATAATTAACCTGTGGAACTCACTGCCACATGACAGAGACAAATAACATAGTACAATTATTGAAAGAATCAGAAATTTGTGTGCACACATGCTTATTCACAATAGCCAAAACTGGTGGATAGCACAGTTGTGCTACAATTAAACAGCTGCTGCATTTCACCCCAGAGGCGGCTGCTGAGGGCTGAAGGATTCCAATGCGGAAACATTATGGAGAGCCTTTTCTTGAGGGGGAAAAGGCATTCTAGAAAGGCAACGCTGTTACGATTGCCAGTATCCCCATGCACCGAGAGAGCCTTACCAGTTCTTGTAGAAGCGGCGTCTGCATTCATCACTGAGGTGCTCAGCAAAAATGGTCTTGAAATTTCTCAGGCCCCTGGGTGTGTCTATGTATCCCACAATGCCAACCACTACCACAGGGGGTGTCTCCACTATAGTGACTGCTTCCACCTCTTCTCTTTTGGAAACCTCTGAAATCAAAAGGTGTAGCAGTGAATCCACGGGAGTTGACTGTGCTCCTGTGTTCAGCATCTCATAGGATCACATTCTTTCAGGGGAGCCAGTAATTCTCTATTAATTAGATCCCTGTATTCATGATGGCCAATGCACCTTCAACTACATCCTGTCCCATCAGAGGGCAGCTGTAAATTGGTGTTTCCACCTTTTACAAAGGCAAACTAACATAGAGCAGATGAGGGTGGCAGCTGGAGGCAAATTACCTTTGTCTACTGTCCAGAAAGCAACAGTTCACACCTTCTCCACCTCAACCCTGGGACCCACTGCAAAGTACGAGGGAAGTTATCCCGCCATGGGCCGTTCGCTGCTCGGCTTGTCTGCCAGCAGGGAGCTAACTAATACCAGCTGTGCTGGTGACCTTTTGATATAAATCCTTGTTTTCTAGGAATTGCACTAAGAACTTGTAAACAGCTGTCAGATGATTTCTGGGCATTGGGGACCTAGCCTTGATTTGAAATGGCAGTTTAGAGATGAAGGGCTCCATAACCCATTTCCAATCCCCATGAGTTATCCATCCCAGCCGGCCATAAGAGACTTTTCCCTCTATTCGTTCCTGGACTCAACCTAGCTGATTCAATCAAAGCCTCTTACTCAGTCCTGGCCTGTGAACTTCTCGTAAGATGTGCGTCATGCCAGCTTTGTAACCCAGAAAGGCTGTCAGGTGGATTGGCTTGCTGGGATCATCCTTGGGCCAGGTCTTCACTTTCCCTCGGTGACGACGGCTTCTCTTATGAGGGAGGAAGCCCAGGTGGCCATGCCTGGGAGCCGAAAACTTGCGATGGGACTGGGGGAAGGCAAGAAACAAAAAGGATTCAGTTTTACCTTCAAACCCAGAAGGCTATGGGTCTGATCCAGTGCTGACTGAAGACAACGGGGATCTTTGAACTTCAGCATGTGTTGGATAGTAGATTACAGATTTTGGGACAGCAGCTTGTTGCCTCAGGGCCCATCTTCTACATGATATTTAAAAATAAAAATGGAATTATATGAATTACAAAGGCCATTATGTATCTCACCGATGGATGGATCTCAAAGTCTTCTCAGACCTGAGACAGGAAATTCACAAATTACTTTTTCCATCATTTCCAGTAACTGAGCTAAAGACCTCCCTCGGTTACAGGACAGATTTTCAATTTATAAATGCAGTCCCCATCCGTTGCATCAAAGTATTCAAGTCTCTTTGGAAACGGCTTACTGGGATTTGCTAAATAAAACACCTGGACTATAATTGTCCTTCTTTCTGCTACAAGAAGCGCAATGTTTTCCAGATTTGCCCCACTTTGGTGTCCATTATTATTCTTAATTTGTGTCATGGGCACGGCCACACCTTGAGGGGCCAGCCAGGGTTTGTACGGCATTGCATTTCGTGCTGCATAAACTCCGAGCGAAAGCTAGGCCCTGCCTTGATATCCTTACATGCTCGTCCAGATAAATCACAACCAATGGGGGTAACTAACAATCGGAAGAAACGGGAGAGGGTGGACAAAGGAAACCATCATAAGAACATGCACCTATGCAGGCCTAATATGCGCTTTTGAAAGCAAATTATGAGACTTAAATAGAAAAGTCACAATCGTGAACTCGAGATGAGCACAGCAAACCACCAGCACCACCTTTGGAGGAAGTTGGACAAATTCTTATCATAGCAGCGTAAAGTCAAGGTTAAGGGAATCAGCCCAGCAGCAAAGGGACAAGTTTACACTCACTAGAACTCCCTCTTGTTTATTCAGTAATTCCAGTACCAGGTTTACCTTTCTCCTAAGCTTATTTTTGAACCCAAAGTGGAACTGATTGTTGATTTCAAGCCAGTTTCAAATGTGCTAGTTTAATCTGCCGAATGAATATCTCAAACGCATTAAGTGTTCCAACCCCCAGCTACAAAATAGTAACACGGAACGTTACAGACCATGGGGCGTCTTCAGCACAGGTCAGTGGCACAACGAGGCAGTCACCAAGTGCTTCTACGGTCTAATACCTAAGATGTTTATCAGTCTGAAGACACAAATTTAGCTGCTGGCTTCATTCAATGCTATATTCATTTCATACTCAGCAAATCTGCCAGGGTCTGATTCTAACAACAGTTGTGATGTGATAAAGGTCAAATGCCAGTGTCTCAATTTACCACAGAAACAAATTGAATATGAACAGAGTGAATTACAAGTGCTATCTACAGCGCAACATACGGGGACAAAATTCTGCCCTCACTTCCAACTAGGCAACCCCGTCACTTTCAACTAGATTACTATATTCCTCATTAACTACCTCCAGTGTTTTTTCTCAGGTATACTTCCTGTGCTGGTGACTCTCCAAGGGCAGGAGCCTAGGCTGGATATTCTCAAAGGGTATGTTAGGATTGCTTTGTAACCCCAGGGCAGCAAAGAATTCCCCTCCTCTGAGTAGTGTGATTTCCCGTATTTAGTAGCACTCTATTTAGAACTACCACTAAAGGGCAGTCAAAATATTCTGTGTATATATTGCTACTTAATCCTGAGCTCCTAAGTCATACCTGGTCCTGCAATGAGCTCCATGCAGGTGGATCCTGAGCCCATGCAGAACTCATCACAGGACTGCGGGTTTCAATTTGTACTCAGGCCAAACTCATTGATTTCACGGAGTATAGACAGAATAAGAATCTCAGGGTGCCTCCCCCAACACTGTGCTCTGTCTCCTGTGCTTTGTTCAACCCAAATGACGAGGGCTTTCACCATTCCACTTAGAGAGACTATTCCACACAATCCAACAGATCTCATGGAGAGGAAGCTTTTTCTGATACCTCTTTAGCCCTTTCACTGTGCAACACTGACAGTCTCTATTCAGCAATAGTAGCATTTCCTTAAGTGGTATTTCATTAGATGTATCCAGAGAGGACGTAACAGGTGCATTGCACAGCATTGGTGGTGTGCTTTAACTCAAGTAACTAACTGTGTAGTAAGAAAGAGGTTAAAATCTATTAGTAAAATATAATTTAATAGCCCTCCTTTGTTTTTACTCATTTTAGTTACTTGGGATCGGGTTAGTCCTTTAGTTCAAGTCTTCCATGGCCACAACGTCCTGCTTATCCAGAGAGTAATGGGATTTGACAGGCCACGTAAGAGTTAATATTGTTAGCCAGCTCTATGAAAATCAGGGTTGTCTTGATTTTCAAATATTTTCCCAGGATCCACCCCCCCCGCAAAAAGCAGCTCGCAGAATTCTCCAAAATATCCCATCCTTGAGTAGAAGTGGGGCAGCCGGGGGTGGGGGAGAATGCAAACACAATCCCTTCTTGTAAGTCAGTATCATGTTATGCTGGTAGTTGCCCCTTCTGAAGATTTTAAAAAACAGAAGTAAATTGGCTGTCTGATCTGATGCCACCTGGCCTAGGTCTGTTTGGGTTTTCTTTGCCAGCTTGGCCGAGGTTTGCATTTGCACGAAAGCCAGTTAAAGCTCAACAGATCTTTTCATATCTCTATATTTAGTAAGAAAAATAAAGCCCCCCATCTGTGGACAAAAAGTGACGGGCATCATAACTGGATTTTTTTTTAATCCTTTCAAAAACAGTCCCATGTCTCAGAACAAGCGAATGCTGCCACACTATCCAGTTGAAGCCGCACTACAGGTAGCAGGGGGATTGCTCAAAGTTCAAGGGCCCCCTTTGAAGTCTAAAGAAGTCGAGGACAAAATTCCAAGGACAGCACCAGCCTTCCCCCACCCAAAAACTAGAAATCCACTTACTGGGGGCCTGTCGTTTGGGGGGGTATTACAACACACGGCCTGTGTTTGAACGCACCCGCACTTTGCTGGCTGGGCTCTAGCAGGGTGCCTGGGTGGGATTGCTATGACAGGAGAACCACGCGGAGCTAGTGTGGTGAACTGGGAGTCAGGACGCCTGGGTCCCGCTCCTGGCTCGCAGAGCAAGGAAAGGCAGACGCAGAACCCAAGACTCCCAACAGGCAGCCGCGGGACTCCTCAGTTTTTAACTGCCTCTGGGAGATTGTCAGAGGGCTTGTGGGGTCTGTGCCGGGGGGACTGAGAGGTGATAGGCCTCCTGAGCCCGGGGTCTCATAGGGTCAGTGCTGGGGGCTGGCTGGCAGGAGCCCTGGGTCCCACAGGGTCAGTGTGTGTGTGTGTGTGGAGGGAGGTGAGGGGGGGGGGGGGCGGCTGACAGGAGCCCTGGGTCCCATAGAGTGGGGTGGGGGGGCTGGCAGGAGCCCTGGGTCCCATAGAGTGTGTGTGTGTGTGGGGGGGGGGGGGCTGGGAGGAGCCCTGGGTCCCATAGAGTGGGGGGGGGGGGGCTGGCAGGAGCCCTGGGTCCCATAGAGTGGGGGGGGGGGGCTGGGAGGAGCCCTGGGTCCCATAGAGTGGGGGGGGGGGCTGGGAGGAGCCCGGGGTCCCATAGAGTCGGGGGGGGGGGGGCTGGCAGGAGCCCTGGGTCCCATTGCTGAGGGGTGGGAGCTGTTTGCGGATGGGAGCTGGGGAGGGGGGGTCCCCGACTCGGCGGGGGCAGCCGGCTCCAGGCCAGGGGGGTCAGGGCAGCGCGCTCACCCCGCCCCCAGAGGCTGCATTAGCCGCACTTCACCCTAAGGCTCAGGCTGCAGGAGAGACCGAGTCCGCGGTGACTACATATCCCAAGATGCATCAGGAGTGGGGTGCGTAGAGCTGCGCGTGCGTATTAGCGGGGGAGGCGGGGGCCTGTTTTCTGCTCCGGAAACGAGACCGTCTCCCGAAGCGCGACGCGACGTCACGTCACGTCACGTCACGTTACGCTACCCTTGCGTCTACGTCCCCTTTGCCCTCTCCCACCCCCTTCGTGCCGGCCGCGCGGGGGAGGGGGCGGCCGCCATCTTGTCCGAGCGGGCTGTGGTGAAGGGCGGGGATCGCGGCGCGGCTGTCGGGTCACGATGCCGGAGGGTCTGGACCGCGACCATGAGGCGTACAAGGAGCCGCCGAAGCGCACCCCCGCCCCCGAGGAGCCGCTGTCGCCCTTCCACCCGCTCGCCATCCTCGGCAATGTCTTGCACTACACCGTGGATGCGCCGGTCACCGTATTCCGAGGTAGTGGCCTGGGTCGGCGCGGGGGGGGGCCGGGCCCGGATGGCGCCCCCGCCCCGTCCCTGTGGGGCTAGGCCCGGCCTGCTGCGGGCTCCGCGCTGGGGCGTGCTAGGCCGTTCAGCCCCCTGCTTTCGGGAGGCGTAAAACCTTCTCCCTGTAGCGTTTACCAGAGTGCCTCAGTTTCCCCCGGGAGCCTTCTCTCTCTCCACTTAGTCCAGGTGGCTGTGCCCCGGGCTGCAGGCCTCAGGCCTGCCCGGCTGGTGACACACAGGCTGGGTAGAAAGCCACTCCAGATGTAGTTGTACAACGAGATGCACACCGCAGAATTCCTGCTGCTGTTATTTTCCAAGTCACCCCGGTACATTTTCGATTGTGGGGACGATTTTTGTTATATGCCCTGTCCGCTGTGTTTTATTTTCTGAAATGGCAGCAAACGTGTGAGGAGAAAGGTAGGTCCTCGAGTGGAAACGCCTTAGAGCAGCCTTTATTTTGTACAGGACCCACCACGGTATCCGTGCCTTCCTTCCCCATAAATAAAATAAACCTGAGACTGAGCACTGCCTTCTGGCAGCTGTTCGTGATGATGGGAGGTGAGTTGCTGGAGGGCTAGTCCCTTTTGCTTGTTTACACTGTTCCTGTACCACTGTGTGCACAAGCGAATTTCTTCCCAGACTTGAACTTGCTAGGTTAAACCCTCCTCGATATAATGAATGTGTTATTTAAAAAGACAGGGATGATCTGACCCGCAAGCTCTTCCTCCGTTCCTTGCTGGCCTGATTTATTTGTTCTCGTGCAGAGATACGTTACCTGTGATGCATGTAGTGCTAATTAAAATTTTCTGAAAGATCCAGTTAGATGACTATTAAAATAATTTGCTATAGAATAACATCCAGTGAAAATGCATAGTGTTGTGTTCACAGAATACAAATATGGATTTTTGAAAAGCTAGAATTGCACATCATAGTTTCCACTGGGAAAAAAACCCCCAAAACCCAAATTGCCCAAGTGACCCCAACAAAGCAAATAACCCAGCGATGGATGTGAGGATCCTGCATCCCCCTATCTAGAGTCAAAACGCTATTCTAGACAAGATTTGTACCAGGGCCTACTTGTTGTTTTGGTTGGTTCTGTCCAGCTCTTGTTAAGCACTGTTTGAAGGAAATCTTTGATTAGTACCTAGAAGCTGCATGAATGTGGTGGTTAACTCTTGCAGACTGGATGGAGCGCCAGCGAGGGAAGCACAAATTTTATTATTATCATCGGAATTACCGGCGTGTGCCAGACCTGACTGAGTGCTTGGAAGGTGACTATCTGTGCATGTACGAAGCTGAGGCACAATGGAAGAGGGACATGTATGTATTTCTACAGCATAGCTGTAATGATTTTGAAGGCTTATTTATTTGGAGGAACCTACTTAAGAGTCTGTTAGAGCAGGGTATTTGTTTTTCTCTTGCTGAGGACTGCTTGGGATGGGTATGATCCAGGCATAGCTTGACAAAATAGAGATTCCACCCGGAGGTTTTCCTCAGCTCCTGTCCCACTTAAGGAAGCTTCTCTTCTGCTAGCAAAGCCAATAAGCTTCCTTAGAAGATTATTTCAAATATTGGGCAGCTGCTGGTGGTCATCAGTTCCTAGTAGAGTTCTAAGTATCTTTTTTGCAGTGGGCCTGAGTTGGGCTTGGAGAGTAGAACTCAAAGATCACTATTGATTCCCCTCCTCTGACGCCACTACACATGGCATCATAACCAAGCCCTTGGGACTTGATTTTGCCTTTTATTTCTATCCCAAATTAAACCAGCTAATAAAATGGCCCCTTATTTTATACAGAATTTAACTTATATTTTCCAGCTGCAGGAAGTTGCCTCTGCTGCAGTCATCACACTGATCTCTCTCTCTCTCTCTCTCTCACAGGAAAGTTGATTATGAAATTGTGAAGATAATAAAGGAAAGGGCAGAAGCTTGCCAGGTGAGGGAAGGACCAAGCCACCGTCAGAACTGTGCAAAAGAGATGGAGCAGTTTGCTGAAGTTTCTAAAGCTTTTGCAGATAGATGTGAGTAAGGCTATTTAAGGCCTCTTAATTTATTTGAAAACTGTTCAGGTGTGGCTTTGCTGTGACATGGGGGAAGAGAGGATGTCTTACTCTCCTAAAGCCAATCCTAGTCTACAAAACTTGGAGAGTGGTGCCCTCAGCTTCTTAAAGAGGGGCCCTAGAGCAATGCTCTTTGACAAGGGCACAGAAAGGAAGTGTGGCTATGCTTTGTTTGCAGAATGCAACTATAATGAAGGGGGGGGGGTGTATTTAAAACTTTGTTCAACTGTTTGGGGGGGGCATCAAGCTAAAAAGTCTGATTGAATATTTCATAGCATTTCTTCTTGTTTTAGATGCTGATCTTGGTGCTTTTGGCAGTGCTAGAAAATGTTTAATGAAGCAGAAACATAGAATGATTGCAGAAAGAAAAGCTGAAGCAAAGCAATAAGCTCAACTCCTCCCTGCACAGCATTTGAAGTTCAAGGGAAATATAAGACTTATGTGAAACGTCCATTGTAGCTTGATGGTGAGGCCTGCATGAGTTGAACTGTACAATAAAGCATTTACAGAGAATCTCTGCCAAATAACTAGATTCTAGAGCCTATAATATGGTCAGTCTTGTGAAGAGATTAATGTATTTGTAAAACTACCTTTTTGTAAAGAAATAGGAGCAGAAGAACTGAAGGGGGAAGCCTTCATTGGAAGTACTCATCCTTGCCCTGTAGAATACAGCATTTTCTTATCAGCACTGTCATGCATACTAGAAGAGGGCTATGGCTGTGAGCAGACTGCAAGCACAGTTTGGCTTTAAAAATGAACCAGGAAGATTTTCCTCCTCTGTTCAGTCAAGCTCAATGAGTGCTCTGGGTGGTGGGAAAGCTTGACTAAGATTAGTGTACACTAAGGAGCCAGTTATAACTCAAGGAGACCTGTCATGGTCAAATAAAGTCATTTGACAAACATTTAATTTCTCAGTCAATGTGTAAGAGGTTTATTTTCCCTCTTAAACCCACTAACAGTGGAATTGCTAGACAAGTGCATTTTGTCCTTTAATACACTGTGTAGAACTCAGCCATGGATTGTGTCAAAGTACATTTTTCTGCCTTGATTTCTAGTTTGCTTGGAGAAAGCACTGACTGCAGTTGCATTTTTATTTCAAGTCTGTGAAAGCAATTAGCCCAGTTGTCCCTTCAGGTGCTAGCCCTGTGAGCAACCACTCCTGTAGTGAAGTGTTAAGGGTAGCCCCTTAGTTTTGGTAGTCTTTACAAATGCAAGTAACTGTGCTTTTAATCATACTTGGGTGGAAGTGTACAGCTGGCCACATCACCTCAAAGGGTATCTCCTGTGTAGTTTTATTCATTCCTATGCATGCTCTACATTAGTCTGTCATTAACTTTTCTTGGAAGCTATTGGCAGATCCCAGGGAGCAAATAAAATTTATCTGGTGATCCCATTTTAAGAGCAGCAGAGCTCCATTAATAGTGTGATGAGGTAGCAGTCTGGGTCCACATTAGTGAATGGTGGCTATCTTTATACTAATTCCCAAAAAACAGTATTAGTGTGAACACTAACCTCAACGTTCTGGTTTCTTGCCTCACTTAAGTAGGAGTCTTCAGTGCTTTACAGATATTTGACCTTTCAGTTTTTAAAAACATTCTAAAATTTACCGTGACTACTTTGGTTTCAGTAATCCTATTGCAGGCTGATCACACACACCTAATTCACTTGGTTTATCTGAGAAGAAAGTGTTTCCTCTGTCCCCCTCACTTATCGTAAATTGTTTAACTGAGGGCTGCAGTCTCTGAATTCACTTGTTTGGGCAAGTCAATCAGGAAAATTTACTTTTCTACATCCCCATTTTAGCAAGTTTTTAAAAAAGTCATTCAAGTGTTTAGCACAAAGGATTACTCAAAAGTAACTGACTACTTATCACATTTAGCATATATTCAGCTGCACCTGAAGCTTTCACTGCACTGATACCTTTTTTCCCATGAACAGATTTCATTTAAACACAGAAATCCCCACACTGTCAACTCAATCTGCCCCTCCTTCACCATGGATTAAAAAAGCCACCAAACTCTTGTTCACTTATCACTTTATTTTGTACAAAAACTATTAAGTTGTTGCCACAGCAGCTGCCTGGGTTCTCTGCACGGAGACTCTGGTGTGGGTCTTAGCCAGATGATCAGTGAATTCCTGCAAAAAAAAAAAAAAAATTAGGCATTTTGCTATCTTGAACCAAATGATGTCACAGGCATCACTGTACAAAGGATCCATTTTAAACTACAGACAGTTTTTATAAATTTATCATTTTAACTTCCCCTGAACTCTCCAAACTCTCCTCTCCATTTTATTCTCTAGCTAGCTTGGCATCCAGGACATACCAATGATCAACTCAAGAGTCCCAAGAGCAACAAATGATAAA
Organism: Emydura macquarii macquarii; assembly: GCF_026122565.2. NCBI lineage: Eukaryota > Metazoa > Chordata > Testudines > Chelidae > Emydura > Emydura macquarii. The sequence goes on from NW_027133527.1 coordinate 5,234,774, forward strand.
AGGTTAGAAACCTGACCTATGAGAAAGTTACACTAGGAACATGTAGTCTTGGGGGGGAAGATGGGGACCTGATAAGTCTTCATATACATTATAAGCTGTTACAAAGAGGACAGTGATCAGTTCTCAGTCAGCTGAAGATAGGACCAGTAGTAATGGGCTTAATATGTAATAAGGGAGATTTAGGTTAGATATTAGGAAAAACTTTTAAAGATTTTAATAGACTTCCAAGGGAGATTGTTGAATCCCCATCACTGATGTTTTAAAACACCAGGTTAGACAAACACCTTTCAGGGATTGTGTAGGTGTTCTTGGGTCCTGCCTCTGCACAGGGACTGAACTAGATGACTTCTCAGAACCTGTTCCAGGCCTACAATTCTATCAAATGCTACACTCACTTTTTTAGTTAATTGCAATATAAATCTTAAGGAAGTCCACCCCAATGAAGTCAGCCTACAGGAGTTTGGCATGATGGACCCTGAGCTGAAGAACAAATGCACTGATTTCATTCTTACCTGATAAGGAGACTTGGTGAATACAGTCTCTTTCCAGAGGTCAGGCGTCAGATAACTGTAGGTCTTGGAGATCGCATCAAAGGTGGCTTTAGCTATTGAGAAGAGTCAGATATTGCATATTGTGTTACACAGCAGCAACAGGAGGCCCCAACAAGGCTGGGACTCCATTGTGCAAGGCATAATACAGACAGTAAAAAGCTAATGCCTGCCTCAATTTAATGACCCTCGGCCCCTCAACCTCAGAAAAAAATGTAGAGTTTGAAAAGGAACAGGAAGACCATTTCACAGGGTCCCTCTGCCGTGCACATTGAACTCATTTTCTCTCTCTCACCAATTACGACAATTACACTACTTCAGCCAAGTGTAACTGAGCAGAGCTGGGAGAATTTTAAACAGAACACATGTAGGAGAAAGACTGCTTCTAATTCAATGCCTCAAAGCCTTTAGAGTACAAGATAAATCTAACTTCAGAATTAATTTTGGCAGGATCATCTGCATTGTACTCTCTGGCAGTATACCAGGCTTCATTCCTAGTTTTATTAGGGCTTTTAATTTAAAATTAGTTAAAACAAGTAGTACTGGAAATAAAACAGGTAATTTAGTCATCCACTGAGACTATTACAAAGGCACCTAAATGGCCAGAGGTACAGTACATGTTTTTAAACCAGAGTGTTTAAACTGCTATCAGATTGGACTTCTGGCCCAAAACTTACCAAAGTTGCCCAGTGTGGCAGTACAGCCTCTGGCTGAAGTGTAGCAGTCATCAATTCCAGCCATCATCAGTAGTTTCTTGGGAACAGGGGCAGATACAATTCCTGTACCACGGGGTGCTGGGATCAGACGCACCAGAACAGACCCACAACGACCAGTAACCTAAACAGAACAGCAGGTTACATCCAACTAACCTGAGAATATTTAATCTTTGATAACTCCTTCATGCTTCGAAGTGCAACACAGAGCTAGCTACGGTGAAGCAAATTAATCTTTACCTTGCAAGGTACAGTATGAGGTTTGCCAATCTTGTTACCCCAGTAGCCTCGTCGTACTGGTACGATGGATAGTTTAGCCAGGATGATTGCACCACGAATAGCAGTGGCAACTTCCTTGGAGCATTTTACACCAAGGCCAACATGGCCATTGTAGTCACCAATAGCAACAAAAGCCTAAAATGAAAAGAAAAGCTTTTTAGCAGTGTCCATATATATTACACTTACAAACATCCTTTCAATGAGAACATACCCTATTGTCCCCTTTCCCACCTCAGACTACATCCAGAAGAGATTACTACAACCAAGAGTTATAGAATCCTTTATCTCCAATCTTTCAACTCCTGCTGTACACTTCTTGTGGCAGATTCTACATTGCAATACAGTTCCTTTACACAACTCCAGAAGCACAGAGGGGCCATTAAAGGCAGATTTTCCCATGGGGGAACATCCCAACTATGCTACCATCCTTGCAACTCCCCATACAGCAGTGGAGGTTGGAGCACTGCTACTTTCCATTTACTCAGCTACAGACCACTGCAGCCAAGTATGAATTGGTATTAGAGCAACTCCAACTACTCAAATTTGCATGAGGGGGCTGGGTAGGTTGTGAAACCCACATTTACCCCAAACCCGTTACTAAACCAAGCATAGTTCAAGTTGAACAGAGAATTGGGATTCTTGAATACCCTCTGCAGCTACCTCCTGGCCAGAAGGCTGCCTTTGAACCACTCAATGACAAAACTGGCCATACATCATTCTCTCTTTAGGGCCAAGTACACGCTCTCCATAATTTAGTTCCTGGTGAACCATACTAGTTTCATACAATAGAAATGAAATGTGAATTTTCAGGAGAGCCATCTGTAAGGCTACATTCAGAGGCTCACAACCAGTACTCAAATAATAAACACCACAGTACTTAAGAGCTGACCTCCTGTATATTTGGGTAGGTGGCCTCATGAACATTTATGATTTAATCATCTCATAATTCCAATACCACCTAATGTTGTGAACACCAGTGAAAATAATTGTAGATTCTTAACTATCCAACAACAATACACCAGGAGAACGAGTATCACATCAGCCAAAAAGATGGAACAGTATCCAGTCAAATGAAAATCTGCTTTCATTTTAGTCAAAAAGTAAAAAGCTACCTTGAACCTGGTACGCTGACCAGCACGGGTCTGTTTCTGAACAGGCATGATCTTCAGAACCTCATCCTTCAGGGAAGATCCCAGGAAGAAGTCTATGATTTCAGACTCCTGCAGGAAGCAAAGTAATTTAGTCAATCACAGTTCAAAAGCTACCCATTAACCTCATGACAGGCTTAAGATGTGATTGATAATTTCTGTGCTGTGTTGCAGGAAGCTTAAGTTCTATGTACCAATACAGAATGATAGCATTAACATATTTTAGGTAAGATTTGAATAATCTGCTACAGATAATGCAACAGTTTTTAAACATTTAAAACCAAACTATATCTTGTAATGCATAATACAATCCAATGTACTTAAGTGATGATAAATTTTACTTGCCTTTTGAAAGCTTTCATCAGCACACAGCTGCTGCATTATATCAGACCACTGATCAGTTTAGTCTAGTACCCTACTACCTATAAGTAACCCATTCTCAATACCTCAAAGAAAGACAGGAGACTCAATCCACTTGGGACAACTGTGCAGTGCTCTATCATGAGGGAGCACAATGAATCCCATCTGCTGTCAACCACTTCCGTGAAGTAGGACAGATCTTTATAATCAGAACTTCCCAACTGGCTAATGCAACTTCTGTTACATTTGCAAATCAAGTTATTTTTATCTTATATTAGCATTCACTCTAATTCTGAGATGCCTACACAATTCATTATAGGCTTACCTTGATTGGAAGGGAGAAGAGATAAATCTCTTCAAGAGACTTGATTTTCATATCCTTGACTAGGCGACCAAGTTTGGTGACAGGAATCCACTGTAAAACAGAAAATGCCCAATGAAGGTCAGTGACAAGCCAAGTGCCATAAGCATACAAGAATTATGCTGTGCCCTTTAGAGCTTACCATTTAAGTTAAAGTTAAAGGAAAAATAAAAGTATCAGCAACACATTTTCATTAAAGTGCAACATGAGTGGAAAATATTCCTTTATGTACAGCTTGAAACATTTTTTTTTTTTTAGAAAACCAATCATGCAGTGGCAAACTTATTTCCTATTAGTACTCACACATCACTATCAAAGTATAACACAGCTCAGAGTTCTAACATTGCATTTGTCAGTGGTATCCACACATAAACATTAACACATGTAAACCTCACAAAAAATTAAACACATATACAGGTCTTAGATTACAGACAGAAAAAAGACCCAGTCTTTAAAGACTGAGTAAAGATGGCATAGTTGAGAAACAGACTTACTTCTTTGTCTTCAGCTTTGCCACGGGCCCCACGCCCTCTTCCACGCCCTCTTCCGCGCCCACGCCCGCGGCCCCGGAGACCACTGCCAAAGCCCCCGCGGAAGCCCCCTCTTGCAGCTCCTCCTGCACCTCCTGCAGCACCGGCGTCATCCGCCATTTGCTATACAAAAGGGATAAAAACATATTTACTTGCACAACTGCTTAACGCACACACATTCCCAGGGCAGCAGCGCAGGCACCAGGACTCTGCAATTCCCCACACCAAAGGGGGCTGGTTTAAGGTACAAGACAAGGAGCATGCCCCCCTTTCTAATGTAGTCTCTAGTTACCTCACTAGCCTTTAGCCACTTCAAGCTGGCTTTTCAAAATAGAGTCTTATTCCCTTTCCACAAGGGAATTCGGCTCCCTTTCCCATCATTCCACCAGCCATGCCATCCCCGAACAGGGCAGGGGCTGGAGAGGGCTCAGTAACCCAAGGAATGGGGGGAAGATGCCCTCAGCCCTTCCTAGGGTCGGTAGAGCCGCTCTCCACCCCCCACATGTTTTGCACCAGCTGCTATCCGCCTTGCCTCCTCAGGCCAGCCCTGGGGGCGCTGTACCCTGGGCCCCTCGGAGTGCGACCAGGCAGGGGGTGCAGGTGGGGGGAGGGGTCGGCTCTGCCTTTCAGACAGCAGCAATATGTCGTCGTCCCCCCCCCCGGGCTGCCCTCGAGGCCCAGCCTGTCTGAGGCAGCGAAAACGGGTCATGCAGCCCCTCGCAGGGCAAGAAATAGGCCGACGTCCAGGAGGCGGACCCCCGGCCGAGCCTCCGCGGCGAGGCCCTGTCCCCGCCAGCCCAGCGGCCAGGCCTGATGGCAGCGGATTCCCCAGCCCACCCCGGCCCGGCCGCCCAGCCTTACGTGTTCTCTGAGACTCTCTCAGAGTAGAAGGCCGAAGCCTCGCCCCCGCTGGGTATTTATACCAAAGGAGTTCTCGCGAGATCTTCGCGCAAAGACCGCGCGGAGTGCGGGGGGGGGGCCGCCCCATTAGCCAGTTCCCGAAGCGCGCGCCGCCCCCAGAGCTCCAGCTATACGCATGCGTACGTGCCTGAGGGGCGGGGCCTGCCTTGACTGACTGAGACGGGGATAAAAGGGCCCGCAGCGCCGCCGGCCTAGGCAGGCAGGGATGGACAGGTGCGCGTGCGGCACGGCTTACCTGCGGGGGGAAGGGCCCAGAAAGACCTTTGTAGCTGGTAAGATGGCGGCGGGAGCCCGGCAGTCCCCGGCGCTGGGCTGTGAGGGTTCCGGCGGAGGGCGGGAGATCCTGATGTTCCAGGCCGTCTGTCGCGCGTGGTGGGTGCGTGTCACGAGGACTACATCTCCTAGCATGCACTGCTCCACCCTCCCGTCCGCGCTGTGAGCGCAGCTGCCGTGGGGCATGCTGGGACGTGTAGTCCTACTGGGGCCTCAGGGGCTAGAGGCCCCCCACGGTAACGTGCGTAGGCCAACAGAGGCCTGACCTGGCAGGGGGGTTCCTTCCACTTTTCTGTCGGGGCATCTCTTGGCGCCTGGCGCTCCGGCCCGGTGAGCTGGATCGGTGCCTGACCTGGGAGGGCCGATGGGGAAGGGGCCCTGGAGGCAGGACACACTGCCCTCGGGCGCTCTCTGGCACTGTCTGAAAATCACCTCTGGCCTCTCTCGTGGCTCCTGGGGAGATAACTGTGCCTACAGCAACTGGAGCGTTAAGCTTACTGCCCGCAGGCCGTGTGCGGGGAGTAAAACCCATGTTCCTATAACTCAGGCCAGATCGGAGACCCAGGGCGGTGGCTATAGTAACACGACAGCGGTTCCCCCTGGGCGGGAGGTGGGGCACACTGGGGTGCTATGGTTTAAATCCGCTGTAAGAGGTGTTTCTAAAGACACCTAACACTTCTGTTTTTTCTTCCAGCTCGGCTGTGGGCGTCTGAAGAGTTTGCTGCCACCCATGAATAATCATGAAGGCCACTGAGCACCTCGGCAATATTACCCATTTGTGTTCCTTTCTATATACGTGTACAAAAGGTAGATGCTCACCTTATGAATGAAAGGCTTTGAAGACAGTCTCACTTAAATACTGGTAGTCTTTAACACTGTAAAAATCTTTGAGTCTCCAGCCCTTACTTAACAAAATAAGCTGATCAGTAACTAGTATGGCTGCTCTCATGAGTCAGGGTTGTCAGGAGCAGGCTGTCAAATCATAGTCTGCCTTCTAATTGTATTAGAATAGTGCTTACGGGGCTTCCTGGTGCTCTAAACACCTAGCAGGACAGTCCCTGCCCAGAACAGCATACAGGCTAAGTAGCATAGGCGTGTGTACAGGGTGTGCCGGGCGTGCCCAGGCACACCCTAATGTCTCAAAAGGAAAGGTGCAGGAACCTCGCTGCAGCGGAGGCACGGCGGGCTGGGTGGGTCTTTGCAGGCAGCCACTGAGCGCTCTGTGCTTGGGCAGGCGGGGCTCTTACCTGCTCAGCCTGTGATTGACTGGCAAGGTGCCTGCACTGCAGCTTGTTCACTAGGACGGCACAAGCGGCGGCTCCGGGTTAGCATTACACAACCAGAGGCAACTCCCCCTCCCACCGCACTCCTTAGTCCTTTGGTTCCCGCGCTTTCCCAAAGCGCCTCTCACAGCAGCTCCCTCCACGCCTAGCCCTGCAAGGCTGGGCAGTCAAGCCGGCGGCCCTTAAGGCTGATCTAAACACCGCTGAGCGCTTGTTTATTTGGGGTTTTTTTTTGGTGGGGGAAAGCCCTGGCTTCACCTCCCCAGACGACTCCTAGCGTCTCTCCCGCCTGCAGCGCACAGGAGCGTCTCTCTGGCCGACTTTGTGCTCCCTCTAGTGGGTGCAGCCATCCAGCCGCCTCATTCATCAATCGGCCTCAAGCTGTGCCTGCCGGGCTTTGTGTTCTCAGGCAGGACAGCAGTCGCAGAGCCCTCTGCCTTACTTGCGTCGCTCACTGACCGTAAAAAGAGGGGGAGGGAAATGCTGAATGCAACTAATTCCCTAAGCCCTTGATCTCAACACCGCCAGCCTTCCGCAGGCATGTCAGAAAGTAACAGCAGCTTTGCAATGAAACAGGCAGGTCCTCGGAGGTGTTCTAGTGAGCTTCTGATCAAAGGAAGATGTTAGGTTAACTGCAGCCTTCGCTTACTAACTCATTAGCTGTGGTTCATTCTCGTTAGATGTTGTAGAAATGTATAGAAAGCCCGCATTCGCTCGCAGCACTACTGTGGCGCCACATTATCATTGGTCCTCTCCTCCCCTTCCGACTACTATTCCAGAAAATTCTTTGACCTATATAAGCGGCCGCACCAGGTGTGCCCAGCGCAGTGTCTACAGCGTTTGTAATCTTTGTCGCGTGTACTCTACTAAAATAGCATAACAAGCCCGTGGCTTTATGTTTTAATTCAATCGTATAATACCCCCTTTTAATTTTAAAATATGGATCAGTTCGTTGAGATAAGAAAAGGAGCAGAAAAACTGAATTCTAATGAATGTGCTGATAGTAGTGCAAATACCTCGGACTCCTCGGTTAAGAACTTATATGAAGATAATGCGACCACCAGTTCCAGTGCGTGCAATAAACTGAGTAATGACCAACAGAAACAGACTTTGTCTCTTAGTTCAGGTCAGTGTAGTTCCTATTCAAAGCCATCAAACATTCCATCTGATGACCCGGTCTGTGATATTCCAAAAAATAGATTAGAACACCAATCTCGATTATCTAGAGGTCCTTATCAGCCTAGATTGAGCATGTTTCCTAGAAGTAAAATAGGGAATAAACAAAGAAGTTTTCAGTCTGATTGGTATGAAAAGTATAGGTGGTTAGAATATAGCCCATTAAAGGACGCAGCATTTTGCTTTTACTGCCGTTTCTTCTCTAATGAGGCAGCAAACAAAGGTCACACTGATCCAGCATTTATTGATAAGGGATTCAGAAACTGGCATAGAGCTAACGAATGTTTTAAAAAACACCAACTGTCAAAATCTCATATGTTGAGCTGTTCTTCGTGGTCAAGTTTTAATGAAGGGAAACCTATTGATGTATTGTTGGATGAGGGCAAGCAGGCTTATCTGTCTAAACAAGAAGAAGAACGGTGCCATAACCAAAGTGTAATGGAGCGACTGATTGACATTGTTCTGTGTTTGGCGAAAGAGGGGAGACCATTCAGGGGTCACAATGAAAAAGCTGACAGTTTTGAGAAAGGTTTATTTCTAAATCTTGTCAATATGCTCCAAAAATATGATCCCGTAATGGCAAAGCATGTGCAACAATCTCCTCGAAACGCTACCTATCTGAGTAATCGCACCGAAAATGATTTAATTGTGGCCTTGCACAACGTTGTGCACAAAAAGATTGTGTCTTCACTAAATGGCAAAATGGTCTCAATAATTGCCGATGACACTACTGACTGTGGACACCATGAACAGATGTCCATTGTGGTGCGGTATTTTGACAATGAAAAACATAGTCCAGTTGAACATTTTGTGTCTGTTCAGAGACTATTAACAGTTGATGCTCAGTCTATTTTTGACCAGTTAAATGATGTCCTTGGCATTCTTAAAATTGACTGGTCATCCGTGATGTCTGTCTGTTTTGATGGCGCATCTACTATGTCTGGATGTACTGCGGGAGTTCAAACGAAATGTAAAGAAAGAAACAGTGAAATACTTTATGTACACTGCTATGGACATTGTTTGAACCTCGTCCTAATAGATGCATGCATTTCAAGTAAACAAAACAGAACTGTCTTTGATTTTTTTGGTGTTATTCAGACTCTTTATGCCTTCATGGAGGGGAGTCCTGTGCAACATGCAGTAATGGAGAAGATTTCACAAGAAGTAGGATCCCAGTTGAAGACTTTGAAGTCACTGTCAAACATAAGATGGGCATGCAGAGCAGAAGCAGTGGCTGCTGTAAAACAAAACTACTCCATCATTTTACAAGCTTTACAAGAGATTATTGAAACAACTCGCCTTGCTGATGCTAAAATAAAAGCCAGGGGCCTTATCCATGAACTAAATTCATTCAAGTTCATCTTTGCCCTTCACATGATGCACCCTATTCTCCAGATGGTGGTAAAAGTGAGTAAGGCTCTTCAAGCTCCAGATCTCAACTTACTTACTGCAATGACAGGGGTGAAAAGCTTGCGTAACTCTTTGGCTGTGATGAGATGTAGCCCAGAATATTGTCAATCTATTTTCAATGACAGTGTGAAAATGTGTGTAGAGAATGATATATCCATTCCCCCAGTTAAGAAGAGAAAAACGTCCACTCGTATTGATGACGCATTTGAGTCTCAGCATCACTTTGATACAAAAGAGGAGCAGGAGAGAATAACTTCATTTTACGCATTCCTAGACTCAATGATTACCGGCATTGACCAGCAATTTGAACAGGAGACTTGTAAAATTGTGACTGCAATGGGAAAACTGCTGAGCTTAGACATTGGCAGGGATGATATGAGAATCATTGCCAACAAATTTAAAGTGTCCTTATATGAGTTGGAAGCTGAAGTCCGATTGCTTCGGGGTTATGACGGATCAGTTCCTATAGGTAGCACTACGAACACCACCAGAGAGTGGCTTGATTGGCTAAAGGAATCGGATCGGTCTTCCATGTTCCAGGCCTTTTACAAATCTATTCAATGCTTTGCAATCTTACCTGTTACAGGCTGTTCATGTGAAAGAGCCTTTTCGAAACTAGCACATGTAAAAAATAAACTAAGAAGTACAATGTCCCAGCAGTGCCTCGACTCACTCATGATTTTGTACATTGAACAAGAATTGGCTTTGTCAGTTAATTACAATGATGTGATTGAGGAATTTAAGTCCATAACACCTGGTGCGTGATGTCTCATTCTCTAGGACAGGAAGACGAAGAAACCTTAATCTGTTTTGGTCAATTTGGGTTAGCTCATTATCTGGTTAAAGATAGTCAATTTTCATGATCTTTATCTTTATACGCCTGGTTATCACTACATCAAAAATTTGGTATTTTGTGTCTCATTTTTTAAGTTTGTATATTTTTAAGTAAAGTTTAGTTGTTAATTTAAATAAAATTAAGTTGTTTTAATTTCTTTAGTGTATTTGAATAAAAATAATGTCCTTTATGATTGAGTATTCAATAAATGTTTGCCTTTTAAAAAATAATAATAATAAAATTCCCTGGGTGCACATCCTAATGAAATGTGCTGCGTATGCCTGTGCTAAATAGCCAAGACTTACGGCCTCACAGAAACTGGCAAGAAGAAAGCTGAGACTGCAAACACCTGTATTTCCAACACATTAATAAGTACAAGAGTATAAAAATATGTATCAGAGACAGGATGTCCTGGTACCTTCTAACACAAAAGAGAGATAACAAGGGCTACCTGACTCCCTCAAATGACAGTGTACTGGATAGAAATGTCTTTTTAATATGATGAAAAGAGATGTTTTGCCAAACCATCCAGTGCAAGGTAATGGGTGGTATCAGACTATGTCAAGTGGGTGGCAACTACCTGCATCAAAGGGGCGGAATGAAACTTGTCTGTAACAGTGTATAAAAGAGTGTCAGAGGGAATGACTTTGTCCAGCTGAGAGGATAAGGGAGAGTCCTGCCCTTAATTGAGCTGGCCCATTGTAAAGCAGCACTTGTACTTGAAAGCTATAGGTGGCTTCTCATTCTGCTTCACTGCTGGGTGCCTTCGTTGCTCAGCTGATCTGTAGTCGGGCAGTCAGTGCCATCTCAGTTACCTGCGCAAAGCGGAGACAGCACATACAGAGGGACCACGGGCATGCAGCCAACAACTGCCCGGCACTACACCACTGACAATTACGGCTCAGCAGTATGCCTGGCAGAGAAGATGCTGCTCTCTAGCGAGCAAAACCGTTTGAAGGTTAAGGTTAGAGAAAGCAGGCGGCCGGGTTCGTGTCCGTGTACAACAGGGCAAACTTAAAAGGTTTCAGCGCTGTAGCTGCTGCTAGTGGAGGGCGGTTTTGCAGGTGTCGGGTTTGCTTGTGTGTGTGTGTGTGTGTGTGTGTGAGTAATGAAACACTGGCTTACCAGAAGTTTGGTCTCATTAACTAGCCCGGGAAACAACTTGCTAGGTGCAGGATCTGTAGGAGCAGAGCGAGCTGCCCCACCATGCACCTTCCCCAAGTTCGCTTTTAGAGCAGCCTGAAGCCTAGCCCGTTCTTTCTTCCCCGAGATGGCCGCACGGGGGCGGGAAGGAGCCGGCCCATCCCCCACCCTGTGAGTGCACGCGCCGCTAACCCCGCCGTGCCCATTCTCCCCCCCCCCCCAGCTCAGCCGCCCTCCCCGCCCCAGTCTCAACATGGCGGCGGCGGGGGGTTAGTGACGTCATGTAGGAGCGCCGGAAGTGACGACATCTTTCTCCTTGGCAACGTCAGAGCCCCGGCCAGCACCGCACGTGTGGTGACTGCGCTGCCCGCCGGCCAGCGGGGGTGGGGAGGCGAGAGAGTCCGGAACCGCTGAGGCGGGGGGGGCCCAGCGGGAGCATGGCGGCTCCTCGCGCCGGCAGCGCCCCCGTGCGCTTCAAATCCAAGTGAGCGGGGCGGGGCTCGGCTCCTAGGGGCGAGCTCAGATCCCTAGGGGGTAAGGGGGGGCCGTGGGGCGAGGCCTCTAGGGGAGAAGGGGGGCCCGTGGGGCAGCTCGTGTCAAAGGGGGATCCGGACAGCCCTTTGGGGGCGGGGGGAGGTTCTGTGTTGGTGCTGCCGCCATGGGGGAGAGGCCCGTCCGTGCCACCCCCCCGGGGCGGGGGTGCCGTGGGGAGAGCCCTGGTGTTGCGGTGGGGGTCTGCCCGGCAGGTGCCAGGCCGTGGGTGGTTGTCTGGGGCTGGGACAAGCCTGGCTTGCTGTCAGCATAGACCTGACGTCCCGCTTGGCAGATACCAGCTGCTTCCCCCCCAGCCGGCTGAGAACCACCCACAGCCATCCCCTGGCTCCCCTCCCTTGCTCCTGCACCGAGCACCGGTGCCGCCTCTTAGCTGTTATTTACTGGCACCCGCGGAACGCCTTGGGAGCGAGGGGTTTCTACCCCGGCAGGTTGGTCTCATCTCCTTACAGAACAGCTGGGTAGATTTGATAGCGAAGGATTCCCTTCTGTAGAGAACTGCACGATTTGTCAACCCCCTTTTCGACAGGATCTTATCGTCTGTTACAGTCTCTAGGTTTTTAACAGCGTTTATCATCACTGCCCTAACAGGGCAAGTGAGCAGATCTGGTGCCCAGGGGTCTGTTTTACAGGGCTGCAGCAGAAGCAAAGTTTTTGTTCCAGATCACTTAAACATAACATGATGCACACGGAATTACCGGCGGTTAAAATGCTGTCTCAGTAGGACGTTTGCTCTGTCAGCCTCTGACGCTTTTAGTGGGGTAATGCATCTCTATTTGAACCTAGTTCCTGTGCAAAACAATCAAATAGTTCTTAATAATCCAAAGTAGTTTGTTCTTGGACTCCCTTGTCTTCACAAGCTTGAAGCAGGGATTCATAAAGGAAAAGATGTTTCAGGAATAGATGTGAGCAGTTACTAGAAGCATTTTACTGTAATTTACATTGCTGGCATGACTCAGATAATCCATTTCTTTCTATACATAGCACATGTTGGTCTTTTTTATTTTCTGATATTTATTTAGCTACTATTTTTCTAGCAAGTTTATTTCTAGTATGATGTGTAAATGTAGTGTTCCTGCATTTCTATAATCACTTGGCAGTGCTGGTAATGCAAATGGTGTAAACAAATCAATCTATTTTTAACTGTTCCTCTGTTTGTGTTCCGTTTTCTTCTTTCAGCTATGCAGTGTCTAGGAAAATTGAGCCTTTCTACAAAGGAGGGAAAGTTCAGGTAATGCCAAACCCCTAATTCTTTTATTGCAATCTTGGGGGAGGAAAGTAAACAATGAGGTGCCGGTATTAATGCATAAAAACATACATCAGTTCTCTTTTGGATGCCATAGACTTTGTGGTTTTTTTCCCCCAGATAAGCCAAGATGGAAAACACATGTTTTGCCCCTGTGGGACGAAACTAAATATAATGGACATAGCAACGGGCGCTCTTGTTCACAGCATCGAGCAGGTAAGATGATGCAAAATCAAACTAACGGAAGTTTTCTAGATTAACATTTATCTACTAATGTGTGATGTATTTAATTCAATATTTTCAAATGACTTTCCAAGGGTATTTTACCTTTACTACTGGGGCATTCGTCTAAAGGCATTGAGAAGAAAGTTTGAGCATTGAAGAATAAGAAATGTATCTGAATCCAGAGAGATATATTATTTATTTGCTATGTTCCCGGCTACAGTGAGATTTGAAAATATTTTCGAAGTTTAGTTCTTGCTAGAAAGTGGCTAATATAGTTTCATGTCTTGCTATGAAAGAGGGCCTCTTTCAATGGTGCAAAGAAGCAGTACTGAGTTTCCATGAACGAACACTGTCTGTGCATGGAATGAAAGGGAATGTATTTTTTTCCCAGTACTCTTGTACTAGACACAGTTTTTCTTCTTGAATGAACCACTTTTCTACCCATCCAAGTGGGATCTGTGTAATCATAGCCCACTATAAAAATCCCTGGTACACCTTAAATACTGCATGCAGTTCTGGTCACCCAATCTCAAAAAAGATATATTGAAATTGGAAAAGGGGCAGAGAAGGGCAACACAAATTATCAGGATATGGAACAACTTCTATATGAAGAGAAATTAAAAAGACTGGGACTGTTCAGCTTAGAAAAGAGATGACTGGGGGGGGAATATGATAGAGATCTATAAAATCATGAATGGTATAGAGAAAGTGAATAGGGAAGTGTTATTTACCCCTTCACATAACACAAGAACCAGAAATTACCCAATGAAATTAATAGGCCAGCAGGTTTAAAACAGAAAAAAGGGAGTACTTCTTCACATAGTGCAGTCAACCTGTGGAACTCGTTACCAGGGGATGTTGTGAAGGCCAAAAGTATAACAGGGTTCAAGAAAGGATTAGATAAGCTCATGGAGGATAGGTCCATCAGAGGCTATTAGCCAAGGTGGTCAAGGATGCAATCACATGCTCCAGGTGTCCCATAACCCCCAACTGCCAGAAGCTAGGACTGGACAACAGGGGAAATGATCACTCAAAATTTCCCTGTTCTGTTTATTCCCTCTGAGGTGTCTGGTACTGGCCACTCGCAGAGGACAGGATACTGAGCTAGCTGGACCATTGATCTGACCCACCATGGCAGTTCTTATGTACTTGTTTATCATGGAGGACTGGATTTGGTCTCAAACTCCAGACCCCATGTAATGTAGGTGGTGAGATGTGCTTGTGGACATGCATCCTGGTGGGCTGAAGCAATATAGTCAGCGTGGAAGCCTCTGGCCAGAGTAGGAAACTTGCCTGTGAACAGCCTCACTGGAAATTGTTCATCTTTGGATTGCAGCTGAAATTAAGAGTCTTCACTTGACAGTGATATGAGTTAAATGAAAGCTAGAAGCAGCTCCCTAGGAAGATCTCTCACTCACACACTTCACCCGTTTCTGTCCCTGTCCCCGTCCCCGACCACAGGTTGGAACTACTCAGTCAGGGAAGGAAATGTATCATTGTGGGAACCATGATTCCTTAGCCCTGTACAGTGTACCCCAGTCTTGTAAATCTTATTTGTTCATGGGTGTTCTTGAGTTTTCTCTGCAGGACATTCTGTGATGAAGCGCACACTCAGTGAAGAAGCAGCAATTTAGCATGTGTAAGCTGTGTAAAATCTGTAAAGAGACTAGGGCAATGTGGCATTTAAAAATATTGCACAGATGATTTAACTGCCTTTTTCTTCCATTTATAGGATGATCAAGAGGACATTACATCATTTGTTCTTAGCCCCGATGATGAGGTATGTGACAAGTTACACTTGCTCCTTGTTTTCCCTTCCCACTTTAGTAGGTCTCATAAATAAGCATGTCAGCCCTGGAGAGCGTTCTGCGTGCAATCATGGTGCACTCATGACGGATGAATGGTGTAAGTGGGGTCTGATTGGACTCTCCCATCTTTAATTTCTATGACATGATTTTCTAATTAATTGTGTATGCTCTCTATTACCATTTCCAATAAACTTGTGTCCTGTATAAAGTAAAGGGAATATTATTTAATGATTGTTACAGAGATCCCAATCTGAATTGAAGTTTCATTGTGGCAAGCTCAGAGCAAACACACAGGGATGTGGTCCCTGTCTCAAAAATCTCACTCTGTCCTTCTGTGTGCGTGGGTGTGTGTGTGATTCATTCTTGCAGATATGCCCGTGGTATTAATTTTGATGGATTATATGGGCCCAAAGAGTCAAAGATGTTAACATGACCCAGTCACTGGCCAACACTGAACAGTTTTAAACAAAGTTTGGGGTTTCATATACAGAGATGTCTGCTTGCTTAGTACCCTGGCAAACATGGCTAATTTTTTTAACCTTTCACTAAAGATACAGAAAAGAAAGAAAAACTACAAAAGGATGTGAAATGTAAAGTATTAAATAAGGCTTTCGTTTTAACAGCTTTAACATTTTAAAGGTAGTAATAACTGTCTTTTTTGAGGAAAAGAGAAAGACAAACGAGGCAAACTCACAAGAGGGAAGAGAAGAGAATAGTAGAGAGAAAGTGCAGCCTCTGTCTTTGGTGTTGACTTTCACTTGCAGCCTCACTGCTGGAGGAACATAGGCACACAGTGTCAACAGCCACTCGAAGACCTGGCAAACTTGTACCAGCAGCAAGCTGTTCAGGGCATTGCTTTTAACTGCCTCTTTCGTCACAGCCTTACAGCAATGTGGCAAAAAATACAGTCTTGGCTGGCTAAGTCAAGTGCTTGTTAGACAGAAGACAAAAGGAAAGATGTAAGAAAAAGGAGAAGGAAGGTGGGGAAGAAAAAGAACACCTAAACGGGATGAAGATGATAGCAGGAACCAAAGTCTCGCATCCCAAGTGGCATTCAGAATTTAGCCAGAGCCAGTGGAGGTGATGTCATCTTGGTCTTTCTCTCTGGCCTGGTCTGGGCATGTCAGGATATCTCTCAGGATCAGGATGACAACGGCCCAATGGTGTCATGATGGATCCCAGGGTCCCAGAAGATGGTGGGAGTGGCAGCAATGCCAGTGTAGTTAGCTTCTGTTTCATCTGTCTCCCAGCCAGCAGCTGTTGTTAGACAGCTTGATTTTTTTTCCCCCCAATTTTTTTTTTTCGTTTGAGGACCCCAAAGGGGAGTGATCAGTGGAATAGCCCATTCCCTCGTTGTTTTGTTTACTAATTAGGCCTAATTTCTGACACATCAATTTTGATCCAGTAATTTCTGGTCCCACCCTTCTCTTGTTTACCAGGCACAATTTTAACACAGTCATTGAGTTATAATAGTAGGCCTTTTTGGTTGTACTAATTTAGTGTATGTCCCTTTTGTATCTTCTTCCGTCACTGTTTATTATTCTAGGTTACTGCGAAATTTTATGAACTTGCACGTCTCACAACTACGGTGAATTTGTAGCCTTTATTAGGTGTTTGTTATCTATATCTTTGTTTATCTATAAAGCTTAGCAGTTGCTTCTAAACTTACCTGATATATATATAAAGAGAGAGAGAGGAGAGAATTTTATCTGTTTATGGCATTATAGAATTGCATTTCTGTCCAGTGCATCCTGATGTGCTTATATTTTTATATGGGTTTATTATTTATATGGCTTTTGCCATAATAAAAAAAGCTGAGAAATAAATTAGTTTCACAATTAGCTTCTTTTTGGTAA
The DNA here is from genome assembly GCF_026122565.2 of Emydura macquarii macquarii. NCBI lineage: Eukaryota > Metazoa > Chordata > Testudines > Chelidae > Emydura > Emydura macquarii. The sequence continues at coordinate 5,251,441 of NW_027133527.1, forward strand.
CTGAATTTTCCTGGCTTTTGTCTGTCTATTGGTTTTCTAAATTTTGTTGTGAACATAATGCAGAATTTGAATGTACTTACTAGCTAACTTAATCTCTGTATTTTCCTCTTTTTCCTGCTGTATGTTTCTGTTAGGTTCTTGTGACGGGAAGCCGAGCGTTGCTGTTAAAGCAGTGGGAATGGCGACAGAACAAATGTACACGTACATGGAAAGCAATGCACACGGCACCAGTGGCCACCATGATCTTTGATTCCACTTCCACTTTGTTGGCCACAGGTATAGTCTGACTTCAGGGTCGCAACGGGGGAGTCTGTTTTTAACAGCAAAGTCTTAAGAGGCTATCGAGTTCTCTCTTGATTTCATTCAAACACCAGGGTCACTGTCTAACATCACAGAACTTAGGCCATTTCATCACAAAAACAATCTTCTTGCAATATGTAAAAAATATATTATTAATTGAAAATTCAATAAATAGTTATATGCACCCAGAGAGACAGCTTGTCTCGTTTCCAGAACTGTGCTGGGACCACGAGAAATTCCTGAGCTGAAATCCCAGCTCTGAAACTGACTCTGGGGTAGGGAGGTTGGGCGAGTCCTTTAACTTTTCCGTGTCTCGGGGTCCTCATCGCTGAGTAAGGACAGTCACTGTACCTGAGTTAATGCTTAAACTCCTCTGAAAATGCGATGTTCTGTAACCCATGGAACCTCTCTGGAGGTGGTTGTAACTAGCTGTTCTTTCTCATTTCTCCTTTCTGCTTTTGTAACCTGATACCACTGCTCATGTTCCAGCCTTGCTGTGTGCCCCTTTCTGTTGTTAATTCCCTCATCTCCTTTCTTCTTGTAGGTGGCTGTGACAGCACCATTAAGATCTGGGATGTAATCAAACAGTACTGCACGCATAACCTGAAAGGATCTTCGGGGGTTGTACAGTAAGGAGAAAATCCTCTTATCCTCCCTTTTCAGTTAGGGAAACTAGCAGAGACAGTTTTACCAAAACACTGAAATTCCACCCACGTGTTCTGTCTGAAATAAGGAGCAGCAGCTTGGGGATCTGGGTTTGTGACCCTGATTCCATTAGCGTAGCAAACTTGCTTAAGATTTATGGATGTTAAGCATGTGAGAAGAGCAGGGAGGAGATTCCCCATCCTGTAATTTTAGTACATAAAAACTAACCCAAAAGCAGGCCTTCTGAGCTAGTACTGATCCAGTGCTCCAGCCTGGTGATAGCGAGCCTTGTGGTAACTGAAAAGATCTCAAAGCACATTTCTTAAAAATAAGAGTGATAGCCCTGGTATCCTGGCTAAATTCCAAATCTTATAATTACATCTCCCTCCTGTACTTTCCTTTGGACACAGGATTTTTCTGTCTGACCTAAATTATTGTGTAGTGTTGCTGTGCACTTCTAAACAGCTGCTACATGCCAACTCAGAGGGGGCAGCATTTCAGTGCTGGGTAAAGTGTTTGCTGCATGCAGTTTCTATGTTATTTCAAGTTTTATAATTTAATCTCGGGTGAGAGAAGTATTAAAAATAGAATGATGATCTTGCTGTACAATTATAATCAGTGCTGATCCTTTTGGCACCATCCCAGTCTGGTCATTGGTATTATCCAGAGATGACTGAGTAAGAAGAGCATTCTGGGTAAGTGGGATGCAAATGACTGTCCTGAGCAGGTCCGATTTTTGATATGTTAAAGGAGGACCAACGCTACACCTGGCTGTTGCTTTGGGAGGAAAAGATAGGGAGGGAGATGATGTGGTTAAGGAATTCTGTGGCTCCTACAATTGACAATTTATGGACTCGTTAGAGCATTTCCCAAGGCAAAGACCTATGGTAAATTTTCCGAGTGGCCAGGCTGTGCATAGATGAGATTCCACAAAGGAGGTCAGTAATTTAAAGCAAGTTCAGCTAATGTGAATGATCTCGCATAGATGATACATGTTGATGTTATTTCCGCATCAGACAACGCTGGTTGGCTTGGGCCTGCATTATGTGAGTGTCTCTCTTTCTCTCCCTGGCTAGCATTGTCGAGTTCCATCCCGATATCTCCCGCTTGCAGCTCTTCTCCTCCTCGATGGACTATAAAATCCGGATCTGGGACCTGAAATCCAGCAAGTGTATCGCCTCTCTCGACGGCCACTACAGTGCTGTCACGTCTCTGGCTTTTGCTGCAGATAGGAACACACTCATCAGGTAAACTTGTTATGGGCTTATCAAATCTCCATTCAGATTCCCCCTTCTCCAAGAAACACCTGGTGTTCTCCTGCTGCCCATGGGCTTTGCTTTTTCAAGGAAGGAAGGGGTGACCGTACAGCACATGGAGGCTCAGTTGGGGCTCCAAGGGAGAGAGAGATTGAGGGTCTGGGTTTCACCTAATCATGCTCCATGCCTCTGTGTCCCCATGTGTAAATTGCAGCTAATACTGAACTGCCTCATAGGGATGTGTGTGGCTTGGTTCATCATGCCTGACCTACAGAGTGGTTGACTATCCACAACTCCATGTCTGAGTTTGATTTTTGGCTGGAAGGTGCTGCTAGTGACATTTTCTTTATAACCTTTGTTGCAGCTCTGGTCGTGATAAAGTCTGTATGGTATGGGACCTGAAAACAAGAGAAGCCAAGAGGACCATCCCTCTGTATGAGGTGAGATTACTATCCCAGTGGTGGTTTTCCTCTAGTCAGGAGAGGACCCACTCATGATTCCAAGTAGGCAGGCAGGCAGGCTGTTAAATTCTACATACCTTTCAAGGTGGGTCCGCCTCACGGTTTGCCAATGTCTCTCGTAGAGTGTGGAGGCTGCAGTATTGTTACCTGGGGACGGAGATTTCTCACAGTTAGGCGTGAAGAAACAAGGGCTTCACTTTCTCACAGCGGGCAGCAAAGGTGAGTGAGCCCTGTGGAATTTCCTGTCCTGTCACTGCCAGACTCGGGGTTAAGAAGGAGTAAACTCCACTCTGTGTCCAGCCATTGCCAGCCCATGGCGCCTTTCCCGTTGTCTTGTGTCTGTTGAAACTCCAGGTCCAATTCAGTGAGCCTGTTCTGGAACTCTTGGATATTTAGGGCAGCAACTTCTCCCTCACTCGCTCTCTGCTAAGCTTTTACAGTCAAGATACCACAGTGATGGGTGAGGTATTAAGGCCTGCTCAGATTTGATAGTCAAGATTTAATTTAGAAAACACCTTCTGTGTTAGGGGTCATGTTTACATGAGAAAATTGCACTGGTTTAAATGAAATTAAGTTTTAAACCAGTGTGAACCCCTGTGTGGACACGTCACTTTGAGTGCCTTATTTTAGTTTAGCTTAAACCTGTTCCTAATCAACTTTAGCTAACCTGAAATAAGTCTGGTTTAGACCAGACTAAGCGTCCACACAGCCTTTCACATCCATGTAATTACATCAATTTAAAAATCACACCTTTAATTAAAGCAGCACAGCTGTCTTCTCTAGACAAGGCTGGATTTTGAGTGGATACGCCTGAGAGGACCTTTCTGAGCAGGTAACAATGCCACTTACAGGCAGTCTACATCCCATGCATTAGGGATCCTGCGCATCTGGGAAGCGGCCACAGCTGCCTGCGTGTACACCCAGCCCGTGCCCTACCAACGTGCGGACGCCAAGGAGGAAGAGGGCAGCGAACACAGTCTGACACACTGCATGCTGGTGTCCGGGAAAAATGAGATTGCAACTGTGACTGCTGAGCATAATATCCTCTTTTACGATGCCCAGACGCTTCAGCTGAGAAAGCAGGTACCATGTACCAAACCCCAGTGCCTCTTCTCTTCCAGCACCCAGGCCTTGGGACATCTCCATGTCCAATGACACAATTTTGCCTAATAGTTCCATCTTCCCCAGCTATTGCTACCCTTTTCTCCTTGCTACCCAGGATGCACAGAGCACAAGTTCATTGAGGAGGTTGCTATGGGATAGCTTAGCATTGTACTGAATTGGAGCCAGGCAGTAAGAACCAGACTTGGCATCAGGAGTTAAAGATGGTTCTTTGCAGGGATTTCTTCTTAAAGAAACGAAACACAGACGAAAGGGCAATGAAGGATAGATCGTCGAGCAATGCTCCATGTCCTTAAATATTTATGTATTTAAACGGAAGCTGTGATATTTCAGGTTTTTTTTTTTTTTAAGCATGACACCAAATAAAAGATTCCTTGCTGTCGGCCAGTAGTGCAGTGCTATCGGTCTTCTCTCACCAGCTAGTTCCTTGCCTGTTAAGCTGTCTCTTGTTTCGTTGCCCTCAGTTCGCAGGTTACAACGATGAGGTTCTGGATGTGCGGTTCCTTGGCCCTACTGACTCTCACATTGTTGTGGCGACCAACAGCCCTCAGCTGAAAGTCTTTCAGATAGCGACATCCCACTGCCAGATCCTGTATGGCCACACAGGTATGCAGAGACCTAGAGACTTGTCAACTCTGTGGTGGGCAGAAAGAGACTGTCTGGGTCACCCCTCGAATTGGCTTCTCTCCTCCCAAGACTCATCTGTATTGAGGCAGCAGTGCCCTCTAGTTCTCCAGAGCAGGGTGGAGGCATCTGGTCTGCAGGCGGTGCATGTGGGAAGCTCCCACTGCTTTCCGTGCTGTCCCTGTTTCTATAAAGAGAAGCCTTTATTCTCCTGGGTTGTTGGTTTAGTATCTTTCGCCAGCCCTGAAATCCACTTACATTTAAATAGCGTGGGGGTGGCGGTGGGGCTGGGTGGAGGGGGCCTGGCACTGAGTGTGAATGCCTCTTGCGACTGCCAGTGTCAAATCAAATCATGCCAGTTCCACAAAGTTAGCCAGGTGCTTGCTAGCAAATGGCAGAACTCGGTGGGGGTATTTTTAAGTCCCGCAGAGCTTCCCACCCCCCTCAAGGCAGTGGACTCTGCATTATTCCGTGCATTTCTGTTGTCTGCATACAATAGTCCGTTGCTGCCCCTCCTGCGTGGGAGGTGCTCTCCAGAAACATCCACAAAACTCATTATCCTTCAAAACCCTTCTTAAAACTCCCCTTTTGTTTCATAGCCATCACAGCAACTTGAGAGCGGTCAGGCTGGGACCACTGCTTAGCAAGCTGGCCCCTATTCTCTGCGTTCCCTTGCACTGCCCCATCTGGTGTCTCTTGTTTTAAACTTAAATTGTAAGTTCTTCAGAGCGGGGGTCATCTTTTTAGTCTGTTTGAACCATACCTTGGACGATGGGCCCCTGGTCCACGCTGAGGGCTCCTAGGCGCTGCCAATGATGAATAATAATGGCTGCTGTCTTTCCTTTCAGAAACCGTTCTTGCCCTGGATGTCTTCAGAAAGGGCTTGATGTTTTGTAGCTGCGCTAAGGTAATACACTTCCTTCTGGGTGTGCTGAGTAAGGCACGTTGCTTACAGTGATCTTTATTTTTGTGGGCCCTTTTCTTGCTCATCACCATAGATTTTTGGAAAGGGCTTTTGTAGTACTGAGGGGAAACTTCTGTCCACCCCACCTTTGAAATGCAGAGATTTCAGTGCGCTTTTTAAACTGTTTCCTTATTCCTATCATTTTTTTTAACATTGTCCTTAGAAAAACATGGGTTGGTTTTTATTATCTTGGTCCATCAGTAAATCAAAGTTATTTTATCTTCCTTGGATCTTCAGTATTTGTGCCACCCTTAGTAAGCATCTCTCTCCGCACATGGGCTGCGAGCTGTTCAGTGTGGCTGGGAGCAGTCTGTAGCATCAATGACAGGTAAAGAGACAAAGGGCAGGCTGGCTCACCATGCTCCAAAAGGAAGTAATTAATGTCAATTTTAACTTTCCATTCAAATTAAAATTCATTTTAATGGGTCTAGTTTAGTTTGCAGTAAGGGAGATTTCAGCTGGATATTAAGATAATTTTCTGACTCTAAGAACAGTTGAGCACTGGGAAAGCTTACATGGGAGGTTTTGGAATTCCTGTCAGATGTTTTTGAAGCACAGGAGGGTGGACTTAGCCTCTTTAGCCCTACATTTCTATGATTCTGTGACTATCGCTTGGACCTGTAAGCTGGAATTCCTCGTTACAGGGCAGCCCTCCATGTGTCTGTGCCCTGAGATGACGACAGAATGACTGCAAACATCGATTTGTTTTTGTTTTTTGTTTTTTTCAAAGCAGACAATACCATGCACACTGGCTGTTGTAATACTAATCTGCTCACTTGTCAGAAAAGTATAAGCGCTTTCCTCCTTTCCTGTTTCAGGACAGAAGCATCCGGGTGTGGAGGATGGATAAAGCAGGCGAGGTGGTCTGCGTGGCTGAAGGATTGGGTCATGCCCATGGAGTGGGTGCACTTTCCTGCTCAAGGTAACGGAGGCATCGTTCTTCTTACTTGTGCTTGGTGCCCAGAATGAAGAAACCACTATCTTTGTAAACTAAGGCCGCTGCCTCTGTGGTGTCTCAGGCCAGTCAGGGTGAACCTGGTGAATTGTAATGTGATCAAGTTGGAAGAAAGATCTTTGGCCCACCCTGTTGCCGCACCACTCCCAGCTCTTGTAATTGCGATTTTCCTCTTTGTCCACCTGGTTCAGGTTTGTTTAGAACGTGGTTCTCAACCTGTGACACTTGCGGCCCAGTCAGCACATAGCTGCAGCCCATGTGACATCCTGAGAGCCATACAGGTAGTGTACATGTTGTGTGGATGTGGCCCACATAACATAACACAACACAGAGAGAGCTGCGTAATGCGGCCCACAATGGTAAATAGGTTGAGAACCACTGGTCTAGAAGAACAAAAAGCTGCAGGAGCCTTGATCTGGCTAGCTACTGGATTACATTACTGTGAATTAGAGAGGGAAGGGGTTGGGGCAGAGGAAAAACACACAGAGAATAGAACATGCTGGGAAATCTTGCCTGTTTATAGAATCTTCTCCTTTCTTCACATTTGTTCCTTTTTGAAGTCCAATTTCTGTATTCAAAAGCTGCAGTGCATTAAATGATGGTTAGTCCAGAGGAACAACAGTGCCTGTGGCGAAGAGCTGAACTGCTGGGGGCTGTCGTAAGGATTTAAATGAAAATAACTGAAGCTTTTGAAAACATTAAAACTCTTAGCTGTTTGAAATCCCAACTGAGTGCGTAGGATGGCACTAGAGAAAGAAAAGCCCTTTTCTCTGCGCAGGTGAAGCAATTGTTTTGCTTTACTGTATTTGACATTTTTCCTTTTCATATCTCTCCCTCTGCCCTTCCCACTTCCAGAATGAAAGAGAGCTTTGTAGTCACCAGCAGCCAAGACTGTACAATCAAGGTCTGGAATCTCTCTGAGTCCCTCACTGCCAAAGCAAAAGCGGGCTTGATCTCCAGTCCTGAAATCCTTCATGCCCAAGTGACTGAGAGGGGTCACGACAAGGTAAAATGTCAGCGGGCTTTTTCTTTGGAAGCTCAGTGAGGCAGTTCTTGTGCTCTGTGCTTTGAGTGCCTTTGCCAGCATGGTTCAGGATGTTGTAAAACATACATTTGTGGATTACAGGCAATAACATGCATGATGAAATAGCTTCCTCTGACACCAGACAAGGAAGATCAGGGACTTTGTGAGGTGGAGGCTAGGGAAATTCCCTGGAAATTATTTGTTCCGTTCTCTAAAGAAAATAATTCAAGAGAGGGCATGTATTTTTCTGCCCTCTCTTTTTCTGTGCCTTTCATGCCCATGTTTTAGTTCTCCTCTATGAATCTCACAGTTCAGTACAACAAACTCTGTCTGAGTCTGACAGAGTCAGTGGGACTTGGCTTGGGGGCACCTACCTATAAGCACTGATCTAGAATAGCTGCACCAAAGGAAAGATCTCATGTGGTGGGAAGAACGCATCATGGGAAATATTTTATTTAGCTTCTAGTTGAGCTGTAAGAGAATAGATCCTGTCAGATATGCTAGCTGTAAAACAGGAAAAGGCCCAGAAACAATGAAGGTGATTCTTGAGTTCTCAGAATGAACGTAGCCTGAACTTCAATCTCTTTCACTCTTCCATTCTCTGCCTTGGGCTAACCAGGTGTTTGGTTAATGCTGGCAAGAGAATTTCACTGATTGCGCCTTTTGTTTGACTTGCTGTAGGATATAAATAGTGTGGCCGTCTCTCCAAATGACAAACTGATTGCCACTGGCTCACAGGACAGGACAGCCAAGCTGTGGTCCTGTCCTGATTGCTCTCTGATGGGCATCTTCTCAGGACATAAGCGTGGGATCTGGTGCGTACAGTTTTCTCCTGTGGATCAGGTGTTGGCCACCTCCTCAGCAGATGGCTCTGTGAAGCTGTGGGGTCTTCACGACTTCAGCTGTCTGAAGGTAATGAAAATTCAAACTCCTGGGTCGTGCGGACAAACCCTTGAATGTAGCAGAGATTTGTCAGGGCTGCTCCAAATAGCCAGACTAGCAGAAGTTTAACGATACTGCCACGATGAGGGAAACACTGTTCAGGCCTGGACTTGTTCTCCAGGCCTTCAGGATCTGAGACGTGCACAGGCTATAAGCCCCTTGGCACTGCCCCAGTGTGGGCTGGTTGGAGAGGGTAGACATATTCCATCTTTGGAAAGAGGGATGGACTGGCCTGACACAGGCAGGTCCTTGAAGGAAATGGGCATAGAACTGATTTGATTTGACTCTTGGTCTTCAATGGAGAAATATCTCCCCAGTCTGTCTTATTAGAACAAGGAGGTAGATGCTTAATTGTACCCTTCTTACGGCATGCTCCTACTTTTAGATTACTAAGCAGCCGCACTGCCATGATCCCCACGTGGTGTTCTCTCACCTAGATCTTAATGTCTGCTTGACACTATAGGCGGGTGACTCAACCTTTTAGCAGCTGATTGATCCAGTTAACATAAATGCCTTGCTCTGATCATCCCAGGTGGGTTTTAACCTTGGATCCTATGTTCAAGCAGTTACAGGCTTCTAAAAAGAAGTACTGGGATGTGTCCCTTCTTCTTGCAGTGGTCTTAAGTTGCAGTGGGGGAGGTCTCGGTTGGATATTAGGAAAAAATTTTTCACGAGGAGGGTGGTGAAGCACTGGAATGGGTTACCGAGGGAGGTGGTAGAATCTCCATCTTTAGAGGTTTTTAAGCTGCGGCTTGACAAAGCCCTGGCTGGGATGATATAGTTGGTGTTGGGCTTGCTTTGAGCAGGGGGTTGGACTAGGTGACCTCCGGAGGTCCCTTCCAACCCTCATCTTCTATGACTCTCCTGTACCTCCTTCCGCTGCAGCAAAACACAGGTTCCAGGGATGCCGTCTGCCTGTCGGAACCTCTTTGTCTAGAACATGGGTGCAAATTTAGTTCTGATGAAAGAAGAGCATCCTTCCAAACTGCCTCTTAGCCCCGAATAGTGAGGCAGGGTCTCCCTGTAACCTGGCTCTGGCTTCGCAGGCACATGCTTTACAGCAAGGATGACTGTCACCCAGTCTGTTGCTTCTTTTTATATATTTTTTTAAAAATTTCCAGACTTTTGAAGGTCACGACGCCTCGGTGCTGAAGATCGTTTTCGTGAGCCGTGGGACACAACTGCTCAGTAGGTATGGCCTTTCTCTAGGAGCCTTAGCGAAGCTAGGCCAATGCAGTGAACTTGAGAGGGAGGTTGAGTCATTGATTGGAAAAGCCAGTGAGGTGCGCTTGGCAGATGGGATTCTGACGAAACAAGGAACCGCTCTGGAGTAAGCAGGTGGAATTCTCATTGAAGTCAGCTGGAGTTGGGCCTGCTTACCCTGGCACTGGATTTGGCGGTGTGTTTTCAAACCAGTGAAACCAGAGAGGTCAGCGCCCGCTACCTTGACTGCAGCCCTTTCCCAGAAGCAGATTGTAAGTTCTCCTTGATGGGGAAAATACCCAATTTCCGCTGAGCTTTCCTGCAGTGGTAGTTGCACCGCTTTTGTCCTCCAGTCAGGCATCTGTGCTGCTGTGTTCCAATGATCCTCCACTGAACTTGTTGGGACAGTGAGATGTACCCAATATGTGGAGAGCTCCGGAGGGGCATTTCTCCCTATTGTAGCTGGCATGAGCAGCAGAGGAAGAGTTAATCAGCCAAAGGGAAATGAATCCAGAATCATCAAGGAAAGGATTTACTGCATTTACTTGATTATAAACAGAAATAAAACCTGAATAAATGATCTTTGCACTTTCCAAACAGAGAGAAATGGGAAAAGCCAATACACGGCATAGATAGCAAGATGTAAATTGGAGTTTAAAACTCTTAGTTCAAGAGTGGCTAAAGCACAACCCTTGGTCTTTGGGAGACCCCCTTCAATTCCCATATCGGCCACAGACTTCCTGCGTGTCCCTGGACAAGTCACTTACTCTTCCAGTGCCTCAGTTTCCTGTCTGTACAATGGGGATAACAGCACTGCCCTGTCTCCCAGTGGGGCTGGGAGTATAAATACATTTGGATTCTGAGTGCCTCAGATACGGCAATGACGGGGGTATGTAAATAGCCACGGTAGAAAGAACACCCCAGGGGGATGTTAATAACATCGTTTGGTTTTGTTTGAAATGGTTTTTAACTGACAGGGTCCTTTTGTGCTGTCAGAGTCTCGCTTTTACAAACCCATCACTTCAGACGATGCAGCAGAGCGAGACTAGGACTGTCTATTGCTGATTTAAATCAAAGGGTTTATGTCTGGTTTCTCTTTCCCCTTTCCAAAAGCGGTTCTGATGGTCTCTTGAAACTCTGGACGATTAAAACAAATGAGTGTGTGAAAACATTAGACGGTCATGAAGATAAAGTATGGGGTCTTCACTGTAACAAACAGGATGACATGGTTGTGACAGCATCCAGCGATTCCTGTGTCATCCTGTGGAAGGTATAGTACATGGTCTTCCTATCATTGCTTTAAGAAAAGAATGGAGGGTGTGTAGTCTAGTGGTCAGAACCCTGGACTAGGAGCCAGGCTGCCTGAGTTCTATTCCGAACTCTGCCACTCACTGTGTGTGACCCTAAACCTCTCCTTTCCTCATCCTCCCCATCTGTAAAACTGGGAGAGGCAGATGATGATTTTGGCTGAGGTTCCAGACTAGCACTGTCACTTCTCTCTCAAGGCAGAGACGGGAAATGGCCCTAAGCAGCCTGCCAGCAGCAAGCAATGGGAGCTGTGGCCATGACAGGAAGGGCCTGTTCCTCGGTGCTGTAAATAATGTGGGAAACAGATGGATTCAGCATTTGACACCCACGTAAAGATCTTCCTGCAGAAAACAGGCTCCTGCTGAAATGGGCAGTAGGAAACCAAACTCTGTTTAAGTGAGACTGACAGCAGTTATGTTCTGATTTGTTAAAGGATGTCACTGAAATCGAACTGGAAGAGGAGCAAGCTAAGCAAGAGGAACAGATTATGAAGTGAGTAACCCTGAGCAATACTTGGGATAGTATATAGTCCCCTTTATCATGTGCCATTCCATGCAACTGCACTTAAAGCCTTTCCATTCCTTCCTATTCATAAAGCAAATCATTTGTTTACCAGTCTGTCTGCCCCATAATCTCTTTTTGTCTCTTTATCCACTGCTGGTTATCTTTGCTTCCCATAAAGTCTTCGTATAATAACAATTAACTTGGAAGTCAATTAACTTCAGGGTTCTGTGCTGCTGAGATAAGCCAAGGCAGACAATCATTTCCTCCTGTGACAGCCAGCACAGAGTAGCCTGGGAAACTCTTTAACATAATGCCAGGATAATTATCCACACAATGAGGGCACTGAGGTTTTCACTGGCAAGCCAACTTTTAGTAACTCCTTGGCACTAAATCTGTAGGTTACCAATGAATTGGCTATATTTTGCATAACATTTTGTTCTCTCAAGCAAATGAACCTCTGATAACCTCTTATTCCTGACTGTGTTACAGAGATCAAGAGCTTTCCAACCTGCTCCATGAGAAAAAATACCTGAAAGCTTTAGGGCTGGCAATCTCTTTGGATCGGCCACACACGGTGCTGACCGTAATCAAGGGTAGGTGTCCACTGTCAAACAGTGTACTTTCTGGTATCTTCCAAATCATCCCTTCTGTCAGGAAAAGGAGACCGAAAACAGGAGCCTCCCACTTTTTCCCCCTTTCCTTGTCACATCCACATTCTGATTTGAAATTACCAAAGCCCCACTGCGTTGTGCACAACGGCAAATCTTTCCTCTGATCTCCCAGCACAAGCGTCTCTCAGGAAAGGTCAGAGCATGACAGATGTTAAACACAGCACTGTACAAACCTTGATGGCTCCTCTAAATGTGGTGCACAATGCCTGACTGTCCAGGAGCAGTGGGCCTTGAGTTAGAGGACAGGGTAGCTTTCATCCTCAAAGCCAGCAGCCTGAAACCAGAATCGTTATTGAGGTTAATTGTTACTTTGCAGCATTTGTCTGCGTTTTAAACGAGCACCTGGCTCATGGCAGTTACTTCACAAACAGCTCTTCACAGTGCTGAGGGTCAGGTTGCTGGTTCGGTTTTCCCTGGGTTACACACCCAGTAAGTTTGGCAGAGAAACCACGCCTAGCGTTCATGCTTTTTCATTGGTGCATGGTGCACTTTTAAATTATACCATGGCTAAAGCTGTCTCACCTTTACAAGAAGTCAGTGACTCTTCTTTGACCAATTTTATACCCATAATTTCTAGAGTCTGAATTGGGAGAAGTTAGGTGCCCCAGTCTTACCAGATTAACACACTGTTACTAAGATTTGTGCCTGCAATTCTGGTAATAGCAGGTACAGTTTCCATGTGCAGTTGTACATGAAAGTTAGAGACATAGTGCCGCACACCTGTTTTCACAACAGCACCCCTTTGTACGGTGTTGCAACACTCATTAAATATCCCAAATATTTGGATGCTTTTACTTCCAAAACTTGGCTTTTGATTTTAACCTTTTTATTTTCTAGAAATTAATATTACCATTATTTCCTGTCTTCATTTCCCCTTTAGCTATCCTGAAGGAAACCGATGGGAAAGAGAACTTGGAAAGGAACATCCTTAGATTGCGGAAGGACCAGAAAGGTTTGCTGAACTATTGCTCATATGACTAAAAGAGTATTTTAGATTAGAAGTTTGTTTTCTGTACTGAAACTAGAAGGAATAGGATCTTCCTTCTATTCACTCCATCCTCACCAAGTGCAACTGCAGCTCAGGGTTACTCTGTCAGTAAAGGTTCCAGCTGTGAGGTCGACCTGATCTGTGGCCGTAAACCTCTGCCACACAATGGTTGTTTGCTCATTTGTAGCATCTTCCATCTCCAGGTATATGAAAGCTTAATAACACTCCTAGGAGCAGCTGTGTCCTATTAGCCCTATTTTACAGATGGGGAAATAGAGGCACATAAGAGAATAAATAACTTGCTCAAGTTGGGTTAGGAGCAGAGCCAGGAGTTTAGAACCGGAGACTTCCATCCCTGTCCCCCCCCTTCTCTATTCAGAAGGCCACTTCCATATGTTACTCATTAGTTGTTCACGATCAACCTGTGACCCAGTCAATCCAGTGAGGGACTCTGTATACAGTTACTATGGCCCCCAGCTTGTCACTCAGTCACGCTTAACTGCCTTGGCAGGTAGAAAAACAGATCCTTCCTAAACTGGCATCTCTGGTAAAAGGTGGCGTTGCCCTTGAGCCTGTGTGTGTGGATTGCACACCTTCTGAATTCTTGGCTTTTCTTTGTAGAGTCTGTGCTGAAGTTCTCAGTGACATGGAACACAAACTCTCGAAACTGCCATGAGGCTCAGGCTGTCCTTGAAATCTTCCTACAGCATGAAGCACCAGAGTTTCTCCTGCAGTATGAGGGGATTAAAACTGCTGTGGAATCCCTTCTGCCTTACACCGGTGAGTTACGAAAGAGAAGCATCCCAGCTCAGTTAGAATGTTGGCACAGTTTTCTCACTCAATGGCTCATCCATCCAGAGGTGCTCCTGTAACAACTCTCCCAGTATCAGCACCTGATCTCAACCATGCCCTGGATCCAGGGCTCTGAGCTGCACCGCAGACCCAGATCTTGTAGACAACAGTACAACAGTGTTGTCGTCTGCACTGGGACACCAGTCCTTCCATCTTGATACCAGCGCCATGTGGAATAAATAATTGCTTCCTGACGTCGTATTATCAGCACTGAAAGTCTGTAAAGATGATACACACTCAGCATCCTCTCCTTTCAGCCAGGGCAGAGAAGAGAATTAGCTCTGATTTTCCTAATGAACTTATACTTTTGTTTTTAGCCATGCTTTTTCTTTCTCTTTGCAGAGCGCCATTTCCAGAGACTAAGCCGGTTATTGCAAGCCTCCATGTTCATCGATTTCATGTGGCAAAATATGAGACTAGCAGATGCATCACAGTGGGACGAGGACATGAGTTTGTGACCATTTATATGCTGCTTGCAGTCTTGAGAATGACTGACAAGCCAGGAACACGCTCACTGACTGAACTGCTGGACGCTAAGATTAGTTGGCTCTCCCAGCCGGCATTGCTGTTTGAGTATTTTTATAATAAATGTTCAAAGTTCGATTTTATAAACGCGAGTCCAGTCTCTATGTGCTGTCTCCTCAGTGCCCTAGATAAGGAGGGCAGAGGTTTCCTTCTCAAGTCTGACTCCTGCTGTTAAACAAAGCGCTCAGTTCTAGAGCCAAAGTCGTCTTGTCATTAGCACTGCACCCTGGTGGGAGACCATCCCAAACCCACATTTCTGTCTGCACCAGCCTGTATCTTTGCTCATCCTCCTCTCTGTTGACCTCTGATGAAGCATCCCTCTCTCGTGGTGAGCTTGTTAAAACTCCAGCTCGCTGGTGGCTGTGTAGACTGGGGGCTGGAGCACACAGCCTTTTCTTTTGGGTAACCTGGGGCTGGCTGGGGAGGGGTGGAGTCTGATTTAAGGAGCATGGAGCGGGCATTACCAGCTTTCCATTCTACCTGAGGGAAAAAGACAGACCAATACAAGCAATATTTCTGGGGTGGATTCAGTTGACCTGTGTTACTGAAGCTGTTTGGAGGGTCATAGGAACGCCTAGGCAAGGGGTAAAGTCCTAAATCTCCTTTTTACTGAGCTGCTTGCTAACCTCTATCTGTGCAGTAGCAGTGCAGCAGGTCTGCACCACTATGCATTCCAACACCCAGAAGCAAAATTTGCACCTTCGTTGCATGGACATGAACAGCAAAATACCAGGAAAAAATTCAGGAATGGGGTCTTCCTGAATGCTAACTTCACCCGCCACCACGTGCTTGATCGTTCCAGAGCAGCAGCAAGTGCTCCAGGACTAACAGATGTTTTGTCTTCATTCTGAGCTTGATGAACTCTGGGTCCCCTGTGGATTTCCATTTTAAATACAACATTCTGTGCTCATTCTGTACGCTCAGCACCTTCCATGTGGCATGCTTTAGAGGCTATTACTTGAGCCTCAGACCCCACTGAAGTAGGGAAGTATGATGGCGTGACAAGCGGCTAAACTGAGGCTCAGAGGTGAAAGTGACTTGCCCAAGGTTATATAGAAAGTCAGTGGAAAATTTATTCGAACCCCCTGCTCTCTGAGCACTAGATGTAATGGTGCTGGTCAGGTTCATGGTGCCAAGAACTCTTTTTCACATGAATGTGTTTTCAAGCACATCTCTTCAGAGTCTGAAATGTTTGAAAATCCTCTCTGCAGACGTCTGATTGGGAGGGCTCTGCCGATTACTGCCAAAGCCTACTGGAAAGTGAGTCATTTTTATTTTAAGTTCAGGCCAAGTCAAGAGGCCTGAGTTCTAGCCCCAGCGCTGGCACTTAGCCAGCCTCTTTGTGCCTCAGTTTCCTTGGTCTGTAAAATGATGATGACACTCAGCAGGCCTGTTTCAAGTGCGTTGAGAACTTTGGGGTCACAGTGCTGCATGCAATCTGGATATGCACCACAAAGGCAGCAACGGGACAGATACGGCAGAAATCAAATGGGAACTCTTGCACTGAAACTCCCCCTCTTCTGTGACTGTCCTCACTTACCTCCTCCTCCAGCAGCTAACAGCAGAAAGGAGCATGTAACCAGCAGAACTGCAAGCCTATTTTTTCCTTGATCAACTGTATTTCCATGAGAGCGGATCCCAATTTTATAGGGACAATCCCTATATCCAGGGCTTTGTCTTATATAGGCGCCTCATACCCCCCCCCCGATTTCTCACACTTGCTATCTGGTCACCCTAGCTGAGATATTTTGCAGTAAGTGATTCAACAGGGGCCAGCGACTGGGGAGTGGATTAGGACGGTTAGGGGGTTTCAAAATAAACAGCAAGTACTTCCCATTTTATCCAGAAAGAAAGCAAAGCCTAAGAAAACAAACTGCTAACTGCCCCAGGGCAGCCAGGAGACAATGTACTGCAGCCCTGCAGGGATGTGAAATGAGCAGTCACATGATTCTTGAGGAAGGGCTGTTAAAGAAATAAGGAGGCAGAGGTTGAAGTTCCAACCCTCCGTCCTGAGGCAGATGTTTGGCTGTTACCCCAGGCTGTGTCAGAGTGCGGAAATCTTTCTTTGCACAGGCAAGCCTGATTCAGACAGTTCCTAACTTTTCCGTGTTTGACTTTGCAACCTTAATGTTCTTTTCACGTAGTTTCTCTGCCTGTAATTCTGTGTTCCTAGATGACATATTCCCTGCACATCCCCAAGATGCTTCATCCTTTTAAAATGTTTCTGTACGAGCCGGGAGGCAGATCCGCAGATGATGGGAGCTCAATTCTATGGAGCTCTGATCATCCACAGCAGTTGGGGATCTGCCCCAGGTTCCTAGGCTGTGCCCATCACCCTAGAAACCTTGGATTGCTGCCAAATTGTCATTCCTAAAGTAACAGACTCTTGAACTGTAAAATAAACTCAGGTTTTTCAGAGAGCGAGAGAGAGAGACGTTCTATCATGTTTAATCCCAACCGAGGCATGCATACATACAATTTAGAACCATATCTTGCAAGCTGAACAAACCAGCTTGATTCATAGTGATCACAGGCATGTCTCAAAGTCAGAATAAGAGATTTATGGAAGGGTAATTAAATTACTGTGGGGTGGATATCTTAAAGCACTTTGGATTAAAAATAGATTTTTTCCATAAGCATTTTAGCGAGTGAGTTTACAGGTTGTGTAAAGGGGTGAATTTAGCTTATATTAGAGAATCTTCATTGGCGGTCAACATTTAGCTGATAAGGGGAAAATTCACCCTAGAGATCTGCTCCAAAGAATTACTGTCATCCACTCAGATAACAAGTGATACAACAGGACTTGCGCTCCCACACCCCTAGGGACCTGCCTTGGAAGGATAAAGCATTCAATTAAAGCTGACCAACAGCTTGAATTCTCAGTTTTGGTTGCCAATCTGCAGATCCAGCGTCATTCATAGAAATGATTTGACAGTGTTGAATTCATTCATGATTCAACAACGTTGCAAACTGCTCGCAGGTCAATTTGGGGACGCAAAGGAGGACCAGACAGTTGGAATAAATGAGTCCCATGCATTATTCACTTGGCTCTATCAAAGTAAACAAAAGAGAGTCTGGATTAGAGAACTCCCTCTCCTCTCTCCAAATGTGATTGTTTCATCCAACAGTTGTCTGAGTGTTTACAGTGGTGGAGAAAGAACCTTCTAACGCTGCAAGGGACCTGTCTCCTGAAGGGTCAATTCCCTGCATGACTGAGCCAATCACTTAGCCTCTCTGGGCCTCAGTTCCTTTCACACTGCAGTAATGGGGTCAATCAATCCTTAGGTAGATGGCTGGAGAAGAGATGACGGAGGGGGGGCATGATAACAGTTTTCAAGTACATAAAAAGTTATGAGGAGGGAGAAAAATCATTCTTGTTAACCTCTGAGGATAGGACAAGAAGCAATGGGCTTAAATTGCAGCCAGGGAGGTTTAGGTTGGACATTAGGAAAAACTGTCCTGACTGTCAGGGTAGTTCAGCACTGGAATAAATTGCCTAGGGAGGTTGTGGAATCTCCGTCATTGGAGATTTTTAAGAGCAGGCTAGACAATCACCTGTCAGGGATGGTCTAGATATGACTTAGTCCTGCCTTGAGTGCAGGGCACTGGACTTGAAGACCACTCGAAGTCCCTTCCAGTCCTAGGATTCTATGGCTGGGATTGGTTTAGCCTCTTAACCATTGAGAGTAGACCAAAGCCTCAGCTGGTGTAAACATCTCTACTGCAATCAATGGAATGATCCCATTTACGCCAGCTGCGGATCCGGTGCAGCATCGCCAGCAGAAAGAATGCTGCAGTATTCCCGGCTCCAGTTTTTCCTGTGAACAGCAAGACTAGTGCATTAATGCAAACCAGCCCGCCAAGCAACCGCGCAACAGCATCTTCCAGCCGGGAGTCAAAGGCCGAGTCTGTCAGCTTAGCACAAGACGATCACAAGCACTGATCTTCCTTCATCAGTCTCCCACTATGGCAATTAAATGATGGCTGAGCAAGGATAATGTCTGAATTTCAGCCACTGCAGCCTCCCTCGCAGGCTCAGGGCGCTAATGGAATCTCACTTGAGGCGCTCGTGCCCGGGAGCATTAGTCAGCTTTGCAGACGTTTCCCCTCCATGATGGAGGTGAGGTGAGGATTGCAGGTTGGGCCTGGCTGCAGATCTCTGCACTGCTCTCTTGGTCACGGTGCTGCATTTCTGGAGGATTTCGTGGACGGCGGGTCGCACGGGCACCTTGGGGAGGTTGGCAGCAGAGTCTGGGCTGTGAAGGAAAGAATCTGAGCCACTTGGAGACTCCTCATCAAAGCCAGAATCATTCCTATCCTTGCTGCTGAGGGGAGGAGCTTTTCTGCCTGGACTGGCAGAGACTTGAGCTGGGATCACCTGTGGGAGGCCAGTCCCATGCTGCTCGACTTCAGGCAAAGACCCTGACGAGCCTGGCTTCCATTCCTGGTTGAAGCAGTGTTCGCTCCCGCTCCCTGAACTCACAGACAAACTGTCTAGTTCTGAAGTTAGGCTGGAGCTGGCTGCACTCTCCAGCCCGGTCAGTGGGCCGCTCAGCGATCTCGATCTCGTTCTGCTCAGAGGATCCCTGCTCTTTATGGTCCTCTCGTTTGTTGAGTGAGTTTGGGGCATGTCCCCTTCTTGCGTCTTGCGCTGTGGCAGGGAACTCCAGCTGGAAGAGCTGGCAGCCTGCAGCAGGTTAGGGGTGGAGACGCAGAGGCCCGTGTTTACAATCGTGTGGAACTTGCTGTGGGGGTTCTTATAAGGCTGGAGGAACATGGCGGGGATGTAGCCAATACGCTTATTGTACCTGGGAGAAAGGCAAGGGAAAGCAACGCTTAAGGAAAAGGGCAGCTGCACCCCAGGTCCGGCCCCGTCTGGGAGAAGACAAGTGTCCCTGCGGACACGCTCATCTCTAGGAAATGCAGCCAGTGGGTACCAGCCACCTACACCAGACCTGGGAGGCAGGGACAGAACTTTGGGGGGCTGCTGTGTAGGGCAAAGGGAAGACAAGGAGCGACCTCAGAATGGGTGACGCCAAGAGAGACAAGGTGAGAGATGAGACCCCAGGGGAAGTGTAGAGTGGTGTCCTCAAATAGAGACTTTGGGGGGTGAATCCATCCCAAGGGGAGGGGCCCTGCAGTGGGGGGGTCCATGCCAGCTCTGAGCAGACAAGCATAGAGGGGACATTGGGGTTTTGCCAGTGGCCACACAGATTCTGCAGCTGGGACAGCTGTGTACTGTGTGCAGGGGTTGATGGCTGCCATCCCACCCCATAGGCATGAATTCCACCCCAGTCTCCAATTACTTCCCCACACACAGTCTGTTCACTCAGGGGTTGGGGGCGGGGGAGATGAAATTCACCCAGGCAGTTACATTCAGAATTCTTAATTCTCCCAGTAGGAGATGCTCTTTCCTCCAAAGCAGCACTGGACGGGTGCCCCAGCGCAGAGCTAGCCATGCCCCAAGTGCAGTCCTTCAGTCCCTGGACACCCCCACTCCTCCAAGGGATTCCAGCCCATTACTGTGTGTCAGACATAAAGGAAGGGGAAAGATCCCTGCCTGGGTGGAAGAGTCCTCTAAAATAGTCAGGGTCCCTGCCAGAGGCTAATAGGTCCCTGCACGCACTCCTGAGGGCTGGGAAGGGATGAGCTGCTGTGAACTGGCTCTCTCATGGAGCGTGGACTCAGAAGGGGGATGGGGGAAGAGAACCTCCTTACCAGACAAGCCACCAGCCATTGTCAGATTTCTCTAGCACCTCCACAACCACCCCGACATTCAGAGAGAGCTCATCTGCCTTCTGAGACTTGTAGGCCCGCACAGCATAATACAGAGTCCCTGGAGGAAAGAGAAAGGGATCATTTCTGCTTCGCAGATAAAGAGCCCTAGGTAGAGTGTGGGAACGAGAGGTTGGAACTCCATTCTGGACTGCCTGCCATCCGGGCAGCAGAACTTACAGCCATTGGGGGTCATTCGCCCCAGGCAGAGGGGCCAGCCCAATGTCTAGGCACCACTTTAGACTGGCCCTCTGGACAAGGGTGAATTTCACCCATAAGTGAATGGAGCCTCACAAAGCCCCTACGCAGCGGGTAACTATAACAGATGGAGGAACCGAGGCCTGGAGGTTAAGAGGGACCATGTCAACTCAAAACCTAGTCAGTCTTACACAAGTTAAAAGGAGTTTCAGGTCCCTGGTTCCAAGTCCCATTACCAACTGTGTGTTCAGGACAATGACCAGCTGACTGACCCACGGAGTAACCACTGTTGTCAAAAGCACAAAGGAAACAAATTGGGAAAAACAGTTGTTCCAGGGCCACATGTAATAACAGGTCAACATGTTCAGATGAGAGTGATCTTGGAATTGACAACATCCCTATTAGTGACTTGCCCAAGGTCACACAACAAGTCAGTGGCAGAGCTGGCCCTGGAACCCAGGTCTTGCAAGTCCCAGCCCTGAACATTAACCACCAGCTCAGGCCTCCTCTCTGAGATGTTTCAGCTCAGAAGGAAAAGCAAACATTTATTTTTTGCAGGACCTACTTTTAGGGAGGAAATATAACCCTAGTGACACGCAACCAAGCCAATGGCAATGAAAAGCTCAGAGTCACAGTGAGGAATAAACAGACTCACCCTCATCGTCCAGTTCTCTGGCATTCGGACTCTCCTCCCCCATTACTCTCTCCTCCAGATAAGGAGCTGGGAACCAGGCTATTTGCTTATCCTTGTTCTCCACCAGCCACCACCCTGCAGCAAACAGCAGGAGAGAGCATGTAACACAGAGGCACTTTTAATAATAATTACTAATACAATACACTGCACTTGGACACCGCTGTCAAGGTGCTTCTCAACCGTTCACAGCCCCTGTGTTAAGTATTATAGAGGAGAGGGCAGCAGCCTCTGTAGAAAGTTGCCCAACACGTGTCACTGTTTCTATAAACGGGGGAGCACTGGGAGTCAGGGTCCTGGAGTCCCCAACTCGTGCTCTCCCAAGATTAGGAATAGAACCCAGGAATCCTGACACTCCCTCTCCTTGCTCCGCCAACAGGAAAACCCCACTTCGTTTGTTCTTGATAAAATACTTACAATCCTATACAAGGTACGTTATACCATTCAGCACATGCACACCCCATATTACAAAACACACATTTTTGGTCAAGCCGTGAACCAGTCTAAAAATCTCTAGAACTCACATCCGAAAACAGAGAATGGACCGTCCATACAAGACGTACCTGTCATGTCCTTGATCAACACGTCGACAATTTCCTTCTTGGCAACTTTGAAGGGTCTGTTCTTTGTGTCTTTGGTTTCATAGGCTTCTATGCAGCTGTAGCGCTGGGACACAACCGGCGGAGTAATAGAGGGATTCTGCTGCTTGGGCTGTTCTTTCTTTCCATCTCCCATTTCTGACGGCATAATTATCACACTGGAAAGTAAAGTTTGATACTGATGTGTTCTAAAGCCAGGAGGCAGACTGCATTTAGGACCCATTTCAGGAACGTGCTTTGGGTGAAATTCACCTCGATTCTGAAGACCAGGACAAGGGGTAGGCATTGTTTAAGTCCATAGCATCTCAAAGCACTCAGCAAACATTCCCACACATAGCTCTCCTCCCACATAAGTTCTTATGGCCATTTCACAGATGGGATATTGGGGCACAGAGAGTTTGAGAGAGATGCTCAAAGTCACCCAGTGAAACAGTGGCAGAGTTGGGAATAAACCTTAGAAGTCCCTGGCTCCCATACTCCTTCCCTTACCACTAGCCCACACTCCTTGCAGGGGTTTGTAATGACCCTTCTGAATTGTTAGCCTGCGTGTTTGCTTTCTGTCTGTTTGCAAAAATGTAGTTAACTCAGGCCATCCATTTTGCATTAAGCAACACATCAAACCCCTGAAATTCGCTTTGTTTCTGAGTGTGCTTTGATCTAGACTAAAAACTGCCTCATTTCTAATATGTTCATAATTATTGTTTTGCTATTTGCCAATTAAAAACCATGCTTTCAAATGAGCTTGTTCTCTAGATTTGAAAAGCAGTTGCTTGTACAGAATCTCAGGCAAGGAAGCAGATCACGTATTGCTGAGACACATTATTACTAAGGAAAATATTGGCTGATTTTTAGTTTCTGCTCTGCTGCACAAATATGGCAGTGGTCTGAGTAAAACCAGCAATATCAAGAAAATGCAAAGCTCTGTGTCCTGAAAAAGTGAGTGAGAGAATGGAAAAAGGGATCAAGATGCAAAGACAACAGGGGAAAGTATTATGGAAAGCTTATCCGTGTTTTTATCATGCACTGGCACTTCAGTCCTTCTGCATTTCTAATTCATTCAGAGTGGATCACAAAATGGAAAACATTTTCCAGGAAAAAAAATCGTAATTTTTTCTCCATCGTTTGTATTGAAATTTCCCTTCCCACCATTTATGAAACAGATATGTTAAAAGCCAGGGAAGTGTAATTATTCGGTACCTGTTTTCTGGAAAGGAAGGATCTAGGTCTTGGGTTTGCGCTTTGAAAAACTGGATCACATCTTCGCTCTGGGAGATTTTAGCATCTGTTTTCAACAGCTCCTGGGAGTAAGTCTCCAGCAGTTTCAATCTCTCCAGTGACCTGCTCAAATTCCTGTTCTTTCTCTGCATCAGTTTTGCATCTTTGAAGTGACAGAAGCAAAACATTGTCAGTAAGTGACTATAATGTGCTGCTGTCTTGTGTACAGTATCTTCTGCCAACACATTTCCTCTACGTCCAATCTCAGTATGATACTTCATACAGAGAGCCAGGATCAATTGCTGGAAATATTGCTGTCTCTCTCCTCACCTTGTGCCTTGGGATTTGTGCTATTTTGTATCAAACCTTACATATGAACACTGCACTGTCTCACCTTGTAAAGGGGTTGGGTTGATATTTAAACTAGAAAATTCATTATCAAATGCATTCCTTTTTTTCAAAAAAAAGGTGATTTTTTTTGTTTGTTTGTTTGTTTAAAACAAAAATAGGCCAGATTCTGCACTGGGGCAAATCAGCACAGATGCAGCCAGCAGAGTTTTGCTGATGTACACTGGCTGAGATTCTGCTCCGGTGACTGACCTCTAGTCCCTTTTCCCTGTCAGTGACTTCCTCCAACCCCATCAGTCATTTTTGCTGGTCTTCCTTCCCCTCTCCTCAGTTTAATAAATCCCTTACCTTTAAACTTTGGAATGCTCCGATCAGATTTCTTCAGTAAACCACCTTCTATGGGGAATTTTCTCTTCAGTACTTTCTGAATGACCCCCAGAGAGCAAGAAAGGAGAGAAAGAGAATGAGCAATGGTGTTCCCACCTCCCGGTAACGGCAGCAAAAAAATCAGACTAGTATGGAAACCATCTCCAAGAGCTTGTTAACTTACATGGAATTTCTTAAACTCTTCAAACGTCCTGTAGATGAGAATGTTGTTTCGGTCTGACCAGAAGACAGCCATCATGTATTTCTGGAAAAAAAAAAGGGGAATAAAATAGGGGTTAGCCATTCTAGCCGAGGTTTGAGGTTTCCAAACTGGTGGTGTACAGAGAACTTGCTGGGGGTCTGCAGAGAACTGGCCAGACATAAGGGTACTGGCTTCTCCTGGTTTCCAGCTGCTAAGCCACATTTTAAAAAAAAGCTAAATTCTTTCCTAGAGTTACTTCTCCAGCAATCGCTGTAGGAGCTGGAGGGAATACATGCACTCACAAATGGACAGGCAGGGAAGCCAAGAGACAACCATTCTATTAATATATGGTTCTGAAAAAGGTTAGATTCTCCTGTCCTCGCTGATAACTATTGCCAGGAAGAGCAAACAGGACCCTTTAGTTGTAAATGAAAAATCTCTACAGCTTCCTAATCTGCAGTGGTAAATATATTCACAGGAAAGAGACTCAGATCAAAGTACCTTTTGCTTTTTGCACTGCATCAAGCCAACCGCTTTCAGGTCCACAGGGTACCTACTACAATTCATCTCTCCTGCAGGCCGATGCTGTCCTCGCTACACACCGGCGCAAGCACCGCAGAGTCTGCTGTGGTACCTGCCTTCTGCAGACTAAATATTCAGGATCGGGAGGGAGGGGCCCAGGCTGCTCCGGCCAGTCAGATTGAAGCTAAACAACCAATTTTTGTTTCCTGCTCCACCCAGAAATGTACGAGGGCCAGAAATTCCAGGATCTGCCAATTTCTACCTGCCTCTGGACTGACAGCACTGTAGGCTGCTCCCTTGAGAAGCAAGTACAAAGGGCTGCCAATATTGGAGAGTGAAGTCTCAGGTACTGGGGGAAGCTTCCGTTACGTTGTCTGGCTCTTTGCTTTAGAGCATAGTTTCTCAACCTGTGGTACATGTTCCCCTGGGGGTACGCGAGACACAGGCAGGGGGTACCTACAGAAAAACTGAGTGAAGGGGAGGCGGGCGGCAGCTGCCCACTTCCCACCCAGTCCCAGCTCCCAGCTAGCAGGCAGGCAGCAGTCGCTAGCTTCTGGGGGAGGCGGGCAGCAGCTCCCCGCTTCCCGCCGGGTCCCAGCTCCCAGGTGGGAGCCCAGTGGCAGCCTCCTGAGTCTCGCGAGCTAGGCTCGCAGCTGGGTGGCAGCCACCCGCATCCCAGCTCCAAACCGAGGGACAGCCTCCAGCCCCCCGGCTTGAAGACGGGCAACAGCCGCCTGCTCACATCCCTGGGTCCCAGCTGGCACGGAAACCTCCTCTGCCCCAGCTCAGATTGGATGGCAGTCGACCACCTCCCGGGCTGGTAGCCAGGCGGCAGCCACCTGCAACTTGCACCAGAGGAACTAGACAGAGTCCCACAGGGTATGTCTACACCACACACTAAGCCCAGGCTCAGACTCAGGTTCAAGCCCAAGCTCCCATTCCCTCCACAAAGAAATTAGTTTGACGCGGGCCAGTAACCCCTCTTGATGTAGGCTCCTGGACCCCGGGAGGCGGGTGAGTCAGAGCCTGAGTTCCACTGTGATATGTGTCAGAGTCCAGGCTTGCTGTAGTGTGGACACAGATCAAGTCCAGGTTGTCCAGCTTGGGTCTGGAGAGTTCACCGGTGCTATCCGACCATCTCCTGGGGCTGTGATTCCCATCCCTCCCATTTCAAAACTTCCACTTGCTCCCCAGATGCACAGGAGGTTCCAGGCTCACTGAGTTGGTCCTGCTCTACTCCTGTGACTTACAAGGAAAGCCTAGCACTTAGCTTGCAGCACAGCATAGGATTAGATGAGACACAGCGTGTGTCCGCTGGATTTTGTTTGAAAATCCTCTCTCTCTGATGCTTTATTCCAACTGCTAAATAAAAACACTTGGTTTCAAGGAGGCTGCTGGCTGCTACCCCTGAGCTCAGGTTCCCAAAGGGAGGAAATGGAGAGGGCCTGGCTCAGTTCGAGCTGCAGGGTGACAAGCAGTTGCCGTACACAGAGTAGAGCTCCCAGCTTCTGGGCTGACAGTGGAAGAAAGGTGAGACCCCACCTGGGGCCAGGGAAGGGCAAGAGGCCAAAACACCTGAAGGGTGCCTTGAGAGAGACCAGAATGGGGACAGACGTGCAGCTCGCCCCGTAGTCATGACATAAGCATGAGGGTCATCGTCTCTTCCCAGCAAGAAGACCAATTTAGGGCTGTGATGTAATCACACGTTCAGCAAGCCGTGAACCAAGATACCATATGGCCAGTTCCCATCACAGAGGCCACCCAACAGGAAAGGGGAAGGATTTTCAGCCTCCAATGACCCAGGGCCAGAGTACAGCTTGTGAATGAGAGGTGAAAAGCCCCATAACTCAACTCCTGTCACCCTGCAGGGAAAGGTTTCTGAATGGATTCTGCATTGTCTGAGGCACTCGCAGGGTAAAATGGGACAAAAGAAATCTAAGCAGCCGATCTGTTCTTAGAAGAGGTGACCTATGTCCCAGCTGCCTCTGCGGCAACTAGGCAAATACAGCTCTAAAGTTTGGGCCTGCCAGGATTTACTTAGCTCTCACCTGCCTCGGGCTCCGAATTGGCTGAGGAGCACCAGCCTGGGGTCAAACTTCTTTCTTTTATCTTTTCTGATCCAACCTGGTTGGAAGCTGTTGACTTGTCGGGCAAATATACTTTGGCTGGGTCTGTGCATCAGAGCGAAATCAGGAGGCTGAGGGGCTTCTCCTCCCTCCTTTCCTTTTGTTCCTTCCAGTTCCATGGAATTTTTTAAACCCAATCACAGGTCATGAGAGGATAGATTTTCCTCTTGTGGAAAGAGCCCCCTTGATCTTGCTTCCCCTGGAGGCAGTGGCCAAGTAACCCCAGCAGGAACACAACAGGGTTTGTCAGGGATGGCTGGAAAAATAGAGAATTTTTAGACAAATAGGCAGTACACACTGGATTAATGTGTTTGGGCCAAGTCCTCCCCTGTCATGTGTACACCTTGAACCAGTGGTACCAGCACGGTTCCAATACAGAAATGGCAGGGCAGGATTCGGGAACCTTAAGCAGGTAGGCTGCAGCCGTGGTGCATGAGGGAGCGCTGCCTCATGTGATATCACTGTGCATCCTACTTCCAGCTGTTTGGGTCTCCGTTCTCCCCCTTGGAAGTACTGGAGTGACATCCATTGAGCAGCTTTGCTTCCAAGCCACAGCCTGGGTGGGAAGATTCCTCACCCTCTTCCTCTGTGGAGATCCCCAGGGCGTATCCTTTCCAGCAGGGCTGCGTGCCTGGATTTGGCCCTGTGGTTTCTCTGAAGACAGAGATACATCCTCATAGCTGAGACTGGCCAAGAGCCGCTCCCCGACCCCTTCAGGGCTTTCTGTGCCTGGTCTGTGCATGCAGACAGTTGGAGGGAAGGGACAGAGAGCAGGGCTTGGCTCAGGATGCTGTCTGCTTTCCAGCTACAGGAAGCCAGCAGTCCTCACTTCAAAGGGGATGGCTGTTGCAGCTGCCTGTGCTGGCTTGGAATCTGAGAGCTCTGCCCGCACCTGGGCCCCTCCTGCTAGATATTCAGGGGTAGAAATGGGCTGGGGTGCGGAGCTGCTGCCAGCGCCTCCCTTTGCAGAGAAACCACAGCATCTAGCACCCACAGGCTGACATGTCCGAGGACTTAACAATGCAACAATGATGCGCCAGGCCCAAGGGAGCTCAGAGTGTCCGAGATTTCACATGCCCAGGAACCAGGCTAGGAAGCTACAGGAGAGTAATGGGAGGGGATGTGGCGATATGAAGAGCAGAGAACATTGTATTCCCCTCCCAGCCACACTCAGTGATTTAGATAATGGCACAGAGAGCACACTTATTAAGTTTGCAGACGATACCAAGCTGGGAGGGGTTACAAGTGCTTTGGAGGACAGGATTATAATTCAGAATGATCTGGACAAACTGGAGAATTGGTCTGAGGTAAATAGGATGAAATTCAATAAGGACAAATGCAAAGTGCTCCACTTAGGAAGGAACAATCAGTTGCACACAAACAAAATGGGAAATGACTCCCTAGGAAGGAGTCCTGAGGAAAGGGATCTGAGGGTCATAGTGGACCACAAGATAAATATGAGTCAACAGTGTAATGCTGTTGCAAAAAAAAAGCAAACATGATTCTGGGATGTATTAGCAGGAGTGTTGTGAGCAAGACGCGAGATGTAATTCTTCCTCTCTACTCTGCGCTGATTAGGCCTCAGCTGGAATATTGTGTCCAGTTCTGGGCTCCACATTTCTGGAAAGATGTGGACAAATCGGAGAAAGTCCACAGAAAAGCAACAAAACTGATTAAAGGTCTAGAAAACATGACCTATGAGGCAAGACTGAAAGAAGTGGGTTTGTTTAGCCTGGAGAAGAGAAGACTGAGAGGGGACATGATGACAGATTTCAAATACATAAAAGGTTGTTACAAGGAGGAGGGAGAAAAATTGTTCTTCTGAATCTCTGAGGACAGGACAAGAAGCAATGGGCTTAAACTGCAGCAAGGGAGATTTAAGTTGGACATTAGGAAAAACTTCCTACCTGTCAGGTGGTTAATCACTGGAATAAATTACCTACGGAGGTTGTGGAATCTCCATCATGGGAGATTTTTAAGAGCAGGTTAGACAAACACCTGCCAGGGATGGTCTAGTTCTGACTTAGTCCTGCTATGAGTGCAGGGGACTGGACTAGATGACCTCTCGAGGTCACTTCCAGCCTTATGATTCTATGATAAATCAGCATAGTTCTGCTGAAGTCAGTTTCTGATAGTAACCTGCAATAAGCCTCTTGCAACTACATCAGAAAAAGAGGAAGAAACATCCTATGGGTATTGTTTATCGTGTTCACTTCAGCTCCAGGCTGTTTAGTAGTCTGTACTGTTTTGGGGACCCCACACTGTGCGCGCAAGAGTGGCTTGCTTTTGGTGTTACTCTGACCTGCTTCAAACTTCCCAGAGGAAAACAAAAAACCCCACAGAAAAAAGAAATTCTCAAATCAGCTTTGAGATGCCAAAGATGCACAATCCACTTCCATGAGAAATCAGCCTCAGTACATACTCTGGGCAGGGCAAGGCTGGGGCCGATACTTGGAATGCTGTCTGTATGAGAGCTTAATTCCACCCCAGCAACATCTTCTGGATCAAACCCTGCCCTTTGCAGCTCTTGGAACAAGACGTTTGTGATAAGACATGACACATCAGCACCCTTAATGAAAAACCCAGCTGCCTAAAGGCTGACTGCAAGAGAACAAAGGGAAAGTTTTAGACACTTGTTAACTACAGAGACAAGCTCTGATTTAAAAAGAAAAAAACAAAAAACCGAAAACCTTGAGCTGACTAAAAAGTATCCTTGGGCCTGTAAACAATATAAGAAATTTAAGCTTTCACGTAAACTGGAATGAGAGGTTTTGCCAGCATCTAGTAGAGAACTATAGGAATGTATCTGGTTTCGTCTAACTCCATCAGCTGTGGCATGAAATAGTTAATTTCTCTGTGGCTGTTGGAATCCAACTCAGAAAAGTTCCCAGCGTTCAGAACACAGTATCGCGTGCAGCACTTCTCTCCATGAGTGTCACCCTCATCCACCAGATACAGCTGAATTTCAGTGGTGCGATACACACTTCGTACGGTCCTTCAGGAGCCTGCCAGATAAAGGACACTCAAATAGCGCTGTGATGGTTATTCTGTGTCAATTACTCACCTAACTAACCTCATGTCACTGGGTCAAATCTGATCAACACTGAATCCCCTGTGATGGCTGTTTGGTAGCCTGTGTGTAATAAACAGGTGATCTCAGGTCAGTTCCTCGCAGATAGATGTCCATGGCGAGCTTGTCCAAAAGCAGCCTCTTTGCTACGTGAAAAAGCATTGCCAGAAACCTCAGCTTGGAATGGCATAAGGTCACAACGCGGGCATAGCACCCGACGTCCACATACTACAGGGGTTTTCCAAGTGTTGGTTGCAATGCCTAGTTTTCCCACTCACTAGCACTAAACATTAGATGATATCTCAGTGGTCCCTGTGCTCACCTGTCTGACACAGGAACTGTGCTTGCCTCCCATCTGTTCTGCCTTGCGTGGGACATCCTTTACAATGGTCCCAAATATGCCTCTGTCCCTCACAGGCTGGGTTCCCTGTCCTCTGCTGTTTTCAATTCGTAACATCAGAAATGCCTAATAAGGATGCTCAGTTGTATTAAACACCAGTCCCTTTTGGGTCTTTGCCTTAAATATGGGTCAAGGGACCAGCAGTTGCAAAGCTATGGAGCTGGACAAAATCTCTTTTCTTGCAAGTGGACTTAGTGCTGGTTTGACAGCCCTGGAGAATGCAGCTGTCTATCCACCAGACACGTACAGCGTTGGGAGCAGCAGAACAAGCTTCCATATGTGTGACTCCCCCCATCCAGCCCTTCACCTCCCTGCAGAGGCTGCCAGTAGAAGGATGCAACTGGTTATCTCTGAGTTTAACTGCACAATGAGAGATCCGTGGTCTCTGTAGAAGCTCCAAGACTCTGGGCAGGGTCAGAGGAGAGTGGAGACAGGGATTTCATGGGAACTGGAGAAAATGAAGGTGCAGGGGAAAGCACCTCACTAATATGCCTCTAATATCTGTGCTGCTGGGTGCACTCCTGCCTTCTGAAACAATGACCTGTCCATTCCTGAGAAGGCAAGAAGATCAAGCAGGGTTAGCTAAGGCACAGATATGTCAAAGCCTTTCAGAAAATAAACATCCAGCCAGCTTTTCAGGAACTGCTGCCGTCTGGGATTTCCTCACCTGTGGCAGGACTCTGCCAGGCTGATACAGCCCAGGCAGCAGCACTGCAAACTTCTCTTACCACATCCCTGGTTACGGTACTTCATTATCTCTTCTGCATGAACAATTTGTGGAGAGGTGGAAGCCAACATCCAGCTATCCCTGACAAGTCTACTTTGTGCCGGAGGCAGGGATATTAAGGTGACTCTCAGTCCTGGGTACCCCAAGAACCATCACAGTAACCATTAAAATGTTGATTTGTAACTAAATAGAGCCTTCACTCTAAATTTGGAGTTTCTTTTTGTTAACAAGGACAACTACATCTATAAATATTTATTTGAGCAACTATATAAGAACATAAGAACGGCCATACTGGTTCAGACCAATGGTCCATCTAGCCAAGTATTTGGTCTTCTGACAGTGACCAATGCCAAGTGCTTCAGAGGGAATGAATAGAACAGGTCATCATCAAGTGATCTATCCTGTCAGCCATTCCCAGCCTCTGGCAAACAGCAATCCCTGCCTATCCTGGCTAATAGCCATTGACGGACCTATCCTCCATGAATTTATCTAGTTCTTTTTTGAACCCTGTTATAGTCTTGGCCTTCACAACATCCTCTGGCAAGGAGTTCCACAGATTGACTGTGCATTGTGTGAAGAAGTACTTCCTTTTGTTTGTTTTAAACCTGTTGCCTATTAATTTCATTTGGTGGCCTCTAGTTTTTGTGTTATGAGAAGGAGTAAATTACACTTCCTTATTTACTTTCTCCACACCACTCATGATTTTATAGACCTCTATCATATCCCCCCTTAGTCATCTTTTTTCCAAGCTGAAAAGTCCCAGTCTTATTAATCTCTCCTCATATGGAAGCTTTTCCATACCCCTGATCATTTTAGTTGCCCTTTTCTATACCTTTTCCAATTTCAGTATCTTTTTTTAGATGGGGCAACTAGATCTGCACGCAGTATTCAAGATGTGAGTATACCATGGATTTATAAAGAGGCAATATGATATTTTCTGTCCTATTATCTACCCCTTTCCTAATGACTTCCAACATTCGGTTAGCTTTTTTGACTGCCGCTGCACATTGAGTGGATGTTTTCAGAAAATTATCCACAATGACTCCAAGATCTCTTTCTTGAGAGGTAAGAGCAAATTTAGACTACATCATTTTATATGTATAGTTAGGATGATGTTTTCCAACGTGCATTACTTTGCATTTATCAACATTGAATTTCATCTGCCATTTTGTTGCCTAGACACCCAGTTTTGTGAGATCCCTTTGTAACTCTTCGCAGTCTGCTTTGGACTTAACTATCTTGAGTAGTTTTGAATCATCTGCAAATTTTGCCACCTCATTCTAAATAGCCTAACTTGCATTTAGTCAGATTCTTATTTTTTTATCATGTTAAAATGGTGATTGATGCATTTCTTATTTACAAGAGAATTACCTTTTTACTTCTGATTTGTGACCAGCTCCATTTGGATGGAAATTAAAATTCCATTAAAATGCATAAACAGCATTTACATTTTTTTATAAATAAAACTACCTGAAAAGTCTAGGATAAATAAATAAAAGGAGTTTATCAAAAAGTTTACCAAAACATGTTTTACATTTAAAGCTAACTGATTTAATAAACAAAGGAAGTATTACGTGTAGTTAATGAACTGAACTGGTTGTTTCTGGCCACCATATCTGTCAAGATTTTAGGACTAGCAGACCTCACCCTATCACACCTAATTTTTATTCTTAGATTGGAAAAGGAAAATAAGTTTTACTGCTTTTTCAACTCCTAATCAATGTCTCAGCTTTGAATGAACTAGTCAAGGAAGTAGCTGAATAAACTGAAAGAAAAATATCCTCTGCCCCTGCAGAAGAAGATACTGCTGCCAAAAGCTGGTTTAGCACTTCAACAAACCCTTAGCCATTGACTGCCACTAATTCACTGGTTTGACTTTCTTTAGAACTGTGTATTTTCTTTGATTTAAGCCTGACCTTGCTGCATACCAAAATCTAATTGGTTTGTATTTCCTTTTATGTTTCCTGGGTTCAGAAGTTAAATTCAGGGGGTCCTTTGTGACTTCATGTGAAATCAACACACCTAGGTGCTAAAACATTGTCTAAGCACTCCTGTTTAACAAGCACCTACTGCATCAAATTTTTCCATAGCTCAAAGGTTCACCTTTCCAATTAACGTTCAAGCCCATTCTTACTTTGGCCAAACCAGTTCCTCCTGCCCTCATTAGATCATGTGCATTCAGACCTTTCTGCTAGCCACCCTGGCTCTAGCATAAAGGAGAAAACATGCTTATTAAACTCAGGGAGAGTTGCATAAAGATGGAAAAATGAAGAAATATTTTGACGAAAGCTTTGACTCCACTTGTAACTTTCCCCTCTGATTTTATAGAGCTACTTTAAAGCCACAAATTGTGATAAACAGGCAGCTGAGCACAAACTAAACCACTACCAGCCGGTGTAAAGCTTATGTATTGGTTTAACACTTATATAGGAGCAACCACACACAAGTTGCTCTGATTTAACTAAGCCAATTTAAAGTAAAGGGGAACTTGTGTGTGCAGATAAGTCCTTTATCTGGAGGCAACAAAGTGGTGTTTGTTTTTGTACCTTAGCTGGTTAGTGAACATATCTGAACAAAGACTTGTGTGTGTCCTATACAACAGACAGTTCTTGGGGTTCACAGGTCGGGGGCCACATACTGGCATTGTGTCAGGCTCCCTCTTGCCTGACAATATCTCCATTAAGTTATGTAATAACAAAGTCTTTCCCCTGTAGAACCAAGCTTTTCCCTTAGGCCAAATATTTACAGAAATTTTACTGAGTTCATTTTTCTGCCAGAGAATCATTTGCATGTGATGAATACACACTATTTCCCCCCACTCCCAGTGCAATAACTTTTGCCCTATTTCCTTGCTGGTAATGTCTCCACAAGCATCTATATGACTAACTCCTAAGGATTGTAAACTAGCGTTTGTAGATGATTCACTTGCTTTTGTTGGAAATTCCGATGCAACTGAACAGACCATGATAACGTCTCTGTAGGTATTATTGTGCCATTTGAAAGAATCCAACAGTTCCCTGCTGGAGACCCATATCAAATAGTTTAGAAAATCCTAGAGATCTTGGGTAAAATTTTCAAAAATACTTAACTGACTTAGGCTGAAAGTCAACAGGACTTACGCCCCTACATCACGTAGGTGCTTTAGAAAATGTTATCCTGTGTTTTCTATTCGGCCACCACATTTTCTACTGGGGTAAATGAGTAATACGCCACTGAAGTCAATTCATGTCAGTAGAGACTGGCCCAGCAGGTTTCCAGAGTGTTACATTTCTGTAGCACCCTATTAAATGCTTCTTTAGGAAGTGTGGGAACTCCCCCCAGGAGCCTTGTACCCAGTGCATCACAGGATCTGGAGTCAAAGATGCCAGCTAACTGACCTCAGGACTTCTGCACCAAAACACACACCCCACTTCCATTTGAGATCCTCCATTCATCCATTCAGCAGTAGGATTAATGCGTTCTCTTGTAGCCTATAGCCACACTCATTTGCACCCCCTGCTCCCTCTGAAAACATTCATTGCTTTTTCGTAGTACCTTCCATCCGAGGAGCCAAAAGCACTTCATGGTGAGCTATCTCGGGCAGCAACTCTTTTTGTGGGCTGCCTAGCCCAATGGGATCCTGGTCCATGAGCAGGTCATGTCAGAGTGTATTCAGATCAATGCACTTGTGTTGTATTAGTGTAGATCAAAGTGTTTTGGGTGTTTAAACTTCATAACACTAACGGGATGTTACATGCATTGTTTTTACTTATCTGTGTCCTGTCATTATGTAATAGCAAACACTGACACTGTAAATACTCCTATCACGAAATAACTCATCAGACATCAAAGAAGATTTGTGGAATGCTAATAATGAAGGGCTTTATCCAAAAAGGTGCTAATTCTAAAGCCACTGTGCTTGATGACCTGAGGTCAGAGGCTCAAGGTGCATTCCTCCCTCACCATCATCAAAGGAAAACCCCACATGGGTAAAAAGATTGTCAGCTTGTCTTCTGTAAGCAGAAGATATAAGAATGATCCAAAGAAAGATCCTTCAACTCTGAACTGTTAGACTCTTACAGGGAAGTGTACCAGATGCAAAGCAGACATCCCCAGAGACAATCTGAGAACCCTGAAACGGCTTTTGGGAAACTGGCAGTTTACTACATCACTGCTACCCGTTGGAGTTACAAACTGTGATTCACCTCTACATATATTTTACCTGCTTTACCTCTCAATAACTCATTCCTTTTCTTAGCTAATGAACCTTTAGTTAGTTTACTACAGAATTGGCTGCCAGCGCTGTCTTTGGTGTAAGATCTGGAGTACCAATTGATCTCGGGTAAGTGATTGGTCTCTTGGGACTAGGAGAAATGTGATGTGGTGTGATTTTGGGTTTAAGTGAGCTTTTATCACAAAGTTCAGTTTGTCCGGGCGGCGAGATAGGCTGGCGAGTCTAAGGGGACTGTCTGTGACTCCATGGTAAGACTGGTCTAGTCACCCAAGAGTTCACGTTTGTTACTGGCTTGGTGAAGTCTAATTATAGCACACACCACCAGCTTGGGGCATCTGCCCTGTTTTCTGACCATCTGCCCTGAGGTCGGCACTCACATTTGTGAGCCACTTCAGACAGCATGCCACTAGGCAATATAATATACAGATAATAAAGATAGCAATTATTTAATTGTCTCATCACAGCCTTAAGCATTATTATCGCCATTTCACTCAGAAATTAACAAGCAGTTAAGAAGACAGGAACCTGTTCAACAAGTTTCACCATGTCCTGTCTTTTAGATATAGATTAGATTTTTAAAAAAGATGCATTGTTGGCAGGTCCCTTGCATTTCAAAGCTACAAGCCTTCATTAAACCCAGTTGCTCTAAATTATAGGGTTAGGTAACACTCTGATTGGGGGAAGGGGCCGACAATGCAGAAACGGGAGCCCGCTGGTTACTTCCTCCAAGAAATATGTTCCCTAAACTCTTTTTTCAAACAAAACCCCTCATTTTATAGTAATCTGCATCATGTCCCCAGTTACTGACACCTTCCTAAATCAAAGCCCTGAGACTTGAGAGGGAGGTGTATAACTATGAACTCGTGCTCTGTGTGCATCCATTTGACGCTCACTAAACTGCAGAGCTGCTTGAGAAACAAAAAATAAAGCAACCAAAGTTCCACCCCAATATGCACTGGCCTCCACGTAAACACTGTGATGGATTATCTTGCAGGAAGGGGCTGCTTCTTTCATAGATTACAAGGTCAGAAGAGACCACTGTGATCACCTTGTCTGACCTCCTGCATAATATAGGCCAAAGAACGTCCTCTAAATAATTCCTAGACAGATCTTTTAGAAAAACATCCAATCTTGATTTTAAAATTGTCAGCGATGGAGAATCCACCACGACTCTTGGCAAACTGTTCAATGATTAATTACTGGACTGTTAAAAGTTTACACTTTATTTCCATTCTGAACTTGTCTAGCTTCAACTTCCAGCCATTGGATCATGTTAGACCTTTCTCTGCTAGACTGAAGAGCCCCATATTTGTTCCCCATCTAGGTACTTACAGACTGTAATGAAGCACCCCCCAGCCTTCTCTCTGTTAAACTAAGTAGATTGAGCTTGTTGAGTTTATCTCTATAAGGCATGTTTCCTAATCATTCCTGTGGCTCTTCTCTGAACCCTCTCCAGTTTATCAACATCCTTCTTGAATTGTGGGCACCAGACTTGGGCACAATATTTTAACACTGGTCACATTAGCGCCAAATACAGAGGTAAAATAACCTCTCTGCTCCTACTTGAGATTCCCCTGTTTACAGCATCCAAGGATTGCATTAGCCTCTTTTGGCTACAGCATTGCACTGGGAGCTCCTGTTCAGCTGATTATCCACATACACACCCCAAATCTTTTTCAGACTCACTGCTTCCCAGGATAGAGTCCCCCATCCTGTAAGTATGACTTATGTTCTTTGTTCCTAGATATATACATTTAGCTGTATTAAAATGCATACTGATTGCTTGCATCCAGCTTACCAAAGGATCCTGATCACTCTGTATCAGTGACCTGTTCTGGTCATTATTTACCACTCCACTAATTTTTGTGTCATCTGCAAACTTAATCATGATTGGTTGTCCCAAAGTCCTGATAAGGATATGACACCTTGTTCAATAGCAACAAAAACAAACAAAAAATTATAAAAAAAAACCCCACAACAGGGAAAATGAAACAACTGGAGATTAGAGATGTACAGTTTTGCTTGGCTGGAAGGTCAGACAGCACTACAGTTGCAGAACCCCCAGCTGGCTGCAGTACAGAAAATCATTGCTAAAAAGATCTGAAAAGGGACTTGTAAAGAAGGGCCATTTTAATGTGTTACCAAGTAAAACTTCAAAGTCAGCACATGGGCGCAAAAGGGAGTGAATGAAATGGAGAGAAACAGAGGGAGGAGGGATGGGGGAAAATAATTTTTTAAAAGTCACTATATAAACACAAGATAATAGTAATCACTATTATATATTAGTATTCATCAGTAATTGTATTGTTGTTAATAAGTAACTAATACCCTTTGCATTTCTATAACTCATTTCCTTCCAGCTTTTCATTCATTACTTAATCTGCACAGCACCCTATGTGAGGTAGCTCAGTATTATTATCTCTATTCAACAAGTGGGAAATTGAAGGCAAAATTCTGCCCTGACCTGCACTCTGTAGACCCCACTAAGTCACTGGAACAAAAAGGAGCCTGTAAATGAAGACAGAATTTGACTCATAAAGTTTAACTGACCTGCCCAAGGTCATGAAGTGGGTCAGTGGCAGAGCTGGGACTGGAATCCAGGAGTCCTGGTGGCTAGTCCACTGCTCTTTCCACTAGGCCACATTCTTTCGCTTATGTGGAAAAAGGTAAAAGTTTATATTTTTATTTTTTGACTGAATTAAAGAGGCTCCTTTTCCCTTGGCGGTAATATGGGTCTCCTGGCTCCCTCTGGAGTTGTGAAGATCTCTCGATTTCCCCCTTTGCACTCTTGGCCAGTCTCTAGATCCCACATTGCACAGACCAGTCAGCTTATGCTGTTCTTTTGCTGACCAAAAAGAGGCACTCTGGAGTAGCACAAAGCACTTGCTCCCCCAATGGACAGTTTTGCTACATCCTATCTTCCATGCCCGTCTCTCTAAAGCAGCAGGTTTTGTTTTTAAAGCAGTCATATTCATGTGTCCCCACTCTTGTCTAAAAAAATCCAAGACCAGGAAGTAGACAGATGACCATACTGGATATTAACTATGCACTACTGACATCACTTTGGCCTCCAGGCATCTCCTCCTGTTTTAGCTACTGTAATACTCAACTGTAAAATTTTCTGGGAAATCCCCCTCTGGTCAACCCTTTTCCACTAACACACTAATCACTGTGTATCTAGATCCTGGACGAAAAACAAAACAAATAAAAAACACACCAGCAGCACCTAATTTTAACCAGGAACGACAAGTAACAAGTGTATTTCCTCATTGGTGGTCAAATACATTTCCCCACAAAACCGCACCCACATAAAGAGGGAACGGGTGAAGACCCCTTTAAAAAAAAATCAGGCCTAAAGCATTTTGTGAATCCAGGTAAGGGCCAACCAAACTGTGACGTTTGGAATGCTTATCAAAGAGGAGTCTCCAGACCTTCTTTCTGAGGATGGCCTCACTGCCTACTGGAAATGTTACTAGATATTTAGCACCATGCAAAGTATCAGAGGAAAAACACTCTAAAGGAAACTTCATGTTGCAAAGCAGCTCTCAGACAAATTGCTCCTCCCAAAATACTTTGCAGAGTTCATATGCAGAAGGAAATTTAGAAGCTTAGGCAAGAGTGCAGGGGGGGAAAGGAGGGAGAGAAAGATATTTTCGGCTGAGATAAGAAATGAGCTGGAAGAAGGACGAGATGGAGGAGTACAGGAAGGCTGTTTCCAGATGGTGAGGGCGGCAATGGAGGCGAAGGGTCTCATGCCAAAACGATATGAAAGGGAAATAGAGGAGGCTCATGCTAGAGGAGTAGAAGGTGGAGAAGAAAAGGGAGCAAAGACGCATCCCAGAATGCTGTTATGTAGCTGCCTGCAGTGATATTCCTCTGAGGTCAGCTAGAGAAGCTCTTATAAAAGACACAGAGGCTGAAGCGATGAGCGCAGTTGAGATGACCATCCATAAATAAAATTCCAGGGGTTCTATGAATGAGGAGGGCAGTTCACAGAGGACTCCACGGAGACTATTCCACTTGGGAGGCAGGCACCCCGACTGGATGAAATACCATTTCTACTGCAGAAGAAGTTAGCTCGAATCACAATAAAAGACAGCGCTTCACTCCAAGTCAGACCCCAGGTTCTGTCCAGGGACAAGCACCTATAAGCAACATGTGACACTCCTCATCTCAGGATTAAGGCCTCCATTCCCCCCAGTGGGATGAGGCCCATATCTCAGGTCATTACACACAACCCCTTGAAAGGGTTAAAGACAATTACACTGCCCTCCAGTGGCTGACTTTTCAAATACATGTCTTATGTTTGAAACCGGCTTCACCCTTTGAAATAGGCTTCCCCGACCAACCAAAAGTTGGACCCAAAGTCTATTGAAGTCAAAGAGTCTTTGCAATGGGCTTTGGATCAGGCCCCAAGAGAAGGTGAATGGTTCTGTACTACTTGACTTGTATTAAGAGACTCTGCAGACAGACTTTGTTTCTTCACCTGGTATTTATTGTTGTTTCAACTGTCTTGAAATGAGAGCAGCAAGGATTTTGGCCAACAGGGAGAAAAGGTTTTGTAAAATTCTCTTGGGTCTTTGAACAAAACCTCCTGAACTAGTGCAGAATTTTCCTAATGTTTCTTTATCCTACTCCTATGCACTCTAGTGCTGGGATCTCCATTAGACTTTGAGCAGATCAACACACACACTAATAAATTGGTCCTATCTTGTAATGTTTTTCCTAGTGTTCTACCCAGCTGTGTCCTCTGTTAGCGGAGGTTAGGAAGGGCAGTTAGGTGATGGGATACCAAGACTAAATAGTTTTATAGTACAGTGTGCTCCGTTGTCCATTAGTATTTCTGTAGGACTAGCTAAGAGTTTCCTGCAGTGACGTTCCTCAGGGAAACACAACCTATACCTGCTCGCCAAGAGGGAAAAGAATGTAGACAGTGGTTAAAGCAGGGGACTGTAAGTCAAGACTTCTGGGTTCAAGTCCTAGCTCTGGTGCTTACTCACTGTGAGAATGACTCATTTCATCTGTCCTCAGCTTCCCCATTGGTAAAATGGGGAACCACTTCTCTGGGGTTGAAGGTTACAGGAGCTAATCTAACATCGTTTATACAACACAATTCCCAATAATTATGCTGGTTCTACAGATGGGGGCACTGAGAGGTGACGTGACTCCCCTAAAGTCATCGAGTGAGTTAGTGGCAGAGCCAGGAATAGATTAGGAGAGACAAAGCTGTATCCACCCAAACAGCACCTTCCATCTCCCGCCTGGCTCACCAGTTCATGCCAAAAAGCAACCACCAATCCCAAAGAGGCATTGTGATGTCACCAGGCTCCATGTGGTGCTCTCATCATATTCTACCCTGGGATGTCACAGCATCCATGGCTAAGGGCTCAGATCTGTGTAGGACTCACACCAAGTCTATACAATTAACTCCCACCCACTCTAACAGGGACTTCAGTTGTGCTGGTCCAGTAACAGCCCAGTCCTAGGGAGATTATAAACTGAGGTGTACCTGTCCAGAACAAACGTCTGGTATCGTTCTCTTTGACTGTCTGATGTGAAGGGGGAAGATGGATACTTCTTTCACACTCTAAATAGCAGCGTCAGAGGTGAAGGACTCATCTTGTGTTTAAAATCCCTCTTTCATGGCACCGCCACAACAGACCAAGCCTTTAGCACAGGCCAAGACCAGGAAAAAGAGACACCTAATGCTGGTGTTTTACTGGAAAAAGAACAAGCAAGGGAAGAAACTGCCTTCTCCTTCCTTGGAGACTTCCGCACCTTCACCTTCTTCTAGTCCCACTGATCCTGCTGTCCCTAGCAGTAGCACCCAGCCCAGCATGCCCGGTGGATCTAAGCTGACTGCACCCCACAAGAAGAAAGGAAGATCAGCTTCTTCCAGCTGGC
Source organism: Emydura macquarii macquarii (assembly GCF_026122565.2). NCBI lineage: Eukaryota > Metazoa > Chordata > Testudines > Chelidae > Emydura > Emydura macquarii. The sequence goes on from NW_027133527.1 coordinate 5,292,141, forward strand.
TTGCCCCAGAGGAGGGAGCTCTGTTTGGTCTCCTGGGGGGAGCCCCATTTGTTGCAGCCAAGAACAGGTCCAAGAGGAAAGCCTGCCCAGTCTGCCAAGGCTCGAAGGGCAAGAAGCACCAGAAGAAGAGGGGTTCAGGTTCAGTGGCCAGGGTAAGGGTAACAGGAGCGGGGAGGTCTGGGCAGGGCTGAGAAAGGGGTCGGGGAGTTCTCTTGTCATCCTCTAGGGATGGTTGAAGGGGGATCAGAAATGGTCCCCCAGGAACAATTGATGGAAGGAGGACCATTTCCCCTACAGGAATGGCTGGGGAAGGTCAGCCTCCCAAGGAAGAGATAATGGGGATACAGGGGGAAAAGATGATGCAGGGCAGGGATTAGCCCAAAGGAGTGGTTGGTGGGGATTATGGGTGGGTGGCAATGGAGGACTGGGCCCCATATGGCACAAAGGTAGGCGTTCCATACCCAGAGATAGAATGCCATGCTTCTACCGATGTTCAGTGTCTGTAAGATTCAAAAGGGGCAGCTTTCATCAGTCAGTGCAAACACGGGAAGCATAGACTACTTATATAGCAATTGCATCTCTAGAAGTCACACCTTGCTAACCTCAAGCATGTCTGATGACCAATGCAAATCCTTCTGAGATTGTGTATGACTTCCAAACCCCACCCCACCCCACCAAATGGCCACTAACCTTTTTCTTTACTTCCCGCCCCCATTCCCTTCCCTTTCCTCCTGGTACATTTCAGATGTGTCCTCAAAAACTGCCAGATTAATTTGACTTTATCGGCAGACCCTCCCAGGGGCTCTTATCTTTACAGTTAACCTAACTAAGGCTGAGTCAGACACAAACCCTGAGATCATTAACCATCCTTGTAGTACTGTTTGCAGGCTCCACATTCACTCCTGGACAACTTTTCCTCCTCTCCTCTAGGGAGAAAAATTCTTGTGTTTCCAATTGTAATACTCCAAACAAGCTCACTAACCAATGCATTTTAATGAGGGTTCTCCATCCTACAAGTATTTTTCTTTGTCTTCAGAGTGCTCGTCAAGAGCTTTGGAATGTTAAAACATGGCCACAGCATAGCAGCACAGTAACTGTCCTTCTGTAGCGCTGTAGTGCAGATGCTTTCTACTGCTGCAGGAAGGGGTTTCTCCCATCATTGTAGATAATCCACCCCCTTGAGAGGTGATAGCTAGGTCGATGAAAGAATTTTTCCATCACCCTAGCTGCGCCTACAATGGGGGTGAGGTCAACCTAATTAGGTTGCACAGGGTGTGTGATTTTTTTCCACAGATCTGGGCGATGTAACTAGGTCGACCTAAGTTTTAGGTGTAGACCAGGCCTGAGGCTCTCTCTCATCAATCCATACTGTTCGAGAGTTTAAATGTCCTTGTTTGTTCCCTTCAATATGGTGCTAGGCTGAACAAGCTGATTTACATGCAAGCTAAGTGGAAAGGGCTGTTCTACCACAGTCTTAATGTGCTTGCAAACCCTTTGGCTTTCCTGACCCCAGGTTAAGAAGAAAATGCAACCTTCAAACTGTCCACTCAATACAGAAGAACTGGGGCGAAACACATGGGCTTTCCTTCACACCATGGCAGCATATTACCCGGATCATCCCAGCAATACTCAGCAACATGAGATGGCTCAGTTCATTCACTTACTTAGCAAGTTTTATCCTTGTGTAAAGTGTGCAAAAAATCTAAGGAACAGGTGAGTCTTTGTTGAATAAGGCCTAGTCTGCTCACAAACATGCACCAGTTTAACTAAACCAATACTGGCCTTTATATGGATATTCTTATTTCAGTTTAGCTTAAACCTCCTCTTGCACTGGTTTACATTTAAATTGGTTTACAAATCACACCTTCAGTTAAACCAGTGCACCCCTGCATACAGACATGCATCAAGACAATCTATATGCAGGAAGTTGGCTTCAGACACAGGTCTTTGTTAATGCAGGCTGCAAATCAACCTGTTTCCCAGGGGTGCAGATGCCTTTTCACCATTCCCAAATGACATATTCTCTGTTTGAATGCATCATAAGACAAATACCACGAGTAACACGCAACTCCTGAGGCAGCACAGCCTCCTTTCCAAAAGAGATTAGAACCTGGTCTTCATATCTGGGAAATGGAGGTGGGGAACCTTGTTGCTCAGAAGCGATAATAAATCTGAGACCGCTGCTCCAGCCGTGCTTTTGAGAGGGTTCCAGTTTATCACAGTCTGTGAGAGCTTTTTACAGATACTCTGGGTACCAGTAAGCCTGTGTCATGCTGGGAAACAGTACCAATGACTTTCAACTTCCAGAAACCTCTATCCAGCAAGTAAAATAATCAGTTCCGCAAGCCTAACCAGCAGAAAGCAGGTAAACATTTGAGCACGCCTGGTATACATTCCCTCATCTAGAGGGCAGAGTTACACATACTGTAAACTGGAGCCTATTCATTACATACAATGGGAATTGTATTATGTTACTATTGTTATTATGATTACAGTAGCACTCAAAATGAGCTAGATGCTCTCTAAACGTAGATGAAGGCCTAGTCCTTGCTTAACAAGTACACAAAACAAACAACATCACTTAAATGTTGTTAAATCTGCCAACAGGTTTTCTCCTGTAAAGGGCTGATCAGTGGGGATATTTTAAAATATTAGTGAGCCTCAAAAATGTGATGGTTTTTGCAGAGGCAAAGCAGTTTGGACCGGGGCATCCAAACTTTGCCCAACTTGGGTAGCATCAGTAACTTGCCAGAGGCCTGAAGGGCTATAAAATGGAATAGATTGCAGATATCTCATCAGTATTGAAAGTTATAAGTTATTAAGATATGGCCTATAGAGGAGACAAGAATCTGCAGTGTGTTTCACCTTGATGAGCTGAGGTTGCTCAGATCAAGACGAAGCATGACATCCTGAGACCTATACTTTCTGCAAGAACAACTTCTGTATTGAAGATGCGGGTGGCCTCTGTAAACTCTGCAGGGACTTTGGCCACTCCTTTTTGGAAAGTGAAATCAGTGATTCTGGACTGGAGTAAACAGTGTTTCGATTCTTTTCCACTTCTGCAGCTTAAGCACAAAAAAGCCGGACACCAGCAGCAGGAAGGAGCTAACAAAATGGATGTGCCTGCTCCATAACGACGTGAACAAGATGTTGGGCAAGCCCCAGTTTGACTGCTCCCAGATGGATGAACGCTGGAGAGAGGGCTGGAAGGATGGTTCTTGTGTCTAGTTCATGGAGATGCCATTAGAAATAAGACTGATGCTATTATGATTCAAATACAATACTAATTGAACCTGGTGCAATATAATTAAAAATAATACAAGTAACCACATGTGTACATGTGTCTGAAATGTCTTTATTCTCTCAAGAAGCTTCCTATTTTCACTTCTAACTCAGATATCTCATCCCCCAACTGAATTTTCAGGGGAAGAACCCTATGATTATGCAGCTGCTAAGACTAGGACCTTAGGCTGGTCATGGCAACAAGTTCACAAATCATGGCAAAAATTTTGACAAGTTTTGCCAAATCAAGACTTTAAATATTCTGTAAACCCACTGATGTCAGCATGTTTGATGTTAATAAATGTTTACAGGAGTATGACCTTAAGTTGTGTTTTCCATCTTTTTGTTCCCTTTACTCAGCAATGCCAGCATCTCAGATCAGTTAATGGGGAATGGAATAATGATATCACCTTTAGCCCCAGTTAAGTGTTTGAGAACATGGGGGACTGTAACATTTTTGTTAAAAATATTAAACATGGGGCTCTCCCTGCTAACTACAAACATGCATTTACATGGTTATTCTGTATTGTTCATGCTCAAAACAATTTTATTTTCTAAACCAAGCAAAGGCTTGATGCTCAGTAAGCATCACATCCAAACCAAATTTCAAACTTCAGCCATTTTGGATAGCCCCATCTAAAACTTGGATAATCAGAATTTTGTAAATGAACATTTTTTTATGATTTTCATCTTTGGCAAATTCAGAAATGGCTGCAAGGATTTTATTCAAAGTCAGTCTTTACAGCTCAGATTTCCACTACTGACAAATCTGTGTAGGCCTCTGTGGATTTTTTTATCCTCTTAAAAATCAGTTCTGTCTATGGGCCAGATGTGAAGCCCATGGAAGACTCTGGGAATTTTTCCACTGAACATAAGAATGGCCATAGTGGGTCTGACCAATGGTTCATCTAGCCCAGTATCCTGTCTTCCGACAGTGGTCAATGCCAGGTGCTTCAGTGGAAACGAACAGAACTGGTAATCATCAAACCCTCTTGCTCATTCCCAGCTTCTGGCATACAGAGGCTAGGGACACTTCAGAGCATGGTTTTGCATCCCTGCCCATCCTGGCTAAGAGCCATTGATGGGCCTATCCTCCATGAACTTATCTAGCTCTTTTTTTGACCCTTTTATATCAATGTCAACAAGCTTCTGATGATGGTCTATATTTCTAAGGCGCTAAGTGGTGGGGGAAGCCTACTCTGTGTAACAGCCGATTCCAAACGTGCGTGCCCCCTCACGCTTATTCCGAACAGTCTTTAGCGCAGCTCAGTGAATTTATCTATTTTTTCCTCCCTAAGTCGGGAGGGGCCCGGAACGGACACTTAGGCAAATACGTACGCTCATGCTCAGCTTTAAACATCTGAGCAGCCCCCCCTCCGCCCGATTGCAGCAGGACAAGCGGGTGTGTGAAGGATCGGGGCGCGAGGCTCCCATGGCACGGGGCCCGGCCTGCCGCTTCAGGTTTACATTTCAGTTTTCACTCTCTGTAGCGGCTTCTCTCGGGTGGGCCAAGCCCCGGGGAGGGGAGGAGAAGGGAAGGGAAGGGGGCACAGAGCGCTAGGGTGTTACCACAGAAAAAGGGAACCCCTCCCCGCCCAGGGAAATTTTCTCCTACTTTTTTTCCTTTTCTGTTTCCTTCTTCTCCTTTCCTGCCTCTTCTTCTTTTTCTCCTCCTCTTCCTCCCTTTCATCTTCGCTCCTTCCTCCTCCCCCCATCCCCACCCTTCGCTCAGGGGCATCTCTCCCCCCCACCTGCCATGGCCGCCGGCCCAGCCTCACAGAGCGGGCTGGGGATGGGGACGAAGGCCGCACCCGGCCCAACATGCATTGCGGTTCCAAGATGGCGGCGCCCAGCGAGCGCAGAGGAGAGCCGGCTCCCGCCGGCCCCGGGAGCGGTTCTTTCCCCTTCCCCCTGCCCGGGCCGCCGGGCGGCGGGGCGGAGGAGCAGCCCAGGAAGAAGCCGTGCCGGGCCTGCACGGATTTCAGGAGCTGGATCCGGGAGCAACGGAAGCAGACGGCCTCGCTGAGCGGGGTGAGGGAGAGGCTGGGAGAGGGCAGACTGAGCGCCAGCGAGCCCCCAGGGGGAGGATGGCCCCCTTCAGGAATCCCCCCCCTGCAACGGGCCCCCTGGGAATGACCCCTCTCGCCTCAGACAATGGCTGGGGGGGGGGGTACGAAGGAGAGGGGCCCCCCACAACCCCTCTCTTCACAGGCCATGGTTGATGGGCAGAATGAGTATGAGACCTTAGGCAAGTTATTTAACCTCCCTGCGCCATCCGTCAAGGAGAGTAATCATAGTTGTCCACCTCACTGAAGGTTTAATTAGCTAATAGCTGTGTGGGCGTTGGATTGAAGGTGCTCGAGAAACACAAAGCCTAGGGGGTTAGTGGAAGGTGATGTTAATTTTTCTATTCCCACTGCAAATGTGCACGTGTTAATCCTCTTGTTTTTCCTGAGGCAGGAAGTGTATGTTGAAGAGGAGAAGGAGAAGCCTCCAGATTGTCCTCTGGACAGAGAAGAACTTGGGAGAAACACGTGGTCTTTCCTTCACACTATGGCAGCATATTACCCAGATCACCCCAGCAATGCCCAGCGGCAAGAAATGACACAGTTCATTAACTTATTTTCCAAGTTTTTCCCTTGTGAAGAATGTGCAGAAGATCTGAGGGAAAGGTGAGCCTTTTAAAAATAGATACATCTACAGGTAAGAGATCAACCTAAAATGTTGGACTCTAATGGTCTGGTTTGCAAATCAACTTTTCCAGTAGTTGGTATCTTTATACCTATTCTGTACTGTATTTTGTGCTTCAAAAATGTTTTATGATTGAATAAATCATAAATAAGGACACAGGACATACACATTCAGAGGACAAATACTCTACTGCTGTCAGAGAGCACAGTAGCTCCAAGAACTACTGAAAAGGGTTTTGTTTGTTTGCTGGTTCCAGTCTGGCTCAGATTGGTAATGATAGTGTTATCAGCATTCAGCTATTTGGCGCCCTGTTTAGTCTTAGTAAAGCTTTCAGTGGACAGGTGTCTACATCACAAAAAACACTACTGTAATTGACTGTGGGTTGGCAGTCTCACCAGAGGCCAATGAGTAGCAACTAAATGGGCCATGCTGTTTGGTAATCATTTAAGTCTTGTTATTGTCAACAGTGAGGTTCTAGAAAAGGTGTGTCATCCAGAAAGCAGACCTAAGAATCTCTGCTATTAAATCAATATTGTCCCCTAGCAGGAGAGTGAACTGCATGAAGAAGTTTATAGAAGTGTTTGCATGCTTCTTTCAACAGGTGACTAACGAGTCAGTACAGAGCTTCATATGTTATGTGGAGGTGAAAAATCCTATTGTCTTTCACAAGAGCAAACGGATCTTAAAAGCAATGATATTTTCACTGCTTTGGAGCAGGTACCAGTTTATCATGAGTAGCGGCTGCATAATGCAGATTCTGTGGTTGCTAGCCAGCCCGTGTCACATTGGGGAAACAATCAACGATTTTGAGCTTCCGAAAAACAGCCTTGCCTCAGTGACTGAAAGAATTGGCTACACTAGTTCAGACAGTAGAAGGAATGGCTGAATATATGAGTGAGGCTGATGTATAGGTTGTCCGCTAGAGGGCGGAGCTTCGCCTTCTGTACACCCAAGCCAGTTCATTACCCACAAATGGAATTATCTAGTGCAGAAAAAATGGTTTTGTATTTGAGAGCTTGTTAGTGACTAAAACACCTTGATGGAGCCCAACATAGAAAAGATGCTCATACCTGTTTACTTAATATGCCAAGAGGTTCTCTCAATTCAAATTTTTTATGAGCCTGGATACTTTTTGCCATGGATAAACTGTTTTGATAGACATCCAATTTTTTCCCCAACCAAGGATGTCACTGATAAAGGACAAGAAAGGAGCTTCAGGACTGCACTGAACTCACATGCAGCCAAGCCAATTGTAGCCTCATCTTTAATGTGGAGGTGCAGCCTGCAGTAAATACAGATCTCAGAGCGCTCAGCTTTGTCTCTGTGAAACATCTCAAAATACAGGTTGAGGGAGGCTCTGGCTATCTGCGGACCACACACCTGCTTTGGAGAGTAAAATCAGTGCCTGTAAAGAAATTAACAGCATTTGATTCCTCTTCCCTCTGTAGATTACGCACAAATCAACCTGATGCCAGCAGCCGGAATAATTTATCCCAGTGGCTATGCCTGCTTCATAACGATGTCAACAGGAAGTTGGGGAAGTCTGAATTCGACTGTTCCCAAGTGGATGAACGCTGGCGAGATGGTTGGAAAGATGGTTCCTGTGATTAATTTGTAGATTAGAGATTCCACAGGAAATCAGACCAATTCTAATTGCATAAGAATCATCCCTGATGTGAACTCAGTACAAGGAGATGCAAGTAAATAGTTTGTGTATGGAGTTGACATGACTTGTGGAAATAAAAGTGTCTCCTGTTATAAAAGGCAACTCAGAGATGTCCTCTCAACAGAATATTGTTTTTGGGGGTAACTAATATGTGGTCATGTTGCTGCTGGGACTGGAGCCATACATTTGCCACAGGAACTGTCAGAAACTTGGGACAATTCACAGTCACTGGAACAATTCACAGTAAGAAAAAGTCTCCATTTCTATAGTTTTAGGGGCACTTTGTGGCTGCTGTTCCTTTCATTTTTTGCATAGTCCTAGGCTTCTCCCCTTCTACATTTGTTTATCCACAAACATTGCCTTCAAGTTTTAGGCAGTGCCTTTCCTCTTATGTGTTACTTCAGCCACTTCTGCTGGTCTAACAGCTGGCAGCTCCACTACAAATCCATAAGTCTGCTCTATTCTGTGCCTACCACATTGTCCTTGATCTCTTCTTCCAAAGCCTATGAGCTGTTGTCTGCTAATGCAGTTTAACTATTATTTCACCTACCTCCCACTCAGTTGCTACAAGGCCTCAAGGCAGGGAGATTTTATTTAAAATGTTAAAAATCATGGACTCCAAATCTTTCATTCCAGCCATGATAAATAGCCTCATTTTGTATGTTCCTTTGTCTAAACTTGCAAGAGGACATTGCAGGAAGGAAAATAAAAGAAGGACAAAAACCTCCAGTGGAATGAATGGCACAAATTAATTAGCTGAATTTTAAACATCTTGTGATTTGATTGCCAATTGTTTGGCCTCATTGGGAGCATGATGTGAGAATTGCCATTGAACCACCTGCTTTTAAAGTACGTATTTATTTTTCATTTCCACTGTGAACTTTTGTTGTTTGTAGAAGTGTTTGCAATGATGTGTGAAAGACTGATATCTGTTTGTAATGAAACCAATTCAGATGTGTTTTACATATAGGATTAGTAAAATACTCCTCTGTTCTGAAATCCTTGATAGGTAATTGCAGACTGGGCTGGGCTGATGGTATGCTCCTAGGGTGAAATTCTCCATTGGGCAGGCCCTCTGCTTTAAGATTTGAACAGCATTTGAATCTTACTTGTCTTGTGTTAATCTTAAGTAATACTTAAGACCTGCACTGTAAATTTAACATGGTGCAGAGGATGAAATTCACACCTAGTAACTGATCAAATTCCATACTGTGTTTTGGAGCCTCTAGGTCTGCACTACTGATTCAGTATATCTTGAGGGGCATGTATGTATATATTTGAGAATTTCAGATGAAAATGAAATAAAAACAGGCTGTTTAAAATACTTAAGTTGCTTTGTTGGGCTATGCCTATGTAGACAAACTTAAATATTTAGAATTATTGCAAGATATTAAAGATAGTATGCAATCTTTTTTCCTTAGGCTTGTAAAGATTTCTGGGTACCAAATGGTCACGTGACCTTAGTCATGTTTTGAACATCTTCTGGGTCTCTTTTCTGCTTATGCATTAAAATTGTTTGGGGGGTTTTTAGTGAGCATCGTAGGTGCTGTCATCTCATGAGCTACTTTGACATAAGCAGTGATTTATGGAAGTAGATGGGGGTGGCATGAAAATTGTAATGGGTGGTATCACTATAAGTGAACACTGTGCTAATACCTTCTATTGGCAAACATCTGATCCAGAGACCCTGGTACCAAGGGCTCCTCGGAGATCAGGTAAGCAGTTAAAACTTAGATAAAGTGTTCAGATGATTTCTGACCCTCATACCCTTTCAAGCCAGATCCGCTAAAACAATACCATGATGTGTTTTTCTCAATTAGTTGTATTCAGCAGGCAGTGTATTTTATCCCACTACAATATTGATCCTTTGTGTAACCTTTCATTCTAATTAAACTAAAGCTGGATTTCATATAATTTTTATGATTTAACTGAATTGGGACTTCAGGATATGATTCAGATTATTAAAAAAAGCTCATTAAAAGTGGCTTGGTGTATATTCAGCTCCTTGGAACCAATGCATTTCAAATATCTATCTTGGAATTAAATATTTACAATAGTGTGAAATTCATTCCTGTTCACAGGATCAGCACAAGACCTACAGACCACTTATGTCCCTCTACAGACCTCAAAACAGCGCTTAAGTCAATATTCTTAATGAACACCTCCCTATGGCATTTAGCCTTCAGCGAATTCTGGCTACTAATATGTTAATAGGGCAGATTGTAACTGTGCTGAGCGGTCATCTGGTAACAATAAAAGCTGGTGTTCTCTTTCTTTCCTTACAGGACTGCTTTGGTATGCTATGTATTTCTTAGGCCTAATTTCCTGATTTTCCATCATGGAGTTCCCCCCTCTCCCCATTGCAGATCACATCTAACGTTTTGATCTTATTTGTGTAATTTCTTTAGGATGTTTTGAGTCATGTATGGAGGAAAAAAGCATTACTTTTTAATCTTTTAATGCATATGATGAATTTAGTTCTAAGAATCTGTATTCATATCTGTTTGCTACTGATCTCAGAACAACAGGACAAATTACTTCTCCACTCCATGGGGCTTTATGAAAAGAACAGATTTACTGTTTCTCAGATGGAAATACAGATGCAGGTCAGGAGATGGAATGAAACCCACTCCACGGGGTTATTTGGAGGTATCATTAATGCCAGTAAAGTGCTATGATTCCCTTCAGTGAAAGGGGCTGAATTAAGGCAAAAATTGACAGGTCCTGTCATTTTTTGCTCTAATGCAGCTAAGGGATGATTGCTGGCTACTTTCACTGACTCAGTGGGAGACAAGTTGTGGATTCAACACACATCTCGGGATCAGACCTGTAACTGTACCAGGAAACAGCTGAAGTGTGCTAGAACTCAAGCAGACAGGTGCCCAGAGTTTTCATCCATTTTGGCAAGTAGCCCATTTAAAGGGGATATTCATGTCAACTACATGCAAGCTGTCAGATGACTGTAAGCTCCCCATGCTGTTGCCAGAATAAGGGAGGCTGCATATCCCTTTAATATGACCTCCCATTATGTGGTGAACTAGGGTAAGGAGCGGCCAGGACTAGTCAATGAGCACCTGAGGCATAATTCCAACACTGCTCCTTGATCAGCATTTAGCATCACAAAGAACTTGCTGCTTTCATTGGCCAGTTTGCACTCTCACTTGTGGTGATCTGCAGAACAGCGCAACAAGGGAAGAATCTGACTCATAAGGTAGCTGTTTCTCCCATTGCTGGCAAGTAACCTGTGAGGATGCTGAGTGAAGCATTGGGAAGGGCAGTGTCTAAGATTTTTCCAAAGATTAACTGTTCCTGCACAATGTATTAGGTATAAATAGTCTTTACAATCAGTGCCCTGGGGATTGTTCAGCCTATTGATTTTTGTTTCCCCTTTAAACCTGTATCAGCAAATGTAAGGAATCTCCTCTTCCCTGCTGAAATTTCACGATATCTGTCTTATACTGACTGCTGCAGACTATGACTATGCTGTTTTTGGGGGGAGGGCGGGTTGTGCAACTTTTTTTTTTTTTTTTTAAATATTAGTGCTGGTTTCCTAGCCCTACACTTCTTTTTTGCCGGCAGCACAGGGAATGGCAACGGAAGCTCCCCCTCTCCACTGTGTGTTGATGTGGAGGGTCTGCTTGTAGGAGTGAAAGGACATGCTCTGTCTCCATGGATATCTAATACCCAGCACTTCTATGGAGACTGCCAACAGCGTAGTTATGATGTGGGCAGTGTCCATGGGGAATGAAAACTCTGACTCATTTTATGTCAATTACCAAGCAGCTAATAGGCTTAGCCCTGTTGCTTGCTAACAACCTAAGTCAAATTTGAACCCATGCTTATATTCTATTATGAAGCATTTAAGCCATCAACTCTCCATTTTTATGATTACTCTTAAAGTTTCCAGTAACAAAGATAAGCAACAGCAAACAGCAGCCACCAGTATTTTGTATGCCAAGCTTTGAAACCGTTCTTTCTCCCTTTGGCATGTGACAATCCACCCAGCACACCTTGGTCTCTAGTGCTTAGTGAATAAGAAGCTTCTACAGCACCAAGAGTTGTCAGAGAGTCCACCTGGGTACGCAGCACGAAAGACTGCCCATGGAAAAGTGGTAGTGATTAGATCAGGGCCTGGTAGGCAGGACTCCTGGGTTCTGTTCTGATGGCCAGTGAGTTGCTGTGTTCCCCAATGCGGAAAGGTGCTCTGTCCGTGCGGCATTATTTCTGTGCAGTGTGCTGGCACAAGTGTTTGCTTTTCCTTGATGTTACAGCAGTCCATCCATGCAAAGCTCTGTTGGACCCAGTGTTTTTCCCCTTGTGAGTGAAACAGCATCACATTTGCCCATATAGCACTGCCTGGTCTGCCCCCTTTTCCCTTTAGGATCTCAGCTACAGAGTAATGTTGAGCTTTGTATCAGTTCTGCAGAAGGGTTCTTTTGCATCTCAGCCAACTAGCCACTGGAGGGCAATAGAGCATATATTTCCTTGACTTCCCCATTTCTTTCTCATGCTTTTAGATCACAGGAGCAAACTGTCCAAGGCCCCCCATGAGTTTCTTCCTTCTACTAGTCTCCTATCTGTGGGTAGCGGGAGAGAATTTTGCTCATTTGTTACTCTTCAAGCCAATGGCATGTTGATTTTAACCCTTGTTCTGTGGCTACCTGTCGTGGGTGCTGTTCCTTCCATGGCGCCCTTTTAGAGACAGAAGAGAGAGGAGGATTCCTCTGCTTGTAGTTGAAATCTGCACTCAGGATCACAGTCAAACACTGTCCAGATGCTGGTGGATATTTCCAGCGTGCTCTCTTCCTGGTAGTTATTCCCAGTATGTTGCAACACCCAGCCTCTGATCCCTAAGCATCTGGCAAATAAGGGGCTGGAAAAGCTATTTTAAAAGCACTTTCCTCATCTGCTCATTTTATAGTGATCATTTTCTCAGTTAAAGGATTATTCTCAGGCATCTCTGTTTTTGCTGCAGTGCAAATTGTGCTAGATTCTGTAAAAACATTAATAGCTCTAAGCATCAGTTCTCAAACTGCATTACCATTGTACAGAGGGGGAAACTGAGGCAAAGCAGGGTGCAGTGACTTGCCCAAGGTCACTCAACAGGCTATTGATAGAGTAAGGAACAGAACTCAGATTGCTTGAGTCCCAGTCTAGTGCTTCAGCCACTATACCACATTTCCTAGACAATTCCTGCCCTAAAGAGCTTACAGTCTAAATCAATGTTGGAGTTAATGGTCCCTACCTTGTGTGTTGTCAGCACCTCCCACCTGTGGTTGAAGGCTGCCCTGCTTCCTCCCTTAGGTAACCTGCAGCAGGCTACCTGCTTTAAATTATGGACTGCTTCCCAGATGCCCCACCCAATGGCAGAAGCTGCATAGGAGATCAATTGAATCAGCATGTTCCCTGGCTCTCATGCTTCCTCTCCAATTGGTGCCACCTAACTTTTCCTGAAGACGGCCTAGCCCAGGGCTGAATTGGGCCCTTATGCTGCAAACAGGAGCTCATCTGAGCAATACGAATAATTGATCAACTCTCACTGTTTTGCTGTCTTTGCACCAGCAAACAGTGCTGAGGTCTCAACAAGAACTGTAGCTTTACTGCTCCTTTCCAGCAGGAAGTTCATTACATATGTATTTAAAATAATACATTGCAGTAACATGGAGAAACCTCAAACAAGTCAGGCCTGCCTGTGCTGAGTGCTGTACAAACAGAAAAAGCCCTGGAGAGCTTGCAGTCTAATGACAAGATATAACGGGTGGGTGAGAGGCCGGTAACAAAAATAATAGGACGTATACCATTCTTGGTCAGCCAGGAGCAGTGATCACAACTTGCTGTGTGTGGAAGAACCTCTCTTTGAGTTTGCATGGGTGTGAGACAGAGCAAATGACAGTGTTAAATTAACACCCCCACCTTTTAAAAAACAAAAAAAGTCAGACATCCCACCCAGCCACCTTCAGAGCCTGTTTCTCACTTTCGTTAAGTCACTGAACTAGATTTTGTAAAGCTCAAGTACTGGACCGTGACAATGGGCACTTCCCCTTTTTGACTCTCAGCTAGATTTAGACAGGGCCCAGCTTATCTCTGCCTTTCTCATTTACATGTGGTGTGAAACACTACAGGGGTATGAATAAATGGAGAATTTTGACTGGGTATGGTTTACACTCACTTTGGACAAGCTTAAATGACATCATAAGGTAGGGGAGAAGGCTGGCATTGTGGGTAAGGCATAGCACTGGCCCCAAGAAGATCTAGGTTCAATTCCTAGCACTGTCAGATTCCCTCAGTAACCTTGGGTAAGTCATTAGTCTCTCTGGTCCTCAGTTCCCCATCTGTAACTTGGAGAATTCTCTCTTTCTCCCACCCTTTGTCTGCCTTACCTGTTTAGACTGCAAGCTCTTTGGGAGAGTGACTGTTTTACTATATGTACATACAGCATCTAGCACATTGGGGTCTTGAATTCAGTGTTACTGTAATACAAAATAGGCTCCACAAATCTCCTTTCATATCAAGTTGAAATTTTCCTTTGAACTCCAGGGATTCCTTTAGTATTCAGAGTGCATGATCATTTAAAAAACAAAAGACAAATCCCCATTTTCAAAGTGTAGCTACGGAGCTCATCCTCATCACACATTTCTGTGTTTTTGCAGACCTCGCCTGACAGCTCTTGTCTTCTCAGGCAACACAGAGAAATACAAAACCAAATCAGCTGCGAGTGCGCCTCTTCAAGGGTTCCTAATGGTTCACTGTAGCTCAGATGAGCGCTGTAGTAGCTACACATGTCAGATCACTGCTCAGTCTTCCGTGAATCTACCCCATGTCCTTGTAGCTGTCCATCTCTGTTCTCATTACCATCCCTGCTTAGCTGGGGCACTGAACAGGTAGCAAGTGACCAGTGCAGAAAGCAACTGGCTTTCTACAGAATGTGACTTGCTGCCCGAGGTTTAATAGAGTCTGTTTGGAATTCAGCTAGGGATCCTCCTTCCCTTTCATCCGATTCATTGAGAGGTATCTGGGCTCTTTCTTGACCTACCAACATTCTGCCCTGGCGTCATGCCAACCTAGATTAAAGGTCTGGAAAATCCATTTTGTGGGGGAAAAACAAAATATTTTGTGTTATGAAACCTTTAGTGAAGGAACAAACACTATGTTCACTGGACGGGATTGCACCTCTGTGGTCATTATAAAATTCCCTGGCATTTCTTTCTTTTTTTTTTTTTTCCCCCCACCAGTCTTGGGGTTTTGTGAATCCATCTGTCTAGGTCAAATACCATGTTGGTTAATTGCATTCTGCATCCCTAAGATTCCCCTGACAATTTCCATTAGAGAAGTTACTCTCCACTTCCCCTCCTTTTACAAGAATATCTTGTGTTTTCTGTTTATTGAATGGCTGCTGAGTTCCACCCCAGAGGTGGCTGCATTTCAGCAGTGGATGAGTGAACATTATATAAGTAGCCTTAAGGTAACTTTGGGGTGCTCCAGGGTGGAAAGCACTATGTAGATGTAGAGTAACAGCATGCTGAGGTATTGGCAGTGGAGTAATCCATTAACTCTGGTACTGTGCATCCTGGATTCCCAGGCACCCTCTGAAAAAATTCCATTTGTTCTTGTCTATCTTCCCAGAGGCTAATTGTATGAGGCAATTTTGTTCAGACGCTGATGGGTGCCAAGCAAAGCACTTCAGAGCAGCATGATCATAAACAACATGTTTAGTTGCTGAAGGGCAAAGTATTGCAGTTGCATGTGCCAGTCGAGTAATAAACCAAGAACATGCTCTATCACTATCGCCATCTGCTTTATCAGAGCAGGTCAAGTTCAGCCTGATGTAGTTTAGCTGAAGTCAATGGACTTTACACCCATGATGAAATCTGGCCCAGGAGGTAAATGGATTGTATTAATATGGATAAGTTCAGTGTGGCAGCTGTGCTATTGCCCAAACCTCCCTCTAGTTTGTTTCTTCTAAGGCCCCCTCCCCCTCCCAGTCGGTGATATCTGAATATCTCCAGGTGTTGGCATCTGCCAACAAGAGCTCGAGGGTTTCTGGGATCATGGGAGTTTGACCCAAGTCCCACAATTCCTCCGGGTGGAACCTCACGATCTGCCACAAACGTTTTCCAGAACGCATAGAGCCGAGAAGCAGCACATGGTACCCTGGGATACCTACACCAAGCGCACCACACCACTATCAAACAGAGCTGCCTACTGAGCGCCCTGCTTCAGAAGCAAAGGAGCTTGCATGCACAGCCGTGTGAACTTACAGTCAGAGCAGTTACAGCGATAGAAACGATAACGATCCCCTTCTCGGGCTGTGTCCACACGGAATGCGACGGTAGCACTTAGAATGCTGCCACAGTAGCACTTAGCGACACTTCTTATAGCGATGGGGGGGCGATTCTCCCATCACTGTAGTAAATCCACCTCTGGGAGGTTGTAGCTAGATCAATGGGAGAATTTTTCTATCAGCCTAGCACTGTCCACACGCGGACTTAGGTCAGTTAACTACGTCACTCAGGAGTGTGGCTTTTTCACACCCCTGAGCAACAGAGCTGGTTGATTAATTTTCTAGCGTAGACCAGCCCACAGTGACACAGGAGTAACGATCACTTGCTTCAATGAAAGCTACATAATAGCTAAGAGCAGAATGCAGCCCAGTGGACACGAGCATGTATTTGGCACCCATCAATAAAAGAAAATCACAATTCTTTATTGATGCAAGACTAAATGGATAACTATGGACTGACAAGAACAAGTGCATACAGGCCCCCAGACACAGTGGGAAATGGGGGCTTTGGGATGCCTGCAGTAATTATATAATCAATGTCTTGTATTATAGACAAGTAACCTTCTGAATTCCTAAAATCCTCTAAGAAACGAGTGAAAGATTGCCGATTCCAAGCTCTTTAGAACATTTGGTCTAGTTTATACCCACATCAGGCCTGATCACGCATTTTATGATGTATTTTCCTCTCTGAAAGCATTTTATCCCAGTGCAAAACAATTGCTGCTGAGTGTTTTTATCCCATTCCCTAAATTTAGTTTACTGCAGCCATGAAAATCTGCATCGGGCCAACTGAAAGATTAATTAGCCAAGTCTCTGGAGTTAATTTTGACATGTCCTTCCCCTATCTTAATTTCAAAGCAGGGACTCCAGGTGCTGGGCTCATGCACAAAAATGAATCAGGTCTTGGAGCACTATGGATGAGTAGGCTATCAATGGGCCAATAATTTAATCTCCATCACTGGGAGAAGACCTGCCTAATCTTTCACAGTGTTACCAACTTCCACAATTTTAATCAAGAGTCTTGCCATATTTGGGGTTTTCCTTAAAGCCCCAGCTCCTGGAGTACTGATTAGGTAAGAATCTCAGGTGTTATTTTTTAAGTGGTAAATTATTAGGCACTTTGTGTCTGTAGATAAGTTTGGAAGTGTGACAAGAGCATCCTGAGAGCTTGGAAATCAGGGTTGGGGGAATTCCATCTGCACAGTGTAAGCACATATTCCAGGGCTTTTGTGGATTATTTGCCTGGCAAACTTTGGTTCTAAAGAAGCCATACTGGTCTGTCATGTAGGAACACAGGAACGGTCATACTGGGGCAGAACAGTGATCTAGCCAGTCTGCTACCCTGTCTCCAGCAGACACCTCTCCTGCATGCTTCAGAGGCAAATGAACCCCTGCCAGTTGTCCAATATTACAAAACAGGGAAGGGGCAGGATTTCTTCCTGACGCCGGTGGGTGATCATCCATGCCCTGTAGCATGAGGCTTGCTGGCCCCATAATTTTGATTCTGCATTAGCCAGTGTCATTGCAGATTCTGTGGGTACGATGGTCTGATTTCTTTTTAAATTTCATGCTGATCTTTTTGCCTCACTCATACCCTACAGCAGTGAGTTCCATCTATCACATAAAATGCATTTCCTTTTAGCCAGTTTTAAATTCTCTGTCACTTCCGTTTGAGCGCCAGTCTTCTCCTCCACCCCAACCCACTTCTAGGATGGAGTAAATAGGAGCTCAACTAGCTGCCTTCATACCATTCATTATTTCATGGCAATACGGGTGTAGGGACTTCTCCAAATGCCAGTTACCGGCCTTGCTTAATTCAGTGAAGCTCTTTGAGGTTGTTAAAGACAACTAGGCAAACCCAGCTTAGTTGGTGAATGAGTGACATGATGATCCATGTCTAAGGGCTAGTCTACACTTAAAACTTACAGCTGCATAGCTGAATCGGTATGGCTGTGCTGCTGTAAGTGTGCTTGTGTAGCTGACATTATAAAACCACCTACATGAGCGGCGGTAGCTTTGTCCATGGGAGACGCTCTCCCACCGACGTAGTGCAGTACACACAAGCGCTTATGCTGGCAAAACTTATGTCGCTCATGGGTGTGAGCATAAGTGCTAGTGTAGACAAGGCCTACGTCTTTGTCTTCACTGCAAAAAGGTGTGGTTTTGCACCTTGAGTTCACTCTCACTGTAAAATCCTAGTGGAGACAAAGCACTGTTTTTACATCCATGTAGCCATCAATCCCAGGTGAGGGAATACAGGTATAGTTGAGGTAAAAAGCTACTTGTGCCTTGTCTCCACAAAGATTTTACATCAAGATAGCTAACTCGATTAAAAAAAAAAAAAAAACCAAACAAACCAACCACCACACATCTCTTAATGCAATAAAGACAAAAATCTAAGAGATCAATGTGGCTGCAAAAAGCACAGACCCAGCTCATGTAATAAAACATCCCTGATGAAATTTGTGTCAAAACAAAAAAGTTAGATGCTATTTATATCAATTATCCCACTAAAAGAGCATCGAGGAGGCAACACCCCACTTCCATCTCATTGAAATCAAAATAAGATGCCTTAATGCAAGCAAAACTACTGTTACACATTGTAACAAAAGTGTCCCTGAATGGGTCACCTCCAAACTATTATTTCTCTCCATTTGATGAACATTTCAGACATGCCACAAGATTACCTGCTGTTGGCTGACCCTAATACAGCTTTTCAGCAACATGAAATTAAATGGGATTAGAAGGACAGTACACAATGGGTAGTGGTTCATTATGACCATAAAACTAGCAGGGGAGGAAAGCTAAAGCCCCTGCATGATAAACTATTGCACAGAATGCATTGGACTCTGCAGAAGTTAGACAGATGAGACTTGAGGGAAAAAACGACAAGCGTCAGATCTGTGCTCTCTCTGCGGAACTTAATTCATGTGCTGTGGTCATGCTGTTCATTTGATCTGGACATTTATTTGCCCCGAAATTACTATGATTTGTATTACAGTATTGCCTAGAGGAACCCGCCAAAATTATGGTCCCATTGTGCTGGGCACTGTACAAATACATAGCAAGAGACTATTCCTGACCCAAAACACTTGTAATCTAAATAGACAAGACGGAGGCTATGTCTACACTGACGGCGGCAAATTCGCCGCCGTCAGATTAACTTATCTGGATTGGCTGAGTGGTCAGTGAAGACCCGCTCAGTCGATCCAGAAATCGACGTATTAAGACCACCTCCTTAAGTGGCGTAGCACTGCGTCGACGGGAATGCGGTTCCTGTCAGCGCAGTGCAGTGAAGACAGAGCGCAGAACAGAAGCACAGAAGTCGACGGTAGTTACACAAGTTTTTGCGTAGTTTGCGTAACTCCAGTCGACTGCCACCAAATCTCCGAGGTAAGTGTAGACAAGCCCAGAGTGTGGAGGGGAACTGTGGTACAGAGGTGTAATGACTTGCCCAAGGTCACCCAGAGCCAAGAATAGTGCCCACTTCTCTTGACCCACAGGCCAGTACCCAGTCCACTGGACCAAGATGCCTCTCTGTGTTCTGAGACTGAGAAAGTTTGTCTTATGCAATGAAGTTATTGCGGTGTGAGAGGAACACTGATCATACAGCAACAGTTAGAACAGGGACAACCAAGATGATGCATCCTTAGAAAGATTAATTTATAAAGATACAAAGTTAACTATCAGGGCACGGTCATTTGGGGGAATTTCTTGGGTCATATTAAAAGTAACTCTAGTATTGATCTTACCCATTCAGGACCACCTGCAGCACTACATTGAGGGTAGTGGTAGTGTGTATTCATAAACAAAGAGCTGCACTGCGTGAACATAAAGGTTGCTAACAAAACCTAGAACATCAAAATCATCAACAGTTACATGAGAAAGCAATCTCCAAGCAGACATATCAGCTTTCCAGCACACATGCCTGATATTGCAAACACAGCTCCCTAATCCAGCTACAAACAGAAACTGCTACCTTACCTCTGACCTACAACCATGAATATGCCTCTTAAACCACCAACGCAGCACTAAATACAAATAGAATCCTGTTCACCATTCACTTTAGTATTCCGTAGTTAATGGTTAACTCAATGCATAGATTTTCAGTTCCTCAGTGGAGAGTGTGAAAACTTAGAAAGTCTGTGATCTCTGGTACAGGTACATAAAGGAGTGGGTACTTTGCACAGTGCATGAAAAGGGTAGCTTGCAACACACAGACCGATAAACACGTGTACAATATATCACAAACACATTGTCACAGGGTACACTCACTGCTCAGTTGCCTCCTCATGGCTGCATCTGGGAAATGAGCTCTCATCTGGTCTGGCACCTCCTTCCATCATTTGCTTACCCCACAGCCTCTCTCTCTTCATGACTCAGCCCTCTAGCTAGGTCACTATATAGCCCCCCCCTTCCAGGGTATCAAAGTCCCACTGGACCAGCCATCTGGTTGGCATCTCCCACAATCCTGTGCCACTTCTCAGGGGCTGGTCGAAGAACCCAGCCCTGCCCACTATTCCAGGTTCCAGCCGAGGGATCCTACAATCAGCAGCCAACTTCTCCACAATCTCTAACCTTGCTCCTCTCCCTGGGCTGCTTCCTGCCTATACTCTGGAACCAAGCATTTCTTTCTCCACCTCCCGGTTTCTTCCTTTTCCCGCTCTAAACCCAGAAAGTGTCTACCAGCATCTACCGTGCAGCCCCTTTCTTCTGCAAAGTTGCTGGCTTCATACCTTAGCCAGCTTTCTCAGCCATTAGTCATTTTCAATCAAGCCACACTCTCCACCAGGTGCAGCCTATAAGGTTAATTGGTCCTAGCTGCACCACCTTAACCCCTGCAGGGCTGGCGTGGGGTGAACACCTTGTCACACACGTACACACAACACATCCCATAAACACACGTATAATACATCACAAACACGCAGCACATCCCGAACACAGAGGATAGGTCTACACTGCAGTTAGACACCCATGGCTGGCCTGTGTCAGCTGACATGGGCTTGCGGGGCTAGGGCTGCGAGGCTGTTTCATTGCAGTGTAGACATTCGGAGTGGGGGTTTCCCTGGCCTCTGGGACCCTCCCACCTCACAGGGTCCTAGAGCCGGGCTCCAGCCTGAGTCCAAAGGGCTACACTGCAATTAAACAACCCCATACCCCGAGCCAAGTCAGCTGGCACAAGCCAGCCAGAGGTTTTTAATTGCAATGTAGACATATCATAGAATCATAGAATATTAGAGTTGGAAGGGACCTCAGGAGGTCATCTAGTCCAACCCCCTGCTCAAAGCAGGACCAACCCCAACTAAATCATCCCAGCCAGGGCTTTGTCAAGCCTCAGCTTAAAAACCTCTAAAGATGGAGATTCCACCACCTCCCTAGGTAACCCATTCCTGTGCTTCACCACCCTCCTAGTGAAAAACTTTTTCCTAATGTCCAACCTAGACCTCCCCCCTGCAACTTGAGACCGTTGCTCCTTGTTCTGTCATCTGCCACCACCGAGAACAGCCTAGCCCCATCCTCCCTGGAACCCCCTTTCAGGTAGTTAAAGGCCGCTATCAAATCCCCCTCATTCTTCTCTTTTGCAGACTAAACAAGCCCAGTTCCCTCAGCCTCTCCTCATAAGTCCTGTGCTCCAGCCCCGTAATCATTTTGGTTGCCCTCCGCTGTACTCTCTCCAACTTGTCCACATCCTTTTTGTAGTGGGGGGCCCAAAACTGGACACAATATTCTAAATGCGGCCTCACCAATGCCGAATAGAGGGGAATAATCACTTCCCGTGATCTGCTGGCAATGCCCCTCCTAATGCAGCCCAATATGCTATTAGCCTTCTTGGCAACCAGGGCACACTGCTGACTCATATCCAGCTTTTTATCCACTGTTACCCCCAGGTCCTTTTCTGCAGAGCTGTTGCCTATCTCGTCGGTCCCCAGTCTATAGCTGTGCATGGGATTCTTCCTTCCTAAGTGGAGGACTCTGCACTTTTCTTTGTTGAACCTCATTAGATTTCTTTTGGCCCAATCCTCCAGTTTGTTTAGGTCACTCTGTATCCTATCCCTACCTTCCAGGGTATCTACCACTCCCCCCAGCTTAGTGTCGTCCGCAAACTTGCTGAGGGTACAATCTACCCCATCCTCCAGATCATTAATGAAGATGTTGAACAAAACCGGCCCCAGGACCGACCCCTGGGGCACTCCGCTTGTGACCGGTTGCCAGCTAGACATGGAGCCATTGATCACTACTCGTTGAGCCCTGTGCTCTAGCCAGTTCTCTATCCATTTTATAGTCCATTCATCCAACCCATACTTCTTTAACTTGCTGATAAGAATACTGTGAGAGACCGTATCAAAGATTTGCTAAAGTCAAGGTATATCACATCCACCGCCTTCCCTACATCCACAGAGCCAGTATCCATCCATACAACCCACACATCCTCAGCTATTATTAAAAAGGCACCATTTTCTGCATTTGACCCATAAAGGCGACCATTGGGATGGAGAGGAAGTTGTGATTTGGGTTTGCGGCTCGACTGGGTAGCGGTGTCAGGAGTATTGGCAATGCATGCTGGGAGAAGCACATAGTATGTATGAGACTTCTGCTTGGAGTTTATTTGCTGATGCCTTAACCGTCCCTTCCTCTGTTCTGAATGCTTGTGTGGCTGGTGTTAGCTATCGGTCAGCAACCTTCTTTGTCACTCAGGGTATGGATTTTGGATTGTGCGTTTCCTTGTTTTCTCATTGCACACAGTTCGCGGTGACAGATGGGGCAAAGGGAAAAAGGCAATCTAACAATAGTATTATCATGTTTCTGTGTAACTAGCAGTGTGTACAATGTAGCTTGCCACCTGCCTGACTGTTATCAACCACTTTCACTACAGATCTGAACGCAACCTTAACTGTGGAACTGCTAACCATCTCCACAATCTGACATTCTCCTGCCCTATACTCAGGCCAGAACCCTCAGATTGTTTTAAAAACTTCTAGTGTCCAATTATTAGATACACTTTCTGATCAATTGATGTGTCCCCACCTCACATGTGTAGATTAAAATGTGTATTTAGGTCTATGTCTTCGTCTTTGACTCTGTGTGTGTGTGTTATGTGCATTAAGGGTTCTGCACATTTTTATTTTACAAAATATTTTATTTTACAAAATATTTTAAAAATATTATTTTTACAAAATATTTTATTTTACAAAATAGCACCTCTGTGTAAGAGTGGTGAGGTTAGGCAGAGAGGAAAAATTCTGGCTTTTCAGTGGTACATTTTAGGCAGGTATAAAAACTTTTATTAAAGATAATGTTTAAAGAAATGATCAGGTACAGAGCTTAAACAAAAGAGTTTCTGGACTTCCAAGCATAATGTACAGATTATCAGTGGGTACAGAGTTTGATGGGAAGTTGGCGCGTACAAAGAAAACATAATCTGCGGTATCCCGGATGGAAGGTAATGGGTTTGACGGTTAAAAATACAAGCAGTCGGTTAAGAGGGTACGTTGTTCATACAAAAGTTAAGTTTAAGCGTGGTTTGTAGGCAGTAGATATGGTAATGAAAGCGGGTTGGCTACAGTAAGAATCGTACTGAGATTCACTAATTCAGCTCACATAGGGCTCAGTCCTGTAAAATGCTGAGTGCTGTCAACTCTCACTGAAGTCAGTTGCAATTTCTGACGACACCCAATCTTGTCAGTGTCCTAGAAGCAAAAGGCTTCTGAGTAACCAACAAATCTTCCAAAGTTGTCTTCCTCTTCCTCCCTTTGAGCCTTTGTTACTTGCTCTGGATCTTTGCCTTTTACTTTTTGATACCTCTGTGGACCCGATCCTTTCCCCCACTGAAGTCAATGGGAGTTTGTCCATGACTTAAAATGAAGCAGGATCAGGCCCTACACACATAAATGCCTCTGGGTTTATAATTTTGGGATTGGGATTTTCAAAAGCACGCAAGTGATTTAGGAGCACAAATCCCCTGGAAAGCCACTGTGACTTGTGCACTTTTGAACATCCCCACCTATGGTGACATTGAAAATAAATATTCTGCCCTCTCAGTCTGCAGCTCTGGGTTGCGATTATAATCCCTGCCCCTTTAAACACTCTGCTGAATATTCTTCACCAGTACAGTGAGACATCCAGCTGAAGCAAAGGTGCTAGGTGCGAGCCTGGCATTCCCTTAATAGCCATTTATTTTTTACATAATAAAATGTGCTTTTCACAGTGCTGGTGACATTGAGGAATGAAAGGCTGAATCCTACCCTTATTGCTGGGTGTCAGAAATAGATCTGGAGAGATGATGACTCACCTGTAATTGAAAAAAACTGAATGGCATCAGAATGAGATTTAAAAATCAAATCTTTCTGTCTCAGTCTCCCAGGCAGGTTTGGAGGGGATAGCATAGAACATAGAAGCTAACACTTTCTACTATTATAGCATCTTGTACACAGGGATCTCAAAGCATATCACACATACATTCACAGTGTGAGGTAGGTCGGTAGTATTATCCACATTTCACCCATCGAGAAATTGAGGCACAGAGAGGTGATGTGGATTTCCCAGGGTCAGAAGATGAGTCAGTAGCAGGGCTGGGAACAGAACCCAGGAGCTCCTGACCATATGGCTATTCAGGCCAAAAGTGCATGTGGATTCCTCTCTGTGACTTTTCCTGCCATTCCTGTCCTGAGCAAAGTGATGATGTCAGAGTTGTCATGGCATCAGTATCTATGGAACCAAAATCATCAGCATCCTGTAAGAAAAACGAAATAAGAACATGATCCTGCTGGGAGGAAACTCCCTTTGGAATCCATGGGGTTTTCCCTTTGGAATCAGTGGGGTTTTCCCTCCACAGGACCTGTGTAACTCAATTCTATTTTCTTTTTCCTCCTCTAATGGGGGAAGGGAGAGGAATAGCAGGGGCAAAGGGGAAGAGGCAGCTCCCTCCAGCCTAACAGAATCTGTGGGTAGCAGGAGGCTGTTTCTCATTTCCTGCAGGAGGAAAACACCAGCAACAGCCCAACTGCCCTTCACTTCCTATTTTTAAACCAAAATAGCAGGTACATAAAAGTCTAGTGACTAGACCCCATTCCTCCAGCACGGACAGGGGGTTCCACTGACCCCAGAGCAGCCAGCACATGCACCCGCAAATGCACCCAGCTGTCAGTCACACTAGTCCTGACACTGTCACCCTTTTCCTGCTTTGCGTCCGCTCCCCGTAGATTTAAACTGAGGATCCCAGCCAGCCTCTTTGGTTGGAGCCTGTCACCGCTTGGGATGGGTGGAAGGATGGGGCCTGCCCACTCCCAACATAGCCTCCAGCACTGCTCCTCACACACATGCATCTTCCCTTCTTTCCAGCTCACCAACGACTGCGGGGGGCAGGAATCTGTGGGTGACTCTTGTCTTGTGTCTGCACTGCTGGAGGGAGCAGAGAACAGAAGCTCGGCCCGCTGGGCTTCTGCTGTAACTGCAGTTTAATTTGCATGTGTGGGCCCCTGTGGGAAGGGGGTGAGAAGGTGGGTTAGCTTTCAAGAAACCAGGGAGCACATTTGCCAGGAGATGGGGGTCGGTATGGGGGAGGAAGGTGCTGCTTTTCCCACCTGCACGGCTGTCCTTTTTTTTTTCCTTTGCCCTGTGCACCTCCTGGACTAGCCTGGTGGCCCCCCCCCCCCCCTGCAATAAGGGGAGGCAGATAACCATTTGCAAGGCAAGCAGCCTGCAGCGCACAGAAAACAAGACAGGAATCCATGCAGCGGGCAAGGCTGAAGGCTGTAATGAGGAAAATAAAGGCGGCAGCCAAAATGGAAACAGAGCAAGGTGCAATGAGGAAGAGAAGGCTGCACCTGTATGTCCACCCAGCCTGCCCCCTTCCCCCCCCGTCCTCCCTCCATGGTCCCGCCCACGCCCTGACAGACGAACGCCAGCGGACGAGCCCATGCTGCACGGCACAGGGGTCAGCGGCGGAGAGGGAAGGCTGTGGCTGCGCCAGCTGAGCCGCGCGGCGAGCTCTGCGCGCGAGACGCGGGCACCCGGGCAAGGCGCTGGTGGCGCGAGCCTCCCTCTCCCCCCTGCTCGCTCGCAGGCGTCTGCCGGGGGCTGCGCTGCGCTGAGCTGCGCTGCACAGCCGCGAGCCGGAGCCGCAAGGAGGCGAAGCCCAGCGCCCGGGGAAGATGGAAGGAGCTTCCTTTGGAGCTGGCCGGGCAGGGGGGGCCGTTGACCCCGTGGATTTCCTCAAGCAGCCGCAGACCCTCCTGAGGATAGTGTCCTGGGTAAGGCAGACCTGTGTGCAAATGCCCTGGCTTTCTGTGCAGGGATTGCTCCTCGCACCCCCATTTTCCCTTGCACCCCCCCCCCCAATGCAAAGGGGCCCCCGTATTGCAAAGGGGCGGCTGGAGTCTCAGTAAGAAATCCCTTGCAACCCACGCCTGGCTTTGTTTTCTTTTCATGGTGGGTTGCAAACGCGGCTTGCTTTTATTTTAGGTGTTTATTTCTTTTCTGAAGCCAGAGGGAGGGGAGCCGGGCGCAGCGGCGAGCTGGAAGGGTGTGAGTGGGGAGACTGCTAACCATTTTTCCTGACTAGTTTGTGCTGTCATTCCTCTCCGAGCCCCCATCAGCATAGCAGGAGTGATAGTCACCGCTGCTGATTTGTATGATGAAGTATGAGGGTTTATTATTTGCAGGGTGGGAAGATCTCTTCTGCTTACCCGAGGAAGTGGGAGCCTCTGCCTCCTCTCTGTCAAAAAGGAGGGGGTATTTTTTAGGGCTTTATTTTGCAACTGTAAATGGGTCGTTTTTCATGGTCTCTGTCTCTTCTGATGCTTAAACAAATGGTAGGATGATGAGGAAAATCCTGTACAAATCGCTGGCCTGAAGACATTTTTCTTATATATCTCACGATCTTACAGCCTTGCCTACATCCCTAGCTCGTTGGTTTTTTTCAGTTTAAATTTAAAATGATCAAATGATTTGCTGGCTAGCTATTTTTTTTTTTTTTTTCTTTTTAAATTTTTGTTGCCTAGCTGGAAGCACCAGCCTGAATATGGTCTCCAAAGATGCATGCTTTAAGGTGGCTTTGATCTTTGATGATCCCATGGGCAGCGACGTGGAAAGCTGTGTGAAGAGCTTTGCTTAAATTGGTTATGCCAGGAGGTCTGAGGGTTAAGGCCGACACTCCAGAGCCCACCCCATAACTTGCCTCACCAGGTTTTATGTGCTGAGACCTTCAAGCCTGTGCTGACGGCTCTTTGGTGAGGTAGATACCTCCCGCCTTCTCCTAAAAGACTTCAGCCAAAAAATCACCACTACGAGGGTGCTAATGTGGTCCCCTGGGTGGCACCCTCAGCAGAGAAGCCAGGGATTAGAGGCGGGGATGGTCCTTTTAGGTTCAGAATGAGGCTCAGGAGTGTATGGGGGAAGCTTGCACTGCCGTTGCCCTGGCTGTACCTGTTCTGTGGACTGAGGCCTTCAGGCGCGAGAGCAGTCCATGTGTCACCTTTCTATAGCGCTAAATGCACTGTAAAAACTACTTTAAATGAAGTAAAGTTGCAAATCAAAAGCTGCCTTCTTTCTACCCCTCCCCATTCCCCCCATGTCATAAAAGGCAGATAGCATCATCATCCCTGAGGCTTTGCTACCAGATGCCCCTGTTCTAGACCCTGACTCAGCAACGTGCTTAAGAATGTGCTTATCTTTAAGCACATGAGTAAAACCGTTGAAGTCATGTGTGTAAGATTAAGCACATGCTTAAGGGCTTTGCTGGGTGAGAGACATAACTCATTCTCCAGTGCTTTGGGAAAGCATCTGAATGCGATACTGCGTGGATGAAAATAGAGGCCCGTTGTTGACATGAAGTGTCAAGGCAGGTTGTAGGTTGGTTCTTTTGCACATGGTTGATACAGTGCATGACAGGAAGGACTTCACAGGTGCCTATGATGTGTCACCTGGATCCAGCATGGAAGACTTGGGCACGGCTGGGAAACAGGAACAGAATGCACAGTATGACATTAAAAAACAGCTCAGAAAAAGTTCCCACACATGTTCAGTGGCTGATTAATCAAACGGGAATCTCCGGGAAATTTTAAACCACAAGGAAACAGTCCCAAAGCGAGAATGAGGGTCTGAAATTGCCAGCACTTACGCATCAGCTTAAATCTAAGCATACAAGTGGCCTCATTTACTTGGAGTCTCTATTCATGTGCTTAAATTTAAGCACAAGCACAAGTATTTGCAGGATCGAGGGCCTGATCCAATGCCCATTGAAGTCAAAGGGCATATTTCCACTCACTTCAGTGGGCTTTGAATGAAGCCCCAAATGCCTGCATAAGTTCGTTGAAGAATGCCACAGGCTACGTTTTCCAAATACAGGCCCTGATTCTGCAAGCTGATCTCTTCAGGGAGCCTTGCACCTACACAGATCAGCTTGCAGGCTTGGGGCCATGGCTGGTACATGTTTGGGTCTTGCTCACAATGTCCTGCTGACGTGTGCTTCAGTCACGATAGCCTGAACTGGCTCAAAGCCATGTGTCAGTCGACAAGACTCCTGTTCTGCGTAAACTGACACATTTCCTAAATGGTCTCTCATGTCCTGATGCGTTAGCCTGGTGTATTTGTTGGGTCAGTTTTTCTCCTGAACGCTTGTCTACTTGTGTGTGGGCAGCCATCACATTGTTGCATCCTACAGCCTCAGGAAAGCACACTCACTGTACCTTACATTTTAAAAACATTGTTTGCAGACCTTGTAAGCCCAGGCATTGCCCAGCCCATGCATTTTAATCTTGGGTGTTTGGGTGAAAGGGTAAATTGAGAAGACAAAAATCAGTTTTGGCCTGCAAGATCGTTCCAGCAGTTTTTGATGCAGTCATACATCCCAGATAGCTGCAATTCATAGCCCAAATCCAGCAATCTTGGCACAGAACATTATTCTGATTATTATTTGCACTGTGATAGCACCTACGATCCCCAATCATGGACCAGGACCATAGTGTGTGCTAGGTGCTGTACAAAACCAGGGCAAAAAGACCATTTTTGTCTCAAAGGTCTTGTAATCTAAGTCAGTGGTTTTCAACCTTTTTTTCATTTGCGAACTGCTAAAAACTTTTGAATGGAGGTGTGGACTCCTTTGGAAATCATAGACATAGTCTGCAGACCCCCAGCGGTCTGTGGACCACAGATTGAAAACCAGTGATCTAAGTAAGAGGAATAGTGTTCAATATCTATCTCCGTATGCCTTGGCTATTTATTTGGAAAATCATTACAATTAAGGTTTCTGAGGAAGAAAGGAGTTTGTCATTTGTTTACTAGGGGTGATTTTCCTTCTCTTTATACCCCTTAAAACATGTGTTCTGGTATGCATTGAACATACTTCAATGATTCAGTCCCTTCCAACTGCCCAGCCCAGTCTCCTCCTGTGTGAAATTGACCTGACACCAAAGGGCTGGCTATCTGAGGCAGTATGGCTTGTTGGATATTTTTGGGTGGGGCATGGAGAGTAAAAGGCGAGTCATTTTTCGGTTCAGCCAGTATTCAAGCCCAATTCTGCTTGCTTCTCTCATTGGAGTAGTTTAATTGAAGGCAGTGGAAGCCTTCCTGAGTGCAGTAGAGCAATACAAGACCTACGCACTATGTATGTCCCACTTCAGGCTGTGATCCTCCACCACTGAAATCAGCGGGAGAAGGAGCAGACAGGACCTAACTCCTTAAATGGGATTCTGGCAGCCCAGAGTTGCACAAGGGCTGCAGGATCGATCCCTTTGTCTGATATTTGAGGGCCTTACTGCTGAACAGTGACCAGTTCAGAATAGTTCAGAAATCCCTAGTGGAGTTTACAGCTCCAAATAGAGCGAAAATGAGTTCTTTAAATATACTATGGGTATTAATTTCTGAAGAACAAAAGGCTCCTGGCATATGCAATACTTTCTGACTGTCACATAACTGGAAAGCCCCATGAAACAGTTCCTCATTCGTCTTTTTACTCATGGCTGATAGAGCTTGATATGACAACACTTGTTTTTTGCAGAGTGAAATTAATTTGGTAGTAAAAAGAGCTCGTGGTTACCACTTCCTTTCTTTTATATCTGGCCTATTATTATTAATATATGCATTTTAAAATTGTTGTGCAGTGGCAAATGGGACACCATCAATTTAATTTAGGCATACATTTATGTTTGATGTTTAACATAAGTTTTAAAGAACCTGCTATGAAAAGACATTTTTTCACAAACCCCTTGAATTTCCGTAAAGGGTTTTTTCCCCTGCTAAGGTTGGAAACCCAAATACAGTCACATTGCACTAGTGCGAGTGTAGATTTGGAAGGATTAGATTTGTTGTTGTTGGTAAATGCTGATAAACATTGATTGCAATGTACACACACAAACTGGTGAAAAAATATTTCCACCAGTAATAAATTAAAAGGCAAAGTAAGAAAAATGCTGCTTGAGAACTTATTAAAGTTAGATTGAAGGCTCTTTATGTTGTATATTTTGACATATGATACTGACAGTTTGTGTTTTAGTGGTTATAAAGCTTTACTTTTTTACATCTCAATGCATACTGTCATTAAATAACTACTCTCTGTCCCCATCCCCTTGTCTGATTCCGCATGATTTCCTGCAACTGTCAAAATTGAAATAGATAAAAATTTTAAAAAATGTTTAAAAATAAACATCAATATTATCCATTGAAAGTATTTAAAAAAAAAAAAAAATTCCACCAAATCTTTGAATGTGTGAATCAGAAAGCGAAGCTGCTTGTAAGTAGAAAGTGAAGCTGACTGGCCTCCTGAGTGACTTGCAAACAATAGGGTGACTGGAGAAAACCAAAATATAATCTTTGAAACTCTTTAATTATTCATAACTTGAGGTCCCGATCTTGCTGGACCAGAGGCTTGCATGGAACCCCATAGGCTTCACTTGGGCTCCAGAGGCTGCCAGAGTAGATCTCAATGCAGAGGGGAAGGGCCTAAGGAGATTAGTAACACAGATAAGGAAATGGATATTTAAAAAAATAGACTGGGGGGCCAGATCCTCATCTGGTGTGAATCATAGAAACGTCAGGCTGGAAAGGACCTTGGGAGATCATCAAGTCCAGCCCCCTGTGCTGAGACAGGACCAAGTAAACCTAGACCATCCCTGACAGGTGTTTGTCCAAGCTCTTCTTAAAATACTCCACTGCTGGGGATTCTGCAGCATCGCACCATCGAGTTCTTTGGAGCTTGTTGATTTATACCAGGGGAGGATCTGCCCTGTGACTGCCATATTGACAGCTACCCTTAATTATTCAGCGCCATTTGTTTTTATTTTCTTAATAAAAGTTCATTTCTGGTTTATGCTAGTCTCGGTATAGAAAGCTTCTCCTTTTCAGTGAGTTAGCTTTTTGGTTTTTTGCAATCCTCTTATACTGTTGACAGTGGAACCTGTCTTAAGCAACCAGACACGGGACAGGGCCAAAAATCAGTTGCTTAACAGAGGTGAGGTAGCATTGTAACTGTCCCTGAAGTTTCTGAGAAGTGCTTTTGGATGGAACTGAACATACGCCGAATAGAGCAAGCCATCCCTACTCAGCAAAGTAGTTAAGCATGTACTTAAGTGCTTTGCTGAATTGTGGCCCTGTTGGAGAGGATCTCTGCACTGGTTTTGCTGTATTAAGGAAAGCAGATGTTGGTTGGAACGATAGAAGTTGCTGCCTTTCCCTTTAGTCTTAGCTCAGGTTTATTTTGTTTTTCCAAAAGCATAAAGGGACCATAGCTGGCTTCTGTTTGTGCTCCTGGTACAAGATGTGTCTGGTAGAAAAAAAAACATGCTGGGTAGTAGTACAGATGGGCAGCAAAACAAGAGGGATACAGTGCCAGCGTTATTCTTGCTGCTGTATTTAGGGGATCTGCTGGGATGTGCAGTCCACACCACCCCTTCTTGGGGAATCAAACAGAAATACAGCTTCAGGGTGAGCTGCGTGAGGCCCGGAGGAAAGCTTCCTCGTTTTGACTGGGTGGTGGTTGGTTTGTTTTTTACAACATTTGAAAACAAAATTGTCGTAAGTTATTCGGGCTGGATCCTGCAAACCTTTACTCACCGGAGTAAGTCTTGGTTATTCAAAGAGTCCTATTGAAGCTGAGCCAATTGGACTGATCACTTGAGGTCATTATCATCATCGTGGCAAATCCCACAAAGATTCTTGCAGAGGGTGTGCCACCCAGATCAGTCTCTAGCCAGATCTTTAAGATGATCTGGCTGGGTTACTTGCAGCTCCATCCAACAAAGTACTGGGCACCTCCTATGTGACATCAACAAGAGATGAGAACCTGGCCCAGTTGAGCATGCTGTTAAATTACTTCCTTTGTCTCCAAGGACACTGCTGTCTAGAGAGGCTCCATACTTTAGAAATCAAAGCCAGAGCTCAGGGTAAGGATGGTCTTGTGCATATTGCAACTCAGAAGTTCTGGGTTCTGTTTCTAGCAATCCTAGTTTACATCAGATGAGCATATAACCCCCTACTTGTGCTATGTATTATTAGTGGAATATAAATTCTGGATTTTTTCTGGTCTTCATGATTGTTTGATCTAGGACTTCTGAATTTTCAGTATTAATTCTGTACTTCCTTGTTTTGTAGATTAAATGCAGAACTTTGCATAACTTAAAATGTAACTTCTTGGTAATTGAATTATACAGAAGTTTCATTCTGTCTGAGCTTAAAATGCTACTAAATTCCTTTTTTCCTGTCAGCAACAGTTGAAAATGCTGTCTGCTTGACATGTGCTCAAGTTGCATTACTAGATTAGGAGCTCTGAATGAACAGTCATTTTGGTTGCCATATAACAAAACATAAAGTTAGCAAATATTGGTCATGTGTTCACCAATGTGGACCTTTCATGAGATAATTAGCCTGTTAGATATGCCCTTAAACATATTCTAGTCAGCACTGGCTAAAAACCTCTTCTGTGCCAAAGTCTGTAGTCAAATCTTTGCTTTGTAGTCTTAGCCACGGACCCTCCTGGAAGACCTTGCAGTACATAAAGTATCTGTGAACCTCCACATCCTGCCTGTAAACGCTATGCAGTCATTTTGGGAATTTCTGTAGAACTGGCAACAATGAAGAGGAATCAGAGAATAACAGGGGGCCTTGACCCTTCAAAGGGCTGAATCTGGTAGGGGCTTAAGTGGAACTGAACTGGTGCATAAGCCCCAGGGCCACTGCCCGTTGTGTTGGCCCTCTGCAAGCGGTGAATTTTGTCCTGAAATGGCCAGCACTTCGCAGGATCGGGCCCATTAGATAACTGTACTGTTGCAAGCCTGATTGTTCCTGGGCCAGAGAACACAGCAATCCATGGGCACGGCGGTGGAGTAGGGGAGCAGTAGCGCTGGTTTCACTCTAAAGCCCCATCTTGCTCTCACTCCATCCTGATGGTGTGTAGCGCTGGTGTGGCATCCCAGGGTGCAGAGATCAGCACAAGGGTCACGCCTCTCCTAAATGCCACTTAGCCCCAGGTGAGCGGGCTGGAGCCTTGTGCTGGCTCTCTGCGCAGGGCTGAGTTTCCCCCGGGGGTGTTGGTCTGTCTGAATACCTAGCTGCAGTGGGGCCAGCTAAAGGTGGAATGTCTGTCTTAACTCCCTGCATTTCCTTGCTGTTAATGGGTTCGTGTCACAGCATTGACTCTGCTGCAGGTTTTTCAGTGTGCAAGGTTATTTATCAAATATTTAAAAACAAGTCTGCACAATCAGCTCCCCTGTACAAGAGGACATTACAGGGCTGCACCTCACCCCCTGGGATGACGGAGAGACTGAGTTGACACGTTTGGGGGTTGCAGCTTGAGGATCTCAGGATTTTTCCTGGTAACTGGTTGAACTCGAATTGTGAGGCTCTTAATCACAAAAATTTGTTGTGTCTGGGGTGGGACGTGGCGAGTGTCCAAGAGTCTGTAGCAGCGCTGCCCAACAGGAAGCGGAGAACAACTGTGCTTCCCTAAAACTACAGGGAGAATGTGGGTTTTGCAGAAAGTGATTATTCAGCTTGGAACGGGCAGGGACACAGGGCTAACAACCCTACTCTAGAGCCTTGGCCTCCCTTGGAGAAAAGGGACAATCCTAGGGCAGATAAGGCAATTGTAGGATTCCAGCTCTATGTCTCACCCAAGAGATGGCACCTCCATCGCGGAGCGCTGATGGGCTGTTGGTTCCATACAGACCCAGAGAGAAAAACGCCACTCCCTGCACCCCCCTGCCTTTCTCCTACAATTCTGCCATCCAGATACTGACTCAGCCTCCTCCTGCTTCGCGTGCGGGAGCTGGCAGGAGCGCGGCACAAGGTCGTCTGTTGGGAAACAATCCGCAGCTGGTGAACGCTTGCACAGGCGGCGAGGGGAACGTGAGCTCTCAGGGGCTGCCAAACTGCTCCTCGCCATCCACAGCCTCCCTTTTGTCTGAGTCTCCTGGCCGGGCAGTCCTTTAACAATCTGCCCTCCCTGCTGGATGCCCGCCAGGCACGGCCGGCCGCCTCCGCCACCCATCCAGTGCTGGGAGGGGTACAGGCGGATCTCGGGTGCGTGGCTGCTTCTCGCTAACCTCAGGGGCCAGCATGTGTCGTGTTAGGGAAGGCGCTGGGGACACACTCTGTCCAGCTCCCTGGCGTTATTAAGGGTCTCCAGTTACTACACAGCACAGGGTCCGACAGTAGGGCCAAGTGGAGTGACCAGCTGTGTGCAGGAGGGACCCGGTGCAGGACGGCTAGTGGGGCAGGAAAGGAAAACGTGGGCTTGGGCCGGGAATGTCAGAAACGTGCAGCTGGGTTAGTGCAGAGTTGGCACCGTGAACACTAAACAAACTTGCAAATTGCTGTCCAGCCCCAGCCTGGCACTCTCTGATACCCAGAATCCCCCAGGCTGCCGTCCAGATCTCGCATCCTCTGTTACCCCGAAATCTCCGTGGCCACTGCCCAGGCCCCACCCTGTGTCCTCTCTGACCCCAAGCCACTGGTGCTGCTGCCCAGATTCCCACCCCACTCCCCACTATGTAGGTGCAGTGACTTGTCGGGGGCACCGGTCAACCAGCCCTCATTAAAAAAAGTGAAGCGCCTGCGTCGTTAGTGCCGCTGGTGTTATATTAGCCACAGGCGCACTTGGTACAGCATCATGGGTGCCGTGACTACGGTGTGAATTGTCGCCCATCGTCCTCCTCCGACTGTGGGCGTGCCGCTCAAGCTTCTCTGAAGCGTGTGTCTCATGGGACGTGAACAGGGAAGAAAAATCTCCTGAATCCAATCCCCTTCCATCCATGTGGAGTTCAGTTTAATACTGGGAAGTAATCCAATGGTATCTGCAATCAGATCTGTGCTAAGCAGGTGTCTGCAGGTTCTCATGTCACTGCTGTACAGCGAGGGCCCTCTCTTCCGGCTGCTACTAACGTTGGTTGTTAAGAGTCGAGGCTGTGAGACCTGCAAGCCAGGTGCTCCTGGGTTTAAATCCTACGTCTCTGACCGATGCCTCTGTAGCCTGGGGTGAGTAATTTAACCTCAGCAAAAATCTGCACAGCGGGGTCACTGATTGGGCAAAATTGAGCAAACCCTGAACTGTTTGACCCAGTACTTTGCTATAAACTTTCACCCAAAATGAAATTTTTCCATGAAGAATTTGTGTTTTGGTTGGAAAAAAAATGTTTTGGTGAGACAATTTCAGCCAGCTCTAGTTTTGGACCGTAGCTTTCAGATGCACACACTTGAATTTTGTTTTAGCTATATGAGAAGAAATGGCCTGTGCCCCTAATAGGGCCTGTCTGTGTTCCCGAGCATGAAGGCAGCCACCACAAATGAGTGACTCTCAGGAACGGCTTGGATTCCTGGGCAGTTGACTGAGCTGGTGCGCAGGGAACTGTCCCTTCTGATGCCTGAAAACACTTTTGCAGCCTCTTCGCCCTTCGCTGCTGGCGCTCGGTGCACATCCCTGCACCCGGTAACCCTGCGGATAAACAGTCTCTCTCCCCACCTGCCCACACGTCCCTTCTGAGCAGCGGCACAACTCACTAGTGCTCAGTGTAAAGAAGACACACTAGGAAAGACAGCGGGTTTTTGGACGAGATCTGCACTCCCTGACTGCTGCATGGGGAGGGGAGAGCACGGCTTTGCTTGCATTATCCACAGTCACTTGCAGAAACCCGACAGAGAGAGGAAGAGAAGAGCTGAATGGCTGATGCTGGGGAATAACCTCGTCTTTGCCTGATTGTTTCTGTAAACCATCCAGCCACGTGAAAGGACTGGCACGGGGGCGGCAGCGAGGCTGCTGGGGATAGGCTGAGTAGGTGCTGGTTGCATATGTTAGCAGATGGCATGTGCCAGCGCTTTAACTCCGGCTGCCTGTTCTTCCACACGTCGGAGTTTGTAGAGGTGGCCAGCGCTGGAAGAAGTCCTCCTGCAGAATGGGCAGCAAAGTGCACGCTTGGCCGTGACTTGGAGAAGGCCCTTCCAAACAGAGGCTGGGGGCTTGGACTCTATGGCCCTGTTAGTTCTTGGCCTGTCAGCCGTGTGCAGGGACTGTGGCGGGGAGAAATGCCTGAGGAGATTACAATCTAGGCCATGGATCCTCAACCCTTCTCCCCTTTGCAACCAGAACCGGCCCTGGGGCAGTGGATGGTGGTGGGGGAAGCTTGCCCCGCCTTTGCCCTTGCTGTGCCTGGTTTGTGGGAAAATGAAAGGCCTCCAGTCTTCTCGGCCGTCGATTTAGTGCTAAAGTCAAGGGGCATGGCACAGAATGGCAGCCCGCGTCTTTATTCTCTGTACAGCACCCTGCACGCCGATAGCACCGTATGTAAATCCTCAATGCTCATTGGCCAGGGCTGGCCAGCAGGAATGCCAGTCAATGCCTATTGGGCGGGTGTTTTTAGTGAGGAGGGCACAGGCATTCCGGATACTGGCCGGAGGCCCAGCAAAGCCAGGCCATCCGGGCCATCAGAGAGGTTGTAGGAACTGCAAGCGGCGTTCAATCAGCGAGGCCCGTCAGCTCCCTCCAACTGGTGGTTGGCAAGTCCCTCCTGGGCCTCTTTGCTCATGAAGCTGGGGCTCATGGCAGAGCTCTGGATTTGCGCGGGGGGAGGACGTGAGTCTGAATTTCAGCTCCGTGGCGCAGAGGCCCCTGGGACCAGGCGCCCGCGGTGGAAAGCAGGACTTTCCCGCAGGACTGGGCCCTGCCTCCGGCCCCTCCGCTCTGTGTGCCCTGTGTGCTCGGAGCGTGATGTGGCAGCAGACAGTGTGAGGACCCAGGGGAGGGCTCTCCCGGGGTGACTGTGCCGTCTTGCAGCCCCATCCCCCTTGGGGAGCTTCAGACAGGGAGTGCATTTAGTGCTTGTAAGTTGAGAGGCAGTGTGGTCTAGTGGTTGGGATGCTGGAGTGGGGGTCAGGAGGGCTGGGTTCTCCCTCTCTGACTCTCACTGGATTGCTGGGTGGCCTTAGGCAAGTCATTTCCCCTCTTGGCTAGTGCCTGACTCTTACTATCTGAATAAACAGCACCTAGCGCAGGGGGACTCTGCATTCCTTTGGGGCCTGCCGGCTCCACCACAGATTTCCTCTGTGAGCGTGAGCAAATCACTTAGACCCAGATCCTCAAAGGTATTTAAGTAACTAACTTCCACTGATTTCAGCGGGACTGTGGTGTCTTAAATACCTTTGTGTATCCGAGCCTCAGTCTCTTAGTTCCCCGCTGTACCATGGAGATGATAATGCTTCTCTCGCAGGGGTGGCGAGGATAAATATGGGAATGGTTGAAGTACTCCGATAGTACGGTAACGGGGCCGAGCGTGATAGAGAGGTGCTTCTGTAACACAAATAACCATAAAGGAGAGGTGCTAATTAGCTGTCGCTGTGCAGACGGGCCCCCCGAGGTATTCAAGCTGTGTAATTAGGTCAGAACTCATTAACCAAATGGTAAAAGTAACCAGGAATTGTTACTGTTATTTACTTGTTTTGCGGGGACAGTTTCCGGTGAAAACTCCTACGTTTTAAAAGCACGAATCTCCTCCCCAACTCAGCTGGGCACATCCTGAGATTATCGAAACTGGAAGGATTTTACAAATGGAATTGACTTCTTTTGGCTACCTCTCTCCTTGGACAACAACACATTCATCCTCCGTCAATGTTCCTTTGGCGTCTAGTGAGATTTTCATGCCCGTCCTCGTGCTGTATCATGATGATGTGATGTCTGGGTCGCAAAAAGGCGATAGGGCAGGTTTATTTGTTTAAAAATAAAAACACACCTTGCCACTGGACTTGAAAGTAAATCCGTGAACTTTTTTTTTAAATGATCTTGGGCAAAATTTCCAAAAGCATCCAAGTGACTTAGGAGCCTAAATCCCATCTTCAGAAGTGACCTACACAGTGAGGAGCATAAGCCTCAGGCTCCCAAGTCACTTTGGCACGTCTGAAAATTTTACCCCTTAGCTTCTAAGATCCCAGTCCAGTGCCCGTTGAGAATCTTTCGGTTGATGCTGGATCAGCCCTATGCCTGCATGTTGGGCTGGATTTGACCCGAGACCCTTTTAAAGTCCAGTAATACACTCCAGTGTGCTCTGTTGCAGTGTGACAACTGCATTTCTCAAGTGCTGAAGGAAATCATCATTCCACTGCTCACATACCAAGGCTTCTTGGCTATGGCAGGAGAAGTCCGTGACAGCTTACATAGTCATGCAATGAGCACATTATGCACGGAGAAGGCATGTCTCGTCTTAGGTAGACAATTCGTAACATGCAAAAACTCCGTGAGCTATGATTAGACATTTCATAGCCCGGAGGAGATATCTAGGTGGTTATTCCTGGAAGGACTGAGTCAGACAGTGAAGTGAGATGCTAAGCACACAGCTCTTGCCACTGACCTGCAAGCAAAATAATCCTGTGGAATCAGATGTTCTCAATTATTCATGCTGTCCAGGCTCACGTTATTTCTGTCAGGGCCTGTTTTTTAAATGCTGCTGGTATTTCCAAAGGCAAATAACAGCTTTGCATTATTTATGAACAGATTTGTACAACTGCTGATACTACACCTGTTGCCAGTGTGGCGCAAGAATTATTTTTACTGGGTTGTTTTTTTCCTTTCAATGCAATATGTTTATGCTTGGTGTGGTGGCGGTGGTCACATCATGGCGTGACAACGGAGTGCTCCACAAAGGAGATTCGCTTTCACTTGCGTGTACAGCCCAGATAGCAATGAGGCAGGCTGCAATAGACCATAAGGCAGACGCTCAGAGTCAAGGTAGGGCCACAGTTGGAGCAGGGGCAGTGGAGATTGATTGAGCATGAAGAGCAGGGAAAGCTGAGGGAGAAGGATCGGATCATCTCCCATGTGAGAGAGAATGGCGGAGAACGAGGAGGGGCAAAGAGGACCTGCTGGTTTAGAGCAAAACTGCAGGCCCAGACACATTCAGGTTTTGAGGGGCTGAGCATCGTGCAGCTGGTTGCTGGCTGTGCTGTGGGTTGAATCAAACACCCCAAATGTGCTGAGGCTTAAGACCCAGATCCAAAGTTTGCAATCCTGCCTCTGCTTTTGACTCGCTTCTCGCCAGGAGGATGTCATTGGAGGCAACTGAAACATTGCCCGTGTTTGGGAGCCTGGGGAGCTCTGAGCTCTCAGCTTTCACTCCTGTTGATTCCTGACCACCCTCGCTGGCTGGGGACCAGCAGGGCAGACCCTGGTCCCCTCAGTAGATCAGGCCCAGGAAGACAGGAGCCCTGGGGCAAGCAGTGGGGAGGCAGGGTGGTGTGAGGGATCGTTCGCTCGGGGGGCTGGAGCAGGAGCTGGGGGGAGATGGAGCTCGCTTTGGGGTGGAGCTTTGCAGGGGGCTGAAGAACTAGGGTCACTCCACGTTTCTCTAGAGCCAGGGCGCTTATCGAGGGGTGTGTGAGGTGATGGACTTTCAGAGCGGTGCAGAAGCACGGGCATGAAGCTGCATGGCTGGGTTGTTAGGGGGATGCGAACCAGATCACCTCTCTACATGGGGTCACTGTCACATCCCCGGTGTGCTCTGGTCCGAGCCCCCAGTTATTCATCTGCTAACCGAAAGCAACAGGGCCTTTGGGTGTTTGACACACCAGCTCTTTGCCCTGTCACCGCCTGGGGCCAGCGCAGAGCTCTGGCCACCCTCCCAGGGGCCACCAGGTCATCCGAAAAAAGAGGCAGCCTGTCGGGTTCCAATGCTGATAGCAGAGGACGAGGGAGGATTCCACTGCTGATGGCAGAGGATGCGGGACGGATAAAGCACAACAACCAATATGATTGCAAGCAGAATCGTTTATTCCATCTTGTTCTCCAGCTTATATACCTTTTTATCATCTCTGCATACAATGGTCACACAATTGCTGATTGGCTATTATATAATTTCACACACTTAGCATGGGAACAGCTTACATATTATTGGTAGCTTCTTAGCTTACACAACTATCTTGTTTACGACCTTGGATACTTTCTACTATCTAGTGGATGGCGGCCAAGTCCACGGAACCCGCCGCCAGTGAGGCGCCTGAGTGAAAGTGGCCACCTTCCAGCTCCCTGTAGGCAGCCTCACTTGACCCGGTGTCCAGCACCAGGCCTGCTGTAAGTGTCCACTAGGTAGCCATCAGGTCAGGGTACAAATAATACACTCCCACATCTCCCCCCTTTCTTTTAAATAGGCGCTCAACAAAACGCTCCAGACTACCTTGCAATAAGCGAATAAAACAGGGGACACAAATAAGGAAGAAAAGTACAATTCCCAAAATGATTATCCCCATATAACAAAATAAAACAAACCAAGAGGGCCAGCCAAAGCTGCTAAGCCACTCCCATAAGGGATTATAAGTTTGCATAATCTTATGCATATGATTTGCAAGGCATTGCAATAAAGCATGAACAAAATATAAATGATCTAATAAATTCATACAACACATGCCTTCAAAATCCTCACAACCGTGTCCCTGTGCCAACAAAAAAATCGATAGCTGCACGATTTTGCAGCCGTTAGGTCAGCATATGGATAATATACCCCCACAGCTCCCCCTTTCTTTTACACTTCCCAGCATGTGGTCAGTGTGAGACCCTGAAGACATGCTTTTTTACATATTTATACAAACAAGACAAAAAAAAATTACATATGCATAAATTTTTAATACTTATAGGTATATTCAAAATATTACTACTATTACCATTAACTTATACATTTCTAGTTTAAAAATATACATAACAAATAACATAGTAACAAAAAATTTCTACTTTTCTATTAAAATTGTCTAATCTCTCTCTCAAAAGGCTATATGACTAATTAAAACTAGTTGGCTCTCTCCTTGCCCGTTCTCTGACCCTGGCAAAAAATCAAACACTATGGGAAAAGGAAGGGGGGTGATTTCAGCAAAAAACAGAACACTCAAAAAACTAAAATAAAATGACTATAATCAAGCAGACAATTATTTTCCTACAATCCCCCCTTTGAGCCATACTGTAATACCAGTGTGGCTCACTTATAAACCTGAGCTAGCTTTTGCTTAAATTTAATAATTTCAGCTTAAGTTAACATTTGCACGACAGGCACTCTGGCCTTAACAAACCAACTAAAACCAGAGCAAACAGAGGGCAAAGTACCCAAACACTAAAAACAACAACAGGTAAAAATAACAATAAAACAAATTATACACACAAACAATTACGTAAACCAGAATAAATTTGGTAGCCATAAAATTAAGGCATAAAATAAATCTGTGAAACCCATGAAATATCATCTTGGAAAATGGTATGGAATAATGATGCAATTTGTAAAATGTCATGTGCATTAAATTAGTAGTTCTTTTAGTAATTTTGACTGAATTGTCCATATTCAAATTATTTAAATCAGATTGTCTATTAGCCTGCAGCAATTAATTACAATTGATTATTTACATATTTACAGACCAATTATTTGGGAGAAGGGCCTGTTTTTTCTTCAGAAGGCTACAAAAAAAAAATTCAAAAAAAATTTTTTTTTTTTTTTTTTTTTTTTTTTTTTTTCTATAACACTTTTCACACTTTTAACTGTCCCTCCAAACTTTGTAGTGTTAACTTCTTAATCTTTTACTACATGGTGTTTAACACAATCAGAACCA
This sequence comes from Emydura macquarii macquarii, assembly GCF_026122565.2. Lineage (NCBI taxonomy): Eukaryota > Metazoa > Chordata > Testudines > Chelidae > Emydura > Emydura macquarii. The sequence continues at coordinate 5,334,116 of NW_027133527.1, forward strand.
CGGGTATACCTTCTTCAAAATGCAAGGGAACTTGACTGCAAATCCAACAGTTAGACACATTGAAATCTGTTTGTAATTGATTAATTAATTATAAAGATGTGTCTGTATAGTCCAAGAAGCATTGTCTTTTATGATTTAGTTGCTTGGGTTGTAATTGTACCTCGAAGTCATCAGGTTGTTGGTCTTCTTCCCCATGGACCTTGAGGATTTCCTCGACAGGTGTACCGTTAATCAGGAACTTGGATCAAAATAAAGTCATCCAGATAAGGCCAATACAGAACATTCAAAAGATCACTAGCCATACCCATTTAGGGAACCAGTGATCTGGGGAGTTTTTAAGTCTTTTTCTTTTGAGGTGGTAGGGATGACGTTGTGGTATATCCTCTTCGCTTTGGAGTGGTTTTAAATCCTTTTCGCTCTGGAGTGGTTTCAAATCCTTTTCGCTTTGGAGTGGCAAATCCTTTTTTTGAGCAGGGGAGAGGTTACAAGCACTTGCACCCTGTTTTACTGACCTTGTCATTACAGGTGCAGAGGTTCTTTTACAGTGTCAGGCATGTATTCAGGACTGGTAACCTTGGCACTTTACAACAGTGTTGGTGGTGAGAAATACCTGGAGTGGGCCTTTCCAACGCAGTTTCAGGGCTGTCTTTTTTGGTGGACTTTTACGTGAATTCAATCACTGGGCTGTAGATCATGACATGCTTTTTGAGGGTTTTGGGGAAGGGCTTCTTGGACCTGTGAACGAAAAGCCTTAACACACTTCATTAATGCTTGACAATAAGTCAAATCAATTTCATCAGCTAAATTAATATCCAGTAGGTGAGTTGATACTGGTGGAGAGCTAGAAAGCCTCATGGGTCAGCCCATTAGGATTTTGTGTGGTAAGAGTTCAGTCTTTCTGTTACATGATGATTTTATACTTATAAGGACTAAAGGCAGGGCATCTGGCCATTTGAGGCTGGTTTCATGGCAAATTTTGGCTGGTTTATTTTTTCAGAACACCATTCTGTCTTTTCACTGCCCCTGCAAACTGAAGGTGATGTGGGCAATAAAAGTTCTGTTGGATATCAAGAGCCTTGCAAACTTCTTTTATAACTTGACCTGTTACTGTTGGTAGACAGAGGGATCCCAAAACAAGGGATAAATTCCTTCACAAGCCTTTTGCTGACTATAATAGTGTCAGCCTTTGCACATGGGTAAACTTTTACTCATTCAAAAATAAACATACAATTACTAATACATATTAGACTGGACCAATATAAACACAAAACAACATAAATATGGCCTAAAATGCAGAAAGGACTGCAACCTTAACAGCAGAGTCTGTTACAACATACCAATAAACTAAACATTTAACAACAACAATAATAAAAAATAACTATACAACATTTATAAAGCAGCAACATAAAATTCATTTAATATGGAAGCCTCCCAAAGTGGGGAAGCCTCTTTGTTTTCAGAGTTAACCATAATTATGGACAACACCAAAGGCATAATGGGAATCAATGAAAACATTAACAAATTTACCTTCGGTCAGGATACAAACTGTAGTTACAAGAAAAAAATTTAGCTTCTTGATCAGGGTTCACAGAAGGGAAAGGGTTACTTTTAATTACCTCATGTTAAGAACAAACAGCATAATCAGCCACAAAAATACCTTTAAAATTTCTTTGACAGGAGCCAATAACATAGAAAATCAATTTTGGGTTCTACAAAGGGTGGATAACAATGAGGCAGGATCAAAAACTGGACATCGGGTGAGTATAATATGACCAGGTTAACTGAAAAATAAAAACTTAAAAGAAAAGCATGCTAATTAGAAATAGATCTCAAAGAAACAGATAGTGGTTTAGACACTAGATGCGGCATTAATTGGTTTACATTCTTCCTTGATAAGGGAATAGAGAAAACTCCTAAACTTTTAAGGTGGATCTGCTGACTTCAGTGTCTAGAAAGTGTTTATAAAACATTTTACTGGTTTTCCATCAATAAAACAAAACACATAAAGACCTGATTAATCTATTAACAAAAAGGGTGCATTAATAAAGTTACTATTTCCCAGGCTGTCCTAATATAAAGGTTGAGTCTGGTCTCGGGGAGGAGGTGGTGGTGGCCCAAATGTCCACTCCGACTGGCCAGATCGTCCTGGACATTCTGCTTTCCAGTGTCCCAACTGTCCACAATAGTGGCAGGAGGAATCTCCTGGGGCCAAAAAGGTACCACGTCCTACTCCCCAACCCCGGCCCCGACCTCTCTATATACTCTTATCTAAATTTTCACTTTTTCCTTTTTGGAGTCCTTTAGACTCCTTACCCAGGACTTATGCAGTCTTTCTTTAGAGTTTTCACCCTGTTTGCATTTTATCTTTGGCCCCCCTTTCTCCTTTTGGCCATAAACCATGTTGTTCGAACCAAAATGCTTAAGGGCCCGATCCTTATTTTTTACAATTTCCCATTATGTTTACCCACTCCCTCCCCCTTTCTCAAAGGTTTTTAGAAACAAGAGAAGAGAAACGGAGAGAGAGATAAGGAGAGAGAAACAGAGAAGAAAAAGAAAGGAAAAAAAAATCTCCTCTCTCTCTCTTGAAACACTTAAGGTAGCACCTAATTACAAACAGTTTTTAAGATCCTTTTCACACACTTATTATACCACATAAGAGAAGTCTGACTGCCACTCAGTACTTCTGTACTTCTTCAGAGAAACCTGCCACTTAGTATTTCTTTCATTTCCCATGGTAGAGGTCTCTTTAGGAGTCTTATTTTCCTATGTGCCAGTATTTATCACACGCTTTGGCCGTCACCGACCAATCTCCTCGCGGAGGTATGGAACTGCGGTCCAGGTCTCCACACTCACTTCGTTCCCTACTGGCAATACATGAGGCGTCTCATTTCCCACTTGAAATATTTCTCTCACTGCCGCTTGTACCCCCGCTTCAGCCGCAAGGTTCTTCACCATCCTCCTTGCCTTATTCCAGGTCTGACTTAAGGCAAAGGCTTCCTTGTTGCCATGGGCTACCGACTCCCATAGGTCGGAGCCCAAGTGTTCCCAGACAGTCTTATCAAATACAGTACTTGATTTTACAAAAAATCCCCTTCTTAGTTCCCACTTCAATAAGCAAGATAATTTATCCGGGGACACCTTTTCCCCTTGGCGCTCCGCGATACATATAAAAAATTCAAGCACCGTTTTTTCTTCAGCTGATGCAGCGTTTCCCATACTTAATTAATTAGCCGCTCACCTTTGAGCTCAAACACGTCCCTCTCGGACGACCACGCCTCTGGACGACCACGTCTCTCTCGGACGACCACGTCTCTGGGCGAACACGTCTGCCTCTGGGCGACCACGCCTGCCTCTCTGGGCGACCACGCCTGCCTCTGGGCGACCACGCCTGCCTCTCTGGGCGACCACGCCTGCCTCTGGGCGACCACGCCTGCCTCTCTGGGCGACCATACCTGCCTCTGGGCGACCACGCCTGCCTCTCTGGGCGACCACGCCTGCCTCTGGGCAACCAGGAGCTGCCTTCACCGCAGTATCTCCTGTGAGCTCATACACGTCCCTCTTGGACGACCAGGAGCTGCGTCCAGCGCAGTACCTCCTGCAGCGGCTATAACTCCCGCGTTTCTTCTCCCTGCCCGACGCACAATCCAATCCACTTGAATTGCAATCACGTCGGGGTCACCATTTGTCGGGTTCCAATGCTGATAGCAGAGGACGAGGGAGGATTCCACTGCTGATGGCAGAGGATGCGGGACGGATAAAGCACAACAACCAATATGATTGCAAGCAGAATCGTTTATTCCATCTTGTTCTCCAGCTTATATACCTTTTTATCATCTCTGCATACAATGGTCACACAATTGCTGATTGGCTATTATATAATTTCACACACTTAGCATGGGAACAGCTTACATATTATTGGTAGCTTCTTAGCTTACACAACTATCTTGTTTACGACCTTGGATACTTTCTACTATCTAGTGGATGGCGGCCAAGTCCACGGAACCCGCCGCCAGTGAGGCGCCTGAGTGAAAGTGGCCACCTTCCAGCTCCCTGTAGGCAGCCTCACTTGACCCGGTGTCCAGCACCAGGCCTGCTGTAAGTGTCCACTAGGTAGCCATCAGGTCAGGGTACAAATAATACACTCCCACAGCAGCCAGGGAGCTGTTTGTCTGTCTCCTGTGAGTCTGACAGGCTGCAGAAAGCGTCTCATCCAGGGAGACGGACAGAGGCTGTGACACTGTAGAAGCGGGTCCTGTAGGGTCAGGGCTGCCTTTTCCAGGAATAGGACTGCTCATATTCTCGCACTCCTGGGCACCAATATCCCGCTGAGGCGTGATGCTATGGCCTTTGCGCGCCGCATCACAGCTACCGTTCCGTGAAGCAGCCTGGCGCTGCGCCCCCGCTTCCTGATGCAGTTGCCGTGACATAAATTACACGACGTCCCATTGGGACGCCCTGGGGAGTGGCACGAACCCCAGGCAAACAGGGCCTGGCAGCTGGGTGTCCTGAATTTAAAGCACCAGCGGTTAAATGAATCTGCCACTGTTAATTGAGCTCTGAGATGAATTCATTTACAAATCAAAACCAATCCCCCTGCCCCATTTCCACAGCTGGGGAGCCGGGGTGCTGAGCCAGTTGAAGCAAGGGAGATGGGGTGTGTTAGGGTGTTCTTCACTTCCGCTGGTAGCCTGCACATCCAGGGCTTGATCCAATCCTCAGTGAGGTCAGGAGCAAAGCACCCATTCATTTTAACAGTGCAAGTTCAGGGCGCGGCCATTTTTGCTATCTCTAGTCACTGTTTATTTCACGTTGCACCCTTTATCACGTCACTCCCCCAACATGCTCAGCTGTTGGGATGGCTTCATACCCGCCTCTTCGCTGTCACCTTCAGTTCTGGGGGAGATTAATGGAGACATTCTGAGACCTGCCTGCTAACGAGAGGCTGGCATCCGTGAAGCAAGAACAAGCCCCGTCCCAGTTTAAAGCACAAGCAGGAAAGGGTCCTCTTGTGAGGTAGGAATAGAGGGAGGTGAGTGGATGCCATCTAGAGTGACTAATGCGAGGTCCGCTGGCCATCGCTCTGGCGAAATGACACTTACCGAGAATTAGCTGTCCCTCTGAGCACTGTGCATGTGACACTACGCACTCTATTTAAACACTGTCACCAGGGTTCTCTGGGCAGTTGGCTGATAATTAAAGGCCTGATTCTGTTCTCATTTTACCCCCCTTTTGCTCTGCTGGAACCTCCTTGGCTGCTGTGGCGTTAGACCTGATTTTGTTGGCATCAGTGAGATCATAATCCTGATTAAGGACTGCTGGCTTTGGCCCGATGTTAGGACCCCGTCCTGTAACCTTGACTCAAATTGTGTGGCTCATCTTTTAATTATTGGGATGGAAAATTGTCAGAGGGGGAAGGGATTTCTGGGGGTTCCCTTCGATCGCTGTGTTATTAAACAGTGTCAAGTGCACCTAGGACATATGGGTGGGTGACATTTTTAGTATTTCCCAAATAAAGAGAGAGGAGCAATCCTTCCTCACATCAGGAGCCTCATTGACTCCTGAGAGTATACGCTGCAGGATTGGACCCTTATTAATTCCTTCTGCAGTTTTGCTGCACGGGGCACCGTGTGTGTGCGTCCAAGGGCCAAATTTTGTACTCGGTGTGTTACCAGCAGCCCGAAAGAGAAAGCAAGGGAGATAGATACAGCCCTGCAGAAGAGGGGAGAGAGGAAAAGGGGAAAGTTAGATGCATGTGTTGAGTGTCCAGTCTGGTGGTTGGAGCAGGGGACTGGGAATGAAGAATTCTGGGTTCGCAGCTGTGCCACTCACTCCATGTGTGAGCTTCAGCAAGTCATTGCACCGCTCTGTGCCTCAGTTTCCCACCTTACAAGGGGTTGTGAGTCAGTGGGACACAAATGAATATTGCCTTGGGCCAGTGTCTCATAAGAGCAAACCCTCCTCCCCCCCTGTAAAAGATGTTGTCCCTTCGCTTAATCCATGGCTGGCAGGTACTCACAAGCTGCGATGATGAGCGCGGTGTAAGAACCTGTATAGGAGACAAGAGGATTTGTGGTAGGTGGGTTGATTTGTTTTAGAAGGGCGGCTATTTGAAAAATGCGGCATGTCGATCAGTCGGGGGGGGGGGGGGGGGGGGGGGAGGAGAGGGAAGGTTGGGTGAAGGGGCAGAGGGCAGATGAGGCGGTCGAAGGGGCATGGTAATATCACGGCCTTGTCTGTGGTCATTCTCTCGATCCGTCACATTGGTACCAGGAGGCCTGCAAGCCAACTGCTGTAGCATCTCTGGTCGTCCCCCTAGAGGCTGGGGAATTTGAGCCATGACAGATGCAGAGCCCTAGAGCTGCCTTGGCTCACAGGTGTGCATGCTGAGCTCTCCCTCTCTGCCTCCTGCTGGTGCTTTATGAGCTAGCCAGGCGTTGAAACGTACAAGGATGAAGTGCCAAGATCAGAGATTCCCAGCTTGAATGAAGGGCGCCGGCAGGCCTTGCTTTCCTTCCCGCTGTCTGCACTGAAACCCGAAACCACAGTGCAGTGCTTCTAGGCAAAGACAGGCGAGGAGGCTCTGAGGCGCGTTGTGATGGAGTCGGCTCCGTAGGTACACCTTGCCACTTTGGTTTCGTGCGTGGTGTGGCTCTAATGGGCAGCGGGAACTGGTCACCGGGGGTATCCGCGCACACGGCTTGCTACACGCTTAGCCCAGAGCCTCTCCTGCCTGCCAGGACAGGGAATGTTGCCTTTCAGGTATTGGGGTGTCCTGGAATCTGCAGGGATTCAGGGCATCTGCACCAAGGGCAGGGGTTTCTGCCCTCCTCCCCAGGGCCCCACTTGTCTCCTGGAGGAGCCACTGATTACCTGGCTGTACCCGCCAGTCCAGGTGGAGCCAGGAAATGCAGAAGCTAATGCAGCAATGAGCAGCACTGATGTCAATGGGGAAGGCTGCAGGAATCTGGCAGGTTCAAAGTGAATCAGGCCTTGTAGAGTAGCCAACTCTGACTCCAGCCCCAGGTCCTATCCAGCTTGCAGAGAAATTCACCCCATGTGGAAGGCCAGCGTGAGCCCTGTGCATCACACGTGAGTGTGAAACTTAAGTGGTGCGTCGGCCTTTTTGCTCCAGATACAGATTTATCCCCTTGTGGCCTCCAGCCCCAGCAGTGCTGAGCGTAATGTTGCCCTGTCCTTCACTTAGGGCAGGACCGTGACTCACCTTCCTGGTAACAGCTGAGCTTCCCTCGGGCTTTCTCCGTCTGCTCCACCCTTCACCCCACATTCAGTCTTTTTTCAGGAGCCGTGGGCCCAGCCGACTCAATTATACACTGTAACTTCATTTCCCTCCGTTCCCTAGTAACTCAAGGCGGTTTATTGAGTGCAGCTTGACAGCTGAGAGTGATGTTGGCAAAAAGGCTGTGCCTGGCCCTGGGGGATCTGTCCTCTCTTTGCCCGGTCCGGATCGAGAATAACGTCCCCTAAAATGCATTGCAGACTGACTCACTGCAAAGCAAAGAAGGAAATCGCCATGATGGAGGAACTGGGAACCCTTCGCCAGCCCGTTGTTTTTAAGCAGGCAAGCATAGGGATCCCTCTAACGAGCGCCACGTTGCCATGGAATCACATGGAAGATTGAATCCAATTATCTCGCTGTTGGGAAACAGAGTTCAGTGTAAACAGCTGCCGGTTGTGCTTTCCCCTTCCTAGGTCTTCTCCATCGTGGTCTTCGGCTCCATCGTCAACGAGGGGTACGTCAACGAGAACTCACACGACTCAGAGCTCCGATGTGTCTTCAACCAGAATGAGGACGCCTGCAACTACAGCATCGCCATCGGCATCATTGCCTTCTTTGCCTGCATCTTCTTCTTCATCGTCGACCTCTACTTCCAGCAGATCAGCAGCGTGAAGGACCGGAAGCGGGTTGTCCTGCTGGACTTGGGGTTTTCAGGTATGCCAGGGGCTGTGTTGTGTTGGCAGTGGAGGCTGCCCAGAACTGGGTTAAGGCAATCCGACGCACTAGACGCACCAGCACATAGGGACCCCTTTGCTCTGACCCTGAAGTTGAAATGGCTAGGGCAGTGGTATGGAGTCCCATTCGCTGCCTCCGGTAGGGACAGCAGGACGCCCTGCCCTCTGAAGCAGTAGGGGTGGTAGCAAGAAGGTCCCTGTAATTACCCCAGCAGTCAGGGTCTGTCTGCTTGGGTGGATGGGCCATGCCCACTGCGCTGTGCCCCTGCCACGCAGAGTGCTCTGCTGGATAGGACTCGGGAGGCCCCCTGGAAGAGTGGGTCTGGGAGTTAATTCTCTATTGAGACATACTGGGAAGGTCACTCCTCTCAGAGCTATTGTTTCAGTCTCTCTGCAGACTCAGGCAGATGTCGCTGGGTCAGTTATCCCTGGTTATGCTTTCAAACCTATTTCCCCCCCTCCACAACCATGAGGGTTATTTACTTTTTTTTAATGCAAGGTGAGATTCTGATATAATCCCCTGACTTGAGGAACTGGGGTTCTGTTTTTTACTGCAGCTGGGTGCTTTGCTAGAATCTTACAATGCCAGACCTTTCTCCCATTGAAATCAAAGGCAAAAGTCCCAATGACCTCAATGGATGCGGGACCAGGCATGCAAGCTGTAGGCAGTAGCTGGATCCATTGAGCCAGCAGGAGCCATCCTGAGCTCGGCCCACCTGGAAGTTGCATTTGGCCTGAGATTCTGGATTTCCAGCTCTCATGTTTTTAAAAGCCTGGGAGTGATATTTCCAGCACCAGGGGGCTAGCAGCTGTCTGATCCCAAATGAAATCATCTGTCAATGCATCATCACATCACCATAAATGTCTGTTATTAAGAATGAAACGTGCCAGAAAGAACTCTTCCAGGGAGGCACGAGAGGGAATATTTTGTACCCTCTGTAGCTGGAAATATACCGTCAAGTCTCTATTTCCATTACATCAGAATACTAGTGTACAACAATTAGGGAGGCTGACAGTTACAGTGCCTCTTAAGGGATTTAGATGCCTAGGGTCCATTCATTGTAGTGGGAATTGAGCATCCAAATAAATACCTTTGGCTACTTTGAAAATCTCAGCATCAAGGCCTGATTCTCCACTGTCTTGTACCTTGTATAGCCATGTTCTCTGGGCAAGGGGTGTGTAAAATGCTGTCATTCTGATTCGAGGCCTCATTCTTCTCTCACTTACACCGGTCTTCTTAGGAGTAACTCCATTGTACTTCTGTAGTAACCCATGTCATAGCTGGGTTTCCACCACTGAGCGGTCTGATCGCGCAGCCCTCATGCATGTAGGACTCCCCTTGATTTCCAAGGGAATTACTCGTAGGTAGGCTTGGCAGAATTTGATTTTTAATTTTTTTATCATTTCAGCAGATAATATTGATGTTTATTTTTATGCATTTCTTTCAGTTTTGATTGACTGAAATGTTCAGAGTTGTGGGAAGTTATGGGGGCGGGGTCAGACAGTAATTATTTTAATGATGATCGATGTTGAGATTCAAACAGTTCAAGTTTTGTAACCGTTAAACACAAATCGTCAACACCACATGTCAAAATATACAAAGCAAATATCCTTAAATCCAACTTGAATACGTTTTCAGGCAGCATTTTTCTTTCTTTGCCTATCTGTACATTTCGATTAGTATTGATGGAAATGTTCTTTTGTCGGTTTGTGTGCCTGTTGTGAAATTGATGTTCACGCAGGTTTACTGATAAAAATCTAATCCTTCCAAGTGTACTCATGGGGGAAAGCCACAGGGTCCGTTCTCAGTCTTTATACTGGTATATGTTTGTTGCAATGCTATGCGCAAGGATCATATGAAATGATATTTTGCTAGGCAGCCGCTGAAGGCTTTGGATTGTAGCTCCATAGGCGTCGAGTGTAAATTACCGCATTTGGCCCTTTGTGTGTTTTCTGTGTGTCCACTGTAAAGAGCTTAACTTTTCCTGGGGCCTGATCTTCCCCCCGTAAACTCTGACAGCAGAAAATAAGCCACTTCATGCCTCTTAAACAAACCCCTTAAATGCAGGTTATGCAGCCACAGGTCTTGTGAGGGACACAGTGTCAAGTATCAGTGCGAGATTCGAAACCATCCAGCAGCACCAGTGAGTTTTACCTTGCCTGGCGGCTGCTTTTATCATGTACAAGCAAACAATAATAATCACCTTGTCTGTGAGCATCGGGACATCTCAGCGCCCAGGAAGTTGACAAGAAGTGGGAGCCTGGGCATCGGGCTAAGCTAGGATCTCATTTATAGGGGTGTGAATCTGGAGTCATTCCCGCAAAGCTAGCAGAGAAGCTGCTCTGGGTTTAGCTGATGTAAATGAGAGCAGAATCTGGGGCTGCTTGTCTCATGGTCCAGTGTAAACTAAAGAATTCCACATTTAGAGCTTGGTTCTTCAGTCCCATCTTGGGCAAAACGTCAGCTGAATTTCCCCAAGGCAGAGCTACTGTGTCAGGTCTGTAAAGCCAGAGTGCACGTAGCTGCGAGATCAGTGGGGTGTGGAGATTTGTGGGATTCTAGAACTCAGAGAGAGCTTGCACCTGTTACGCAGTGTGCTCCATCCCTTGGAGAGCCAGGGCAGAAACATCCCCTGTTGTGCTTTGTCCAACCTATTTCTAAATGGCCTAAATCCGAGTTTTCCAAAATGTTATCTGTGGGCCATTGCTGGCGCTCAGAGAATTTGCTGGGGATCTGTGCAGAGCCAGGTGGTCTCTTGGTTTTGGCTTTTCCTACCATTTTCAGCTGCTAAATCACGTGAAAGGAAATCCAATAATACATTTATCCAGTGTGATTTTTCCTTGTCAGCAACTGTTATCATCACTACAGGAATGTTTTTCAGTCGATGGTGGTAGGTGAAGTGATCCATGAGGCCACCAGTGGGAATGGAGGTGAGGTGACCCTGTATTTCCCCTCAGTGGTCCAGCAAGGACACCCACTCCGCAGCCGTTGCCTTTCTGGATGGAGACCCTCGTCTCTCTCCCTTCCGATGGGATATTTCCAGGCTGCACAGTTCCTTGCCTTCCCTGTGTATTTCCCAGCACAGCCAGATTGCCCGGGGACACCTACTGGATTTCTCTTCTGAGATGGTTAACAAGTGTAATTGCTACAGTTCCAAGGTACCACACAGCACTTCTGGCTTTATTCCTAAGGTCAAAAGCATTGCAGAGAAACCATGCTAAAACCAGTAAAAGAACCGACATGCCTGCTCATCAGCTTACTGGAGTTAACTCCACCCCTAACATGGATTCTGGCAGACTCAGTCCTTCCAACCCCACCCTAAGAATCGGAGCCCTCGGTGGAGCAGGGGTCCTGTCCGTTTGCTGGATCAGGAGGGAGGTCCTGAGACAGTTTAAAACCAGGCTGTTTCTCAGAAGAATCCTTCTTTGTCTGTTGGACCCTGGAGAATCCAGTTTGAACTAGTCTGTGCACCTCTTCAGGGGGTGGCTTCAGAGGGTTAATAGTGGAGGAAGTAGATTAGCACTGCCCCTCCTGACTGGAGCAGGTGTGATACAGAGTCACAATAACACATGCACAATTGCACTTTTTAATACAAGGAACTCAAAGGTGTTGAAACTAATTCAGTGAGGGTCAACTTCATTCAATGAAGTTCATTCCGGATATTGAAATAAATTGTCAGTGTGTCGCCCAGTCCACTGGAGACTTTACATCCTGCCCCTTCCGATACCTGGACTTTCATTTCTTTCTTGCCTTATGAGGATGGGTTTCTTGCTTTCCTTTGGTTTGATGCTGCCGTTTTGCCTATTCTTTCTGTGTGTAATCGTTGCGTTGTTACTTGGTTTGATGCCAAACAATGAAAATGCATCCAGGAAGTGACAAAAACCAAAACACAGATGAAGGAAGGAATAGATAGATAGGATGGATGGATGGATGGATGGAATGCTTTTGCATCCAAGTAAGCCACTTTGTTGACATCAAAACTTTTCACAGAGAGAGATCAGTTCAACGAAGGTTTCTCAGATCCAGGATGAACCTTCTGGGAGGTGAGATATAGCCCCTGACCTTTGTGATCCGAAAACAAGCGTTGTGACACAATTCCATATAATGGCCACCTTCAAAAGGTTCGGTTTCCATTCCCGTGCGCAACAAAACAAATGTCAAAAATCATCCCGAAATGGAATTGTCATCCGCTGGCCAGCTCTTATTGTGAGCCACGACCTCAGCTCTGTCCCTTTCAGTGGCGAGACACCAATGTACACCAGCTGAGTCTCCAGCCTTGTGTGTGTGTGTGCGCGTGTGTGTACATATCTGTATGTTTGTACACAGACACAAAATATAATTGCCCCTGCTACTCGGCAGTAATTACAGCTTACAGTCTATGCGGGTTCTAAGAAGAGGAATTCATTAACCCACCAGGTTTCTCACACTAAGAGGAAGATTGTGCCTTCAGTCTATGGCACGCTGGCATGCTTGTCCCAGTTTTGATATTCATCGCCCATTGTATCCCTGGGAAGCCCTGGCTCTGTGGAATGAGCATTAATACAAGCTAGTTTTCAGTGGGTACGTCTACACTGCAATAGAAGACCTGCGGCACAGCCTGACCTGGTCTCATGGGGCTCTGGCTGTAGGGCAATAGAAATTGCAGTGCAAACGTTTGGGCTTGGGCCGGAGCCTGGATTCTGGATCCCTCCCCCTTAGTGGGGTCTCAGAATCCAAGCTCCAACCTGAGCTGCAGCATCTGCACAGCTGTCTTTAGAGCCATAGTGCAGGCCTGTGGACCCAGGCTGGGAGGCTCGGTGCTGCGGGCAATCCAGGCGTCCCAAGCTTTCCCTGTTCTTAATCAGGCAGAAAGCATGTTCTGGGAAAGGAGCGGAGCGTTGTGACACCCCCGTCCCTCGGAGAGCTGCATGTGCTATGGTATTGTGGCAGAAGCCGAAACGACACAGACGCTGTCCAGTTCAGACTTTGCAGCTTTCCCTTCCATCGGCTCTTCCAGCTGCTGCCTTAGACGCGAGTTTGTTTAAAGCCAGGCTGTAATTATGGCGGTAATGTCGCTTTCCCGGTGTTTGCACTCTCTTGTCTGCAGATCCCAAAACTATAATTATCCACTGCCTTTTACAGTTCATCTTAGCGCCTTTCTTTTCTGCACCAGGCTGCAGTCCACAGACCCTTCAGCCTGCGTGCAGCTCTGGGGCAGAACCAACCCTGCCTGTCACTAGCAGCAGGATATGCCTGGCCCCTGACATGCCCGTCTGTGTCCCCACCCCCAATTGTATCTCCCCCCAGCCCCCCTCTTGCTGCCGAGTTTTTGGAGGGAAATTTCCAACTCGGTTTCAGATTTCTCACTAGTCGTGTGTCTGTCTAACTCACAGCTGTCCCAGGACTGCATTGGCCCTTGGGAGAGGCTGTCTCCTCAGCTCTGCTTCCCCTTCAGAGGCATTTGCAGCGGCTGGTGCTAGCGAGCGAGGCCAGGCAGAGACGCAGCCAGGCGGGATTGGAATAACTCTCTCCAGGGACAAGCAGCCCCCTTGTCCCCCGTCTCCGGAAGGGCAGCGACACCAGATGGAAGATCTCCATGCCTGAGCCCCTAGAGTTTGCACCAGCCGCCATGCTCCTTGCTGCAGAGCTCTGCCCCTCCACATCCCTCTGGGCTATGGAAGCTGGGAAATGGACACAGCACAGATGCTGTCCGCGCTGAAGACTGCAGTCGGGGCCCTCTGGGCCCAGCTCTCCCCCCTATAACAGATCTCCCAGCGGATCGTGGCTCATATCCCAGGCTGGCCCTGCGGGGAAACCCAGACCTGTCAGATCCATGTGGCTCCCGTGTACTAGAGAGAGAGAGAGCTTCTGCAAAGCCTGACCTTAGCCCAAGATCAGCTCCTTCCTTGAGAGAGCCAATGGAGGGGAGGGGAGACAGAGACGATATATCTGGCCTCTTTGAAGGCAGGGAGATTGCTAGCCACTGGAAATATTGCCAGAGCAATCTCTGAGATCCGGTTCTCCTCCCATCCCCCCCGGAGCTGGCTCCTGGGGACAAACTCCAACAAGGAAATAAACAAGGAAATAAATCAGCGTTTCTTCCTTGTTTGCTTTCACAGAGCACAGCGTGGCAGATGGGTGTAGGGCAGAGCAGGCCACAGACCTGTGCTGATGCCTTGGGCGTGTACTCACACCCCCAAAAAGGGAATTCTCCCTCCGGAGTAGAGGAGGGCCAGCTGCGAACCGAAGGTCAGGCAGCAAATAATAAAAACCGTATCTCGACACCAAACAAGGACGTGTCAGAGCATTGACTCTTAAGAGGTCCCCAGCTGCCCCAGACAAGCAATAGCTATGTATCCCCCCCCTCACACTCCCTGGGGAGATGGACTAGAGAGATGAGGATACCCTGCCACTCCTAAGAGAATTAGAAAGTATCCGGTTGTCATCCCCAGCCGCCACTGCAGGTCTCTATGCCCTAATATCCACGTTATTGTTCCCAGCTTCTCCAGCAAGCTGCCATGCCTTGCCGCCACCTCCTCCTCCAGCAGCTGTCCATGGAGCGAGTAGAGGGACAGCAACCCACAGGTGGAAGAACAAGTGGGCAGGAAAGGGCCCTCTTAGCTGGCCCGTTATTTCTTGGTGACATGCTCCTCCCGCCTGCCCACGGCTCCATTTTATAAGGCCAGATGGTTCCTTAGCGTGTATCAGTCTAAATTCAGCCCGGCATCACTACTGAAAGTAAATATGGCTATTTTCTCATCGTTTCTAGCAGGGAGATTTTTGCCCGAAAGAGCAGCCGTCTCACTAGACAGGCACTTCACAGGCAGGCAAGTCCAGCGCATGTCACCTCAGTCCCCTTCAGGTGGGAAAACTCTCAGGTGGCATCAGACCACCCCCAAAAATGATGAATTTCTGGCCCCCACAGGCAGTCACATAGGTGGGCAGGATTGCAGGTACAGGCCCGCTCTACCTGACCTCCCCCCTGTCCGAGGCCTTCACTCCGAACTAGATAATGGGATGGAAATCCGTTTCACAAGGGAACGTAAGATTCGGTGCTGCGGATCAGGCAGATCTGTTCCTAGCTGTCTTAGTGTACAGCGGGAAACTTTATGGAATGCAGAGATGTTGGAAAAATCGACTTACAATCTTGGCTCCTACAGAAGGAAATTCAGGTCAACTAGCCTGAGAAGTTCGACCGGAAAGAATATCATACTGCAGGAGGTCGCTAGAAGAAGGGCAGGCTGCCGAGGCGAGGCCAGGAGTTGCAGAGTGAGCTGCGTGACTCCCAGCCAGCCCTGTCTGGAGTTAGACCCCTGGTTAATGCCAGGCTCTTTCAGTCCGGGAACAAATGTCTACCTAGGGCTTTGGTCAAAATGGGGTCACTGGACATTGTCCAGATGCGGTGCAATGGGGGTGGAATCTCCATCCTTAGAGGTTTTTAAGGCCTGGCTTGACAAAGCCCTGGCTGGGATGATTTAGTTGGGGTTGGTCCTGCTTTGAGCAGGGGGTTGGACTAGATGACCTCTTGAGTGGCCTTCCAACCCTCGTCTTCTATGATTCTTCCATACGGAGCTGTGCAAGAACCGCAGGAACAGCCTTGTCCCATTCTCAAATGCAAACAGCCCACGGAAATATGACGACATGAATGAATCCATCACCTCTCTGCATCGAAATGGAGTAATACAACCCTCCACCCCATCCCATTTCTAGCCTCAGACAACTGACGACAAACAGAGCAGGGCTGTGTCTGAAATATCTGAACAAGGTCCTAAAGAAGGCAGATCTTCATGTTCCCATTATACCATCCCACATTTTGCATATGGATCTTTTCCCCCAACTTCAATCATTACCATTTGCTCTGACGAATGCTCCTGGGGTCTCACTCTGGAATCACGGTAGCATCAGCACTGGCTTTATCTTTCGGTGAATAACAGACCTGTTCCAGTCTTGACAGCCAACACGCTGTCATTAATAACTAGGAAGAACATCTCCAGTCCTACCCCAGAGAGAAAACCAGCTTCTCCTCTCCTGAGCTGAGGAAAGTTTCCTGTCCCTGTGTGCGCTGCCCACCGAGGGGGAGATGAACCCCAAGACTTCCACGGCAGCAGTGGGATGAAGCAGGTGGCACCTGCCCCCCAAAATAACCTCGTTCATTGTAAGGCAGTGTGATGGGCTGGGGATTGGCCTCTTTGCTTTTGGAAGCATCAGAAAAGCCCTGTGGCCTCTCTGTGTGTCAGGACTGGGGATAATGGATGTGAGGTGGTGAATGGCCTTTCACAAAGCTAGACAATGCTGCAGTTGTAGGTCTTCCCACAGTGGGAAGGTTGCCAACCGTCTGTAAATTTATGGACAGTCAGTAAAAAAAAAAAAATGTCCAGTTTTAACACTGTCTGTAAATCAGTAAATAAATGAAAACATCCGTGAAATTGGGTAGAAATAAAACGTATTGTATTTGGACCTGGATTGTTGTCGTTCAGAATCACTTCTTGTATCACAAAACTACACTGACCATGACGTTATCCATCTCCTGTTTTCTGTTATTGCACACGCCCAAAGCACCCACTAGATTAATTAACTGCAGCTAAAACAATTGTGTCGTTCTGCATTCCCATGTACAGAACATCGCGAGGGAGTACACACTTCTGTGGCATGATTGTATTGTTTATGGTAGTTTTAGTGATGTCAGTAAAAGAGTTTTACTGTGTCAGTAAAAAAAAAAAAAAAAACAACTTCAGATCTTCACGTCAGTAAAAACTAAACTGCGAGGCTGGCAGCCACTTCTCTCACCGCTCCCCAGAACCACACCGAAGGAGGGGAGGAGAGAGCAGCTATGATGCCGTTTATGCCTTTGTGATTGCAGAGGCGATGGCTGATTAAGTTACCATGGGATCTTCAGACGTCTGTTGTCTCACGGAGGAGTTCTGCTCTTGCAAAACCAGTCCATCCCGGACCAGTCAGGTTTGCAGTGGCTAATTGGATGAAGTGATTATCACACTCATGGACTCCAGCAAGAATCACCAGTCAACTCATTCTGCTGGTTGGTGCCCAGTTTAACTAGCTGCCTGGTTAAACCAATGAAACAGCCTCGTGTATCTTCCGGCAGACGTCCGTGTGATTGTATAAGAGTGTCAACCCTTATGCGTCCCCACAAGGTCCGAGAGCGTGACCCGGAACCTCATTCAGCTCCTTACCCAGATTGAACCCCTCCATGAACAACCCAGTAGCTGCTGTCTCCAGTCAGATTAGCTTTTGCAGTTAGGTGCTTTCTTTGATGAGACCCACAGTTGTACTTTGGATTCAGACTGTAGTCCTCCCGGCCCAAGGTAAAGTCAAGAAATAATCTTCTTTCTGTTAAGCATAACAGGCGCACTGACCATCTGGCCGAGAAGTCCTGTGTCTTGCATTGAGAACTGCTGGGCACCCACATGGCCATGAGTACGTAGGTTCATCAGATTCTACACATTGGTCATCCAGTTTTGGCCAATGCCATTGTTTTGGCAAAAGTCTTTTCCATGCCTCAACGTCCAGGGGAAGATGTGGGGACATACAGTATACCTTGTTCTCATTGTCCATATTCAAGGGGTGACCCTACTTCTCATCCTAGAGGCACACTGCTGTGAAACCCATCGTAACAGGTCTGTGGACTTTAGCACGATGAAGAATAGGAAAAAGTATCTGTGTTTACATGGAAATTTCCTTTCTTTGTGCAGCAAAGTCCACAGCCCTGGCCCACCCTGGAGATAAACAGATCATCCAGAAGCCAGGGGGAAACTGACATCCGAAGATTTGGGTTTGTTTTGTTAGGGGGGATTTTTCATGCTCTGCAGTAGGAGAAATTGTTGTGCTTTTTCGTCAAAGTATATTTAATACAATCTCAGGAGCTGAAAGCCTCGTGTGCACGCATGCATGCGTGTGTGCAAGTGTGCATACACAAATATATGCACCAAGAAAGGCACTGTGTTTTGAATTGCGCTTCAGAGCCTCTGGCAAAGTAAAATAGCAAAAAAACCAAGCTGTATTTCTCTCCCCGCAGTCACACAGCGACTTTGCCGCTTGCTTGCCCCACCGTGCCTGTAATCCATATCCTTACCGGGACTTGCTACGTTCCTTTTTAAGATTCAAGGTATCTCAGACGCCTGCCTGACAGCACTGCTGGATAATTCCCAGCGTTCCCGTTCCCTTTGTACTTTAATGCTTTGAAGTTGTCAGTTTGATGTGTGAGGGAGATAACGGCCATGGACAGTTAGGGTTTCACCTGAAAGCATCAATGCCTTAGCACAGAATCACTGTGAGGGCCGGAGACTTGCTGAAGGGAATAGCAGTGGTGTTTGCTTCCTGATAGGGGTTGCTTTCCTCTAAGGCCTTGGTATCAGCCACCGAGGCTGTCAAGTGATGGGACTGGAGGGATCTGCAGGCTCAGCCAGCCTGGGATTCCAGTAGGAATTATCACCAGCTTCGTCTTCCCTCTCTCCGTCAGGCTACGGAACAACAGCCTGTTTACGTGAGAGCAGCAGAGAAGAGGGAGGCTGGAGCACAGTGGTGCAGGCCCACGTGATTCCCTTGGTGCTGCATGGGCAGAGTGGGGTGTCCGCTCATAAGAAAAGCAGTTCATTTTCCTGTGATACGACCCGTGCCCAGGGTAGCCAACTGATAATGCCAAGGTCAGGGCAGGCTGCAAAAGGAGAGCAGATTCTCCCCACGCTGGTGGGTGACACTGAAGCCCGGCTTCCCAACCAGCCACGAACTGCTTCTGATTACCCCACACTGGGTATCACGAAGCCAGTCCACAAATGCCCACAGCCCCCTTCACTGCATTTCAGCTCCAGGCTCCCAAATCAGCACCAGGTCCAGCAAAGAGACCAGTTATTTAAACTCTCTGCTCTTTGCTAAAAGGTTCCCTCTGACCCCAAGGGGTCAGCCACAGCACCAGAGCAATATAAGCTTGGATCTTACCTAAAATACCACGCTGCCAGCCAATCCTTTAGTGTCTAACCTAAAGGTTTATTGTAAAAGGAAAGAAATAAACCATGAGAGAAATGTTAAAGGGTTAAAGTAAATCACAGATATACAAATGATTAAAAGTCCATATACTTCAGGTTTCTGGAAGAAATGTGGGTTGCAGGCTTGTGTAGTTCTCTCTGGTTCACATCCAGTACCTGGATGGGTCTAGGTCCTTCAGTTCAGTTGCAAGATGAATTGGTCCAGAGGTCAGTGTATGTCTGCAGACTGGACAGGAGCAAAGACCAAGATGGATCCTGTGGTTTGATCTTATAAACCCCCTCCCCCGGCCATGCGGCCTGCGGACAGTCACAAGACCCAAAATGGAGTCCATAATCACATGGGCCAATCCTGGTGACTCTTCAGGTGTGCCTGGGGTCCAGTCACGTAAGCAGGTTCTGGTGACTCATTGGTGATGCTGGCCTCTCTCTCTAGGCCCCTTGCACCTGGGGAGGCCTTAATGGGCCATTAAGCCGGCCATTGTTCTGCAGCCTTCCTATCTGGGGTGTTGCCCAGGTAGCCCAATTGAAACACAGACATATCAAATACATCTATAACTTCCATGTCACATATTACACAAGAACATAAGTAATATTCTCTTACTTAGCATATCATAATCTTCCTAACCACACCTGACATGGCCTATCCCCCATGGATTATTATGATTCTGCCATGCTGATGTCACACAATATATTAGCTGCCCCCCCTCTCTAGCCAGCCCGCATGACACCCCCAACGCGAGACTGGTGTAGAAGGGAGTAATCGGAGCTCCTGGATACACCTTAAGGGCCCCCCAGCCTTGACAGGGCATCAGCAACCAGATTCTCTTTACCCTTGATGTGAACTATGTTCATATCACACTCTTGTAAGGCCAGGCTCCAGCGGAGCAACCTGGAGTTGGTCCCTTTGGCTTTGTGTAGCCATACCAATGGAGCGTGGTCACTGAGCACCGTAAACCTCCTATTATACAGATAGGGTTGAAGTTGTTTTATGGCCCAGACAATTGCATAGCATTCCTTTTCTATAGTAGCGTAATGTTGTTCAGCCGGTGTCAGTTTTTTGCTCAGGTATGCAATGGGGTGCCTCTTACCCCCATCCCCGTCCTGCATGAGCACAGCTCCCAACCCAACGTTAGAAGCATCTGTGCATAGGAAGAACGTTTTCTCAAAGTCAGGGCTGGCTAATACAGGCTCTCTAGACAAGGCTTCTTTTACCCTTTGGAAGCCCTGCTCACAGGCTTCAGTCCACTTTATTGGGTCCGGATTTCCCTTTTTGGTGAGGTCTGTTATGGGAGCTACGATGTCACTGAACCCCTTTATAAACCTGCGATAGTAATTGGCCAGCCCAATAAAGGATTGGACCTGCTTCTTTGTCTTAGGCTCAGGCCAGCCCTTTATGGCTTCCACCTTCAAAGGATCAGGGCGTATCATCCCATTGCCCACCCTGTGTCCCAGGTATGACACCTCTGCAGCTCCTAACATGCATTTAGAGACTTTAACTGTCAAGTTGGCCTCTCTGAGTCTTTGCAACACGACCCCCATGTGGTACAGATGGTCCCCCCAGGAATCGCTGAAAATAGCCAAATCGTCTATATAGGCCCTGGCAAAGTTCTGTAACCCAGCCAAAACCTCATTAATGAGCCTCATAAAGGTAGCCCCGGAGTTTTTCAACCCAAATGGCAGAACTTTAAATTCATATAGACCAGACTCCACTATGAAAGCTGATTTTTCCTGGGCATCAACGTCTAAGGGGATCTGCCAGTATCCCCGAGTCAGATCTAGAGTGCTTATGAACTTTGCACCCCCCAGCTGGTCCAATAAATCCTCTATGCGGGGCGTGGGGTATGGGTCAGGCTGCGTGATTGCATTTAGCTTTCTGTAATCCACACAGAACCTCATGGTTTTATCTTTCTTGGGCACCATCACGATGGGAGACGCCCAGGGACTGCTTGACTTAGCAATTATCCCCATTTCCAGCATGCTTTCTACCTCCTCCTGGATCTGTTTCTGCATCTCCCCTTTGGCCCGATATGCTCTGCTAGGCATTGGGCGTGGCCCTGTGGTTAGAATGGAATGCACAATCCTGTCAGTTAAACCTGGCCTGTTGGAGAACGCTCGCCTGTGATGCTTTAATAGGGCTAACATTTCCTGCTGCTGTGCAGAATCCAACCCCCCCCCAAACTCAATGCTCTCCAGTGGAGTTTCTCCTTTGCTCTCCGCAACTAGATCAACCAAAGGGACAGATAACGTTCCCTCATCAGCACAACAAATCATATTGACGGCTGCCTCCCTCTCACAATAAGCTTTCAGTCTGTTAGCATGCACCAGCTGCTCAACCCCTTTCCTGTGAGGCTTCCCGACTCTGTAGGTAACCTCATTAACCCTCTCTACCACCTCATAGGGTCCATCCCAGATGTCCTGCATTTTATTTCTTCTCACTGGGATTAGCACAAGCACCATATCCCCAATTTCAAAAGCTCTCTCCTCCGCATGCCTGTCATACCAGGTCTTCTGAACAACCTGACTTCTCTCGAGGTTCTGTTGAACCAAACTCATCATGTCCTGCAAACGCTCTCTAAATTGGGATATATACTCCCCCACTGGTTGCTCTGGCATCTCTACGTTACCTTCCCAGGAATCCCGAATCAGATCCAGGGGTCCCCTGACCTGCCTCCCATAAAGCAGCTCAAAAGGAGCAAACCCTGTAGACTCTTGGGGTACACTTCTGTACGCATACAGCAGGTAAGGTAACAGTACATCCCAGTCGTTCTGGCGTCTGTCCACATACATCTTTAACATAGCCTTCAATGTCCCATTAAACCTCTCTACTAAGCCATTGGTTTCCGGATGGTAGGGGGCCGCTTTTAGATGACTCACTCCACACATCTCCCACAGCTGCTTAAATACAACTGACATAAAATTAGCTCCACGGTCTGACAAGATTTCCTTGGGAAAACCCACTCTGCTAAAAATAGTAAACAGGGCGGTAGCCACTGTTTCAGCCTCCACATTGGATAAAGCTACAGCCTCAGGATACCTGGTGGCAAAATCCACCAACACCAGAATATATTTCTTCCCATTTCTGGAAGGTTTGGGGAGCGGTCCCACAATATCCATCGACACTCGGGCAAACGCCTCCCCAATAATGGGCAGAGGTTGTAGGGGTACCTTCCTAGGACCTTTCAAACTTTTGCGCCTCTGACACAAATCACAGCTCCTGCAATAATTCCTCACTGTATCAGACATGCAAGGCCAATAAAAGTTTTGTTTCAGCCTGTCACAAGTCTTGTCCGTGCCCAGATGTCCTGCAAATGGACCATCATGAGCCAGCTTTAACAGTTCCCTTCTATATTCCTCAGGTACTACAAGCTGTTTGCAGTTCCCATCATGAGGCTGCTTCTTCCCCGCAGGGGGATTTCTATACAGCAAGCCTTCATGCATGAAAAACCTGCCTGCTCCCTCTTCTGCTGGAGCTAGGCTCTGGGCCTCCCTCCTGGCCCCCTCTAAAGAAATATCTTCTTGCTGCGCCCTAACAAACTCCTTCCGAATCTCACTCAAATTCAGAGCCGTCTGAGGCACCTCCAACTCACTCGCAGCTGGTAGCACAGGAGAAGACCCCCTCTTTTGGCTATCAGGTGGGGCATCTACATCCAAGTCGTATTTTCTCTGCGATCTAGTGACGACATTGACCTTGCGCCTCATAACCACCATGTCATTTCCTATTAAGACATCTGTCGGGAGCGGATCCCGAACCCCCACCACCATTTCACCCTTAAAATCTTCCCACTCCAGGTGGACCTTCGCCAAGGGTACCTTTGATTTGTACTGAGAAAGAGCCACCAAATTCACACTCCTGCCCGGCAAATAATCCTCCTCCCGGACCAATCCCTTTTTAACCAAGGTGATTTCTGAGCCGGAGTCCCTCCATGCAGTGCACTCGATCCCATTGACCCTGGCGCCCCTTACGAATTCATCATTGTCCGTTTCCACCTCTGCCCTCACATAGTTAGTGAGGCAATCCTCACCCCCCCCACTGGGGATTTCAAAAGAGGTAGCATTAACCCTTGCAGTGCCCGTCTCCCAGCACAAGGCGGCAGGATCCTCCTGCACCTGGCCAGTCTCTGTACTTAAAGCGACAGCGTTGGAATTAATTGAGGGCCGGGGGTTGCTGGCCTTGGGTTATTCCTGCCCCCATAGTTTGGACAATTTGGCCTTATATGGCCTGTCTGTCCACACTGGAAGCATGCGGCGGGTTTTCCTCCAGGGTGGGCGCTTTTGATCTCTGGGCTGGTATAAGGCTTCCTGGCCAAGTTGGGGCTAGTCTTATTTCTGGACCCCTCCTCCCTTCTAACCTGCGATGCATAGGGGTTGTTTTTCCCTTGAGGCCTAGGCCCCTCCCGGCTCCTGTTTTCCATGAAATCATCCGCAATCTGGGCAGCCTCCAAAGCGGTATCGGGCTTTCTATCCATAACAGCTGCTCTGATCTGGTGGGGCGCAATTTCTAGGAGCTGTTCCCTAACAATCAGATCAACAACTTTGTCAACACTGTTATAAGCCTTGGCTCCCTCAATCCACTTCTTCACATACCCAAGCAGTTTATGAGTAGTTTCAACATAGGTAACATTATCAGACAGCTTAACATTTCTAAATTTCAGCCTGTAAGACTCGGGGGTAATTTTAAACCTTTGCAACACCGCTTCTTTAAATTTTCTGTAATCTAAAGCATCATCTGACTGCATATCATTGAATACCTTCCTGGCCCTTCCAGTCAATCTGGTGAGGAGAACAGGCATCCTTTTCTCATCAGGCACCTGATGAATATTACAGAGTTTTTCAAAAGTGGATAAAAACTCTTCAATATCCTCATCCTCTCTGTAAACGGGACAGATTCTTTCCAGACCCTTGCTGATAAGAAGTGAAGAATTCTCAGATTCCAGCTTTGGATCCTTTCTTCCCTCCTGGCGCTGGAGTTTGGCTAATTCCACCTGTCTCTGATGGGCTTTTTCTGCAGCTTGCTCGGCTCGCTCTGCAGCTTGCTTGGCTATCTCAGCTGCCCGCTCTGCAGCTCGCTCAGCTATCTCATCTTCCTGTCGCATTTTCCATAAGTGGAGTTCTATCTTCTCTCTCTCACGCTGGAGATTCCACCCCTCTTTATCGGCTTGCTGCCCTTCACCTGCAGCTGCTCCTTTTGCAGGGGAGCCAGCTGGGGACTTTGTTTCCAGGTCGTTGTTTCTGAGTAGATCTCTCATTTTCTGCCCTGAGAGATTCCCTCTAGGAGTTACTCCTCTCTCTTTGCACAGCTGTTTAAGCTGTTTCGTGCTCATCTCGTCATATGATCTCTGCTCACTCATCTTGACTAACTTTAATCTTTAACACTCTCAATATCAAATTATAAAATTTGGAATAGCGTGAGGTTCTGATCCAAACCCAAATGTTCTGGTTCTGTGGATCCTGCTACGACTACGCCACTGTGATACGACCCGTGCCCAGGGTAGCCAACTGATAATGCCAAGGTCAGGGCAGGCTGCAAAAGGAGAGCAGATTCTCCCCACGCTGGTGGGTGACACTGAAGCCCGGCTTCCCAACCAGCCACGAACTGCTTCTGATTACCCCACACTGGGTATCACGAAGCCAGTCCACAAATGCCCACAGCCCCCTTCACTGCATTTCAGCTCCAGGCTCCCAAATCAGCACCAGGTCCAGCAAAGAGACCAGTTATTTAAACTCTCTGCTCTTTGCTAAAAAGGTTCCCTCTGACCCCAAGGGGTCAGCCACAGCACCAGAGCAATATAAGCTTGGATCTTACCTAAAATACCACGCTGCCAGCCAATCCTTTAGTGTCTAACCTAAAGGTTTATTGTAAAAGGAAAGAAATAAACCATGAGAGAAATGTTAAAGGGTTAAAGTAAATCACAGATATACAAATGATTAAAAGTCCATATACTTCAGGTTTCTGGAAGAAATGTGGGTTGCAGGCTTGTGTAGTTCTCTCTGGTTCACATCCAGTACCTGGATGGGTCTAGGTCCTTCAGTTCAGTTGCAAGATGAATTGGTCCAGAGGTCAGTGTATGTCTGCAGACTGGACAGGAGCAAAGACCAAGATGGATCCTGTGGTTTGATCTTATAAACCCCCTCCCCCGGCCATGCGGCCTGCGGACAGTCACAAGACCCAAAATGGAGTCCATAATCACATGGGCCAATCCTGGTGACTCTTCAGGTGTGCCTGGGGTCCAGTCACGTAAGCAGGTTCTGGTGACTCATTGGTGATGCTGGCCTCTCTCTCTAGGCCCCTTGCACCTGGGGAGGCCTTAATGGGCCATTAAGCCGGCCATTGTTCTGCAGCCTTCCTATCTGGGGTGTTGCCCAGGTAGCCCAATTGAAACACAGACATATCAAATACATCTATAACTTCCATGTCACATATTACACAAGAACATAAGTAATATTCTCTTACTTAGCATATCATAATCTTCCTAACCACACCTGACATGGCCTATCCCCCATGGATTATTATGATTCTGCCATGCTGATGTCACACAATATATTCTGCTGAGCTTCAGCAGGGAAAATATTTAGGGACATTTTTATAGCCAAAAGAACGATTTGGGGGCAATAAAACACGTTGTGCAGAGAGCAGTTGGAAAGGAATCATTATCTCGGACATATTAGATACCCACGTATCATGAACGGTGTGGGAACCCCGAAATCAGTCTTGCTGCAACACTGGAGGATGAGGTAACGTGACCACTAGAAACCTCACCACAGTGCAGTGGGGTACCCCAGCTATCTCACCAGAACTGCTCTCAAACCCCATCGCCCTGCCATCACTGGCACGGTGGCCAGACCGATGTTTTTCTTCGTTCCTGGGAATTCCAGAGCCTTGATAAATCCCATGGCTGCAGCTCCCCTGGGAAAAGCCAGGCGTCTGGTTCTCCCAGGGTGGTGGCAGCAGCTGAAGTTGTAGTGCAGACCGGCAGGGTTTTGACCAGGTTCCGAGCAGTTGGGAGAAGACGCCCGCGCTGTGTCTGCAGTGGCTCCCACCATAGGACCTGAGCAGATGGAGAATTGCGTTTCTCAGGTTTCCTAGAACAGACAAGCACGAAGTCTGTGCCCATCCTGCCCCCTCTGTGTCGTGAGGTGGGAGCCCTGGGAGGCATCTTTCTCCAAGGCTAAGCGCTCCTTTGCCACGCTCACACCAGCTTTCTAAGTGTGCTGCTGGGCCTTAGCTGTTAGACTAGAGTGAACATAGCCGCATTCGTACAGCTCCATGAACATTGCCTTTCCCCCACTCCCAGGGTAGGAATTACGAGTTTGCAGAATAAAGGACCCAAGCGTTAGATACAGCAAATGTCACGGGGAAAAGAAACAGGGAAACGAAATCAGATTTGAGCACAGCAGAGCGGACAAAAGGGGAACTGGGACGTGATGTGAGGAACTGGGGTACTTCCCACACCAAGATGGTTCATAGGAGAGACATAATTGCAGATCAGCTACAATGAAACCTCTCTGACCCTCTGAGGAGTCAGGATGAAACCTGTGGGGAGGTGGCTGGACAACGCCAGATCTGGTTCCCTTTGGTCTGGGGAATTCCAAACTTCCCCATCTTCCAACCCCGCAGTCCTGTGAGCACGCCTCCCCCCTGAAATCGAACGCAAGCCAGCGAGCTCCATTGTTTCAGTGCCTGCGCTTACAGCTCGCTGAGCCCCTCGCCTGCAGAAATGCTTCCCAGCTACTAGCCCGTCCTGCTGAGTGCCAGGGAGAGGCAGCCCCCCGGAAGCCGCCTCTGTCAGGGAAGTGGTCTGGGAGCAGGGGCTGTTCAGACGTTCTCGGGGCTGACCTAACTGTGCTCTCAGTGGGGGCTTTTCCATTTATCATTGGCCTCTGTGGGAGCAGAGCAAGACAAGTGCTGAGTGCTTTGCAGAATCCCTCCCCCAGCCTAGCATTTGAGCCTTCCCCTCCAAAAGGACGGATTTTCGCCCTTTTCCACCAGTTAGTGACCGAGGCTGCACCGAGCCCCCTGGCCTGCGAAACAGCCGAGGCCAGAGAAATGAGGGAGTGAAGCCCAGGCTGTTTAATTTAACCATAAAAGAAAGGAACCGCAGAAGTAAAAGGCAGGAAACGCACCATGGAAAGAATCAGCGTGAGCACGGACACAGCAAGCCCTGCTTTCGTCTGGGCCTCCGAGAGTAACCGTCCCGTGGAAAGAACTGATCACCTCCGAGCAGCTACCTGAAAGAGCCTGGCAAACGTAGGTGGGACGAGCAGAATGAATGACCTGAGATGGGATTGGTCCAGGACACCCGGACTCTTGCAAAGAGCGCCAGATGATTTTCAGTCACCACCGAAATGCACCTGACTTTTATATCTGAGCCAGTCTGAAAGATAGCACTCCGCTACGACGCAACCCCCGTACCCCGACCCCGCAAGTCTGCCAGGCCTACCACTGCTCGGTTTGTGAGATCTGACAAGATCACAGCCCAAGGTGTCCTGGCTGCAAATGGCAAGAATGAGGCGCTTGGCTTGTCTCCTTCAGTAGAAGTCCTCTATCAGCGCCGCACTCCTAGGGGACATGCATGTCATGTTGAATTGCAGCAGCGCTTTACCCCAAAGATGTGCCAAATATGACAGCAAAACCGATAACTGCCTGCATTAGACAAGCACCGTGCGCAGAAAGCTGATCTCAGACTCATCCCTTAGGATGCCCTGTTGGAATTCACACCTCCAACTGGTAACACAACCAGTGTGTGCACAGCCGTCCAGCTGAAATGAGCTGTCAGATAACACACTGCCTGCTTACTAAAGAGTTTGGGAGTGTGTGTAGGGGCGAGTCCCTGCTTCCCCACGCTCCCTGTCATTGCTCAGTTAGGCTTCATGCGGGGTACGGATCATGTCGCCCTTTAGGAGCTGCGGTGGTTCCATCACAGAGCATGATAGGAACTGGATCGTCTCACGCAGAGCATGGTCTGGGCCTCTCCAGCACTGGGGCTGGCCCCAGTTTTCTCACCAGTTTAGCTGCTCCCTAGTTCTATCATTATCCCATTAAATCTCTTTTAATCCCAGCTTCCCTGCAGCTCCACTTAATTCACAGGCCCTCAGTCTCTTCATTGCTAAACTGTATTCAACGTAGCAGCGCACAAAGAGGCGTTGGGCGAGACGCCCTCCCCATCTTATCAGCCACTTGGCAACGTCTCTCCTCGTCCGCCCAGGTCAGCGCCACACAGCCTGGCTGCTGCCTTTGAAGTGCCTGGTGGCGGGGGGCTGACCCAGAAGGGCTTTTGAATGGATTGTGTTAGTTCCATTTATGCCCAATCCCGGGCGGCCTTTTGGAAAGGTGCTTTGCTAAAAATGGTTCAGTCGGTTGCCCAGGTTACTTACACACACACACACACACACACACACACCGGTGAGTGTGAACAGTGCTAGGTGAGGCCTGGGCAGAGTGCAAGTCTGCTGTGCTAGTGAATGGTGCTGGGCTGGAAGCCCCACGGACTGCCCCAGAGACCCTGGGCCTGGCCCGAGCAGCAACAGGGCAAGTCTCCCCAGGCACCATCTCCCACCAGTGAGCGTCAGCCTTGAACTGCAGGGGCCGCATCTAGGAGCGGGCGGGGAGCCCCACACTCAGTGGCCTTTGGACTCTGCTGCGATTGCTTCCCGGGAGCTGGGGTGTCTTTTGTGACACGGGCCCATGTCCACTGGGAACTAGTCTGGGAACCAAAGCACCTCCCAACCCTCAGAGCTTTTGGGCGCTACTCACGGTGCGGGAATAGCAGAAGTGCCCCAGCAGGGAAGGGCTGTGTGTCCCCGTTCTCAACCCCCAGCCAGCCAGGGACACAATTCTCTCTGCGATCCGGACCCATGGCTTTTGGAGAGTTTTGCAGTCGCACCCAGCAGCTGCCATTGTTCTCAGCGCTGGGGATTCTCCTTTGTTTGGAGTGGGAGCGGCTGGCTGCTTTTGAAGCTCTGGCCCTGTATGCACAGAACCAATTTTGTCTCTGTGACGTGCGTCTTTTAAAAAGGGCAGTTAAAAAAAAAAAAAAAAATGGCAGAGCTGGCCCTGTGCCTTGAGAGCAATTCCGACAAAGCCCCGGACAGTCTCTCTGTAAAATACTTTCCTTAGATGAGTGAAGGCTGAAGCCTTTCATAAAAACCCTGGGAAAATTTTGCTCCCAGCTGCACCAAGAGCAAGTCCTCTGCTCTTGTCCCAGGCAGGTCCCATTCTGATGTCAGTGCTGATGCTGAGTGCAGAATATAACAGAGCTGAGGCTGGGCTTTTGCCACCCTTTACATTCTTTTAATGAAACTGGCTGACAGACGGCTGAGTTTTATGCAATCACCCAGGTGTTGAAGAGTCGTCATTTTGAAGTGGTTGGACTCCTTGGCCAATGGATTTTTTTTTTCCAATCAGTGGCGAGCTACTGGTGTTGCTAATAAACCCTGGTGCTTTACATATTCAATACACAGAAAATAAACAGCTATTACATGGGCACTGCTAGCATATCAACGTTAGACGTGGCAGAGCCATTGTCAGCCCCTAGGAAGCAGCTCTCCGATTCCGCAGGCCGTTTTCCATAACCCTGTCATGTATAAACGAATTGAATTGTTAATGAATCAGCCTGAAATAAAAGCAGGTGTGTCATTCCAGCAGTTCCACCGTTCACATCGCCCCCAGTCTATGACCTGAATACTTGTAACCTCACCAAAGGGCGAAGGAGTCTCTGCAGAATTGACCTACTTACTGCGTTTGTGAGAGACCCAGATTTGCCTCAATAAATGGCCTGGATTCTGCTGGTTACAGGAACGCGAGCCCATGGAAGGCAGCAATAACTCAGTGCAGAAGCTGGCTTCTAACAGCCAGCGCGGTTTTGCTTCATGTTAAGGCAGCCAATAAAGGCTGAATAAATATTTTTACCTCGCACATCTCTGCATAAATGACCTAAGCATCCGGTGCAACCCGCCCTCCGGGGCCGGAGGACAATCAAACGTCTCTCTAAGGCCCGGTGTTTTCTGGTCAGAGGACACGTTTCCCTTTGTCCTTGCTCTCACCTTGCTATGAGTATTTTCAGCCCTCGTTTGGGGGCGGGGGGTGCACGTGCAATGGTAGACAGGTTCGCTGCTGCCTTCCCTTCGCCCCCTGTAATTCCACAGTCCGCCCAGGCCGGGACTCCAGCACAGTAGCTGCCCGGCGATCCTGGGAAACCCGGGTGTGCTACTGACGATGGGACTTGTCTTGTACAGTCCACGCTGAGCCGGCGCCCCTGCCTGGTGCTGGGGGCGCTGTGTGGCTGTCTTGGTCATCACGTACCGCCCCATGCCTGGCTGGCCAGCCGGTGGGGGAGGGAACATCAACAAATGCGCCTATCTCTGGAGAGCTGGTTCCACTGAGCCCAGGCAGCGAGCAAGGCCCACCAACCCCCAGCAGACTCTGGCTTTTACCTGGTGTGTGTAAACACGTCCTGGACCTTCCGGTTAGCCATTGCAGCCTTGCTTCCCCACTCGGCCCTGGGTCTGTGCACACGCTCGGGAAGGGGTGGTGGCCCCTGGCCTGTAGCTCGCACTGTCTAAGGACTGACACACACAGGCTAGGGAAGGAGAATAACTAGCAGCACGACTGGAGGCAGCAGGGAGGGAGGACGTGGCCGTTGGATGTGGGCACGGTGGGCTGGGGCTGATGGTACCACACAGAGGGGGCCGGATGGGAGAAGGCACCCAGGCGCCTGCATCCAGGGTGGAACCATCAGACTACAAAGACAGTGTCATGAACCGCTGGTGCCTTCACTAACTCTCTGAACTCCTCCATCCTCATTAAAGGTTGCCCTGACGGTGATGGCCATGCAGAGATACCACCTGGGGACTGACATGACTCTCTTTGCCACGGATCAGTTTGCCACTGACCCCAACACAGGATACTCCGGCTACCCAGCCGGCAGCGGCATTGAAAGCACGGAAACCTATCAGAGCCCGCCATTTACTGAGACCAGAGACACCAGTCCAAAAGGGTACCAGGTGCCGGCTTACTAACGGGCTCAGCCAGGTTGTGTATAATTAGACAAAGTCTCCTCCTGGTGCAGTACAGTTAACTGGTTGATTGCAAGTGTATTAAGTACCATTTCCTAAATGTGGCGAGTCAGTGCTGGGTGACTTCCTATTAGCTAGTTGTGCAGTGAATTCTGTACAGTAGTATTGGTTCTTGTCTTACCTGTCTAAGGGTTTTTGATAAAAGCAGTGTTCCCTCTAAGGTTGAAACAGAAGGAAGGTGGCTACTACACAAAATGCACATGGCAACAACAACACAATTCTCTGTGGCTTGTTTTAATGCCAAATGTTAGCACTGAATTTCGCTGAGCGCCCGGGAAAATAGATACTAATTCTCCTATTAGAAAACACAATAGTTGATGGTTATCTCGTTCTTCCAGAACTAACACAGAATTGTTCTTGTTTTAATGAACCTGGGTCTGCACACACAGTTCCCATTCATTCTAGTGGACATTAGCCTCCGACCTTCCCACTGCAAGAAGCCGCTAGAGAGCTTTCTTGTGCTGCATAGAAAGTAGAGTCTATGGAAAGTGCCAAATTTAAAAAGAAATAATATCAGTGTGGTTTTTAATTTGTATATATTTACTGTACGAAAGAAATGAACAGATGTTGCAAACATGCATCACTGTTTTTGCCTTTTGTTTTGTTTTTTAATGTTGAATAACCACTCTCTTATCAACTTCAACATTGTATCAGTTTAGTACTGTTAAAAAGTACTGTTCTAAACTTGGTTTGGAAAACGATTCTACAAATGATTATCTGCTAATTGAAAAGGCCACTTAGTGGAAAATATGGTATGTTACAGTTCAATATCTACATAAAGTTTGTCATGCTAAAGTTTGCAAATTTACAAGGGGTTCCTACCAGTGATCTTGGACAGTTATTTACTCCGTAATTTAAAGTTGCTGAAACAAGTGGTGTGGGCGTGTTAAAACACAGTGACTCAAATTTAAATCGATTCAGTTGAAAAGCATGGCCTCTATTTTGGTTTTGGAAAGTGCCCCCATCTGCCATTATCAGAAGCAAATAAACTCAGGTGTAAATATATTGTTACATTGCAGCCACTAGAAAGAAGTAAACCATTTACATGTTACAAAGCAAGACTGAAAAGCCATTCCGGTTGATAGTGTGAGCAGTAAATGAAGAGTAAACATGAAACATGACCCATCTCTTCAATTAACGCGAGAGAATTAACAGTGCGTTAATATAAAATGTGAAAGGGGAAAATGCGTGAATTTTAGTTGATATCAGCTGCAAACTGACTGGCTTATTAGAATCAAATGAATGTAAGAGGCAAAATTGAGTAGATATTCTATCCCAGTAATATTCTGTCCCAGCCTACATTCCCAGTTTATCCAGCTGACCAACAGTGGTGGTTTTGTGGTGTTTGATCTTTACAAGAAGAGCAGACACATCTGGATGAGTTCAATGTTGACCCTCTTACCGCCATGCTGGAAACTGCTCTGTCTATAAAATCATCCATTGCTAATCTGGATCCATGTTATTGGTTAATTTGGCTTTTTAACAAGAGCCAGTTGAAAACTGTATTTCTTGTTTGCAAACTTTGTGTGTGGGTGTGAGTGAGGCAGTTGAAATGTCTTATGACGTCTGACCTCATGATGAGCAAATAGTTAAAATGACTTTCCCCCTTTTCTTGTAATAAAAAAAAGTTTTGTCACCATTAATGCGGCTCATTTCAACAGCTATTTAAATAGCAAATAAATACATTCGTTAACAGTGACAGTCATAAGCGGTCTCTCTCACTGACAAAACAGCGTTACTTGAACGCCTGACTATCCAGGAAGGATTAAAACGTGCATTTCCAGTGAAAGTTACATTTACTGCATCTCAAAGACCCAAGCTTAGTTGCCAATGTCTAGACTATTAAACTGCAGCTGGTTTTTCACATTACATTGATCAAACTAAACAATTCTCCCCCTTTCACTTCAGTCATTTTTGGCTCTGTTTTGAGATGCATTTGCACCCAAGCTGACACTGCAACCACCTGAGAATTTAGTAACCATTTTTGCAGAACTCAGTCCCACTGCCAAGGGGTTCCTGTCCGAAACAGTGAAGGAGTTGAGGACAAGCCACAGATTGCTGCTGTGCTTTAAGCCAGGTGCCTCCTGCTGGCCTGAAGCAGGGAGATGCAACAGGCAAATGCAATAGGGAAGTTTGCAGTTGCCCTTTGCCATCAAGTGCCGTTAACAGCAGCAAAGCGTTGAGAAACCCTCACATTAAGAGGCCAAAGACCATCTGACGCCCAGTACATTATCCACCTAAATTAATTACATGACCCTTGTGATTCTCTACCAAATCAATCTTGTTGGGAAAAAAAAGCAAACGAGTTTCATACAGGGGTACAGTAGCACTTTTCCTTAGAGGGAACACTGAAAATTTAGCAGCACAAAAGATACTTGTGTCAATATTTTAGAAAAATTATAATCAATTTAAATGTTTACTTAAATTGATTGTACATGTGCGATGTTTGTTCAGTACATTGTATTTTTTTCTAACTATATACCTGTTCCAGAGTTTCCTTGTAACTGTAAAGAACTGTAAAGTTCTGTCTGACTGCTAGAACTGTCCTGATCAGTGGTGTAAATGTGCTAAATATTACAATATGAATGTAAGCACCTGAGGCCTACATTGCATTTTCTCTTTTTTACGTTCCCCAAATGAAACACTGAATGAATTTTCCTCCAAGGCCTGTTATAGCAAGAGTACAGTCAATGCAAAAAATGTAGTTGCACACCGATGATGAGAGCAGCAAACGTAAAATAGTGCTTGAGGAACAGAGACAAGACAATGCGGTTGTGACTGACTAGCCAGAGGCATTAATGTCACAATCAAGGGGTACGTTGCTCTCCTCATGGCCAGGTGTGCTTTGCTCAAACCAGTAGTCACTATGTTTAATTACACTTTTAATGTGACCCCCTTAGGAAACGCTACTTTCCAAGGTTTGGGGAGGTGGCTTGAGCACCAGGAACCAGGGAAATTTCAGTGGTGGCAGCAAAACCCTGCAGCTTGTTACTCGCTTGGAATCAGAGGCGTACAAAGCTGTAACCTACTCAGTCAATGCAAGGTTAGACTCACACAGCTGAAGGACGTCCTGCCCGGCTCGCTCTGCTGCTGAAACCCTTCCCTGTCCCCCAGCTATTTCACTCCCTGCTGGCAACTGGCCTTTCAGAAGAGTATTGGTGCTTAAGCGAGCAACAGCAAGTGCCATGGTCTCAAGCAGCCATGGACTCAGAGCTGAGCTGCCTTCAGTGTGGGGAAAGCAGTGTGGAAACATGGGCCTGTCATGGCACAATTGCTGCCCTTGTGATGAATTACAATTGGCCCCACAAGGCTGATTCAGCCAGTCACATCAGATAAAAGTGTAATTAATGTAGTGTTGCCATGCACAAGTCACACCTGCCTTGGAAACAGTATTTATACCGCTACGAAAGACGTTTTCTGGCGCATTTGCCAGAATGTTGAACTTCCTGTCTCACTCTAGTTCACTGGGTAGTAGCATAGATGGTTAGTTGTTAAAGACCCTGCTGAATGAACAAATACGCCTAAAGGTAGCAGAAGACCTCTGACCTCACAGCCGCCAGTAACGATACGTGCCTATTGCTTGCATTAAATCCTGTTTCCAAGCAGTTTGCAAGATTCCAAGATGTTCCCGGTAGCCCTTTGAAACGTTAATAGTGCTGTTTAACAACTGTTGTGGTAGCACATCCTCCGTGTCAGTGAATTGTGAAGTAGACTAGTGTACACAGATAGAGATTGTAAGTAAATATATTCTTATGGACTAGGGTTAGAAAATTAGTAGATGTCAGTGTAATAATCGTAGTACATTATTTGGGGTTCAGATAGTACTTATCCAGCTCACCCTTTCATGCGCCTCTCCCAGAATGGTATTTTTCTTCTCCCCTATTTTTCTGTTGTACATTTACTGTGGTTCAGTAGATATTAGCTGCTTTTCTTCTAACGAGCCAGACCAAGACTTATAAGCATGCCAGGATTTTGTTGTGAATGTTCTGCCAGTCGCTCCCCATATGCTGTTTTTGCAGGCTGTTTAAATATATACTGCATAGCGTTCCCTTCAGAGCTCCGAAAGCCGCGTAGATAATTTACCACACCGAGGGCCAGCTAATGCTGCTCTCAGACTAGTCTGCTTAAAGCTTCTGCAGTGTTAGCATTTGGGTGTAAAGAATAGTTTTTAAAGAATCATAGATGCCTTGCTGGAGAGTTGCCCTATAGAAATAATCTTGATACAGGGTGCCTTCCTGCCGTAACAGATACACCTCTCACCACTGAAGTTAACAAGCAAACATTGCTTCATTGCTTTAGCATGTTCAGTACTGTAGGGTTGGAAAAAACAGCTGTATATTGGCAATGTCTCACTGAGGGAAAAGTATAATTTCCTACCTTTTCATTATTCCCAGTGAGTAAAGATGACATGATAAACTGAGGTTTAGTAGAAGTTTGATTTTTTTTTTCTTCGTTTTTTGTCCATAACAAAGTCTTTAAAGTAGTGTACACAGCGTGGTCACAGTGATTCCTGTGCTAATAATGTTAGCACCACCACCGAGTTTGGGTTTTGTTTTCTGCACAGATGCTTTGAAGTAGATAGATTTCCTGGTCTGTAAAGTGCAGGTAGTACTTACCCTACTTACAGCTATGTTGAAGATTACTTCATGTTAACACTCAGCACTTACTGTTCTAGCACGTGTACTTCCTATTTTGCCTCAGGTCTGTATTCCCAGTAATTCACACCCCCCCTTTTCTCCCACCCCCCATCACAAAGTGAGTGTTTGCAGACTACATTTCAATTCTACATGCTGCAGGTGTCATACAGGCTAACGTTAAGATGAACTGTAGACATCACCTCCACAACAGGACATCATTTAATCATTTCCATGGAATCAGTATTTCTTTTGTATGTAACTACCTTAAATTTTGCAAACTCACTTTTTGGCCTTTTTTCTACAGGGTGTGTGTCTGTGTGTATAGGGAGCCTGTCAGCTCATCTCCATTATACATTTATTCATGGTACTTTAATAAATAGCGTTTCTTGGAGCCACTCATGTCAAAAAACCCTCACCAACGAGGCTTAAAAGATGGCCTTTTAATTCATCAACTTGAAGCCCAAATTTAGCTGCCTGTATTTTGTTGCAATACGCATTTAAACCTCAGATTCTTTAATAGTTTTTAATATCAAACTGATACCAAATGTGGTTTGCGATTTAATTTCTTGCAAATACCTCTTTTCAAGCAGACCGCTTCCGACAGTTGCAGTTGTCAGTAATCCTACGTGCATTGTAGTATAGAGTGGACTATGTATGGGAGTAAGTAAAAATGTTTACAATTTTTGTATTGCTCTTTTGAAAGAACAATCTGTGATTGCGTGTTTTCAGTGTCCGTGTACCAACTGCAACTTATTTTCAATAAAGATTTAAAAATGAATAGACGTGGCCTGAAAACTCCAATAATACTTTATTTAATCGTGAGAGCACAGGGAACAATGAACCTGCATCATCAGGCTAGATAGATGGATGGGTCACGTCACGGAAACTTGCAGTAGCACTTCAAGTTCTCAATCCCCTAAGTAGGGACCAAGTAACTGTTTGATGACACAGAAGAAACTAACTGAAAATAAAGGGAAGACATAAGATGCTCTTTCAAAGAATAGGCATTTCATCACCTCTGAACTTTACAACCAAAGTAACAGACGAGGGGAAAGCAGTTTACATCATTACAAAAAAGTGTTATGGGCACTAACATCCAAACAGATAAGCACTTACGTGCTTTCATAGTAAAAGTAGTTTTTAATTGTGGAAGCATGACCAATGTAAAAAACTCAGCTATTGCATGGGAAATGGAGATTTAAAACTTAGGAACAATAATTTGAAAACATTACCCTTTGCAATGTATACATGCATAATATACAATCATGCAACAAGGTACACCCCTTAGAAAATAATATTCTCCCCCATTTCAGGGGATTTAGCCTGGCCCTATGAATAATGGTACAAGATCAGGTATTCAAAAATATCCTGAGTTATTTGAAAAGAAATAACCCACAGACGTTGCAGTCTGGCATCAAGCAAAGTCAGTAATAAAAGAGAAGGCAAGGAAAATTCATTTGTGGAGCCAAGACTAATGCTTCAACAGCTCCAGCTGTTTCACAGAAGCACTGCTTAAATAAAAGCAGTGTCTTGTCGCTCAAAATTAAAGAAATTAATTTTAATTTCTATTCCTATGTGCTAAAAATTAAACATGGTCTGCCATGACTGATGTGTATCAGACGCTAAGAAACTTCAGCTATGAAAGTGCACTGCAGAAAAGCTTCTTGACACTCCAAGTTAAAGCTGCTGCTAGAGTAGTTACTTGAAATGATGAACCCTTATCCCCTCTAGTTGGAATTGTCAGATGCCAAGCGGTAGGAGCAAAGCTCCTCCAGACTGCTGTCAGTCACCAAGGGAATCCCAGGAAGTAAACACTCCATACAATTCTCAACAGCTTATCCTCCTCAGTGCAGACCACTGGAAACAGATAAATGCACTTAAAGGCACTGCAGAGTAACAAAATGGTCAGTGAGCAGCAGCATCTAATGCTCCAATATGCTGTTTGTTTTGCACTAATACTATTAGCACATCCAAGAAATCAAACATGGCAGTTGTTAAATAAAACTGTGGTGAACAGAATGCCCTTTGCAGAAAGTAAAGCTTTGGACACTACAAAATGAGTTTCTTTAAAGAGCACAATTACAGAGAAGGTCAGAGGCAACTTCAAATCCCAGGTTCAACTAATCACACAGAGATCAGTCCAATTCAAGTAGTATAATTATTTCAACTTTCAGCCAGGAATATTCTTTGCTATATAAACAGCCAGGTGTTTACAGCATACATTTTAATGGTCTTATTCACCAATGTAGCAGCTTCCATCTCTCTCTCTCTCACTCTGCACCACTTATCCCCTCCATCTTTGTGGCCACCAAGAAAGCAGATTACCTGCACCAGAATATTAAGGAAACCACTATAGAGCTGTTGCCACCAATAGCAATGATCCATTTCCACCCTTTAGCTGTAGTATCTTGCAGGGTGAAAGGTGGCCACCTGCCTGACGAACCAGCCCTGTTTCTAATCAGGTGTTTAGGAAGCTAACGTTCTGGGTGTTAATTAGGTACAGGTGTAGTCCAGTGATCCCTTCACACAGCCCCTTTGGCCGGGCTGCAGTGAGTCTCCCAACGCTAACCTGCATAAGACTACTCGCCTGGCCCGCACTACACTGTCAAACCCTGTTCCAAAAAGTGCACGGGTAAGAGTGAGACTGTTTTATTGGTCTTTGCGAAAGCTAACTGATGATTCTGCTGATTGCTTGTAAGGAAGGGAATTCTTCATCCTCAATGTGCAAAGCTTTGTGGGAGGCTATGTCCTGCTGAGTCAACACTTGCTTACACGTCGGGCAGATGCAGCAGTCCAGTTCAGAAGCAGGGTCCATTTGCCAGACATTCTTTTTGTTCTTTTTGGGTTTGTTGGATGCTTGTTTCTCCTTGATTCGGAAGTCATGGTGAGCAGAAAGCAGTTCTTGCTGCTTATCTGTGTCTGGCAACAACACCAGTAACTCGTTAAAGATTTTCTTGAAGTTCTCTCCAAGCAACTCCCGGCAGCTTTGGTAATACTGTGCTGCAGAAATTAGCCCCTTCGGTTAAAAGAGAATCAGGACAATTAGCAATGAAAAGAAAGAACAAGTCTACTGACCAAGAGTGAAATTCAGCCCTCTGTACCTCTAACCACTCAACAACATCACTGTTCATTGTTGCCTCAATGCTCAGTGAGGTGACAACCAAGTAGGACTTCAAATATTTATAAGGGTGCCACTACTTACCTGTCTGAATTGCCCAGAGTGAGTTTTAAATTTATTGAATCTAGACTCATCGCTTTGAAGAAATTCCTTTATAGACTGTATTAACTGAATGTTCCTTTGCTGAAAATTCTCAGGTATCAGGTAAGATCCTTGACAGGGTTTTGGCCTACATTTGGAAAGAAAATGAATTAACATAGCATGCAATGGAAAGAGACTGCAAAATGTCTTAGATTGGTTACAATGGCCCTCGCCACTCTCTCACCATGGGGTATGCTTCCCTTTCACCCAATTACACCCGGGACTCCCATTAGTAACATACACCCCTACCGAGGAGATGCTGGAATGGCATCACCTAAGGATTAGTGTGCCTGTTCCCAGTTCTTCCTGAATGGAGAGAACACTTAAAATGCAAGTTTAATCTATTCTTGATCCAAACTGACCTAATCTGAAACACACGTCATAAACTGTGTTTACTAACATACAAGTCACAAAGCCTTGGCTATGTAGATCAATTTTTCCGGATCGACTGAGTGGCAGTGAAGACCCGCTCAATCGATCCGGAAGTCGATCTATTAAAACCACCTCCAAAAACAGCGTAGCACTGTGTTGACCGGAATGCATTTCCAGTCGGCGCAGCACAGTGGAGTGGGCATGTTAAAGGGACATAACGAAGTCGACAGGTGTTACACAAGCCACTCTGTGTAGCTTGTATAACTCTTGTTGACTGCCGCCGAATTTTGCTGGCAGTGTAGACCTGTCCCGTGTCCCCACTGAGACTAACTGGGAATTATTTACAACAGGAGATATCTGCATGAGGATGACAGTTATCTCGTTTTAGCAATCTTGACGGAAAACACACACCTGCCCCTTTTCCTGCCCTACTGCAGACATGGCCAAAGAGACCAACCTTGGAAAGCATCAGAACCAAAAGTGACATTTAGCTACTTTGTAAATTCCCCCCAAAAGCAAGTTCCCATATGCAGACAAACATTTCTTTCTACGAGTAGGTGAGTCATGGTGATCTATTTCAAGGCAGCAACATATTGCAATTACTAGCGTGGAGGCAAATTCAAGACTATGATTATTGCTCCAGCAATAAAGATTCTAATATGCCAATATGGAAGCAGAATGGAAAAAGGGGACTGATCTTCTCCAACCTCCTGCCCACACTGCAGAAGTCACTTAAACAGCATAGTGGTATCATCTGGAAACTCTACAAATCCCAGGTAATTAAAAACCCACTTTCAAATGCGGCTTGGTTTTTACGAACTATTGGTGTGAGTGTCTTGTACAGGGAACTTTCGTAAGCTTGTGCAACACTAGAAGTGGGCAGCTTGCCGTGACAGCAAGTCATGCTTCCCTTGGTGAGATGGAGTCACTAGGGTTTGTAAGGATGTCTTGCTGAAGGTTTAGGGACAAATCTAGGGGCGAATCGGAGTTGGTCCCTCTCTCCTCTCCTTCAATTGACATGTTACACCTGTTTAGATTTGCTCAGATCCATACCTGTCTAGCAAAATGCAACTCACACCTACCTCTGCCTCTCAGATTCTATCAGAGCTTACAACAGAGATCTGAATCAGGTCCTTACTTTCTTATACTGCTGGTCTCTTAAATCTCACGTGTTCAGGCCAGTTGCTCCCAAAGCAGCATGCAGTATTAAGAAGCCTTACATGTAGGAACTGAAACACAGCTTGTGTGTAAACTAACATGAATTCTCGAAGCGCCTTTACTTACTCGTTCAGAGACGTAGTGACAGGATCAGAGATATTGGTGGATGGAATAACAGTAAAACCTGGAGGTGGTTTGCTAACAGGCACTGACAGCCCCGGAGGCGGACTCTTTAAGAGCGCCACAGAGTTAAAGCCTAGATTAAAATAGCACAGAATGGGGAGGAAGTTAGTGCATTGTCTATGCTACACAGCCAATCATCTCTCAGATTCCCTCCCTCCCTTCCCCCCTTCAAAGTCTGCAGAGATGGTGTGTTGCCATTGATAAGATCCAAACAGCACAGACACAAATGTATCTGAAAATAACTAAAATTAAGGGATTAATCTGCTGGTTTACATGCCACAGATCCTAGTCACACCAAGGAGTGCTCTGAACCGGCTGATCTTTGACCCCACATGAAAGCCCTTACTCCTGATTTACTGTTTCCAAACGTGCATTGGTGGAAAACGTATTTTCCCACAATTAATATAAAGGAGAGCTTCACTCCACCTGTACCATACAACCTATATTTTCCAGCAGGCTGCCATCTGGCCTTACACATAACAGAGAGCTACACTATCAGCTGTTGATGTGTTGCCACCTTCAGGAGATGCCACTGCAGTATGGTCTTCACAAGCTGCATTAGCTGTACGAGAGAGATTTCACTACTGCAGTCTGAATAGTCTCTACCAGCTCTCAAACTCTCAGTGATGCTTTCCTCCAAAGTGTAGTATTCTTCCCTGCCATTTAAGTAATTCTTTTGATCTGGGAGAGTTCTCAGCATGGATTTTCCACTATGGAGGCACCAGGAAAGCGTTTCTGAGTGAACTGCCCTATTAGCTATAAACAGACTACATTAAACGACACAATTCTAGGGGCTTGATTTACTATTGTGGTTACTCCAGTTATAGCCCATCATAGCACCACTAAAAGCAAGGGCATTACATCAGTGTAAAACTGAAGTAACCGACAGATCAAGCCTACATTTATACTGGGATCATGCTGCTAGATACTGTTCACACATGTGAAAAGACCGACTGTCTCTCTTCCAAACTAGCTCTTGGAATACCGAAGAGCATGTACACCTGGTCTTACTCATTAGACAAGCAGTGGGGTTTAGAGGCTGGCTGCTATCTGCAACCCAAAACACCAGACAGAACACAGCAGCTCTGCTGCTGAAAGAGGCAGGTATGTCCCAACGTTTCGATGGAATTGTAAAAGGATGGGGCAGCAAGGAAGGAGTTCAATGGGGTTTGCTGGACTAAATGTTTCTACTTTACTCTCTAGCCCTGCGAGTTACAGGAAATTGTTCCCATTTTAACAGTAATTTTGGCTACCCATAGAAACCACTCCTATCTCTTGCACGTTTCACATACCCCATTTGTTCAAGCTACCGTCAGAATGGGACTGACTTTTTGCAGAGGTTACCTGGTGGTGGCATTCTAGATGGTCCCGAGCTCCCGAGCGCTGGGAAGTCTTCCTGAGATAAAGGGCATTGGTTAGTGTCTGAAGGTTTTTTAAGGCCAGGTGGCTCTTTGGATGCATTACAAATAGCTACTGATTTTTCCAAGTGACCATTCATGACAGCTGTGGATCTGTCAGGGGGCTGAAGATTTGCAGGGGTACTTGGAGTCTGCTCAGCTTCTGCCAGCT
Source organism: Emydura macquarii macquarii (assembly GCF_026122565.2). Taxonomy (NCBI): domain Eukaryota; kingdom Metazoa; phylum Chordata; order Testudines; family Chelidae; genus Emydura; species Emydura macquarii. The sequence continues at coordinate 5,376,317 of NW_027133527.1, forward strand.
TTTCTAAAGTCGATGAAGGAGGCACGGTCTCCTCTGGCAGCTGGGGGGATGATGCTCTTTGCTTCTCAACTCCCATCTTCTTTTTCTTGCTCACTTTAGTAAAAGTCTGTGAGGTGGAAGCCACCAGCAAGGAGGATACATCAAACATTGTCGGTGTATTTCTGATCTCCTGGGTTGTCAAGCCACCGCCACCATCTTCGTCATCTGACAGAGAGAGTTTACTGCTCTTTCGGCTTCCTTTACTGCTGTACGAGGGAGCTGGTTTTTTGGCCAGCTGGTTTGAAGTGGGGCCGAGGGAAGTGATGGCTTTAACCACACTTTTATTAGAACCATTGCTCCAGGCAGATGTGATGTTAGACACTGTTTTAGCATTAGGCCTCATTTTGGACACCAGAGCCGGAAAGTCCTCCTCTTGAAAAGCTGTCTTCTGGGCAGCAACTGTGTATGTTAAAGACACCCCAGAAGCGATGGCTGGTGCTGCAGGGGAGGAAAGGCTTGGGAAGTCTTCTTCCTTCAGCTTAACTGATGCGGGCTGAGCAGGGCTGCGGGGAGGGAAAACAACACCGTGTACAGGAGTCACAAGGGCAGCACAAATCCACTGGGCAGGAAGAGCCAAACACCTAACTGCCTTTTTCCTCAAACACATTACCGCTTAGAGAAGGCGCCAAGACTCACGGCTACGGTGGGTAAAATTAAAATGCGTGTGCGCTTACAAACAAGTCACGTGTGACAAAAGCCCTCCCTGAGAGGTATCACACTGCAAGTCGTGTGTGACTTCGGCAGCACGCTGCCTGGGCCCGGACCTGCACCCCGCCTCAGACGCCTTGCATTGCAGAACGGTTCACAGCAGAAGCAACCTCAAGCTTTCGAGGGGCACTCCAGCAGCCACCCGCTTTGAGAGGATCGCCCAGTCACCCCGTTAGGGAACACCACTGGCTTCAGAGGAAGATGCATGTCCACACTCCCCCAGTACCTGCCGACTGACAATCTACTGGAGATAAACTGCAGGGTTAGAAGAGGAGTAGTGGTCCAAGAGGAGGGGATTATTTTTGGATCAGGCAAGACACGGGAAGTGACAGCCTACACCTTCTCAAGCAGCCCCACTGAGGCCTTGTGGGTGGTTTGTGTAGCCAGAGTTTGGGGGAAGGAGGAGTAATTTCTCAGAAATAACTGGACTTCAAATTATCGGTAGAACTATTATCTGCCAAACTCAGGACCCACGAGAGCTTATCAAACAGCTTTCACTTTGCTGGGATCGTGCACAAAAAACTTACCGCTGCAGAAGCCCTGCTGCTGAACCAACTGCCGGAAAGTTATTGTGGCTTAAAGCACCATTGGCAGCTGCTTCTTTTGGAACTTTGAGAAAAAGACCAAAGAAATGCTTTTAGCGAAAATGTATGAATTCTGGCAACTATCAACAAGCATCAGAACACAATAACTAGCTCTGGTTTGGTACTTTATGATGCTGTTAACTGGATATTCTAATCCAGAAAAACAGACGGGCACTTTAAAGTAATGTAAAAAATGCACTTTTTCATTCTGATAACTACATTCTAGTTCCACCATGCCCTGGGTTTAACTTGCAGCACATCAGGTAGTCAAGAAGAGTGACACTAAGCCATTGGTTTATGTATGACAAGCTTGATTCTTAACGTCAGATATAATCCAAATAAATAGAGATGTTAATGCCATACAAGTCTTCAATGCATTTTATGATACTGTACTTCTTGAGCACAAAAACACCGACCAGAGTGGGGAGCGTTCAGCTTTCCAACAGGACCAGGCACATCTGCCTTCAAGGTCTTTCCATTCACAGTCTTCAGTTTGTTTTACAGTATTTATGTTTTAAATTCACGTAACAGGAACGTTTTACACATAGGTTACAGAATGACATTAAAACACCAGTGCTTAGTATAGAATATTTAAAGCCCAAAATGTCCTCACTTGAAAAATACCACGTGGCAGGCCTTAGCTTTCTGATTCTAGCAATTTTACACCAATATTGGAAATTAACTTCTTCACAACAAGGGAGACATCCCAGCTAAGTGCCATCTAAACCTGCCAGTATCCGTAGGCCATCGCAGGATATCGTGCACACTTTGGTTTGATTATATTGGGCTGCACAGCACATCACATGTCGTTTAGTTGTTTAAGTATTGCCGCCCAGATCCATTTTAAATATAAATACACAGCTGGAATCCCAGCACAAGGAATTACATTCAGACATGTTTCAAGGTGGGCTAGCTGTATGGGACTAAATCTCCAGATGATTGTGGACACTAAAGCGAACAACTCGTTCAATGCGTTCCACAACCAGTCACACCTTCGCAAGGCTGATCCTAGGCCTGCTAGAATTCTCTACAGCCAACAGAACATGCACCCAGCTAACCTGTGGTTTCAGTTGAAGGCTTTGCCATTCGCTTAGTGTTGGGCAGTTCTGGATCCCTCAGTTCTTCTTTTTTGCCTCGACTGCCATCCTCTTTTTCCTCTACTTGTTTCTTTTCTTCTTGCCGTTTTGCTGCTACTGATGCCCGGACTGCTGCTGCAATGTCTCGATCTTCTTCCTCCCTGGAGGACAGGACAGGTTTTTTGTCAAACAAAAAGGTCTAATGGGCTTGTAAGTACCGTTGTCTCACTCCAACTGTCACCTTCAAATTTCACATTCAAACCACTTTATGTCAACTGCCTTTTGCTGCCACCTGCTGGGGAAGGTTGCAAGTGAAACTCGACTTAATTCATATCGTCATATCCAGGTTCAGGCTGTGGTGGAACAGGCAACATTCATCCACTGGACTTTTAAATTCCACGTATGGTGATAACTAATATCTAAATACAGTGGGAACCAGGATGAGAATATCAAAAGATGCATGGTAACACTAGTCTCTCCCATTCATTTTCAATGTATGAAAACCTCATTTGTTAGTCCAAGTAACTCAGTGTAATATGGTTCATCATGAACTTCCACTGCATGCAAAAGAGCCACGTGTGACACACCAACGTATATGGTGCTTGGAGATGGATTTTCCCAGTGATGTTACTGGTAACAAACGAACCACTGATTGCCCAGAAAGTAAGAAAAAAAAAATAGACACACAGGAGGTATAAAGCTCTTAGATGTCGTGTGGATGAAAGGAGACATAGAAGTGCAGTTTAATTGCAATACTTAACCCTCTTCTTTTTCCAAAGCACTCAGTCTGGCCAACCAGAGATCTGTTAGTTCAATAAAAAAGCATGGTCCTTAGAACAGAAACTTAATGATTGCCCAAACCTAAAACGGTCCGCTAAGCCTGTAAAGGCATGTCCATTACTTCAGAAAATCCTACTTAGAAAAGTTAGGAATGAAAACAATGATCTTAAAGCCAGAAAATTCTCAACTGCACTACCCTAAATGTTGGAGAATTCAGGAAAGCTTTAAGATTACAATGCACATCTCCTTTGGCAAGTGCAGAAAGTGGAAATTGCTTTTAAAATACTTTTAACTGTATACACGTGGTGTTCAGACTTTGAATGAAAACTAGTCACATCCTTATCTAAGGACTTGGTACTGCAGCTTCCTCAATTTCCTCACTTCCCTCCTGTCCTCTCACCGAAGTACCATCATAGAAGTGTAGGACTGGAAGGGACCTCGAGAGGTCATCTAGTGCAGTCCCCTGAACTCAAGGCAGGACTAAGTAATAACCAGACCACTCCAGACAGTGTTTGTCTAACCTGTTTTTAAAAACCTCCAATGACAGAGATTCCACAACCTCTTTGGGAAATTTGTTCCAGTGCTTAACTACTTTGACAGTTAAGAAGTTTTTCCTAATGTCCAACCTAATCCTCCCTTGCTGCAATTTAAGCCCATTGCTTCTTGCCCTATCCTCAGAGGTTAAGAACAATAATTTTTCACCCTCCTCCTTGTAACAACTTTTATGTTCATGTTCAGAATTGTTATGTTCCACTCAGTCCTTTCTTCTCAAGACTAAACAAATCCAATTTTTCTATCTTTTCTCATAGGTCATGTTTTCTAGACCTTTAAATCATTTTTGTTGCTCTCTTCCGGACCTTCTCCAATTTGTCCACATCTTTCCTGAAGCATGGTGCCCAGAACTGGACACAATATTCTAGCGGAGTCCTTATCAGTGCAGAGTAGAATGGAAGAATTACTTCTGGAGTCTTACTTACAACACCCCTGCTGATACAGCCCAGAATGATATTAGCTTTTTTTTTTTTTTTTTTGGCAAGCGTTTAACACTGTTGACTGATAGTTAGCTTGTGATCCCCCGTAATTCCCAGATCCCTTTCCACAGTACTCGTTCCTAGGCGGTCATTTCCCATTTTGTATGTGTGCAACTGATTGTTCCTTCCTAAGTGGAGGACTTTGCATTTGTCCTTATTTAATTTCATCCTATTTACTTCGGACCGTTTCTGCAGTTTGTCCAGATCATTTTGAATTTTAATCCTACCCTCCAAAGCACTTGCAACCCCTCCCAGCTTGGCATCGTCTGCAAATTTTATAAGTGTGCTCTCTGTGCCATTATCTAAATCACTGATGAAGATATTGAACAGATCCGGACCCAGAACTGATCCCTACGGGACCCACTCAAAATGCCCTTCCAACTTGACTGTGAACCACTGATAACTACCCTCTGGGAACAGTTTTCCAACCAGTTATGCACCCACCTCACAGTAGTGCCGACTCTTTATAACTTTGTATCATTTAAGAGGGAAGCAAACATTTCCCCGTCAGCAGTATGTTCTACAGCACACTGTGCCACTCACCTCTTGTATCTCCAGCTCCCTCTTCTGTTTTGCTGCCCTCCTCGGAGTCCCGATCTACTTGGTCGTCCTTGTCTGTTATATCTGTCGACTTCATCATAGTCCTCTCCACCTACAACACCTGAGCAGGAGACATGTCCAATCATTCTCAAATTATTTTTCTAATCCAGGAACATAACACCATCCCTCCATATGTGATTGAAAGACACTAAAATATATTAGTACAAAAGGACCTTGCCTGACTCTGAAGTACCAAACACTGATTTCATAAACCATCTAGCCTTGACCATTATTGCATTAAAATGCATTTGGCAGTATATGGATTCCATATATTACAGGATTGTGATCCAAGTTTAGTGCAAATTTCATCTTGATGTGCAGAGACTTCCATGTACAGCTTCCGGTAAAGTAAAGAATATGAATGAATTTGCATACTCTTAAAACCGGAGGTACCTCTCTGGGTACCATGGTTATCACTGGCAATTCTAAGGAAGGTCAGAAAGTCAGCCATGAAAATAATGCCCTTATTTTGAAAAGGGACATAGTCAGTTTTCAGTCCTCAAATGACCAATTTACACCATTTTCTGAAAACTTTCAAAGCATTAAGAAATAAGAATGTATTTCTGGCAACTTATTCTTTCCAGTCTGACTTACCCTCATTCCTCCGTTGATGCCTGGGAGCATAGTTGAACTGAAGATCTATCTGTCGGTTCTGTCTGGCCTCAGCCCTGTTTTTACTGTGGCAGGATGTTTTGTGTGCTTTGTAATCTATTTCCGTACGGAAAGCATGAGTGAACTGTTCTGTACTGCACTGCCCCTCTTCACAAAGGAAGTGCTTTTCACGGAAGTGTTCACGAAGGTATTCATAATCACTGGGAAGAAGTCCGACATTGATTGGTTAGTTCACTGATGCAGTCAGCTTAAAAGAATCGTTCACTCTTTAAAAACACTTGAGTGTTGTCACTCCATTTTGCAAACTCCAGAATAGCGACCGTATGTATGTCAAGACACAGAACAGTTTAATGCATGTCTCTGAGAAGTTAAACCAAATTCACTGCATGATGCCTCACTGACACATCAGCCCTGCGTAAAAAGCCCTCCATAAAAGGAACTTGATTCAAGCCTATTTTTCCCAAAATAAATCTTATACCACTGGCTATTATGGGCTTACATAGCACAGCTGCAGAAATTGCCAGAGTCCATCCCTTACTGCAGAATTGCGCTCTAGAATCTAATTTTTTTTTTTTAGCCTTCAACTGTGAAGAAAACCTGAAAAGCATGAACTGAATATAAATGGATGAAGGGCTGTCTGAAACTGCAGACCGTCTGAAGCAAGTTCTCATATACGTGAACTGTCTCATTCATCTCAGTGCGTTACCGTGCAGCCCTAAAGATGACAGTTTAAATGTCTATAGTTAAAATGATCTGAAGTGAAATCATCATCAGAAACATCCATCTGATGTGTTTGTCTAATAATCCTAAACTATCCAGCATGTCTTCCTAAGTCTCAATGGCTAATTTCCCAAATATGGCTCAATATGGCTTCAGGCTTCCCCCATGAGAATTAAGTACCAGCAAATTCACTTAAAACTGAAAGTGAGGGGGCAGTAATAAACACATTGATTTTAAACACAAAAATAGACAGCAGCTGCTGCACTGATTAAATATTTCTTTACAAACCTCCCTTCCTTTATTAAATGTACATGTAAATGTAGCCATAGCAGCTCAGCATTTTCAAGCTGCCACTGAGGACTGCTGCTGAGTTTGGCAGGATTGCCTCTTGGCACAGCATTTAGGGCCAATTCACTACACAGTGCATGGTGCGATCAGTATTTCTAATTCATACACACAGTTTTATACAACTTTGAGATCTCAGTGGCTCAGTTTGCATGGATGTAGCTCTAAGCAACGCACACAGCCCATTTTCAGTACAGCATGTCTCTGTTAGCTTCACAAGAGACAAGCTGCTGAACAGGTGAAAAAGGTGGATCTGTCAGTCCCAGGGTCACATCCTCACTGAAAATTCAAACCAAAATCAAAACCAATCTGCTCACACTTTTGCGCTGGATGCCTTTGGACATCCCACTTTCAGAGACGGATAGCAGATGCAATCACCTTTGCAGAAAGATTTTTATCTTAAACTGAATTAAAAGAAACCCAAGTCAACCAGTCTCACAAACCTGTAATATTCCTGAGCACCGTCTGAATCACAGAAATGGCAGAAATAGTGATCTCGTCTCAAGTGTTTCAGCAACTCGTCGTTGTCTAAGTAACGTTCATCACAGAATTTACACAGGGGATGCCCACGATGAGATGTGTCGTCTGGGTCCCCATGTATTCGATGTCGAGCAAGGTCCTTGCGGGAATACCACTTACGTTCATAAGTAAAGATCTTAAAGAAAGAAAGAATTACCTCATGTTAATAGAGAACTGCGCAGTTCACTGATGGAGTATAAATATATATATATTTATATTTAAAATAGAATCCAGACTGAAAGTCTTAGATTTCCTTAATTAACCAATTTATGACAAGTGGTGCTTATAAAATGCTACAAGTCACTCAAACAGAATTGGTCGGAGGGAAGAAATTTCTATTGGGTCATTGATTCCATTTCTCCACGGTGTCCTCCACTTCATTCTGCCTCTTCCTCTCCAAAAAGTATCCTACAAATTTACATTGACACAGATTCCCATGTGATGAAGTCTCTTTTCCTCAGCCCTAAAGCACATTTTTTATGGCTCACCTTCAGGTGTTTAACACACAGTTTACAACAGAAGAGCTCGTGCTGTTTTCTCATGTGCTGTTCCAACTCCACAATAGTGTTGAATGGCCGCACATCTGGACATAGAGGGCATTCATGCTGCAGTAGTTTCCTAAGGAACAAAGATATTCAAAGGTTTATCAGAGTTACTTCAAATGCTCTCCCAAAAACCTACACATCAGAAAAACGTTTTATTAGCAACCGAGTAACTTTCTTTTTTGCTGTCAAAGCACTTTCTAATTCAAAGAGGTTAGGATTATGTTGATTCCAAAAATACCCTCCATCATTCCAGGAACAGAACTGAAGTAAACTATGTGGCAGGTTGAATATCAGGAGGGGTGCTGTATAGACACTGCTTGAAAAGTGATACAATACTAGAGAGTACAGCCTATGAACGGGCTGGAATGTGTGAGAGGATTCTAGCACAAAGATGTGTTCTCAATTTCCGCCAACAGTAATTATAAGAAGTTTGTAGTTTAATTTGTGATTTGTTCAAATCCAATCAAATTAAATCTCTTCGGCTGGCAACAACTTCATGCAATATTATATCTACATGATATAGGCGAACAGTGACCTCGTCTGCAGCTAATTCAATATGAGAGTAAGGGAAAAAAAAAAAAGAAGAGCCCTTGTACTGAAAGAAGAAACAAGTAAAGCACCATTCTCTACAGTGATAGCAAAAGCACAGGCCTGGCTATTAGGGAAGAGCTTAATGGGTTAGCCCCTGACTCTCATGCTGCAGCTATTCATGGCATTCAGAAACCTCAGTGACAAATCATTAGGTTTGGCTTTCAAAAAAATGTGACATTTCCAACCAGACACATCATTACAAAACGCAACCGCTCAGAGCAAACTTCTTTAATCAAGCAGAATGTATTTCCTACTTATCCCGGAGTCACTTACTAATAATAGGAGGCATTAAGCAACATATTTCTGGGAACACTTAATACAGTGGAACCTTGATTAACCAAATCTTGCTCAACTGAAAACTTCTCTCGCAGTTAGTATAGCAAAAGCTCACAGCATACTTCCATTTTCCATTCTAAGTCAGAAGGCCACCAAACCCACTATCCAATCCAGCAAATGCCAAGCCACAGGAGAATACTGTTGCACCTCCAGAGTCCCATTCTTGGACCAAATAGGGCAGAATGCATTGCATTAGTTGCCAAGAAAAAGCACTGGTTGCATTCACTCCCCAGTCCTATGCCCTTCCATGTCCCAACTCCCATCACTTTTCTTTCCATCTAGCTGATTTCCCTCCTAACTGAATCCACACAAAAACCCCCAAACAAACATGGAACTAACATGACGTTTGCTGCCATCCCATTGTTCATTCTGCTTGTGTTACACCACTTCCCTCCACTTGTGTCTGTGTTGTCTAGTTAGCTATTCAAGACAGACTGTAAGTATATATCTACTACACTGTGTGAGGCACTGTACAAACACAATGAGGCCCCATTCTTGGTTGGTTTTTAAGCATTACCATAATAAATCATGTGATGATGTTGTTCTTACGAACACATACAGCACCAATATAAGGAGGAGAGGTCACTCACAGCATCTTGCTCATGGCCACAGGTGGGAAAGAGGCAAAAGTGACTTTTAATGGTAAGTCACAGCTTCTATATTAAGCAGCTGAAGACCTAGGATTTCAGACTTAAGTATGTGTCCATTTTGCAGCCCCAGGTCCCTTGCACACTTCCAGGTACACATGTTCAATTTTCTCCATTCTACAGCATGGTACAAAATATACACATTGCAAAGAGATTTCCACAAACTGAGTCTGCACTATTTTACCTAAGGGCACCATGCACTTCCTGTTACATGTTGAGGACAAGAGGCAGAGATGTCATGTTAAAACCCCAGACCACTTGCTGTGAACACTTGCCTGGGGCCCTTTTTCTAATCGGATTGCCCTCATCTTTCTGAACAAACTCATTATAGCCAGAAATCAACTGCAGATGCCAGGGTTGTTAGGCTAAGGCGAAACCACAGCTATAATCAATCAAGGTCATCTCCTAGAGGGTCTTCCTGTACCAAAGCCCACTGCTCAGATGACCCAAGAGAAAAGGAAGGGAAAATATAATAATGCTAGGAAGGAGAGGGGGATGCTATGTTTTACCTATACAGTGCAAAAACTTTTCCATCAGCAAAATAGATGTCGTATTTCTTCTCATGCTGCAGCTGGTTGATTGGTATTGTTGAAAAGGATGCAAGCTTCCTTCCAAAGACCACCTACAGACCACAAACAGGAAAGATTAGAGAAAGCACATATGAAGTTGTATGTTATTTTGGTCTACACGCGATCACTGTTATGAGCTAAACTTCTTACGAATACTGGTAAGTGTGTATTGGATCCTAGACGTACTGAACACTATTTCCCACCCCACTCCCCATGTGCTGCTGGGAGATAATACAGTGAACTTCTGTCATACAAGTGATCAATGACATAAGCCAGAGGCTCATCAAGGAAACAAACTAACAAGAGCCAATGAGAAAAAAATACAGAACAAAAACTGTAAGGATTAGTAAATTCAGATGTATCTTGTGTGTAATTATTGTTTACAAAGAAACAAGCAGCCCAGTAAAGAGGAAACATATTCTCTCCCCTCCTAAACAGCCAGCAAGAAACAGAGAAACATAAAAGAATCACACCAGTAACGCAACAGTCAGATTCACCTGCCCTGGTTCAGACAGGTTACAGCAGATAATCTCTAATTGTTTTTCAGTTGACACTAGGACTGCTATCGTTCATGAAATACCTCACAATAACTCCTCAATAGCAGCTCTGAGGTACGGTGTGCGCCTGTAGCAGTCTACTGGCTTCTTCCAAAGTAATTTCATTTAACCAAAACAGTCATCTCCATGACATATCCCTAAATGTGCATATGACTCAAACGAGCATGGCCTGTTTTCCTACTCCATTATACACTACACTGTCATTCATCTTTAAACCTACTTTCATCTGCCCCCAACACTCGGTTGATTCTATGACCCCATTACTTTTGTCACTTCAGTCTGCATTAATCAATGTCACCCGAGGACATTTAGTCATATCAGCTTTTCTAGCTGCTTTTCCTGATCACACACAAACACTATGCCACTAACAGACCTAGTCTATGAAACAACCCACTTGTAGTGCAGATAGCCCCACTTACTTTTCTGCACAGCTCATTTGCAACAATCGATCTTGATATTTTTTTTTCTTTGGACACAGAACATTACTACAGGTGGGCTAACAAAGGAGTCTATAGCCACTGAAAAACAAAGAGGATATCTGAAGCAAATATAAGTGAGGAAGGATGGCCCAATGGTTAGGGCACTAGCCTAAGATATGGGAGACCCAGATTCAACTCCTTGCTCCATCACAAACTTCTTGTGTGACCTTGGGCTAGTCACTTAGCCTCCCTGTGCCCCAGTTCAACCTCACCTCACAGGGGTATTGTGAGGCTAAATACATTAAAAACTGTGAAGTGCTTTGAGATCTACTGATGAAATGTGCGATATAAAAGCCAGGTATTATTATTATAATAAAAGGATTGTTTTAAATAATTCAAATGGGTGAAAGACAGCGTTAAGGAACAAAAGGTGAGCCCACGACATATAGTAATTACAACAAACAATTACTACAAAACGGAACAGATGCAAAGGTCAACGTCCTGTCCACATGGCTAAAACCAGCTGGTTTCAGCAAAGACAGAAGTATATCAGTTTGCTTCTCCACTGGACAGTGGCCATAATAAGCAGCAGCAGCAGCAGCAAACTGGATGCTACAACTATAGGGTCTATCCCTGCAAGCATGTTTAGATGACAGGTTATAACCTAACCTACAGATTATAGGCTGTTTCCTTGCTGATCAGTTCACCCTAAGTTACAGATGCACTACATGTGTACACAGTGGTACTCCACATCATATTCAGCCTCAGGCAGGGTGAAGAGGACCAACAGAAAAGGTACCACCACATCAGAGAGGTAGGCACACAAGTCTTAGTCAGCCGAAGAGGTTCCAGTCTGTCTGCAAATGCAGTTAGAAGGAACTCGGGCCGCTGGAACAGCACAACCTCTTTTATAACCTGGCCCTCAGAATGAGAACGAGAAGGGAAGGGCGAAGAGAGCGCTCCACCGTCCAAGCTGCACTGCCAGCGCATCTCAGGAGTAGGAATACATAGAGGCTACTCAGACCTTATTTTCATCCCAGGCCTTGACACAAACCCAGAGGATTATTCAAATGTCCAGAAACCACTATGGACCAAGACAAAGCTATTATCCATTTTCTAAAATATCTTCCCCAGCAACATTACCTTCTACTCCCCCTAAGCTTCTTTGCAGGAGACTCGTCTTTCCACTATCACCTTCATTGAAATGTTATGTTCTGAAATATGGCAGTTTAACATCAAATAATCATTTCTCTTGCACCTGCTGTTTGTTTAACTTCATGTTCCATAGTGGTGACCATCACTAAGTGAATGTAGAATGTCTACCTTTACTCACTCTCCTATTTCATGTACTGTACTTAAACTCTTTGTTCTCATTCCACCATGTGAATACGATCACATGCACTAGACTCAACACATATTTACCAAGCTGCATTTCCTCAGCCCCCATCCTAGCTGCCCTCCATGTGGATTAAAACAAGATCTTCAACCATCAGAGTACAACAAGACAAAGAGAGCTGCAGAAGAAGGACGTAGTCTGGATAAAAATTAGCATCATATCAATATCCCTAAATAGGATTTTAAATACATTGGTCTGGCATTCTATACTGTTGTTAACAAGTTTACATAGTATTGAGAAAAAACAAACGATGGACAAACTCTTGGTCTCTTATGCACGTGGACAAAAATTCTTCACATTGCTAAAATGATTAGAGCGATTGAAGAGTGGCCAATCCAAACAGTTTATTTGGGAGGAGCTCTTCCATTGACAAGGAAAACACAACTGCTCATACTTCGTTTCCTAACACCCACAATTCATTTTTAGAACACCATTTCTATCATTCAATTCTAGTGTTAATTCTTATTCCTTAAATGGCTCATATCTCTCCCTGTGTCAGCACTGCACAAATTATACAAAACATTTTGAAGGCTGATAATTTTTAAGTGTGAATTTAACATTCTTGAAAAACAGCTTGCAGCTCTAGAAACCGAAGTCTTGTCTATAGCACAGGAAGCATTAGAGCAAGCTTCTCCATGCTGCCCCATCAAGGTGCCTCAACTCTGACCCAGTGAATCTACCCTTCCCGATAAGAAGAATGTTGAGTCTCCATCCATCTTTTTGACTTGTCTACTGAGACTGCCAATGAAAAGTGTTAATCACAGTATTCTTAGTGAGGTGGACATTTTTCTTTGGAAATTGGACTGAGATCCTTCAAACTCATTCCACGTCAGTCATCAGATGGTCATTATGAACCATGGCTGCATTCAAACCTCCAACCTAGAAGCGGACAACTGATCAGTTCCCTGGCACTTCCAGTCTTCCAAGATTATATTTTTAATATTATGCAAAGGGAAGTGCCTACTGATACTGACACGCTGAGAAAAGTAGATGGAAAATACACTAAATCTAACATCAAGCGAGGACGGTAACAGAATAATGGAGTAGATTTGAGTAAAAATCTGAACCGTAGACAGGAAGGGCAGTCCAGTGGCTGGAAGGGAATTAAGTCTGCAAAAGTGGAGAACTGGGAAAGAATGGAGCAACCATGACTGCAAAGAATGTAACAGGCATGAGTGGCAAGTAGTTTCTGCCATGGGAGAATATCAGCCTCTTCAGGGCCAACTACCTTCGAAGTTCAGTAGTTCAATATGGTTCTGATATCTTTTAACTCCACAACTACATACCAGGATGACGTGGACAAATTAGAAGTTTGTTGAGAAGAGAGGCAGAAATTCAGAAGACGTTTGTTGGGTAGCAGAAAGCTTTAAACAGAGCTTTAAAAAAAGAAGCTGCTCCAAAGTCACACTGCATAAATTCACGGGTCAGAAAACACAACACATTTTGTTGTCTCAGTATGTACATTTTAAGTAATAATAAAAAAAGGATATTGCACCACTGAAGGGTGAAGCATTATCTAGATTACTTTTGGCACTGACACAGAAATAATCTCTTCCTCTTTGAAGAACTGGAGGGGGAGAAAGTTTTCTTATGTTTAAAAAATGAGCTTGTTTGCCACCTTGCTACATTCTTGCTTCCCTTCCAAGCTCCAGATAGACTCTCAGACTCTGCAACTGGATAACTGGATCCAGCTGACTTGCTCTTGCATGTTACAGTAGGATTTTGCAGTATTGATTTGTAAAGAAGGGGTAAATTTAATCATATAAAAGCACACTAAATAAAGTTCAGATAAGGTTTTTCCTTTTTTAAAGAAAGCACTGCTCAATCCTCCTAACAGAAGGAGCTGAAAAAGCAGATACATCAACATCATGATGTTCTGTAATTCAGGACTTGAGCAAGTCCAGACAGAGCATGTAAAACACCTTCCCCCAAGCTTAAAATCAGAGCAAGAATCCAGCAAGATGACAGACAGACTTATTAATATCTTCTTAATACTAACAGAGAACAAGGGCAGGTTTACTTAGACATTTGAAATAAAAATCAAAGAAGAGAAATAATCTCTTCATACCTTGCTCTTCAATACACTCCTCTTTGCACCCTGAACTGCAGTTGCATCACTAGGACAGAGCCCAAGGCTTGGCAATATACCCAGGAGTGACACTAGAAAGCTTTTTTCTATTTGAAAGACATCAAAAGGATTTCTCTCCACCTACAGATCTGATTTAGCCATGAACTATTCCAGGATCCATCGTCTCTACAGTCCGACCTCCAGCACAAATTAATTTGTTCACCCTTTCAGTGGCCCACAGAGGCAGAATCCATGTCCAGAACAGTGGCAGCTGTATGACTGTATGGAGCTGCACCACCAATCCCTTCTATTCAAGTTTGTTTTAAACAAGCTGACAGAGTACAGAAGTAAACTTTATGGTCAGGGTTTCTACAACTTCCTGAGTCCTGACACACTAATTCCCAAATTGGTGGTTTTGTTAGTGAGACAGAATGAGAAACCTCCCTTCCTCAAACTAAATCGGCTTTTGTACTACTGTGTGTCTTGGTCGCTAGGGTGTTACCAGACAAACAGGGTGGGTCTGGCTCTCCACCCTCTCTACGTAAGGCGATCTTTGCTCTTTATTACATTAATTATCTCTTATAGTTGTGACAGCTTCAAACACCAAGTAGAACAAACAGATGGTCTCTGGAAGGATAAATAATACTTAGCCCTTCTCCATGGGAACATGTTGCCATATTTAGCAAGCCCGGATTCTCCACATTGGGTCAACCCATTGATCTCTCTGGGCTCCTCGGCCGGCCGGCAGCTGCGAAGAACACTGGACAACTCGAAGGAAGTTGCGGTGTCCTCGCTAGCACCGGGCTGGCGGTGCGGTGCGGTGCGTGGTGCGGACCCCCCACCCGGCATTCCCCCCCCACCCCTGCAGAGATGGGGGGGGGTGCGCTCGGCGATGCAGAAGCTGAATGCCCCAAAGGTTTCGTCCCATGTTCCACAATCCTCCCCTCCCCACCCCCACACACAGATCCACACACCCCCAGATCCCCCCTACACACACACAGAGATCCACACACCCCCAGATCCTCCCCCCCACACACACAGACCCACACACACCCAGACCCACACACTACTTGCTTGGAGCAGAACCGAGCCCATGCGATGGCCGGGGACTGTCTGAACTGCCCCCGGAACAGCGTTAAAAACCAAAGCAGCTGCTTTAGTGACAGCGCCTTCAGCTTCCCCCCGCAGCGGGCCGGGCCGGGCCGGGCCGAGCCGAGCCGGGCCGGACAGTGGAAACCACACCCTGCCCAGCCACGCACAGGCTCCATCCTTGCCCAGGGGACCCTCCCCCCCCGGCTCCCCCCAGCCCCGGCCCCCCACACCGGGGCCCCGGCCCGGCCCGCCTCACCTGGCCCAGCTCCTCCCGGCACACGGCGCAGTAGCGCACCCCGCACAGCGCCCTCATCCGCACCGAGCAGCGGTAGCAGATCGGGTGGTCGCAGCGGCCCAGCGCCACCACCTCCAGCTCCCCGCAGCACAGCACGCACAGCCCGTCCGGGGGAACCGGAGCCACCGCCGGAGACGCGGCCATGGCGCCCCGGACACGCCGCGGCCTCTAGGCCCCAGCCTAGCAACCGGCCCGGAGCATCGAGATCCGGCCTAGAGCGCCCCTCTCTCCGGCCGGCGCTCCAACCATAGAGATCCGGGATTCTGGCCTAGAGCGCAGTCCTCCTGTCTCCCACTTCCGGGCGCAACGCCTCGCCTAACCATAGAGTCCCCGTTAAGAGCGCCAGTCCCCACTCGTTCGCGGCCACGGAGATAGGGCTAGAGTGTCGTCTCTGTGTAATCTAGTCGCTGCCCACACGCCAGGACTCTGACAATAGAGACGCCCACAGCCTAGAGCGCCTCCCTCTATCCCCGGCGCGCCTTTCTACCTATCACTCTATTTTGCTGCTCCGGGACAGTCAGTAACCATAGAGTGGCCGCCGCTGGCAGGGCCCTTCTATCCCTGTCTGATTGATTGTCTGACCTCCACTGAGCTGGAGCCCTGCTCACAGGGCCGTTTCACCCCAATGCTTGGGGGCCGCAGGGCCACAGTCAAATATTTACCCTCAAGAGGTGCAAAGTCACCCCCACTGTGATGGCCACCCGGGGAAGGGGCCCCTCATCCTGGTGCCCCAGCCTCAGGGCCTGTGAGGTGCCTGTATCCCAGCAACAACTACACACAGGGCTAGGCACACGCTGGGAGTGATGCCATGGGGAGGTTGGTGCCTAAAAACCAGCTTCGGCCTTTATCGCCCGGAAGCCTGGGCAATCACCTTGCCCCCTTGCCTACAATCGGCAAGAGAAACGTTTGGGGTTTTCTCCTCAGATGAACCCCTGCACTCAGCTTTGAGGGTCTCTCTGCCTTTGGGAAGAAGAGAAAATATGGACATCCAAAGCATTTAATCAGAAAAGTGACCAGTCCTCTATGTTATGTGAATCTAGGCAATACTCCCAACGAGGAGTATTTGCTCTGTGGCCTTCTTGGACTCTCCATCCTTGCCCCTTTATTTTATCTAATGCAGTTTTCACAGTTGTGACATCCACCCCAGCAGTACCAAAAATCCAGAGATGTTCCAAGGCAGCACGGGAGAGCTGAGGAAATCCCTGAAATCCTGGATCTCTAGCTTTCGGTGGGGGGTAGATCTGGCACTCAGTCTATGACACAATGATGTTTTTCACCTCCTGTGGTGGTGGTTTTGGAAGGAGCCTCACCTCATTGCAGAATGAGGACCAGTTAACACAGCGTGATGATGTTCTGAAACAAGTTTTGATCCCATTGTGCCGTGAAAGACCAACACAGCAACTTGATGGACAAGTTTACCCCACAATGGACAAAATCAGCAATGCCGCTTCTCAGTCTGATATAATACTGAAGATGAATCCTGGCCAGCAGGTATAATCTACTGGATGTCCATACTTTGAATTTAAAATGTTTTAAAAGAATTTTATTTAAAAAGAAATATAGAAAAGATGTTACTTACAATAGTGGCAACATTACAGATCCTAAGAACTATGTAGTGTGAAGAGAGACTAAGATTGTTTAGACATATGCTACAAAGAATGACACAAATCAGAACATTTGATGATCAGGTTTTGTTTTAAGGCTTTGGTAGGTAAGCTAGTGATGTGAGCCAGAATTAACCATCAGCATGTCTGTTTCTTTAGTATAGATATTTGTGGTTGTGTTCCTCACATTGTGGGCTGATCCTATGTTTTAAAGGCCTACCTTGCACATACGGGCCTTGGTGAGATGAGAGCTGCTCCACCTCAAACAGAAGAGGGTTCTCTAGTAATACAGAGAATGGATTTAGCATGGACTGAGCAGCCATGTTAATCTGAAAATATAAAATTTTCTAGAGATTTAGTATAAAGTAAGAGATACTGGTATATTTTTTCAGTCTTTCAAGATCACCCCTTTTTTCTCCCCAGTCTCCTTCAGATGACCCAACTTGGGCTGACTTATCCTTCCATTTGTGGAGAGCTGGAGCAGATTTCTTTAGAGTTCATCATTTCCATTCCTGGGTCTGTCCAAATAGTGTCTCAAAAATGCAAATGTCTGTGTTCTAAGCTCTCATTCTGCAATCATCAGATAAGACACCTGACCAAACTCATATATCAGGCTTACTCGGGATAAAGAATATTATCAAAGATTTGTCTCTCACCCTACTTGACATAGAGATGCCTAACTCCCATTAACCCAAGGATTGCCATTTGTCACGGAATTGGCAAGATGGTCCCAATTTTCCCGGGATCCTTCCTGCACCCTGCAAAGCTAGTAATCACAGGCCAATTAAAAAATGTTTCCAGGCCCCATGATGATGCAATGAAGCATATAGGGTTGCATGCTGTGGCTGTGCTCAATAATGTGTTGCCATGTGAAAATACGACATCACAATATAAAAATACAAATATTGCTACATGGAGATGGGATATCACAGCATGACCATTTGGACAAATACAGAAAATATATTGTTTCCTGCTAACTGGGACTGGGTTATGTACTTGCAAGAACTGGAGAACAGACCCTTTCCTTGGAAGCAGATTTTCTATTGACATGAAAGAAGTCAGGGGAGCAAGAATGTATTAAATATTGTAAGAAATTCAAAATGACCTAGGCCTCAGTAGTCATCATTCTGCTGCATATAATGCCTACTTGTAACTTTATGGTAACAGCAGCGGAGATAGAACTCAGGTCCTCTGGTTCTAAAGGTACAGGGGCTCAGACACTTGAGCTAAAGGAGAATTTATTTACTGACCTTCTTCAATCCACCACTGATAGCATTTAATAACATCTATGGAAAACAACATATACATTAGATAAGTCTTTGGCCGTCAGAAAAACGAAGTATTTCTGCAACTCAAGCCATTAGATATATGAGGTAATGTTTACCTTCTCTTTGAAGATGCTTAAAGAGACCCATTTGTGGTACTTCAGAATTAGGAGTAGATAATATACGCCTTTTTGGTAATCAGCATTAAAGTGTGCCGGGGCTGGGGGAGATAATGAGGAACAGCTAAGGATGCTGGCTGTAATCACTCCATGAAATTTCCCCCCCTAAATTAATGATACTGTTGAAAATGTTTTCATGTCAAAACTGCATCCTACCAATTTTGGAGAGCAATTAGCGTGAAATGAGATGGAGGCTGCTGACAGTAATGGGCTGAGTTAAGTGTCATTCATCTGTGAAATTACGCAAGTTTCCCAGTGATACGGCCAAGTGTGGGATAATAAATATACCTTCATAATTAGGCTTTAAAATGACGTTACTCATCATAATGATCATTGTGACAAAGCAGTTGGGCAGAACCGCTAGTCGTACTTTACAGCTCTTGCCTCAAAGGTTTCACGTTATGTCAGTAGGAGCTGATGCCTGTTGCAGTCATATAGAACCCTTTGGCCATGTCTACACTATGGGCACTACAGTGGCACAGCTATGCTGCTGCAGAGCTGTAGCATAGATGCTTCCTACAGCGATGGAAGGGGTTTTCCCATCAATATAGGTAATCCTCATCTCTCAGCAGCGGTAGATAGAACACTTCTTCCATCAGCCTGGCCATGTCTACACTAGGTTGCCCTCAGGAATGTGAATTTTTTATAGCCCTGAGTGCTGAACCTATGTCTTTCTAACTTTTAAGTGTAGACCAGGCCTTTGAATGCTGGCTCTGGGGAATCAGGGGCCTGATCCTACAGACTTTACTCATACAAAGTATACCTTACCTCTCTGAGAAGTCTCTTTCAGATGTTCTATAGAGCAGGGCCAGGCCTGCTGAGGGGAAATAAGCTGCTGTTTCCCAGGATGTTGTGTTACATAATCAGGGCACTTTGCCAGCAACATTTTCTGCAACCGATCAATTGTGACATTTTCTGCTTCAATGCTAATCTTTAGAATAATCAAGGCCTGAAGGGGGAGCTGTTTAATGTCATAATGGTCTCAGATTTAAAAAGTCATGAATGGAGTTAACACTAGTGTGTTGACCTGAAGCTGAATAAGGCCCTTCTTAGTCATCCATGTGTAGATGCAGTAGATAGAGAACAAGGGAGAGCAGGGTTTGCTGCATGCTATGCTTTTTGTTTTCAATTGTATGTACATGTATGTGCCAACTAAGTTCAGGTCCCAGACTTCTGGCAAGCTGCCAATGCAGCCTTCAGTGAAACAAAGTTTGGCCCTGCCCTCAATTCCTGTTGCTAATACTGTTATCTCCCTGTCACACTGCCCGACAGAAAATCTGAGCAGCCCTCTATGCCTGATGCACTGCAGATTATTCCTTCCCACATGCATATTGTAAGTGTGACTTCCATAGCTGTATGCCAGATGTGTGAGCATTCTACATATGCTGAAGACGTATAAGTGTAGATCTGTCTAGGTTCCATATTAGTCATAGCAATAATCAGGATGAGCTAATTACTGTTCTATTAACATCCATATCCAGAGCGAGCTGGAAAATGAAAGTACAGGTAGCTGATATTTAAAGTTCTCTCTGAAGCCTACTTCAGAGTCATTATGATTATGAAAAATTGTATTGCTACAATATGAGTCCTGATTTAGATTAATTTCTCTCACAGTGTAAAGCCAAAGAGGTTTTTATAATGTCCTCTCAGTGGACTGACTCACTCTTCGCTGATAACCTAAAGAAGTCATTTTTACTCGCCTACTAATTACAGATGGAATCTGGATATTAGCACTAGATGTGACCCAACAACATGATGAAATACAGTTATGCATATTTAACTATGCTCATTGTGAAGTGCAAATAATTCGCATGGTGTTTAGTCTTCTGCCTTCGCTAACAGGAAATATATGCCTCCAAAGATAAAGAGCTAACACTAATGCTACTGCTGGTTAATTTCCATGTTTATTAGCTGAACACCACATAATAATGTCAGAAGAAAAGGACGCTTCTTGCAAATGCTTTAATCAGCAATGTTCTTTGAAATAATTAATAACTATGCAGATGAACATAACAAACCCATCTTGTTTAGAAGAGCAGTAGATCAAATATTTATAGTTTAACACCAAAATATTATCAAAGTGCAAAAGGTTACCTCTTGGATTAAGTTCATTTCTATAACTTGAAATCAATACAGTACATGTGCAGTGAATATTTAGTGAATAAGAGCAAGCGATGGTTTTGTAAGATAGGTTTTCTGTTAACAGTGATAATTCTTTCAGTATTTCCATTGCCATTGTTATTGTTTAATTGGCTGGTTTAGCAGTAAAGTGATCTGGCCCTCGGTGTTTTAGTGTTAAAGAGTCTGTAGGAATGCCACCTCTGGCTGTAATCTCATCAGATCTTACTGCTAAGGCCTGGGCAGCAGCTGCATAGGAGTCGGGGGAGGAAAACACAATACTCAAGGAAAAGTTGTTGGTAATTCAGTAGGTGTTGCTCCTTCCTTCGAATCAATACTGAACACCTCCTCATGGTGGTGCTAGTGTGAGGTGTGCAGGCAGAGGTACCATATTTCAGGTGAGATCGCATGGCATTTTTTGCAAGAGTTGAAGTTGTGTTCCAGGTTATTGGCAAGTTCCTTAGATCAAGACACTGAGATTGTGTAGTGAGATACAAAATGTTTTTCTCAAAACATGGTGGGTTTTTTTTATATAAGTTGACGGCACTAACTTTTCTGAACAGAACAAAACAACAGTGAGCCCTTCACGTGGGTGTTGGGAATATAAGCAAAGTCTGCAGAGCGATACATGCTGTGAAGGAGAGTTGCCTTATCTGGAATTAACAAACATAAGTCTGGTGATGGCGTTATCTTTAGCAACAGCTTGTTGGAGGATGAGAGAGCATGATAAGAGCAGTTAATAGGGAAAATATGTACATAGACAGGAACACAACGGAACAGTGAGGGAGAGAGCTTTTAAGGTGTCAAGGAGTCAATATGCAGGTTCCCAGAACAGAATCCAACCTTTGGAGAGAGCTCCGCTTTCAAACGACATTAAGGAAGCTAACTTAAACAGGCAAAAGCAAGATAATTCAGTGTCAAGGGCTCCTGCACTGCCTTGTGTCTGAATGTTCATCGGATCTAAGGAAAGCACATGAGCTGACATATCAGACAGGTAATGGGCAGCCACTCTGGGGCACTGTGCGACCAGTTAAACGAAGAGTGTGTGTCCAGCATAGTACTTAGCATATCATACATTTCATCTGTATATATCAAAGTGCATCACATATAGAGATAAACATTTATCCCTATTTTACACAACAGAACACTCAGGCCCAGGGAGGTGAAGTGTCTGAAGTCTCATAACAAGTCACTGGTAAACCTGGGAATAAAACACAGCTGTCCTGGCTCCCCATCTGGTCCACCAGACCATGCTACCTCTGGATGGACTTGATTTTGTCCATTTCCACTAGATTTTCAGACTTCATTGTCTCCTAAAACACACAAATGACTCCTGCTAAATATCACTAGAAATATATCAAAGGGAGGAGAAGACCCTGGTTCCTGACACTGCAGTACAGTTGGGTGTATGGAATTCCATTTGTTAATGGTTGTTACCATATGGGACTGCCAGCGTGCCTTCCATTTGAGGATCTCAAAGGGTTTTACAAATGTAAGCCCCAATTTGGCATTCAGTTCAATGCAGCAGACCCCTGTGCTGTACAAAACATGGCCCACCTGTGCAGATCCAGTTACAGGACTACGGCCTTAGAGGCACGGAGTCTATTCTCAGTCACCTTTCTGTGACCCTACTGAAGTTAATTAAGTTGCATGGGCAGAGCTGAATTTAGGATTTGACCTCAACTAATTAGGCTTGGCAGATAAATAAGCAAGTAGATAAGTGCCATGTGGGCTTTAGATAAGGGCTCCTAGAGCAGTCAAAGCCAAAGGTTCGCCTCTCAACTGTCCTTCATTACAGAAAACATGCCTCGTGTCAGAGCCATATTTACTCTGCACTCCATAGAGGTAGGTGTTAGCTCACTTTCATTATTATAAATTGTTTCCAGGAGAAAGGCTGAATCATGGAACAGAGGGGGCTGAAAACTTTGCTCGCATTAGAGATATCCACCTGACGTCATCTTCTCCTGCTCTTTCACCTGCATTTTTTTATCTTTGTCTTTGCTGTTCTGTTTTGTCTCTCTAAGACAAAAATCAGTACCTCACGGTCTCATGATGTTTACATCATGGTTCCTTGGCGCTGAGACGCCATGTCAGCATCACACTGTGATAACATTGCATCAGCCCTTGAGATATTTAAGGGCACTGTTAATCACATACTGGCTGCTGCTGTCAAAGACAGGATGTTGGACTAAATGGATCACTGGTCTG
The DNA here is from genome assembly GCF_026122565.2 of Emydura macquarii macquarii. Taxonomy (NCBI): domain Eukaryota; kingdom Metazoa; phylum Chordata; order Testudines; family Chelidae; genus Emydura; species Emydura macquarii. The sequence goes on from NW_027133527.1 coordinate 5,399,220, forward strand.
ATCCAGTATGACAATTCTTATGTCCCATTGCAGTCAGGTAAGTTAAATTGGGATTACTTGTGAGAGTAAGGGTTACAAGATCACGCCCTTCATTTGTAAGATGCCGGACTGGCCCATTAAAGTTGAGACAGGCTGACCTGGTAGTGTGGTCTTGTGATTAAAACCTAAGACTGAGTCTTGACCTATGCTCAGTTCCCATCTCTAGTTACCAACTCGCTTTGTTCCTTCTCTGTGCCTCAGTTTTCTTATTTGCAAAATGGGGATAATGACACTCACATTGGTGTAGTGGGGCTGAGTTACTGTCTGTTAAGAGCTTTGAAATCTTCAGATGGAGGGTGGTTTAAGAGTATACATTATTAATATTACCACATGCTAGCGTGTGAGATCAGCTCCAGAGTTTCTGAGCCAGTGAACAGGTTCATTAAGCTTTGAATAGCAGGCTATATAAAACCATGCAAAGGTCCTATGAGACTGTTTTTTTTAACTTAGTGCTAATGGATCTATTGTTTCACGTAAAGGTTTCCAGTGCTTTTGCTATATTGCGTGTGACATTTATAACACTCTTTGTTCCATTAGCAGAGTAATTTGGGAAGGTTTATTATCCTTTGGAGACTCTGCAGCTTGCTGCTCGACTTCCATGCTCATGGACCCTGGAGGAAAATCTCTCAAAGCAGCATCTGACTCTTTTGTAAAGATAGTGACGAGTTAGACATTTGTTAAGAGTGTAGTGATTAACCTAATGTACGTTAATAAGAGGAATTAAAACATCATGAGACTCCTATTATTTCTCCTTTCTCTCTAGAGACAACAAAATACATAGGAGACTTTACAATGAAACCAAGGTGCTCCTTGCCTCAAAGTTTGAAATCATAATTTGTTTGTATCAGTATAGCTCCTTTATTTCAGAGGAACAAGGAATAGCATTTAATCAGCATGCTCTGAATCACTGATGAAAGGAACCACTGAGTAATCTGAATTTATTACACTAGGACACATGTTAGATGCAAGAAAATGGCAAATGTTGTTATGCCTAGGACTACCTATCTAAAACACCTGTCACCTTGATACCTTAGGGACTAGGTTAGCCAGTTTGGGTTCCAATCGCTAAGAAGTGGCTCATATGTATCCATTAACAAAATGCACTCATTCTGATTCACCAAGAAAACTCACATGTGGGATGTGCGTGGGAATGTACCAAAGTGGGGTAGTTAATGATCATGAATCCAAAGCACTTTGCAAACCACATATATAGGAATATATTTTTCTGCCACTAAAAAATACAGTTACTTGTGAGGTGAAACCCAGCGGCAGCTGTACAAATCGAGGTGAGGAAGTGAAAAACTCCATATCCAAATGCAACTTTCAGGAGGGAGGTAGAATTTAAAGATGCAAAATGTTCCCAGTTTGGAACTTGGCCAGCATGCTTACCAACACTACTTATGTGAAAAGGGACATGGAATCTTTGATGACCAGTCATTCCTATCCTTGGCTATCTACCTCATCTGAAAGACAGCTCCACCACGGTAGTGACTCAGAAATGATATCTATTGAATCACTACCATGTCCTGAAGCATCCCGGGTTTCACATGTCTTCCATCTACATACTAATCGGGCCTGACACATCTTCTCTTGCGAGGTTTGAAAAGGCCACCCCTGCAGGGCTATATAGCTGCAAGATTAGTGTGCTGCCAGCGAGTGGGTAGGGTGGTGGCAAATAGAGAATTAATTTAGAAATTAAGCTCTTAGAGGCAAGGACTGTCTTCTATTCTGTGTTTGTACAGCATCTAGCACAGTGGAGTTGGGGTCATTAGATACTGTTTGAGTGCAAATAATAATAATAATAATTAATAATAATAATAATAATGAGAAGTCACATCCATTCTTTTTCAATCTCATTTTTCCATTACAAGCAGTCATTAGTGACTGCCATCTCCATGGATTCTTCATTCACCAAATCTAAAAAGCCACCATTTTGTAGTACTACAGCAGTAACAAAACATGGGATTTAATGAAGAAATAAATAAATAAAAATATTCAGTAAAGGCAAGTGCAAAGTACTACACTTAGGAAGAAAAAATCAAATGCACAACTACAAAACGGTGAATAACTGGCAGTAGTACTGCTGAAAAGGATCTGAGTGTCATAGTAGATCACAGGTTGAACATGAGTCAACAATGTGATGCAGTTGCAGAAGAGGGTATTGGTTTTGGGTGTATTAACAGGAGTGTTGTATGTAAGACACAGGAGGTAATTGTCTCATTTTTCTTGGCACAGACGAGGCCTCAGCTGTAGTACTGTGTCCAGTTCTGTGTACCACACTTTAAGAAAGATACAGACAAATTGGAGAGATTCCAGAGAGCACAAAAATGATAAAAGGTTTAGAAAACCTGACCTGTGAGGAAAGGTTAATAAAACTAGGCATGTTTAATCTTGAGAAAAAAAGACTGAGGGGGGACCTGATGACAGTCTTCAAATATATGAAGGGCTGTTACATAGAGGACAGTGATCAATTGGTGTCCCTGTCCACAGAAGGCAGAACAAGAAGTAATGGGCTTAATCTGCAGCAAGGGAGATTTAGGTTAGATATTAGGAAAATCTTTCTAACTATGCGGTCAGTTAAACTCTGGAATAGGCTTCCAAGGACGTCTGTGGAATCCTCATTGTTGGAAGTTATTAAGAACAGGTTGGACAATCACCTATCAGGGATGATCTAAGTATTCTTGGTCCTGCCTCAGCACAGGGGACTAGACTAGATGACCTCTTGAGATCCCTTCCAACCCTACATTTCTATTATTCTGTTATAAAAGGTGTGCATGCACATAAACACTAGAGCTGTGGGAGGCAATGAACCCTTTTTAAGAGATACCAGTTAGTGTTCATTTGTAAAATGTGTTTGTGTGAGTGCAGGAGATGAAATGGACTAATCTCATCTCTGGTGTAAACCCAGTGACTTCAGTTAATTTTGCCTCTTTTGCATGTTTGATAAATTCCATGTTGGTGCGCTTTATGGTACTTTGGCACTTATACTGATTTTCTTACTAATTTATTCCCAGTATGCAACTTGCACTCCCATTTAACCTACAGATGAATTTAGCTCATTGTGTCAGAAGGCAGTGTGGTGTGGTGTTAGAGCAGCTCCTAGGATAAGAACTGCTGGGTTCTTTACCAACTCTGCCACTAACTTGTGTGACTTCCATCAAGTCACTTAACCTTTCTTGCCCTTAGTTTCCCTGCCTGGAAAATGGGGATAATAACAGCTAACAAGGCTGTTGTGAGACTTGCAAAGTGCTTTGAGATCCTTGAATGTTAGGTGCTAGAGAAGGGCAAAGTATTATCATGCTGTTAGGACTGATTAAAAAATAAGTTCCTCATAAGAATACATGAGATCCTTCATCCAAGACTGCATGAGCTGCAGTGCAGCCCGAATGGTAGCAATCACCAGAACACTTCACCACCCGACAGCAAAAACCAAAGTGCCAAGTATGAAATGAGCATTAACAACCAAACCATAACAAAGACCTCATCACCCAGGCTGACTGGCCTCTAGTCTGATTGCTTTTCTTTCATGCCTTTAAACCACAGTGGTTCATTTTCCAAATGCCTCTTTCAGATTCATTTAGAACATTGTCAAAAAGAGCCACAACTCCTGACGCATGCAAACATGGGTGTGTTGAGAAGACAGAGTTAATACAGCATGTACATTAAATCTGATCTCTCTGATAGAGTTAGATTGATATCGTTTCTCTCTCTGATAGAATTTAACTCCATGCAGAATTAAAAGGAAAGCACCTCAGTCTATTTCACAGGGAGGGAAGCACTGATCTCCTGCTCCCTGGCTGCAGAAGGGAGCCACTCCCTAGGGATCCAGGTGTAGTGCACAGGGCTAGGGGATGGGTGCGGTTTCCCTGCTGCAGCCAGGGAGATGGGAGATCAGTGAAGAGGCAGCCTCCTTGCTGAACTCCTTCTGTCTGGCTGCAGTGGGGAGGCTGCTGGCAGAGACCAGGTGGCCTTTCATGGTTGTAAAAATGATATCTTTGGCCCTCGAGCCAAAAAGGTTGGGAACCCCTGTGTTATACCTTTCTGTGCTAGAGTGAATAGCCCAGTACTGAATATTTGTTCTCCATGTAGGTAGACTGTAATCAAGTCACTCTTTAACCTCCTCTTTGTTAAGCTAAATAGACTGAGCTCCTTAAGTCTATCACTATAAGACATGTTTTCTAATGCTTTAATCATTCTCATGGCTCTTCTCTGAACCCTCTCCAGTTTATCAGCATCCTTCTTGAACTGTCATCATTAGAACTGGACACAGTATTCCAGCCGCTGTCAGACCAATACCAAATACAGAGGTAAAATAACCTCTCTACTCCTCCTTGAGATTCCCCAGTGTATGCATCCAAGGATCACATTAACTCTTTTGGGCACAGCAATTCACTGGGAGCTCATTTTCAGCTGATTATCCACCCCCCAGTCTTTTTCAGAGTCACTACTTCCCAGGATAGAGTCCCCCATCCTGTAAGTATGGCTTACATTCATTTTTCCTAGATGTACACATTTACATTAGAGAAACAAGGTTGGTGGGGTAACATCTTTTATTGGGCCAACTTCTGTTGGTGAAAGAGACAAGCTTTTGAGCTGACACAGAGCTCTTCTTCAGGTCACTTCAGTGCTGTGCTCGAAAACTTGTCTCTTTTTCACCAACAGAAGTTGGTCTAATAAAAGATATTATCCCACCAACCTCATCTCTCTAATATTCTGGGACCAACATGGCTACAACACCCCTCCATTTACATTTAGCAGTATTAAAACACATATTGTTTTCTTGCACCTGGTTTATCTACCAATCCAAATCGCTCTGTATTAGTGACCTGTCCTCTTCATTATTTATCACTCCCCCAATTTTTGTGTCATCCAAAAACTTTATCACTGATGATTTTATGTTTTCTTCCAGGTCATTGATAAAAATGTGAAATAGCATAGGGCCAAGCATGGATTCCATCGAGACCCCACTAGAATACATGATTCCCCATTTACAGTTACATTTTGAGACCTATCAGTTGACTTGTAATCTTATCAAAAAAGGTATCAAGTTATATTGACAGGATCTATTTTCCAACATAAACTGCCAAAGTCCCTGCAAGATTGGAGGTTGGGGCAAAGTTAGTAATGAGCTTCCATCTTTTCCAAACGTGAATGATTTTCTAGCCGAGGGTTTTTCAGGATCCATGCAGCTATAACAGGGAGAAGGAAGGATACTGACTTCTTTATTGGGTGAAATAAAATTGATAATGCATGTCCGATTGTGAGCCAGTATTTGGTGATCAATGATGGATGAGGTGTGATTGTCTGTGTACAAGTACTGATGTCATTCACTGAATGGCTCTATTAAAAAATGAAAGCTGTGGAGCCATTCATCATTTTCTCAGGACTAGAAATCTAACAGAAATAGCACCTTCATCAGCAACCATCTTTAAAGATGAAGTCCCAGATTCATCCTGAGTGCAACTCCACTGGCTTCCATGAAGTTACACCAGGAATAGACTTGGCTCTCAGAGTCTGATTCATTAAAAAAAAATTCATCTTATGCACATGGGTCATTTTTGTGCTCTCTGCTCAGGAAAAAGTCAGAATTCCCTTCTCACACATAAGCAACACTGTCGCTGACTCGTGACCGTTGCAGGACACGAGAGAGTTGGCAGCCATGCAGATGAGCATTCTGGCCCTCTGACAGCTCACTGGATCTCGCTCCCACTTTTTGCTTTTTCACCAAATCCCTCTCCATTCCTCTTCTCCCGGCTGCCCGGCCATCTCTGGGATTTGCCCTCTTGTCTACAGGAAAGGATCATTACGTTGTCAACGCCAGAAAGAACAAACTCCAACAAGAAAAGCAGTCACTAGAGTGAAATCGGGTTCCTGCTGTGATGCAAACGCATGAGTACTCATGTCGGGACTGGTTAATCCTTCTGGCTGAACAAACAGGGTGCACACCAGAGCCATACACATGGCTGCATAAGGAACAGCCATCCTTGGACCACATTCACAGCAGTAATCATGTTCCTCCCTTCGCACTGCTGCTGGTCAAAAGCAACATACCCACAGGGGTGTGGACAGCACTGAACCAGAGTGCCTCAAGTGTTTGTGACTGTCTGGCCTTCTTCGGGATGGAAAATGACAAACAAGCTAAATAGCATAGGCAGAGGATGGAGATTCGCCTTTAATCCGAATGCTAGAAGCCAGTGTTTTTGCAGCAGAAAACCTGTGCCTGACACTGCATGTTTGCAGAGTAGCTGGGTGCTGCGGTGTCTGTGCACATGGTTACACATGCCTTCTTACAATAAAAGGCATCGCAGGCCAAATATACGGGCATGAAATATCATTTCACATTGCAAAAGATAGGGCTGAATTGGTTTCCAAGTAGCTGCTCAGAAGATATGAACGGAGAAGCACATGGGGCCAGATCCTCAGGGAGGGTAAATTAGTGGAGCGTCACTGAGGAGCACCACCAATTTACAACTGACTCAGAGTTCTTGAGGAGTTACATGATGAGTTGGCCCTGTGCCCTTCCGAGTCTTCATTCACATCTAGCTGGGGAAGGATCAACCTCCATGAGTAGCACTGAGCGTGCTGGAGTGGCAGTGCCCTTAGCCTGTGACGGTGATAGTGAGGTTTTGTGTTGCTGTGCATTGACCCCTGCAGCTCATTAAGAAATTGCAGCGGTGCGCAGAAAAGGTCAGGTCTGCCTGGTTTTACTGGGTCAGGAGGATGGGAGCAATGGATTTAAATTGCTGCAAGGGCAGCTTAGGTTGGACATTAGGAAAAACTTCCTCACTGTCAGCGTGGTTAATCGCAGGAATAAATGGCCTAGCGAGGTTGTGGAATCTCCGTCACTGGAGGTTTTAAAGAGCAGGTTAGACATACACCTGTCAGGGATGGTCTAGATATGACTTAATCCTGCCTTGAGTCTATCTCAATTGTTTTAAGATGTGATGTAAAAGTGATCAATAGATAATCACAGCACATCATCTATCTAATCTAATCTATCTATCTATCTATCAATCACTTTGCAACTCTTAACTAATTACTGTCTGCACCAAAGCCATGTAATACATCCGAAGTCAGTAAGCATTCACGGCTTTGAAATCCCCTGGGCATCCTTGGGATAGGATATTTGCTAATGAAATTGCAGGAGACAGGATTGGAGCCTAGATTTTGCATTATTAATGATTAATAATGTATTGCCTCTTTGTGGACACAGGCAGGTTTTGTAGTGCAAAGACAAAAGAGCTGCACTGATCATTGGTGGGTGTGGGTACATGGATGTGTGTAAGTGTGTGTGTGGGGGGGGGACATCCGCGGATAATTCCAAATCTTTCTGTATAAAGATAGCTAACAAAAGCAGGAATCTCAGCGATACCAGCCAGATCAAAGCCCATTAGCCCCGGCTCAGGACTCATTTTGCTGAAAATCACAGCAGCTGAGCCCTGCTTTTTTCAGTTCCTGTGGACTGTGAGTTACAGGATCCCTGAGTTTCGGCTGTGCGCTGTTCTCCGTCGTGGGCTTTTCTTTACCGGGCGGTTGGGGCTTGATTTCTCGCCCCTGCCATCACACAGCGGTGCTCTCATCAGCCAGGCCGCCCGCCTGGTGGGCTCCTGGCTGGGGCAGGAGGCTCTGCGGTTGGAAGTGTAAAGGGGGAGGAGGAGCTGGGCCCCCCCCGGCTGGCTCTGAGATGCTTGAGTCGCTGTCAGCTCCGTGGGGATGGGGGGCCGGAGGCGCACCCACGAAGGGGCGGCTGCAGAAGGGCTGAAGAGTCGGGTTCAACTCGGGTTACCTGGGCTGGGGGCGGGACTCTGGCGTGGCTGCTCCTCCCCCTCGGTGGCTATATACCAGGGGGGAAGAGGGACCCCCCCAGTCTCCAGCCGTCAGATCAGAGCCTTCCAGATGCCTGCAACTCTTCCAAGGGGAACTAACTAACTCACTCCCTAACTCCCTCACTGCCGCCCCCGGCCGCTCCGCGGGCTCGGGCCAGCTCCCGCCTTGGTGCCAGGAAGGGGATCCCCGCATCCCGCCCGCCTCCCTGCGGGGACGAGGTTCTTTGGCGAAGTCGGGCTGCGGGGCGCCATGCAGGTCCGGCCGGCGCCCGGGGGCGCGTGGAAGACCCTGGGTTTGCTGGGGCTGATGCTGCTGGTGGAGCCGGTGGGAGCCTGGTACAAACACGTGGCCAGCCCCCGCTACCACACGGTGGGGCGCGCCTCGGGGCTGCTGATGGGCATCAGGCGCTCCCCGTACCTGTGGCGCCGCGACTCGGGGGCTGAGCAAGGACAGAGCCCGGCCCCGCCAGCCCCCGCCGGGCTCCAGAGGCGCAGGCAAGAGCTGGCCGCCGCCGGCCGGCCGGGCAGCCCGGCGCCCCGGGGGCGAGAACCCGTGGCGCTCGCCCGCCTGGCCCTGCAGGACTTAATCCCCAGGCGAACCAGCGCCCGTCACCGGCTCCCCCTGAAGACCGGGGCCGGCCTCCCCCCGCGGCGAGCCCACCCGTGGGCAGCCCGCAGAGAAGGGTCCCCGGAGCGGCCGCCGCCAGCGCGCCTGGAGCGGGGGACGGGGCAGCAGCAGCCGGGCACGGAGGAAGGCAGCAGGGACTTAAGGTAAATCTCAGCGAGTAAGTACCAGACTTGGACAGAAAGCCGCCGCCGCTCGGAGGGGAGGCAGGGAAAGGGGGGAGAGAAGCCAGTCCCCACCCCAGCTGGAGCCAGGCTCCTGGGAGCTGGGCTTCCCGGGGCGACCGGCTTTGATCTAGGGGCGCCCGCTTTCCCCGAGGGGGACGCAAAGGACAGGGGCGGGTTGCAGACGAGACAGAGCCCCCTCATCAGAGGGACAACGTGGCCTCTGAGCCCTCTCCTCTTCTGCCCCGCTCGGCGAGCCTTCCCTTTCTTTCCCATGCCCGGGTGAATTTCCTCTGCTGTCCCCAGGCGCACAGGGATGTTACCACCTGCTCAGGCAGCACTTGACTTTGTCTTGGTTTTCCCAGTGCAGTGAGTGCCAGGCTGGGTTTCCAGAGGGAACCCTCTGCACCGGCTCAGCGGGGCCCTTCTGGCTCAAATAAACAACAGACTTTTTATATATATATATACACCTGCAGAGGTTCAGTCTCACCAATGTGTTTCCTGACCAATTTCTGCCTCTCTCCTTGAAGACTCAGCCATACTCCGAGGGCCTGGTCCAAAGCCCCTGGAAGTCCTTGGCACTGATTTCAGTGGGTTTGGATCAGGCCCTCGAAGGGGATTATTTTATTCCAAATGGTTTTAAAACTGTGACCTAGTGAGATTTTCCTGACCAGGCAGAAGCAGCAGCAGTTCCAGGGTTTGATGTAAATCCACAAGAGCAGGAAAATCAGTGCATTGACTGAAATTCTGGACATTCTGAAACCAGTGGTTCAACCCGAGACGGAAATGAATTTTTTCGTCTCTCAGTGTCTGAGCTGAACAAATGGAATTTTCTTGGAAATCTGTTGGTAGTTGGCTGCTTGCTTCTGGTTTGCAGCTTCCTCTGGCTTGGTGGGTGGGGAGGGATATACTGGAGAGGAAGGCTATTTGAAAGGAAGCATGCAGAGAATCTATGGTAGACACTAGGCAGTGCTGAGAACTCCGGATTATTAAATGATGCTATATTGACAGGGCACCTGACAGCAAGAAAGAAAGGTGACAAATTCAGGTACTTCACAGCACTTACACTTCTTTCATCCTGAAGGATCCCAGTAACTGGCAATACAGCTGAACCGAGCCTATCTGGGTGCATGGGTGTGTACGGGAAATGCACCAAAAACCCTCAGTCAAGACTTGTCCCTTTCTTACTCAAATCTCAGGAGCTTAAATTGAACACCCAAGGGGTCCTGGTTTTGGTACCACTCGATGCTTCACTAAAGCTAATGCAAAAGGCCAAAGCCCATTTATCTGATGTTACTGAAATATTTGAGGTGATGCCCAGAAGTTGCTACACCTTCGTAGTCAAGCAAACTAAGGTGCTTATTATACTAACAGGGACATGGATTCCACTTAAAGGTCTTTTCCATCTCCAGCTAATATGTTCCTTTTGACCTTACACTTATGATCAGGGACATTATCTAATTAGTTCATGAGGGTCTTTGTTACCTTTTAAAAATAATCACAGTACTTGCTTCCCATGACACAATATATGCCGTGGATGTAGGTTTCTGAACTTTAGTTTGGGTGCTTCACCTGGAAACATCTGATTCATAATGTTATTTAACTTTCCACTTAGGGATTTACACTGGAAAAGGTTTGTGCCTCATTTTAAAAGCATAGAAATTAACTAGATAAATTCTGGGACACAGACTGAGCCTATTCCAAGGGTGCATCTCCAATTGATTCTCAAAGGGCAGCAGTCCCACCCCATTTGAAGGGTCAGATCCTTTGCTACTGTAAAACAGAGTAGCTCCATACCAGCTGAGGATGTGGCTTTAAATTTCTACCCTGCATTCATTCCCTCTCCAGAAAGACCCCTTAAAGCCCAGCTGTTAACTTGGACTATATTAATACCAAAGCAGTAATCAATCTATCTGTGGGGCAGCGGGAGGTGTGTTCAAACATTAAATAGCTTTTCCTCACATTTACAGTGAGATCTAACCCTGTCTTCCTTGGAGACTCCCTCGGAAGTCTATGAGAATTTTGGGGGTGTAGAATTTGTTCCTGAAGTGCTTTGCCAATTTGCGCTCCACCTTTCCCTAAAAATAATAATGCGGGAGCCCTTTTTTTTTTTTAATCCTTGGGGTTTGCTTAAGAAGTTTCAAGTTACAAGCATGAAAAGAACAAACAGAGGTCAAGTCAGCCTTTAACTACACCTGTGCTATGCCATTAATTTCACTGCAACTGGCGTGGGTGTAATTGCGGGCAGAATTTGTACCTGTGTACTGAAGTTGTAATTCTGCTTCTTCTCTGTGAGTGTGAGACAGTGGGAGGGTGAGCGTTGTGTGTATATATATTACAGATCAGGCCAAACTACAAACAAAGGGGTTGAATATAGAGCACCCTAATATCTGGAAGGGTTTGGATCTGGTTTGTTTGCATGATCAGTTATAGCAGAAGCAAGCAAGTCTGTAATGAATGTAAGTCAAATTATTATGCTGTTTAAATCAATAGTTGAACTTCCATTGATGCTAATATTTTGCCTATCTATATTGCCACTCTTTAGAGGGTCTCAAAGACTGAGTATCATTATCCCCATATTACAGTGGTGGAAACTGAGATGTGATGAGGGGAAGTGATTTGCCCAGATGCACACAGCTGAGACATATCAGTCAAACCTAATAAAAACATGATTTCTTTTCCCTCCTACAGTCTTTCTGAGTCCAAGATATAGTTCCTGATCTGCTGAGTTCTCCCAACAGAGACATTTGAAGAGCAATGGTTGCCTGACTTGGAAACTGTTTCCTGCAGCGGACGAGAAAGATATTCAAAGCTGGTTCTTCTGATACTCTGACTTCTGTGAAAACATATAGACAATTGCCATTTAAAAAACAAAATCTCTTTGATTTTATACCAACTGTGCAAACACAGTGATAAAATCCTGTTGTTTTCAGGTTGACCTAGTGCTATAACCATGGAGAAAAACAGAGAAGATATTTATTTTCTTTATTTTTTAGATCGCTGTAATAGCTTCTTAGCAATATCACAACAATATGTACTGTTTGCTTTCTAGGAACTTATACTCATTAAAATTAGAATGAATCAAAGAAAACTCTTTGTGTTACACTTTTTTTTAATCAAAACCTGCACTGGGACAGAATTGGGAGAGAGAATTCAGTAGTTTGCTTTCTCCCAGATTTTTCAGATGTGATGTTTCAACGCTTTGGAATATTTTCCTCCACATCTTTACAGTGAATCTATTTTACTACCCGTTATGTATTTACTGTCATGCTAAGAGTCCATTAGAATAATAAATAAATGGATAGAAATCTTTACTGGACTTTGCTGAGTAAAGACAAAGTAAGTTTCTACTTTTTTGAATGTTTATTTTTGGGCTTGGACTTTGATTCATTTAAACTAGAGATGAGCTGATCCGAGGTTTTGGAAGCTGGGGGGCGGGAGGGCGAGGTGCAAGGCTGAATGAGGGTCAGGGTCTGGGTTTGCATTCAAAGATGTTGAAACCTCATCAGTTGTTCTTGACAGATTTTGATCCCAAATCATAGAATCAAAGATATGTAGCACTGGAAGGGACCTCACGGGGTTCCTCCCTGACATATCGAGACCATTCCTGACAGATGTGTGTATAGTCTGTTCTTAAAAACCACCAGTGATGGAGATGTCACAGCCTCCCTAGGTAGCTAGCCAGATGAGCTATTTTTGTGGGTTAAACACTTGTGAGACTGACTGTTCCTGCCAGGTTTCTGCATCAGAACTGGTAGCTGGGAAAATAATCTCCTCCCAGTTTTGAAGACATTCCAGAACTCTAGAGTTGGGTTTGGATTGGGAATCTGGGTTTTCAAAAGGTGAGTATTAAAAGTTCTGGTTTTGGCCCTGGCCTAGATCAAACTCCCAGCAATCACATTCTCATCACATGGAAAAAGGAGATGGCTCCTTTTGCCACAAGAAGAAGAATTACATTGCGCACTTTCAAAGCCCAACAACCAAGTCTCTCAACACCTCAGTGAGGTAGGTATTATTATATCCCTCCTACAGAGGAGGAAACTGAGGCTCCGAGAGGCAGAGTGATTTGCCCAGGATCACAGAGTGAGTTAGTAGGAGACATGTGACCACAACCAGGTGTTCTGATCCCGCCCACCCCCGTTGCTCTAACCACCAGACCAAAGAGTGTCGGAAGAGAAATGCCCTGGTGTATCGTCCTCAATCACACTTCCTGGGACCATCTTGAAAATTAGTTTGCCTCATAGATGGCTTTGTTTTGTCTTAATGAAATAGCAGCTAAACTAGCAGCTGAGGGGACTGTGGTGGACTTCCGGTGTGAGCATCTGGTCATCTTCATCATGTAGATGAGGCCACAGACTCAGGAGGGGTAAAAAATCCTACTGCTGATCTACAGTGAAGCTGGCCTCAAGGGCCCACTTATGGGACCGGCAATATTTGATTTGCCCAATAGAAGTGAGGACAAACCCCCCTGTAGCTGCTCCCTTGTAATACCACTGAGTTCAGTGTGGATGTAACAGAGAGCAGCATACGCCGTGAGATAAAGATGAAACAGGAGTGCGCAGAAGTCCAGTGAGGTTAGCAGGCCCCGAGTTTCTCAGACTGAACACCCAAGACCTCATGAACCCCAAGTCACTGGACATTTTCCAAAATGTGATCGTCAGTGATTCACCCAAGGTCACCCAGTGAGTCAGGAGCAGTGGCAAAAATAAAGCCCAGGTTTCTTGACTCCAAGGCCTGTACTTTAAGGAATCAGAGCTTGATCTTAAATTCTTGTTTAGAAACAATCACTTCCCAGGCTGAGATATGTGTGTAAATGGAAGAATGACATCCCACAACCTGCACAGATGCAAACGTCACTTTCCCTACAGCGAAGAGATGGGTCTGTCTCCCAGGTGGCCATGAGCATTAGCAATAACCTAGCAGACATTTGAACAGTCACCCATTATACCGCATGTTACTGAGAGTGCCTGACACCAAGGCAGAGATTGACTCGGTAGCTATGAGCCTTGCTGATCATGTCTGCATTGGATGGGAGTGCGTCCACACAGGGCGCTCACAAAGCTCCCGGAGTCGTGTGCCAGGAGGAAAGCTCTTCAGTTCTTTGGTTGTTCCGAAAGCCTTGAAGGGCTGCCCGAAGGACTCTACAACCGCCACCTTCAGTGCGCCAGGGCAGGCGGATTCTCAGCCACCCAAGCAAAGGAGCAACCCAGCTCCGGAGAATGCTCAATGGGGAGCATGCTGCATGCTGTGAAATAAACCCCTCTTCTCCAGCCAGCTGCAGAGAAGATTAACAGATTGTTTTGCCCGGCCATCGTCTTATAAATATTGGTGTGTACTGGCATCAGGGGCGGGCCAGGTTCTCATGGAGCAAGTGAAACAACAGCTGTTTGCCTAATGAGCGACAGAAACTGAATCTCTGCCACCCTTATAAATCAACAGCACCCTCCATGTATGTAGTATACCATGGGAAAGATTACTTCCCCACCACCAGTCCCCTGGCTCTTCCACTGCTCTTCCACTGCTAATCTGAAGGTTTTTTTCCTCCCAAATTTTCAAATCTGCAAAGTTTCTAGTGGCTACTAGCACGCGATACTGGGACACAATGATGGAAAAATAATCCATTAGGCAGCTGGCTTTCAGAGGACTGGTGTCTGTACCTGTTAACAATGTCAATCCGCTCCTGGAGTGGCCATAGAGGCAGATTATGGTTCTTGATGGAGCTAAGTGATAAAATGAGGTGCAAAATGTAAAGGTCAGCTTTGTATAGGAGGATAAACAAAGAGGCTGATGAAAGGCTGTGATTAGAGGAGTATTTGGAGTGTTATATTCCAGCCCCTGGTGTGTGTGAAGGAAACACTTGTATACACACCAATTACTGGGGCAGAAATATCAGAGACGCTTACACACTTGTTAAATGATTCTTTCTGATGCTATTCAGAGGCATAAACTGATCACCAAGCTAGGAACACAAAGGAATTTTCCCCTCTCATCTAGTCTTGCATGATGACAGGAATTTTTGGAAGGGGTATGTATTCCTTTGTCCTAGCTAGCATTAACACAGCTGAACCAGACTAGATGGATCATCAGTCTTTCCCGAGATAGCAAAGTGTATGAAAAAGCAAATGGGATTTTAACGGCTCTCTCTGGCAGAAGGCGAAGCGCTCTCTGGGCTTGGAGAGGAAAGCAGAACAGGGAGCCACCTAGATGTGACTGAGCACACAAGGCATGGCTTCAGATAAAGGCATAGTCACAAAGCAAAGATTCCAGGAGGGGGCTTCTTCATGGCGTGGTGACTTGTGGGGAGCATGCTGGGCGTCTTCCAGAGAGCATGTTCAGAGCTGAAGGCGCTCAGATATCATGGTCATGAGCATGGTCTAAATTATATCCCCTTTTCCTCCCACTCTTTTTGCCTGTCCTGTCTGCTTAGACTGCATGTTCTTCAGGCCAGGGGCTGTGCACTTCTGTTTTTGTACAGTACCCAGCGCCCAAGCATAATTTTTTCAGGTCCAGTACAAACGTGTAACATGGGCCTCCTCCCACACACACATCCCACAATCCCTCATCCCAGACATACAATCTCATGAGCCATGAAAAGTTTTTTCCTCATGGTAATGGGGGTCGCAGCCTGGGCCGGACCCCCGCAGGGCCTCCGGGCCCTGGTAAAGTGTACCCTTTCTCCCCTCCCAGGTGGGGGCCCTGACAGTACCTAGCACAATGGGGCCCCAAACATGATTGGTCCCTGGGTATCCTAACTTCCATGGAAGCTGAAATACCTTTGAGGATCTGGGCCGAGGTCATAGGCTGGCTGGGCCTTTAAGGGGAGCTGGGCTCAGTCTTGCCTGTGACATAGCCGTTAACCTCCAGCTGATATGGACTCAGCTGCAAGGCGTGATCTCAGCTGGGGACAGGTCAAGGAGAACTCCAGAGAGAGGGGGAGAGAAGGCGGCGAGGAAAAGACCCAGGAGAGAGGCGTTCTTGTGCTCTGGGAAGGCCCTGATGAAGGCAGGCTACAGAGAGCCACGGGGATGGAGTGAGTCACTTGTGGTGGGCCATGGAAAAGGGGCAGGACCCAGTGAGACTGCCCTGTGGGTTGGTGTTTGTGGGGAGTAACGAGGAGCTGGGGGGGGGGACCCAGGGAAAGGTCTGGGGACCAGAGGAAAGGATGTGCTAAGCACAGGCTCCTGGGAACCAGCCCAAGGGAGGAGGGAGGGTAGGAAGTGGTCAGGGAAGCAGCAGCACGTCTGAAGAAGCAAGCAGCTGCTGAGCACAGGGTGGGATCTGCTACCAGCACCGGAGAAGGGATGTGAAAGCCCCAAAACAAGGACTTAGAGCCAAAACAAGGAGCTGAGAACTGAGCCCAGAGGACAGGTTGAGGAGGAGGCAGAAAATCTCTTGTTGGGATGTTTGGACTCTTAGTTGGACTCTTGCTACCTCAGAAGGGGTCTGAACTAGCTGTGACTTGGCTGGAGGGCCGAGTTGTGGACGAAAAGAAGCCAGTACAGGGCCAGAGAAGGGTGTTAGTGGTGAAGACCGCTGCGATGCCATGACCTGACACCAGGGGGTGCTACCAGCAGTGAGTGGCACTGCTTACCGGCTACCACAACACACGAAATAACAATCAATCCGACCGCTGGACCGGAAGTCACTAAACTTTTATCATTTGTGTTCCTGTCCACCAGCAACTTCCAAGGCTGCCGATTGCCTGTGGGGAAAGCCCTACAAAATAAGGATAGGACCCAGCTCCCATCAGATGGACCGTGGTGTTATGGGGGGCGCAGGGAGACTTGTACATCTCGCACAAACCAAGTGCCAACCCCGGCCAGCTCGCAGGTGTGTTAAAGTCGGTGCAAAGGGCAACCAGAACCTCCTGGGAGAGGAAAGCAGTGACGGGTGTGGAGTGCCATCTTGTGGCCAGGCTAGGGAATGCTCTCAGAGCTCATACCTTGCAAGGGAGTTACCTAAGAGACATGTAAGCCAGTTATACCACAGACCACTGGAAATGCCGGAACGCTGGCCAGGATTGGCCTCTTATTCCCTCTTATTTTTGGAGGGCTTCCTATCTCGGTGTGAACTGGAGATGCTTTTTTTCCGAGCGGGAAAACGAGAGGACAACTAGGTGAATGGGTCACCAAACACGAGACGGGCATCTGGTGGTGATGCCTTTGACATGGTTATCTGGCCTAGTCTGTCAGTCCATGGACAGCAGCAGCCAGCAGAGTGGCTAGCGGATTCCTTCCTTCATGGGTGTCGGACCCGGATCACCCTGCCTGGGTGTGGTTCTCCCTCGCTTCGTGCAGTCCTTTACCCCGGTGCAAAGTGGGGAACAAATATCCCTCTGATCCACTAGCCATTTATACCCACTTTGCACTGGATGCTTAGTGCAGCGCCACAGTGGGTCGGGGCCCCACCTATTCTGCAAATGCACCCTTCACTGGGTCATCCAGGCACTGTTGCTTGATTGAGAATTGCCATGAATTTTGTCCAGAGCAGGACCATATGCCTCTGCCCTTCCTTTGCCAGAGTCCCCCATCTGCATGTTGCCTGGGTCCTCTCTGCTACCTCTATGAAGAGATTATAGACATACATCTCCACATAATACACCTCTATCTGTCTACCTACCCAACGGCTTCCTATAGCACCTGTCACCACCGTATCTAAGCACCATGGCCCAGACCCTAACTCCCACTGAAATCCCTTTGAGGATCTGGGCCCGTGTCCTGAACAGACAAGCCCAGAAAATATCCTGATCTACGGGGACACGGCTGCACTTGCCCCTTGGTCTTTTGGCTCTGTTGGCTGGCACTAAGCCTTTGGGGTTTTCAGGCAGGAAGGAATTTCACAGGTTTCTGGAGCCATCTGGCTGCAGATGAGGAACAGCTCAGCTTGTGGGAGGGCCCATTAGAGCCGATTAGAACCTGCCTTGGTATTCCTGTGCTTTCTCCTGGGAACGTGGAGAGGTCACTTCATTACACGTGTCTGATCTGGGAGGTTTCCTCTTTGATGCAGCTGGGTGTAGGGATCAGTCAGAAGCTGAACCATGCCAGACTGAGTCCCCTGCGCCTGTAACTTGCTGATTGGACCAGAGATGGGTGTCAACCAAAACCAGGGATCTAGATTCACATATGGATTGGAGCTCTGAATGGGAACTGGTCCCTGTAACCTCCTGAGCTTCGAGACAGTTCCATGGCCCAGCTGGGTTCTGAAGTTCACATGCAGGGTTTGGGGCCTGCCCCTTGTCGAGCTGTGACGTTTGGATCTGGGTGCAGAGCCTGGATCTGGGATTGTGGTTTCAGCCCATCCCTGTCATGGCTGGCTCCGTGGTGAGGTCCGATCCTGCATCGGTGTATTCTGCTTTGCGGGTGTCAGCCGCCGGGGATGGAACACGACTGAGGTTAGTGGGAAGGGGGCAGTACTCACTTTGTAATGAAAGAGGTGCCGGGGCTCAAGCCATTTTTTTTTACTTTCATAACTGATGCGCCAAGCTCAGATGTGCTGGGGCTGTGAACCGCCAAGCCTAGAGGTGCCAGGGCTTAGCCCTGGCAAGCCCTGGCACCAATTAATCACTGCAGGGGTGGTAGGAGTTGATTGAGGTTCTCCCAGTTATCTGCCCCATCCATTCGCTGGCAGATACGCTTTCTGTTTGTTCTGCTCCAAAGGCCACACAAAGCCCGGTGAGTGCTCAGGGCTGAGCCAGGAAGCCGGCCCAGCCTGAACCAGGGGCAGAGCTGTTTCCTTTTCCCAGTCTCCCCCGCCCCCGCCACCTCCCCCACAGTGGAGAGCAGCATCCACCCAGTGGGCAGCCCCGGGGGACCCTTTGTGAAGACAGCGCGTCAGCGGTGGGCCGGGCTGGGGATAAGAATCAAAAGCTTTCAGAGGAGCCTGCCGGCGTTCCCAAAGGGGCTCTCTCTGTGCACAAACAATGTCTGCAGAGCCCGTCAAGCACAGTCGGAGGAAGAAAACTCCCCAAGGAATTTCCTCTTCTCTGACTCTGCCCGAGCGCCGCCCAGACCCATTCCGTACCCAACGGCGTGTTGCCTCTTGCCTGTGTGGGCCTGGGTGACTCAACGGGCAACTGAGCCTCTTCCCTGCAGTCCAGCATGGCAGTGGTCTCAGGTCATGTTGCATGACATGCTTTGGTGAGTTGCGGGACAATTCCCAGCGACGGCGGGTCCCCGGCTCAGAACTGCCCCGCTCTGACAGTCCCACTGATCTGGCTCTTGATCAGCAGCCTTGAAAACCTTCCTCTCGCCCTGAGCGGTGGCTCTGCTCGGTCACAGCTGAGGACGTTGGTAGGCGTGCAGGCAAAACCCCCGTGCTGGGTTAATCGGAGGCTAAGTCTCCAGGGCCACCAATGCCCTAGCACTAAATTCACTTCAGGGAATTAAGAGACAATTGAGATAGCAGGGAGTTCTCGTGGTGCTTTCTGCCGTTCCTATCTCAGCAGCTCCACTTTACCTATTTCCAGATTGGCCAGGCCACTGATAAGATAACAGCAATCTGCTCCCAGGAGTGCTGAGCAAACAGGCAAATTAAACCCTACAGGATACATTTGACTAGCAGAAGTTTAATTGTGCATTTCATCAGTATGCCGCAAAAACGACTTTGGGGAGAAGGTGGAGGGTATGTTCCCGGGTGGCGGAGAGGAATGAAAGTGTCTTGTCGATCTGATGCTTTGACTGGCTGGGCTAAATGGTCACCTCTATGTGACAGCTCAATGCTGTTGGTGAGGGCTGGAAGTTTAATTCTTAGCGCCTCCCCCAGAGCTCTCTGTATGAGCAGCTCAATTACGGTTTAAATCTAAAGACATTTAATGTAAGAGCAAGTTTCTCCAAAGTGCTCAGGTCCCACTGAGAACAATGGGGAATTCCCCACCTGGCCAGTGGGAGGTACTGTGTGTTCCCCAGGCTTTCGTGAGGGCTGAAAGCGATGGCATGAAATCAGGGGGGTGATAGGAATGATGAGGGTTGGGTTGGCTATTTGAATTGTGAGACACAAGGTGGGTCAGATAATGTCTTTTATTGGCCCAACTTCTGTTGGCAGAAGAGCTTTCAGGCCTTCTTTCGGTCTCTATTTTAGTCGGTGTTAGTGTTAAATATTATCTCCTCCCTCACCCAAAATAGCAGGAGCCCAATCTCCATCCTCTCTGCTGCAGTGGGTGGCGATTACTAGAACAGCTACTGAGAAACTGCCATTTTGAATGAAATAAATCTCTATAAACTCTCCGAGACAATATTGCACATCTGGGGAAGGTGACTCGCTGTTTAATGGCTGCTGCTGCACTGCTAGATTTGATTTTAGAAATGAATCTGCAGCCGAGTTCCTATATTCTAGCGAGAATGCCTTTGACCTCCCTGGCGTTGCAGAAAACAGCCTTTTGCTCTTTTGGAAACTTGATCAGTCGCCCTTGTGCTGCTCTGTCATGTACTGAAGAAATGCTGCTGAGATCTAGCAGGAGGCGTTGATACAATAGTAAAGAAAAGCGCACCTTTCCAGTGGATCAGAGTGTCTTACCCAGGAGATTTCAGAACAGAGATGGTTTTCCATCAGAGCAGGATATTTTATGCAAGGGCAGTTGGGGTTGGTCCTGCTTTGAGCAGGGGGTTGGACTAGATGACTTCTGGGGTCCCTTTCAATCTTAATATTCTATGATCCTATGACAGACCCTGTGATATTGATTTTGCCATTTGTTTTACAAAAGAAAATGTGTTCCGGTCCATGCCCCTGATGAAATAGTGTAAAACAGCGGTTCCCAACCTTTTCGGTTCGAGGGCCACAGATCTCATTTTTACAACCCTGAAGGGCCACCAGTCTCCGTCAGCAGGCGCCCCCCCCGCCCCGCCACACTGCAGTCAGGAGGAAGGAGTTCAATGAGGAGGTTGCCTCCTCACTGATCTCCCGTCCCCCTGGCTGCAGCAGGGAAACCGCAAGCATCCTGTGGACCCATGCGCTCCACCTGGGACCCTGGGCAGTGGTTCCCTTCTGCAGCCAGGGGGGCAGGAGATCAGTGCTCCCCTCGCTCTGGCTCCAGCAGGGACCCCAGCACCTAGGGACCCAGGCGGAGCGCTTTGCCGTGCTCCCTGCTACAGCCGGGGGGAGGGCAGCGCTGATCTCCCATCCCCCTGGCTGCAGCAAGGAGCCTGCACTGGTCTTTTAGCCCCACGGAAATGCACTCCACCTGGGTCCTTAGGCAGCAGCTCCCCTTCTGCAGCCAGCGGAAGGGGAGCTGCGGGCCACTTTAAAAGGGCCACAGGTTGGGAACCACTGTTGTAACACATATGTTCAGAGGCACTCCTGTTTGGTTAAGAATCATGAGCCTGATTCTGATGACGCCGGCACTGTGGGAGGGCGTGGAACGAGAGCTGGTGAGAAAACTGCTCGGTGAAAAGCTTTTCATCGAAAAATGCGATTTAGCGGAATTTGTTGATCTTTGATGGAACTCGACAGGAAACAGTCAGAACGTTGGGGTTGGAAGATCATTTTGATTTGTCCAGTTTTGACCTTTTTATATTAAAATATGATGTAGAAAAATCCAAACAAAACAATAGTCAGAATGGTTTGATGATCTCCAAAGGAATTATTTTGTATTCGTTTCACGGGAAAGCTTGTTCCAAATTGGAAGGAAAAACTGAAATTTCAAATTCCCCTTCCCCCCAATACTGGAATTTTCTGCAAAACCGCAATTCCAGTTCCTAAGCAGTGAGATTATTAAAGCAATAAATGCTGTTTGGGAGGATCTCTCTCCCTTTGTGTTGACAGTACACAGGACTGTCTTTGTATATCGCATTTGCTGCTGTGTTTGAAAGCAGATCACCTGTCATTCCCACCTCCCTGTGGCCGTTGGGTGAGTGCCACTGTAAATAAACCTGCACCGCTTCATGAAGCTATCAGCTCTGCCCTCTGTTTCTGCCCGAGTGAGTTCATGTGAACCCATCAGGAGTTAGCACTCCAAGGCCCCAGCAGGACATTCTTTGTATTTAGGGCCACACTGTGTTTTCTCCTTATTCACAGCAGAGCGTATGAGATTACTTGTGCAGTGAGTGGATCACAGTCCGGGTCATAATAAATAACCAAGTATCTCTTTGTTTCCCTAGCAATTATCATGCCACTGTGTCCTCTGTCCTCCCAGTTCATATTCTGCCTAATTCGGAATGAATCTCAGTGCTCTTTGGGCATTTTAACTGAGTATTGTCAGCTGGCAAAAGTCCCAAACTTACCTGGATGGGGAAGCCCTATAGAACCGGTCAGCAAAATGCGTCTGTGCAGATCCTGGTTATCTGAACAATGTCTGGGCATACTAATCTCCGTCCATCAATCCTATAGGTTGGTTTAAATAGCCTGTAGAAAGGATAGCCTCCTTCACTGATTTCTGTAGGGTGTTAGAGTTGATTCTATAGAACCCTGTTGTCTTTATCTCTATTCAGTTCTATAGGACTTTCCCATAGGTGAAGGCACAAGGCGTAAAGCTTTCTAGAACTCGTGTAAGGGTTTTAACGAAACAGAAGGGCTGTAAAAAATCATCGGCGGCGTTCTGCTCTTGGTCACAGCAACGAAAGCTGATGCAAGTCCACGAGGCTACATCTTCCGGTACGTCTTCCATCTGTTTCTTTTCCTTGCCAGAGCAGAAGCTGCGACGGTGACGTCCACAAGTAAGTGAGAGCCTGAACCCTACTCGGGAGGGTCTGGGCCAGGGAGTCCGCCTGCGGGAGAGCAAGGGAGATTTATTCAAGCCAACAGTGCACTCCCTGCTCCTGGGCTGGCTGCTCTAATTTATTCCAGACACCACTGACCCACAGGGGCCTACAGGGCAGCCGGAAGAAACCAGGGACGCCCCAATGCTGCCCCGTTCCCCTGGCCATCCCCCTACACCAGCAGCCAGGGGAGTGACACTGGAGCAGTCTCAGTGCCACGGGAGATTCTCTGTGTACTGGGTGATCCCCAAGGCCAGCTATGATGTTTGCAGACGAGTCAGGTTTTAACCCCATTCACCAACGTACAACCGTGTCTCAGCTCCCCGTGGCTGCCTTCTGATGTTACCAGTTCGCTATGTTCTGAATTCACCCCAACAAGCACCTGCCAGCTACGGATTTCACAGGCAAAAAGAAAATCCAGACTTAAGAGGATAAGCGTGAGAAGGATCCAAGATGAACTGGGCTGATCCCTGTTATCTGCTGCTTCCACCTTAAACCCCTCCTGATCCCCTGGCATTTATTTCTGCCTTTTCTTTATTCAGACTAATACGTTCCCTGGACTCCACGCACCTGCTTGACTGGGAGCAGGGCCTCTGGTCTTCCTTACAAGCGAGGAAACTGCTGTCGTAAAGTTCAGCATGAATGAATGTCAACTTTCTCGTTGGGTGACAGCCGGCTGCCCTCCTGCAGGAATCACGCCTGTGTGTTCCGGCACTGGGAGCTCCTTCACTTCCCGCCACAGCTGGTATTTCCGCACCCATGTTCACTTGGGTGTTTTGTTGTTTTCATTGTTGTCCTGGGGATTAATTCTCATGGAGCTGCCTGCCCGATTTCTGCTCTTGACTGCACCCAATTCAGCAAAATGTGTGCTTAACTTTAAACACTTGCTGAAATGGACCTAACTTCTACTCTCAATTGTACTGTGTTTCTGACTTGCCAGGATCAAAGTGTAGTGATTTCTAGTATGGGGGTGGACATGGGACTAGAACCCCAGAATCCTGGCTCTAACCATTAACTACAGATACTCTATATGCCACAATGCTTGCTTAATAGTTTTCCTTGCTTGTATTTGGCTTGGGCAGATTGAGCTTTTCTCTCCTCTTTCTTCTCTTCCCCATTCTGGACCAGTTCCTAAGTCAGGCAAACCACTACTGAAATCAATGGGAGTTTTGCCCGAGTAAGAACTGAGTGGAAATGAAGAGCTCCGTTCTGCATCCCTTTTTCACGATGAGTAGCAATTACGCAAGAAGTCCTATTAAGTTTATCGGGATGACATGCACAAATGCTACTTTGGGAGTATGGGTCACTGCATTTTATGGGGCAGCATGCCTAGTGGGTAGTGCACTGGATTGGGACACAAGCCCTGTTCCTGGCTCGGCGGGTAGGTGACCTTGTGCGAGTCGCCACACCTCTGTGCCTCAGTTTCCCCATCTGCAAAGCGGTGACAATGATGCTGGCCTCCTTTGTAAAGTGCTTTGAGATCTCTGGTGAAGATCGGTTGTAAGGCCTTCAGGATTTGGTCCTGCACCAGATTTTGGGCCCAGCAGATGGCAGTGTGTAGTAGCTTTTCCTTGCTAGTGGAGAAGATGCACCGGATATGCAGCCCAACAAGACACAAATCTGTTGGCCCAAGGACCGCAGAAGACGGGGGATGAAAACATGGCCTGCTTTTATTTTAAAAACCATCCTGGCAGGGCTGGCGGTGAAGCTTCTGGAGAGAGCAGGCCCAGGGCTAAGCAGGCACAAACCCTCTATGGAGTCAAGGGTCATTTTACTGGTCTGGGCTCAGCCAGCGATAATGAACAAATCATTGCGGCATTCAGCCAGCTTCAGTCCTCCAACCCCAGTGTCGATAATCACCAACTCATATAGAAGGGACAGCTCCTGCTACCTCCCAGGCTGCCTGCCTGGCTTCTAGACAGAGAAACTCTTCCAGAGCGGACAACCCTGTCCCGCTAGAGGAAGAATCTTTGTCTCAGATCAGAGACCTCCCAGAGAGGACCCTGAAACGTCCAGCAGGACTTCGCCACAAGTGGTGTCGGGTCCCAAGCCCACTTACCATGACTGTGCCCAGACAACAAGGAATTTGCACAGGCAAATACCCAGGCTGTGTGCACAATCATGGCAACTGTACATGCCAATGAGGTGCAGAAAGATGTTTGCATTTGCACACTGTTCTTTGAAACCAAGGCCTGCTGAGTTTGCGTCCTGTGTGTGCTACAGCTGAGACCCCAAACAAAATTATCTCTGGATCTGTAGGGAGCCACACAAGGACCTTGCAATCCACTGAAGGCTGGGGAGATCATCAGGCATCCAGGCTGAAGGGCTGGGCCCTTTCAGGAATTCCCCCTGGCTGAGTTGTGCTGGAACTGTTGCAGGTGTGTGAGCTACAGGTTAGAACAGGAGACTGGGGATCAGGTTACCTCGGTTCTGTTCCAGCCTCTGTTTCTGGCTGACATTTGCCTGTGAAATGAGGTAAGAATTGCTACCTCCCTCACAGGGGGTGCTGCAGGCTTCATTCATTAACTTGCGACATGTTTTGAAATGCTCTGGTGAAAGGGGCACTGGGAGCCGTTGAATAATTCTTCCTGAGGCTGTTTCTTGCATTCGCTCACCCTGAGCTGGGAGATTCAGCAGCGCCTGTGTTTTCCCCCCTGATTTTGATTGTACTAGTCAGTCCCACATAATTTCCATGATAGGCGGTCAGGCTGGCTGTAATCAATATGCCCGAACGTTTCCGAGAACAAAGTGGGAGCTACAGAACAATGAGCAAAGCCCACCAGGAGTCTGGCGTTGGCTCAGGAAGGAAATCGGCTCAAACAGAACTTCGCATAATCTGGCAGTTAGGGGAAAAAACTGAGGCATGAACTTAACTGGCCTCTGGAAAGGAGTCTGTCTCGCTTAGCTTTGGAAATTTCCATACCCAGATGCCTCTCCCCTCTGTGTGTTGCAAGTAGAATTATATAGACAAATTACTGGAGACAGTGTGACCAAAAAATGCCTCCCAGGTAAATTGCTTTTCATACCACAGCTTTGCAAACACTTTTTTCCTAGCTCAGCGGAGTGTTTTCCACTCCAAAGATGCACCTGAAGGTTAAGTGAGAGAGTGCCTGGTGGATTACAAATGGTAAGGCAAGGGATCCCTGGTTAACTGAAGGCTGATGCAAAGACAAGGGATCATCTCACCCTGCCTGTTATGAGTGCTGTTTGGTTTTGGCTGCAGTTAAGTTTCTTTGCTCTGAGATCTTTCCATCCTGACCTACAGAGCAGGTCTCAGGATGCAGCATGGACGAATGCGGTAACTGTAACAAGCATGAAGATAACAGGAATCCAGAGCTGTGGTTCTGCTTAGCAGACTGCCTGGATGGTGCGCAAGGGAAATGGAGGTTATGTGGTGAGAACAGGGGAGTGGGAGCTGAAAAAGTACAGAATCCTGGGCAAGTCACTTACCCTCTTTGACTCCGTTTCTATCTCTAAAACAGGGATAGCAGCCGCCCTCGCAGGGGAACTGTGAAGATTGACCAATATCTATGAAGATCTTTGAGACTTTCATTTGAAGTGTTTTGTATTCTCATATCTGCAGGGTAAACACAGCTGATAAGGTCTGGAGGCATTGGGCACGTTTCCCCGCTGCACGTACTTCCTCTTCTGAGCTTCCAGGCAAGGAACTCAGTGCTTCAGACACTGAAGGCCAAATCCTCAGCTGGTGTAAATCAAGACAGCCCCATAGAAGTCAAATGGATCTACACTGACCCGCGCTGCCAGGGAGCCAGCCCTAAACGCGTCAGCCTCGCACTTACCCCGTGAGGTGGGTAAATAAATATTATCATGCTTTTATATATATATATAAATATCTTGGGAGACTCCCAGGCAGAAGGAGGCTCAGTGACGTGTCCCATCTCCCAGCACGTCCGTGTCAGTGATGGGGTTAGAAAGCAGGTCTCCTGAGCCTTTCTGCCAAAGCTCTGACCATAAGGCTGCCTGGCCGGTCGGCTGCCCCCACTGTGGCATTCTGTGCTGTTCCCGGCCAGGGCCTCTCGTGAGCAGAGGCTGCCAGTCCCGTTTAACTCGGGGTTGTAATGTGCTCAGAGAAAAGACTCTGAGTCCAGCTAACTCACTTACCTTTCCGCTTCCTCTTGGAGCTGGAGCTGAGTCTCTCTAGCTGAGAGGCCAGTGGGATTCATTCCCCCGCACCCCAGAAGATCCCCATCACAGCTCAGCGTCCCACCCAGCCCTCTCTGGTATTCAGTTTCACCTCAGTTATTTTTACCAGCTTTATTGATTTGTTTTCTGGTCGCAATCTGGGAAGAAGGGGCTTAAACGAAAGAGAAGCAGGGACATATAAGAGAGTGAGCCTGTGAGGTAGGGAGCCTGGAGGACCAATGAGGAATGAGCTCTATTCTATTCCATGGACAGATACCGCTCCTCAGTCCGGTTTAGATGACCTCTCAGCGTGGCCTGAGTCACGCAATCCCCACACGGGCCAGTGCGTGCAGCCTGGCAGCGCCATCTCTGAGGACAAGGGGCCGGCTCCTTTTGTTCCATGTCAGGCTGCCAGATCGCGCTAGGGGAGTGATCATCCCGGCTGCTGTGGCAGGTCAGATCGTGGGGGCCCTGCAAGGAGCTAGGTGGGGCAGACTGGTGAAGCAGGCGCACAGCTGTCCAAGAGCGCCCAGCTATGCTAGACGACAGCCCGTGAAGAGGAGTCTCACGCCCCGGGGGAGCTGCGGGAAGAGGAGTGTGGGAAGGGCTTTCTCCAGCCTGGCATTTCAGCCAGGCCCCCGCGTCTTGCAACAATCACCACGGAATCGTCAAGGACAACCCCTGATCTGGACCCTGCATTCACGTCTCCTCTAAAAACACCACCCCCTCCGATACTAGGCTGGAGCAAGGGTCAGATACAAACCTGAAGGGAAGAACATCAGCTCCTGAATCACCATTTTCCCCCTCGGAGAGCTGAGAGAGGGCATGGTCTAGGTGCTGGACTAGTATTTAGGGGGTAGCTTCTGGTCCCAGTTTGGCCTCTAACCCGTTGTGTGACGTGGGCCTAGGCACTTCACTTCTCAGTGTCTCTCCCCCCCCCAATCCTTTGACTGTCATGTGTATTTAACTCATGGGACTGCCTCTGTTTTGTTTGTACAGCACCTAGCACAACAGGGCCCAAACCTTGGTGCCACTGAAATAAAAGGCGTGAGCAGGTTCACGTCTGCTTAGCTTGTGAAATGGGAGTGGGGGGGTGCTCACAGTCTTAGGCAGCATGTCAAAATCTACACTTGACTTGAAAAATACATAAAGCATATGAGCAACCCTCCTTCTACGGGTGGTTATACCTCTATAAATCTAACCGGGAAAGTGTTTACAACTTAATATTGCCACACATCCAGCTCGAGAAGAAATGAGACGGCCTTTTATGAGCTCTTTTCTCATTTCACAGATTCCTCCTGCAGCAGACATAAATCAACAGCCTATCTCTACTCCTTGAAACTCCACTGAGGCTTTTTGCATTCTTGAAGTTGTCTTCATCCCATCAGCCGCAGCCTGAGTTATGGTAAAAAGGGAGACGTGATTAAACATTGCTCTCTGGCCACTTCTCAAACTGAGTGAGGTTAAAAGGCTGGGACTTCACTTAATACTCATGGATAGCAAGAGCTAGAGGGCCATCCAATGTTACTCTTAACAAGGTCGTATGAGTGGGCTCACGAACGTGACGCAGTAACCCTTCTTGGAACCCCAGTACAGCATGCACTGTTTCCACTAGGTGCCATCTCATGCTAGTGGGGCTGACCCCTGCCCTACAAGTGTACCATCATGGACAATGACAGTCACACGTGCCAGAGGTGTCCACATGCAAAAATGCGTCTCCATCGCATTGTACATCGACTGGTGAAAACAGGCCAGGAAAACATGGAATTAGATGGGGAAAGTCCGAATGGACAAACGACAGACAGAGCAAAATTACAGTGGAGGGAAAGGAATAAACAGGCAACTCACAGCCCCAGGGAAGAGGCAGCAATGAAGGAGCTGGCCCTTGTACTGTTATGAGTATGAGCAATTGGGCAAAGTGACATGTGGGAGGGGAAAAAACAGCACCCCGTTCTCAGAAATCCTCATTCAGCCACTGCTGAGATGCGGCTTGGTGTTTAACAAAGGTGACTTACATTCACACACACAGGGTGCAGGCGATGCCCAGATTTGAGGCTGGGAAGGAATTTAATTGAGGGGCATATTGGCACTTTGGTCCTTCTGATTATCTGTGAACCTCGGCCCTCCTGGCCTTTGTCTCTATTTCCTATCCCATAGGAGAAAAATAATACTGCTTTGCATTTCTGTAATACTCTTCCTCCATTGGTAGTAAACCTTACCTGCTTTCTCTGGTTTGCAATCTCCACTTAAAGGAAACTGCGTGGTTAAGTGTTTTGCCCAAGATCGCAGCAAATCTAGGGAGAGCTAGATTTTAGGCCTCTTGACTCCCGTGGTGCTGCCCTAGCCATTGGGCATCTTTGGGAGAAGACGGGCACAAGGTGGCTGTGCATGAACTTTTATTTCTACCATGGTAAGTATAAAAAGAAGGCAAAGCACAGTGAATGCATTATCAACTTTTTTTCAGGCACCCTTCTGTCTTAGCAGACCTCCCCTTAGCGCCTCTCAAATGTATATTCCTACTCTACCTTTTTAGAAAATAGTGAAGGCCCTGACTTTTCCTGGTCCCTGGAGCAGTATTCTAAGGCAGGCTGTGCCGTGTAGTCTGTAGGAATGCCTGATTACTGCACAGTAGGAAGCCTGTCCAGCAATTGTAATATCTACAAGTGTCAGGCTTTTTATCCTGGATATGTATTGCATTAATTATGCAATGTTATAAAGCCCAATGCAAACAGAGTTTAGTATGTGGGTAAAAGTCTGTGTAAGTGCTTAATGAATTGCAATAAATGAATTATAAATAATCCTCTTTGTTTTGAAGCAGATGTCAAATAAAACTAGCTCTGAATTCTGCTAAGCCAAAAAGCATCCAGCTACAGTAAACTTACCCCTTCTTCCCGCCCCCTCAAGTGAGACTTAAATATTTACCCAAATCAAAGTACCTAGAAATTAAGATGCAAAACTCCAGCTGTTCAATGGCTATTGAGCAGAAACTGTGGCTCTGTTATATTCAGTTCAATAAATGCAGCAACTCCAGCAAGTTCTCATGGGGCTTTTTTGCATGGAGATGAGAGAAATTGTAAAAGGGGATTGAAATCTGGCCACTACCCTAAGCCCATTGCAAGATCTTCATGAGACTGAAGGCATTTCTTTCTATACGGTATTAAGATGGTCCTTTATGCAGGAAAAGTTTCAGGCTTTTTCCAGTTCCATTATAGAAACCGGAACCTTTCCCATCAACTGCAGCGCAGGAATGGGGGCTGTAGAATCATCACTCGCCGATTAGAATTTAACAGGGCAGCTGTGACAGTGAAAAGGGGCACTCCGAGAACTGGGGAGCTCTTGGGCCATTCCTAAATGTAAGGAGGAGGACGTGGTAGGCCCCAATCCAGCAAGGTATTTCAGCACATGCTTAACTTCAAGCGTATGACGTCAGTGGAACTACGGACATGTTAAGAATTAGGTACGTGAATAAGTACTTTGCAGAATACTCAACTCATGAGAAAATCTCCTCCCCTGTATTACCGGTACCCAGGCTGTACCATCAGCGGCCAGTAAAGCAAGATCTGAAAAAGCGCCTCTCATTATGGATATTGTCATCCCCTCATAGCAGGGGAGTGGCGCAGAACCAAGGCTGGTCCTGCAAGCTGTACTCACAGGAGTACTCCCTATCTGTGCAAGTAGTGAGTAGGGATTGCTCACGTGAGCAAGGTTTGCAGGATAGGGCCCCTCTACGTCTGTTAAGATGACATAGCACCAGCTGTGTTTCAGAATCTGCGGCTCAGGGTGCTTGGCATTGACCAGCTTGTTTGATGACAGCACATCACCACTCCAGAGAGAGGCTCAGGGGAGTCCTCCTACAACACAGCAAATCAAGTAATCACAGTTTCCAGACTCTCCCTGGCCTCCTTTTGCATCATCCCACAGTTTTGTGCAACGAAGCGCAGACTGGTTCTCCTGCAGAGCTGCAGCGAACTCTAGACTGGCGAGGTGTGATGGCAGCCGGCATAGTGCCAGAGGTCTGATGAATTTCACAGGTTAAAATGCCCACCACAAAGACACCACAACTAGAGCAGCGATCGGCTGACCACTGAGCTTGGGAACTGATAGCAGCCGCACTTGTTTCCTTTCTGGCTGATGGCATTATGCAACCTCAATGTAAAGAGATTATTCGTCTGCCTGAGGATTGATCAGAATGCAGTTCATTGCCCCAGTATTTCCTCTTACAGTTACAGCAAGTTAGAGAAGAGATCTGCACTGGCAGTCTTGATTTAGAATAATAATGTCATTTATTCCTAGAGGGACACTTTTCTCACATCCATGCATCTATTTCTCTATCTCTCTGTCTTTGGTACCATCAGATACCATCACTGCGGTATCTGAGGCCCACTCCCTGAAAGGTATTTAGGTTATTGAAATCAATGCAGGTTAGGAGACGCAATACCTTTGAGGAACTGGACCTGAGGGCCTATGAGGAAATCTGTCCTACCTTAATGACAGAAAAATAAATCGGCCCTGAGAAAGAAAAGCTCTTAGTACAGGGCCAGAAGGAAACTTCAGGGCCCCTAGCACGGTACCTGCTTTCAAGCCTTGGGTTTATTCTCAGGAAACAGAACCTTACCAGCTTCCCAGTTCCTGAGGATCCTTTCAGTAAGCTACACCCCCTTGGCCACTTTGCATGTGTGAAACTCAGTGCAAAGGCCATCCCTGTAGGGATAAGCTGCTGCTGCATCTCATGGGGGTTAAACATTGGCCTTCGCCTGGAATGGGCTGGGGAGCTCTCTCCTGGAGGGGGCCAGGCAGAGTGCTTTGTCGGCTGTTTTTAAGGCCTGGTCCAACAGCTCCCACTAAAGTCAATGGGAAATCACCCCACAAGTCCATTATTTTGGTTACTTATTTGCCACCGGTTTTGGGACTCGTGCTCTGCAGACTCTGCTACTCCTATCCTCCCCTCCTTTGTACGGCTAGCTCACAGGACGGACGGTTCTTGACTGGGGCCCTTATGTCTGGTTTCCCCCCCTCTGGCCTGGAAGTGCATTGAAACCAGCTGTTTTCCCTCCTGGATAGGTTTGAGGGGGGCTGGATGGCACTGACACCTGGCCAAACAGCTGCAAAGACATAAAGACTCGTTTTAATCAGCCTCCACGAAGCCATTTTCACCACGACTCAGCGACCAGCTGGGCCCCTGACCTGATCCTAGGTTTTGGAAAGAGGCTGGCCCCCACTGCACCCCCCATTTTACCTGACTCAGGTTGGGACCTCCCAGGGATGTACCTGTGCCCCGCCCAGGTGTCCCACCCAGTGATTGGGGGGCAGGGGGATGGACTAGCACCCATGCCACCTGACTTTGCACAGAGACCACAAAGAGCACGAGCCAGACAGGACAGCCTGCCCCTGGGCTGGGTTGTGGCTGGATTATGTTTTTGGGGGGGAGTCTATAACAATGCCCCCGCCCCCCCACAGACACACCCCCGGCCAGCTCTGGAAGGTTCCGGGTTGCATCAGGGGGAGGTGCAATGGCCACATCTGGCCTCCAAGCTCTTCCCCCGCTTGCAACGTTCCTGGGAGCTGCGAGCAGCGGGGAGGAGGCGCTGCAGCAACGCTAACAGCGGCCGGGGCCGGAGGAACCGGGGCCGGAGAGCGGGCAGGGAGCCGCGGGCAGCAGGAGGAACAGCAACAGCTCCGGCGCTGCAGCCCAGTCGGGGCGCCCAGGGTGCCGCAGGGCGCGCGTCGGCGCCAGGACCGGGGCCAGGACCGGTGGGGGGGCTGGTCGGTGCAGAGGACCCCAGCGGCGGGCGGAGGACGCGGCATGGCCCCGCTCGGCGGCGGCAGCAGCAGCAGCAGCCTGGCTCCTGCCTCTACGCTCTGCGCGTAAAGGGGCCCGGCCTCTCCAGGTGCGGCGCAGCGCAGCAAAGCGCAGCGCGGCGCAGGGAGCTCGCGGGCCGCCCCGCTGCGGGGCTGGGGGAGCCGCGGCCGCTGGGGGTGCCTGAGCCGGGATCCTGCTGCTCTGGGCTCGGCGCCTGCAGCTGCTGCGCTCCGGGCCCCCGGCCCCCGGGGAGTCCCCCTGCGCCCGGCCGGAAGGGCGCCCGGCGCCGGCCCGGGCCATGGCCAAGGACCAGCTGAAGCCGCGGCTGTGCCACATGCTGAAGGCGGAGAGCGGCTACGGCTTCCACCTGCACGGCGAGAAGGGCAAGAGCGGCCAGTTCATCCGCAAAGTGGAGCCCGGCTCCCCGGCCGAGGCGGCGGCGCTGCGCGCTGGGGACCGGGTGGTGGCGGTGAACGGCGTCAACGTGGAGAAGGAGACGCACCACCAGGTCTGCGGGGCGCCCGGGGCTGTACGCACCGGGGGGGGGGGGGGTTGGTCTCTGTCTGTCTGTCTGTCTGTCTGTGGGCGCGGGGCAATGGGGAACCCATGGGTGGTCGGTCGGTCTGTCTGTCTGTGGGCGGGGGGGGGTGGTCGGTCTGTCTGTCTGTCTGTGGGCACTGGGGTAAGGTGGGGCGTGGATGTTCCGTCCGTCGGTCGGTCGGTCGGTCTGTCTGTCTGTGGGCTGGGGGGGGGGGGAACGGACGGACTGTGGATGGTCTGTCTGTCTGTCTGGGCGCTGGGGCGGGGGGTGCCCATGGATGGTTGGTCGGTCTGTCTGTGGGTGCTGTGGCAGGCTCCAGGATCCCATAATGGATGCCTCTGTCTGTCTGTCTGTCTGTAGACCTGGAATGAGAGGAAGGGCCCGGTGACCCTCAGTCTGAGGCTGGGCTGTCCCGGTGTTGGCTGGTGGCTTTGAGCCGGCGGCCGGGAGTGGGGAAGGCAGAGTTATGTGGAAAGTTTCTGTTAATAATCCTGAGCACCTGCCTGTCACCTGCTGTGTCTGGATCTCCTGCGGGTGGAATGAAGTGTCCTGGTGTTGGGTCATTAACTTCTTTCCTGCAGTTCCTGTGGTTCACGTGGCCCCTGCAGCCCGCACTTCTTGATATTCATAAAGGTTAAAGACAGGGAAGTCCTATTAAATCCCATCTCATCCACCCCCTGCCAGTGCGGGGTTGTTCCCTGCAATAGATTATTTTTAGTGCTACGTCCAGTCTCACAACAAGGCTTTTGGTTTAGCTGTAAAACAGCCAGGTCCCTGGGTGAAGCCCACGTTCTGCAGAGCCCCACACTCGCTGCTTTGAATTGGGCTACCCTTATGTTGTTTTTCTTTCGGGGATCTGTCCCGTTCGGTCCCTAAAGCCGCTTGTCTATTTACGATAAGATTCTGGCAGGAGCTTTCCCAGTCTCTGCTGGGTTTCCCAGGCATGTTTCCAAGTCAAGCTAGGGTAATGGAAAGAGTGCATCTCTGCTGGGTGATGGTTCCTGGACCACAAGGCGAAGGGAGTAATTCACACGTAGTTAAGCGGTTTATCCTGGGCATAAGATCCCTGTTGGGACAGGGACCAGAACTCCCTCCTTGTCTCTTCCAGTGGGATGTTTTTACAGCTTATTAGCTGTAGCCTAGCTGCTGGGAACCTCCTTATTTTACCTCGCTCCAAGGATTCCCAGCTCCTTGGAAAGTGTCTGCAGAAATGCACTTAAGCTGGGCGGGGGATGCTAGGAGGGTGATCCT
This sequence comes from Emydura macquarii macquarii, assembly GCF_026122565.2. Lineage (NCBI taxonomy): Eukaryota > Metazoa > Chordata > Testudines > Chelidae > Emydura > Emydura macquarii. The sequence goes on from NW_027133527.1 coordinate 5,433,297, forward strand.
CTCCCTGAATGTTAGTTTAAAAGCTTCCCCTAGCCCAGTGACCAATAGTAGATATGATAGTAAAATAGTTTCCCAGTTCCCACACAATTCTAGGCCTTCTCTACACAGTGACCTTATCTTACCATGCTGGGGCCCCAGGTGTACCATGGTCTCGTCCGTAAGGATGACAGCTAACTGTGTAACCATCATGTTCTGTCTCTGTCAACACGAGGCAAAGTAGGAAAGACCAAAGGGTGTCATGACCTGGGCAGGGTGCTGCTGTTCCCTAGTCAGCCACAGCATTGTAGGTGAACAGATTCCAGCAGAAGTTAGCTTCTGCGCGTGGTACTGGGAGTTGGAAGACCCGGGTTCTGCTTCTGATTCTGCCACTGGTTCACTTTTTGACCATGGGCAAGCCACTACTCGTCTCTGGGCTTCTGTTATTCCCTGTGCGGTCTGTAATGCTTGCTGATGTTGGCAAGGCACTTCATGGTCTACTTTGGAAAAGACTATGCAAATGCTCACTATAACGATTATTCTCATCACATCATTTATATTTGCATTCGCTACAGTTTAACGGGGGGGAAATAATGACCAGAAACACGCAGTTTCTAGCCTGCATTGGAGTTCTCTTGGCTTTTCAGTAGAGTGGTGCTTTTGAGTCCCACTGGTGCAGCTGTTTTGCCTATCTGCTTACTAGTTTTCAGGGCACTGCAGGTTGAATATTTTAGTAGCTTAAAGCATATGGCAAGCGCCCCCTGTAATGATTTATACAGGCAGCATTGTGATCTGTCTTCTGCATGCTTCATGGAACCAAGAGCGCTTTAGAAGCAGTGGGTCTCAGTTTTTAATTGCTAATGGTGGGTCTTAAAGCTGTGGGATGACGGATTGATTTCTTAAGAGATACAGAGCCGTCCCCAGTCTTGGTGCAAGCAGTGGTAATGCCATGGAAGTGCTCTAGAACGGACCCCTGGCCTGGATGTGGCTCTTAAGGTTTGCTCGTTAATTAAGCTGATGCTGTGGACCTGAGCACCCTCTGCCAAAGTGATCCCTTGCTCCTCCAGTTATATTTGGAATGGAGTAAGGGTACATAGATTGCTCTGTTCTGATTGCCGGCGGGATGCTAGTGTTCTTATTTCATACAGAGCTGAGTTTCACACCAGGAAATTGTCAGGACTTTGTATACTAAGATCTGATGTGATGATGAAGGGTGATTCAGCATAGCTGAGGCATCAGTGTTATGTATGAAATGTGTGGGCTTTTTGGCTGTGTAGGTCAAGAAACTCGAGATGTTTCATTCTTTCCATGTTTTCTTCTAAGCAAGGCATATTTAATCTCTGGAACTCACTGCTGCAGGGTATTAGTAATGCAGGTAGCTTAGTGTGTTCCAAGAAGGATTCAACATTTACACGAACAGACTTAGCATCTGCAGTCACATTAGCTGGGATGACATTACAAAGGACTGGGCTGCCAATCCTCATACTTCAAAACAATAAGCTGTTAACTTTCCAGTGGTCAGGAGAAAACCGCCCCAATGACAAAATGCTGAACACCTATGTACATTGTAACGAGAGTCCTGTAGCACTTTAAAGACTAACACATTTAATTTCTACAGGCATAAATCCACTTCATCAGATGTAAGGAATAGAAATCAGATAGGCGGTGTATATGTACATATCCAAGAGTAAGGAACAATGATGGGGAAGGTAGATATAAGCAGAGTCTATTCAGTTAGGGTAGTTGAGACCTATTCACAACCATTGATTAGGAGGTGAGAATGTGTGAACAGTGACAATTACTTCTTGTAATGAGAGAACCATTCCAAGTCCCTATTCAGACCCAGTTTGATTGTGTCAGGTTTGCAGATGAGTTCCAGCTCTGCAGTTTCTCGCTGAAGTCTGTTTTTTAAGTTTTTTTTGTAGAAGTATGGCAACTTTCAAGTCAGCTACAGAGTGTGCTGGGAGATTGAAGTGCTCTCCGACTGGGCTACCCCTCTGGAACTATGTACATTGTGGAAGTGTTACACCATAGATATCAGACGTTGGTTTCTGTTGATGACAGGATATTGGATTAGGTGAACAATTGGTCTGATCCTGCCTGGCTTTTCCTGTTCTCTTCGGGAAATCAGCCCTTGAGCTAATAAACCTTTTACGCCTTCGTCTGAAACTGCCAGAATTTGCAAAGGGGAGTTCCACTGGCTGTTTGTAATTTTGTTGCAAGCTCAGGAAGCTGAGGCTGATGATGTTTGATTGTATTTATTTGTTCCTCTGTTGTTTTTCAAAATGTAGATTAAACCAAGCTGAAAGAGTAAACATAGAAAGTAGATGTAAGGTGCTTTGCCCTGTCTTCATTGCAAAATAGCAGCCTGCTTCTCAGTGTTTGTGGCTAGACAGGCAAAACGTGTGTTAGTCAACAGAGCAGGGCTAACATATATTCAAATCCAGGTGTGGACAAGGCAAGTTGTAGTTGTAACGCAACTGGCTCCTGGCTAGCCCTCGGTGTCCTCTTGCTTCTCCCCACCCTTAGCTAACGCCGGCCATGCTAACATGGGCAGAGACTGCCCCTCCTAGATCAGGGCAGTCAATTATATTTTGTCAGGGTCCAAATTTCTATGTGAAGGTATAGTCAAGGTCCAGACCCCAGAGAAACATTTTTCACACTGCAGTAACAATACCGATAATAATAAGAAAACAAAAATATTTGGTGGTGGATTCCAAAGCATCCGGCCGTCTGGTTTGGCCCTGCGGTCTGCCTATCGAGCACCGCTGTCCTGGATGTTTTGATCCCAGGTTGAGTGTGCAGCGATGTCTGCTGAAATAGCCTCTTTTGAATTGTAAACGGAGCCTGTTTGATGTGGATTCATTGAGAAGAGGAAATACTGGCACTCTGCAATGTCATTTTAACAGAGCCCGTTTCATAGCTGACCTTCAACAATGATGGGTTGGAGAGGGGGGAACATTACCATTGGAGCCTTTGGTAAGCCTGCATCTCTACACCTCCCTGTGAGCCTTTTCAGCATTTCTGTTCATTGCCGTGGCACTTTAAGATGTTAATGAAGGTTGCATAATTATACAGATGCATAAGGGCCAGCCTGTCTGTCGGGTCTAAAAAAGATTGAGGCACATGCATAGACTGCAGACACGGCGTGATGGCTTTCAAAACTGGGTGACCTAAAGTTGCTAGCCCATCCTTCCTGGGGGTGGGTAGTAGGGGTGCTGCCTGTCAGCTGACACCAGGACCAGCTCTTTGGCTGGGCATGTCATGATCTGCAGAAGAGAAAGACGTTCATCTTCCTGAATTTTTTGGTGCTCTCTAATGATAAGGATGCTGAGGCTGGCTGTGGGGTTGCTGAATCGCCTCCCTTAGGAAGTGGTGAGGGCCCCGTTGCTTGAGATGTTTAAAACTAGACTGGGCATAGTTCTAGGGACTGTGTTATAGGGAACAATCCCAAATAGGTCTGGGGGAGGGGAACTCGAACGAATAGGGCACTTACATCTTTAAGGTCTGTAGAGCCTCTCCACACCCAGCTGAGGGGGGTAATTATTATAACCCTTGTTTTACCGCTAAGGGAGATGAAGCACAATGCTTTGTTCACACCCAGCTTGTCCGTGTCAGAGCCTCGATTAGAACTTGAGAGCTCTTGCTGTCTAGCTCCCTCTTCTTTCCTGGACCAATGTATTGCTTTCTTTTGGAAGCTGTTGTCTGGTGAGGCTCAGCTCTCCCCAGTGAAAGGCTGGTAGGACTGGGTGGCTCTGGAGATTTTGAATGTCACATGGAACCTTTCCCCGCAAGGCCACTGGTTCCCGTCTAGCTCAGGTTGGGAGTGAGTGGCGGTGATTGCCCGGGTGATGGAGGTTTTGTGACACTCACCGAGCTGTGCTCTCAGGGTATGTCTACATCATGGAGACGGCACCGGCGTAGCTATGTCGGCATAGCCCTGTAGTGTAGACGCAGCCTACGCTGACAGCTGGGGGCTTGTCTGTCTGTGTAGGAGGAGCACCACCTCCCTGAGTGACATGAGCTACGGTGCCAGAAACCTCTTCTGTTGACATAGCTGCGTCTACACTGCAGGTTGTGGTGGCATAGCTCTGTCAGTCGGGGTGTGAGAGAACCCTACCTTTTCAGTGAAGACCAGGTCTCCGTGCCAGCACAAACCCCGGTCGCAATTAGCACCGTTTGGGTCTCTTGCTGTCAGTCTCGGCAGAGAGCCAGGAGCGAGTGGACCATAGAGAATAATGTTTACTTGTGGGGGGCCCCCTCCGCTCAAGGTTGAGATACATTGCTGGGGAGGTGGGTGTGTGGAAGCTCACCTGAATGCTGCGCGTGGAGTAGCTGCTCCCTGGCTAAGCAGAGAGCTCACAGCAAAGCTGAACTCACCATAAAAAAGCAAAGCAAAGTTGTAAGGTGTTGGGCAATCTGACCATTCAGAGCTGCCATCTCGCCCCGTTGAGTCAGCCTGGAGTTGCCAGAAGCACAGGGAGGTCTCCAAAGCAGATCCGATGAATTTGTTTCACTGCAGCCTCCGTCCTTTCTGGGTGTTTTTTACCGTCAAAGAGCCTCCTATCACTTTGGAGAGAAATGCTGGGCCTCGTCGGAGGCCAGTGCTTGCTTTCAATAGGGCTTTTAGCGTGAACAGCTGCCAGGCTGCACGCCTGTCTTCCTTGGAAGTGCTGGAAACGGAGTATTAATCCCTGAATTGCTGGGCTCTGCCTCTCTGCGGCAGTGGAGCATGGTAGCTTTCGTCCATCTGTCATTCGGTCTGATCTGCGCCTCTACAGCGAACCCGTCGCCTTCGTGCTGAAGGTGCATTCGCTCACCGTGCAGTCTGTACGTTGGCCCGCACAGAAGCTCTTACAATGCGGTGGGGTTTTTTTGGAGAGGACGAGGTCTCCTTTGATACTGACTTTGGTGACTGAGTTTTGCCGGCACCTGTAGTCAAGGTGCTTCCCTGTCGGCTCTTGCAGGTCGACAGCAGCCTAGGGATACCGCAGGGTCCTTTCAGGAGAGGTGTGAATTGAGGGACTCGGCGTTCCTTTGAAAAATGATAAATATCTGTCAAGGTGACCAGAACTCCCCTTCCCTCTACTGGCTATTATCTGTGTTACACGAGTGCCCAGAGGCCCCAGGAAGGATCCTCTAGGGCTAGGTGCGGTACAGATGCAGAGCAGAAGACTGTTCTTGCCCCCAACTCCCGTGCAAAGGGCAGTACCGCCTAATGGGAGTGGTAAAAAAATCACAGGTCAGCCCTACAACAATCATGAGATTTAAAAAAAAAACCAAAATCCAGAAACTTTGTGGTCTTCTTACTTTGCCTTCTGCTTTCTGAGCCTTTTGGATGCATTTGGCTGGTGCCTCCTGTCTTGTCTCTGCAGCAAGAAGGGCTGAAACTTGGTGAATGAAAGCTGAAATTCTCCCGGTATCCGTTGCCTCCAGGAGCTGAGGCTTTCAGACAGGTCCCCAAACTGGGGGGCATGCCACCATACGGGGGCATGGAGGAACATTTGGGGGGTGCAGCAGGGTCCAGGCCAGTCCCCACGGGGGTGGGGAAGGAGCGCCACCTGGCCCGGGCCCCACCACCAGCCGCAGCCCTGGCTCCCAGCCCAGCCGTGGCTCCCCACCCGACCACGACCCCAACCGCAGCCGGGCCGTGGTTCTGTTTCTGGCCCTGTTCCCGGCCCCAGACTCGACCCCTGGCTCCCTGCCCATGGCCCCGCTCCTGGTTCCCGGCACAGACAAGGATAAGGGGGGGTCCTTGCCACGGCGGGGCTGGCTCTCCGGCCTTAATTCTGTCTCTGGACAAGCTGACGTGCCCTGTCCCTGCTTCTCCTGTTTCTCTGGGCAGCTGAGTCGGTGGAAGCATCTAAGCAAATCCGAAAGGGAGCAGAAGGGATTTTCTGGGGATTGATTGAGTGGCGCCTCCTCAGGCTGACTCCTCGCTATGGCTGGGAGCTGCAGGTACGAGCCAATGCAGAGAGGGACAGGGTTTGTTGCTGCGCAGTGGATTTGCTGGTGCAGGACAAGCTGCTTTGTCTGCAGTCCGTTCATGTCTCTTCGGGCTGGTTTCCATCTGCGGATGCTAGTGCAGTGACCTGGCATGGGGCGTGTGAGTAGTAGGGCTGTGTGTCACGTATAACCTTGGTGATTGTGATATGTCCTGTCTAGCCGTGCCCTGATCAGAACAACTGGAGCTGCAGGCCGTAGCCCAGTTAAACATTAATTGGCAGCGAATCTGAAGGTGGAATGCAATTTGGGTGAAAATGATCATGGAATGATGGATTGCATGATTCTAAGGAAAAGGAGGACTAAAAGCAGCAGAATAAGGACAGTGGATTTCAAAAAAGCAGACTTGAACACACTCAGAGAACTGGCAGGTAATATCACATCGCATGGGAAAGAAGAACTCTTTAATGACCTGCAAATCAAAAAGTGGAAACACGGACAAATTGATAAAGAGGAGCGCAAAAGCATAGCACAAGCAAAATCAGAAACGCCTGCCAAGGGACATAAAAGACAATGAGAGGAGGTTCTTTAAATACCTAGGAGCAAGACAAAGACAAAGGAGGGTGTAGGTCCTCTGCTTAGCAGGGCAGGAGAGCTTAATAACTGATAACACCAAGAAGGTTGAGGTGTTTAGTGTCTGCTTTGCGTCAGTTTTCACTAAAAAGGTTGAGGGTGATCAGATACTCAGTACAATTAATATTAACAACCAAGGGGAAGGAATGCAAGCCAGAATGGGGAAAGAAAAGGTTAAAGAAATATCTAGATAAGTTAGACGTACTCAAGTTGGTGGCAGGGCCTGATGAAATTCATCCGAGGGTACGTAAGGAACTAACTGCAGCAATCTCAGAACCAATAGCAATTATCTTTGAGAAATCATGGAGGACGGATGAGGTCTCAGAGGACTGGAGAAAGGCAAACATAGTACCTATCTTTAAAAAGGGGAACAAAGAGGGTGCAGAGAATGATAGACCAGTCATCTTAACTTCAAAACCTGGAAAGAGACTGGAGTCAATTATTAAACAATCCGTTTTGGAAGCACCTAGAGGATAAAAGCATCCCGTGGAATAGCCAGCATGGAGTGGTCTAGAACAAAACATGCCAGACCAACCTAATTTCTTTCTTGGACCGCGTTACTGGCCTGGTGGATGGGGGAGGTAGTATACCTGATATAGCTTGATCTGAGTAAAGCTTTTGACACAGTCCCACATAACGTTCTCATAAACAAATTAGGGAAGCGTGGTCTAGATGTAATTGCTATCCGGTGAGTGCGCACCTGGTTGAAAGACCATACTTAGGGGATGTCTTCACTGACAGCGGCAAATGATCGATCTATCCAGATCGATTGAGCGGTCTGTTGCATAACTCCCATCGACTGTTGCTGAATTTCCAGGTCAGTGTAGACTGGGCCTTTAGAGTAGTTATCCATGGTTTGCTGTCGGACTGGGAGGGAGTATCTCATGGGGGTCTGCAGGGCTCAGTCTTGGGTTCGGTCCTATTCAATATTGTCATCAATGACTTGGATAATGGAGTGCAGAGTGTGCTTATAATATGTGCAGATGACCCCAGGCTGGGAGGGGTTGCGAGCATGTTGGAGGACAGGATCAGAACTCAAAATGACCTTGACAAATTGGAGAACTGGTCTGAATTCAACAAGATGAAAGTCAATAAAGACAAGTGCCAAGTACGTCACTTAGGAGATGCACAAATCAAATGCGCAACCAGAAAATGGGGAATAACTGGCTGGGTGGTAGTACTGTAGAAAAGGATCTGGAGTTCTAGTCGGTCACAAATTGAATACGAGTCCGCGGTGTGATGCAGTTACAAGAAAAGGCTAACAACATTCTGCCATGTATTAGCAGGAACGTCGTAGGTAAGACGCGGGAGGTAACTGTCCCGCTCTAGCCTGCACTGGTGAGGCCTCAGCCTTAGTACTGTGTTCGGTTCTGGGCGTCACACCTTAGGAAAGATGTGGACAAACTGGAAAGAGTCCAGAGGAAAGCGACAAAAATGAGCAAAGGTTTAGAACACCTGACCTAGGAGGAAAGGTTAAAAAAACTAGGCACGTTTGGTCTTGGGAAAAGAAGATTGAGGTGGGGACCTGATAACACTACGCCTTCAAATATGTTGAGGGCTGTTATAAAGAGGACTGGGACTGATTGTTCTCCATGTTCACAGAAGTTCTGGGTTTAACCTGCAGCAAGGAAGACGTAGGTTAGATATTAGGGAAAACTTTCTAACCCGAAGGGTAGCTCAGCTCTGGAACAGGCTTCCAAGGGAGGCTGTGGCATCCCCACCGTTGGAGGTTTTTCAGAACAGGTTGGACGAACACCTGTAGGAGATAGACTGGGTTGACTTGGTGCTGCCTCAGTGCCGGGGCCGGACTAGAAGACCTCTCGAGGTCCCTTCCAGCCCCACATCTCTCTGATTCCATAATACCAGAGAACCTTAGAGGATCAGTTTAATGGGATTGTTCAGTGAAACTCCTGCGGGGATGTGCTAGGGCGGCACAGCTGGCTGGAAATTCACTGGCAAGTTACACTGCGTGTGTATTCCATAAAGGAGTATCATATAAGGTGATTCACAGCCCTGCGGACGGAGTGCCTTACAGCCCCTGCCCTCTGAGATCACTAGCAAAGGGACCAGCTGATCGCCGTTTGGTTGGCTTTTGTCAGGTGGAGTCTTGTCTGCTCCCGTCTATGAACTTACCTGTCCCCATCACCATTGTATTTGAGCACGTCAGAGGCGTCGATGCATTTATCCTTCTCTCGTGAGGAGGGCAGTGCTGGTATCCCCACTGTACAGATGGCAGAGCTGAGGCACAGAGAAACTCACCCAAGGTCATCCAGGGAGGCTGTGGCAGAGCCTGGAATAGAAACTAGGTCTCCAGAATCCTATGCCAGTGCATAACCTCCAGCCTGTCCTTCCTCTCACCAGCGTGGCCAGATGCCACCGGCTTCTTTCATTGCGTCCCTCAGTTAAAGAGCAAAACGCAGCCAAAAAAAGCCCACCGAACCTGCTGCTGACAATAATCCATTCGCTGCTGCCCTGAGCTGGATTCTGAGCAGGGACTTGGGGGCGGGGACAAGCCCCAGAGCCCATTCTCAGCCCCTTCATTTGCTTTCCTGGTCTCTGTTGTCTGATAGCACCAAGCCGGGACGCATGCACAGAATCAGAGAGCGTCTGTCAGAAATAAATGGGGGTGAGGGTCAGATATTTCGGTACAGTGGGGAATATCTAACAACGACCGACCCGAACAAAGTCTGTGTGTGTGCATGAGTGAGCATGTGCACGCAGAGTGTCTCTCTCCCCTTCCCCTCTGCGCACCCCCCCCCTCAGTTACAATATTGCTGAGACCCACCCTATCCTCTCTGAATGACTGACTGCATTAGGGAGGTGGCCCGGGGACTGTGGATCTTCTAGTTTTGTTTGCCTGGCTAAATCTCTCTTCCCTTGCCCCCTGTCTGTTCCCTTCCAGGTGGTGCAGCGCATCAAAGCGGTGGAGTCCGAGACGCGCCTGCTGGTGGTGGATAAGGAGACGGACGAGTACCTGCGCGGCCTGCGGCTGACGTGCACGGAGGAGATGGCGCACACCGGGATTCTGGTGGACGCCAACACGGCCGGCGGCGACAACGGAGATGTTTGGAAACCGCAGCTGGAGCTGAGCAGCGGGAGCCTCAAGAGCCACTCCTCGCATAGCTTCACTTCAGAGAGTAGAAAGAAGGTAAATGGACGGGGATAAACAGCCCGGGGTGGGGAGGCTCTAGGGGACGGCTCCGGTCCAGCCGGGGCTTCTTCAGATGTCTGCAGAGTGAAGTCACCCACCGTTTTCTTGCAGCCTTTCTTGCTGCCCGGCCACCTCCAGATGTGCGTTGAGTCACGCTTAGCGGGGGAATAACAAAACCCGGCCGAGAGCTGTGCCGAGCCCGTGTGCCGGGGGAAATGGCTGTCTGGGATACCCCTCGCACCCAGGCAGCCAAATTCCCGTTGGCAGAAATTCTATGTGGTTCATCAGCCATTTGGAAAAAAAAAAACCGCGTGTCGCTGGTGGAGGAGCTGGGACGGAGCCGCACCGAGCTCTCTGCTGCCTCCTTTCTCCGAACGGTGGAAGATCTCCCTGAAAACCTGGGGAAAGCTATTGCTGCCTGAAGCCGGGTTACCACCTGCTGGGTGCTCTGCTCCTTTCACATCCCCTCTGGGGGCATGGAGCATAGCAGGGGCCAGCCGTGCGGTAACTGGCCCAGCCATGGTATGGGGTGAGGGTGAAAGGGTGGATTACCCACAGAACTGTGGCCTTCTGCTGCTCTGTGCCCTCCATGGCCCAGCTGCTCTGCTCCCTCCCCTGCAGAGCACAGGGGGGAGTGTAGGGACCCCGCGGATCAAATGAAGCCGTGAGGCCTATGAATGAGTTTGTCCCCCTCCCTTATTGCCATGTGGGACGGGCCACGGGGGCTATTGTGATCCTGGAGGAAATTAGCCACTTTACAAGCTGCACCGTTCTTGCCTCTATAGCTCTTCGGTGACGTTTCTTTTATTAATAACTCTGTGACGAGGGACAGAATGTGCTAGGGAAAATGCGTCATTTCCTGGGCTGCCTCATTGCTGGGGCTGGTTTCATGGAGACAGCGCAGGTTTGCACGTGGCGGGAGGGATTTCTATCCATGCTGCCCTTGCTCACTTGGGATGTTGATACGGCAGAAACGGTGCAGGGACGTTGCGGGTCGTTGAGCCGATTGTTTTGTGACCCGTCCATGAGTTGAAATTCTCCCGGGGCTTCTGATCACAAACTACCTCTGACCCAGTCGGGAAACCCCCTTCCCACAAGGCGCAGATCAGCCACTGAACAGTGGAACCATCCGCCTGTTTGTTAGTGACTGAAAGGCAGAACCATTGGATGGCTGTTTGGTGAGTCTCCATCCCATTCCCCAGGGCCGCAGAAAGGCCAAGATCTGAATGGATCACAGAGATCGAACTCTCAGCCGTTAGGCTTGGTCTCTCCAGGTCAGCACGGAGGTTCGCTGGAGGGGCAGTGTGTGTGCAGAGCTTGTTCTGTATCTGAGCAGCGGGTTTTACTTTCCCGGGCCCTTTTCACCAGCCCTCAAGTCTGCTTAAAAACACTTTTAAAAGTAGTAAAAACTAATTAAAACGTCTCCATTTGTCAGACCTGTGACGTTGTTCCCTCTAGGAGAGCTGGAAGCAGCAGCCCAGATTCTCCTGTCTCCTTTGCCTGGGTAACAAGCTTTCCCTGCTCTTAGTATAAAGACACAGCAACCTGCCTGGCATGCTTCGATACAGAGGGCTGCGGAGGCTTTGCCAAGCGCCTCGGCTCTGTTATGGGACTCACCTTTCTTTTCCTTGAGAGACCAGAGGCGACGTGTTTTTATTTGGAAATGATTTGCAGGCCTGGGTAACGATAATCTCTAGCTCTTATGTAGCACTTTTCATCCATCGATCGCCAAGTGCTTTCCAAAGTTGCTCAGTAGCATTATCCCCAGATATCGTTAGCTGGATGTTGACGAGGAGGGAGGGTCTGTGAGACACAGAGGGTCAGTTGTCAGGATAGCCACGCAGTGCAGGGTGCTGTGGTAGGTCACAACAGAGGATAAGGTTCTCTATCCCACCTGGTGTGTACAATTTTATTTTTACTGCTGACTATAACCCTTTGGACTGGCTTATACAGGAGGTCAGCCTAGACAAGCATCATGGTGCCTTCTGGCCTTACGATCTACAAATGAGTGGGTGTTTCCATGGGAACTGAGGAGGCGATGGGGTGAGGAGGAGAAACGTGTCGAATAATTTATTTTCTAGAAGTGGGGAAGAGTGTCCAAGAAATGATTCCTGGCCCTTCTAGTTTGGCCTCCTCCACACTTCCCTTCTGTTCTCTCAGGCCATGCGCAGTAATAGAGGGGGCCCAGGACAGAAGCAAAACTAAACCGCTCGATGGTGCATGAAGCCAAGTGGGGCGGCTCTGTCTTCGGACCATACAGGTTGCTTTGTTGGATTAGGGTGTCAGTCTCAGAGTCCGTGCCGCAGGCCGGGGGGTGTTGGGTGTGAACCATTGCCCTCTCCTGGATGGAGATGTCCAGGTTGCTTCAGTGTTTGGGGTTCCCGCTAGCAGGACAAGCACCAGGAAGGGGCTTGTGAGTCAGTCTTAGGTGACAAGTTCTGGTTGCTGGGTTGCCTGTGGACGTCTGCTGTACATGTGCGCGCTGGTGGCAGACTGCTACAGACTCCAGCAGACAGGAGAACGGATCTCGGGTAATGCTGAAGATGGAGTTGAGCGGGTGGAGCGGCTCTGATTAGACGTTGTTCCTCTCCTCCTTGCCCCCCTCCCAGGGTGGCCCTGTGAAGAATGAGCTCCCCGGACCTCCTCACCCCAAGTCGTTTGTCAGTGCCGGCTCTGTCGGTGACCCTGGTAGGGGGGTCAGAGATGAGCAGAGCCGCACAAGTTAGGCCCCGCTCCTTGTTTATTAAGGGAAACTGCTCCAGAGAGCGTTGAACCAAACAATCCAGCCTGGAGAGAAGGAAGGTTGGGGGCCTCTGACTGGGTGCAGCTCGGCGAGTCTATAAATCCTTCAGACAAGGCAGAGCGGCCGTCCAGTGTGTGTGAGCAAAGAGATAGGATGGAGCAAAGCAGGGCGAGTGACTGCCCAGGCTCCCTGCTCCCAGCCGGGCCTCCTTCGAAAGTGAAACCTCTCCCTCCTCCTCCCATTGTTTGGGAACCGGTGCCTTAGAGCGGTAAAAGACCTCCGCCCTGAAAGCCATTGTGTGCTGAAAAAGCCCGGTCTGGGTGGGACAGGGAACAAACTGCTCGGAGGGGAGCGAGGAGGGAAGCCATGTTCGTGGCCTCCTGCTCTGAAATCCGGTGCGTGCCAACGGGGCAGCGGGGTTTGCTGCTCACCCCACCTGGGGCGGCGGGTCCTGTTTTTAAGTCCTCACCGTCAGCTGCCTTGCAGCTCCAGAGGAGGTTACGCATCCTATTGTGAGCACCTCTGATCGCATGGATCTGCCATCCTCCCTCCGGATCATCACCGAGGCCGCAGATGATGGCTTCTGTATCGCTTCTTTGTACAACACTTGGCAGCTTCTTCAAATGGCTTTTACAGCTTGTAACTAGCTGAGCCTTTGCGGGATGGGGGAGTAAATGTCGTCGCTCTCCACATTAGACGGAGGGGGAAATTGCGACATGGGAAAATGAATCTTTTTGGGGCTAGGTCTATATCTGAGGGGCCCACAAGTCGTACAGCAGCTAATTGCTCAGCACTGGGATTGGCACTTGGGGCCTGGAGTCCCACGTTCAGGCCGCTAAACGGCACTGCTTCATACGCTGCATTTTAGATAAGATTAGATTTGGCCCACCCAGCTGGCAATCAGCTTTTCCGGAAGGTGTCAGGGGACCTCAGGCTTTTACCTCTCAGCTGATGGGTACGTGAGGCACTGACAACGCAGGCCTCTGCAGAAAGGGCGTGGAGCTCCCGCAGGTGATTCCGTTCATGATCTGGGTGGCTGCAGAACTCTGGGGAATATGGGCCCTGCCCCACTGGGCTGTCGTCGCTCTACGTGTGGCGTGGTGTTCCCGTCATGCGTGATCGGGTATCATTACTGGATCCTCCAGGGCCAGAGCCTGGAGGGGGCCAGAGTTAGAGCTTTGGGAAGCTGGGTAGATACAATATAGATTCAGTGTCTGCTGGAAACCACAGTGCCATTTCCCTTTCCCAGCTAGCAAAGAATTAAGGAGATGGGGCTCTAATGACCCCTTGATGCTTCAGGAAAGCTGGGCCTGGGGGACCTGGCTTTTGATATACAAGAGGCAAAGCCGTGATTTTAACCACCGTATGCTGATATCCTGGCCCATCTGCTAGCCACAGCACGGTGCACGGCTTCAGCTCGCGGTGCGGAAAGAAGGTAAACGGGCAGCAGGGATAAATAGCATGGAGGAGTGGGGAGTCCTGGGCAGCTGTGGATGGACATCCCCACTCCACCTCTGCTGGGCGCGCGATGGAAGAGGGTAGTAAATTGGGAGCGAGGCTTTTTCACATGGCTGCAGCCTTATGTTGGAAGAACAAATAACCCTCCCTCCTCCGAGACCCACCCCCCTCCACTGTCATTTGAAAGCGTATCCACAAAAGATCAACTCGCCCAGGACCGTGTCCCTTTAAATAACCACGTTAAATAACCACCGTGCTAGAATGCCCATCCCTTCTCATTCCATGTGCACGAATGGCCAGGGCACTGCAGAATGCTCCAAGAACAGGAGTTGGAGACGTTCCAGTAATAACTCACCCCTCGACACCAACACCCCCAAGTCGGCCACTCCTTGTACTCTGGAACCAATGGGGGGGATGTCCCTCTCTTCCAACTGCTGCTGGGAAGTTTTTACCCTCCAGTAAAGTTGAGTTTGTTTTGTTTTTAAAGGTGCAGTTCTCCCTGTGGGGCAGCATGGTGGGTCCAAGCTCAAGTTCTCTGTGCTCCCGCAGGGTTGGTAGATTCGTTGACTGTCAGGCCAGAAGGGCACCATTAGATCATCTAGTCTGACCACCTACATAACACAGGCCAGAGTTTTACCCAGTTATCTCTGCACTGAGCCCAATAACTTACGTTTGACTCCAGATATCTTGAAGGATGCAGGATGCAGACCCCCTTGAGGAAAACGGGGAAGGTCAGTCTGTAACTACAGTGCAGACATCAGAGAAGTACTCCCCCCAAGTCAGGGATGGTGTCTTGTGGCAACAACCCATATATACTGCTCTCCCTATATGACAGCCCAGATGGCAACAATGGTTTAGTAACAATTAGGATCCTTCGTCTTTAGGGAGTCTCGGCTGTCACCCCCCCCCCCACATCTCCCAGTGCACAGCCATTACCCCAAATTATCATCTGAGTAATTAGGACCGGATTCAGCTCTGTTCCATTGACACTGTGGCCCGCTGCAGGAAGAAGAAAGTGAGTATGGAGTCATGTCATTGGGTGCTATCGTTTTTAGACGTCTGCTCCTCCCCCCAGCCTGGTAGTAACCTCTTACCTTTATGGAGCACCTCGGATCTCAAAATCCTGGGCAAACTCTGTACCTACAACGCCATAGATATGCAGTCACTTCTGGAGTATGGGGGAGTTGTAACCAACCAGCTCACAGCAGTAACCAGAGGGGACATTTTGGCAGGTCTACACTGAGGACAAATGTCTCCTTTAAGGATCTAAAGGAGCTGAGAATACCTTGGGTTTTAAGGTCTTGTCCAAAAATCCTCAGCTTCCTTCCCCTGGAGGAAGGAGGCTGGAGATGAGCCTGCAGTTTCAAGGAATGAAGGTGTTTATAACCAGCTGCTTAAGTCACTCCTCTGACATCACCCTTAGCCTGCACTGCTGTGGGGTGTTACAGGGAATCAGTCTTTTTCATGTGGCTTGGTTTGAAGTCAGTAGTTGCTTTGCTTTGGAGAAGTGTGTGCATGCTTGTGTGGTATTTGCCTGGCCTGGCATTCAAGAAGTTTCTCCCCAGGAAATAAAATACATTGATACATTGTGGCTCATTCTGTCAAATCCCATAAACTACAACTTGGTCTCTTGGCTGAAGGAATCCTATGATTTGTGAGCGCACATGCCTGTGTGTGTGTTTGGACCGAGAGCTGCAATCAGTGTTTGGAGGACTACTGAAGAAAGTCTGCCATTTGCGACTTGGAATAGAAAGGACACGGCTATTGCAGGGCGATGTTGTTGGGAACTCCAGTCAAAGGGATTCTGCGTTTCTGCTTCCTGTTCTGATTGTCTTGCTGGGTGACCTCAGTCAAGTCATGTAACATCCTCCTCCTCCTTCCCCCTCCGTAAAATGGGGTGATTAATGTTGGCCTGCCTCACAGGGCGCCGTGAGACTTAAGTTGATATTTAAGTGCTTTGAGATCACCTGCTGGAAGGGGTCTAGAAATGCAAAGTGGTGGTAGAAAGTTGAGCTCCTCTGGAGAAATGTTTATTCTTTCCAAGTTCAGATGGTTCTTGCTTTGGAAGAGACCAGGCCACCCATGTGCTGTCGAAGTTCTCGTATTGTCATCAGACCATTGCAGCATCTAGTGGTTCTCCGATCAGCTAGGATGCTGGAGCTGACGAATCCTAGGTCTGTGGGGCTGCAGGTAGCTGCATCAGTGGAGGGCCTTGGTCTCTGCAATTTGGTCTCCAGACAGAGCTTATAAGGCCCAAGTTGTCGCTAGGTTTGTGCTGGGGGCAGCACGGGGGCTGCGTGACCTCAGCAGGAGCTGTTAGGATGTATTTCGTATTTTTTCAGCTGAGCCATTCCATTGCTTGGATTGTGAGTGCGCCTGGGGGGTGACAGCAGGATCACTCTATAGGACAAATAGAGCAGGACGTTAACAAAATGCCTGACTCGAATGTGTGCAAAAGGCCAGATGGTTGTTTAGATCACGGCACTGCCCTTGTTTTGCTACGGGCTGGACTAAGCGCGACGGCCTGGGACTGGCCTGGGTGCTGCTCTGCTGTGTTGGTGCCTTTTCAGTGCGCATGTCGCTGTCGTATGGAGAAACGTTCAATAGCGTGAGAAACCCGAGCCTTTGAGATCATAAATCCAGGTGTGCACGTCTGCCGCTGGACACGTCTCTCTGACACCAGACTGCCCCTTGGGGGAACATTCAGAGGCCACGCCAATCCCTGGTGTAGCCACACTGAAGTCATTGGGGTTACACCAGGGGCTAGCTACCCCCAGTAAATTCAGCTGCACAAAACTAGCTGTTTGAAACAGCTGGATATTTGACTTCCTGCAAAAGCTGCTCTGTGCGAAGCTGCGTTTCAGTCTGTCTTTGTGGGGGGGCAGGAGGGGGGGGGAAAGAGGCGGGGCCAAGGCCTGAGACAGAGCGACATTATATCTGAGAACAGATCTCATGTGCAGGCCATGAGAGCGGCAGCCAGGGAGTGGAATGTGGAACCAGATGGGGCTGTGCTCTAAGCTGTAGCAAGGCTCCCGAAGGAGCGGAGCAGGGGTTACAGCGCAGGTTTCGTGGAGCACACAGGCAGAGCCTGTGTAAAGGCGCACATCTGGAATGGGTGACAGACGTGCAACTTCGCTGCTTTATGGATTGCTTTGCTGGCCATTTTCCTGCAGCGAAACCCTTGGAAAGTGGGAATGGTCTGGGGCAGTTTAATGACCTGTGTCTGTTCACCGTTCGGGTCAGACCCACGGCGGGGCCACTGGCGCCCAAACTGCGACCTCCAGCCGGCACTGAGAGTGGCAGAGGAATGTCGAATCCTAGCTCTTCTGGAATCCAGGCAATTCTGGGGTTGACTGGAGTGACACCAAGAGGGCTGGACCGTAATGCATTAAACTGAAAAGTGGTGTCAAGGCCAAAACCCGCAAGCAAGAAAACAGAGTGGTGGAAGGTGTTAGATTGACCGCCCTGGCGACTGAGGGCATCTGGTGTCCAGAAAACAAGCAGTGACAGGACAGGCTTCCCCCTGTTGTGTCCAGCCAGTGTTTCTATCCTTGCGTTGAAAGGACCAATGCCAGGGAACCGGGGGTGTTACAATCTGCATGGCCCATCCTGCCCTTGGCATCTCTGCTGAGACGGCATCCAAGGGGCAAGGGCAGGTGGGCGGTGCATCTTGTTGTTGCTGTAAACCCCCGTTCACTAACAACTGGACTGAACCCTCGGGTCAGGAGTGGGGCATCGTGGCTGGGACAGTGTTTGTGGAGGAAGCCTTCCACTGCCTGTGCTGATGCAGCGCCAGCTGTGGGTGTATCTACCCTGCAACGCAACACGTGTAGATGTCCCTGAGCAGCTGTGCTGTAGCTGAATAAAAGCTACCTGGAGTAGCCATTGCGGGGGCGCTGCAGCAGTACGGTATAGACCAGGTGTGCTGAGTAGACCTTCACTGCTGCTGTTACTTGAGGTAGCTTTCATCTAGCTAGGCCAGAGCTAGCACGGGTCTGTCTGTGCTTGCTCCGATTCCTGGTGCGTGGGTGGAGGCTGAGTTGCCGTTCCAGCGCTGAATTCCCGGAATGCCACCCTCCCAAAGGCTCTGTTTGCACATCGCCTGCTTTCCTGGGTGAATGCATTGGCCATTTTATTGCTAATAGTCACTATGTTAATAATACAAGACGTATCAATCCGCATTCAGGATTTTGTAGCTGCCAAACGTCTGTTCTTCAGTGTTAGCTTTTTTGCTTTTTATCACTGCCGCTGGACGCCCCGCTCGCCCCAAACTCTGCTTTGTATCGTTGGCTTTTATCATTTTTAAAAAAACCAGTAATGTGTCTTGTCTGATAGGACTTGCCACGTGAGTTGAGTTATGACGGCCACGCACAACCCTGCAAAATGCAAAGTGTTAATGCTTAGGAATTAACAGCTGATTCTCAGTTTAAACCCTGCTTCCCGGTGCTTCTACAGGAATGTTATGAGGGCAATGTTGCTCACTCGTTAGTGGAACAGACCGGCCTTTCGTATTTCTATTCCCAGCGCTGACAGTGGCTCATTGTGTAACCTTGAACAAGTCCCTTAGCCTCACTGTGCCTTAGTTTACCTATTAGTACGATGGGGATAATTATTGCTGTTTATATTGCTGTGGAGGCCCCAGATGAGATCAGGGCCCCATTGTGTGAGGCGTTGTAGACGCTCACAGCAAGAGATGGTTCCTACCCTGAAGAGCTTACCGTCTAAATATTTAAGACTGACAAAGGGTGGCAGGGGAAACTGAGGCACAGAGAGCTGATGTGACTTGCCAAGGTGTTACAGCAGGTCAGCAGCAGAGCCAGGAACAGAGCCCAGGTATCTTGGCTCCCAGACAAGTGTCTTGTTCTCTAGACTACGTTGTATCTTGTGTTCTGGCCTGCCTCAGGGGGGTTCTCCGAGGCTAAAAGAATTGATGGCTGTGACGCACGTTGGGACCCTTGACTGGAAGGTGTTTTCAGAGTATTTTTATTATTGCTTTTGTGCTGCCTGAGATCTCAGTTTTAAAGATGTTCTTGTGCTTGTGAATGTCAGGTGGGGACTCTCTGATCCTGCCAGGTTGAGAGACTGGCAGTTTGCCGATAGGAGTGAAGAGTGCCGGGTTATTGCCATCCGAGAAGGGGGGGTTTCCCCTCACCCCTTTTTTTAATGCATACTTTTGGTACAGAATTTGAGGATGTTTTCCCTTGAATCCTCCATAGAGGTAACGGAAAACATGATGTTATCTAGGCTCCTTTATTTTGATGAGAAAGCTGACCCTGCGCACAGCTTTGAGACCCAGTTTATCTGGTTGTTCAGGAAAATTAGGGGCAGCATGAAGAACTGGTCAATGGTTCAAAAAAAAAAAATGGGAAAAATTTTGCACAGACTTCAGTGGGAGAACTTCACCCTCCGTTTGTGCTTCTTGCCCGGATGGGAAACTGATGGCTGAAATTAAGAGACCAACAGGGATACCCTTGCCTCAACCTAGTTTGTAAATGGCTCGATTTTCCCCCTCTGTTCATCCAGCCTGGGCAGCATTCCAATTTCCAAGTCTGTCTTGCAAGCATGTCGTTTTGAACACCCCGCACCTTTGGTCCTCTTGCTGCATTTCCGGGGCTGGGAACAGAAAGCAGCTGGGCGCTGCTGGAGTGCGTAATGTCGCCTCCTTCAGATTCCAGCATTTTCCGCCTCTGCCAGTCGGGACCCAAGCTGCGCAGGACCATTGAAAGTTCTTGTGAGAGACACTCAGTCATGACTTCTCTGCTGCATTTCTTGACTGGCCTTTAGTGTGCCAGCCATGTGCAATGGGACAGTGGCTATTAAACCTTCTATGTGCTGGCGACGTGATAAAAACCCAGGAGAAGTTTAGTACCTGGGTACAAACTTGATTCGCACTTTGCTAGAGAAACACTGGTTTAGAATCTGCAAGCTTTGTGTGCCTCTTGTAAGAGTTTATCGGTAATTGCAGGTGCAGATAAAATATTTATATCAAGCCACTAAATATTTACAGCTCTGTTTGGGGTCAGGAGTAAGAGTTTTCTTCCTGTTGTGATTAAACCTCCTAGGCATTGCAATAAGAATGGTCATACTGGGTCATGTCAGAGCAATGGTCCATCTAGCTCAGTATCCTGTCTTCCGACAGTGGCCAATGCCGGGTGCTTCAGAGGGAATGAACAGAACAGGCAATCATTGAGTGATCCATCCCCTGTCACCCATTCCCAACATCTGGCAAACAGAGGCTAGGGACACTTCAGAGCATGGTTTTGCATCCCTGCCAATCCTGGCTAATAGCCATTGATGGATCCTTCCTCCATGAACTTATCTAGTTCTTTTCTGAACCCTGTTATAGTTTTGGCTTCACAACATCCTCTGGCAAAGAGTTCCACAGGTTGACTGTGCGTTGTGTGAAGAAATGCTTCCTTTTTTTGTTTTGTTTTAAATCTGTTGCCTATTAATTTCATTTGGTGACCCCTAGTTCTTGTGTTATGAGGAGGAGTAAATAACACTTCCTTCATTACTTTCTCCACACCAGTCATGATTTTATAGACCTCTGTCATATCCTACCTTAGTTGTCTCTTTTCCAAGCTGAAAAGTCCCAGTCTTATTAATCTCTCCTCATATGCAAGATGTTCCATACCCCTGATCATTTCTGTTGCCCTCTTCTGTAGCTTTTCCAATTCCAATATATCTTTTTTGAGATGTGGTGACCAGTTCTGCATGCAGTATTCAAGATGTGGGCGTACCATGGATTTATGAAGAGGCAATATGACATTTTTTGTCTTATTATCTATCCCTTTCCTAATGATTCCCAACATTCAGTTAGATTTTTGACTGCCGCTGCACATTGAGTGGATGTTTTCAGAGAACTAGCCACAATGACTCCAAGATCTTTCATGAATGGTAACAGCTCAGTTTAGACCCCATCATTTTATATGTATAGTTGGGATTATGTTCTCCAATGTGCATTACTTTGCATTTATCAACATTGAATTTCATCAGCCGTTTTTTTTTTTGTCTGCCATTTTGTTTCCCAATCACCCCGTTTTATGAGATCCCTTTGTAACTGGATAGTAATTCCATAAGAATATAGCAGTAGAGATATACTACCGACCACCTGACCAAGATGGTGAAATCCTCAGGGAGATTAGAGAGGCAATAAAAATAAAGAACTCAATAATCATGGGGGATTTCACCTATCCCCATAATGGCTGGGTACATGGCAGCTCAGGACAGGGTGCATCATTCACGGTTTTTACTTCATTTGACTCTACACTTTCTTCCACATGTAGTGCCACTCCCACCAGTACAACCTATTCTGGCCTTCCAATATCTTTTGGCAATTTTTTATTTAGTCCTTAGTGGAGCACAGGATCTGGTCCAAGAAGTAAATATAGCTGAACCGCTTGGTAATAGTGGCCATAATATAATCAAATGGAACATCCCTGGGGGGGGAGCACCAAAGCAGCCCACCACGGCACAGTTTGGTTCAGTTAAGTTTCTTACTTCATTTGACTCTTTGCTTTCTTTCACCCATAGTGCCACTCCCCCACCAGTACAACCTCTTCTGTCCTTCCAATATCTTTTGTACCCTGGTATTGCTGTGTCCCAATGATTATCCTCATTCCATCAAGTTTCTGTGATGCCTGTTATATCAACATCCTCATTAAATACAAGGCACTCAAGTTCACCCATCTTAGTACTGAGACTTCTAGCATTTGTATATAAGCACTTTAAAAAATGGTCACTTTGTAGCTGTTTGCCATTATGTGATGTAACTGAATGGGACTCTTTCATTTGCGTGTTTCTCATCAGATCCTACCCATATTTTACCATCTTCCATCCTCTCCTCCTTACTAGGATATAGAGAATCTCCATTTATAGATCATCCCCTAAGGGATGTCTTTGTCCGAACCACATGCTTCTCCGCACCTGTCGGCTTTCCCCTAGCCCTTAGTTTAAAAACTGCTCTATGACCTTTTTAATGTTACGTGCCAGCAATCCGGTTCCATTGTAGGTGGAGCCGATCTTTCCTGTATAGACTCTCCTTTCCCAAAAGGTTCCCCAGTTCCTAATCAATCTAAACCCCGCCTTCCTACACCACCGTCTCATCCTCGCGCCGTTTTTTTGTTCTGTCCGTATAGTGTCTATCGTAATGGGATCCCACTCCCTGACTAGAGCTCCGAGGCATTACAGCAATAGAAATAATAAATGGTGAAAGGTGGGTTCGATTTTTAAAATCATGTCCATGCTGACCACCTAAGCTGTGTCAGCAGCACAGGTAAAGAACTGTTAAAGGTTTTTACACAAAATCTCGCCTGTGCCCCGACTGCTGCAAAACTAACAGGGAATCTCAGTGGACATTGCACAGTAGTCGTAGCTTTTCTTCTCTTCTGGTTTCCTTGAGGCTGGAGCTTAATCATAGCCTTGGCATTGAGCAGCTGAAGAAACTTGATGGGAGGATTAAGTACATTTCCCTGTTTAGTTTTATATATATTTTCTCCCCTCTCCCTTTCTGCTGGTGCCTGCACTGAGGCACTCTCTGAGGGCAGCTGTGCTGGCAAAAAAAAAAAAATCAGCATTTTTCTGCCCTAGTACAGATCGAGAGGTAGCATCAGTGGAAGCTGCATGTGCACAGGACTCCCGCAAGCTCTCCTGTGTCCTGCTTAGCACTACGCCTACCACGTCCACCATCGTTATCAGTGGAGTGAGACTAGTGCTTCGGAATATTCCTAGCATAAGCAATGCCCTGTCTCCTTGTCACGCTGTTACTGTCTCCTCACCTGATTGCTGCTGCTTCCACAGACTGTCCCTTGCTGCACAGCGATCTGAGAGCACATTGTGCTCGGCTACCTGCTCTCCGTCTTGCTGGGGGAGTCTCCCTGCCCCTCCTGCCCCACTGTATGTTGCACACGGAGTTGTAGAAAATCCCATGTCTTATGTAGGAGAGGTTTCTGGCTCACTTGCATATCACCAGCAGTCACAGCATGATGGGATCTTTTCCGTGGTGTTGACTGCCTTGGGTTTTGAAGGAAAATGCCTGTTCCTTCATAGCCCGAATTTGCCCTTCTTACACTAGCCTTCTTTCAGAGAAAAATCTCTGCCCAGTGCAGCTTCACCAGGCATTGTCAGGCTGGGAGCCCTCGTGGAGACAAGTCCCAGATCACTTTTTCACCACCTTGTCGTCTAACCCTGCTCACAGCAGGTCTAGAGGGCGAGGAGGTAAAACCGCCTGGGCACGCTGGTCCTTGTCTACATGAACACTTCCTGCTCTGCGGCCTCGGTGGATCTGCATCGAGGCTATAATGCAGTGATGGAAGATATCCCAAAATAGTCTCTTGCAGAAGGCCCATGTGTATTTGTAACGCTCTGGTGTTGATACTGGACACTTTGTGATTAGTGTGGATGCTAGTGAGACACGGCACGCTTGATTTGCAGATTAATACGGTTTAATGTGCAAGGTTTTTTATAAATATACTAGTTAAATACAAAGCTTAAAATGAACTATAATATATGACATCTATGAAGCTTGGAGAGCTAAGCAGTTACTTAGCAGGCTGTGTACAGGAATGGTTGTTTTTAAGGAGTCAGTGGATTTTCTTGTTTGACCGGCAGCACCTTCCGCGGAGTCAGGCGTTGATGGAACGCGCCCCTTTGTTTAAACAGTGATTTTTAAATATTTATTGATTTATTATTATGTTTGCTAATTATTTATATTGGTTTTTATTTTTAATTCTATTTTATTTTTATTACAATAATTGGGGTTGTTAAAACAACATCTGGTGATAGGAGGGGCGGTGTAAAAGCATGCCCTTGGCAATGAAGCCGTGTACCCCCAGACGTTCAAGGGTAACTTGTTGTTCCTATTACCGTTATTGAGCACCGCGCGGGAGACATAACGTGAACTCAGATTGTCCTGGGCCTCCAACAACCGGTACAGTTTGTGTTAAGTGTCTCGCGCTGTGCTCAACAGACGATGTGGGGCTGTCACGACTCTCCACTTGGGAGGTTAGCTCTTCAGCTCAGGCTACAGCCACTTGCACTTTTAGCTCTGGAAACCCCCAGTTCAGCCCCTGCAGTTGGCCAAGAGAGGCAGTCACGTGAATGGGGCCTGGTCTGGGATTTGAACTGCTCCAGGTCTCGGAGGCTTTACACAAACTTCCTCAGTCCAGAGGGAGTCTGTAACCCACAAGTTAGTCCGTATGTCGTGTGCGTCCCTGCTTTGTGCCTCATCCACGTATGGGTCTGTTGCAGTTCTCGGCTACAGCTGCAAAAGGTTTGTGCTTTCAGCTTTGGAGGATGCTGGTTCAATCCTTGGTGTTGGCCGACATGGGAGCAGTTGGAGGTTTCGCTAACTTCTTATACTCCTGAGTGTGTGTTTGGAAAGAAAAGAGCCTCTCGATGATCTCCATGTATACCTGTGTATATATAGTCTAGCCATTGGAACACAAACGCGTTCCACCCTGCTTTAAAAATAAATCCTTTACAAACGTGTTTCCACTAATTCTTGGCACCTGGCTATACTGAACTGCACTAGAAATGTCCAAGGCAGATCACTGGCAGGGCAGCTAGGAAGCTTAAATTGCAGCTGCCTGCCGTACCTGGCTTAGGAGAGATGTACAGGATTTCAGTTTCCAGCACTAATTAGCCCCTTTGTAACTTTCGCGGGGGGGGGAAATTGTTGACCTCCATTGCACAGCTTCTGAGCAAAAGGAGCCCAAGGGAGGAGATTTCAGGGCAAATGACCATCTGTGCTTCTGTGAAATGACCAAGTTACAATTGATGAGCCAACGTTTGAGTGCGGGGAGGATGAGCTGTTTCTAAAGGAGTGAAAGCGGTCCCCATTCAAAGAGTGTTGCTAATAAGCATCAAAGCGTGTCTTGCTGCACTGTGTGTCTGCGAAGCCAAGTTTTCTATTTAGATGATTGCTTCTTTTAAAAATCTAGCCCAAGAAATCGACAATACGTTCTGGGTGGCTGTAAGAAGGCCAGTATGTACACTGTCCTGTGTGCCAGACTCTGAATTTACCTTCATCCCAGTAACTTGCTTAGATAAGCAAACAGCCTACTTTGCTAAATCCCCCAGGGGCTGTATTATCCTGTTCCAATCCATTTCTGAAAGCGGGGTTGAGACCCCCCTGAGCAGGTTCTCTGTAGGGATGGACAGTCTGCAGGCTATGCAATTAAAGGGGCTGGGAAATGCTGTAAACCTTGCAGGTGCTTGGCTTTGCTGCATTTTAATTTAAAACTGGGTTCCCAGGACAACCTGACAAGGGTCTGATCTGAAGCCTGGGGAAGTTGATGCAATGACTCCAGTTGACTGAGATGCCATATCATGAGGACAGAAGGTCAATACACACGCATGCCCGTGCACATGCACACACTCGCTGTATATTATACAGGCAAAAGAATCCCACAGCACTGGGACATATGGGGAATGCATTTTCTTTTTCTCCTGAACCTTATGGTTGAAAGAGCAGGTTGCTCCCAATGCTGTGCTAGAACATGAAGGTGACTTTGCACTGGGTCTCAAAGTGCTTGGGAAACTTCAGTGATCCCCCCACTCCCACTCCAACCACTCCCTGGGACGCTGATCCATTTCTTTAGCCCCACTTTACAGATGGGTAAATTGAGGGCATGGAGAAATTACATGCCTTTCCCAGCACTGCACAGAGAGCATCAGTTGCTGGGATTATAACCCCCATTTGCTGCATCCCCGACCTGTGCCTGAACTACAAGACCGTCCTTCCTCCTCTAGATGCTTAGGAACAAGATGCTTAGGAACAGAAAGGTCACTTTATTAACTGTGACCTAGCCTTAAGGAGAGGTACCAGGGCTCCTCTTTATAGGGTCATTACTGCCGTTCCCCATGGTGCTAACAGCATCTGCGATTATAGATTTGAGAAAACCTTCAATGTCTTTTTTCCGATCAGAGCCCGTTGAAAAATTCCCTGTCTTGGCAAAACACAGCCAGTAGCCTTCAAATGACTGAACAGTTCTTTTTTCCTCTCTGCAATTCCCTGATCTGGGTCCTATAGGCATTTTGAGACCAGACCTGGTAGATATGATAAATACCCAAAGCATCTATTTTTAAAATAATTGATTTTTTTTTCCAGACCGTCAGCGCTTTTGACAATGCAGAAACTGGTTGTTCTTTTAAAAATAGAGGGAGGCCTTTATTTTTTGCAACGCCCATTGAGCAGTGAATGTGGCATCATGCCAAGTCCTGAGTGCAACGTTCTGTGATTCGCCATAGCAGATGATGGCATTGCTCACTCTTAAGATGGCCATGCAGGGATCTCTGCTATTCTAAGTGCTTAAGAACAGTGGGGCCTAATGGGTGGAGCTGTGATCCAGGAGTTGTGGGGATTCTGATTTCCCCTTGGATACCGATTGATTGTGTAGCTGGCGGTAAGTCACTTCCCCTCTCTCCGTCCTGTCTATAAACCAGGGATACTAGTGACTGACCTACTTTCTAGGGCTAACTAACTTCTGAATATGATTATATACATTCTGGGTATTGTGATGCCATCAGTTGTGGGAAAGGAATTGCTGAATCCTGAGTGCTGGCTTTCACAAATCCATAAAGAAAGGGTATTAATTGCGGGATCAGAGATCAGGGCCCCCTCGTGCGAGGGGCGGTACAGACACATCATCAGAGCCAGTCCTTGCTCTAAAGAGTTTACAATCTAAACAGACAAGTGGTGGGAGAAAGGAAGGAGCATTATCCCCATTTTACTGAAGCACAGAAGATTCAGAGACTTGCCCAAGGTCCCACAGGGAATTTGTGGCAAAGCAAGGAATTGAACCCAGACCTTGAGTGTCCCAGTCCAGTGCCTTATCCCCACAAGACTATAAAACAATTTTGGTTTTAAATCTCGTTGTGTTTGCAATGCTTTGGATTACGCCCTTCTCCTGTCCACATCCACCTTCTGGGATCTGGGTTCTTGTTTGCATGGATCTTTAAAAACCGCCCAACCTTTTGTACTTCACTCTTTAAGGCAGCGGGCAAACAGACGTGAACTGGCATCCCAATGTACTTTGGTTCACTTTCCTTTGGGAAATCTCTGTACGCACATGCGGGTGCCCTTATCCCGCCCAGGCCTTCATGCAAGACAAATGTAGTTTTGATGGCTGGTATGTGGGGCTTCGTGTCATCTTGAGGGCTGTCTGGAAGAGAGCCTCGCTGGGGAATATTGGCTGTTGGGTTATTTTTGACGTGGGGTGTTGGCAGGAAACCCCTCCTGAGGAGGAAGGTCTCCACCCCGTGGCAGTAACTTCCTCTGCGGCGATATTTTTAGTGAAACACAAAGCAAGTGGAAACGCGCTGGAGGTAGGAGCTAGATTATCATCAGGATGAATTGTGTGGCTGCCAACGCCCCTTTGGTTCCTGGGGGAACGCACTCCCTGGGTTTCGGGCCAAAGGAATTCCTGAGTCCCACGGCGGGGTGGGTGCTGCTGCGGCGTCTCAGACCTTCAAGCGGAAGACTCTAGGGAGGTCTCCACGGGAAAGAGTGGGGCAGCCTGGCACTCAAACGTCTTATTGGTGCCTGGAGCGTGGCCTCCGCCCATTGAGGGCTTGGCCGCGCCATGCGGTGTGGTCGGTCGTGTCTCTGATGAAGTCTGAATAGGACAGATACAAGTTTCAAGTTGTGTTTATGGAGGGGCCACCGGCCTGCTTAGCACCGCGCGGCAAAGAGCGGGGGGAATGACACCCCAAGCATAGACAGGCGCTGCTGTGCTGTGGGGAGAAAGGCCGAGCAGGCGCTCCTTTCGGGGAGCCCTGTCTGCAGGGGGAATAGCATTGTGGTCGTGGCCTTGACTCGGGAGATCTGCGTCCAGTCCCCCAGCTCTGCCGCAGGCTCCCTGTGCGACCGGCGTGGACGCGTAATGGGGCGGATAACCCTCGTTTTCACCTCCCTCCTGTCCGGCTTGTCAGATTCTGTTCAAGCCTGAGAGCTCTGCTGGGCAGGGCCTGTCTCTGACTATGTAGCTGTGCAGCGCCTAGCACAATGGAGCCTGGGCCTGGCTGAGGCCTCCAGAGCTGGGCAGTCAAATATTCTGTGTCTGGAGGGGTGGAGAGATCCTAAGGTTCAGCCAGGTGAAGTGACTGTTCCAGAGTCCCACAGCAGGCAGGACCAGAATCCAGGTTCCCATGCTCCCAGCCCATGCCTCTGTCACGCTGCTCCAGCCGTGGGCTGAGCCCAGACCGCCTTGTTTGGCTTTTTACGCTGGTCTTAATGGCGTTAGGACTCAGACCTGCTCTGCCCCCAAAATTACATCAACCTAAGCGACATTGCTGTGAAAAATTTCAAAGAGAAAAGAAAAAAAACATGCTGGGATTCTTCCGTCCTCCTAGCTACGGCCTCTCGGGAAGATGGACTAACCACAGTGACGGGAAAACCCCTTCCTGCGCTAGGGTGCTACCGCTGCAGTGGCACAGCTGTGCTGCTGGCTGTACTACAGTCCTTCCCAGCGTCTAGACGCCTTTCGTTGGCGAATCATTGTCTGAAGGCTGAGTGGAAGAGGTAGGAAACGTTGGGTCCTGAACGGTGCTGAAGTGTCTCTTCAGCTGGAAGCACACACTTCATGTGGCTCAGATGAAGCAGCAGAGATTGCTTTTTGAACAAAGGCCAATTTCATACTGAATGGACACTGCACCTTCCACCAGTGCCTCTTAAAAGGCTTTTAATATATGAGTTTGTGAACTAGTCCTCGCAGCTCCTCTCTGCTGCTGGAATTCTCCCCCCTTCACGCGGGGGACACCAAGGGCACTGTGGGGGGGTAAGTGACTTGTCTGAGGATTCCTGACTCTCAGATCCTTACCCGGACTAATAGACAGCGCTGCTTAGAGTAGGAAGGTTAATAGGAAGATTTGTGCAGGCCAATGTTTATCTGTAGTTGAAGGTCTTTGTCAGAGCAATGTAAACAGCAAGACGGTTTTGTACTTATTCTGGTGCTATCAAATTCTGAGCCAGCACAGTTCCCTTTTGCAACTGGCTACTTAACAAATTCTTCATTAAGAAAAGTTTTCCCTCAATGTGACTTTTTTGAATATTAACATTGAGTTAAATGGGAAGGTTTAAAAATCAGTTTCTCCAGCATTAGCCTCAGCCAACCCCATGACCACCTAAAGGACGCTCTGCTAGGAGTGCTGTGCTGCTTATAAAACACAGCCCCCTTTAGTCCGAGACCTACTTACAAGCTGGATCCTTTTCAACTATTTCATGCTTCCATTTGATAGTAGAATATTAAATGGTTTTAAACCAATTAAAGGTATTTTGGCCAAATCTAGATTTTACACACGTTCACTTACCATGTGGAAAGACCTTTGTGGCGGCTTTGGTCTGTCCCTCTTCTAATCCTTTACACCTGACTGTTATGACTGTCTGACAAACAGTTTTACATTGATGCAAGTACTTACGTTACATGTTAAATTGCGTGCCAACAAGTCTTCTAAAGAAGCCCTGCACTGTGAGGGACTTCATTCCACAACAGAGTGAATTTGAGAAGCAATCAGTGGGTCGTTTAAGAGCTCTGATCGTCTGTCGGTGGGTTTGAATAGTACAAGAGGCCCTGCTGCTTCTCTCAAAGGCCTGGATGAGCATGGAAACCTTTGAAAATCAATGGGTCATAATTTTCCACTGACATTTATGTGCAACAGAAAATGACTTTTTCGACAAAGCCCACATTTTTGTGAATAATTCCCATTTTGGTTGCATGGTATGTGTTAGCAATGCAGACCCCCCATGAGAAACATTTGTTGGGGGGTTGCCAGCTGAAAAATGGAATTGTTCAGTTTGGAGGATTTGGGGGGGAATTTTCAGTTTTCTGTCTTTTTTTTTTTTTTTTTTTTTTTTTTTTTTTTTTTTGTGGTAGGGAACCCATCATTTGCCAAGCTGCCCAATTAATGGGCCATGCTGATTCCTAGTATAGCCCTGTGGGGTGGGATTTTACAGTGTGCCTAAGGGAATAAGATGCTTAATTTCACTGAGTGCCTAACACCCTTGGGTTGATTTTTTTTCTCATTCTCTTTAGAAATGATTTTGTCCATAACTCATGTCCTTTCTACTGTTCCCCGTTCTCTTCTCTATTTTAAGTAGTAGTTGCATTTACAACAAAGCAGGATCTTGGTTCCCTTGTTCTGCTCCACCCCCCAACTGTGCCCCCGCCCAAGTTGTTTTTTGTTTGTGGCATTGGATTTGCTGTCTTTTAAAATACTTTTCAGCTATTAGCACCCTGGAATGTTCCAAACCCCCTGCAGGCACCCCCCCTTCCACGCTGGGGAATGGATTTCATGTTTTTCTTTTTTCCTTTTGTGTTTGAATTTAAAAAAACCCAAACAAATGAAATAGTAAAGTAAGAGTGTGTGTGTGTGTGTGTGTGCGCGCGCACCTACACACACTATATCTGTGTAATACTGGGTCCCCAAAAAAGATAAAATGCAGTTGGTGGGTCCCCTGGGTAAAAGGTTTGGCAACCGCCGCTCTCCAGGCCTGTAACAAGATAGGTTCGTGTCCCGAAGAGCTTACGATCTAAAGAGGCAACATGCTTGCGAAAGTCTGGGGGAGAGGCTGCAACGTGGGATCTGAGAGTCAAGCTGGTCTGTCTGGCTCTCACCCCATCGCTAGACTCGGGTGCCAAGCACCTCTGTGCATCTCCATTGCCTTCACTGAGCGTGCACAGGGATAACACGGGGCAGAATATGCTATTATTATTATTTGTATTAGAGTAATACTTAAAGGTCCCAGCTGAGATCAAGGCCCCCTTGTGCTAGATGCTGTACCTACACTGATAAGAGACAGTCCTTGTCCCTAAGGACTTACAGTGTAAGTAGACACGGTGGGGAGAGGAAACGGAGGGGAAGTGATTTGCCCAAGTCACACCTCGGCTCCATGGCAAAGCTGGAAGTAGAATGCAGACTCACTGTCCAATCCCTGTCCACTAGACCACACAGTGGCCCTCAATTTTGCCCTCCCACTGGAAATTGGTTAATAATTCTGTTAATGGGCGGGTTGGAATAGAATCCAGCTCCCTCTCCGACAGCTGGGCTGGTCCTTGTGGGGCTCAGAGGGACTCAGAAAGAAGTCAAAAGCAGATCTGGTGCTGAACAGACAGACCAGATCTTTGTGTAAGAAGGTGCCGTTTTTACACAATCCTTTTCCAGAGTAGAAACACGTGGAATTAATTTAACATATATATTTTTACTTTTTTAATAACTATTCCAAACTTGCAGAGGGGATGGTGGCGTTCCAGTAATCCAATGGGCATGCATAATGAGATTTTAAAGAGCATCGTACATAATCTGTAAGACATTGTCTACGTACTGGTTACAACATAGCTGGTATGTTAGTGAAATCTGGCAGCCCTGTCAACATCTCCGTGAGATTGTGAAGTAATTTTAATCCCTACCATACACGGGGGAGGCTAACGCAGAAGTGTGAAGTGATTTACCGAACACGGTGGAGGAAGCCAGTGTATCAATTTGGGTTAGAACTCAGCAGTTTCTGGCTCCCAGTTCTGTGTGCATTAGTTTCTGTGCTCTATCCAGCAGATTTGAGCCTCCGCTGATTTCAGGGCGGAATGAAGGCGAGGAGGTGAAACTCAGAAGAAGCAATGATTTTCTTTAAATCCAGATGTCCCTAATAAATAAGAGGAGGAAAACCAGCAAGAAAGTGTAACGTGCAGACAGGATTATTTCTAGGGAGAATATTTCTAAGGCAGAGTTCAAGTCATAATCTGATTTCGCTACAGGTTTCACATGAACTCTGAAGCATTTTATTTACTCTGTGGGATCAGTTTATATTAAATTGTAACTAGACTGGGAACTGAATTTCATTGACCCTATGTCTGTTTTCCCTCTGGAACCTTGCAAGAGTTGGTTGGTGGTAAAAGAACATGCACTGTGATTTATTTTAAGCCAGATTCCTTTTGTTGTCCGTTTGCAGCTATACTCTGAAGCTGAAACCTCTGGCAAAGTCCTTCTCTGACATCAGAAAAAGGTACAGAAATGGACATTTCCCTGCGGTTCAGCGCTTCACTAAATTCTGTACCTTGGTGATCTATCTTGCTTCCTACACAGATGCCCATCCCTGTGGTATCAGAACGCTTATGTAGGAGCTTAGTAGAACCCCCTATTTCTTGTCAATAGATAGGTGAGCCAGTTTTGGGAGGTACCGTAGATGCGCATCCATCAAGATAAATTTGGGGCGCCAGTACATCTTGTTCACCGGAGCCCCAGCCCTTCTCATTTCACCTAGTTACCAATATTTTGTGGGCCCCCCCCTGGATCTTGGGGCTCCAATACAATTGTCCCTTCCTCCCCCCATCTCATCAGTCCTGCCTGGAGGGAGCTGCAAGTGAAATTGACAAATCCGGGAGCACAGCCTTTTCGCGTGTTTTGGGCCCGGTCGCTTCCTCAATTTCTGGCTTCCAGCGCCATGTGACCGGAGCCGGAAATGCCAAATCCACCATCTTTGTTGCGGTAAAAAAAAAAAATTGGGCGGGTTTGGGCGCGTTTTCGGATGTACTTCTGCTCTTTCTTAGGGTAGCAACTCTTACGATGTCGAAGCGCGGGGCCTGAGGCGGTCGCCCCGATTCATCGTACCCTAGGGACAGCTCTGCTGACAGCTTGTTAGTGGCAGTAACTCTGACGCTGTCTGCGGCAGGCCTGTATCAGAGGCTACTTCAGTTCACACTGCATGAGCCTTGGTGCCACTCCTTACAGCATATGCTGTGAATCCTGACTCCTCTTCCTCCCCCGAGCCAGAGCTCTTTGCAGATCCTCTCATCTTTTCCAAGCCCAAACAGTTACTGCCTTGTTCTTTTCCTACAGCCTGTATTTAGTAGAGTGACTCTTCCCTGGGGTGAGCAGCTGTATTTATAGTGTTGGCTCACACCCTGCTTTGACAGCCCCAGTTCGTTTCGCCCGTGATCCTGGCAGACGGCACAGTCATTTTTTGTATGCGGTTAATGACAAAAGGGCACCCTGCAGGAAGCCAGTTAACGTAGGCCCTGTGTTTTGTTCGTGATCACCAGGGTTTAATTAAGCATGGCGCCCTCATTAATTGGAATCAGGGTGGATAGTTCACTTTGCCTGGAGAACGACAAAGTCCCTGCTTATGCTCTAGTCTGTGGGTCTGGTCCGAAGCCTGCTGAAGACAGGAATTCCCACTGACCTGACTTGAGATCAGACCCAGTGTGGGTTGTGTGGCTACCATTAGCCGCATAAACGAATCCAAACCACAGATAAGCAAGTAGGCCTTGTTTGGGGCCAAATAAATAATGACCAGTAACCGGAGCATAATGACCAATAACTGCAGCGCTCTTGTGTTGAGTTGGCCAAGGGCTGAATTTGCCAAGACCTGATCACAGTGGGACCTGCTTTCTTCTCAGGTACTCTCTGCACAGAATTTACTGCAGCTCTCGGGCTCGAAGTGCAACACTGCGTGGTCGTGTTTGCCCTCTTCTGTCCTGACACGCCAGATGTGCGCGATTAGCCGCCTTGCGTCCTGGTGCAGCAGCGCCGCATGTGAATGCAGGGTCCGGCTGCAGCTGGGTTGCCGCACTGCAAGTCATTGTCAATGACTGCTTGTCATTGTTTCGGGAGCGCTAGGATGCAGGATGGACCCATGGAACTTAGGCATTGTCCTGTAAATGTTGGGATGGCTGGAGACGCCTTCTTACAAGCTGAAGGGCAAGGGTCGTTCCTGGAATAAGCCCTGGTGTCCTTCGCTAGACGTGCTCCTTGCGTTAAGCCTTGAATGTCTTTTTCTTGCACGTTTCACGCGTTGTGTTTGCCCCGGGTCTGCCTAATGTGCGTGGGTCTCCTGGGTCGTTTTTTGCAAAGGCAATGAGCTGCTTGGGGTTTTCCTTGGTTTTTGCTGCTTTTCTTGTTGCTCCTCTATCTCCATGGCTGTTCTGGTTTCCCCAGGGAAATCTCCTAGCTCTGCCGTTAAACATTAGACTGTACCATTTCCCTGTTGAAAGGACTTGTTTGCATCACACGGGCAGGAAAATGGAATGCCAGCCCGCTGTGCCTTCAGAGAGTAAGTGCAGCTAGCACTGGGGTGGGGAGATGGTGGCCGGTGCAGATAGGGAGATGTCTGTGGTGCTGAGATAGCAAAGCATTTGAAACCCTCAGGGGGCTCAGCTTGCTAGCTTCCCTTGAGGGGATTATATGAAGATATGGCCCAGATCCTGGGGCTGAGCTGTAAGGGTTCTCCAGATGACCCTCTCGCTACGCCTGTTCAAAATACACGTCAGCTCTTGGTCACTGACTGTTGTTTGGAAGCTTTCTCCACGACTGCTTACACTATTTCTCTCTCCCTCTTTCTGTCGTCTCTCTGGTGGGATGTACGTACTGTTCACGCAGGCCAGGTCCCAGAGTGCTGCATGGTGCTGTCAATACTGGGTCAGGTCCTCGGCTGGTGGAGATGGGTGTACTTCCTTGGAAGTGGCTGGTTCCGATTGCCACCACAGTTTGCTTCATGCAAGTGGACTGTTAACTGGAGCTCTCTTTTTAAGGCACTAGGCTTAAAGCAGATGGAAACCCCCTAGTGTTCAAACCAGCTAGAGAGAATAGGCCAGCTTCATACCTGGAGTACATGGACGCAGCTCTGATGAAGTTGCACTTGATTACACCAGGTCTGAATTTGCCCCAGGACCGTAGGCGTACGTGACCAGTCTGGTAAATGGAGCGCTCCAAAATGAACCTAGCCCTGGCCCTTTAGGGTGATGACACTTGAAGTTATTCTTACTTGCTTATGTGCGAAAGGTGTGTCCAAGCAGACCAAGTCTGGAACTGGATTGGTACTTAGGGGAGTTTGGATCTGGGTTCAGAGCCATCTCCCACGTTTTAAAGTTCTTCACTGTATAGCAGTCCCTCCCAAAGTGCTTCCACCTTACATGTTTGCTTTGGGCTGCAATTTTCAAACGGGCCTAAGGGATTTAGGTGTCCATGTCACATTGGAAGCCAGTGAGAGTTAGGTGCTGAACTTCCTTAGGCTTTTTGGAAAATCACAGCCCTAGATAATTTACCACAAAAAGTGCATGACTAAGTTAAAGACTTTAAAAAAAAAAAAATCAAATGCCCATGTCACCAGTTGGCTTTGCTGGGGATGTGCAGAGCGGCCCCTCCCTGCCAAGAGAAATATTGATAGTAACTTGTTGAACTTTTCATCAGGTTACTGATATTTCTACCCATTGAAAGTGATGCAGCTGCGTTCCGCAGAGGACAGCACGCTCTCTGCAGGTTGTTCGGCTCGTTTCGTTTTGTCACTTCCATCTAAAGCAGTGGTTTTCAACCTGTGTTCCATGGACTCTGGAGGTTGCAGACAATGTCCAAGAAATCCTCCATTTGAAATTTTTTAGGGGTCCACAAATGAAAAAAGATTGAATCCACTGATCTAAAGCTTTGAGTTAAAACAAGCGAACACACAAAGGCATTGGGTAAAAATATTTTGCTTTTTAAAAAGAGAGAGACGGAAAACACGTTTTGATCACTCGTAATTTTTTCCCATTGCTCTGTCGGTTTAGTTGTCTGCACATCAAGCTGTCATTTGAATGGGGATTAACGCACATTTTCTCATGCACCCTGTTTGCACCTGGTCAATATTCAATTGTCTGAATGCCGCGGCAGACGTAGAAAGCAAACAAGATACTGGGTTGCGTTAGCAGCAGGGGAGAATATAAACAGAGCAGATCCTGTTGTAATAAGGGGTTAATGGCTTACAAGGGCATTAAGGTTAAAGCCAGCGCAGTGTGGAGTGTGTGTATAAGAGAGAATCCTGGAGGAAGGAGCAGTGTGAATGCTGGATTCAGCATCCTTCAAGTGAGGCGTTGTTTGTTCGTTTGTATTATCATAGTACCGAGGAATCATGGACCAGGGTCCCATCGCACTGGGCTGCAGCTTTGCGTACATTTGCACCCCTCAGAGCTCATCTGGGGTGCTCTGCGCAGGGAGGAGAGTGCAGCACTGGGCAACGAGATTCCAGCTGGCTTGGACAATCCTAAAGGCGAGGAAAGGTGAAGGGCATTGGGCTTTTGTAGCCTCTTTTAGAAACAGGAGGCAGGAAGGCTTCTGGGTGTCAGCAACGTGGAGACATCATGTAAAAGCCAGGAAACTGGGACGGAGCTCAGAGGGGCTGGATTTCCTGCAGCGCACAGGGTGCCTGGAGCGGAGTAACTGGAGCAGAGAGCATAAGGGAGCTGAGGATTCTGGCGATGGAGCAAAGGAGGGATTAAAATCAGCCACAAAAGGGACCAGTAAATTGGTCTGTGAGGCCTTTCCTCTTCCGAAATGTGTTTATTGAGCGTGCTCAGTCTATACTTAAACTCCATAAAAGTGGATTTTTTTTTTCCATGAGAAGGTCTGGGCCAGGGAGTGTGGCCTAGGGAGGGTGGGTGGTCTCAGGCTTGGAGGCAGGGGGAGAGAGTCAGGAGATCTGGGCTCTGTGCCAGGCTGAGTCGCTTGCCTTTGGTGAGCCACGTTGGGCAGAAACGTCGACCTTCGGTCTCTAAGGTTAGACGCCTCCATTAGGGGCCTGTTTTTTCCCAGAGGTATTTAAGTCAAGAAGGGAAGTGAGTGCTCCGCACCCCTGAAAATTAGCTCTGTGGGTGGTTTTAGGGCCCTGATGGTAGGGATCCATTTTTTTTAAATGGTTGGCTTTTGCTTTTCTGTGGCCCTGTTCTGTAAAGTAGCGACTATAACACCTGACATGCTGAGAGAAAGACGGCCTTGTGATTACGGCGCTGCCCAAAGGCTCAGGAGATCTGGAGTCAATTCCTGGCTCTGCTACAGCTTCCCTGTGTGACCTTGGGCAAGTCACTGATAGTGAAATTTTCACAAGTGCCTAAGTCAGTGAGGTGCCTGCATTTAAGACAAGGTGGTTTAGGCACCCAGCCACCGATCCTCAAAGGTATTCAGGTGCCTAATCCCCTTACTTTCAGAGCTGAAAGCTTCCTTCAGCGTCTGCGACTGTTCTGTTGGAATGGGGAGCACGTGCCTGGAGAGAAGCATTGCATGGTCGCCCCTCCGTGCTGCACCCGCTCTTTGCATTGCTGGATGTTGCTACCACAGAATGGACTGTCTTCTACATGCGCTAGGTCGGGGCAGCTTGCACTGAGGGAACCCGGCACACTTTACGAGCGTCGGACAGTTTGTCAGGCTGCCTTTAGCACTTTCCGCGTTCTGGTGAACGACTTTAAGGGAAGCCTGGCCTCGCGTTTAGCGCAAGGGCTGTGGCTTCAGTGCTCCGCCTTTCGATGCTGATTCGGCTGGGTGAATATGGGCCGGCAGGTCACCTTGCAGCTGGCGGGTGGCAGGATGGGGCCTGGTGAGGCCCTGGCCCTGTCTGAAGCGCTGTGCTCGCGTGGCTTGCAGGGCGGTAGAAGTGGGAACGGGGGTGGCCAGCAGGGGCGACCTGCTCGCTGGAATAGGCGGAATGCAGGGAGTGGGTTCGTTTGATGCTCCGGATCCTGCTGTAATCCAGAGGAAGCAATCGCTGCAGGCCCCTCTGCTGCTGGGACAGATGCCACAGTTGCAGCCAGCTAGAAGGGTGATGCTTCTGCATTAGGCCCATACAGAGCAGCCTTCTGTCTGCATGCTGCGCAGCCTGGCTCCATCCCCGCTGGCTCCTTTCCTCCAGCGCCTGCATCCCTCCTCGATGGCCTGGCTTCCTGAGGGCGAGAG
This sequence comes from Emydura macquarii macquarii, assembly GCF_026122565.2. Classification (NCBI taxonomy): domain Eukaryota; kingdom Metazoa; phylum Chordata; order Testudines; family Chelidae; genus Emydura; species Emydura macquarii. The sequence goes on from NW_027133527.1 coordinate 5,470,886, forward strand.
GCCAGCCCCTCCTCGTGCCCAGAGGGCTGCTGGTGCTTGGCAGAGCATGGCGGCGAGGCAGTCAGTCCCAGGCTGTGACAGGAAAACAGCCTCCGAACACCCCACAGTGATTCGCGCTGCCCTCTGTGATCGGCGTGCAAAGCCATCCAGTTGTGTTGTCTACACACGTGCAGCACGTGGGTCCTGGGCCTCGTTTAACTTAAATGAGTTAATGGCAGCTGTAAAAACTAATTTGCTCACCTGCTGGCGTCTGGCCAGTGAGGCTCGGCCTGAAAATCCAAGAGCAAAATAAACAGGTTTGGTCTGTTGGTGAAATGGACCAGGAGAAATTGTGCTTTGTTGGCAGCCTGGCAGGTGTCTCCCTAGCCTTCAGCCAGAGCATGGCTGGCTGCCGATTGCTGGGCATGACTGCGTTGGGGCACATCTGCATGTTCACGCCATGTGGTGCCTGTTGTGGGCTGCAGCTGTCTTTAGATTGCCTGCAGGAGAGCATCCCAGGGGAGGTCTGTTGTCTGGTTGCTGCATGTGCTTCGGAAAGGCCTGTTTGATTTAATAGGACCTTCCAGGTGGATCCAGCACCTTAGCTCTTCAGGCACTCCCCTGCTGATAAACTTGATCCTGCAGCCTGTGTGTGTGGTCTCATGGGGACGCCATCCATAATGGGGTTACGTGCGTGGGAAGAGTCACTTGTGCGGAAACAGGGCGCAGCCCCTGCAGCATTCACTGATCTCCGTAGTCCCCTATCGCGATGGCATGTTGGCTGTGTCATGCAGTGCCACTGAAATGCACCTGCCTCGGGGGTGAAGGGACTCAGGCTACACAACAGAGGAAGGTGACATTTTTGGCTACAACTTGCACGGCAGACTGCTGCTCATGGAGACAGCACTGTGGAATCTATGAGGTCCTCGCAGTTCTTTGGTGTTTCATCTGACAGACCCATGCACAGTCACCTCCTCCCAGATTTGAACCCGTGGTTTGAGGGAATCTGCACATTCTATGCCGGACACTTCGGAGCCCTGAGCTGTCCACTCTGACACTAACATGTTACAGCGTCCCCTGTGGTTGTTTCCCTTCTCAAATAGGCGTCTAGGGCCCCGTGACCATAGCGGGGCTGGTTCAGCGGGAGAGTGATGTCGAGTAGGGGAAGATCCTGTTCCAAAAGACTCGCGTCACTTGCCCATCTTGTGGGACCATTTAACCTACCAGCTAGTCTCTGAAGAGCTGCCATGGCAAGTCCAACAGGCACCAGTAAATCAGAGATACTGAGGGGAAAACCCTCCTGTCTGTTGATTGACTGGCTTGCCCAGTGCAAAAGGCAGGGTGGATTGATTTAAATCAAGGCCACTGAAATCAGCGATTTTAAATCACCACGTGCAAAGCCTCGATTGAAATCTGCGATTTTAATGAACTTCTCCGTTTGTGCTTCAGTTACTTTCTAGAGAAAGGTGCATATTAATTGGTTGATGTAATCATCAAAGCATGTTGATGTACAACTAAATGGAGCCTTTACACTAATTTTGTACAACTTTTTGCTCCCTAGGAGGATAGGCTGTAACTATATACATTTATTTAAGCAATTCTATAGCTTCATATTTTCAGATTCTTATTCATTGTGTGTTTTTAATATGTGAGAAAATGGTGAACGATACATTGCTTATTTACTAGCAACTTTCCATTTTGCTCATGATTTGTATCAAGCTGAATTAGGATGGTAACTGCAATTTAATTAAACATACAAACCAGCACGTAAAACTTATTTGTATTCATTAAAACAAGCTCTTAATACAGCACATGATTTATTGTATCATCCTGATGATAAAGCTTGACTTCTAAAGTTAGATGCCCCCCCCACTCCCCGATTCTTTAACTCAAAGTTTTTGACAGAGACTCATGGATTCAACATATTCTATTTTTATTTAAATGTTTTAAGAGATTATAAGAAGTTTTAGGCCATAGCGTATTTTGTCTTCAATTCAGCTTGCATTTTAAACAAGTTTAGTGTTAAAAAGAAACGCTGGTTATAATGTAAATAACAAAACAAAAAAATCCAATTTAAATCAACAAAATTTGTTTTTGATTTGCTGCCCCTCCCCCAAGACATTGATTTGTAGCCAGCCTGCAAGTGGGTGTTTGGCCTTCTGCCATTAAATCCCCTCCAGCTTTACCCTGCTTCTTTCTCCCTGGCACAAACAGACCCGTCTCTGCAAAAGAGCGGGCTGGCTGGCTGGCGAGATCATTCACTATCCAGAACAGAAATTCTTTACATTCTTCTCCAAAGTCAAAGCCCATCCGTTCTTACGCACTGAGGCTAGAACTTGGAAATGTGTCCTGGCTGTCACAGGCACTCCCTGGTTATCTGTTAAAGCTTCCGTTCACATTCACGGGAAGGGGGACGTTTACTTTTTCTCCCCAGTCTTCCCCATGGCTGTCCTTTCCTCTCTCATTGTCCCAGGGAGGAGCAAGCAGGCATCACCTTTATACGATCTTTTGGCAGATTGCACTGGAAAAGTTGTATCTTTTAAAGAAAACACATGCACATGCCTCTCTCTGTCCCTCCCCTCCTCTTCCTCCTCTGGGCCAGCTGCGTGCTGCTCCATGCCAAATGCGTGTTGGTGTTTCGGGCGGTAGAGCTGTCCCGTGAGGCATGCTGTGGAATCCAGGAATGCGTGGTGGGATGCAGGGGTGTGATGAGCCTGAGACTTGTTCAGGATCTGATTTGAATTGAAGTAAAATGCCAAAAAATTTTAAAAAATTCTTGAGGCCTCTTGAAGGAGAAATTCCCCAGCTGGGGAGTTCCTGAGAAAAACCTCAGGCCTAGATATCACTGTCTGAGATTCCCGCGTCACTTGGATCAACCTGCCGCTGATAACGAAGGCCTCGTGCTGAGCTAACGTGTGCTGCTTGGAGAAGAATGCCATGGGCAGACATCTTAATCCACAGCATTATGTGTTAACTATCTCTTTGCGTTATCCTCAGGGAGAGGCTTTATCTGGGCGGGATGACACATTTATGAAACCTCCCAGCTCTCTGAGCTGCCCCTTTTCTCCCCCGTAAACAAGTAGTGAGGAAATACACCTGTATGCACGTGGCATTGTTAACTGGTGGAACTTATTGCTGCTGTACATGAGTGAGGCTAAGAACTTAGCAGGATACAGAAAAATTCAGCGAATGAGAACACCCCTAGTTACTATAGACAGGGTTTACATTTCTTACCGGGTATTTCATCCTGGTAGGCAGGTTATTCCATAGCTGTCTGCTAGGGGGATTCTTGCACCTTCCTTAGACATCTCTGGTGCTGGCCAACATCAGGAGCAAGATGCTGACTCCAGGTAGCTGGACCATTGGCCTAGAATCATAGAAGATGAGGGTTGGAAGGGACCTCAGGAGGTATGTAGTCCCACCCCCTGCTCAAAGCAGGACCAACCTCAGCTATATCATCCCAGCCAGGGCTTTGTCAAGCCACAGCTTAAAAACCTCTAAAGATGGAGATTCCACCACCTCCCTAGGTAACCCATTCCAGTGCTTCACCACTCTCCTAGTGACAAACTTTTTCCTAATGTCCAACCTAGACCTCCCCCACTGCAACTTGAGACCGTTACTCTTTGTTCTGTCATCTGCCACCACCGAGAACAGCCTAGCTCCATCCTCCCTGGAACCCCCTTCAGGTAGTTAAAGGCTGCTATCAAATCCCCCCTCACTCTTCTCTTCTGCAGACTAAACAAGCCTAGTTCCCTCAGTCTCTCCTCATCAGTCATGTGCTCCAGCCCCCACATCATTTTCATTGCCCTCCCCTGGACTCTCTCCAATTTGTCCACATCCTTCTTGTAGTGGGGGGCCCAAAACTGGACACAATACTCCAAATGGGGCCTCACCAATGCCGAATAGAGGGAAACAATCACTTCCCGTGATCTGCTGGCAATGCTCCTACTAACGCAGCCCGATATGCCGTTAGCCTTTTTGGCAACCAGGGCACACTGCTGACTCATATCCAGCTTCTTCTCCTGATCCAGTCCAGCAAATTCTGTGTTCTTAAAGGTGCATCAGAATGCCAGTTAGGGCGTCCTGACGCCGTCTTGGTTGGCGCTCAGCAGAGAGCTCAGCGACGGAACGTGTCACAGAGCTGTCCTCAGATCCCTGCTGGTCCTTTCTCCAGGTGGGGCTGATGGAGATGTGCGGGAAGCTTGTGCTGCTGCTGTTTATGCTTTTTCTACCCCGTGGCTAACTGGGTACTGGAGGACATGAACCCCCCGAGTTCTCCATCCAGCACCTCTGATTACCAGCACTACATTGCTGGTTGTAGGGAAGAGACTAACTGCTGCTCCTGGCTGGAAAAGGCTGTAACTTTAGTCCTGGAGAAAAATATTCACTAGACGACAAGTAAATTACTTGCTAGCGGAATAACCAGTCATTTGACGTGGAAGGTTGGAGACCTGAGAGGAGCTACCGTTAGCTGTTTGTAACCATTAGGTGTTTTCAAATAAATTCCAGCAGCTGATGGAGGGATCCTCTATTGCTGAGAGCTGGTTATTGGTCCCATGAAAGGTGTCGCCTGATCTGCCTTGTACCAGTGAATATGCTTTGTAGCTCCCTGAAGAGGATTAGGGAGTGGAGAAATGGCAGACCGCGTCTAAACGCAAAGGGTGCATCGCTGTAGCTGGACTGGTAGAGTTACAGGAGCACCACGTCCCTAGCGAGCATGCAGCTACACCAGTGCAAAGGGGCTTATCCCGGCCAAGCTGCAGTATTCCCACGTGGGAAGAGAAATACGTTATGCTGGTGCAAGGCACCGTAACTCACCACTGGGGTGCTACCGCTGGGCTGCCTCCAGTCTGGGACTGGAGATCAGCTCTCACCGATCTGGTGCCCCTTTCTGTCGATAGCATGCAGAGTGTGTGTGTGTGTGTCTCTCTCTCTCTCTCTCTCTCTCTCCCTCTATGGGACTTGGGGTGCTCTCTCTTCCTGACTAAACCCTCCACCCAGGTCGCTATTTAGTCCTCCCCTTCCGGGGTGCCCCATTCCCACTGGACAAGCTGTCCGGATGCCCTGTCACATAGTCTTCTGGTTCAAATCCAGCTTTAGTGCCACTTTCCCAGTCGGGAAAACTGGGGCTGCCCACCCTGGTTTCCAGCCCAGGGACCCTGTGCCCAGCAACCACAGTCTGCTTAATCTCACATCCTGTTGCTGTTTCCCTGAGCTCCTTCCTGCCTCACTTTGCTATCTCCTCGCCCAGCTCTGGGTTTCCCAGCCTGGGCTTCTTTTGCTCCCAGAAGCTAATTCACCCCCTCTCAGCTTCTCGCTGAGCTTCTCTTTGCAGGCCCAGGCAGGCTCGCCTGAGAACTCCTCCTCATCCCTAGCTAGCTCCCCGTCTCTCTCCGCAGTGACTGCAGAGCTCCTTCCTGGCCCCTTGCCCTCAACTTCCTCGCTTTATACAAGCCCAGCCTGCCCCGACCAGCTAGTCTTCACCCTCAATTACCCACCCCTGGCTCTCCTCCATGTGCAGCCTATAAGGCTAATTGGCCCTTTTTAGCCATCACAGCCCGTGGACACCCCCTTACAGGCGCCTTTATAGTCGTATAACTGTGCACGCACTAGGGGTTGTACCAGGTTCCACCGCACAGCGACATAGTTATAGTGGTACAAAACCAGTGTCGCCCAGGCCTGGGGGAACAGGAAGGAGCCATTGTTTTCCTCTCCAGGGTGGCAACATTGTTACACTTGGCCTACGTTTGCACTACCGACTTCTGTCAGTCTGCAGTGCGAAGGGGCGTGTTCCCTGACCGATGCAGCTGGGCCGGCCCAGCCCCGAGGGTAAATGCGGCCGAACTGCACTTTGACTGGTACAGCTTGTTCTCCTGGGAGGTAGTTTTACTGTACTGGTACATGGTGCAGCAGTGCCGGTATCGCTGCAATCAGACCAGCAGCGCTTTGCCGGGGTAGTACACCGCTATTCCTGTACCCGGGAAGTGCTGCTGGTGTAGACACAGCCTTGGACTCACGCTCTCACTCGGCAAGCTGGACAAACCTCACTTTGTAAGAGATTCAGGTTTGAATCACTCCTTCCCCTCAGCTGACAGTAGAACCAGCGTAGGTGTCAGTCCAGGCAGCCTCTAGATGTCTAGATTGATGAGAATCAAGGTCAGGCAGCCATGAAAAAACCCAGGAGCATCTGTCACTGGCAGGAGGCCCATGTATATTTGGAATTTTTTTTTATGCTTCTAAAATGCCAAGCAGTGGACAATGCCTGAGGCAGCACCCAGGACCTGCTGGCCGGACCTGGTGCATCAAATCCTGTATTGCATGCGTCATCCTTTCCTTTCAGCCGGCTGTTTTCGAGCCACCCCAGCCGAAACCAGCTCTGCCTGCATTCTCCCCGACACCAACCTGCATTCTCTTCACCTTGGGCCTTGCTGTTGTGTCCCATCTAAGATGCACTGGCTGGAAGTGCCCCATTTTACTGCGCAGACTTTTCATTCGTTTTGTTTTGCTTCGTTCGGTCCGTTAAAAAGACCAACCCCGTTTCCTCACCCCTTTGCTTGTGAAACTGTTGCCAAGAGCGGAAACCTTAGACCATCATGATTGTTTTAAGAGTCTTTGATGGGAAAGAAGCTGGCTCTCTTGCTGACGTCGTCCTGCCTTGCCGGTATCAAGACGGGTTCGGTCCCATAACAGAATTTCCGTGGCAAAGGAGGAGCGAATTTTTTGTTTCTTCTGACTTGCAGCCGTTCTAAAACAGAATGTGAAGCAGCCACACCCCTCCGCAGGGCTGGTGAGGCCTGACGCTAGGATGGGCTGGTTGCTTATTTTATCAGGGATTTGGTCATGTTGTCCTTGCTGCCTGCGGTGGCAGCTTAATAAACTGGGTGGAGGCTGCTGGCGCCAGGCCTCTGCAGAATACACATCCTTGTAGGCAGCGGACGACTGCAGGCACACGTAACCACCCTGCCGCCTCTTGATAAAACGGGACGTGCAGAAGTCGAAATTTCGTGCGAGCGGCTGTGCAGCTGTTCTTCCCGCTCTGTTCTCAAGGGTTCATCTCTGTGTCCCCTCAGGGTCCAGTGCTGACACCCCATAAAAAATTAAACTGGATGTGTATTTTTAGTGAGCCATTGCATCAGGTGTTTTTTTAATACCATTTGTATTTAAAGGGACATAGTAAAACTCAAGTGTGTGTGTGTGTGTGTGTGTGTGTGTGTGTGTGTGTGTGTGTGTGTGTCAGGTGTGTTCACCTTGGATTACTAAAACCTAATCATCTTTCACCATCTCGTATTATTTGTTTACCTTATGCCCTTCCCTCTTGACTAATTAATCAAGGGTTGATCAGTTCCACCTTCTGTTTATAATAGTTAGTTTCCCTGTGTGGTTCCTGGACACTAACCCAGTGCTGTTTTGTTTTGACTTGCACTGTTTAAATCCTTTAAAGAAAACACACCTGTTCTCCTTGGAATCATTTCTTTACTGGAAATCTCTCTCTTTTCCCTTTTCCTGCACCTGCATCGTCTCAGTCACAATTCCTTCTGTGTTCCCCTGGATCCCGAGTGCGGCGTGAATAGCTACCTACAGTCCTTCCCGGGGAGCTGTGTCGGGCAAGCTTTGCTGACTGGTGTGTGGAGGTGCAGGGGTAGAGCCCTGCCTACCTGTTTGCAGGGATCGCATCACACACGCAGCCTCTGGTTTCCCCTTTATCTCTCCTCCCCCCAGTTGATCCCATAATTACCAAGATGAAGACCCAAAGAGAGAGAGAGAGGGTGCGAGGTAGAACTGCAAGCTGAATGGGCCCATTCTCCTGCTGGGATGTACGGGACACAATCCACACAGCCGAGACACCCCAAATCCCTCGTTAGACCAGCTGATCCTGCTCAGTTGGTTTACATAATGCTATTCCGTGTCAGAACTCCCTGGTCAGTCAGAGATCTCTCCTCCCCTCCGACCGGGGTGAGCACTGATCCTGGCTGGGACTTGCTTAATGAGAGGTGCCTTTGTGCTTGGGGATTTGTATAGCTCTAAGGAAGAGGCTGGCATGCAGTCCAGGGGGATTTAGGAAGGGTGGAAAATCTCGGCTGATTCCTCTGTAATCCTCCTCCTCCTCCTAAGACATCAGCAGCTGATAAATCTGTAGTTTGAACCCTCGTTTTTGGCAGCACGCTGCTTAAAGACCAAACATTGGAAAACTTTTTGTAGGGAAATGAAAAGATAAAACCTCTTTCAGATTCCCCCTGGTTGTCGTGGTGTCTGCAGCGAGTGGCCGTACAGGACAGCTCAGTGGGTGAAAATCACGGCTTCCTCCACTGACCTCACCCCTTATTAATGTATTGATTGTTTCGCATTTGTACGGCAGCCCCTCCAGGCAGGCATGGGGCTTTGCACAGTGACGAAAAGCGCCGGGGCCAGGTCCTCATCTCCATTACCCTCATGGAATTCCATTGAGCTCAGTGGAGTTACTCTTGGGATAAAGCAGCGTAGCTGAGATCAGCAGCTGGTCCCTGCCTGAGGGGCTTGCAAGAGACCTTTGCTTGATTCTCCAGCCTCCTGCCCCGAATGCCTCCATTTAGACCAGCACAAAGTGAGGGTTTAACGCTTCTGAGTCAGGATGGGAGCATTTTATACCCACTTTGCATGGATTGCACCCGGTGCAGGGCGCTGGAGATTCAGCTCCTGCGCATCCCCTGGCAGAACAGCGGCTACCACAAAAAAGCACGAAAACCGAGCATTTCCATAAGGAGATGTGAGACTGGCAGTGGCTGTCCTCAGTGCTCTGAACTGGTTGGTTCTCCCTCCCTCGATAGCCTTCCTGCTTTTGCTTTCTCCTACCCAACAGTTCCCCAGTATAATAACGTCTAAGCTGTGCCTGAGGGGCTCTGGCTGGGGCACTGTGGAGATCTAACATTTATGGCCTGGTTTTCAAATCTGCTTAGCACCGGCAGCTCCCACTGCCCTGGCTGTCGGTTCAGGGTGCTCAGCACTTCAGAAGAGCCAGCCATGAGCACTCCCGAGTTTCTTTCAAATGACAGGGTTGATGGTGCCCTGGGACACGCCCCATTCCAGCTGCTGCTGCCGCCGCGAGATATATTTCTAGTTATTTCTAGAATCTACGACCCCACCCTATCTCCAGCAGAAGCCTCCAGCTGATCGGGTCCATACTAGTGAATATGATACCGATACGCACTATCGTGCAAAGAGATCCTCGTGCATGGACCCGTACTGCCACATGGAGTCCTTGGGAATAAGGGCCATAAATAAAGACCTCTTTTCAGGATCGGATGCTCGGTGTGTGAAATTATGGTGCTGATGCATTGTACTTGGGCATCACGGCTTACGACTTAGATGCTCTCAGACGGACACCTTAAAGGTAGAAGAGGCTGTGTTACTCTTTCGTTGAGAGCACTCGTCTAGAACAGCATGATTCTTGTCCCAGTTCCAAACTCTCTTTCTCTTGCTTTTCCAGCCCTGCTTTCTTGCACAAACCACATCTCTCTCCCCTCCTGTGCCCACGTTTTTTTTCTGGCCTTCTGGCTAGGAACCCTCCTCCTTCGTCGCCTGTCATCAGGCCATCTGCGCTCTAGAAAGCAACTAGCATTTTCAGCCTTCTTGTCCTTGGCACGTTTTCTGCTGTCGAGAGTTGGTAACAATTTGTCTGCTCTCTGTGCAGGCTGGAGGTGGCGGCAAGACGGGAGTGCTACCTGATAGGGGCCATGTGCTGCGCTCGCCTGCGTTGTTAAATATGCATGTCAAAGTTATGGTCTTATCATCTCATAAAGCTATCCCAGAGCCCTGCAGCTGTCTCTGTCTCATTGCACTGACCTTCTGTGACTCTTGGGCCCCAAGTCTCATGTTGCCCTGGGTTGGATAATTTCTCTGGAACAGAACTTCTGCGCAAACCGTCTATCTGTGGTTTCTAAATACTTTGTATCCTCTTTGTAAGCCTGTTCTCGCTCCTAGCGATAAACTGCATGGAGCTGGGAGGAGAATGTTGGCTCTCTTACGCAGCCATGTCAGTACTAGCGGTACAGTTAGTGCTGCAAGATAATCCATAAAGGGAGATGTGCTTAGTGTAGATAATAACTTCTAAACAGTCTTGTAAGCAGGTGCCTTTCCCAACCTGTTGTATAAAGTCCACATGTTATGTAGAGTCTAAACTCTCATCCTCAGGCTTGTCTTTACTAGCAAAGAAATTGGCAATGATATAGAATTCCTCTCAAATCTTCTTTCCAGGTTTGGCTGCATCTGGGGTTCCTCCCTCGGGGTTGCTCAGCCCACACCCAAGATCTTGTCTCCCTAGAGAACCACTCCCACCTTCCCCAGTGAGTCAGCAGAATGCACTTAACCCTTTGCCACGGGGATCAACGCCTCCTCACAGGGTAGGGTGCAGCAGACAAACACGGCTGCCCTATTGCAAGGCTGCAGCCACAGCTTCTTGAATTTGCTTCGCATTCTGCCACCAGAGTGCAGGGAGGGTCTTTGAGGTATAATTAATTGCAAAGGTTGGGGAAAGCATCAATGCTACTATGCAATGTGAACTGCTCAAAGGAAGATATGGTGGGGGAAGGTGGCTTGGGGACAGTAAACCCTGGGTCCCCACCCTGGACTACAGACTCTGGGAAGAGCCTGAGAAGTGTGAAATAGCCACAGGGAGCTGAGAAAAGTGCAGCAGTAACCTGGTGCGGGGGCCAGAAGATAGGAAGGAACCCAGGGAAACAGCAACGAGGTCAGAACTTGAACAGACTGCGGTTGCTGAGCATAGGGTCCCTGTGCTGGAATCATGGGTGGGCCTGGGTACCCTACCAGCCACTGGGGAAGCAGTCCTGGACAGCGGGTTGGAAGACTGCCCGAGACGGCTCGTCCAGTGGGACTTCATTACTCCAGAAGGGAAAAGCTAAGGCAACCTGGCTGGAAGGCTGAGGCACCAAGAAGAAGCAACCGAGTCCAGAGAGAGGGGGGGAGAGTCCATGGGTGAGCAACTGAAGGAGGGGTTGAGAGCTAATTCTAGATGAACCACAAGGAGGCGTCACAGGGCTGCGTGACCCCCATGGTAGAAGGGTGGCCCGGTGGTTAGGGCCCTAGCCTGAGACTTAGAAGGCATGGGTTCGAGTCCCTGCGTGACCACAGGTGTCTCCTCTGACATTAGGCAAGTCAGTTAGCTTCTCTGTGCCTCAATTTCCATCTCCCCCACAGAAACTGATGCTGGCAGACTAGGTGCGAGCTCATGCCTAGGCCTCGTTGAACAATGACCAGTCCACAGCTGGCTCGCCTGTGCGTGGGTCTTGGTAAAACAGGTTTTAGACTGATACAAATGTGCTTCGTGTTTACGAAATGCTGGTGAGTTGTTGCACGCGTTAATTGTACTTAGAATGTCTGTACCCCACGGTATAAGGTGATATTTAAGCATTTGCTTGGTTACGGTAAAAGTATTTGCTCTGAAACTGTAAACCCAGTCCGAGGAGGAGCCTCAATGAGTGTGAAATACTCGTGTACCTCAAGAGGGGTCATTTCCTCTCCATCAAAGGAAGGCCATAGACACCAGACATGCCATAGTGGGACATCAGAGGACAAAAGACTTTATGGATGGCTTCCCCCGTGCCCATGGAAAGGAGACTTGCACAAGCGCTCGTCCCATTGTTGGAGGCCCAGTATAATGTGAGTTGCCTGACCCCTGTCGTACAGGCCTAGTGTAGCTTCAGTTGCTATCCTGGCTATTCTGAGCCCCGTAACGTGACATCTTCCGGCTGGCAGAGATGAACAGGACTACTGAGTAACCTTGCAGATGTCTCCGTTTCTGCATACCGCGGCGCGTAACAAGACAAAATACACAACATGCGTGATTGCAGCTGCACATAGATAACGGTGATGGGAATAAGAAGTTCTCCTTGAACGTCTGGGGGTACGTGTTTTCATTGCCAAGGGGCATGTTTTTACACCATCCCTCCTATCACCAGATGTTGTTTTGACGACCCCAATTATCATGGTGAGAATGGAATGTAGTTAAGGGTGAAAACCCAATCTAGGTAATTAGCATATATGATAATGAGTAGAGAGATAATTAGGTGAAGGCTGTTTATGGAAGGGTGTAAGAAGTTACCATTTAGACAAAGGGGTGCGCTCCATCAACACCTGATTCCACGGGAGGTGCTGTTGGTCGGACCAGAGGCCACTGACTCCCTGGTGGGGCCCCTGAAGAAACCGTTCCTATATACAGCTTTCTGAGTGACTGCTTAGCTCTCCAGGCTTAGTGAGTATGATATATTGGAGTTAATTTTAGTCTTTGTATTCAGCTAGTATATCTATAGAAAACCTTGCCCATTAAACCTTATTGATCTGCAGATTGGGCGTACCGTGTCTCGCTGGTATTCACACTGATCACTAAGTGTCCAGGATCAACACCATCCGCTTGAGCTCTGGGTGAAGGGAATGAAAATCCTTGTCACAAAGAAATTGTTCTCTCTATGCTGCTGGAGCTCTGAGGGGTAAAGATTTCGAAGCATAAGCAAGAGATTCACAGCTGTCAGGCTGGGTTAGCCCTAAAGGACGTGCAGAGTTTGCATATTACAGCATCTTCTATCACCTTTTGGAACCCCGGACTGTACGTCACGTTTGTGTCTGTTTACCTGCTTTAACTGTGTAAATAACTCTATTTCTTTTTCCTAGTTAATAAATCCTTAGCTAGTTTATTATAAGATTGGCTACAAGCACTGTCTTTGGGGAGAGATCTAGGGTGCAATTCCCTCTCCTTGGACCGTTACCTTGTGATGGAGAAGCTTGTGTCCCCCAATGACCCTGAGAACTGTGTCATCCGGAGTCCTGTACTCCTGCTAAGGTCAACCTTGGTGAACAGTTCTGAGGTGAGGGTCCAGACGAAGCCTGGTCCAAACTTCTCAAGACCCCCACGGTGGAACAGGCGTAGTTGAGGACATATCAGTTCTGTGCAACGGCAGCAGGACAGAGACCTCCGGTTGTCTCTGACTTCCCTGCCACCGGGTCCAGGGCTCCTTCCTGTCAAGTTTTGCGAGGTTGCTGCCTGCGCACCGGCTCCCCCACATTCAAAGATCTCATACAGAAGCCTCTGCCAACGGTGTTAACCTCTCCCACTAACAAAGTCCTGCGGCGATGGATGAGTGGTGGTGGGGACAGGAGCCGTGCTCTCTGGGCGTCTCAGGAAGATTCTCCGGATCAGACGGGAAGATGTCGCACCAACGCCAGCGTTCTCTCTGCGGCTAACGTCACCGGCACTGAGGCAAAGATTATGAAACATCAGCTTCGCTGGGCTGGTCGTTGTGTGCGGATGGCTGATGCTCATCTTCTGAAACAAGTCCTCTTTTCTCAACTTGGTCATGGTAAGGGGACCCCCGGGGGACAGAAGAAACGCTACGAGGACACCCGGGAAAGTGTATCTTCAGAAGGGAGGCACTGACCACGCAAATTGGGAAGGGCTGGCTGACAATAGACCACAATGGCGTCGCATCATCTATCAGGTGTACCAGGCCTACGCCCATTTGGAAGAGAATCGCCTTGCTCAAGAGGCTGAGAGATGGCAGAGGAGGAAAGGAAGTGTACATCATCCCGCCACCAGCTATGGTGTCGCCCGGCACCCGCTATGGTGTCGCAACCACCTGTCACTTATGTGGAAAAATCTGTAGAGCATGAATCAGACTTCTCAGCCCTCTTACGTCTCATCAGTGACTTCCCCCCTCAGACAGCATCCTCGTATGGAGGGGATAGCCAACGCCGAGGGTGCAATTGCATTGGGGTAAGCGACTGGTTCTTTGGAACTGGGAGTAACTTGAATACTGTTGCGATTTTTGGTGTAAGGGACCAGCGAGATCACAAAGGCAAGGTTCTCTAGGTGGCGAGATAGAGCAGAGTACCCAAGGGGACTGTCTGTGACTCCACGTTCAGCCTGTTGTAGTGCTTGAAGAGTCACACTTCGATACTCGCTTGGTGAAATCTAAGTAGAGAACTCGCAGCTAGTTTGGAGTTTGTCGCCTGCTTCTTAACAATCTGTCCTGAGGTTGGTACTCGCGCTCCAGACAGTGTGACAGAACCAATAACACTTCCCTGTCTCACAGGGTGTGGTGAGGAGAGCTACATTAAAGAGGTGCTCAGACTCTATCATAATGAGGGCACATAATTATTCTGGAGAGCAGTGTGTACGTTGGCTGGGAATTAGGTGGTGGTCATCCTATTTCATGTATTCTCGCTGAGCGTGGGCTTTATGTGCTAGGCTGATTCATCCTGGCTTGTTTACATAGTGAATTTAGTGCTGCTGATTGGTGCCTCAGTTTACCCACAGAAGAAGAATGGATGAAAGGATGTGTCTGAGGCCCAGGTGATTCAGTTCTGGCTGCTTTGGAAATCTTGTCATGGCTAAGGGTTATTTCTTTCTTTCAGTGCCTGCAGGATGTCATATGATTATCTTTGATAATCCTGGAAGATGGGAGAGATTCCAGAGGACTGGAAAAGGGCAAATATAGTGCTAATTTATAAAAAGGGAAATAAGGACAACCCGGGGAATTACAGACCAGTCAGCTCAACTTCAGTCCCTAGAAGATAATGGAGCAAATAATTAAGCAATCCAATTTGCAAACACCTAGAAGATAATAAGGTGATAAGTAACAGTCAGCAGGGGTTTGTCAAGAACAAATAGTGTAAAACCACCTGATAGCTGGGAGAAGCAGAAAATGTGGTATATCTTGACTTTAATAAGGCTTTTGATACTGTCTCGCATGACCGGCTCATCAACAAACTAGGGAAATACAACTTAGATGGAGCTACTATAAGGTGGGTGCAAAACTGGTTGGAAAACTGTTCCCAGAGAGTAGTTATCAGTGGTTCACAGTCAAGTTGGAAGGGCATTTTGAGTGAGTACTGCAGGGGTCAGTTCTGGGTCTGGATCTCTTCAATATCTTTATCAGTGATTTAGATAATGGCACAGAGAGTACACTTATAAAATTTGCAGACGATGCCAAGCTGGGAGGTTGTAAGTGCTTTGGAGGATAGGATTAAAATTCAAAATGATCTGGACAAACTGCAGAAATGGTCTGAAGTAAATAGGATGAAATTCAATAAGGACAAATGCAGAGTACTTCACTTAGGAAGGAACAATCAGTTGCACACAAACAAAATGGAAAATGACCGCCTAGGAAGGAGTCCTGAGGAAAGGGATCTGGAGTCACAGTGGATCACAAGCTAAACATGAGTCAACAGTGTAACTGTTGCAAAAAAAGCAAACGTCATTCTGGGGTGTATTAGCAGGAGTGTTGTCAGCAAGACACGAGATGTAATGCTTCCGCTCTACTCTGCGCTGATAAGGACTCACTTGGAATATTGTGTCCAGTTCTGGGCATCACATTTCAGAAAAGACGTGGACAAATTGGAGAAAGTCCAGAGAAAAGCAACAAAAATTATTAAAGGTGTAGAAAAAATGACCTATGAGGAAATATTGAAAAAATTGGGTCTGTGTAGTCTGTAGAAGAGAAGACTGGAGGGGGTCACAACAGTGTTCAAGTACATAGATGTTTGTTACAAGGATGAGGGAGAAAAAGTGTTCTTCGTAACCTCTGAGGACAGGACAAGAAGCAATGGGCTTAAATTGCAGCCAGGGAGGTTTAGGTTGGACATCAGGAAAAGCTTCCTGGCTGTCAGGGTGGTTAATCACTGGAATAAATCGCGTAGGGAGGTTGTGGAATCTCCATCGTTGGAGATTTTTAAGAGCAGGTTAGACAAACACCTGCCAGGGATGGTCTCGATTATGCTTGGTCCTGCCATGAGTGCAGGGGACTGGACCAGATGACCATTCCCGTCCTATGATTCCATGAGTCTCTGAAGTCCTGCAGCGATACTGGATGCCCAGGAATTCGGGGGGGGCTGTGCTGGCCTGGATTTGCACATCTCTCACGTCGCTTGGAATGACACTGACACGGGATCCAGAACCCCTCCGAGCTCCAAAGGGTCTGTTTTTCTTCCATTATTTGTGGCATAAACTGAAAAGCCAGTATCCCTGGTTACCTGTGGGTCAGTAGGTCATCGGCGGTCAGTGAGATCTGATTCTGATCTGCAGCTAAAGATTGGTGACCACCTTTGAGACTGAAGGCCTCTGGTTAGCCATGGTAGAGGCGCTGTACAGCCAGGAACAGCGTATGCTTCCTCCACCTTGCCTGAGAGGGACAACAGGATTTTTGTGGCACAGCTAATCCTGGACTGCCTGCTGAGATAAACATTGCAGCATGAGGGACAGAGGACTGGACTGAGACCCACCAACCTCCTGTCATGAGTAGCTTGGGCTGGATTCGAACTGGTGATCTAGAAGTATGTGCTTACCAAGCCCCAGAGCCACCCGGCTGATCCCCGTCTGTCTATGGCGGTTAGACGAGAGCGGCCCGTGTTTGCAGCACCAAAGCAAACAGCTTGTTGTGGGTGGTGTTTACGTGATCGTCTCTGGACAAGAGTGATCTCTGTCTTTCACAGCTGACGCAAACGCTCCCAGCAGAGGTTTAAAACTCAGTTACTGAAAATAACCGAATGACAACATCTGGTGTGAATGGCCTTCTCTTTCTGTCTTGGCTTTAAGTCCCGACCAGTGCCTTCGCAGGGAGCTCTCTGTTACGGCTTGGGCTCGGTTTTCCGTCTCTCTGAACTTGTTTAGAACATTCTTTGGCCCCTGTTGTTTTTCACCGTGGTGAACAAGTGCAGTGGAAAGCGTCTGAGTGGGGTCTCTTGGTTCGGAGCTGGAACACACACACACACACTGAGGTGAATCCGATCCTGCGGCTTCTTTAGTGCAGGAGACCCGTAAGTGGAGGCGCTAGGAAATGCTTCTGGGCTTTGTTCAGCCCAAACACAAGGTCCATTGTCGGGTCCCGCAGTGACGCTGGGTTTGTTCCAGAACTGAACTATGGACAGTCTTAATCGAATCATTCACTTGGTGCTGGACGCTGGGGAGGGTTGTAGTTTAGTGCAGCGGTTCTCAAACTGGAGGGGGGGGGCAGGCCCCCCTAAGGGGGTGCGAGATGGATCGTGAGGGGGTGCCATGGGCAGAGTTTGGGGGGGCATGGAGGGGCAATGCCCCCCCAAACTTACGATGATGGAGCCGTCTCCCTTTGCTGGGTGAGGGGCGCTGGGCTGAGAGCGGGGCCGGGTGGCAGTGGGGACCCCAGCACCTCACACGAGCAGCCCTGGGCAGGCGTTGGGGGTGGGGGACCCTTAGGAGGGGAGCGGAGATGGGGGGAGGTAGGCCCGGCACTGCTGGCGGAGCAGGGAGATGCTCCCCACTTGACGCAGCCCCCCCAACTCCACCCATGGTACCCCCTCACTAGTCGGAGCGCTGCTCCCAGCATCCACCACCGCCTCCCACAGCAGCAGCCTCCCCTCCCCTGCCGCTGCCGCTCTGCAGGCTCCTAGGGGCGCCGTCTGCTTGTGGGTAATCCCGCCGGCGAGGTGCGATTCTCCGCCACTGCCGCCATTTTCTCTGGCGGGTCACATCGAGCTGCTGCTACCCCTTCCCCCGCTCCCCCAAATTAAGCAGTCAGACTCCGCCTGTCATATGTAGACCCTGTTTTTTTCTGAAGGGGGGGGTTGCGCAGTGACAGTCCGGTTTGGCCAATGCACATGGCAGAGGGGCATTGCTGGCACGTGATGGCATGTATCACATTAGTAGATGTGCAGGTGATGGGCAGGTGTGGCTGATGTGGTTAGGACCTGTGATGGTGTCACCAGAGTCGATGTGCGGGCAGAGCTGGCTACAGGGTTTGTTGCAGGGCTAGGTTCCTGGGTTAGTGCTCTTGTTGTATGGTGTCCGGTTGCTGGTGAGTATTTGCTGCAGGTTGCGGGGCTGTCTGTAAGCAGGGATAGGCCTGCCTCCCACAGCTTGAGCGAGTGAGGGATCATCTGCTAGGACAGGTTGTAGATCCTAAATGACGTGTTGGAGAGATTGTAGCTGGGGGCTGTAGGTGACGGCCAGTGGGGTTCTGTTGTTGTCTTTGTTGGGTCTGTCCTGTAGTAGGTGACTTCTGGGTACCCGTCTGGCGCTGTCAATTTTTCTTCACCTCCCCAGGTGGGTATTGTAGTTTTAAGAATGTTTTATGGAGATCCTGTCTCTGTCTGAGGGATCGGAGCAAATCCGGTTGTATCTTAGGGCTTGGCTGTAGACAATGGATTGTGTAACGTGTCCGGGGTGGAAGCTGGAGGCATGAAGGTATGTACTGCGGTCAGTTGGTTTTCAGTATAAGGTGGTATTAATGTGACCATCCTTACTTGTATTGTAGTGTCCAGGAAGTGGATTTCTTGTGTGGACTGGTCCAGGCTGAGGTTGATGGTGGGGTGGAAATATATGCCATCATGTGCCAGGTACATTGGCCAAGCCGGACTGTCACTGCGCAAAAGAATAAATGGACACAAATCAGACATAAAAAATGGTAACCTCCATAAACCAGTGGGAGAGCACGTCAATCTCCCAGCACACTCTGTAACTGACTTGAAAGTTGCCATACTTCTACAAAAAAACTTCAAAAACAGACATCAGCGAGAAACTGCAGAGCTGGAACTGATCTGCAAACTTGACACAATCAAACTGGGTCTGAACAGGGACTTGGAATGGTTCTCTCATTACAAGAAGTAATTGTCACTGTTCACACATTCTCACCTCCTAATCAATGGTTGTGAATAGGCCTCATTTACTCTAACTGAATGGACTTTGTTAACACCGACCCTCCCCACTGCTGTTCCTTATCCTTGGATGTATATATATACCCCCAATCTGATTTCTATTTCTTGCATCTGACAAAGTGGGTTGCAGCCCAGGAAAGTTTATGCCTGCAGAAATTAAATTTGGATTCTCGTTTTTAATCCTGGGAGGGTGGTTTCTCTGGAGATGTTACAACTGGGGTAAATTTGCCTAATCACCCCCTGCTGTTATCCTATTTACCCTTTCCATGGAGATACATACAGTTCCACAATAACACTTACACAATTGCATTTCTAATACAATGCACCGCAGAAATATTAACCTAATTCAATAAAATTTAACTGAATTCAATAAAGTTCATTCAAGATATTGCAGAAAAAAATGTCAGATTCTAATTAAAAATCTGTAGTGCTCTCTGCTTTTTCCCCCCTCGCCTTTTTTGACCACTGTCACCTGGGATGTTTAAGGTAACTTGATGAGTTTCAGTGTGACCTCCAAGTTCTGTTGCGGTATGATATTTGTAGCTTAGCAGCCATGTATTTTTAGCTCATCCTTTTTTTTTTTTTTTATTTGAGTGGCAGTCATGGTGAGTGATCTATACAGAATTGGTATCTATCCTGAGGGAACATTTGAGATTTGCTCCTGGATGTTATGAAGCAGTAATAAAAATGGTTGGGGCTGATTAGATGCCATGAGGAAGCAAGGTTTAAAAGCTGGTGTCAGTCGAACTGATAGATTTCCATTGAAAAATTAAACTAGGGTTGATTTTTTTTTTCTTTAACTGCTATTGTCTGAGTCAAAATACCTTGTCATCTAATGGGTAGGCCATGATCACACAAGTAACTTTGTAAACGTGGAAGCATTTTATTTGGTATTCGGAGTCTCAGCTAATCAATATTCTGAGCAAGGACTTACTACTGAGTCAAGAGTGATCAGGGAGAGTGAGCGGGATTCTTCCCGGGCTCACGCATCAACACCAGGCTCGTTAGCTAATTTCTTATTTCAGAATCTTCTACTACTGCTGATGGCACGTAAGCCAGAAAGAACCCGGCTTGATGCTCAGACCCCGGGCGGACATGACAGAGAGAATATTTTGTAACCAGAGCACATTAGCTCAGGGGTCAGTGGGAGAAGACAGACATGGAAGATGTCAATTCTATAGGGTCACCTGTCAGAGTAGAACTTTGTTTTCAACTAATGGAAGATCGAGGCCTCTCTTGCTGTGATTCACTCAGCAATGGGTGACTGCCATACGTTCAGTGGTATGAGACTCTCCCAAGAGCATCCCTCTCTGCGGGACTTTCAATTGATTGTTTCTTTAAAGAATTGCCAGCCTTCTCTGTGGCATTCAGCTTGCCTGCTCCATCCATGCAGGGGGAGCAAAGTCACACCAACACACTTTTTGTAAAGAAAATGCCGACCAAACTCCCTCCCCCACCCCGCAAATAGCTGTAAAGGTTCAAATCAGTTACAAGTTGTGGTCAGAGATTCGACTCGCGCTGCTTTTCTCCGAGCCTGAGAACTGCGTCCCGAAGTTCAATGCAGTTGGACTTTTTCTTTTAAAGATGCTGAAAATCCAGCAGCTCAGCGCACAGGACATGGGAAACTTGAGACGCCTCCCCTGGGGTTCTGCAGTAGGAAGCAGAATTTCTTGAAAAGCCTGATTGAGATGGTTGAAATTGTGCATCTCAGAAGCCCATAAAACACAGATCAAAGCCCCCCCTCCCAGCTCTGCAGAGACAACGCTCACTCTTGAGACTGGAGAGGAAGCTATAATAAAGGTGACTCTAGCCCCAGGTTCCCAAGTGTGGTAGAGTCTGATTGTTCCTCTCTTCTAAGGGTGTGCCTACACTGCACTAAAACCCCTGTGGCTGGCCTATGTCAGCCAATTTGCACTGGGGCGGCAGGGCTATAAAATTACAGTGCAGACGCTGAGTCTGGAGCCAAGGCTCTGGGATCCTGTAGCCCAAGCCTGAATGTCTACGCTGCAATTTTACAGCCGGGCAGCTTGAGCCCCATGATCCCGACTCAGCTGACACGGGCCAGCTGCATGTATTTTATCACATTGTAGACCTCCCCATAATGACTGTGAGCCCATCTTTGCTCCAGTGCTCCCTGGCCTGTACAATCTGATCGTGATGCTTGTGTGATGGTCCAAGAGGAGAGAGACCAAGAGAGGGGTTTGGACTAGAGCAGTGGTTTTCAACCTTTTTTTTTTTAAAATTTGCAGACCCCTAAAAACATTTTGAATGGAGGTGTGGGGACCCTCTTGGAAATCTTAGACGTAGTCTGCAGACCCCTGTTCTATGGTAACTCCAGCCTTTCGTGGACCCCTTAGACATAGTCTGTGAACCTCTTGGGATCCGTGGGCCACAGGTTGAAAACCACAGGATAGAGCATAGGGAAAATATTAATGGAGAGAAACAAGAGTCATAGTGGCAGGGGGGAAAGGATGGTGGCTTTGTTTTACATTAGAAAGCACTAAAATCTATTTCTCTCCTCCAAGCAGCAAATTCAGTGGGGCTCTATTAAAACCATACTGTTGAATGAAATAGCTGCAGGAAATCTTGCAGCAGCTCTTCCCTGCCTGGGCACCCAGTGAGGATTTGAACCCCTCTGTGCATTAAAAATAAACAAAAACCCCATCCCCAACTCGACTCTGGAGTGGGATCTCCTCCTCTTCCTCCCCGCTCCTCCATAATTGCTTGGAAACTGACACCCGGCAGAATGAGCCAGCTCTCTACAGGCCGCCCGGAGTCCAATGTTTGTGGAACCTCGCTGCAGCTGTGCCGGGGAATGGGGAACATCTGGTTACGTTTCCATGGCACTGAGGCCCCGTTAGCCAAGATTTCTGTGTTTTTATTTATAGCTTTTCACCAGCACCAACATCTGGATTTTAAGCGATGTTAAATTCAAGCCGGGCGATTTAAGTTGGATCTCAACGGCGCTGTCACTAGAGAACTTGCCAGCTAAGATGGCGTTCTTTAAATGGGGGAGAACCCCTGCAACCTTTCCCAGCTGCATCCTGGAAGATGCAAGAGCGTCCTAATCTCTGTATAAAACAATATGCCATTGTACTAAACTTTTGGAACCATTTTTGATCTCTCTCGCATTCTTCCCCCGAGGATCTCAAAGCACGCTGCAGACCATGAACCAACCCAGCTGTGTGTTAGGGAAGTATCATGATCCCAACGTTACACAGGCATTAACTTCTCGCTGCCTCGAAGGGTGACCCAGTGAGTCGGCAGGACAGTCAGCAGGAGAGTCCAGGAGTCAAGGCCGTCTAATCACTAGATCATACTACCAGCTTAGCATCAACAGGCAAGTCTGAGATCTGGTTAGGTTTCTAGTAGAGAAAGGATAGCACAGGGAGAACAGGAGAATAAGCGGCTAGAAGGAAGGATCAGTTTAACCCACATCTTTTGGCCATGCCTGTGCTTGACTTGGTTGGGGAATCTCCAGCCGTGGTAGCAACGGTGGGTGCGTGAGTGTAGGTGGGCACTAGTGTGTTAGCCTCCAATGATGCGGTGGCACAAATGCCAGTGACAACAAGTTCCGTCGACGCTTGTGAGCCCACCCCGTCTGCACCGATGTTGGTGCAACAGCAGGAGACGTCCCCCTAAAAGATCTAATGCACTCAAAGCCCTAGCACCCACCTGTGGACGGGAGACGCTCCTGGCTGGGATTTGACAGTTGTTGAGACTCACCAGCCAAGTAAACCACACAACTGTGTCTAACTCAGATCCCGCATAAGCCCAGACTTGTCAGATAAGGGCTTCCTCCATCATCCACCATCGGGGGTGACTGAGCCCGCTGTGGGATGACAACTACAATGAACGGCTTCATGGTGCTATTTTAATGGGAAAATTTGAGTCGCTTTCTTACAGAGAGCGAGCAAAGAGATCCCTGCTGTAATACGCGGCAGATTGCTGGCACTGACATGAATGAAGACAATCATCTCCACTCATTTCTGTGGCAGGAACCCAACTTCTTGCCGGTTCTTGCAATGAACGCGGCTGCAGACAGCAAGAACGGTTTCAGCAACGGGCTGTCGTCCGGATTACTGCTCTCTTCTGTTAACTCCGGAGTTGTTTTACTTTGTAAAATAAAGGATGGCTGGAGGCTGCCCTTGCTGAAATGAACTGCAAAGGGGGTCGGTTAGCTCTAATGGAACAGCGGCCCAGGGTCACCTTCCTACTTTGATTCTTTTTTTTTTTTTTCCCCCCTATTTTCATGATAGTTTATTATAACCCCGACCTCTGTCCGTCGCAGCTCTTCACGCCAGCGTTTGGTCTGAACTGATTCCATTTTTTCGTAAGCGCTTATTTCTTGAGGCTCCGCTAGCAGCATTTTGCCCTGAGTGTTTGGGGGGTGGTGGTGGGGGGTGTGTGTGTGTGTGTGTGTGTGTGTGTGTGTGTGTGTGTGTGTGTGTGTGTGTGTGTGTGAGAGAGAGAGAGAGAGAGAGAGAGAGAGACTTGTGTTGGGATTTGCCAGGCAGATGTCTTTTGTTTCCTGTGCTTGAGGTTGGAGCGGGGGATTGAAGCAAGTGTGTGTGTGTGTGTGTGTGTCCGGGAGTGTCACGGATGGATTGTG
The DNA here is from genome assembly GCF_026122565.2 of Emydura macquarii macquarii. Classification (NCBI taxonomy): domain Eukaryota; kingdom Metazoa; phylum Chordata; order Testudines; family Chelidae; genus Emydura; species Emydura macquarii. The sequence goes on from NW_027133527.1 coordinate 5,494,149, forward strand.
TTCCTACACTGCCAAGGACCTATTCCTCTCCCTGTGCCTTGGTTCTCCAAGCAGTAAAATGGAGCGGCAGTGATGATTGGTTACCGTGATTCCCAGGTGCGGAGCATGCTGGGCCAGCTCCTGGACCCAGGTTAGTCATCGATGAGCCTGGGAGGGCTAGTGGAGAGGGGAGATGGCTACTATTGCAGCATAAGGTTGTAGAAGCCCTTGTACATCTTGTCCCCCTCCCCTGAGAGTGGCTGCCTTGTGCCAAATAACGCACTTGGACCCAATCCTCATAGCTCACCTCTGCACCAGGGCAAAGATCTGTCCCCTGTGGAGCACAGTTTCAGGGCATGTTGGGGGGTGCAGTTTCCCGGACTGATCTCCCCACATTCTGTCTCCCAGCGGGGTGGAACCAGACTGGTTCTGCTGCATTCAGAGCCAGGCTTGGGGAAGAGGGGGGGCAGCAGGAGATCAAAGGGAAAATGTCCCCCTGAAGAAGTGCCAAGGGTGGTTATAAATGTTCTTAGCAGCCAGTGAGAATGGGTTTGTTGTGCGATTTATTTATTTTCCTGGTGTGTTATCTTAGTAATGCCTGGAAGCTGAAGGACCCTCAGTAGTTTAGCCCCCAAGGGTGGATACAAGCATTACTGCACACGCAAATATTATCATGAATTTCCATGAAATCAGCAGTGTGAACACCAACAGCTCTGGGCTAGCGCAGGGTGACTGGAAATCGGCTCACTCAGACCATGGGGCTGAACACAGCTATAACGTGACAAATCCGTTTAAAAAAACCAACCAACCATGTAGCTTACTCTGAACAATCCTGTCCGGCTTCATGGTGAAAGCCGAAGGAAGGAAAAAAGCAGGCTGTAAACTCCTTGGAGCAGAGACCCCTATTGCAATTGTCAAAGTCAGTTTAGGGGATTTACCCACCCCCCTCCCATTGAAATTAACAAGAGCCGTGTGGTTAAATGTCCTAATCAGCTTTGATCACTGCAACGTGTGTCAGTCCATATATTTGTACAGCACCTGGTGCTAAGGGGCAGTGATCGTGATTGGGCCTCCGGATGCTACACTAATGTAAGTGTGAAATGATAGTAAATTGCATAGGTGGTAAGGTTTATACTAGATTTTTCCTTTCTGTCTAATCTGAGCTATTGGTAGCAGGGAAGATGTTACTAAAATAGGATGGTGAGCACATCTGTTTCCTTTCTGGAGGGTGGTGATTGGGATCAGTCTGATACCATGGGAGGTTCTGGTGCTCTCAACTTCTTGCAGCAGGGTTTGAAGTCCGTGTGCGTCTGACTTTTGTTCACTGAGTTGAGGCTTCGTGGAGCCACGTTCTGACAAGAGGCACATGTAAAAGGAGAAGAAATGCACTGGAGCTGACTTAAAAGAAAATATGTTAACAATGTAAATTCGCCAAGAACGCTCCCGACTGCCTTTTCCCCAGCTCTGCCCGAGCAGAGGCAGAAAAGCTTGACATGTCGCAGGGCGCTTTGAAGTTTGGAGTCCTTCCAAACGGCATAACTCCTAATGGGAGTGATTAGACCCTATTTAGCTGTGCAAAGTAAACAGCAGAGCCCACTTAACTGCAGCATGAAAAGAACACTGGGGAAAAGCACAGGCCGTTCTGGCTGATGATGACACACCCTTGTTTGTCTTCTGGATGACAGGTCAAGGCTGATATGATGGATATTTAAAGAGACAAATTAAATATCACACAGGTCTTTTTTTAAAAAAAAAAGTTCCTTACCACTTCCTCTGTTTGGCACCTTCCCAAATTCCTTATCTAATTAACCAAAAACATCTTTGAGAATTCAGAGTGAAAGAACCTGAAAAAACTGATTTCCCCCTAATTACCACTGGTGCTGTTTCTTTTATTTCTTTCTTTTGAATTTTGTTCTGCTGAGGAAATGAAAACTTTGCAAAGAACTGGCTGGTGGGCAAGTCAGTGCACGTGCCACTGCCCTGTACTGGATGGAATCAGAACTGTGATGCCATAGACCCTCTACTGCTAATAGTTGGTGGAGATTCTCCTTTCGTGCAAGTGGTAGGGGCCTGTGCTTTTGGGGAGCAGGCAGATCTGGGTTCTGCCCCTGCTATTGCTGTGACTATCCCGTTGGGCACCGTGTGCAGTGTAGTGACAACCAGGAAGCCTGAGAGAGCCCCAGATTTGTTACAGTGTTCGAAATGGAAATGTGAGTGCAGCTATTGGAAAGGTGCGGCTGCCTGTGCTTGTATATGTGCAGTGCGTGGGATGATGTGGGAGCCTGAAGGGTTGTGAATCTGGCACTTTTCACCGATGCTGAATGTGCTTTTAAAATGAGATCTTAAAGATTTAAAAAAACCCTCCCAGAACACAAGCGCCCCCCCATCTCCCCTGTGTTCTTGTGTGACCATTAACTTCCCACGCTCCACAACGCTGGGTGTTTTTGAAACTAGAATTGAGGCTAAAACAACCAATTTCCTAGCACCGCAGTCGAAAAAGAGAGGGGAACCTCAGAGAGAGGATATAATTGGATTGCAGGAGCCCCAGAATTAGAGGGTTCATCTCAATATAAGTTGATCTCTGCAGAGAGCTATACTAACTTCTCAGTCAGCCACGATCTCCTTGGCAGAGTAACTCGTGGTACCTGCGACTGATGCCTGGAATGAGCGGTGTCTTTCGAGAAGCAGGTCAAGGCCTGTCCTTGCTTAAGAAGGCTTCTCTCAGCCAACGCCATTTTATAAATGGACTTGTTCAATGCTTTTGGCTCAACCGTACCGTCTAGCCCTGGGCTGGTGCAAGGACTTCATTGACTTCCTCATTCTGAGCCTGACCCAAAACGTCTGCCACGGTCAATGGATCAGGACCTCTGAGCTGAAATGCAAAAGTTGCCTTTAACAGTGCAAAAAACCAAACATCCCTGGGCTCATTGTTAAATACATACGTCACCATGGAGTGTCTCTGTACGTTACTGAGGTTGCTTGTTTCAGGACCAGATTGTCTCTATGCTGCAATCCGTAAGAAGCAGTGAAAATCTTCGCATGTGGGAGAATATGAGCACTTCAGTGAAGTTAACACGGTGTTTTTGTGAACAGCTTTCATTGCCTTCAGCAAAGGATCTCTTCCCAGTGATCTGTCCTGAGCTCACTCCTCCAATTACCCCTGCCAAGGGGACAGTTCATCGTGGCAAGTGGACTCGGATGGTTTTGAGCAAATCTTTGTGCTTCAGAAGATAGGAACTCTGGGATCTGAGCTCCTGTTGGCACTATTAAAACCGACTGGGTGGTTGGGGAGAGACCCAGTGTGACAGAGACGTGCCCAGACGTGTATTACCCGTGTCTGACCATCTTCTCAATATTTCACCGTAGGGGGTCGTGTGTGGGCTTGACCGAAAGCTAAGAACTAGCAGATCGTCATGGTTACGGTGAGATGTTTGTATGGGAGACGACTGTAGAGTGACGTAGCGTGGATGATGTCAGGTCTCAGAGCTGTTGAAGTGAAATGTGTCACCCAAACGGGGTGGGTCTCGGAACTGATTCAGTCAACACTGAGTTGGGAAGAACTGACATCCTTTGACTCAGCGAGTCCTGTGCGTACAGTCTGCGGAAGAGGCAGATGTGAACATTCACAAAGACAAAGGAACCCCGAGAAAAGCCTTTGAATGGGGGACTGCCAGGTTAAGAGAGCATGATCTATAACTGTATAAGGGAAGAAAGAGCACAAGTTGATATCCGTTACAGAGGAGAGTCTCTGCCAGTGGGAGTGTCTCATGAAAGGTGGATCGCAGCTTTCTGGACTGGACAAGTGCTGTAAGGACTGACTATTGGGTCTTATTAGACAGGAAAGAAACTTATTAATAAGTCCAGGCTATTGATTGGGTTTGGGGTTTCTCTTTTACCTGTAACTTTATGCTTCCAAATCCTTGCACTTGCTTTCATTTGAATCTCAGTGTCCGGCTCTGTCAAATAAACTTCCATTTGGTTGTGTTATAGACACATTTCAGTGCCTTATGCTATGGAGTGTGTTGAGCTGAGGTGAGACGATAGGTCAGGGTACCTCGGGGGGGTGCGGAGGACGAGGGACTGGGCACTCGAGTGTAACGAAGTGGGGTCTGTAAATTGCTAATCTGCAGAAGGAAAGAGCAGGACTTGCAGAACCTGGAGCAGAATGCTTGTGTTGCTGTCAGCCGGTAGTTGGGGAGAATTTCTGCTGGTGGGCACAGCCAAGGCAGCAAGCAGGTGGTGGTGATTCACCCCGGGCAACTCTGAAAAGTGTCACGCCCCCGTATGACCTCACAGTCCCCCGACATGCTCTAAACTCCATTCGGTGTTGTAGTGTCAGTGGGATCCAACCATGTTTGAATCACAGTCCTGATTCATGCACGAGACGTGATCCAAACATGGTTCCAGCCCAACTGTTCTGCAAGGGTAGGAACTGATCCAGATGGCGTGCCCCCAGCCTGGTGGATTTCATAGAGTCCACTCCTCTCTGGACCAGCTATAGGGCATATCTCTGATCAGTTCTCCTTCTCCCTTGGAGAGCCCTGGAGGAACTTGGTTTCCTCATTGAGACCCCAGTGTTTTACCATCCCAGACCCTCCTCTCTGTCATCTTCCATCTCTGACCTGATTCTGCCCTCAGCCAGGTGCACAGGGTGATTGATGGACAATAAAATAAACCTCTCAGAAACACTCACAGCTATTCTTTGTGCATGACAAATTAAACCTCCACTAACACCATTGTTGACCTCAACTGTGACTTGAAGAGGTCATCTCAGAAAGGCTGAGAGCAGGTGACTGACCACTTACCATTCCCCTGCCTGCACACACAACGTCCTGTTTTCGGTCTCTACCTTTTAGCGTGTGAAATTTCAGTGCAAGGCAAGGTGGAGTCTAAACAGAAAAGCATAAAGCTGACCCCTCCAAGAAGAAAAATGCATTCAATAAAGGGACTCTGTATGGTCGGTTAGGCCCAAAACGCAGGGTGTGGTTCTGTGTGTTTCTTTAAACTGCCTCCAGAGTGTTGGGAACTCAGACACAAAAGCCCTGGAGGGAATCAGAAAGTGAAATTGGCAATGTGCAGAATGTGAAACTGACTGAAGTCAAGGGGGGGAGGAGGGGAATGGTAGACAGTCTTCAAGTGAACTGAGCTCATTGTGTTGCGCCCTGAATGAGGGCTGGCGACTGTAGTCACTGAAGCAGCTGTTGGGGAGTTGTGTAGTGTAAATCTTTCTGTTGAGTTTCCACAGCAGGATCCTGGTGCTGCAACAGTGCTGGGCTCCAAAATATATCAGTGTCATCTTGGCTGTAGTTCAACACTGGTTCCTGGAATGTAAAGGTGGAAAGTGAATATACCCGTTGGGAAGCAGAAAAGACTAAAATCCCAGCTGAGGTTTATCTGGTTCTTATGAGAATGGACTCTGTTTGCACAGAGGCTGACACCTGACTAGTTAATTGTGCAGAAACCTCTCGTTAATCAAGGCGAATGACGTTTATGATGCTGAGTCCATGGTGGAATGTGCTGTTGGGTGTTTTAGTTGCAAAATGGGAATGAATGAGCATTTACTCTGTAAGGCCAGGTCACAGCAGCGAACCCTATAAATCTGGCAAAGGGAACAGTGCCAAGGGCCCAGAAATGAGCTAGAATATGCCTAGAGCAGGCTGTATCAGTAGCCATAGGATTGCCAACTATAAGTGTTCTAAAGTCATGTGGAGTCTCCAACAATCATGAGATTTCAAAAAACCCAATAGTTGGGTTCTTTTTATATTTGCCTCCTGGTTTTTGATCCCATAGGATTAATGTTTTCAAACTTTTCTCTGCCACTATGAGGCTAGAAATGTATTTATTTGTAATGAAATTCTCACGTATCACCTGACTCCAGGAGCTGGGGCTTTAAGAAAACCCCCAAATATTGTGAAAGCTGTGAGAGGCGCTGTACGAACCCAGAACAAAATGACAACCTAAGCATAAGGCAAGAGACAGCAGTTTGATACAGACAGACCGACAGGAGAGCAAGGAAACAATGAGACAGTACTAATCAGCATACTAAGAAGTGATCTCTGCACACCAGCTGCCTAACCGCTGCTAAATTTTTTGTAGGTTTCATGGTAAAAATTAAAATGTAGCGAGACTCCAAGTCTCTGTGAAATCTGAGAGAGAGAATGCACCTGAACGAACGTGTGAGTGTGTGTGTGTGTGCGCGCGCACAAAATTAGTGCTTATGTTACTGGAATATGAAACACCATTTATTTGTATTCCACTTTATCAAACCTAGTGATCAACAGTTGTCATTGGACACTTAGTTAGAATATCACTTAAATAATATATACATATTGGCAGAGTAACAGCAGGCCCCGCTTGATCTATTATACACATACATAAAGAGAAGAATACGTATGCAACTGGCTGAAACATTCTTATTAATGCAGATCACTTTTGCACCATTGTAAGTCTGTTCCACATGTTCATACTGGGACCAGATAACACACCAGTCTTCTAGAGAAAATCATCTAAGGATCCTAGGCCGATTTTTAAAGGTATGTAGGTGTTGCTGCGCTCAGTGTTTCAACACCTAAGTCTCCGTTTCAGAAGTGATTTATGCACTTAGGAACCCATTGACTGCCAATGGGATCTTGGATCCCAAGTGCCTAAATTCCTTTTGAAAATGAGACTCCGGCTTCTAAATCGGTTAGGTGTTGTAACGCTGAGCACAGCAGCATCTGTAAAAATCTAGGCCTTAGTGCTTTTGCAAAGAGTAAACTTCTCCTGTGAGCTAGGAGCTGTTGTTCTTCTCAGTGCGCAAATGGGGAAACAGAGGCATAGGTCAAAGAGGAAATACATAGCTGAGCTGGCAATAGAAACCGAGTCTTGGATTCACCGAAGCACTGGTGCACTTAAATCTAACACTCTACAGCAAAATATCTGAGCATGTGCCTGAGTCCCATTGAACTCAAAGGGACATAAGCATGTGTTGGAAGTTAAGCGTGTGCTTCAGTGCTTTACTGAGTTGGGATCAAAGTCCAGAATCCTTGTTTTAACCACTAGAGAATACATGGATTCATTGTGGGTTTTTTGTTTTTGTTTTTAAAGCCAGAAGGGACCATTACGATCATGTAGTCTGACCCCCTGTATAACACAGGGCAGACAATGTCACTTGCTAATTTCTGCATCAAGCTCATGTGGTTGAACTAGAGCATATCTTTTTTAGAAAGAGAGATGTCTGGTTTCAGTTTAAACTGATGGTTTAATCGGCCACCATCTTTGACAAGCTGTTTCAGTGGGTAACTGCCCTCTCTGTTAACAGGGCTCTTCCTCCCTCTACAATAATAGTCTTGTCTTCTAGAGCTTATTCCTAGGAAAATTCTGTGTTTACTAAAAGACCTGCGACCGAGACCTTCGCTGGAACCCGTGGTCTGGGGAGGAAGAGACTGGGATCACTAACACCGTAAATGTAGTATGGTGGATCAAGTCTTTGGGAGTTTATTCTGGACTTTGTGGACGAGCCGGAAGTGGGAACATAGTTATCAGCTATAATGATCATGTACCTCGTTATTTGAATCTCAGTGTTTGATTTTAGGTGCCTCTGTCACAGTGGGACAACAGGTTCTAAGAGAAATCTGCAGACTTTCACTTTTTCAGCACCTTCCACTGCTATTCAAACTCCAGTTTTTTTTTACATGATGCATTAAAGAGATTTCAAAGTTTTTGCTTTTGCTTCTTAAAATAGCCTGTTTTAAAGTCATGAAAAGAACACCCCAGGCATGTACCTTCTACATGAAAGAGGCAACCTTTTTTTTCTAAGCCCAGGCCCTCTGCATCCTTCAGGGTCGTTCCGAAAGCTCAGAGCTCTGATATTATTCAATCAGTTGAATCATTTCCTGTTTTCTGCAGTTTTTGAAGAATTCTGTAGGGCAGGCTGGAAACATTTGCAAATACGGGTGAACTTACTGCTCCGAGGCCATGGGAAAGATACTGGGTTGCTAAGTTTGTGCAGATAGATGAGCAATGTGTGGCTGTTTTGTATCAGGCTATGTATATTGTGAATGTTACAGACATCTGTTACAGTCGTTTCCACTGCCAGGTAATTGAACTGGTTTTGAATTCCAATAGTGTTAGCGCTGTTTTGTCAATAGTACATAGCTAGCTAGTGCCTCAGGTACCTGCATTTTATCAGCAGATGTTAGAATTATAATACTTTCCTGTTTAAATTAACTTGCATTAATTCACTGAAACAACCGGTCATCTACATTTCATAACCTGGCCTAACTTAGTTTATTGCTAGGTTCAAGAGCCAGATTTTAACCACCAGAAGTAATAGCTGCTGTTCGTAATAGAATAGGGGTAATCAAGGAGTCACCCTCTTGACTTGTGGCTGGAGATCTCGGCTGCTGTAGGGCAGTGAAGCAGTTGTCTTTGTTTCACCAGGTGCCAGGGAAAGCTCCGATAAGATTTAGCACTTTACGCGGTCGCTTTCAAAGTGCGTCACAAAGGTGGGTGAGTATCATCATCTCGGTTTTACTGGTGGGGACGTCGAAATGCAGAGAGGCAGTGGGACTCGCCCAGAGAGCCCGGTCTAGAGCCTGCGTCTCTTGACTCCTCGTCTGCTGCCCTGTCCACAGGATCCAAGCTAGATACTTCGTTTACTCCTACAGCTAGGACGCGGATTAGTCCCAGCTTGATAGCATGGCAGAGCGGGCAAAGCTGGATGGCAGAGGGCAGTGGCATCATACCAGCCTCGAGTGAAGCTGTACACCCGGCTCCCAGTGAAGCTCCCAGCTGTACACCCAGCCAGCAGCCCCTGCTCTCCCATCACCCAGGGGTGAAAGGCTCTGGCAGTCAGCCATGTGCAGGGGCTAACAGCTGCAGCCCCAGCATGTGCATTGTAACCTTGTGATCTCTTGAGGGGTCCTGACTGCCGGTTTGAGAACCCCTGCCTTGGAGGCGTTTAGCGCCGTGCCTTACAGAGCCCCTAGGAGCTGAGACGCCACAGTTGGGGTTGAGTGGTTTGACAGGAGCTCAGGATCTGAGCTGGCGACGGCCTTTGGCCAGGTGTCCCAGTGAGTAGGGGGAGAGGTTCCTCCCCCCCACCCCCTTTGCCCACCCACATAGGGTTAGCTGCATCCTAGACCTCAGAGTCGCAGAGTGTGTGTGTGTCTGTGGGTGGGTGGGTGGTTTCTCTGGCCCTGTCTGCTCCCTGGTCTTTGGACTTTTTGTGCTCGTGGGCTGCCCTCCGTCAGTGTTTGGAAAGTGCCTAGCGTGTAGCAAGCACTACCGCACATCAGTAAGGAGCAATAAGCTGTGGGCTAGATCCTCCACTGGTGGACATCGGGGCAAGGCCGGCTCGTTAGCTGGGCTACCTCCACGTCCCTCCAGCTCAGGATATGGCTGTGTGAGTCTAGGACAAAGATTCTGGGCTTTGAAACAGATGAGCTTTCCGGCGCTAATACCGAAAGCAAAAAGCCCAGCTGAGACGCAGCCGGGTGCGTGTTGGAGCCAGTTACCGCTGGAGGCAGCTTTGCCTCAGTTTAAAAAAACCAAACCACCCCCGGATTGTCCTTTGTCTTTTGCTATTTTGTATTTTCAGCCGCATTGTTTCCCAGCTTGCCCGGGCGGTGTAATTAAAGCAGTGGCAGCGCAGGGTGATGTCTCCTGGAAGCAACGCTTGGTGCTGCAGAGAAGGGAGTGAGAGAACTGACTCTCTCTGGGCTGCATTCCCTGGACGGGTTCCAGCCCTGTCAGAACCCAGTGTGAACCCCAGAGCCAGGGCTGACTGTTGCTAAAAGACAACAAACGGGCATTGATAGTAGCATTTCGTCTTCCTCTCGTGGGAGATGTGAACACTTCCGCTGCAGAGCCTTTCCCATGTTCCGCACCCCGAAACTCCTGGGGGGCTTTAAAGGAGGATCTAGGAGTCCTCTCTGGTGGGTAGGAGGCTTGGTGGGTTTTGTTGTAAGACGTCAGACAGCAAGGAATTTCATTTGTCTGAGTTTTGCTTCGTTCAGAGCTGCAAAAGGAACGCACTTGGTTAGAAAACCGAAGCCATTTCATGTCACTTCCCTGCTTCCCTCGCCACAACGGCCGCAGTACAGATACAAACTTAAATGATAGGGCACGAAATGATTTGATCCAGTTTATATTTCCAGCCACCAAGGCAACAGTTGGGAATGCCAGATGGGGGTGTGAGAGGAACAAATTGGTTTGAACAAACATCAGTTTACTGCTTTATAAAAAGCCTTTAACCCAGTGTATTTCGTCTTCAATCCTCAACCCTTCCCACCTTCGTGCCTGTATGTAAATGTAACATCTATGAAATTTTTCACGCATAACTTGTGTTAAAGTAAAGTCTGCAAACAGAGCAAAGCTTGAACACAATACCAGAGCGTAGCTAGCTCACTAGGAATAAAGGAGTGGACAGTACAAGTGACACATTGTCTTTCCAGAGAACAAAAATAGGGCCCGTGAGGATTATATTGCCGGACGAAGTCCCATTTACAAATTGTTCAATAAGGCATCCCTGGGGCATTATAGGAGTAAAATACTTTGTATACACTTGTGTATTGCTCACGGTCATGGTGATCACCAGATTCTGGGTCAGGAATACAGTTCAAACAACATCTCACTGACACTGTCCTCTTGTTATTTCTATTGAAAACAGACTCTAGGATTTCAGAGCTCTTTAAAAAAAAAAAAGTCAAACCCAGCCCTACTAATTTGGCCTCTCTAAAACGTATTTATAAAGCAGAATGGATTATAGTCCCCTGCACCTTCCCATTGTCTTGCCGTGATGCATCACGGAGGAGCAGAACTCTGTGAATAATGAATTTTTTCAATTCACTGGCAATTCCGAAAAATCAGGGGGAAAAAAAAATTCATTTTGAGTCAAACGGAAAATGAAATTTTTTAGAACTTTTGGCAAATCAAAAAAATGCCCAGTGGGCATTGGATCAGACACATATTATTTTCCAGGGTTATACTCCCTGAGAAAAATCCCTTCTTTGAAAGGATAACTGAGAAGAGGTTAGAATCCTGTTAGTAAATTAACAGCTTCATCATTCCAGCTGGGGGATGTGCATTCTGTCATAGAATCATCTTGAGTAATTGGATTGTTTACATGATACGTTTTTCCTGTAATAATCAGACATCGAACCTGGGGGTGTCGTCAAGAGGTAATTATTGTCTTGACAGGGGTGCTGGGAAATGAGAGAACTCTTGAAAATTGATTGGTCTCTTCACCACCTTTCATTCTCCATGCAAGATCTGTCCAAGCACCGTGTTAATTCAGGCCAGCCAACAACCGGAACAAAAAGAGGAAATTCATAACATCTAAAAAGTCCAAACAAAAACCCTACCCCAAGCAGAGATTTGACTCTGAAACGGAAGAAGTCCCAGTGACTCCATGAAGTCTATGATGCTGGGCTGTGGTATAAAACCCTAGGGTTGGTTGATGGATCAATAATAGATTACAAATGTTTTGGATGAGAATATGAGTGTAGAGTTAATGTCACTGTAATCTTCACAACATCCAGGAGAGGCAGTAAGTTTTATTTCCCCATTACAGATGAAGAAACTGAGGCAAAGAGATGGGGTGAATTGTCCAAGGCCACATAGTGAGGTGGTGGCTGAGAACGCATGACTTTCTAACTCCTCGCCACTGTGCTGGTTACTCCAGGCTATCTCGCTGCCCATAACAGGACTTTTATCTTGATGGTGACCCTTTCACATACTCCCGCAATTTGCAGCAATTAGTTTTACTTTGTGTAGTTTGAACGTGCCATGGAACGAAGTGACCTGCCATAAGAATGGAATTCTCCTCCGCTCCGATGTAATTCTTGAGTCTGAAAAACAATCTGCCGAGCGTACTAATCTGTGGTTGCGCTGCCATCAAATTGCCCTTGGTGCCAGGTGACGTTGGCCGTGTCGCACTCTGCAGACGTCCAGCATGAAGAGCGAGGCGGTCCATCTGGCTGCTCGAGAGGCAAACGCCGTAAATCATCTGGCAAATGGAGTTATCGCTGCCCTGTCATCGCCAGCACACGGCTGCTTCGTTCTCGGTTCAGGGAGGGCAGCTGTGGTGCCGGTTGCTTGCGTCTCTGTGAGGAGCTTTGACAGCCTGTAGCTGGAGACATTTTTGATGTGATTATGATGTTAGGGAAAAAGGCGACTGAAGCTGTTTATGGGGCTTTTAATTTCCTATAAGCTTGGCAGGGCGAGAGCAGTTAGGGCTTCTGATTGCTTCGGGAGCAGTCCTTATCTGCCAGATAAGGGACCGCAGTCAGAATGCAAGCCAGGGAGGAATCTAGGGCTTCACCCTGTGATTTATATCGGCAGCAAAGAGGCTGCTAGCAAACAATAGCGACCAGGGGTGACCTTCCATCCGAGTCCATCCTCAGACGTGAGCAATACTTTCTTTTTATCCTCCCAGTCTACTGTGGCTGCAAGGAAAGGTATTATGTTATTTTATCCTTCCTTTTAAGCAATCCCATGAGTAACCACCGTCACCAGCACCGCAGCCATCCCTTATCATTGGCGTGCTGACTTTTTCCTCTTTTATGCAACATCTCAGTGAGCCCCTGTGGGTCCTTCCATCTCTTGACTGATCAGTTTGGAGCTGGTTGTAAACTTTCCCCAGTGAAATTCTTTTTGGGGGCGGAAGGAGCCTTTTTGTGGAAAAATGTTAATTGTGGTAAAAAAAAAATGTCGCCATCTCTAATGTCAATGTATCTGTCCTCCTGCTTGTTGTGTAGCAACTGGTGTTCCCCTGTGATCATTTTCCTGATCTGCAAATGGAGATAATGCACACCTACCGCTCAGGGGAACTGTCAGACTAAATCAGCTAGTAATATTAGGGAACGTTCATATCGCACTTTTCGTCCATAGATCTCACAGTGCTTTACAAAGGGAGGGCAGTGTCGTCACCCCCATTTTACAGGTGGGGAAACTGAGGCACAGCGCATTAAACTGGCTTACGGTCATCCAGCAAGCCCGTGGCAGAGATGGAAGTAGAATGCAGGCCTCCTGAGTTCTGCTTCCCTGCTCACTGCTCGAGTTTGTGAAGTGCTTCGCTCTGCTGAGGGTGGGTTAGGAAAGGGAGCGCTGTTATTAAGTATCATTATTATTGCACAGGAAACAGCCAAAATGTAAAAAAAAAAAAAAAAAAAGAGTGTATTTTATAACAATGATCCAAACCCCATAATTACACTAGTGTCAGCGGAAGGTCACCAGCTCCTTTCACGCCTATCCAGAGGGCCAGCACAAGACCTATGCAGCACTAACGACCCACGGAAAGCCCTCAAGATAGAAGACTGTGTACATGCCTCGTGCTTGCCCTCTGCGTGGCGTGAATTGTACACTGCGTCGAGCAGCCTGCAGCTTTCTGCTCAGCCAGGGTGTTGTCTGTTGCTTGTGCTCTGCCTAGGGCAGCAGGACCGAGGCGCACAAAGTAATTCATGCAGAGACGAGGCAAAGGGGGCAGGCGTTTGCTTGCGTTTCCAGCGCACCTTCTGCCGGCAGCTAAATACCGTTGTTTGAAAGGAGGCTGTCTGTCCCCTTTTGTGTGCAAATCACAATCTGATACCAGCACTAAAGACAAAGCCGTCTGTTGTTGGGGAAATGGGTCGCTCAGGGGATTTGGAATGGCATGCCAGGCTGCTGGGTAACTCCAGACCCAGGTTGGTGACTTCAGTCCAGCTCCTTGCAGACTGACAGGCCACATCATAGTTGGTCCTAGTGGCTCTCCTTTCTGGGCAGCCCCGCAGGACTGCCACGGATTGAATGGGCCACAGAGATTCCTGCATGGGTCAGGCTGGAGGCATGTGGCTTGGGAAGTGAGAGGGGAAGTTTGCACAGACCCTGCTTGTCCTCTGCCTGTTCCGCGCATGAATTGACCCCACCTGCTCATCTAGGGTGACCAGATGTCCTGATGTTATAGGGACAGTCCTGATATTTGGGGCTTTGTCTTATATAGGAGCCTATTACCCCCCACTCCTGTCCCGTTTTTTTTCCACTTGCTATCTGGTCACTCTATGCTCGTCCCAATAGGGGAGGTGCAGCTGGCTTTTAAATCTACAAATTAGATCTCATCAGAACTTTTTCGTCGCATTTTTTTCTCCGAAAAATGGCTTTTTGACCAAAACAAAAACATTTCCACTGAAAATTTCCATTTGAGTTGAAACTTTCTGATGTTTCATAAAGAAATAACACCCAAAATACTTTACCAAAACCAGAGGATGATGATGATTTATTATTATTTACAGAGAACATGACAATTTTTAACCAAAAAAATCAGTTTTTTGGTTTCTGGTTTTGTTTGTTTTTTGTTTTCAATGAAAAACCAAAAAACGTTCCCAGAAAACTTGTACAAAATTGTTTTTGTTTGTTTCCCACACAAAAAAGAATTCCCATTTTTGGAGCAGCTCTAACCTACGTACGTATCACTCCACCGCTGTGTTGCTAATGAATTAAAGAGAACGGTCATTGGCTTTGCAGACCTTCTGAAATCCTAATATCTGCTGCTCCCCCTGCTGGCTTTGAATCATTTCTGAGCTGAGCCATGAGCCCAGCCATTGCAATAAAGCAATTTCTTTCAATGCTCACGTGAATGAGGGAAAGTGCTAAACATACCACATGCTCCTGAAATTTTAATCTGTTGCCTACAGCAAGCTTTTATATAGTCAAAGTTTATTTTCCACGGACCTATAATAGCTTCATGGGACCCCAGATGGATAAACCGACGTGTTTGTTCAAGCTGCACTGGCGAGACAGGCTCAGTTGTAATTACAAACAAAATAAATAGAAGAAACCCAGCCCCTGTGCAGGATAGAACAGCAGCAGTGGGTGAGCAGCCCTCCGTGGCCAATCCAGACTAAACACAATGAAAACTGGCTGGTGAAAATGTCCCAGGGGCTAGCTGATGTTGGTGGCAAGTAGAAACTGTTTCAGTGATAACTAGCACTGTCTGCTGTCGGTTAGAACAAAACTTTCCAGCCACGCCTGCCAAATTGCTTTACTGTGAGTCAAGTGGTAGAGCGGGGATGAGAACCCAGGATCCTGATGCACCGTCCAGTGCTTGGGGTCCTCCACCGAATAACTAGGCTCCACCCTCCCTATGTGCGTGTCCTGACGTGGAAGTTGGCCGAGGCTCTGGCCCCCCAGCGTTTAGACGTTTCTCCAAACTCTGTGGCCCTCTTGGGTCTGCACGGTTGGCCTGGAAGTCCTGGTGAGGGTGGGCTTTTACAGGAGTGTCCTGATCCTAGCGATCCTGCGGGAAGAGGTTTTGCTGCGAGGGGCATGGAAACAGCAGCAAAAATGAGCAAGAGATGGGAAGTGGTTGTACAGGAAGCTAAAGATGCTGGCCCATGAAAGTCCGCGCCTTACAGCTGGTATCGTTACACCTCTGCCAAACGCAAGGATCTCTGTGTTCACAGATATTAATAAATGAAGCTCTGTAACCCCTCTGAGCTAAGGAAGTGTAATCTGCCTCTCATAGATAGAGAAACTGAGGCGTGGAGTGGGTAAGTGTCGGGTCTAAGGCGGCAAAGCCAGGAATAGAGTCCAGGTCTCTTCTGCGTTAGCCACAAGACCTTCCTTCCTCGTAGCCCAGCCCATGAGGTTCGTGACACGTTCAAGGTAATCGCCAGCCTGGGGTTTCATTGCCCACAGACCTCGCTTGTTTGGAAGGTCTTGTTCAGTTTCTGAATCCTGACCCAATATGAAGAGACTTGCAGAAGTACCTATGAAGCAACACGCGTAAGTTTCCCGTGTCTTTTATCAAGCCCATCCCAGGCCCCGTGTGAGGGGCCCCGGTAAGGTCCGTAGCATGTCCTGACAATTTCGGGCACTTTTTGCAAGAGTGAGTGTTGCTGACCGAAGTCCAACATGGACGATGACCGTCTACCTCCCTAAATTCCCCCTGCAGTCTCCTTTGGGTAAGGGGTCATTCTTCCATGGCCAGATCCCTACCCCATTGCACAGCATTTCTGTGCGGTCGCCTTGTCTCATCCTAGTGGCGAGGGAAGTGATCCTATGAGACCATGTGTGGACTGGCTGTCCCTTTTTCAGGATCCTTCTGAATGAAAGCAGCTATCTAAAGAGAAGATGTTGTTATAACCGTGTGCACTGGCTGCTTGACGTCAGCAGACCCAGGGCACGACCCTGCCTTAAATAAATAACTAAGGTTAATGCATTGTCTCCTAAATCCTGTGTTCTTCAAACAGGCTCTTGTTTCTCTGTTTCCTTTCTGCCTTGGTGGGGGGCGGAGGGGTCGACCCATGTGTTTAGAGGTGGGAGTCCAGACAAATGGATGTCTTTTATTTGAGCACTTTATGATTCAGGAAACGCATTTTTCTTTCTCGTATCAGAATGGAGTCGGACAATTGGCTTTTTAAAATAGACTCAATGAGAGGAAATGCATATGTTAATCTGTCCCTGTTTGGCTGGGAGCAGAGGGTCAGTATCGCAGATATGCAGTTTCCTTGTTGTTTTTGTTTCTAATTGTTGCATCTGCTTTATTAAAAAAAAAAAAAAAAAAAAAAAAAAAAGGCGGCAAATATAAGACTGTGGCTTTTATTCTTTTCCCTCAGGATTTAAATGGACAAACAAAGGAGCTGCGTCCTCGACTCTGTCACCTTAAGAAAGGCCCCAACGGCTATGGCTTCAACCTCCACAGTGAGAAGTCCAGACCCGGGCAGTTCATCCGGTCGGTGGATCCAGATTCACCAGCCTCGAAAGCGGGCCTCCGACCCCAGGACAAGCTTGTAGAGGTGGGGGCTTGATGGCAGGCAGCCGGGTGGTGGCTCTGGGGGTCTGTCGTGAAACAGACTGAGCGGGTCAGGGAGGGAATCCTTGTTCTCTCCCAGAGATGTTGGCCGTCACAGCACAAGCAAACGGCTCTGAGGCCCAGCTCCTCAAAGGTATTTGATCTCACTTCCTCGTCTGTGTCCTTAAAACCCAGCAACCCTTCCCAGGGCAGAGAAAGTGAAGGAGTCTCTCTGGGTCATTTAACTCCTCCTTTCAAGGATCCGGCAGCGGCTGGGCGCCACTGCAGAGTGTGGTTATGACGATGCTTCACTGTATCGGCTGGTGCAGATGTCCGTCTGCTCCATCTCCTGGGAGGGAATCAGCATTGCTCCCCTGGATTAAGCTCTGCAGTTGATGAAATGCAGCCGGTCTGCAGTCTGGTCTGAATTCTAAAGTCCCTTGTGAGCTAGACCCTTCCCCTGCCCATTGGTGAGGGGTGGAATGGTTTAATGGGCCTGCAGAGAGCCAGATGCCACAGGCTTCCTTCCTCCAGCCTCTCTGCTTTCCTCAGCTGTGCCTCCTGGGCTCTAACTCGATTTGAGATCTCCAAACTTGAGGGCCCCTTTTACACAGAGATGGGGGATGAGCTGTAAAGTCCAGATCTGGACTCCCCCCAGTTTGGGGGCAATGTGTGTCTGGATCCAGGATTTTGGATTGAGCCCATCCCTGCTTTAAATACATCCTTGGCCCAGACATCAGCAGGAAACAGGCCTTATATTTGGTAGCATTTCCCTACAACACCCAGGAGTGAAGTGCAGGAAATTTTCTGCTTCTTCTGCAGCGTCAGCTATTGGGCTGCCCCTGTGATGCGACTTTGGTCCTTTTAGATAAACGTCTGACCCTTACGCAGCCTCTTCCATCCCCAGAAGTCCCAGCGTACTTTGGGGATGATTGACAGAACTCTCTCTCTGGTTTGCACTGAGGGTCTCTCGCAGATTCCATGCAGTAGCTTCCAGTGACCTGAGTGAAGGGGTATCAGCCAAATGTGGCTAGAGAAGCTCTGCTGGAAGTATAGGAGAATTTTGTCCTATGGTTAGCCATTGTTTACCTATCACTTAAGTGCAGCCACCTCTGTATGGCAGCTGTTTAACAGTACACAACAATGCTGCCACACCTCAGTTTAGGACAGGAACTGAAGCCTAATGTATCCAGTCGAAACCGTAGTAATGAACTGTGCTAACAGATTTTAAAACATGACGTTGTGGATTGTGGTGGGTTAGTACAAATAATCCTTTAAAGGAATTTGCTCTTCACTAAATTGTGAACAATAGAAATAGTTTAAAAGGATAGAACCACAGAATTACAGAATGTAATTGCATTAATTTAGTTTGTGTAATTTTTACTACTCTATAAGAATGACCATCAAAAACTCTGCACGCTTTTGATGGTATTTTAAAAATACACCAATAGACAAACAGAGCTATCCATTAACCCAAGATCGAATTCTCCAGCAACAACTTACATGGTTATTATTTAAAATTTATATTGTGGTAGCACGCCCAGACCATCCAAGTGGGTGCCCCATTGTGTTTGGTGCTGTACAAACCTATAGTGAATTGCAGTCCCTGTCCCAAAGAGGTTACAAATGTAATTTAAACCCTCCTCCCTGGAATCCCACACCACCACAACTCGGCCCTAAGAACCGCCTTCCAGGCTGGGGAGCAAAGATGGGTCTCTTGCAGCACACTCTGAAGGTTAGCAAACTCCTTACTAGCAGTGGAAGTGAGTTCCAAAGGCCCAGCAGGGTGAGTGGGTAAGAGTGTGCATTGAGATCCTGGTACAGCAAAGCACTTTGCCTGGCTTCAACCCCGTGAATAATCCCATTGATGTCAATGGGGATCACCTGTGCACTTTAGAGTCATAGAAGATGAGGGCTGGAAGGGACCTCAGGAGGTATCTAGTGCAACCCCCTGCTCAAAGCAGGACTAACCTCAGCTAAACCATCCCAGCCAGGGCTTTGTCAAGCCTCAGCTTAAAAACCTCTGAGGATGGAGATTCCACCACCTCCCTAGGTAACCCATTCCAGTGCTTCACCACCCTCCTAGTGACAATGTTTTTCCTAATGTCCAAGCTAGACCTTCCCCGCTGCAACTTGAGACCGTTGCTGCTTGTTCTGTCATCTGCCACCACTGAGAACAGCCTAGCTCCATGCTCCCTGGGACCCCCTTCAGGTAGTTGAAGGCTGCTATCAAATCCCCCTTCACTCTTCTCTTCTGCAGACTTAGGTAGGCACGTGCCGACTGGCTTTGCTGAATCGGTGCCTGCCTGCAGTCTGTCTCCCTAAGTGACCCGTTAAAGGAATGTATTAATTGGTGCTGGGCGGGTCCCAGATTATCTTGATAGTTGGAGAGGGACAGTTGTACCCTAAATACCTCTGGAGCCCAGGTGCATGGTGTAGTGAGCCCTGCCTGCCCCCTGCCCTGAAATCTGCTCTTCGTCAAGGCCTGAACACACTCTGGGCACCCGGACGTTTATTGCATTAGCAGTGCCTGTGCCTGGGCAGAGGAGAGCGGGTGGGGAGGGAGCCCTTTGTGGCCGTGTTATGTCACCGCCAGGTATTTTTTTATTTATTTATCCGTCCCCGGCACAGCCCCCGACACGCATGGAGAGGCAAGAGGCGATACGGAGCCTTCGGAAACCTGATCCGCGCGCGCCGGCTCTTTGGGCTTCAATAAATATTTGATGCTCAGCAGCTCCCCTGTGCCGAGGAGTTTTACCGGCGTGCCAGGGATTGTGGGTAAAGAGCGGCTCCCTGCTTTGTCTCCGAAGGCAGAGTTTCAAAGCACACCTCCGCATCAGCCTCTCCGCTCCGCGGGAATCGCGGAGCTGGCCCGGATGTGTGTTTGATCCGGGGCGAGCGCCAGGTGGCCGCTGGTGTGAACGGAAAAGTGTCGCCAAAGCCTCACGGGGTAACCAGGGTTAAAAAAGCCAGGAGCTCCCTGATCATCGCTACGGGCCACCCAGGTGCCCCCATTCCCAGCCTGAGCCACCCTTCGGCCCCTGCGCCAGCCGTGCCCGGAGGCCTGAATTCACTTAGTCTCTGCAGCAAGAGTTACGGGAGAGAAGGCAGCCGGCGTTGCTAGGATATGGAGAGGCGGCGGAAAGCCGAAGTGTCCGTTTGCCTTTCACGCGTTGGTTGCAGGTGGCAGCTGTGCTTGGCCCTTGTATTGCAGCGGGCCAGGATGCTGACGCCGGTTTTGCAGAATCCATCCCTTCGAGCCCAATGCTCCCAAATGTAGGGGGGACGCTTGAGCTTCACAGCTGGCCCCCGCCTCTGTATTTGTGGAACTAACTAGCCCGTTGTTTCCTAGGCGTTTCTCTCTCCCCAGCCCCTAGGTGGGGTCTCCCTCCATTTGCCAGATAGGATCCCCTCATGATGTGACGCTAAATGGCAATGCTGCAAGACTGTGGGTGTCCCTGTGGCTGGAGGCTTTTAAATCCAAACCAACACACCTGGGCCTTTGGGGGAAGGCAGGTTTTACCCAGCCATATCATGACCTGTCTAGTGGGGTGCAGCTGCCAATACCTGAATCTTTAGGGTAAGGTGAAACCTCATGCAAAGGTGCCTAGCCTCCCGGGAGCGAATCTGGAGTTAGAGCTAGCTCCAGCCTCCTTGGTTCTGTTCAAGGCTCTGCTACTGACGTGGTATGTAATGCCAGGCAAGTCACAGCTCAGCTCTGTGCCTCAGTTTCCCCATCTACAGCTGGGGGGAGATAATACTCACCTGCCTTAGGTGGGGGTAGAAGAGGAGTGCTTTGGAATCCTTGTATGAAAGGCCCCGCGAGAGAGTAAACTGCAATGCTGTGATGGTGTGGGGTTGGAAAAATCCTTCCTGACCTACTGAATCAATCAGCTGATGCCCTGAAAG
The DNA here is from genome assembly GCF_026122565.2 of Emydura macquarii macquarii. Lineage (NCBI taxonomy): Eukaryota > Metazoa > Chordata > Testudines > Chelidae > Emydura > Emydura macquarii. Next base: position 5,514,787 of record NW_027133527.1, read on the forward strand.
ATGAGGGCTGAGTTATCCTATTATACATGTGTAATGAAAGTATCATTGATTATAAAGTTATCCAGGCCTTTTAATAGAAACACAGTTCAGTAGCTAACGCTCTTTCTGCAGTGAACAATATCTTCGAGCGCTTTAGCTCATTCAAAACTCATTGTAATCTAGTAGCTAGACATTTCTAGCGAGCTGCATAATTTCATTACCATTTGTATTTGTAGAGTGCACATTTACAAGTGGGAGGATCAACTATATCTATTGCGCTACCGTTAAGACTAAATCAACACATCTGTTCTGAAAGCTATTGAGCCGTCTTTTTAACATGCAAAGTGCAAACCTGCTGAGGAAAGGGGTGGTTTGCGTTCTTGTAACCGAATGAAAAGCATGCAATTAAAAAATTAGTGCTAAAAATGGTTCATTGAGCAGAACGAATGGAAGCGGCTGTACCAATAAGCAATGAGTGGTTCAGCAGCATCAGGATCTTTTCACTTGGGACAATGAGCGCGCTCACTCCACACCAAGAATAATGCTCAGCGATCACAATTGTTCCTCCTTTGTTGCATAGAATAATGAAGAGAATAATATCTCCGTCCTTTACAGGCACCAATTAGCATCCAACAAAGGACAGCGATTAATCAGTGCAGCAGAGATGCACCACTCTGTGTAGCCAGAGCAGACATGGGAGCAAATAGTCCATCCTTTACTCCAGTGTGAGGTTTTTGTTACGTTTTTAAAGAAGGCCACGTGGCATTTGCTCTCGGAGACCTGCAGTAAAGACCTGACTGCAGCCTTCCCAGCTGTGGAGCTCTGGTCTTGTGGTCAGAAAGGACTGACCAGTGGCTTGTCCTGGGAAGGGGAAGATGATAGTGGGATCTGTTGGGCTGTAATGTAGTCGCCCAAGGGACATAGTTATGGGGGCATTGGCCATTTAGAACTGCACTAGGCAAACCATTGGAGAGTGTGCTGTGGGGTAGGGGACTGCAGTGGCCAATGGGGGTAGACTAGGTGTGGCCTGATGGACTTTGCCCACCTCTGGCACCAGTGAAGTAGACGAATTTTCAAAACCCCTTTGAAAGTTGCCCAGCCAGTGGCAGACCTGAGATTCCTGCTCCCATGACCAGGCGGAACATGCACATTCAGGATGCGGCCCGGGCAAAAAGCAGAGGTGACCTGGGAGTTGCAGTTTCTAACTAATGGAAGAGGATCTCACAAGGACCTTTTGGTGGCCATCTGAATGGAAGTTCACCAAGCTAAGCTCTGGGTACAGGCCCCTCTAAGCTGCCTCTGTTGGGTGAGCTTGGTAGGACATGGTGATGAGCATGAAAGCGCTTGTGTCCCCCTAGCTTCAAACCCACAAGGAGGGAGAAACCCATCTTGCTGAGGACTAGCGGCGCCTCTTGTGGGTGCTTGAGGGCCAGGAACTGGAAAACCGGGGTAACTCCTGAAAAAAACCCAACCTTTGAGGCTATTAATTTAGCTGGGAAAAGTCATGTGTGGAGTCATTCCTGCGGGTGATGTGAGGTGCCTGATACGGCTGTGTGCAGCGCAAAGGGTTTTACAAAAGAGAGGCTTGCGTGTGGCACTGAGCCTGGTACATAGCCCAAAAGCTGCCTACCAGCAAGGCTTAGGAAATCAACCTCTACTTTTCCCGGCACCCTGAGGGTGATGCTTGTTGTGTTGGTGTGTGACTTGCCCATCAGCACTCACCCCGCCGTGCTCCCTTTGCAGGTGAACGGGATAAACGTGGAAGGCATGAAGCACTCCGAGGTTGTGTCAAACATCAAGTCCAAGGAGAGCGAAGCCACGCTTCTAGTGGTGGATCCCGAAACGGACGAATACTTCAAGAAACTGGGGATAATCCCCATGGAGGAGCACATCAAAGGTGAGACCTTCCTTACTCCCCAGGGGACTGTACCCTGCTCCCCACAGCTGTTATGAGCTTGGGGTCGGACGTTCAGAAGTGATTTAGAACCACAGGTCCCAGTGACTTCCTCTTCCTGTCTAGGTGCGTATATAGCCCCTATTGCTGTCGTTACCTGAGCATCTTGCAGGTTTTTATAAATAGAAATAACAATACTTTCCCGGTTAGCCAAACTTTTTTTTTTTTTTTTTAAACAATGCATAATTAACCTGTGAAATTCTCTGCCACAAAATGTTGAGACAGATTTAAGTAGCCTTCCGAAGAGCATCAGACATGGGTATGAATAATGAGCATGTCATGTAGAACTAGTTAGGGTAAAAATTTATGAGAGACCTCAGTCCTCACGCTTCAGGACATAAAATGAACACTGAACTGCCTGAGGTTAGGAAAAAACGTCCACTAATAGCGGATTATTACATAACTGTCCAGGCGTTTCTTTCATCTTCCTCTGAAGCATCTGGCACTGTCAGAGGCAGGCTATTGGACTAAGTGAACCATTGTTCTGATCCAATATGGCAGTTGCTAAGTCCCAAAGATGATATGTCCCATATATAAGGACCGGGTAGGGAAGCTTGCAAGTCATTCCGCTGTTGTCCTGGGGCATATTTTCTTTTCCTTAGAATGTCTGGATTTGGACACCAGAAGAAAAAATGTAAAGATCCTTTAACTTCTCGTCGCCTTTAGAAAGCATATGCTCTCTCTCTCTCTCTCTCTCTCTCTCTCTCTCTCTCTCTCTCTCTCTCTCTCACACACACACACACACACACACACACACACACACACACACACACACACACACACACACACACACACACACACACACACACACACACACACAGCGCGAGCGCCATGTGTAAGTGAAGGAAGACATTTCACATGATAGCACTAGCTCTGATAATTGGGGCAATAAATATTATCCTTGCTCTTGAGAACTGGCAGAGAAGGCTGCCTATCTACTCTTTGACCTGCGGAGCTGCAGACTCCTGTGCTTGGAGAGATCTCTGCATTCCACCAAGCACACATTTCCCTCCTTGCTGGTCGGCTGAATGGGGAGCTCTGTTTTTCAACACAGCTGTTTCTTATCTAAGCTGAATTCTGGCCCCAGCAATCACTTGGCTCTTTCAACTATTCAGTGGAGAGAGCTGTCCAAAAAAACGGGTCAAACAATTCTAAGATCCACCCAGGAGGAAAGTGGTGTCAGATGCTCAGAATTCAAAACTGGAACAAACAGATGATGCGAGAGATACTCTGCTGTTGGCACACATGATAATGGAGCCCTTGTTCTCCACTTGAGGAGATGCAGCCAGTGTTACTGAGAAACGACTCATGTTCAGTTGTCTCTTCAAGCAGTGTGTCCTGGCGTCAAAACTCTGACTGCAGTACTAGAATGTGTTGTGTCACCTCTTTCTTTGTAAATGTCATGATCATTAGGGATCAGGCCTGTATCGCTGCTAATACAGGGACAGGCTGAGTTTAAAAACACCCAATTTGGGTTTTTGCACCACCCTAGACTCCAAATTAGGATTTTTGTGAGAAATGGCCCTGGCTTTCACTGATTGCTACTCATTTGAGACTTTGCAGCCTTGGCTTGTTTTTGGCAGTGCCAGGGGTTGGTTGAGTCCTGAAAGCTGGGCTGAAAACAGTCCTGAAATACTTTTGGCATTGGCACGATGTCACGGCTGACATGGTGATGCAGCGCCTTTGTATTAGAAGTGGCAACTTTGCATTCTCATGGTATGGAAATTGCCTGGAATTTACTCTGACACACAAAACACAGTCACCCAGGAAACTCACAGCCTACACCGAGGGATTACCTATTTCATACTGGCTGTTCCACGATTGGCACATCTGTACTGTTCAGTGATTGCATCTCATCTGTTCCAAGCTTCCTTCCTAACAGGGATGGGAAATGGTTGATTGGCGGCTCATCTAAGTTGTTGTCCTTTGTTAATAGTGCAGGATAATTGGAGGGCAGTGAAAGATATGTTACAAAAATGCAAAATGACTCCCAAAACAGGTTTCTCCCCCCACCCGCATTTTATTGTGAAATTCACAAGGTGACAATTGCAGTAAAGAATATCGCTTGGGACTACGAGTTTTCTGAGTCAAACAAGATCCATTTTTTGAGCAAAAATGGCTCTATGTCACATTTGATTCAGAAAAGAAGCTATTTCACCCCAAAATGAGCCACAAGGTGTCTTTTTTTGGGGGGTGGGGGTGTGCGTGTGTGAGAAATCAAATGAAACAAGGGGGAATTAAAAACAAGGTGGGTCACTGAAGAGAAACCTAAGCGAATGAATAGATTTTTGTAGGGGATCATAAAAAGCCTGGGGTGCAATCTGACTGTGACTTCAGGAGAACATACGTGCCACAGTTCATGTGGTCTGCAAAGAATGCTTCACTCTATTAACCCTGGAAATGGGAAGGCACATGAGAATTCCCAGAGTGGGTACGTTAGAGGAAGATCTGTCTGACGCACATCAGTCTCCTGTTAAATGTATTTACCGGGGCTTCCCTTTGCTTGGTCTACAGGTGCGGTGCCTCTGCCTATTACTAATGGGTCTGCACAAACCCAGGTGAGTGTCTGTCATGCGTGTATTCTGATGAATCAAATAGACTGATGGATGGAAAAGCACAGCAGAGGTCTAGCTATTTTTGAGAGGCAAATCTGGCCAGGGAGCAATGTCAACATCCCAGTTCACCTTGTTTTGGGAGGACGTGTGACCATGTAATTAGAGCAGGGGAGGTGGAATCAGAACTCCTGGGTTCTCAGCCCAGCTGCGGCTCTGACTCACCTTGCGGTCGGGAGCAAGGTGACCATGCCTCAGTTTGCCCAGCTGTGACGTGGGGCTGACCACTACCTCAGAGAGGGTTCTGAGGCTTATTTAGCTTAGATTAATTAACATATATTGAATTTGATTACTTCCCTCTGCAGTTTTTAATTCAAGGCTGGCTTCTGTGCTATTTAATTACGTGCTCCTGCATCAAGCATGGGACCCGAATAGTTGCTAAATTAGAGTAGCGACACAGGACCAAACTGCTCTGGGGTAAGTGGGTGGAGCTCCACTGATCCCTGAGGAATTGTAGCTGGATCCTGCCTCCACCACGTCTGCATTGGAGGAGTCTGTGTAATTTGCTAGTAAACATTTGAATTTTTTTGTCACTTGAATTTACAGTTCCCCTGCGTCAGTCTCTTTGCTTTGCAGCCAGCCAGGTGTTTAGAAAAAAACAGACGTGACTCTCCACCTAGCAGAATGGGCTTTGATCTTATCCCATGGGGCTGTAAACGCCACACAGTGTTTTTCAGCTCACTTTATGCTGTATGTGTGTGTGTACATGTTAACACTTCCATTTCTAACAGCTGAACGGAGGATCCATGTCTTCATCCCACAGTGATCTCCAAAGTCCCGAGAAGGAATCCGAGGTAAAATATACATTTTTACAAGTTTTCGTTTCCATATTATAGAAGAATGCATATTAAAAACCCTTTCAGCTTTAGGTTCAGATTTGGGTATAATTGTATTCTGCCTCTTTAAAGCCATGTCTACACTGCCTATGTCGGTACAACTTACATTGCTTATGGGTGTTGTAAGCCATACGATATAAGTGCTAATGTGAACTAGCATAGAGTGTCTTCACCAGATGTGCCGCAGCAGCGCTGTGCATGTAGACATGACCTAAATTCTCCCAGTAATTAGAAAACAAGATTTTTCTGCACTTCCTGCCCTAAACTAGCATGTAGTATTATTGTGAGCTGTTAAACAGCTGCCAGGTTCCAACCCAGAGGTGGCTGCATTTCCACGATGGGTGAGCAATCTCTATAAATCATGAAGGGCTCTGGGATCCCATGGGATGAAAGGTGTTTGGGAAATGCAAGATGATGATGTTATGAAAATGTAAATGTGGGGGGGGGGGGAAATCAACTGAAAACTAGCAAATGAAAAAAACCCAAACCCATAACTAAACGTTTAATTACATTCGAAGGGGGGAGGGGAGAGAAACTAACCACCACGATGTTGCCTATTACTGTTCTTCTGCATTCAGATGTGCAGAAGCTAAAATGTGCAGGGTTTGATTAAATGGAATTTAAAGGGACTATTGAGAGGCTCGAATTACTTGGATTGCTTCTGTCTCTTTTGAGCGAACCACGGACTCCATGCGCTGGAGTCCAAACTGTGCATTCTTTCCACTCTTTGTCAGGGGTACAGGAAAGCTTCCTGGTTTCATGTGACCTCTGCCAAAGGCAGCAGATGTCCCTCATTAATACAGACAAGTTTTGCAAGGATTCTGGTGCACTGTTGTGATGCTTATTTGTTTACTGAGTTAGGCCCCCCGGGTGACAAAGACTTACGCATGCACTTAACTTTGTGTACTGTGAGGGCATGGTGAACAAAGTTGAGCTTGATGCGTGGAGAAGGAGGGCTCTGCTGCACAGCAGTATTTGGACTTCTCAGCCTCTCTCTTCCAGAAAAGGACACCCAGAAACCAGCAGATTTAGGAAGCATAATACAGAACCAAAGCTTTCTGTAAGCAAAATGTCACGAGTCACGCTGTATCCTAAATTATTTGGCACCCAAAGGGAATATAAATGTGTTAGAGGTAAACTTGGGTCTAAAACAAGGGACAGGTGAGAGGCAGAGTAATAACTATGAAGGAGCTCGTTGATAACATCATTAAAACGGGTCAGCTGGTACTACAGAATTAGCCCGGCACAAGGGTTTAAGGTAAAGGTATACATTCAGCTAATTTCCAGAGGGGTAGCCGTGTTAGTCTGTATACAGCAAAAACAAGGAGAGTCCTGTAGCACCTTCAAGACTAACACATTTCTGTGGGCATAAGCTTTCGTGGGCTGCATCTGACGAAGTGGGTTGCAGCCCACGAAAGCTTATGCCCGCAGAAATGTGTTAGTCTTGAAGGTGCTACAGGATGCCCGTTGTTGTTCAGCTAATTGTGGGTCTTAAATATAATCACATGAAATACAGTTGCATGGAAAGATTTCACAAAATCGAACAGGAATAGAAATGTGTCATGAATTTAAAAAACTGAATACAAACGTCAGGATTAAAAAAAAAATTCAACAGTTCTCTGCTTATTGAAAAGCGAGACTTTGTAGCAGTCTACTAGAGTGTGAGATCCAGACTAGGACAGTGCAGTTGACCGCTGAATGAAGCAAACAGATGGCATAAAAGGGGGAAAAGATTAGATTTATAACACTTCTAATTTTACTAACTCAGCATGTGGTTAGTCAAAGAAGTCAAGGATTTTTAAAAATTTGAGTTGAGTGACCTTTAACTTTCATTCTTGTCATGCCTTGGAATGGGTCACTAAAAATAAAGAAATGCATTGGCCAAAACCACTGATTTTTGAAAAGTGACTTGATTCTGGGGGTGTCAGATTTTTGTGCCCAAACAAGAAACATCTTAAAGAGCCCCAAATTTCAGAAAATAATGAGCACCCCCCTCTGAAATCAGGTCCTTTTAAGGTGTCTTAAATTGCATGTCCAAAAATGCAGGCGCCCAAAATCACTTTTAAAAAAAAATCATGAACAAAGTGTTCTGACTTGAATGCCTAACATTAGGCATCTGAATTCAGATTTAGGTGCAAAATAAAAGTGATCTGATTTTCAGAGACTGAAGTAGTGGAAGAATTCATGATCAGTGCCCCTGAAATCTGGCCATTTTCATTCAGGTGCCAATCTGAGACACCTCAGTTTGAAAACTTTGGCCATGGCCATTTGGAGATAAATGTTGGAAGTGCTGGTTGGAGTTTCAGCTGAATATCAATAGGAGTGCAGCAAGCACATGGCTTTAAAAACTTCCCTTACACTTTAAGGGCCTGTTCTCCATTATACTGCACCTGGTACAATCACTTCCAGCAGTGCAAAGGGAGTACAAAATACTACCAGTCAGATCGGGTGGCATTTTATACATCTCACTGGGGTAAATGACCGCACAAGGCAATGAAGAATCAGGCCTTTAGCCCAGTTTTCCATCTAAGATCTTCATGCTTTTATGACCGAATTGAAAATGCGAATGTCTTGCCAACATTTGAGCATCACTTTGTGGCGCTTGCCCGAATGCTGTTCTCCCCCAAAAACCTATTAAATGCAAATGCGATTACTGAAGCAGTAGCGTTAAATTAAGCTCCATATACAGCCCGTCCATCATATAAACATGCTAACTAAAGAAGTCATAGCAGAAAAGATACTTCCATGTGCTCCAATACTCTGCCAGTGCAAATTAATGGATTCTAAGTCCCAATTAAATAATCTTTGTGCTTAGCATGAAGATGGAAGTGCAGTAATGCAGTTTAAGGCCTGCAGTAAAACGTCTCTGCAGAAGACTAATAGATATTTAGCTGAAAGTACTTCATCCTGCATATTAATTGTTCCCTAAGGATTTGAAGTGCATCTTTTACCCATTACAGAAATAAGAGGGCTGAGATGAATTTACAGGCCACTGGGATTTTGCTCAGAGGGTTTCCTGAGGTGGTAGCAGTCAGTAGTGGGGGAGGAGGGGAAAGCTATGAATCAAGTTTTGTACAAGACATATTAGACCCAGCTCTGCTAAATGTCCAGTGATTTGCCCAAAGAATGTTTGATTATTATCCTTTTTATTAGGCATCTCCCAAGGTGCTATTCTCACTGCATTGGGGCAGCTTCTCAGTGGAGTATAAATAACCCTGTGAGCAAATATTTGCCTTGTAGCACCTGGTGGCTTGGAAGTGCAGTGCTAGGTGTGGCCTTTTTAAAGCCATCTAGTTTGAAAAAGATCAGCTAGGGTTCTCCTCCACGCTAAACACTGGAGCTTCTAGTTAACCAAGACCGGAGTGTAACCAAACCAGGAACTCAGTTGTGGTCCTCAATTAAACATGACGGCCGTACCCTGCTATAATGAGCACGTTTGTATTTCCACAGGGCTCACAGTTATTCCCTCAGGTTGTCTCTTATAGAAGTTTCTACTGTCACTAGGGGTTTAATTTTGTTTTTCCAGCCGTGGCTCCGTCTCACCTTTGGGAAGGGCACCGCCTTTCCGTGCTTCTGCTTTTCCATTTCCAGCCACACGTGCTGGGGGGCATCTGCTTCTCACTATTGTAATTAAATCCCTGGCCAAAAAGACAGTTCACCAGTTAAACCACGGCGGTTAAACTGCATCCTTGCAGGGGCCATTTCACTCCCAGGGGGGCAGCCTGGCACACCCACAGCACAAAAACACACAGCCCCAGGAAAGCTGTTCATGTCTTCCTTTCCGCAGGAGGGAGACTCTGAGAAGAAGGACCCGTTCGAGGAAAGTGGCCTGAGCCTGAGCCCGACTGCGGCAGAGGCCAAAGAGAAAGTGCGCGCCAAGCGGGTGAACAAGAGGGCGCCGCAGATGGACTGGAACAAGAAGCGGGAGATTTTCAGCAACTTCTGAGCTCTGCCGGCAGCTCCTCCCCTCATGCCCAGCCTCCAGCGTGGACATCGGCAACGCGCACCAGCCCCCTTCCTGGCTGTCGCCCCAAGACGCTTCGTGCTCTGCTTGCCCGCAGTTGCTTCTTGCAAGGCAAATCTTTACAGTGTCTTTTATTTACAAGTGATTGCAGTCGAAAGAAGAGGACCAAGGCTCCTCCCAGCAGTCACCCAGCTGCCTGCAGTTCCCACGTTGCTCCTGAGAAAAGACTGGCAAGATTTCACTTTTGCCTCTTACCTGCTTTATTTAGGTTTTTATTGTTTCGGGCTTCCCCCGCCCCAGAACCGCAGGCTGGCTACTCCGCACCCGTGTTTAAAAGCCTCCCGCCGTGGACTCCCGAACTGCAAACTCTCATTCGTTTCGATTAAAAACATTATAGTTTGTTTAAAAAGAAAATAAATTGAAAAAATCCCACTCTGGGCTACACTGTTCAATATTGACATGGTGGGAGAATGGTCAGTGGCTATACATTTCTCTCTTGTTGGCGTCTCTGTTGAGAAGGGTTGGTGGGTTTTTTGTTTTTTTTGAGGTTTTTGATGCAAAAAAAAAAAAAAAATTCTCATCTGTTTCTAGTTAATGCTGGAACCACTCCCCACCCCCAGGATCCCGTAAACCAGTGCAATAAAAGCTCTTTTCTCAGCAAACCTTTTCCCTTCTGAACCCCTCCCTCACTTCCCCTCAAAACAAACTCTGCGTATTGAGAAGACGGTAGGACTTAAACAAAACACCCACAAAAACCTTATAACCCAAACAGTCCTAGCCTTGGATCTGCCTACTAAAATGCAGAAATGACAGGAGAGGAGGGGCATAAACTTCCCCACCTCCATGAGAAAGGAACGTCTGTGATTCCTGTTAGCACACCCACAGGCAAGGATTTCTGTCCCCCGTCTCTGCTGGAAGCCCTGTGAGAACAAACTCAATGAGACACTGGAACCATGGCTCTTCAAAGAAGCACAACTGACCGTCTCCTCAGCAGGGCACTGGAAATCCCTGAAGACTCGGTTTTGGGAGGCATTTTATTCTCATGAAAACGGGGCTTCAAGCAGGAGCAAACCAGCGGCCGCTGTTCCACTCAGACGCTGGCTTCAGAACCAAACTATGACCCTAACCTGCTATGCTATTGCTGACTCATGTTTTCAATCTCTCACATTCTTCTGCTGATCTCTCACCAGCTGTATTTCCAACCTGGAAGAATGACCAGCGCTCTCTCGTGTCGATGTGCTGGGTCCAGTGTAGCAATGTGATCTGGCATGTGGATAGTCTTATGTGAAGAAGGAATGCCATCTGCGGGTCCTCACCGTATTACTAACCGTTAAACAGGCAGCAGCGTTGGTGGGGCAGACAACTACTTCGGCTTTGTCCCACTTTAAAAACACCCTGCTCTCGCTGTTCGAGAAATGTATCATTAAACTGTATCACTAGCCATGACTAAACCAGTATACAACCTTCACAACTTACCTTGGGCATCACATGAGGGACAATAACGAAAATTAAATGAAATATTTACCCATGGCTTCCAGGCAGTGGAGTTTTACTGGGGAAGGCGCCGTGTCGTAAAAGGCGGGCTGATCCCCGTTTGCCTTCTTACCAAAAGCTAACAAAACAGCCTCTTTGGCCGACATGTATTTTGTAACAATGGCAAAAATAGTATTAAGAAGCTTGGGCGGGGGGTGGGCAGAGCAGAAAGTTCAGACAAATGCCCACGCCCCCCCCAGCTAACGCCGCACTAGGGCGAGAGTGTAAGATTTGCAATAGTGGCTATTTAAGCTAAAGCACACGGTATAGTTTTTGCCCCAGGTTACCCTCGGACTCGGTAACGAAAAGTGGCCTTTGACTTAGTGCACTATGGTATTGTTAAGGTTCTGGGTATATTTTGTAACACTGAGCTAAAAAAAGTGCCTTATAACATTTACTGGTCCTTTCAGTAGATGGATGTATCGCAGGATGGGACGGGGTGAAAGGACGGAAGCTATAGCAACTGACCGGGGGGCGTTCGGCTTCTTTGCAGGGAATAGTGAAGGGTGTGGTTGTGACTATACCGAAGACCGGGCTTTTGGCTGGGCTTTCTTTTAGGGAGGATGTACAGTGTTAATGGGGCAGATGGATGCAAATAGGGTTTTGTGTTTGGCTATAAATGCATGGGTCTGGCGCCAGGTTCGAGAGGGTTTCAGCAGAAGTTTAGAGCTTTTCTGCCCTAGAGGAAGCTCATATTGGCCTCTTACCGTGCGTTTTTCAAAAGGCAATTTGATGGGGAGGGGGACTGGTGGTGGTGGGCCACAACAAACGTATGCTGCTCTGAGAGGTCGGTCACAAAAGAATCCTTACACTCTCTCATGATATGCTGATTGCTTCCAATCCCTGCACTTCCAACCAAGCCAGAGATCATCTGCGAGGGGGTAGAACCTCCCCAGTTCATTACAAGGTAGATGTTAAACTACGTCATAGAACATATGTTTGGAAAAAAGAAAGTCATTCTTTAAAAGCCTGTAAATACCATATTTCTTGCATAACACAGAACCAATGTAGTCAAGGGGAAAATAGCATGGGTGTGGGGTTTTCTGTTTTTGTTTTTTACACAAGGATCAAAAGAAATCAGGTATGCAATATGTACCAATAAGGTTTTAAAATTATCTCTGCGTAGTCAATGGAAATTGCTCATGGTTAAAGCACTTATCATTATTTCTGACATCTAATAGCTCTAATAATTATTCAGTTTCTGTACATTTAACTTGAAAAACCAATACAAGTATAAAGCTATCTGCATTGTAAAGACAATGTATACTGTAATGTCAAGAATAAACTTTGTTTTGTCATGTACAGCTTTCAGAGGGTAATTAGCCTGTTCATTTCAGTCTTGGTTTTGTAAAAAGCTTCAGAAAAGCAGCACAACAGGTGTTCTAGGAAAATCCCATTTGCTGGTTAGAAAAGTGCACCAAACCAGCTCTGCAACGGGGTTAATGGTTTTGTCCTTGCTTTGAAAGGTGACTTGCAAAGAAAATGGTTGGGGCTTTTTTTAGCTTCTTGGAGGTATGAAAAATTTGCTTTTGTTTTTCTACTTTTTTAAATGTAGGAATGTCCAGTATGGGCTTCATTTTTTAGTGCTGGCTAATTTCTTGATGACTCAGAAATCCAGGCTGGGAGCTTTCTCAACCCTTAACTGGAAAAAACTGGGCCTAGTGAATCTTTAGCAAAGAGAACTTTTTGCCCAAGTGTGGGGGATAAACAGGCATACACTAAAAATGTTAAAAGTTTATTTAAAAAACAAAAACAAAAACCACTTCTCTCAATCAGCTCTTCTCCTTGGTGTTTCTGATGCCATATACCCACTGCTTCTCCAGTTTTAAGTAGTCTTCAGCATAAATGAGACTTCAGTATCTAATGGGGGGGATAGACCGCTCTCTTTTTTGGAAAGAGCATAATTTTGAAGGCATTCTTTAAAACGTTAGAAAGAACCCCCCCACCCCCACCCCCCAACAAAAACAAACCCACAAGCCAGATTTCCCCCTTTGTATGTCCCCTTTAGTACAGAGACTAAAACTCCCAACCTGCCGTGCTTACTGCTGAGCCAGCGTTCCTGCCCAGCTCGAGACAGAGCACTGCAGATGTGACGCACAGGCTCTGTGGGTGACACCACTATAATAGAGAGCACTCCGTATTATGCACACAAAATAAAGCAGGCCTTCCACTCCAGCCAGTTGCTGATCTGGCCACTGTGCTGGGCAAAATTTGCAAGGGGCTAGTGCAAGAACAAGTTGTTGGAATCTTAAATGTTTCAGGAGCAAAGTTCTTCCCAGCACTATCCCTCATGGGTAACTTAGGCATTTCCCCTAAATACTGCAGGAATTTTAGGTGCCTTTGAGGAGCTGGGCCTGTTTCCTTCCGCTGCACGGCTATAGAGCTGGCTGAGGAGTTCTCCCCTTTCAATTCACCCTCAATTCCTTAGGGGTTCAATCTGGACCCACAAAAGGATCGTTCAAACCAATATCATCTTATTAAGCCAAACGCCGTAGCGGCGGCTGGAATGGGCCTGGTTCAGTGACAGATTGCCCCAACCCCCTCCCACATTCCAATATTGAACCACTCCAAATTTTGCACGATTTGAAAGGCAGGTTCTGCAACAGGGTCAGAACAGAGCTACTTTCTCATCCCTCTTGCTGCAGACCTATAAGGCTCTGCGTAAGGAAAGCACGTACGCATGTGCTTAAATCCTGCAGCTTTCAGTAGGGCTAAAAAGTGCACTAAGTGCCCTCCTGAATCAGGACCCAAACCAGCAGCGTTACCTGGATAAACTGCCTGCCTGTCAGACTGACCAAGAACAAACTAGTTTCTGTTGGGGTAGAGGGTATCATTTCCCCATTCCCAGTCGTCCCTGCAGCAGAGCGTGTGTGTGTGTGTGAGACACCCACACGGCCTCCGCAGCACTGCTGCATTTCAGAGCGCGCTTTTCCTCTCCCAAGATCCGCGATCTGCATCCCTGTCCCATCTCTCGGCAGCATTAGGTCTCACCCCCACCCCTGGACCCAGTGCAATCTGACCGGGGCTCAGGGTCCAGGGGCTTGCCAGCCCCAGTGCAGTTCTGTTGCTCAGCATCTCTTAGCAGCCGGGCAGATCTCTCTGTTGAGGCACTCTTTGCAGCGAGGGTTGACAGGCAGGCAGATCTGCTGGCCAAAGCCCACGAGAAGCCAGTTTATCTCACTCCAGAGATCCCTGCACACAGAGAAGGGCGACGAGTTTTGCAAACTGAGCTGCCGAGCAGGATTAAAGAGCCGCTCAGGTTCTTCATTCTTTTCCCGCCCATTGCTCGGCTGTCTTGTCCTCATGGAGGCGTATTCAGACCGAGCACCCGCCCGTTCGTCCCGCCGACTTTCCCAGAGCACAGTCCTGCAGTGCTGGCTGGCGGCCAGGAATTTGGTGGGCTGGAGTCACAAAAGTAGCTTTTTCTCTTTACTCCGCGGTGCCCAGGGGAGGTGGGGAAGGCAGGCACACAGCTGGATGAACCAGACAGATCGGCCCTACCTGAGTGCACGGTATCGGCCGTGTTACCCACCAGCACCAGATCCCCACTGCGCCCAGGGCTGGGATTACACCGTGAAAATGCCAGTGGCCATCGCAAGTGGAGTGGAGTGCTGGTTCAGGGCACTGCGTGGGGTTTCCTGCCTAGTCAATGCCTGTTCTGAGTCTCTGATATACAGAGAAACTGATGGATCCTTTTCAGATATAGGCTGGAGTTTATCCCTGGCAAACTCCATTGCAGCTGACAAGAGCAGCAGACAGAAAGGTCTCCTAGTGGTGGAACGGCCTCCCAAGGGCAGCGATGGGCGTGGGTGGTGTTAAACTAAACCAGACAACATAGACTACACGGCAGGGACCAAGCCCTGTGACACAGACTAGGAGTGACCGAAAGTCTCTGCCATCTCGCATGTCTGTGAACCGTCCAAACAGCTGGACTAGTGCCGCTCCCCGGGAAATGAGAAACACCCTGCGGCCAAGCGCCGGACTTCTGTGCTGGCTGCTCCCTGTGCACCGCAGTGACTTCCCTCCCTGCTGCGTCTGTGACAAGGAGAGGGGGACAGGGTCACTGCACATGCCACGGGGCAGGGTAGGAAACAGCTCAGCAGGGTGCTGTGTGCTGGATGTGGGAGCTGCTTCTTGCCATAAACCGCCGCCATGGCCAAAAGATGCTTCAGGCCAGCAGGCGGCAGTTTCCCAGGAAGATTACAAGGGGGGACGGGAAGGGGACCGTGTGTGGGGGGGAGGGTCAGGACTTCAGAGCTAAGCAGCAGCTGAAAAACAGCCCAGGTCCTCTGTTACATGCAACACCTCACCTGGGCAGCCAGTTCTCCAGCATCACTCTGGTCTGTTCAGGGGTTTTACTTTCCTTCTGCACCCATTTCAATCTGTTAGAAATCCTGTGCACATGGGTGTCCACGCCTGCGGAGCAGAGAGATCGGAGTCAGGAGGGAACACCTGGGTCAAGAGGTCTGAGGAATTAAAGCAGGCAAGTCAGGTCCCCTAGCAGCTGCACCAGCCTGTCCTGGCAGGTTCTGCCATCTGAGAGCAGATGGCAAGTGGGCTTTTGCTGTCCAAAAGCAGGGCGGTGGGAGGCAGGGTCCCGCGGCTGGGGTACGTGGGGGGTCACGAATCCATACAGAGAAGGAAGGGCAATGTCTTGCCCATGGTGAAAGTGTGACACAGACCAGCCCCCTCCCCACCAGCCTGTCATTCAGAAGTGCCAAGATTCAGGGCTTGAGTTGGCTTGTAGACACTTCCTTGGTCTATGTATCCCCGGCACTAAGCTGCCCCCTGTGCAAACAGGCAGCTTATCACTCCTGAGGTTTTAGGATATTTTGGCAACCCCTCAACTCCTTACCCACGACAGCAAGGAGTGCAGACTGATGCCACCAAACTCTCGTGGGGTGCTTGTTGCCCACAGAGCTCAAAGCATCGTCACGCCCATCTCACGGCTGTGGAAACCGAGGGGAAATGACTTGCCCAAGGTCAGCAGAGCGACTCTCAGGCCACCGCCCTATTCATCGGACCATCTGCCTCCTTCCAGAACCCGGAACCGGCGTTCTCAGATAAATGCAAGGTAAGACTCTGCTTTTTTCCCTGAATTTTCTGCCAACCTGAGAAACCCCTCACACTGCCCAGCCAGTCCATGTCACCAGCATCTTGCCCCCATGTTGGGGCCACTTGCTGGGACATTTCAGCGCAGTTATTTTTTCACACTTCTCTCTGAGAATGTGGATTAAATGAAGACTTGCTTGGAGTTATGACTAAATATCTCGGGGGAGGGCAGGAGAACTATTCATTCTCCCTGCTCATGGAGCTACCAGGCCAGTCTCAGATTGTCATTCAGAAACCCAGGAGCAGATGACAGAGCCTGGATGGAGAGGCAGGGGGAAGAGCTCCTTCCATTCCCAACTCATTCTTCAACACTACCCAGTTAGGAGGACGCAGGTTGTACACCAGGGGTTATGGAGACGGCTTTGCGAATTGTGATTTCCGTGTTCGGTCAGTAAACCGCCACGTCCCAAATCCAGTCCTCCACAGTGCTTGGTGCTTTCCCTGTGTCCCCCCCCCCCCCTCCAAAAAAAAGTCACTAAAAAGACCCCCGTGTCTACAAAAGCAGCCGCCAGTCCTCACCCTTTCACCAAATGGAACCAGCCAAAAATGAGTCTCTCTCTCTTCCCCCAAATCCCCATCCCCGCCATACTCCCCTCTTTCCTCAAAACAGATCAACCTACAGTGGACCCTCAAGGTCAGGAGACTGAGGCGCTCTCAGACCAAAGGATGGGCAGAGAGTGTCAGTCACACCCTGTAAAATGCCCTCTGCCCTCCTCCCGACCCACAGGAGCTCTGGTGTCCACACGGACAGCAGGCATGGCAGCATCACCCAGGGACACAGCTGATCTTTCAGGCAGGGTTCCAGGCCAGTTCGGGCTTTCTAGGTCAAAACCAGCATGGTTAACAGCACTCGGAAACCAAGAGGCAGCCAGCACACATGCTATATAGCCCTCAAAGGTCAGGACTGTTACAATATTTTTATTGCAACGAAGTAGCCAACATTTCCGGAGTTAATTAAACAATACTCCTGAGTGCTGAGATTTACTTTTTCTTCATAATTCAATTACTGGCACTTTCTTCTGTAAGTGGGCAGCAAGGAAGGGTGCTAGAGCAGGATCCAATAGAAGAAACCCCAAGGTAAGGAACTTAAATCACTGATTTACCAAAGTACCAAGCTTTGCTCCCACTGCGATCCCTGGGAGATGCTACAGCAACTCTGGTCTACAGAGGGTTAGCAGCCCTCCAGGCGGAGGGTTACCGCGAGAGACAAACTCTGCCGAGCTGCATAACAGTGTCTCAGCATTGTGGCCAGACGGGGTGTCAGGGAAGGATCCTAGCCAGCTCAGAACGGCTCCAAACCAGGCCGAGCAGGAAGTCAAAGCCCTTTCCAGCTGCAACCGTGACATCTGCACTCCTACTGCATTAAAGACGGGAGAGCTGGAAAACAGCAGCAGGCAAGGCCCAAAGGCTGTTTTAGTTGTATCTTGAAGGATGATTATTAGCTTTTGATCAATGTGGGGGCGGGGGCATTTGCGTAATTAAAAGACCTTTCTTCCCTTAGACAATACAGCCTGATCCCAGAAGGCCCTTTGACCTCCGGGGGAGTTCTCTGCATAGAGGGTTTGCTTGGTGGGTCTCAGGATCACGTGGGGTTACCTCTCGGCAGGGATCACTCTAAGTCATGAAAGGTCACTGATCATCTCAAGAACTTTGCTAGGACGCTGCAGAGAGGTGGCTTCTCTCTAGATACATGGCCCAAAAACAGAGGGGCCGTGGGATACGGCTGTGAATGAAGCCAGGGTTTTCACAGGACAAGCAGGTTGGGGCTGCAGGCTGCGAGACAGCCAAACCATCTGACATACAGTTTGTTTCTCTGTGAGCAGTTTTCTTTGTGGCTGTGTGCTCTAGCGGGTCAGGGCATGGGACTGGGGACCAGGGCGCCTGGGTTCTCGTCCTGCAGACGCCTCAGCTAACATCAGGCAAGTTGCAAACTCTGCTCCGTAGATTTTCCCCTTTAATAATCCTATACAGAGGGCTTGGGAGGCTCAGTGAATGTCTGAAAAATGCTCTGAGACTCTCAGATGAAAGGCTCTTAGTGCAAAAGGATACCATTGTTAGATCAGCAGTGACAGACTGGTCTCTCTCTTGCTAATTGAACAAAGCCCAGGAAACTGCTGTAAACAGGAAGAGTGAGGCTTTGCCTCCTAAATGAAAACAGCGTGTACAAGTCCTTGGAAAACTATTAGCGCTCCCTCCAGACTCTCCTCCCCACCAGCGGATTAAATGTTCGTAAGGAACAACAGACAAACGCTTCCCAATCTAGTGCAAGAAACGCTCTTTGTAAAGGTGAGTTTCAAGACTCAGCTGCTGCCTGTATGAACGTGGTATTGAATTTTCACTCCCACTCAGGCCTGCACGCAGGCGCCCTTCATCAGATGGTAGCATTACCAGATTTCCCAGGACTCTCTCTGATTAAGCAGCACACACACTCTGAATATTAATCTGCCCCACAGACCTTGATGCATACCTGGAGCGCCCGCTTAGCCTAACAGAAAAGCTGGAACGGCAGTGCCACCTGCTGGCCTTGATTAGCTAAATCTTGCCTCACCCAACTTCCGTTCTTTTAAAACGAAGGGGTGCAGTCGATGGCAGAACCTCACTCAAACGGAACCAAGCCTCTGAGGTCCATCCCCGCTATCAATCAGAGAAGGCTTCAAATGATGAGCCCCATCAGCTGAAGACATCTAAATAGGACCTGATTTCAGTGTTATGTCTGTCTCCAACGTTTGTACATTTCCAATACCAGAGACAGGGCAGAGAAACAAAGAAACCGATTGCCACAAACCTATTGTTTGACCATTCCACCCAGGAACCCTGCGGCCAAAAATTAAAATCCATCCAAATTCAGCCCGCAACAGCCAGTTTCAAACAAAATCCTTCCAGGAACCATCAGCAACAAAGCTGTTTCAAATTACAGTCGCAAAAATCAAGCTTTCCTCGGGCCCTTCTGCAGCTGGTCCTACAGGACAGTTTCCGAAGTGAGATTTGTTAAAAAACAAGGTATTTTTTGTTTAAACAGTGGCATCATGGAATTACATCTCCATTGCTTTGCGCTTTTCATCCGTGGACCTTAAAGCATGATAGAAACCACCACACGTCCCTAGCTATAATTAATTAAGCAATGCCTTTATTCTTAATCAGCACACCTAGGAGGTAGAGATTACACCCCTTTTGCAAATAAGTAAATCTAGGCAGAATAAGCGACTGGCCCATGTGACTTCACCAGCCTCAGAACCCTTCTGGTATTGAGATCTACTGATGAGAAGCCCCCTATAAGAGCAAGGTATTATGATGTTACAGGAAATGGATCGGGAAGACTAGGATTGGGAAGAGGGGCTGAATCATTGAGAGCAGCGCCCCACGCACTGCAAAACATACCGATCCCCGTCACGTTGTTCCAGGCAATGTTCATAACCAAGTGGGCCATCTTGGGCCCAACTCCCGGCAGCTCCACTAGTTCCGCAACAGTATTGGGGATGTCACTCCCGTATTGCTGCTTCAGGATTGCTGTCGTCTGTTTTATGTACTTCACCTTGCTCTGGGAAATCAAAGCAAACAGCATAGAATCTGAGTTCCCATCCAAGAAATGCAAAGGAGTAACAGAGACTACAACAGAACTATTTTCTTCATTTGAGGGAAGAGACGTGAGTTTGCAGAGGAAAATATGAAAAACATCCTTGGTTTTCCTATGAAGGGAGAAGCTGTAATATGATCAGCTCTAACCTCTAACCATGCTTGGGATGATGCCAATGAGTGCATTCTTGTTCTGGATATGGATTGCTCAGACTGGGATAAAATACAGCTTCCAAAGTGCAGTGGATCAGTACGGAGTCTCTTGTAAGCGGGACACGATGCAGGTTTGCATGCAGCAAGGGGGAAGAAATGAGGGTCTCTGGTGGGATGAAGAAAAAAGAACTAAACGTAAAGGAAGAAAAGAGTTCTCGCTAGTGGGGGAGTGTGAATGGGACAGCCAGGGGCACTGATTTGGAGATCAATAAATAGGCAAAAACAGACTGAAGACAAGTCACTTGAAACAGGGGTGGTTCCCAACTGCCATC
Source organism: Emydura macquarii macquarii (assembly GCF_026122565.2). Taxonomy (NCBI): domain Eukaryota; kingdom Metazoa; phylum Chordata; order Testudines; family Chelidae; genus Emydura; species Emydura macquarii. Next base: position 5,534,835 of record NW_027133527.1, read on the forward strand.
ACAGTCCATTTGCATGATTTTTATGGAAGGGTGAAGCTCGCAAAGGGCCGATCTAACCACCCTGACCTGACTCACTTCTCCGTGCCTTACATATGCCTGAGACAACTCCAACAGTTTGGAGATCAGGAGTATCATTCGGCATCCGCTTAGACATGCGGCCACCTACGACCACTAGGGTCCGGCACTCACCTTCCAGAATCCCACCGGGTAAATGAGCTGCCCCAGAATCGCGTCGTCTGTCTGCAGAACGTTGTCCACCGTGAGACCGTGCTCCCTCAGGCACAACATGGCCGCCGAGGTCACCTGATCTTTGGTCTGGCTGGACAGCATCAGCGACAGCAGAACCTGATAGCGCATAACCTAGAGAGCGAGATGGGAGATGGAGCGTCACAGACCTCCCTGGACTAGACAGAGCTGGGATGCTGAAAGGTCTGGCGTCTGCAAGTCAGGGGGTACGGTGACACACACAAGTGACATGCTCATGGACAAGTATCATATAGGCCTGTCCTAGGCTCTTACGTTATTATGATTTAAAGAAGAGATTGGAAGGATTTGATTGCAGTTGGGAAGAGTCAGAAATTGTATCTGCTTCCGCCTCTCCACAAAGTTCCAATCATGGGTAATCACAGAGTACAGAAAAGCAAGGGGACGCTATTATCAGCACTCACTGGAGTTCATGCCTATGGAATCAGCGCCCCCCCATGCGTGACAGTGAAAGATCGAGCTGGGATTTTCAGAAACGGCGAGGTGATTTAAGAGCACTTTGGAATACCCCACCTGACTCCCACTGGATTTCAATGGGATTGGGGTGCCCAACTCCCATGGGCCTCTTTCAAAGCACCAGCCTAAGGACTTGTCTCTGTAGAGAATGAGTGACAGGCCAGCCAGGGCGTGAATCTACGGTGCACCAGCCTGCCATGCAGTAACATCCCATGTGGGCAAGGCAGGGAAATCACTAAGTTCCTAGTGAAAATGGTTTAGCTTCTGAACCATTTAATTGATGAACTACACTGGACAGAGCATTTCACTGAGATGAATTTGTTTCTCCAGACTCAGGCCTCATGATATCATCCGGTGTGTAGGCACCGGAAATACTCTTGCTGGCTGAATTCTGATCTCACACCAGGGTCAATCTGGTGGCACTCCACTGAAATAAGTGAAGTTGCTCTGGTGTAACCGAGCAGACTTTGGCCTGGTGCCTTTATTTCCTGTTTTACTGCTGAGTTAGAATTTTCTCCCCTCTGATTCTGCACGGCAGACCCTGTCTTCTCAGCTAAGCCCTTGGTGCTGGGGGTTACTGTTGCAGACCAAGATAATTGCAGAACATTTGGGCAATAATTCCAGCTTCAGGCTCCTCAGCTGCCCTAAAAACAGCCCTTGAAAGTCCTGGAGAGCAGCAGGAAAAGCCCAAGGTTATCACAATGTGTGACTTTATTTTGGAATGAAGAGGTCGATTCCCTTAGGGAAAAGAATTATTTCCTAGTGATGGCTTGTGGTTTTCTTTAACCGCAAAGAATCACTCTGTGCTGGTTGATGTGTCCTTACCGCATCACATGCTGTCTCCAACTAACGCAGAAGCTAACCATTTTCACTAGGAACTTCAGACCAGGACATGACCCCAGTCCTGGGGCCAGAGATTATAAGAAGAGCAATATGTCAAATAAATCTACCCAGCTGCATCTTCAATATCCTCCCATTGGAGCCCTGTGGGCTACTCAAGTATATTCTGCTCAAGCTGTTACGCAGAGAGCACCAGAGTCCGTCTGCCCTTCATGTAAATGTTCTCACGCCAACAATGCAATCTGATAGAGTCTCCCCGCAGCCTCAAATCACAATGTTTCACCAGGCTTTGTTTTTTGTACTGACGCAGACGTGTGCAGATGCTCCCTTTGGAGGGCGGAATCATTCTGGGCCTCTCATTCTGTGCCAGAGACTTGGGGAACACAGCACCGTTCCCAGCACGCCTGCATTTTTGAAGAAATGTTTTCTTAATGGTGAGCTAAGGGAGAAAAATACTAGATCTGTGTCCTTTTCCCCCCTTTCCTTTACAGTGCATAAAAGCAGCGTGGGAAGATTCCTTCTGCCACCCCCACAGAATTCTGCTTTTTTCTGTGTGTTAAAGATTTAAGTCTTGTCTGCTCTTGAGACCCTGCAATACTCTCTGGCTGATGGGAGAACTGGCAGGGTGACATTATCAGATAAGCCATAAAGGAAAAAAAACACAACTGAGAGGGGATGTGATTTGCACCCAGACTGTTTAAAACCATGCCTGTTACTACCTATTTAACTGAAATTGCTGGACATGGAACCAAAAGTTCCTTTGGTAGACGGCCAGCACCTTTGCCCCTTTATTTAAAGGCCAAGAGCTCTCCCCATCCACATGTTGAGACTCAATCAAACAGGAAAGAGGAGGCAGGGCAAGTCTGCTACTCTAAGTTCTCGAGCGGTCTATGTATAAACTCACACTGCTTCAGTTAAACCAGTACAAACTCTTGTGTAGATGTGGGTAACTGGGTGGTCTGTCCCTTTATGGGCGCTGGGGACCTGGAGCCAGCCAGCCCTGTTCTGAAGCAGAGCCCCTTTAAGAAAAAGGGTTTGGGCCTGGTAAAGGGGATAATCAGACCCAGCTGGGAAGGGGCCCAGGTCTTCCTATAAAAGCTGAAAGAGCTCAGCTGAGGAGAAGCGGCAGAAAGCAGTTTGGCTCCACTGGCAGGGGGAAGAGACCCAAGGGGAAAGGCCTCTCGGCCCGTGGAGCCAGTTCCGGGCAGGGGAACAGCTTGGTTTTGTGCTACTCTGCAAGTTTAGTGTTGGAATAATAAACTGTGCCCTGAAGGAAGGGCCTGGACAGAATCTGGGTGAGGCGTTTAATCCTTCCTGAGCTGGAGGGAGAGGCTAGCAGCCAACAACAAGCACAGGCCTTGTCTTCTTGAGACAGTTGCATCGGTTTAACTTGAAATCGGTTTTTAAAACGTATTGAAATTGCTGCAAACGCCTGGGTGGAGGCTCTTCATTTGTCTGAGGGGCTTATTTCAGTTTCTTAAAGCTGTTCCTAATGAACTTCAGCTAGCCCAAAACAAGAGCCTCCAAACAGCCTTTGCACTCGTCTAACTGACATTAAATCAGTGCAGCTCTGTGTGTGGACCTACAGGCTGCCTTTATCCAACGGAGAAGAGCAAAAAGGGACACAAAAAATCCTTCCCTCCCCATCCTTGCAAGTCACCTTGCCGGGAGATGCCTCACCGCAGTTCTCTGCTAGCAAGAGGTGTAACAATCAGCGATGATTATGCTGAGACAATCCCATTAATAACGCTCCCATTGATTTATTTTGGTGCATTTCCGGGCTCCCCTCTCTGAATTAATCAGCGGGGCGATGCAGGGGGTCAGGCAAGATGATCGAATGGTCTGGCCTTGAACTCTAGGAGACCAAAAAATCTGGTTCAAGTTTTGAGTCTAAAATGAACCTCCCGCTCAGGACTGCTTCGCACAGCTCTGCTGCCCGTTCCACTCCTCTCCCTAAGTCAGAGCTGGTGCATGAGTGGAGAACAGCTGGGGAAATTCACACTCTTGTTCCACAGCAAGTCTCCAGAGCCTGGCACCGAAGGGAGCTCGCTCATCACACATTGCACTGGGGGAAGGCAGCGTCCACATAGCTGCTGAGACTCTTCCCCTGATGAGTCTGCCCCCTTCCCCCGCATGGTTCCTAACACTTAACATATTATTAGAGAATGAACATAACCAGATGCTCCGAGAGGCACAAGCGGAGAGGACAAGCCCCCCAGGTCTCATCTTCTGACTTGCTAAATACTTAGCTTTGTGTGCAGGGCTGACCCGCACTGGCCTTCTTTGGGATGTGGCTTCAGGCTTCTCTTTCTCTGAGTCTACATGCTCTCCTAACACCCAGCAGTGTCCAGTGCTGGGTGGAGCAAAATGAACAGCAGGGATCCGCACCTGAGCTCTGTGCCATGGGCTCTCCTTGGGCCTCCACACCAAAGCATTAAGCCTTGTCAGCACAGTCGGCGCATAACTACCTTTCATCGTACAGGTTTCCACCAGGGAGAGTCTCCTCTTTGGTTGCAATACACAAGGTCAAAGCAGGAGGCATCAAGATAGGGGCATGCCCCTGATGAAAGTGATGGTTAAGTTCAGTTAATGGGATGACAGACCACCCCATGGAACAGCCCTTCTTCATATCAGGACAGAACCTGCAGGCATGATGCCCAGCAAGGAACTGTTAAGGGGAACTCACCATTCAACGGCCAGGTATTTTCGTATAGAAACCATTCACTGAACAACCCATGGAATTTACACCATTTTTCTTGGCCAGTAGCTCTCACACCTTTCATAGTTATTTCCCACTGCAGAAATCCTAAACGCACACATCCCTGGGGCAAATCACCAAACCTGTGTAAAACAAGGGTGGGGGTACCTGCCCTCCAGCAGGAAGGGGTTTGAGATTCACAGATGCACAAAGTTGCCCAATATCTTCTTTTGCTCAACGACTGCTCTCAGGTCGAGCGGTAAGTTGTGTGCTTTACCTCTGGAGGCGCGCTGCTGTCAAAACACTTCTCAGCCCCCATCTGATCCACAGGCGCATCCTTATTTTTCCTCATTTCCCGGATATTATCCAGCTGCTGTCTCCAGTTCCTTGGCTCCCATTTCGGTCTCCTGGAGTCAGTTTCCTCCTTCTCAGCAACGCCTCCTTCCAAAGAGTCGTACAGGACACGGACTTTCTTCCTCTTCCTGCTGCTTTTTGATGGGACGGTTGCCATGCTGTGGGCCCGACTTACTGAAAGAGGTGACAAAGGGACTTTCAGACCACAGCCTTTGGAATAATAAAGGGCTTTCCCTCCTCACCAGAAAAATCAGCATCTTGCCCTTCCTGCGCCATGCCACAGCTGCCCTCCCCACCCACCATACACGCATGTTGGCCAAGCTCTCTCATGAACATATACACCTGGGCTAACCTTCCCCCTTCACTAATGCGGCCGGCTAAGGTCGGGCTAAGGTTCCACTCCACACTTGTCCCCCACGCCCTCCCATCCGGAACACACAGACGCCAACAACATCCAAGTAACACCTGCTCTCCGGTGTAGACTTCGGAGTTGTACAAGGACATATCTGAAAACGGCCCTTTTCACACCTAACGACGCGCACACCACGAACACAACAGCACGACGTGCCATCGCACGCCCGTGTCCTCCGCACAGGGCTGGACTGTGCGTCAAGGGTTCCCGTCAGGGCTGATCTCGGCCATCTGCCAGGGCATGGCGACGCGGGACTGGAGAAATGCCCAGGGCCGCGTCAGGTTACTGTCCCCTAGGGTGGGCTCTATGGCAACTCTCCTGCCTGGGGATGGGCTTGGTGACCGGATGGGGCTGTTCCACCCCCAGTTCCTACGAGCTGGACCCGACTTGGATGAGCTGGGCCCACGCTCCCGCAACAGCGACTGGACAGGGCCCCGGGGCGGGTGGGTGCAGGCAGCAGCTCCAGCAGGGGAACTTCCCCCCAAATTCACAGCCCCTCAGAGCCAGGTGCCCCCCCCCATCCTGTTCCAAACCCACATCCGGGCCCCTTCTCTGCGCCCCCATTTCCATCTCCCACCCCCTCCCCCCTACGCCCCCCATTTCCATCTCCCACCCCCAGCTCTTCCAGCCCCTCCCCCTGCGCCCCCATTTCCATCTCCCACCCCCTCCCCCTGCGCCCCCATTTCCATCTCCCACCCCCAGCTCTTCCAGCCCCTCCCCCCGCGCCCCCATTTCCATCTCCCATCTCCCCCTGTACCCCCATTTCCATCTCCCACCCCCCCCTGCGCCCCCATTTACATCTCCCGCCCCCAGCTCTCCCACCGCCTCCCCCCGCGCCCCATTTCCATCTCGCACCCCCCAGCTCGTACCTGCCGCCACGGCCTCTCCCCCGGCCCTGCTCCGCTGCCTGGTCACCATCCTCCCCCGCCGCCCCCCGGCAGCAGCGGGCCCGGGAACCGTGCCGCGCACATGGTGGCCGGGTGGGGAGGGACTACAAGCCCCAGCATGCCGCGCGGCAGTGACGTCACCGGCCGTACCCGGAAGGGGCGGGACCATCCGGCCGGAGGGGGGCGGGGAGCTGTTTGTGTGCGGGGTAAGGGGGCTGGGCCCTCGGGTGGACTCGGGGGCGGGGGGTGCGTGTCCCCTGAGCCAGGGCCCGGCCGGGGGGAGCCAGGGGAGCTGTCTGGAGGGTATCGTCCGGGGGGGCTGGGGTTTGGGGGTACCCTCCGGGGGGCGGGGTTTTGCCTGTGGAGCTGAGTTGGGGGGGAGGGGAGGAGGTCTTGGGGGGGGTCTCCCCTTGGGGAGATGGTCTGGGGGCCCCCCAGGGGCTGGGCACTCGGGGGATTGGGGGCGCTCTTGGTGCACGGGGTGTTTCTATGGGGGGTCTCCCCTGGGAAGTGGGGTGTGGAGATTGAGGTTACTGTTAGAAGGGGAGCCCCTGCACCCTGCGAGCAGCTGGAGTGTGGGTATGGGGGGGTCATGCGGGGCCCAGCTAAGGGAGCTGTGAGGTTGGGTGGGGACCCGCTTTGGGGGAAGTTGTCCCGGGGACTCCCTGCCAGTAGCGGGGTTATTGGGGATGGGAAGGGGTTACCCAGTGCTCTTCCCAGCAGAGCTGGGGTAGGGGTATGCAGAGGACTATTCTGGGGGACCTGGGATGGGAGATGGTGTGGGAGAGGGGTCGTGGAAGGGGCCTGTCCCTCGAGGGAGCTGGCATATGGGGGTGGGGAGCTGTACAGAGAACTGGTCTAGGTATTTGAGATATTGGGGCTGGGAGGGATTTATAAAGGGAGCCCCCACGAGAGTATATCTGGTGAATGTTGGGGATTGATTTATTCCCAGCGCTCATGGGACAGCGGGTCTGTTGTGGGGCTGGGATGCTCTTTCTCACATAAAGGAGGCATATGGGATGAAGAGACTATTTATTTGGTGCTTGCAGTATTTCTCTAGCAGCCACTGAATCGGTGTCTGGTGCAATGGGAGTTTTGTGGTGGTGTGGGAGAAAAGGCTTCTGAAGGCCTTCGTTGTTTTTGGTTGAGAATTACACACCTACTCCTTGAATCCCTTTTCTGTCCCCCAGCAGCTGGTGTGCTACAATATTTAATTAGTTTCAAACTTTTGTGATAATGCCTTCTTTTTTTCCTTTCAAAATTTGCTATGAAGTGAAATTTACTATACAAGGCTTTTAACCTGGGAGCAAAACACCTTATGAGTTCCTACAAAATAAAACAGCTCAGCAGTTTAAAAATTGACACGTGCTGGTCAAGCATTTGGTGCTGCTTTATTGCATGTACAGCCCTCCTGGAAAGTGCTGCTCCAGACATTGAAGACCCCTAGCTAATTCCAGGACATGTTCAGCAATGGTTGCAGTGGCACAAGCTTCTCGCATACCTGGCAGCATCACCCTTTCCCCTGTCTCTCCCCTGATCTGAAGGAGTTCACACTTTGGCCTGTTTGCAAAGACTTGCAACAGTATGTAAATATCACATTGAAAAGTGAGGTGGATTCTAGCCGTTGTCTGGTTCAAACGTTCTGCCTACAGCTCTCTATGCCATAACTCTTTTATGCATGCAGGGGTCTCTTGGTGCTTTCTCATCAACAATGGCGAAGCAGCAAAGCAAGGACCCTGGGTTAAAGGAGAAGTTTAAGATCCTCTTTGGTTTGGGACCATCCCGGGCTAGTTCCAAATCATCAGAGGGCAAGCAAACGGAGTTTATCATCACTGCGGAAATACTCAAGGTAAATCGTCATAATGTCTGAGGACTGAGTTTATCGTCTGAGCTGAGACTTATGGGTGATGTGCACAAAAATGGAGGCAATGTGATTTAGTGGTTAAAGCTGGAGACTAGGAAACAGGACTCCTGAATCCTATTTCCAACTTTGCCACTGCCTCCTTTTGTGACCTAGGGCAATTCATTTATCCTACCTATTGCTCAGTTCAATCGTACATAAAATGGGGTAGTGATTACCTGCCTCATAGAAGTGCTGAGTCTTAGTTAACGTGTGTAAGTAGTTTGAGGTGCTTGGTTGAAAGGCGTTATGTCAATGTAAAGTGCAATTATATTAGGTTAAATTAGAGCACACTTCCCATTTTTTCCTCATTCTGTTATTCTACATGATCTTTAAGTTGCTGATGTTGGTTACAGCTTGATTTGAGTGCCTCTGTGTGGTGATGACTAAAGATTAGGTTCTGAAATTTTTTTTAAGATAATGTGCAGCTAATTTTATGATGGTCCAAATGGCCATTCTGGGATATGGAGAGGGCCGTTTCTAATGAATAAAAGCAGAGCCTGGATTGTTTTAATAATTTCCATTCTTCTTTCCAGGAATTGAGTGTAGAGTGTGGATTAAATAACCGGATACGGGCGATCAGTCAAATCTGTGAAGTAGCAAAAACAAAAAAATTTGAAGAGGTATGTTTACTGTCAGGTGTAGGGTAAATGTTTGAGATAAACTTTAAGCAACAGCCTTTGACTTCGCTTGTCATTAGGCAGGTACTTTGGCCTACCTTAACATTATTATAATTGTTGTAATCCAGGAAGTTATATCTTGCATTTTTTATTCTGTACAAACCTGTAACTAATCAATGATCCCTGCTCCAAGGACCATTGGAACAATTTAACAGGGGGAGTGGAGGATTCTCCATCACTGGCAATTATTAAATCAAGATTAGATCTTTTTTTCTAAAAGATACGCTGTATTGCAACGTGGAATTATTTCAAGGAACTTCTATGGTCTGTATTATGCCGGTGGTCAGACTAGATCAGCCATTCTCAGACTCTGGGATGGGCCTCCCAAAGGGGACATGGGAATGTGTCAAGGGAGATGTGAGCTGTGCACTTTTTTTTTTAAAGAGCGCTGACTGTCAGCCCCAGGTGGCTGGGGCTTGTGTAGAAGGACTGTGCACACTCAGGAAGTGGGGATAAAGGGGACAGCTAGAGCCCTGCCCTCCCAGGGCTGACAACCGGAGCCCTGTTGCTTGGCCTCTCCTCTCCCTCTCAATCCCTCACCTGGAGGCAGTGGTGCTCCGGCTGTCAGTCCCAGCACGGTGGCGGCAGCAGCAGCAGCAGTAAGGGTGGCAATGGGGTGCTAAGTCTGCTATGAAAAGACATTGCCACCCTTACTTCTGTGCTGCTGCTGGTGCGGCACTGCCTTGAGAGCAGGGCGCGAGTCCAGCAGCTGCTGCTCTGCCTTCGGAGCTAGATGGCGGTATATGTACGGAGGTGGCGGCATAAACAACTACAGACACACAGAAAGGAGGGGCCGATCAAATAAGTTTGAGAACCGCTGGACTAGGGGATCACAATAGTCTCTTCCGGCCTTAGAATCTATGAATCTGTATTAGTCTGATTTGGACAGTGGGAACAAACCATACAACGAAGAGCATCACTGAAAGGCTTTCTAGAACAAGTAGTTTTAAGAAGTTCTTAAAAGAAAACACCTATGTTATTTACACTTGTAGGCTGGTGGGACACTGCTCTTGACCTAACCCTATCAGCAGCTGTTACAGGCCTGCAGAGAGGTGTTCACAAGTTTCCTCTGACCTAGAGTTGCTGTACAAACAAACAGGCACTGAAATAACTTTAAATCCGCTTTAATTTACCACCTTAGCTATTTCTGTGCAAGTCTCTGCGTTGGACGCTTTTTATTTCAGCTGGCCATGTTGGTTAAACAAAATCAAAACGAAAGCGTCCACGCACAGACTTGCATGGAAATAGCTAAAGGTGTGAATGAAGCCAATTCAGTTAATTTGGTATAAGTTTGTGTGTAGGCCAGCCTTCACTGGGCAGATGTGGCTCCCGAATCCCACTCTGGCTATAAGAGTGGTAGGTGGGAGTAGCATTCAGGGAAGTGGGCATTAGGAAGCGAAGAGGAATGAATCTAGTTAATTTTTCCCAGCATAACTTGCCCCAATTAAAGAAGTGACAGCTTCTTAGGGAGAAGACCCTAGAACAAACTTAACCCCACTAATGACAGCTATCTAATAAATGGTGCTGTTGCTTTCTATGTCTACGTACAGCATGCGGTGGAAGCAATCTGGAAAGTGGTAGCTGATATGCTGCAGCCAGAGCGGCCAGCAGAAGCCAGACATGCTGTGCTTCACCTTCTGAAGGCCATCATTCAAGGACAGGTAAAGTCTCTCCCTTCCAAACAGGGTTTGCACAGCGCAAGATGGATAGCACTGGCTGGCTGTCTCCTGCAATTTAAACTCTTCTCATTCTTTATCGTAGTCCAGCACAGTGAACAGGAAAAGGCTAGCATTTCGTCTGATTTATTCTCTTGGCTCTCAGCTTAACCTTTTTTTCTCTTTTAATTTGGGAGGAATTTTGTACTCAAGAAAGAAGGAGTGATTGCAGTGGCTGAATTCGAGCACAGTGCAGCAGGCACTGCATAATCTTTGCCTAGATAACTGTGCCAAGCACCTTAACGCTGACCTGCTATTGTAGGCATGCCAAGCATCGAGGCAAATTCTGTACATGCATTTTTTTTTTCAGTCTGATCAAGTCAAGCTCATTATGAATCCTCAAGCTATTACAGCACCCCACTGAGCAGTGCTGTCTGTAGCATTTCCATTTCAAGTCCTGGAAGTAGCGGTCTGGCTGTTACTGCGTGGGCCACTTGCTGCATATTTGGGGTTCAGGGCCCATTGAATGTTGGACAGTCTGTCTGGGGTCATGAGTGACAGCTTGATACATATCTGTAAAAGGCGAAGGAAAACTGATAGCATTCTCAGCAGACCATGGGAAGATTTTCAGTAGAAACTCACACAGCCCAGGGGGGAAGAAGTTTGCTTTTGAAGTGTGAAGAACATTCTTATAGTTTTCTGATCATGGTCTGTACTAAGTCTAGGTTTCAGCTGCTATTGTGTCTCATGCTATAATTCTTTCTCCTGTCAGGGTGAGAGACTAGGGATCCTCAGAGCACATTTCTTTAAGGTTATCAAGGATTATCCTTCTAATGAAGATCTGCATGAACGGCTTGAAGTGTTTAAGGCGCTCACAGATAATGGAAGATACATAACTCACCTGGAGGAAGAACTGGGTGGGTGTTGCATATAAATGCTGAGGGTCACTGTTGGAATCAGGTTCATGCATGGATTGTCCAAAACCTGCAGTGCAATTGTTTTAAAATCCTGCTGAAAGAAACTTCATTATGCTGGTTTTACCTCTTTAAAGAAAAAAAAAAATTCCATGGCTTTTTCTACAGGGCATAAAAATGATGTACTATTCTCCATTGTTGTGTAAAGTTTTAGGGTACAAATTGTCCCATGCAGATGTGATAAACCGTTCTTTAGTAAAGACGAGACTGTGGATGTTCTGCATCTGTGAATTTGGGGAGGCCTTTGCATTTTAAACTATTGCCTGTTTATTATTGGAGGGTTTTCTCATGTCGTTGTTTCGTGGCAAACTTACTACAACCCATCTGATATTGCTTTACATCTGCAAGGTGCAGTTGAGGATTCGGTCAAGGCAAGCTTAGCAAATTAATATAAATGGCCACTTGCATTGAATTCACATTTTTAGCAAGAAAAGGGCTATGAGAGCAAGTCAGTTGTAAGCAACAGCTAAGAAGAGTGTGGTGGATCAAATAGCAGTCCTGGTCAATCCTTACACACTCTGTATTGTTCCCTTCTAGGGAGCAGTTTATGTAGCTGGAAATACATCCAAGGACAGAGCTCTTTTTAAGTCAGTAGGGTCAGGAGGTAATTTGCAGCATTTTGGATTGAAAACCATGTTGTAACCCTGCCATTTCCTTCTTCTTTAGCTGAGTTTGTCCTGCAGTGGATGGCTGTCGGGTTGTCTTCAGAATTCCTTCTCATTCTAGTAAACTTGGTCAAGTTCAACAGCTGTTACCTGGAAGATTACGTTGCTGATATGGTCCAGTAAGGTTAAACTCTTAACACTTATTGCTTCTAAATTACTGTGCAGAGTTTGTGGGTAAAGTCAATGGTCTGCATTTTCAACAGGCCTCTGGGTGTATCTGTTTAAACTTGCAAATCTGGGTTTGGTATACACAGACTGACCAGTCAGGTGACTTAACGACCCAGCTAGCCTCTGCGAGTGTGCTTTGTGGAGAGGCAGGGGGGAAGGGTATCTGTTGAAAATTTTGCCCTACGAGTATAGTCATTAAAATAATGTTAGTGTGGCTACGGTCAGAAAAAGTGATTAAAATGGCACCAAAGTATTATTTCAGATCATACCTGGTTGTCAGAGCTGACCTCTCTGGTTAATATATTCTTTTGCTACTCTTAGCTCTTCAGAGCCAAGACAGCTATGGGAGAAAGATCCTATTTCTGGCTTATGTGTCTGTCAACAGAATAGTTCAATAGGTTCCAACCGCAGGGCCAAATTCTGCCCATAATTCTGCCTGTGTAATTGCACGGAAGATGGTGGGATGGCATGGCTGTATGTGAACGTAGAACTCGGCTGACTTACTCAGCTGACTTGCTCGTCATAGCTCAGTCATGCTTAAACCTGAAAGAACCCATCTCGCTTTCCAAAATCCAGACTTGAAGATGCAGAGGTGACCGTTTAGAGACCTGTTTGTGCAAACCAACCCAATGGATGTGGAATCAGTGAAATACAAACGTGGAGTCTCTCAATGCCGTGTTCACTCACTTTTCAAAGTAGAACTCTGCTTCACAGGCCAGATTGTCAAAAGAACTCTGCTCCCAGCCACTCCCAAAACCTGATTCCATGTGTTGGTCCTGAGCGCTTTTGAAGATAGGTCCATGAGATCTTAGACAGTATAAGGCAGTTCATCCACTCTTACGCTAGTCTGATCTATAAGCCTGGGTAAAGTTACATCATGCTTCATTTTGGCCATATTCTCTTTACTCGATTTATATACTTAGGACCCAACCATATTTAATGAATAGTAATGGCAATGAGATGTAGCTGAAATGCAGCTGCAAACTAACTATTCAGAAAAGCTGGTGATGCTAAGCACACCCCCAGAAATATTATCAACTGAGTCACAGTCAGGAAAGCACCGGGGCAAACTTCTACGCTAATCTCATTGTGTGGACAATATGGTTTTTTTAAGTCATCTGTTAAATTTGATCAAAATAAATGTATTTAACTATGTTTTCCTCCAACAGTATGATCTGCCTATTGTGCATTCAGACGTCATCATCAGTTGACATAGAGGTTAGTAACTGGAGTCACTTATAATATTGATTACATTCTATAGAATTGCATCCATTACAGATGAGGCCACTTTTGAGTAGCTAGGCCAAAGTTCTCTAAGGTTCCAAGGTGTTTTCCTCCTTCAGGAAATGCTGCTGTGGCAAAATGTGGAGTTTACTATATTGTTGGATGAAGAGAGGCATTATGACTTAGTTGTCTGAGCATAGAGGTGAGAGCCAGGATTTCATGAGTAGCAGTCTCAGCTGGACAAGTCATTATGCCTCTCTTACTCCAGTCTGACCATCTGTAAAATGATGACTACAATATTATGAGCATTAGTTAAATTTGTAAAGCATTTTGGTAGTGCAAATCACTGAATAGCTACCAAGTTATTAATTTAGTCATGAAACCTGGGGACAAAGGAACCAGGATAATCTTTGCTAAGACTAAGGGATTCCCCTTACTGCTTTAACCATACTTGTCATGGTTTAGTTTACATCCTGAACTGATGAAAGCCTCGTGTATCCCTATTGACTTCTGAAGAATTTTGTGGCTGTAAGTTAGGACGGAGTTTAACCTGCTGGGTTTCAGTGCCATAACAAGGGAGAAGTGAGTAACTGTTGTGCTTTTCACCCCCACCAAGGTCTCCCTGCAGGTCCTAGATGCTGTCGTTTGCTATAACTGCCTGCCCTCGGAGAGCCTTCCAGTATTTATCATCACCCTGTGCCGTACCATCAATGTTAAGGAGCTTTGTGAGCCATGCTGGAAGGTCAGAATCCTTTCGTTTCCCTTGTAATGAGCTCATGTAGGATGTACAGTTTTGTCTTGTTAAAGCAATATTGTTCCGGGTATTAGTATATTAAAAATCTAAAGACTCTAGTTACCTTCATTATGATTATAATAGTTCTCTGAGAGATCAAAGCACATACCACACTTCTCTAGTTTATTAAATGCCTCACTATCCTTTTTAAATTGCATATGTAACCTCTCTTGACTGACTCCACACCAAAGCTGTATAGTGACCTTCTAAAACCTTTTCTGAAAAATCCTCTAATACTTGCTTTTTAGCTTATGCGCAATCTCTTGGGAACCCATTTGGGGCACAGTGCTATATACAACATGTGCAGGATCATGGAAGACAGGTATGGAATATCATGCTATGAATATATATATATATATATATATATTTTAAAATAAAAGTTGTGTTGCTTCAACAGAAATGAATGACAGGTACTGATTCTAATGGGAGCAGGCCCAAAATTTCAGTGTGGTGTAGTGATGAGAAAATGATGACTGCTTTGTGATTTTGGGCAAGTTAATTAACCTTTCTGTACCTATGTTTTCCCATTAGTAAAATGAGATCAGTGCCTAAATGGGTTGTTAGTCTTAATGGTTTTAAAGTGCTTTAAGATGCTCTGATAGAAGTGCTAGAAGTTTGGTTTCCCCTTGCATGAGTCTTGTACTCTAAAACTAAACCTACTGCTGTAGTGTGATCTAAGAAAATCTTGGCTCACCTTCCATACCCTGTCTTAGAGCCTACATGGAGGATGCAGCATTGCTGAGAGGAACAGTGTTCTTTGTCGGAATGGCTTTGTGGGGGGCACACAGACTGTATTCTCTCAAGAACTCCCCTACGTCAGTGCTGCCCTCATTTCTCAAGGTAAAGTGGTGCTTGGGAGGAACTATTATATTGTGATAGCGCCTAGGAGCTTCAGTCGTGAACCAGGACCATGTTGTGCTAGGCACTGTACAAACCCAGAACGACAAGACGATCTCTGCCCCAAAGAGCTTCCAATCTTTTTGTAAGACAAAAGCCAACAGTCAGATAGAGACAGATGAAGGAACACAAGGAGACAATAGGTATTTTGAGCTTAAACTGATGCTTCCTTTGGGAATATTTTGCTGATCCACGTAGCAAATTCTTTAATTTTTGTATAGTTCCTTAGAGTTTAAGGCCAGAAGGGACCGTTAGAACATCAAGCCTGACTTTATTTAACACAGGCCATTAATTTCACCCAGTTACCACATAACTTGGGTTAGATAAAGCATTTCAGTCTTCAGCAGACTGAACTGTTGCATGCACAGGCAGAGAACAGGAGAGACTGAGGTGCCACAAACACCATTCTAGATGGTTTAGATAGCCAAACAACCGGTCCCGATGGCAAGTAGCTTCCAGTCTACAGCATACAAGTGCAGGGAGGGGGACAAAGTCAGCATGAATGAAAAGTGAAGTGTAGCGCACTTTCTTTTTTTTATTAGTGCCATGATTTTTTTAAATGGAGAGACTCCCTGACAGGAGGATTTAGATTTATGAGCTCTTTGGCAGAAGTGCCTATCACAATGAAAACTGCAGCTATTTGAGAGAAGGTTGAAGTGTTTGACCGACTGGGTATTGGTGCAAGAAGCTGTACTGTGATCACATCTCCTCTCCCAAGGCACTTATTAAACCCTTGGTACGATATTAAATTGGGAGCAGCCTGCAACCTTTTGAGCCCTCTTCTGGAACATGGCAAGGCTAACTTTATAATAAAAGTTTCATGTGGTGGCTTGGTATGAGCGACCAGGTCAAGTTGTCTCAATACAAAATCCTGTTGCGCCTTCAGCGTTTGGGGACCTTTCACCCAAACCATGAGAGTTACCATGTTCCAAACTGACCTGCAAACTCCAGTGAGGGGTGTATATAATGTCACATAGCTGCCAGCTGCTGAGAACGCCCTGTCTCTAACGCCATGTTCCACATTGTGGAACCGCGGCGTACATTTTAACATCTGACTTGCACCTGCTTGGGAATACAGTACATTATTGTGCTGATAAAATGGCCATCTTTGATCAGCCTTTGAAGCCGTCGTCTCAGACTTCAGGCTTGTCTGTCTTTGAAAGACTACCGTAGCCGTGCTACAGCTTTGTCACTGT
This sequence comes from Emydura macquarii macquarii, assembly GCF_026122565.2. Classification (NCBI taxonomy): domain Eukaryota; kingdom Metazoa; phylum Chordata; order Testudines; family Chelidae; genus Emydura; species Emydura macquarii. The sequence goes on from NW_027133527.1 coordinate 5,550,898, forward strand.
AGCAGTACCGTGACCGGGGGGCTCTCCTGTCGCAATAGTTAAATCATCTCCCCAAGAGGCAGTAGATAGGCTGAGGGGCTTAATTCTTCCATCAGCCTAAGTCTTTCATACATAGGAAGTTGATCTGTAGTTTAGGAAGGTTACAGATCATTGACTGACCTAAGGAACTTGTGTTCCAGGCTATGACGTGTCCCAATGCAGTTGTGTCCTACGAAATAGTCCTGTCCATAACCAGATTAATTAAGAAGTATGGGAAGGAGCTGCAGGCCGTCACTTGGGATATTCTTCTGGATATTGTTGAGCAATTACTTCAGCAGCTACAGGTAGGTATTGAGCCGCGTCTTGATATATTTTGGTTATAAAAACATCTTTTAAGAAGTTTATAAAATGGTGGTTTATAAAATGGTCTTGATTTTTAACACTGAGAAGCACTCTACTGCTTCTGCTTTTGATGGAGGCAGGGTGAGGGGTAGCGTGTACCCTGCCAACAGCCTATAGAATTGGTGCATGACCCTGGTGCTCCTCAGGGCAGTGGAAGCTGTGCTTGTCATGGAGGGGAGGTATTTGGTGTTGGAAGTGAAGGGGATTGAGTGTGGGCCTGGCCTAACTTCTGATTCTAGTACTTCTCAGCCAACTCTCTTATTTAAATTGTGACATCCTGTATAATTTAAATAGAAACCATTTAGAGCGGTCTTGTCTGTATTTCAGAGTTTAGAGAGCCAGGATTTGAAGTCCATTGTACATGATCTGTTGACTACTATAGAAGAACTCTGTGATCAGAACGAATTCCATGGGTCTGAGGAGAGATACTTTGAGCTGGTGGAAAGATGTGCTGATCAGAGACCTGTAAGACCTTCTCTCCTGTCTCAAGTCAATACAGCCTACTGTGCTTTTTTTCTTTTCCCCTTTTAAACCTCCTGGAAATGTTTCTCTGTACTATAGTAGCATCTTGAAGCCCCACCCAAGATCCAGGCACCATGTTGACAGGCATTGCACAAACACATAGTAAGAAACAGTCCCTGTCCCAAAGAGTACAGGACACACACAGGAACCATTTAATATTCCTATTTTACCGATGGGGAGCTGAGGCACAGAATAAGTGATTTGCCCAAGGTCACACAGGATGTCTGGCAAAGCTAGGAATTGAACCCAGAACTCCAGAGTCCCAACCTGAGCACCCACAAGACCATCCTTCCTCTTATTGTCCGCTTGAATATTCAATTTTTACCCTATACTACTAAGGGCAGGAGTTATAAAATAGCATGTTGTAAAGCTACAGTGAAGATTTCACAGCCCCTTGAGACCTGTTCTTGGAGGGAGGGGAAGGGAGAAGCATGCCCTGAACGTAAGCATTGGAGCATTTTTACATTTTCTTTTAAAGGAATCTTCTCTACTAAACTTAATAACGTACAGAGCTCAGTCTATTCACCCTGCCAAGGATGGCTGGATACATAACCTGCAGGTGTTAATGGAGAGGTTCTTCAGGTAGGAAACTGCAGCTTTAAAAAGACAAGGTTTTTTCAAATGTGTGTAGCCTGTTTAATGAACTATGTGTGTTAAAACAGTCTTGCTCTCTGCAGCTCTTTAATGTTAGTAATGGCTACTGAACTATGGTGGTGACTCCAGAATGCAAGATTTGATTTTTTTTTTTCTCAGAACAACGGAACAAAAACTTCCCACCGAGGTTTCTTTATCATCATTTGTCTTTTAACAAAGTGGAAGGGCGCCCATTGGATGCTTCACCTCTCTAATTAAATCTATCCCATGCTCCATTGCTTGTTTGGAATCAGAACTACAATCCTACCTCGTGAATATCGGGGATGCTTTTGATTAATATCAGATAGTATGAGGTTCTACAATGGCAGTTCCCCAGAACATGCTTTTGTAATGTAGAATGATACCCACATACAGTAATCCAGAGCCTGTGGGTCCTTTTTAAAAAATAGGATAAAGACCACTTCACCCTCGGGTGCATGGTTCTAAAGTTGTGGCGCAGAGCATCTGTCCCACTCACAGATGCTCTTCCTGATTGACTCTGTTTTGGAGATGGGTACGGCTGCCCATGAGCTACAGCATGAGCCCTTATTTCCATAATCAGCCTCCAGTTTTTTCTAGATGGTAGCACCTTGTCTGCTTAGTGTTGCAACTTCATATGCAGAGACCAGTCGCCGAAGGTTCACATGGTGTTTGATTGTAATGTTTTTAACCCAGAAAAAAGGGAGTTTGTTATAACATGCTCTCTGTCTTCCCCTAAACGCTTTTGTCCATTTTGGGTTTGTTTTTTCCCTTGTAGGAATGAGTGTCGTAGTGCAGTTCGTATTAAAGTTCTGGATGTCTTGTCTTTTGTCCTGAGCATTAACAGACAGTTTTATGAGGTTTGTATTTGATTGATATTTATTCAGGGTATTTGAATTTGAGATCTGAAATGGGTGGTGGAAATGTTTTTCTGATGCTTAACCATGTTAGTTCTTCAGGCCTAGTTTCTGCAATTCTGAAGAGTGAGTCAAACTGTTCTGAAAATGTAGGACACGGGAAATAGGTTTCTCTGCGATGTGACTGGAAGGATTTGCCTATTAAAATGGGTCCATAGTTGCGTTTTTTAAAGTCTTGTTATCGGTACAGTGTATGTATAATGGGCATTGATATTAGCAAGTCTATTTTGACTGTGGGTTGTTTTTTTTTTTTTTTTTTTTTTTAATTTTCACCTAGTGCATTTTATGGTTGTCTTCTTTCCCTGTCCTAAGGTTTACCAAAGAGGTTGTCAATTCCATGCATTTTACTTAAAATCTCCCCAACACAAATTTTTTTTTTTTTTTTTTTTTAAATCTGATTTGGATAGAGACAAAGTTTTTAGTTTATACCAAGATGAGGTCAGGATATTATCTGACATGACTCTACTCAGTGTTCCCATCTTAATTGAAATCCAAGATGGTAGGCGCTGTGATAAAGCAGAGACCAGAGAACGCTGATTGATTTGCATGTTAACTCGAAGGAATGTATGCTTCTGGTGTCTGAGACAAGGAAAGCACTGCTCAGATTCCTCCAAATTCTGTTAAACTGGCTGCCGCCTGTTTGTTTCCTGCCTCTCTGAAAGACACGGCCAGTGAATCCCCTGTGAATAGGGTATGTTAAAGCTGAGCTACAAAGCCTTTGCCAGATTGATAAAGACCTACGCTGCTGTGTCCAAGTTCAACAATAGTCTAAATGTTTGGAGAGATGACATAGAAAGATATTTAAATGGGCTGGGGAAAGAAATCCAGGAGACTAAACAACTAGCTAACAAAGACTAAAGTTGCCACAGCCTTGTGATTCTTTTGATCATGGATATACGTTTGTGTTAACTTGCTAATAAGTGTTCAGCAGAATGTCTCCCAGCTCATTGTCTGTCCTATTACAGGAGGAGCTGATCAATTTGGTGGTAATCTCACAGCTGGCACATATTCCAGAGGATAAAGACCACCAAGTCCGGAAACTGGCCACCCAGCTATTGGTGGACCTGGCCGAGGGCTGCAACACACATCACTTCAACAGCTTGCTTGATATCATAGAGAAGGTGAGGCTTCATTTGCTCAGCAGTGACTGTTTCAGTAACATCATCTTTTATCTCTTATCCGATCCCCTTACAGGAGATTAAGGAAGCTGCACAGTCCGTCTGATCCAAGGGGATGCTGGATTTTGGAGGAAACCGAGGCTCTGATGAAAAGCATTTGTAAACTTCTCCCAGCTCTGCTAGTGCACATCCATGCTCATTTACACTCCTAGGAGACTTTCAATGGGACCATTTATTTTGTCCCTTTCTGACCTGTTGGCACCGAATTCAGTGAGTCTCTCATAGTGGCCAATGTGGGCTTTAAAGGGCATTTCTCCTTTCTTTTTTTAAAAGGTGGCTGCACGTTCTCTTTTATCTCCTCCTGAGCTGGAAGACAGAGACTTGCTATCATATTCTGCTTCTTTAGAGGATGTGAAGACAGCTGTTCTAGGCCTCCTGGTAATTCTTCAGGTAATACTGTGGAACATTTAAAAATCCGTCCCTTAAAATCATCTTCTCTAGGGCTTTGTTTACTGGGCAGTCAATTCCTAATAGCAAATACTTTCTCTCCTATAACTTCATAGACTTGTCCCACTCCTTAATCTAACAGAATAGGGGGTATTTTCACCATGGCTGGGTCAGTTAACTTCTTGCATACGGAGTATTAAATACTACATCTTTTTCTACTAACAGCATGTCATAAATATGAATGTTTTGGTGATGTGTTCCTAGGATTCAGCTGGAAAGGAGCTGGAACTGGATTCTCAATCTGAATCTCTTTTAATGCTAACCCCAAAGAAATTCAAATCCCCACATCCAGACCCCCACCTGTGACCTTTTTTGGGTCTGGATTAGATAAAAAATTAGAAGAGTTTTGATGTGGCTGAAATTTCTCAGCAGAAATCTCATTAATTCAGTTGCTATCTTGGGCAAAAACTACCCAGGTCTCTGATATTATGGCAGACTCTCGTCATTCAAGATCGTGGAAATTTCACAAGAACAGCTTAAGTGATTTTAGCCTGTCAGGTACCAGAAAGCACTTTCTCAGGCCATCTCAAGGCCTGCCCTGCTCTTTGTTTGTTGATGTTACTAGACGCATCAGTGGAGCATAGCATTATGCCTCCAAACAATGAGTTTATTGGGTAATTCATAAATTGAAGGTCACACTTGCCGCTCCAGCTGTTTTAATGGAAACGTTGGCGTGCATAATGCACATGTGCTGTACTCACTTCAGAAGTGGAAAGGGGTGTGTGTGTGTGTGTGTGAGAGAGAGAGAGAGATTTATCTCACCAGGATCCTCTGAGGCATGCCGTGGCAGCTTCCTCTCCCTGCACCCCAGTGGAGGACTATCTGTTGAGTCTACCCTGTCCGTTGCTCCGGAGTCTGCAAGAAGGGTCTGTACTGAACAATCTGTTCATGTTGGCCCCAGGAGCAATTCACAATTACGTTTCTTCGAATGTTTGATGCTGATTGACCAAAGATGGGTGACTTTTTTGTTAACAAATAAACCATCAATGTGCCTATTGACTCTTGTTCTATGCCTCTGTAGACGAAACTGTACAGTTTGCCTGCCAGCCATGCCACTCGAGTGTATGAGATGCTTATTAATCACATCCAGCTCCACTATGCATACGTTTACCGCCTCCCGATTGCTAGCAGCATCAGATTGCAGGTATGGAGAGCCTCCCTCCTAACTTTAAGATAGAAGTAGGGGCTGAACTTTAGCTGGGTAGAAGATGGGGAATCTGTAGGAATTTATACTGGGTACCCTGCAACTTACCTCTGTAGCTGCAGAACAATCTGTGCCAGAGTCAAATGTGAATTAGCTGGTGGCTGTGTGTGTTATCAGTTGCGTAACAGTTGAGTTCAGGGAGTGGAAGCCCCCACAGAATCAGCCCCTATGCGGAGTCACTCTTCTTGCTGCCAAGGAACGACAGTGAACAGAAGGGGGTGGTGAAAAGCTGGGGGAATATTCCATCAGCAGAGGTTTTGAGGCATTTCAGAATGCAGTGAGAAATCTTCTGTATTGCAGGCGTTTGACTTTCTGCTGATGCTTCGAGCGGACTCCCTCCACCGGCTTGGCCTTACCAACAAGGATGGAGCAGTGAGATTTAGCCCCTACTGCCTCTGTGACTTGGTGTATGTTTCTCATTGCATTGTAGTAGACTGTACTTCTGAAACCTTGACAGTCTCATGTGCCTATTAATAGTCTGCCACTGTCTCTGTACGATGCTTCTCAATCTCCCCAATTCTGGTCAGCCAGTTATCAGACCACATTCAGAGTTATGGCTTGGGAAACCAGTCCTGAAAATCCTCGGCATGCAGAGCTCTCAGGAGCCTCAGAGTTCTGTGTACTGAAGGCTTGGGATTTACATAGCTACTTGGCAAATTTTTACAACTCCGTTGTTTGCAATTTCCTGAGAAGGAGACTGAGAAATCTGGTTACACATTAAGGTGTGGTATAATGATCTGTAGAAATGTAACTACTTCAAGTTGCACAGCCTCGTCTGGTAGTAACTGACATATCTTAACCCTCTTAACATAGAGACCTCTGAAAAGGAACTTGGAGAAGCAGCTTTTGTTGTAGATAATAAAGTGACGTATGTTTGTGGTTAGTTGGCTTAAGCATGTCCTGGAAATCTGTTGCTTTGCATGTGCATTTCTGATCTTGCTTTCGTGTCTGGTAATGGCTGCTGAAACACTGACCTGTTTTGTCTTTCTGTGTTGTAGAGAACCAGAGAAGAGGGTGTCCGAGAAAAAGCCTGCCGGGACCCTCTCTCCTCCATCAGGAAGTCCCAATGTGTCTGCCCAGAATGCCACGATTCGGATGGGCTACTTGCCGTACTCACTGCTCTTCCGAGTCCTTCTGCAGTGTTTGAAGCAAGTACGTTGATGAGCTCATTGACTATGTAGTATTGCGCACAAATTTGGGAGCTGAATGCTGACAAGAAGGGCTTCAGAAACGTTTTTAAAACTCACGCGTTTGGAATGTTAATGCTGAAATGTTCCTTTATGCCTCAAAAACTCCCATAGAATTTGTTTTGAAATTATTTCTTGTGGAAGATCATGACACTCATTACACTAAGAAGCAGGAGTAGAGATTTTAACTCCACCACTTGTGGTGGCTGATTAGGCTTAGCACTTCATATACAGTTTAATCTGTTTACTCAAAGAGGACTTTAAAAATTGTCCAGGACGCTTTTTTGAAAATACATAGGATTCATGCACACTTATATTTTATCTCGAAAGCATAATCTTTGAAACTTCACCACCATTTCACAGTATATCCAATTAATACCCTATTGTGCTTTATTTTTTAAAAAAATGTAATCAATTATATTTAGACCTAAATTGTGACTGTGACTTGTACTTTAAAATTATCTAATGATGAATGTTATCCAGATTGCTCAGCACTATCTGAAGGTATCTAAATAGCTTCTTTCCTTCTGAGAATTATTATTCTTACCTGTTTGTGCGTGATCCTGCAGTTGTTCAGCCACCAGGAGGAGCACAAGTTAATCTCTTCCCAAATGAAGCAGACCAACCCTGGCTTCTGCCTCACAGGAAATAAGGGTGACTTTTTTTTTTTTTTTTTTTTTTCATTTAACAGAGCCCAAAAGCCAGAAGGAAAAATTGTCAAACTGCTTCTCGGAGAGGATTTAAAACTAATAATAAAAAACCCCAAAATGTTGGAAGTGCAATTTAAATTGACAAACTGTTGACCATTAGATACTTGAGTATGGAAAGGAAATAATGAAGTGCGTTAATGTTTGTTCTGGACATAACATTTTAGTCATCTTTTGGGGCTGGGAGTTGTCTTGAATGCTGGAATTCACTTTTGTTTTGGCAGATGGTGGCAGCATGCATAGAAAAGGTCTGGATCAGGTGCTCTCTGCTTGTTTTCATCTATTTGGACATCAGTCCATTTTATGGCTTCAAAATGTCAGTGCTACATCTGTGCTAGAGGCTGCAGTTGGGTGAAACCCTGGAAGCAACCCATGCATCATATAAAAGTAGCATCTTTGCTAGCTAATAAGACTGGAGAAACAAGTGATCACAGCAGTAAACAACAAATAATTGTTTGAAGTTTAATGGGCTTTATTTTCAAATGTAACATATAAATCATGCTAAGTTTCCCATGGAAAGTTATTTTCTTCATTACTAAACTCTCTCCTCCTCTTTCCAGGAGACAGACTGGAAGGTGTTGAAGCTGGTTCTCAACAAGTTACCGGAATCCCTCCGCTACAAAGTGCTATTTTTAACTTCCCCTTGCAAGCTTGACCAGCTGTCCTCAGCACTCTGCTCTATGGTAATAACCAATGTGTCTTTCTGGGGTCTAGACACCAGAACTTCACTTCTAATAGAAATGTGTTTACTTTAAGGCTTACTTATCTTATAACCTATATTTTTTAGATTAATCTGTCCTTTCTCCCCCTCACCAACACCTCGACCCCATTCCTTTAGTTTAAAACTTTGAGTTAGGGATAATTAAATTATTTTAGATTTTTAACTGTCCATAAGCCTCAATTGCCAAACCATATAGTTATAAAAGTATATCCATAAATTGAGTGAGTTTTGAGGATACTTGAGGCTAAAACTAAACAAACTGACCTGCATGTAAGGCTTTGGGATTCTAGGTGTGTCTAGTGGTCTCCTGCCTTCAGCAGTGTTGGTGTGGGAGCACAAATGAGATCTTGTGAGCTGCAGGACAAGAACCAAGCACCCATTGAAGTCAATGGAAAGGCTGCCACTGACTGTTGTAGGCATTCTGTCCGGGTCTAAGTCTCCCATTTGCACTTTAAAAAGCTTGTTTAAGGCCTTCATTTGCAAAAAGGGGCATGTTTCCATACATGCCGTGTCCTGGCAATTTACTGCAGCATTTTTGGGGGTTCCTGCTGATAATTGTTAAATGTCTCATCTCTATGTCCTTTCTCTGTGACTTGTACATATCATTGCCACTCTCCGTTAATGACTTCCTTAATGCCCAGAGAGACTTCAGAGGCCAGTTGAGGTTACAGTGGGGCACCAGTGAATCCTGCTCTCCTAACCTTATGTGTTGGCAATGGTGACTTTGAAGAAGACCTTCAAATTACCTGCTGACTTCAAAAATGTGCTAGTCACTAATGTCCAAGGGGACTGCCAAAACCCAGGTCTCACTGATCTCTAGTATTCAAATGCTGTGTGGAGCTCAGTGTGCTTTTTGTTTGTTCTTCTGATTGCCTTTTGGAGGCAGTAACATGAAGCCAACAACCTGACCTGGGTGCGTTTGTGACAGAGAGACAGTCAAATGCACAAAGGCAAAATAGAGCCAATCCATTCTCCCACACTAAAATTCTATGCAGAGTTGTCCAAGGGATTTATTTCATAGTTTTATTGCGAAGACTCTGCTTCAGCAAGTACAGCATCCAGATCCTAGTACGTGTATGATGGAGCTCTGTGACCTGGAAGGTAATGTTGTTTCGAAATGGGAGGGTGTACTGCCCTTGTGCTGTGAAAATGTGCCCAAGAAGACCTGAATTGAAAAGGCATGTGAAATGCAAGGTACTCAAACCCCGTGTGTAACTGATTAGCTTACAGACAAAAAGACAACTGAGAGGCTGCGTGGCACTCCAGATGGGTTCTCCCGCAATGACTTGCACCTGGCTGTGGTTCCAGTGTTGACTGCATTAATATCATACCATAATTACCTGGACAAACCTAAACAGGTACTGTAAATGGAATGGACTGTGGGAGGGAAAGCCTGAGTCTGTCTACAATGCACTTTCTGACTTGGAGACTAAATGTAGAGTAGCCCTTTAAGCATTTGCATTGGACATATAAAGGGACACTTCAACATGAAAATTGCAGTTCTGCCAGAAAACGTACTCGCACTGTAAGTAAAAGTAATGTAGGATGACTGTAACTGAGAAGTTAGTCAAACTCTACATTGTGAGCTTTGTGCATTTAACAGCACTTTATATAGTCAGTTTTATTGTTGTCATTCCCTGCATAGTCATTCTATTCTTTCTCCCCATCTGAAAGACCTGATAACCATCAGAAGGGAGCAGAAAAGCCTTAAAAATTTTGTCCCTTTCTATTCTGTCAGAAACTGTAATCTTAAAATGACTGATTTAAAAACTTCAGGATGACAAACGTCCCTTCTAAGATTTGAAGCCAAGATATGTCCAGCAATGCAGAAACACCTGTGATTTTTTTTTTTCTCTTGAGATTGTAGTCTCAAATTGCTACTGCATTTTGGGTAAACATTTCTTTAGCTGCTGGCCCTAGCAATGCAATGACCATCATATTAGCATTTCTACATACTAAAATGTTAGTTGAGATTTGTTGGTGGCTAGTGGCAGATGGATCCTGGTCTTATTTTGCTACACCATGAATATTCTGTTCTGTTCTTCCAGCGTGAAATGGTTTATTGCCTGGAACATGGCCTAATTTATCGCTGTGCAAACCAGTGCGTTGTGGCCTTATCAGTATGCAGCGTTGAGATGCCTGACATCATCATAAAGGCACTGCCAGTCTTGATAGTCAAGTTAACCCACATTTCTGCTACGGCGAACATGGCAATACCTCTCTTAGAATTCCTTTCAAGTAAGTTGTAATGGAAATCGTGTTTTTCCTCTCTTCTCCAGTGGCTGTACAAAGGCTAATTGTATTATTTAGCATGAGGATTATCATCTTGGTTTAGTTTAAGGACGAATACAACTTGTTCTAGGGTTCACTGTATTTCTGGTAACAGTACTGCAACTGCCTTAAAATCTTAACATCTAATCTACTCTTGCTCATGTAATCCCGCTGTTCAACCTAATGCACGTGCACACTGAGAAAAGAGAACCATGCTTTACATATAAAAACATTAGAGAACTGGAAAATCTGGGGTTATCGTTCCCTCCTTGTAGCTTACACCTTGTAAAATAATATTAACAGAATGCAATGCAACATTAGCTTTCCTGTTGATGCCAAGTGGTTTTGGAGAAGCTGGATATTTCAGCCAGTTCTGAGTCAATTTGCTCCCATCCAGACTTAACAAATGATTTTCTTATTGAACTGTTTCAGCTCTAGCCAGACTGCCTCACCTCTATAGGAACTTTGCAGCTGAGCAGTATGCTAGCGTGTTTGCCATCTCTCTGCCATACACAAATCCCTCCAAGTAAGTTCATGGTGAATCTTTTTTTTTGATGGTTTTCTCTCCCTTTTCTCATCCGTAAATTGGAGAAAATGAGACTTACTTTCCTTTGTAAAGTGCTTTAAGATCTACAGAGGGAAAAATACAATAGGTCTTGTTGCTGAGGGAGGGCCATATTTTGCTTCAAGACAAATAGTGTGTGTTGCTAATTGCTCTCCAGGTTCCTTTTTCCCTTAAACTTACAATGGTATTCTCTCCCACATCTCTGTTATGTTAGAATTGAATTGCATTTTTTTTGAACATGTGTTCAGATTGCACAATTAAACTATTGAAATCTTCCCCTGTTCAGATTTAACCAGTACATCGTGTGCCTGGCACACCACGTGATCGCTATGTGGTTCATCCGATGTCGCCTTCCCTTCCGGAAAGACTTTGTTCCCTATATTACAAAGGTAACAGCTGTTGCTGGGTCATGCAATACGAAGGGTGCTCTGAGAACTACAACCTGTGGGTATAATTGCTGTCCATTTACAAAGGTTCTATTTTGCATCAAAATAACTCACCTGTACTTATTAATACATTAGAATTTCAGAATCACCATAGCTGTTGACCCGTGGCCCATGACTGTAGCACGTGGGCTGCAAATACCAGCAGTTTGAACTGTTATCTTTGTGTCTGAATTGGCAGGGCTTGCGCTCAAATGTCCTCCTTTCATTTGATGATACCCCTGAGAAGGACAGTTTCAGAGCTCGCAGTACAAGTCTGAACGAGAGGCCAAAAAGGTAAATTGTGTTCCACGCCACTGGGGGTTATGGGTAGCTCTTCGTTGGGAGCTGTTCAAATGCCTAACGCTTTCCTATGCTTTGTGAAGAGAACTGTCTGTGTCCTTAAAGCCGCTGTGTAATCTTTCTAATAACCAAAGTGTTCTGTATTAAGACAGTCTGAGTTGGTGTTAAACCTGAGGTCAGAACGAGCTGGTGGTTAATGGTATGTATTCGTACTCGGAGACCCCTGGCTGCCCGCATCCACTTCTGCAGAATGTAAACTCGCATTTTAAAAACAATCCTGTCAGCTGAATGTGAATCAACATAGTGCTGGCTGGAAAAATTAAGGGTACCTACACGTTGACAGTGGCAAATTCGCCACCTTCATATCGATCTATCTGGATCGATTGAACGGCAGTGAAGGCCTGCTCAGTCGATCTGGAAGTCAATTCAATTAAACCACCTCCTCAAAAAGCATAGCGCTGCATCAGCGGGAACGCATTTCCCGTCGGCACAGCACACTGGAAACGGTGCACTAAAGGGAAGTTAGGAAGTTGATGGGAGTTACGCAAGCTTCTTTGGATAGCTTGCGTAACTCCCGTCGACTGCTGCCAAATTTCCCGGTTAGTGTGTACTAAGCCAGAGAGAGGGGTGCATGCTCTGTTCATCTCAGTGGGTTAATGCTGCATCTTAATTTTAGTTTAACAATGGATGTTTAAATTATTTCATTGTGGATCAATTTAATAGCAATGTGTACAAACTTGGAGTAGTTGGGTGGATTATGAGAGCCACCACTTTATTTTTTGCCCCATCTGAACTCCGGTAGATCCACAATCTGACCTATTGCTGCTCTGTTATTCTGTGAAGAAGAGAATTCTGGCTCTCTGATCCCTTCTGAAAGAAAAAAAAATTAGAGTGACAAACCAGTCTGCCGTGGAAAGTTTCTGTATGGCAGTAAAGTCTAGATTTCAGTTGCATAAGCAGGGAGGAGGCATAGTGTCCTCTTTTTTTAAAATATGCGTAGCTAAAAAACAGAGCTTAACCGACTGATCCCACAAGGAAAGAGTTTTGAAATCAGTACATCAGTTCAGGTAGAAACCTGAAGTCCGTTCCAGTTTCAATGTTATTGGAAGCAGCTATTAATATTTTGAAGTGGCATCTGCAGAGAGGGAAGGGAAGACGTAATTTGGAAGTCACTCAGTGTTTTGCAGAGGTAGCTTATCCACTGGACTCTTCTCTGAGTTGGTTCACTGAACTTGTTTCAGCATTTCTCTGTAGTGAGACCATAGTAACGTTTAAACGCTCTGGGGAAAGTGCCTCTCCTTTAATTGTATAATACAATAAGGATCTTGTAGCAAAGAAACACCATCCTTACCTGAATGCCTTAGCTGTAAACCCTGTCTTGTGTTTGCAAGTTAAAATTCTCTAATCCTTCACCTCCTAATTTCATGTTTTAAATTTGGAATAGACACCTTTACCAATCATCACTCATTTTTTCAGTTTCATTTAATCTGTCTTTTTTCTGAAGCCTATTCAATTTAATTGGGTTGGAATACTACTAATTCTGAAAGGCTGTTGCCCTTGTTAACATAATTGGATCAGTTTGGCTATATAGTGAAATTATCTTAGGAGATGCAAACTGTAATTGGATAGTAACATGGACTCCTCTGCAAACCCTTTTTTATGGAAAAAGTCCCTGTCAGTGATGCCATTTTTTTGACAACGGGTTTTCATGATCAGGTCCATGAGTATGACTTCACTGAGGACAAATTAGAAAGCTTAATTTGTGTCCCATGTCCCACAGCCTTTTGGGAAAGGAACCTTATTCCTCATGCTTGTAATAACACACAAGCGAGGCAGGAGATCACTTGAAATGACTGTCTGTATTTGTCTCACTTGAGAGAGACTGTTATTTACTGGTTAGTCCAGGCTCCTGGTTTCTGTTTCCAGCTTAATTAATGGCTCACTTTCAGACCTTGAGCAAGTCTCTTAACCTCTCTGCCTCAGTTTCCAGACCTGTAAAACAAAGATACTTGCCTATCTCAAATGGATATTTTGAGGCTTAGTGTTTGAAGATCACTTTGAGATCTCAGTCTCTATAGAAGTCTTATATAAGAAGTAGTCTTATCTCTATAGAAGTCTTATTTAACTGTGGTAATATTGCAGGAGAGCAGTTGGTTAGAGTAAGACAATGGGAAGTTGAAATAAGCACAGCTCTTCAGACTAGAGAAACCTTGATGCCAAATCTGAATGCAAACCCATTCTCGCTTCCTCCATGCAGCGTAGTATTCCAACTGCCCTTTACATCAGTTTTTGTTGTAATTTGTACTAATTTCATTTGTTCGTGGTGGTTGTTAAAATCTTGTTTTCAAAGTGTAAGGTTTTTTTTATGCTTTCAGCTCTGCCTGGTTTTATGTTTTAATTTTTCCTTTTTGACATTTTCTTTTTGTTTCACATCACCCTCTGGGATTCCCCAATATTGACCCTGTGACCTTTCAACCTCCATCCCTACAATGATTTCTTCCCTTCCTGTGACCTGTGCAATTACACCTCTTTCGGGGCTTGGTGCTTCTTCACCTAATAGTTTAAGGATAGCCAGAAATGCAAAGCAAGCCTTGAATAACTCTCCTCCAGTGAAAGAGCTGAAAGAATCCTCTGCAGTTGATGCCTTCCGATCCCGCAGCATCAGTGTGTCAGAACATGTGGTCCGCAGGTAGTGGCACTTTAAAGGGGGAGAATCCAAGAGCAAATTTGCACTTGGAAACTTGGCTGCAAGGTGGGTGGGGGCTGGGTGGGCTTGCATGCGGGATGCTTGCATGAACTCTTTAGACAATACAAATCGGGTCCTCTCCACAAAATACGCTTTGGAAAAGCTTCATGAATGTCCTGTGGTTTACCAATACCGGTGGTGGTGGTGGTGGTGGTGGTATACTGCCCTGAGCTTCGATTCAGTGCTGCTCTGTTCATGAAAGCAAAGATTAAAGATAAAAAGGTTGCATTCTGGGCAAGTTTGAGTCTTTACTAAATGGCTTTTAAATTATACAGCCTTCCAAAGGCAACTTGAAACGTGAATGTTGCTGTTTTCTGCTAGGATTGTGAGCGAACCTTCCCTGCAAGGCAGAGAGAATGATTCATTTGATTATTGCTAAGAAGGGGGCAAATAGAAGTCTGTTGATATAAAGTAACTTGCCATCAAATCATTAACTTATCTCCAGGACATTCTATCTGAGAGACAAAGCAGTGAAGGGTAGGTCTTACAGAAAGGTTAATGTTTTCATGACCCAAGAAAATAGTTTGGACATTGATGTTTGATTTGGCCATATTTCATCTTTAAAAATTGTAAACCCTTTTCTCCTGTTTCTGAATTTGTCCCTGGAATATTAAATTGCTGGCTAGAAATATAGTGGCTAGAAGTTTCTTCACCTGAAAACGCATGTTATTAGGGCTATAGGAAATAAGCATCATGCTTTCGCTGGCATTGCATTGGAAATATTTTCTCGGTTTGTGATAATGTGTTGGTGGGAAGGAGGGGTGTAGAAGTGACTATTGTGAAAATTCATTTGGCACTTCAAAATTTAATGTCCCCATTAGTCTATTGCAGTATATTACATGGTCCTTTTATATTTATATGTAAATTATAAGTAACAAAAATTTAGATAATTACTATGTAATGATGCCAAAGAAGTTGCTGCTTAATATAAACCCAGTTGAGGTACAGCCAAATCTTCTTGCAAATGACTCAGGCATTCCTTATAACAAGTTCTGTAACACAGCCTGCCATTGCAATTATTTTTCAAAATTGCGCTGCTTAAAATATCCTTACTTGAAGACAGAATTGCTTTATATCAATGTACTACTAATTGTGTGCAGCGTGCAATTTTTTGCCACTGCTTTAGCCAGGTTTTACATAACTCTGAGTTTTATTTCTGCAATTATAATCCGTATACGTGATGCTACTCTTCGCCTTGATATTCTGCAGCCCATCCCTGATCAGATTGCACAAATATTAACCATGCTTCCATTTCTTTCTCAAGATAAGCTATCTGTTCCGGGGTGACATAGCTGTCAACTTCAATGACTGTATAATATCGGGGTGATTTGAAAATGATTCTCTGGTGCCCTGAGTTTGATATGTATGGACATAGTCAAATCTATTCTGGCATGTGCATGTATTGCAGATTGCTCTGTGGCTTACTGTTGCTCAGATGACAGTACTGTATCTGCTTTGCAACGTGACTGGACCCAATCTAAACCCCCTCTTTCAGTAGGATACAGACATCCATCACTAGTTCAAGTCTGGGCTCTGCAGATGAGAATTCAATGGCTCAGGCTGATGACAACTTAAAAAACCTCCACTTGGAACTCACAGAGACCTGTCTGGATATGATGGCCCGATATGTCTTTTCAAACTTCACTGCGGTGCCCAAGAGGTGGGACTCAGTTACTTGTTATGGTGTTAGCTGTACTTTGGCCTTGTCTTGCCTCGTCAGCAGGAAAAGTGCTGGATCAAATTTCAGTTTCTTATGAGCACAGCAAGTCTCATATATGCTTGACCCATCCCCTCTGGCTAAAACCTTCACTGACTTAGCATGAAATTTGGTGACACAAAACTCCCCTAGCACCGTAGATCAAATCCTGCCAGGACTGCCTCAGCATTGAGCCATCCCAGAGTAGATCCATTGAAAACCATGCAGTCTTTTTGCATGAAACCTTTAACAGCCTTTCTGCTCTATGTGGCTTTTGAAGAAAAATCCAAAACACTTTTCCTATGAGCAGAGGCTTGCCTCCAGTATCTGGGCCAAATTTCATCCTCCTCACTTCCCACAATGTTTTGAAATGTGCCAGATGACTATTTTCTTTCCCATCAGAAACTCGGGTGGGTGGGTGGTGTTCGGGGATCCTTCAGGATGAAAGGGGCCACACAAATAGGAAACACGGACATTTTAGTCTAACTTTGTATCCTGGAAGGAGGCATGTAGCAGGGACAAGGCCTGGTGCGCTGTGGTCCACTGAAACAAGGCCAGGAATAAATCTGCAATGCTCTCTAGGGTCAGAGAAGTAACTGATATTGCAGGCAGCACATCCTTCATCCTGATGGAGAATTTTTTATGCTTTACCAGTTTTACTGTGGTGCAGTTTGCAAGAAATGTTATAATTTAAATACGGAAAGAGCAGGACATTTTTCAACACCAATGCATGAAATAATTCCTTCACAGAATCTCTAGTGTGGGGCTGTGTATGTGAGTTGTACTCACTCCAGACTGTGTTTCTAGATCTCCTGTGGGGGAATTCCTCTTGGCTGGAGGAAGGACAAAGACATGGCTGGTTGGTAACAAGCTAGTGACTATCACGACAAGTGTTGGAACAGGGACAAGGTCATTGTTGGGCCTGGACTCTGGAGAGCTCCAGAGCAGTACGGAATCCAGGTAAACGTCACTCTGATTTTTACAAACTTGTCCCTAATGAAGCCAGTAAGAAACCATTGTGTTAGACCTGATTTGAAATGACTGTTTTGTAAATAAGAGGAATGATCCCATTTGTTTCTGTCTGCTGTGACTTATAACCCTCTGTGTTACCAGCTATCCTTGTTTTTCCCCCTCCCACATAGTTCAGACCCTGTTTTACAAGTGAGACAAACTAAAGAAGCTCCAGCGAAGCTGGAATCTCAAGCTGGACAGCAAGTGTGCAGAGGGTCTCGCAACAGAGTCAGGTCAATGTCTGGTAAGCAGGCTGAGCAAATTTCTGTCCCTGGAGACTTGCAGCCATTATTGGGCAAATTTAACTGGTATGTGTGGGCTCAGATCTAAACTTAGGCGAGGTAAAAAGGCAAGAGTGGTCTGATCACAGGACTAAGTATTTAGTAAAGAAGAACTAGAATGAGTAGCAGCAATGAATGCTGACTTGCTGAATGGCTGATTTCTGCCTGCTGGCCTTAGCTGCTGTTTGTATGGTGAAACCTGCAGTAAGAACCATCTCTAGTAGCCAGCCCTCATGGCTTGAGAGACCAATGTATATACATCTGCCAGGTTTCCAGCACAACATACAGTTCATATGTGTGAGATACATGGATCAAAGATGCCATCAAAATGCATAGAACTATTTATTACCTGTTTTCTTAGCACGGAGTCCAGTTGTGTGTGTCTAAACTGAGCTCCTGGGTTCCTCCTCTCTTACCCTTCATGTCTTTTTTTTTTTTTTGGCCAGGTGGTCATGCCTTACGCGTTGGTGCTTTGGATGGCTCAGCCCCCCAGGGCTTACGGAGTCCTTCTGCTTCTGCACCTCGAACAGAGAAGGCCACTCCTGGCACCCACGCTCCTCTGCAGAAAGAAAAAACAAACCTGGCTGCATACGTTCCACTGCTGACACAGGGCTGGGCAGAAATCTTAGTTCGGAGGCCCACAGGTACTCCTTTAACCAACTGCAGAAAGGGGCTTCTGAGCTGCGGCTTGCTAAGTAATTAGGACTGCATGGAAAAAAATATCCATGTCACTAAGTGTAAATGGAATTCTTCCATGCTGCTTAACCTCTCCATCCTTAACATTTCATTTGCCAGCCAGGTCTTTTGAAATTGCACCTTTTAATGAGGCAAAGTTATAAGACGCTCCCATGAAAAGATTAAAATCCTTTTGTAAAGTAAATTCTGCAGCGCTGACAGGTTTGGGCATTGTGTTGGCACTAAATTAGCAATTCATTCAGATACTCCCGCTTCTGAGCTCCACTGTGCTGCTGCTTACAAATCTAATTTCCCAAGTGTGAACAAGGTTCATTGCTGGAGTAATAACTGAGTGCGTGACTGCTGTTTGTGAAGGAGTAGCAATTGTGTTGAAGGCATGAAGCTTAAAAAACCAGGGTAATCCCAAAATTCTTGGATACCAATACATTCCAAAAGCCACATAGAAGCAAAACTTGCATATTTCAGCTGGAAGTTGGTCTGTGAGAGAATCATTTTAAATGACCTATCATTAATTACAATACCCCAGCACTTAAAATCTTTGGGGAGCCTGCTTTGAGCTAAAACATCAGTGCTAAAGAGCTTTGGGGAGGAGAGAAGCATGCGGCACTGGAGACCGATTCTCATTTAAAATGTGTAATTAACTGAGTAAGATGTTCTAGGGTTTTCTTGACATTTAACTACTCAGCCTCATTTTTACCTGCACGTCCCAGGGCAGTTTTATGCTGCTGAGTTTAGCTATTTGACCTTTTGTCTTCAAAAGGAGAGACTGACTAACTTGCCTGAATGTTCCCCTCCCTTCCAGGTAACACAAGCTGGTTAATGAGCCTGGAAAACCCACTCAGCCCCTTCTCGTCAGATATTAACAACATGCCGCTGCAGGAGCTATCCAATGCGCTCATGGCGGCAGAGCGCTTTAAGGAGCACAGAGAGACCGTTTTGTACAAGTCCCTCTCAGTCCCTTCCTCCAGCCTGGCCACCGGGACATCCAAACCATCCCTTCTGCAACGTTCCAACACAGGTGAGAGATGAACAGTCCAATAGCGTGTCCCATAGAGCTGGCACTGGTTTGTATAAAACATGGTGAGACTACAACAGTCGTTTATAATGAGTTATTGCATAGGCTGCAAATCTAGTCGAATAAGATATAAAATAAGGGCATGATGGGGAGGGCACAGCTCCCCTCATGCTCTTAGTTTTCAGTGAAATAAGCCATTCCTGATCACTTCTAATGTGCCGGGGGGAGGTAATCCCTTTTCTTAAGCACCCCTTATTCCTAATGGTCCTAGTTCCTATTTCTTAATGGTCTCTAGCTAAACATACTCCCAAGTGAAACTGACCAGAGCCTATTTTTTGGTCTACTGCTTGTTTTAAGGTTGATCCAAAGCTTGTCCATGTGTCTGGATGGATCTTCTTCTCCTACATTCATGTGTCTAGTTACCTCTTGCATAGACGTCTATGTTGGGCAGTGGTTACTGATGGCCTGCTATAAAGCCTTCTGCTGAGGGGTCACTGCTGCTCATTCAGAATTGTCTTCAACATGAAATGGCAGAGGGCAAATCCTGTTAGCAGGGGGATGTTTGCCTCTGAAATGACTCCTGGCTCCTCAGTCCTGAGTGTTTTCAGAACTTGTCTTTCTGATGGTGGGATTTTTAAACATCCACTTCTCTGCACCGAAGAGACTTTGGGAAAGCTTAATATTGTTGCTAGCACTGGTCCAGCTCACAGGTATTTTTAATATTTGGAGTCCTAATGTTGACAGACGGTTGGTATTTTAAACCTTGTGAGCTAACCCTGTTCCGAGCAAGGCTAATGGACATGCTGCTTAGAACTCTGAGAGATTGAGCCACTGTTAGCAGCGAACAAGACTGCACCGGGGTGTCAGTATAGTGCAGTTTGTCCGAAAGCCCAGTAAAAATGGCTGTTTCCAGGTTCAGCTTTGCTATTAAACTCATTTTAGACTGAAACCTTGCATATGCGGGATCTGATTTTATTCTTTCAAAATGTGAGCATGCAAAAACCCAGGCAGCTAAAGCTGGAGGGCAAAATTGAATGGTGAAATTGTTTAAAAAAAAAAAAAAAAAAATTCATCTGCCCCAACAAGCACTCTCTGATTTTTATGAACTCCTGCTGGTTCTGGTGTAAAGACAAATGCTGCCTGATCAGTTTGGAAAAGCTAAAAGCAGCCAACTTCAGACCCACTTGTTGACTGCAGCTCACACAGGAGTTTTGAATCTACATTGAATTGTTTCAGCCATATTCATGTTCAGCTGATGTTTTACTACAAACTTACCATAATCAATTGGCACAAAGACCTGAATTTAAGAAGTGTTGAGATTGCAATGCCAGTGAATATATCCTTTTTAAAAAGGCTAAATCTGTGTGAGTGAGTGAGTGAACCTATATCCATGTTCTGCTGCTTAAAATTCTCAGACATATTTTAAAAATGACCCCTGCAAAATTGATGTTGCACAGAGAATGGCTAGACTAATTTTTTGCACGTGCTAGGGACTGTAGTGAAGTTGACACCTCTTGTAGATTTAAAAAAAAAACAAATAAGAAACATCTTTTCTCCCAAGAGAGCAATTTCTGAGTCTCTGTTCGAATGTGTTTATGCCTCTTTATTTGTGTCCACAAGACCCTCTACCCTTAAGTTTTCCCTTTTTTACATCTAGTGAGACTTTCCCAGCTTGTTCTTTCCTTTTATTTTATTTTTTAAATAGGCTCTTGGTTACGTTAAACTCTGTGCTTTTTAATTTTTTCATATAGTCTCTCCTTCCTTTGATGTAGCTGCTCACTTGATTTCCCTTTGCAGTGGCTTCTTTCTCTTCCATGTACCAGTCCAGTTGTCAAGGAAAGTTGCACAGGAGCATATCCTGGGCAGGTATATTTATATATCTTTAAGGGGAAAAAAATATTGCCATAGAAGAACACATCTGATTCATAGAAACTGTCCCCCTCATACCTCATCACCCTTTCATGTTTCCTGTTTGTCCCTGCTGGTCTCATTACCTTCGACGAATGGGATCTTGACTAGCATGAGGAAGTCCAAGCCAGATATGACATTTGCAAGCACGAGTAACTTTAATGCAACCATTTCTGAGTGGGGTGAGGTCATAGCTCATGAGATGTAGACTATTGATATATTGAAAGATCTGAGTTTCCCCTAACTTCTCAGCTAGATCTTGTAATTGGGTTTGTGCTCTGTTTATTAATTTAGAAGGTGCCTGGTTCTAGGAATAGCGCCTGCAATGCTGCATATACAACTCCACACAAATTAAACCCACTGCTGCTCATTGCCCTGAGCTTTCAACCAAAATGGGCCCTGGGAAAACTATCTGAAAAGAGCAGCTGGTTGGAAAGTCTAAGTTTGAAACTACAGCATAATTGTTGGTTACAAGTTGT
Organism: Emydura macquarii macquarii; assembly: GCF_026122565.2. NCBI lineage: Eukaryota > Metazoa > Chordata > Testudines > Chelidae > Emydura > Emydura macquarii. The sequence continues at coordinate 5,572,167 of NW_027133527.1, forward strand.
TGTTGTTTTTTTGGTTTTTTTTTTTAACAAAAAAATCTGTTTCAAGGAGAAATATATAACAAATTGTAGCTTTCTGTAGGTTCAATAGTTGTGTAAAATCTTGCTCCTCTTGCTTTGGTGCTGTAATCTATTTCCTAAATACATCAGACCTGTAGATGGTAATCAAAATGCATACCTCTAAGCACAGCACTTGCATTGCATTTGGTCTGCAATGTTTAATTAGGTGAATTAAAACCCACCTTTTTCCTTCAGTGGAAAATCCGATGTGGAATAGTTGGTTATTCATAACTGCAGGTTGCTGTATTGACAAGATGCTATTAAAGTGGGGGCACACATGCTGCAATACATTTCTCTTCTATAGTCCTCTTCTTTGCTCATATTCTCCTCCTTCCACCTACAGTACAATTACTGAACACTCAAATTATTTAAAAACACCAGCAAAATTGGCAGTAATACTAGAACTAGGCAAGTGGAAAGCATTGAGAGTATGTGCAGGTGTGTTCTGGCTTGGACAGCTAACCAGATCAGCACGTTTTTAGAAGGTATGTGTGTGCAATGCTAACTCTTAATTGCTTCTTTGAAATAACTTTGGTCCTGCGAGCTGAAATCAATCCAGGAAAAGCTGCTTTAGTGCCTTTTGTTTTGCTTATCTCTTTTTTTTGTGTGCGTGTGCTAAAGTTTTTTATTTTATTTTACTTTGGAAAACAAATCTTAGCCTTTCAGATTGGTCTTCCAATTCTGTGTGTACATAATGGGAAGCCTCCTGTACTTCAGCCTTTTCCTCAGGACAAAAAAACAAGGCAAACAGAAATCTTCAGTCAAACGCATTCTTGTGTTCAGGGTTACTGTGCATAGTAGACACTTGGTTACACCTTCCAGTAACCTCTCCATCATAGACAGCACTTCCAAGGAGCTTTCTTTCAGCCTGGTCTCCTTAATTAGCTCTTTGTTTGATTGGAAACCACATGCAGACTTTCCCAGTATTGCTGCAATACATGCATCATTGCTGTCCTCCTGTCCTTTAATAAGGCACGGGCTATACTGTTTAGCTTCTCCTGAAGCATACTGAGAAATCTGTCAAAATGCAAGTAAATGGCTTCTATTAAATGTTCATGTCTCCTCCTCTGTGTAAGGCACGAGAGCATTTGTTACATACAAGAACGAATACAAGGCTTATTCTCTTCCATAATTGCATAGAACTTAGGTTTTTGTTGCCTATTTAATAATGAATTTTAATGCTAGTCTTGCACTTCCTTACACCTCTCTAGTTACTGTATGTCCTGATACTTGAGTATTAATATGCACAAGGATCCATTTTCTCCATTAGCTTTCCACTACTTATACATTAGTAACCGTTTGACACCACTGTGCTAAGTGTGACAAAGCAGTTGTACAACCCTATGGTATGAGGGTAAGTTGACCAATTATTCTATATGAAGGGGAGACCTCCAGCAAGTCTGATGTGCCGTTAAAGTCCGCACTGTTTGATCAAAGACATGATATACCACATATTCAATATGGCCTTCCACTAAAATCCTAGCAGGGAAAAGGCTGGTACTTCCGGGGAAAGAAAGGGGTCCCTTCCCGCCACTCCTCTCTACATGTCTCAAATTTACTCTGTGTCTTGGTAGAGTCGACAGTAGTTCTGGAAGAGGGGAGCCAGTCGGAAGTGGATTTAAAAGAAACCGATTCCCCAGAGTCTCAAGAGTTTGAAGACTTTAAGGCTGTGTGCTCCGAGCAAGCCGTGAGCGAGGAGAAGTTCAGGAAGCCCCACGAGGCTTACAGCAGGGTAAGGCTGTCATGCAGCTCGCTGAGCAGCGGTCTAATAACTTCACTGCTTCAAGCCAGAGAAGGGGCTTTAATATAAACTGCCGATTTGTACGTGTTCTCCATTTGCATTTTTTGTTTTGTTAACTATAGTGAAAGGCTTTGAACTTGGGCAGACTGCACATGCAGTTACGTTTGTGTGCTCAGATGGTCAATCCAAGGCCCTGCTGGCCATTTGCGCACACAGGAAGAAGTGGGAAATGCACGTGTGCACTCGGGGCCTAGGCAATTGTCCTTTCGGCAATTAGGCCAGACCTGCTTATATTTAAGCAGTAATGCTTTAGTATAGAGTGTTTAGTGGTGGCGTGTCTCCCTGTCCATTGGTGTCTTTCCTGTACGTGTTCTCTTGTGTGCTTTGTCAAGTTGCTCCTCAGGAAAACAGCTTTTCTTTGACTTTTTCTTTAAGTCCTCTTCAACTTCTAGTCAAGAAGAGAAATCTCTGAAATCTGAAGAACTGGTGGCCGGCGGAATTCCGATCGGCAGGGTTGTCCCTTTGGAAGATGGCAGGACTCTGGAAGAGCTCTCCTTCCAGCCTTCCCAGCCACTCAGCAAATCCAGCTCTTCCCCTGAGCTTCAGACGCTGCAGGAAGTCCTCAAAGACACCAGCAGTAAAGAAGCAACTGGAAAGCTGAGCACAGAACTGAAATCGAAATCTCAGTCAGGGAACCTTGAAGGAGAAGGGGCCAGTAGCTGGCTGAGTCAAGGCGATGACACTAGAATAACTGGTACAGTCAGACTGGATTGCATCGTCCCATCTTCCTCTCCCCGCTCACCCAGTGGCCACCGTCCTAGAGGGTACACCATCTCAGATTCAGCCCCTTCGAAGAGGGGCAAAAGAATTGAGAGAGATGCCTTCAAGATCAGGACAGCAGCCTCCAATCCTGAGAAAGTACCTGGAATAAACCCAAGGTGGGTGGCTAGTTGTGCGGCGGTGCCTAAAAAGGGCTCATGTTTCCAGGTGTAAACATTTTAATTCATGTCTCAGAACTACGATTTTTAGAGGTGTTGCTAGAATTGTTTAAATCCAACACACACGGTTTTCTGGGCCTTACAAAATCTAATTGGACAGGAGGTGTAACTTTCTTTAATTTAATCCATGTTTCAGCACGTGGGCAAAAGAAATCATCTGGCAAATATCTCAACAGGTTTTAAACGTATAAACAGTTAATTTGGATTAACATTCCTCCCCGTTTGTAATCCAATCACACACGTGCAGTTTGAATGTCGGAGAGCTAGAAACCAAATGAACTTAACACAGTGAGCCAGAGCAGTCTCTCTGTCCAAGATGAATGGAACACAAAATGATAAGCAGCATGAATGGTGGGGGCAAAACAGTAAATTAGACTGATTGTTCTGAGCCTGGTAGTATCCCAAAGCACTAGTTTGAAGATCTTTTTATCTTTACCTTGGCATATTAATGTATGAAATATTCAGAGGAATCCAGAGCCTAAGAGAATTCATTAATCTTCCCGATCTGAAATAAAGCAATGGCTGGGATGCAGGACTTGATTTCCACTCCGTCTCAGACCTCTCCACAAATGCGGTTCTTTGCCACAGATTGACGTGGGCTTTGTTGTAGGGTAACAGGGTTTAATTTCTCTTTCTAGCTTTGTGTTTTTACAGTTATACCACTCCCCGTTCTTTGGAGATGAATCCAACAAGCCCCTTTTGTTGCCAAATGAGGTAGGCACCGATTTTAAATATTAACCTTTGAAAGGACTGCTTTAATCACACTCGCCTCTTAAAATAGGCATGTATATTAAGTTATTAATTCATTAAGAGGCTGGATGGTAGCAGCTGTAGGCGGTTCCTTAATGGCTAGGCTGCTGAGATGTAAAATCATGGCTGTCCCTGATGAACTGATAACTCTCTTGTTCGTCGTTGTGGATTGTGATTTCCCTCCCCTCCCCATTTCTCATGATGCTCGTACTGCTGTGATCAATCACTCAGTTCCCACTCCTAGAGCCAGCTGAGACCAATTAGCTAGCCAAGCACTACATCTGATCTCCAGGAGCAGGCTTTCTGTCCCCTTTGTCCTAGCATCCGAGCAAGTAGGTGCATTATTGCTTTGGTGGTAACAGCAGAGGGTGGAATTGGGCAATGTGTGCTGGAGAAGGTGGCTAAAAAATGGGTGGTTTCCATGATGACAGCCTGGGCGTGGCCAAAGGGAGTTATCCATGGCCAACATAGAACAGAATAAAAACAATGTTCAGTGGGGAAATACTATGCTCTAGAGATGGGACAAAGCATAGAGAGCCTGCTAGTAAAATAGGAGTTTGGGTTGTCATTTCCTTGGTCCAAGTTGTGAACCAGCTGGGAGACTGGCAAAAAATGGGTGAGCTAAAGTCCTGTCCTGCGTGACAGTGTTATCCAAGAAAAGTGTTTTCTGGAACTGGCCTGCAATGCTGGGAAATAGACTCCCTTCTTATGCTGTGCTTACCAGCCATCATGGCTGGTGCTTCAAATACCTTCATTTGTCAGGAGATTAGAATACTATGAAATATAAAACCAGAAAAAGGAATAACAGACCCATTCCGCATTTCTTTATTTGTATTAGTCAGAAGTTAATATTTTGTGTGTGTGTTTCTGTGGTAAATGCCTTACTGACATTTATCAAGGAATAATTGTGTGAGGATCAGGAATTTCTTACTAAAATATGCCCTCGTGGTCTATTTGTGGATCTGCTCATCAGCGCCATTCAGAGAAATGACCAGTGAACGTGTTTTAATTGTAGACATTTGAAAAATCGGTGCAGCTTCTGGACCAAATTCCTTCCTATGACACCCACAAGATTGCCGTACTCTATGTTGGAGAAGGACAGGTGAGTTCTTACACATACAAAAGTAAAACTTGAACTAGAGGCCAAGAAGTTTCACTTGAACTGCTGTAATTTCTACCCATTTTAAAGTAGCTTCTTTTTGTGTTGTGGCGTCCCAGGATACAGAGAGTGCCCAAGCCATAGCAAAGTGCCTTGAGGCCTGGGCTTCATTTTAATACTTGTTCATAGCACTGTACAAGCTCTGACTATGCCACTTTACAGTAGCTGGGCTTATATTTCACTTAGTCTCGTATTTCCGAGTGACTCTTGATGACATTGGCTTTTTTTCCCCTGTGCAGCCGGCTCTAGACGCTTTAAGGCTTTAGGCAAATATTCTGCTGCCCAGACTTGGTGAACGCTTTTTTGTCACCCACCTGTTCTGCCTGTCCAGAGTCTGCCTTTGTGCTCTGCTTGCCAGTTGTGGAAGGTGTTCAAAGCACTTGTGGGGAAGTGAACACGTTTGAACAGTCAGAAGGCGTGAGTTGAACCTCCTATGAGACTTTTAATTTGTTTTTTCTAGAGCAACAATGAGATTGCTATTCTGTCAAACGAACATGGCTCCTACCGATACACAGAGTTTCTGACTGGCTTAGGGAAGCTCATTGAACTCAAAGACTGCCAGCCTGATAAAATTTACCTTGGTGGTCTGGACGTGTGTGGGGAGGATGGTCAGTTTACCTACTGCTGGCACGATGACATTATGCAAGGTAGGGCATCCGAAGTAAAGGGTTCTGCTTCTTGGGGCACAGGAATGATGCTTTGGTGCACAAGGAAAGTTAGCAGGTCTGTACACCTTTAAGCTTTACCCTGTCATGCCAAATTGCTCCTGTTTTCGGGGTGTGGTAAAGAAAAGGATTTCTTAACGGCTTCCTGAGTCCTGCCTGGATTCCCTTTCCATGTTGTCTAATACGTTTAATCTTCTGCACTGATGACTTGGGAGAGGTTGACACACACCTTTGTATTAGGCAAAAAAACCTTGCTTTTTACTTTGAATTTACAGACGGTACCATCAGAGAGAGACCTGGTCTTATGTCTGTCCTTATGTCAAATCAGTCATGTTTCCTGGGCTGCTGGATTACCAGAAACCAAATGATGTATTATAGCAGCCATCTGCTACCTTGCAGCAGTCCACACACATCAAAACCATGCCAGATGTTTTGTTAAAGAACGATATTTAAAGCTGGGTGGTGGTTAATGTTAATCTTGTGACTAGGTGTAAACACAGCACCACACACAAGCTGCAGTGAAAAGAAATTTAAAAGTCTAAGGTACTTAATTCTTTCTGTACAAGGCAGATTCTCCCCATCTATGCTGCTGGGGCCCTACAGAAATTACCGTAAAGGACTATTTCCTTAAATCTCTCTTGTATATTGGGATAAGTGTTCTAATAACCATAGGGTAACAGGGAATGCATTTGAGAAGGTTAACTCTTAAGGGCCAGATCGGCCATTTTGGCCCTGAAATAACAGAGCGTACTAAGGGCCGCTCCCAAGATACACCAGTTTCAGAAATCCCATGGGGGCTTCTCCACAGGCTGAGAATTGGCTGGAGCATTGTGCACTCTGATATGCCCCCCAGTGCAATGCAGAGCAGTTAGAATGGGGTGCAAGGAGCTGTCCGATAGTATTCGGCTCCTACAAACCAGGACAAATCTCTCAAAGCAGCACAACACATCCCTTCGTTACGAGAGTTGAGCTCTCAGTTTGACCTTCAGACAAATGCCATGTATTGAACATTACCACGATAGGACCATAGATACCCTATCACGTTGTCTCTTCTAGCGTCACCTGCCGTAAAGTTATTAGTTGTCTCCTGTTTTCTATCCCAGCTTGTTTTTGTTTGCTTGAATTTTTTTCCCCCCCCCTTGCCAGCCATTTTCCACATTGCGACTTTGATGCCCACAAAGGATTTGGATAAATATCGCTGCGACAAGAAGAGGCACCTGGGAAATGACTTTGTTTCTATCGTTTATAACGATTCTGGAGAAGACTTTAGGTTGGGAACGATAAAGGTACAAGAATTTAACACTTGGGTCTGCTTGTAAAACATCTTGTTGGGCTGATGCAGCTCACTGGAGAGTATCCAAAGATGACAGGACTTCCTGCTTGCATGTCAGCAATGGGTTATTTGTAAAACTGTCAATCTCTTTGTATGTCATCTGAAGCTCTGGCGCCAATTCAGATTTTTCTTTGGGTGGGGGGGAAAATTCCAGTTCTGGTTCCCCTCCTCCCCCACCGCCTCCTCCAACAGAGATCTTGGGTCCCCTTGGCTGGCGAGTCTCCCCTACCAGTTACCCACATAGTGCATGAGCCAGTGCCGCCTAGATTCGAATTCTTGGCAGATTTCCCTGGGCTCTGCTGTACAGGAACAACTCATGCATCAGGTCACAACGCCACTCTGAAATTTGACCCTGTCACCCCTCTGTCTGCATGGAGGGGCATCTGGGTTATATTTCAGTGGCATTGCAACCAAGCAACACTCCAGACCAGTTCGGCAACAGCCCTACTGAGTGAATATGGGAGCCCCGCTTAAAAGTGGTCGAACCAGGGCCCCCATAGCCTATGGAACTTTGAACGAGTGCCAAAACCCCCCCCCCCCCCCAGCTTCCTAGCTGGTGTCACTGGTCTAAAGACTGTTTGATTATGAACTGGGATTATTTACCTGACTCTTCAAATCGCATCAGTGGGTTGCATCTGTGCATGCCCTAATGGTTGCCAGTAAAATATGCCTTTAAGTGTTAGTCATGCTTCTGTGTTGCAATATTTTGTTTCCTCCCCAGGGCCAATTCAACTTTGTGCATGTTATAATCACACCGCTGGACTATGATTGCAACCTGGTGACCCTACAGTGTCGGAAAGGTAGGCTTGGTTCTTGAAGAATGTTTCTGGTATCTGGCACATGAACGTCCTTCACTTCATTGGACTGTTCGTACAAGTCTCCACATCATAAGACTTCTTTAGAATCATAGACATGTAGGACTGGAAGGGACCTCAATACTCCAGTCCCCCCCGAGGCAGGGCTAAGTATTCAGAGCCAGTCCCTCTCCGGGAACAGCGTATCTCATACTGCCAACTTACCTTGCTTAGGTCAACAGTTCCTGAACCGTGATTTGTACTCCCCATACGAGCTTTCTGCCTGCCTGTTAGAGCAGCCCATTAGGAGAAACGCTCTAAAATCATAAGTCGCCGCCCAGTATCGGAGGATGCATCCAGTAAGGATTTCTTCCCCACTGGGCCATAGACAGCTATCTTCTAGATGGGGGAATGCATGGAGTGCCAGCAGGTGAACAGAACGGGCCCCCATTTTGGCACGTGCTCTGCACACCAGCATAGCGACACAGTTTTGGCAGGGTGGAGGGAGAAATCCTGGTGGCCACTCCCTCTTCCATTTCCTTCCCAGCAGTGCAGTGAACGACCCTTGAGAGCGGACGTGGCTCCTCCTGGAGCCGAGCAATGTTCTTTTGAACATCAGTTGGAGGGGGTCACAAGTGCTGCAGGCCTTTCTCCGCAGTGTAGGGCCACGGGGTGGGACTTTTGCAGCCTTACGGGGTCCCACATTGATCCCCAGTGTGACAGTATAACCACGAGGCCAACCATACATCCCATGCCCCTCCCACAATGCACTTCTGAAATGAAACACCTTCCATTTTGAGAAACACCGCAATGAAATATTCTGCCGATGCCTCTGTGCTTTGGGGGGCTAATGGATGGTGGCTTGGGTTCCTGGGAAAGGCCTTCTGTGTGGAGCAGTCAGAGTATTGCACCCTTGCAACATGAGCAGTTTTACCGTAGAAGTTATAGCGCTTTATGGAGACATTTGATTTTTAGGTAATTGATTGGAGAGAGAATTTTCTCTGATTTCTCACTACGTTGACTCAGATTCAACTTTGTGAGGATTTTCAGTATTAATCACTTCACAGTACACGTAATTACTGGCTAATTCTGGCTTTTCACCTTTTAAAGAGACAATCCTGCAGAAGAATTGAAACCTTGTCTTTCCATTTTAAAATACAGACATGGAAGGGCTGGTGGACACGGGTGTTGCTAAGATTGTCTCGGATAAGAACCTGCCGTTTGTAGCCCGCCAGATGGCCCTGCATGCCAACGTGAGTACTGTCTGGGTTCTCCTCAAGAGCCATTGCCTTTCTGCTAAGATCATGTTCTGCTTCCCCAAGGAAATTAATGCAACTTGGCAAAGAAATTCACCTCTGAGAGCTATTGTCGTTGAATAACCAGTCAAGTCAGATTCAGCATCTGAGCTTCACCGATTGAGTTGAATTTCAGTGGTGACGTGTAGACAATCGGTTGCTCGTGTTGTCACAGGAGCCGTGTTTAAAACGTCTCTTTTCCCTTGTCTCAGATGGCTTCCCAGGTTCACCACAGCAGATCAAATCCTACAGACACTTACCCATCCAAATGGATTGCTAGGCTGCGTCACATCAAGAGGCTCAGGCACCGGGTAATTCCAGTTTGTTTTTCCTTTCCTGACATATTGCCCAGCTGTAACTAGCACCAGCAAGCACAGATAGCCGGCGAAAACAAACACAAGCTGTCCAAGGCCTGTGAATAGTAAAAGGGGTGTCTGCCTTTAAAGCTTAAGACTAACCACACTCTAGTGAGGATGTCGTGAGGGGAGGTAAGGTTGGAAGCTACAGGCAGCTAATGAGCCCTCCGTTTCCATTGGCTACCGGGGGAGTTGAGGACCCCAGCTCCTGGCAGGGCTGCGTGTGTGATGCGGTGTTTAGATCACAGTGGCAATGGGGTGAGCTGTAAAGTGCCCCCCTCAAATGGAAAAAGGGAGGAGGAATTGTGGGAGTATCCTGCTCACCCATTCCTCTGCGACACTCTTTCAGATACGTGAGGAGACCCAGTACCAGACACCTGGCTTCCCTCTGATGCAAATGCACCCTCCTGCTCCTACAAAAACCCCTCCCCAGGTACCACAGGACCCAGCACCCACCTATGAAACTGGGCAAAGAAAGCGGCTGATCTCCTCAGTAGATGACTTCACAGAATTTGTGTAAATCGTCATGTGATCAATGTCTGCCTTCTGGCATGTCGGCGGGGATGGGAGTGAACGCTTTTGACCCTGCACACTGGCTCTCTGCTGCCACAGGGAGACAATTGGGAATTGGCAAACTGTGTGGCTAGGTTACCTTAGTATGAACTAGTTACTGGACTGCCATGCGACTTGCCTAGACATCATCTTGACTTTGAGTTGCCCTCCATCATGAAATAAGATCAGGATTTTCTACCCTGGCAAACAATCCCAGAGTGGACCGAGCCTATACACTTGGTCTTTATTTGGCTAGAGATGTTAACTGAAGTCTCTGCTAGCAGCTTTCTTGCCAAGTTTAAATATTTCTCTAAGCAGGAGCAGGCAAAGCAGAAAGCCAAATACTGGTCTGCACTCGGTGGGGAGATGCAGAAGCAAATGTTGGTGTTTTGACCCATCTGAGTGAAAGCTTCACTCACAGTCTCTGGAGACTCGGGATCTCCATTTCCTCTCCATGGGTGGAAAAGCTCTATAAGCATTCGTGAGAGCTGCATGCAATTTCAAACTAGTTCTTAACACCAGCTCTAATTATAGGAATATCAACTAGCTTCACAAGTTAACCTGTAAAAATGGCAGCTGCCTATATTTCCAAGGAGATCTCTTTGTTTGAGGAAGTCTCCGTAAGTCTCCCACTCCAGTGAAATTGCTCTTTCAGACCTTAACAGTATTAAGGATGGAGATGTGTGCTGGTTGGTGGAGAGGCAGAACGGTAAGCAAAGCCGGTATAGAAATCACTGACTCTGAATAAACTGGCTTGTAATGAAGACTCGGTTAAACCCAGAATGCCGAAAACAATTTGGGCCAGTTTTAGAAATTCTAAACAAAGGATTTAGCTAGAGGCTGACGTGCTCCTAGTGCAGTCAATGGCAAAGCTTCCACTGACTCCAAGGGCAGCCGGATGGTCCCCAAGAATGTAGCAAGGATGCTAGGAAGTAACTGTCCCCGTTTGTGTGTATTCACATACTCTGCTGAAAGGTACTCTTCAAAGAGGTGACGGATCTATGTAGGTGGCCTAGTGTGTGACCAGGACACGCTTGACTGGTCTTTAGCCTGTTCTATAATGTGGCCTCACCAGAAATCTTTCCTGTTGTCCAAAATTTCCTCTTCCCTTGTAAAGGGACATTGACACTGGTTGGTGGCAGCATCGCTGTGTTGTACTCATCACACGATGACGGTCCCAGAGTGGGAAGCCAGCGGTTTGGATGGTTTGTAAAGGGTCCTTTGAATGCAGGTGTGTGCCAGGCTTTTCAGGAGTAGCATGTCGGGTGGTGAAAGATAACTGGACACTACAGAATGGGAGAAGCTGTGTAAGCTGGAACGTACTGTGACTATTTTATTGTGTGCTTTTTGTCACTCCTTAGTGACTGTTGTCCTCAGCAGTGAGTGACGGGCTCTTAACTCGCTAACCAAGATGCTCCGTGAGTGAGTAGCAGCAGTTTTTAGTGACTGGATCACTGCTGAATGCTTTGACTGGGATCCAAGGAAACCCATCCACAGCTGGAATTGTTTGGGAGACTTTTTTTTTTTTTTTTTTTTTTGGGCGGGAGGGAGGGGGAGGGAAAGGTGAGCTACTGAACAACGCAGGGTTGTCCAGTGACTCGTGTGTACACCCTCTTCTGAGTGTTTATACATTGTAAATGCAATAAAAGTATTTGTATGGTTACTGGGTTCTCACAGCATCGGCGGTCTCTTGCGTTGCATCTAGTAACCACTCGAGATGAATCTGCTCCTTCCTTTGGCGATGAGACCATTTCCTACTGACCTGCTTCTTCCTCTCTGACCTGTGGAAGGGTCTGATACTAGGGCCCCCTGTTTGTCCAAAGAACAGGCCCAGCCTGGGTGGCGGCAGCAGGACAAACCCCCCACTACTCTGCCAGTTTGTCTCCACCCTGATTGGGAGGGATCGCTAGACATAAGCATAGATTAGTTCTCATGGCCCATTCAGTCCTTGACCTCTCAAGTCTGCCTTTGTGGGGGCTGGTGGTGAAGTGCAGACCCATGTCCGAGGAGCAGTGCACTGAGAAGCTGTGGTCTCCTTTCTCAGAAGGACCTCTTTGAACAGTTTTTTTAGGGGGCTGCTACCTGGGGCTGGATTTGAACCACTGACATAGAAGTAAGATGCTAACTCCCCTTCTGTGAATGTTTCACTTGTTAAAATATGTAATGGTATTTAACCGCTTGCAGCTGCAGGATTGCTGGTGTTCCCAAGTGACATACCCGGAGCCACACGTTACCTCTCTGAGTCCACGTGCCAGATACGTTCAGCCGCCTGTGAGCCTCTTTTCTACTGAACAAATTCTGTGTTCTTTTGACAGTAGAGCTTCTAGGAAAGATTTCAAAGCTCCTTCCTGAAGTAACATTGATTAATTACCCCGTTACCAATAATAAATTGGTATTTTTCACAGGTGTGAATTTACTCAGCAATTAAAGCTGTCGCGTTGGACTAGCTTTGAAGCGAATAGCTTTCCGACTTTAATGTTGTATTATGGTGCAGTGTCTCCGCGACGCATACTTCAGATAATGGTGTATATGGAGTGCTGATTGGCAGAGAGGATGTTGTAGCAACTTCCAACAAAAGCATACCAGACATTTCCTTAGCAGTCCATGTTTTTTATTTGACATTGTCATTTTTAAGAAACATTCCCACAGTTACAAAATAGGCTATTTTGTTTGCAAATGTAACACTGACCAGAAGGCAATATTCTGATGCATTGGTCCTGATCATCCATTGCTACAAAAAGCATTATATAGATTTCCCACCCCTTAACTAGCTGATAGGGTTCTGTATGAAGCAGCTTGATACTGTTGCATCATTGTGAGACTTAAGGCAATAAATAAGAAACCATGTCTTGGTGACTATAAACACAAAATATACATTCAAGAGTAGTTATTAGGTAGGGATGCAAGTCAAATGTATTGCTGTTGGCGAGTATAATCTCGTGATTAATAGTTCTGGCTGCAGTTAAGCTCAGTTTTCATATACTTGCTACCTTAACTGTGACACTTCAAGGAACCTTCTGCTTGCGGCTACGGGTTCTGTACAAATAAGTGCTGCTATGAGAACTAGGAGAGCTTTAAAGCTGTATGTGCTACCCACCAGGCATGTGCGGCTTTTCTGAAACTCCTGTGTGGGCTCGAGAGCTGCTCCACTTGGCTCAAAGAAAAGCAGTTAGGCAATTGTCCTAACTCCTCTTTGTTCCTCTACCATTAGCAGAAGCACTGGAGAAACCTCATTCTCGCTACCGCACACATGCACACAGAGCTAGCTGGATAAGAAACTCATTCATTTTAAATCCTGCCTTTAAAAAAACCCAACCACTGGCTCTTCGCATTGGGAGCATCCTAATTTGAACTTTTACTTGCCACCTACGAGCTTATTAAAGGATGTGTAAATCGGTTTGGCGTTCCGTTCACTATGATCTCTGAACTCGATGGGCCCTGTATTAACTAACTGTGTTCGAGTAACTTCCTGTAATAGAGCCTGTTCAAGCCTTTGCTGGGAGAGGGTAATCTAAAGAGACGATCGATTGTAGCAAAACTAAAGCTGACAGCAAGCCTCGCGTTTTTGCCCTTTAGCTCTTCACGGTTCTAGTAGACTTTCAACGAAAGCCCTTGGCAATCAAGTAGTACGTTCCTCCATAGTACCCAGCCTCTGCACAGTCCAGTTAGCGCTTGACAATTATGGTTGGTTGAGGCCTCTTAGCTCAGATAGCTGTTAACAATCCTACAATACTATGTTTCTAACTGCTGTCGGGTCTACATCTTGTCCTCTAACCCTCGTGTTTAGAGCTGTCAAAATGGAGTCTCTGGCTGGGCAGCTAATTCTGTTCCCTGCATGGGGGTGAGCGCTAATCGAAACGACTACAGCAGTGCAGTCTAGGTTAGTGGGCAAGTGGTTGTAATCCATGTGGGAAGCTGTGTCAGCAGTCTTGGGGTCCTGTGACCATGGGTATTTATAAGCAGTGAGGATCGTTCTATTGTGATCTCATTGGGCCTGGCCTTGTATGGTGGTCTGTGGTCTGCACTCATAAACATTCTTGCAACGTGGGAGGGAGACCCTGGCGTAGCCACACATTTTTTTCCCCCTAAGCTGCACGCCAAGCCATCTGTCCTGCCAGTGCTCTCCTCCCAAGTGGAAAAGGGGAAGCCAATTGGTTTGGTCAGCTGGCAGAGCAAATGTACAGGCAGGGCTGCTAGTGGGGCATGGGAATGCTGGGGTGAGACAAACTTGGCGAGGGTACGCCATTCTCACTGCAGCACTAGGGTGGGGGGAGGGTCTGTCTTCATTGCAGAAAAGCCCTACGGGTGGATATAGGGTCCTAGAGCGAAGGGAGGAAGGATATTCAAATGGTGAAATTCCCTCTCATGTAAAACTAGAACCCCCCAGCGGTGAAAGGCTCATAGAGGCAGTCGTCAGTCTGGTGCTGGCTGTTCCCCCAGCTGGACATAAAGGTGCTCGTTAGCTGATTTCTCCCAACTTCTCCTCTCGAGGCTAACCTTCCCCCAGGTCTAGCCCCTGCTTGCATTCAGAGGTGAGCTGCATGCAGGAAATGGAGTTTAACCACAACGAATCCGTTCCGAGGGGCCCTGTTACCGGTTACCACCTATTCACAAAAAACGGTACCAGGCCCCTTGGAATCTTTGTTCATTGTGAAAAGGCAGCTGACACCTGAAATCCTTCCTGAACACAGTGATACTGGCAGAAGTTTGCCTTGACTTCCAGTGCCTTTCACACCACTTAATAATGCCCTAAAGCCTTTCCTTCCTCTGCTGCTGTGGGCACCGTTTTCCTTACGGACCGTAGTACCTGCTAACGGGTGGTGACATTTATATCCACCTGCCGTTTTCCAATCCTCATCCTCCCACGCCACACAGCACGTCTAACATTCCAAGCACTTCGCTTTTGCCACTGCTTTGCCCCAACCATAGCTGTTCCATCACCTCTGTGAAGAGTGCCTATGGTTCCTGCTTTCATTGCCTTCCGTCTATGTTCTACTTACCTCCTTGCTTTCTGTTCTTTCATACCCTTCCTATCACCATCGAAACACCTCGCAGTTGTAAGGAGAACTTCCTTTATACATCATGCTAATACCGCCCCGCCCGCTGCAACTTCTCGCCGAATTCTGTCCTCTGCACAACTAGCTCAACCAGTACAGAACATCAAGAATAACGTCCATGAATGTAAACCCAGTGACTAAGGACCCCCACGCTTCTCGCTCAAGTCTCTACAGAGAGAGGGAAGCAGGTGGGAGCGCAGTGCAAGGAAAGTCAACCTGGATGCAAGCTGTGGATGGCTGGAATACAACTCTTACGTGCATAGCAGGAAAAAAGCAGTGGGAGCTGGCTAGTGCCAGTAAGCAGCAAAAAGGGAAGAGCTAACGCCCATGGACGTGTCTTCGGGGAAACCCTATCTCTAGCCTTTATGAAGTTCCTCAGCTGGAAAGCAGCACAGAATTCTCCGCTTAGGACTCTCCTCTCCTAGATTAGGTAGTTGCAATGCTTGGAAGAGAACTATGCTACAAGCCAAGAGTCTTCCAAGAGCGGCAGCAATGGAAGCTAGATGGAGTCTTAGAGGAGATGCTGTCACATGAACGCTGTTGGCCTTTGGTTTTGAACAGCTGCCGTAGAACAATGTTACCCTTCCGAAGCATTGAGCAGGACTGGGGGGAGGGAGGGGAAAATAACGCCTAGTGCATCGTGAGAGATCCCACCGCTGCTCTCAGCTCCGTGCGTTGGGACCGACGTTGTGCCAGCCCGGCCCGAATCTTGTCTTGGCACGAGAGCACGCACGCCACACGCACTCTGACACCTAATACTTTATATACAAAGAACATCCCTGGAAAGAAGCACTTAATACATCCTTTAAATAACTCTGACAATAGTGTTCTGTCTCCTATCTACATGTGTCAAACACTGTACCGATGCTATGAAAATATAGCAAACATACAAAAATATATACATTTTAATACCCCATATAAATTACTTACAACATACAGAACGGGGAAGGGCAAGGGTGAGGTGAACATGGGGTGACGAGGGGGTTTCCATGGGCACTAACTGCCAGGCAGAGTTTGCTGCTGTTAGCACCACTTGGCATGGCTGGAAATAATTTACATAGGTTGCCCAGAATACGTGCATGTGATTATCACCTGCTCCAACTTTCTAAAAGGGGTGGTGAGTGCTGGACAACTCTCTGCCATGGCATATCAAGCATAGCACAGCTGTAGCTCAATATACTGAGGATTACAGTAAAGTGGGGGAGCGGGAGAAGGTTGAAGTCGGGGCGAATACATCTTCCTGTCCCAGACAGAAGCAAACCAAGAACCATCTGTCCCTGTCTCACCACCTGCCTACGCTGGTAGGTGGCTTATTCCCTGCTTCCCCTAGTGCGTTAATTTTTCTTAATGCATTGGTTGTTCCTCTTTTGAAGCTCCCAAGATTGCTGGTGAGTAGGTTTGAATGTCGTCAGCTGGCACCTGGCCTGCGAGGCAAGGGTGCAGCTGGGAACGGTTCATTGGGGACCTGCGTTCACATTAGCGTTTGCGCATTTCCGTATATGATCTTTTTTTTTTAAATACTGCTTTCATGATCTATTATTCCGTCCTTGTTCAAAAGTTTGCATGTGTCATCGTTAGCCAAGGAAAGCATTGTTTAAAGTGCTGGGCAGTACATACAAAAAGTAAACCAAAAAAATTACATAGGTTAATACATTCCTTCACCTATAAAAACCAAGCAACCAACGCAACACACTTACCCATTCAATCCACTGGCTGGGGGAAGATCAGTAGCTAGAAGGGAGCTGAACTGGAATGAAGCCAGCACGCCTGCAGCCCCCCCCTCTTTTAAGTGACCAATTGAAAGCACCCCCTAGGTCTCCAGTAACTTTTTGGTTGAGGTGTCACTAACGGCCAAGCCCTAAGACTGGCTGATTATTCTAAGTGGTGGCTTATGTGGATTTCACCGTCATTCATATTTTTTAAATATTGAATTTCTTTAAATACGAAGAATAGTACCAAATGCTGGAGGATAAAAGTAGCCAATACTGCGAATGAACTGATCTGGGTATAGATACTGTCTCTGGATAGTCATGCCAAAACAAATATTGGATTCAATATCCTCCCGATACCTGTAGTTTTCCTCCACAGTGTGTCTGGCCTGTGAAATCCAAAAGTCTGTTTAAAACGTAAGTACTGGGAATTTCAGCTCCTCTCTTCCCGCTTTGGCACAGCCAGCTGAGCACGGGAAAGCCGCGAGTTGATCCTTGCCCCAGTCACTTTACTGTGCAGCTGTTCTTGATACAGCAACGTAACAGTACTAGGCCTGTGCGTTTGGAATCTGTTCGTTTTGTTTGCAGCTCGGGTCACTCACGCAGCGAGACAATTCTTTTGAATATGCCCTGATTCATGGTGCTCTTCCTCTTGCTGCCAGCGCTCGATGTGATTGGGTGAGGGCCTCGCAGCCTCTCTTGTCTGGCTTTCTCGGCGAAGCGGGGCCTCCTACGTTGTCCTGGACTGAAGCGCCAAACAGTCTCCGATGAAACCAAAAAGCTGTGAAACCATTCCTGGCGTAAACAGGAAGCGGAGGCACGTTGGTGAGAGGCTGCCAGTACGGACAGCGCACAGTGGCTGGGTCCATCCTCGTTAGGCACTTGGGAGGCTCAGGGCAACACCTGTATTCTTAGCCGCACGTCCCGATACGGCAGTGGGGCTGGCCAAGAGCCCAGGAAGGCACGCTGGCTCCTCAGTCCTTGGTGTGACGTGAGTGCGTTGGCTTTCCACGCCGGTGGCCTCGGTGACTTCTGGTTCTGACCCCGAGCAGTGGCGTGACCACGTTACAAGGATCTCTCCGCCTCCCAAGGGGAGGCGCGGTGATGTATTTCCCCAGCAACGCTGCACGTGGTCTCCTGTTACTTGATGCTAGGGTGAACCTTGTTCTTTGCCCGGAGCGGCTTTTTCTTCCTTACCACTGGTGCCATGGTGGCATATGTCTTGTGCGGGGAGAGCAGAGCAGAAGCCACGCTGATGCCCCGACTGGCTCGCACTATGCGGCTGGGCACACAGCCTGTGCTGCTCTGTAGGGCGCCGGTGGGCTGGGAGGGCGGCACAGTGTCCCGGGGAGGGTGCAGCTCGTTGTCGGAAAAGTTCTCAGGACCGAGTCCCTGTGGCCCCTGATCTGGGCTCCCTAGACAGTACTGACTCAGCAGGTCCTCAGTCATCTGGATATACTTCTTCCTGGTCCTCCGGCTCTGCGAGTCCTCCAGCCGCTGCTCAATGCGGTAGACGTCCTCCGTCACCTGATTCACTCGGTCGAACTGGGCCAGCAGCATCTCGAAGAGGGAGAGGAGCTGCTGGACGTCAGCATCCACCTCTGAGCTGTCCCTGGTACTCAGGACCAGACTGAGCCCGTCCAGCTGGCTCGAAGAGGTGGAGGCCCTGGAGCTGTCCGAGGCTGCGCTGGGGGTGGGACCCCGGAACGACTTGGAGTCGCTGGAGGACCGGGATGGTAACGGCTCCATCCCTTCGAACCTCACCTTGTGCCGAAACTGGAGGGGGAGCGAGAGTGGAAAGAGGGTTATTGCAGAGCACAGGCGCTCGTGAACCCTTGCCTCTTGCCCTGGGTGGGGGCAGCTATCGGCAGGCACCTGCCCCGCCCCAGCAGGTGGGATGGGGGGGTGAGTTCTTCATGCCAGCCAGGGCCCGAGCACTGCCACCCATCCGCTACCCGGGACTCCAGCTGTTGCTGACGACCCTTCCGCCCCCTGCCAGTTATGGCCACTGTCCCGGCCTGCCCCCACCCCACTGCCAACTGCAATGGGGGGAACAGCCAGAGTGTTCGTATCACCTGCCTGCAGCGCCCTGGGAAGGCAGAGGGGGGCCAAAACGTGCGGCAAAAATATGCATTCCATGCTGCCGACAGGGACCCGCACCTCAGGCCACGATCTAACACCCCCATCTCCTCCCCCCCGGCCAGAAACCTGGAGCCTCTCCCCCGGCTAGCACACTGCACAGAGGCTGCGCTGGGGGTGGTGCCCTTCGGGGCTGGGCACCTACTTCCTTGACTTTGCTGAAGCCCATCCAGAGCTTCAGCCGGCGGACGAAGAGCTCCACCATCTCGTAGTCCTGGGGCTCGAAGGCGGGGCGGTACAGCTCAAAGTGCATCTCCCGGTAGTTGTGGAGAAGCACCGCGGCAAACAGCCTCAGCACGATCCACGTCTCCAGGACGACGTAGCTGGCGCAGAAGAGGTAGTACAACCCCGAGGGCTCGGGCAGGCAGAGCCGCAGGTTGACGCTGCCCCGGACCACAGCCAGGAGGAGCAGAAGGCTGCTGCTGAAGCTGTGGAAGGATTCGGAGCAGGAGGAGAAAAGCTGCAAAGGAAAGACAGAGGGGGCGGTGAAAGGGCAGTGCCCCAACGGCAGAGTGGGCACCGTCGCCCTTCGAGCCGGCCTTTCAGTCCCAGACCCCCAAGCGCCTTGCAAAGGCAGGCAAGGAGCGTCTCCAGCTGCACCTGGCTTAGCAGGCGGGAGCCCTGCTCTGTCTATCAGCTACAGCATTGCCAGGCTTCCCCTGTGCCCCCTGCCAACGGCGCCTCCACCTTGACCTAGAGAGAATCTCTCCCTCTCTCTCTCTAGGAATTCTGTCTCTGTGACCCCATCCTTGATGCCTCTGCCAGGAAGGGGGCCAACGTAGGGCGAGTCTGGACTGAATAATAAACATGGATATTTACCAGGAAGCCGAGCTGGGTGTAAGCAAGAGCAACCAGAGCGAAGGCCAGCCCGGCAGCAGCCAGCTCCTTGCTGGACTTCCGCAGTGTCTTGCCAAACACGGACCATTGCCGGACGAAGCGCAGCTGCTGGACAGCCTGAGACCAAAGAAGAGAAGCCAGGCTTACACACGTGTGGCTCAAACGGCCCCGCTGCACATGTTGCGGGGGCGGCCGTCCACCGCGTGGCAGTGCGGCAAAGAAACCAACTCCGCAGGCCCCGCGGGCCGTGTCCCCTTGCACTGCTGGCACATTGTGGGTGAAGCTCCCTGGGCCCCCAGCCTGTTTTCGACTCCAGCCATTTAAAACATCTGCCTTCTCTCAAGCAGCCCTCGGTTTGGGGGGCGGGGTTCGAATTCATTTAAATCAACACAGCAAACTGCAGAACCAGCGTGCCCATCCCGTGCTGCTCCTGCCCGGCCACCTGGGCCGCCGTGACTCACTGACCGCTCAATCGATCCAGATAGGTCGATCTGATGCCAGCGACTTTGCCGCCATCAGTGTAGACACCCTAGAAGGTACCTAGTTCGTGCTGATTCCTTGTAATATGTCTATTAGCCTCAGACATCCAGACTCTGGGAAAGGGGTGGGAGGGGAAGACATGCCACAGTCAAGGGGCCTTAGTAGAGAACCCGGCCTGTTTACATGGAGGGAGCTCTACTATGAGTGCTCCTCATGTCAGCTGCACCAGGCTGGCTTTAAGGGATAAACCCAAGCCCGTGTGTGGTTCTCTGCTGGAGCACAGCCCGGTATAATGGTTAGGCAGCTGCTGTATAGAAACTACGGGCCTATCACGCCGGGCAGCATTATTGTCATGTTGTTTCGGTGTGTTCCCCTGCCTGTCTCCCTCTGTTGTCTCCTGCCTTACCCTGAAAGGTCTAAGGGGCAGGGAGCATCTTTGTTTTATTTGTACAGCACCTAGCCCATATTTCGTAGCGGCACAGCCCATTTTGGAATAGCTAGTTTACAGTTGCATTTAGCTACATCTCACTGCTGCTGCTATTCATTAAATGTGGTGGGGTCCCAGGGTCCCAAGTATATAAATCAAGCGAAGAGAATATGCACAAGTTCATCTCCTGTACAAACGGGATTTAGCCCTATGTGTGTGTGTATATATAACCCGGGCTTATAGATCAGACTAGTGTAAGAGTGGCTGAACTGCCTTCTATTGTCTAAGGTCTGCATGGACAGAACTTCAAAAGCGCTCAGGACCAGCAGGTGGAATCAGGTTTTGGGAGTGGCTGGGCGCGGCGTTCTTTGGACAATCTGGCCTGTGAAACAGAGTTCTACTCTGAAACGTGCGCGAACACGGCCTGGAGAGACTCCACGTGTGTGTTTCACTGGTTCCACATCCATCGGCTTGGTTGGCACAAATGGGTCTCTAAATGGTCACCGCTGCCTCTTCAATGCTGGGCTCTGGAAAGCGAGATGGACGGGGTTCTTCGGCTCTACGTCAATACCCCTCTTAATCTGATTACTGCTCATGCCCTGGAACTAACACTGCCCGGGAGAGGCATAGCCAGCGCACACTTTGCCCCGCCTGCACGAAGCACATCCGAGACCCCGTGCTCCCTCCCCCTGCCATACCTTTACAGTCAGCAGGAAGAGCAGGGAGGCGGCCAGGCTGTTGAAGACTGTGTTAAGGAAGGCCACCTGGTAAAAGCTGGTGAAGCCCTGGCGGTTCTTCAGATACTTTTCCCACTGCTGGTCAGCGATGGTGGCTTGGCTCAGGTGCACCACCACGGTGCAGGTGGTCAGAAGGATGAGCAGCCATTGGCTGTAGCTCCCAGGCAGGGCGAAGTAGGCCCGGCCTTCTTTTTGGATGGAGAGGGACTCGGAGACCACGAAGTAGACCACGAACACCATGAGGAAGACCTGCAGCGTAGGGGAGGAAGAAGCGTTCATCCGGAGGAAAGGGGTTCAGAGTGGAGCAATGCTATGGTAGCAATTAGGAGATCACCGGGCTGTCAGTCCTCCATCCTGGACCCGTCGGCCCGGGACGGTGGCGTGGAGACCAGAACTACTGGCCTTTAACCCCCATGTCGTTGTTACGGCTGCAACCCTGCCACCGGCACGTGGGCCCAGATCTGTCCCTGGTGTAACTCCACTGACTGGCTGGTCATAGGAGGTGGGCACTGGAGAGTGAGGCATGGCTCTCCTCTTTCTCTGGCCCCTGAGGGGCCCAGGGAGCTGACTCGGGACCGGGCCTTGCCTTCCAGGGCCGGCCCATGCCACAGCCCCAGTAACCCCCCGCCCGCGCGGTACATGGCCGACTGCTAACGGATGAGGCGTGTGCGGGGAGAGGGTGAGACGTGTCTGGATTCTGTCTGAGGGGTGATTATTTTCCCCTCTCCCGCTCAGAGAGGGAGGAATTCGGTGCCTGTATCCCTGGCACTAGAAGTGGTGAGGGGGGCGCGCGTCTGGGGCCAGGTCCTGCTATGTCTGGGGCCAGCGTGGCATGCAGCAGCGGGGGCGGGAAGCCGTCAGCCAGATGCTTCTGAGCCGGGGGCTGGGAGGAAAAGGGGGGTCCCCGACAGCTCTTCCCCAGCACAGCAGTCAAGCGCGGCTGGGAACGGGGGGGGGGTCATAGCAGCAAGCAGAGGAGGGCCAGGTCCCGGCGACAGCCAGCCACTGTGCCAAGGGGTCAGGTTGTGACTGCGAGCAGGGCTGCCAAGGGGGGAGAATTGTACCAGGGCCCTGAGCTCAGAGAGCCCCCCAAAAGCCTGTAACTGCGAGGAAAGGGGGTGGGGGCTAGCAAACCAGAGGGGGCCCCCCCCATTTCTCCTCAAGGGCCTGACTGAGGCGCGAGGCTGCTGGACTGACCATCATGAGAAGCTGCAGCGTGACTCCCCCTCTGAGGCGCAGCAGGGGGAAGGGCCCCACTGCAACGGCTGCCACGGCGCGCCCCGCCAGGGGGAACTCCAGCCGCAGGGTGATGGCCGCGTGCAGGTCCACGCTGGGGTTGTACTGCGTCAGCTCCACGAAGACCGCTCTGCTCCTGCAGGGACAGAGAAAGGGGGCAACGGTGTTGGAAGGCCGGGATGATGGTGACTATCGTAGAGGGGCAAGCGTTGCCAGAGCGGCTCAGGGACTGTCTCGGGCAGCCCCCTCCTTGCAGGTGCAGGGGAGGCCGGGCGCGGCTCTCTGGGGGGCCCGGGGTGCTCCGTGCATGGGTCTGCAGCCCACCAAGGCACTGCAGAGGGGAACACACCCTGCCTGCCTCAGCTGGAGCGACACGGCCTGACACAGAACCCACGGCAAGGGGGGAGATGAATGGGGGGCCCTGACTGAATAATCTCCCCCCTCAAAACTCTTCTAGGCTGGGCATCCAGCGCCTCGAAGGCCTGCACTGACGATATAGATTAGAGAAGGGGCCTCGGCTTCATCCCCATGCAGATTGTTCAGCCAGGGCTTGAGCCAAAGGCCAGCGAGGTCCAGGATACGGCTGCTGTGAACGGCCCTGGCTTTGTTTGAGCAGCGCTAGCGTGCTGGGCCTGTCTTAACCAGCGGGAAGAACCGCCTCTGTTCCCCGGTGACTGCCGAAGTGAGGGCTTCTCCCTCCTCTGCTGCCTGGCGCGCTGCTTACATGTTGTTGATCCAGTTGTTTTGCTGAAGATCGTCCACTCGGGCTCTGCTGTCCTCCAGGGTGGCGCCCAGCTCCTGGATGTAACCGCCACTGTCGTAGACGGAGAGGTAGCCCCAGTACCAGACTCTGAAAGAAGACGGGGGGAGCAGTTGCTGACCTGCCTATGGACCAAATCTGCCGTCATCACTCAGGCCAAGTTCCCTCCGAAGCCGGGAGGAGTTGGGGTGTTTTACTTTCCGTGCACTGTGCGGGTGCATGGGCAAACACGGAGGATTTGAACGGACTTACGGTAAGAGTCTTATTTAATTTTAATGCATCTAGGGCAAATGAGAAAATTTACAAACAAGTGCATCAACTTAACTGGCCCAAAACAGGCCCTCGCCCGCCCCCACCCCCATCTTGAAACACACCTCCCGGAAATGATCCAGAGCCGAACAAATGCGAGAACAAAAGGTAAATGAGCAGCAGCCCAGATTTTATATCGGTTTCCTGAACCCCACTCAGCTGCAACAACAGCAAACTGCTGCCAATGTGCACATCTTGCCTTGCTGAGGTTTAAATTGCTCTGTAATTCACTCCTGGTCCTAAATAGTCGTTTTGAAATCGCGGTACCCCCGGCACCGCCCCTCTGCAGTGGCAAACTATATCACAGTGGCGCTCGGTCACACACGCACACACACACACACTTTAACCTTCCCTGCAGTGTGTGCACCACAAAATTACAAATGGGCTTGCACGATTCGTGCCAGCCGAAATGCCGAGGAACAAAACCAGCCGGCCGGGGGTCAGACGAGCCCCAGGCCTTCCATATAGTTCATTCGATTAGAACTCGTGGCAGCAGCTGGCTGGACTGACAGGACAGCTGGAAACCGAGTGGCTGTAGGAACCCAAAGACGTGATTGGATTTTTGCAGCCGGAACAAGGAAATGTACAGGTGGAACGCGCAGCTTCGTACCCTGCTTCATCAGGAAGCGAGTAGGACCAAGGCTGGGTCAGATTTACAGACACCCTCTTCCAGCCAACTGCATAGTCGTCAGTATTAAAGCTGTTCGACCCGTACGTGCATTTCTTCACAGCAGCAGAGGCATCCGTCCCACTAAGGAGATCGTGAATGGTATCCAGGCAGTCTGCTGAAAAGAGAGTTGTGTTATCTTGGCGGTCAAAGGAGACAGGAGATGGCCTGGGATGGGGAAGGAGTAATTAACCTCTGCCCCTGCCGGAGAACGAGGCTGGCTGGACAGGCACAAACGGAAGGTGAAGCTCAGCTGAGCAGCTGTGGGCCGGGCTGGTACAAAGCTAGGCAGCTGAGAGCAGAAAGGGCTGCAGGCTGCTGTCACTCCCTGGCAGTTGAGCGCTTGAGCTGGACCCCATGAGTGGGCCAGAGCACCAACAAAGAGAGCAGAGGGAAATAGCAATGGGGTTTGGAAATAGGCGGACCATGGTTGCCGGACAGAGGAACCCAGAGGAGTGGGCAGGACTGGGTTCCCCTACCAGCCACTGGGAAAGTGGCCCAGGCCAGGAATTACAGCAGACGGCCTGTGATGGCCCATGGGCAGATTTCCAGTGGGACTTGGCGACCTCTGGCAGGGTCGCCATCTAGTGACTTGGCCGGAGGGTTGAGTCACCAAGAGTCGTGGAGAGCGAGATGGGACACGGGGTGAGGGAGTGATGGAAGGCGGTACTATGCCAGATCTGAGCTGTTCCCCTGATCCAGCTCCCAGGTGAGTAGGGAAACCCGTTAGATGGGCATATGAACATCCCAGTGCAGACAGCTATTCCTTTTCATCTCCTCCCTCCTCCTGCTTCAGTTATAAACCCTTCATTCCTGTCCCCCTTCCCCTGCTACACCTAGAGAAGGGTGCAGGTCCGAATCACATATTGATAAATCCGCAATCCTTAGCTGAGCTACTGAGCTGAGCACAAGGTGAAGTGAGTCATGAGGCTCTGGGAGATGACCTTGCTTCTTCGCGGCTGGCCCCCTCCTGATGGCTGGCCACCCTCCCCTGTCTGAAACCGGGCAGGGCCTGGGTCTTTGGTTTTGTAAAGTACCTGGCCCATGTTCTTGGGCGTAAGGATAACCAGGAACAATCCTGCAGCCTTTCTGGCCAAACGTCTGCAGAGAACAGCCATGTGCCGCAGGGCAAGCTGGCTACCATGGTGCTAGAAAACTAGAGCCCCATCTCAGCTTTGTCCCAGCAGAAAACCCTCCCCATCTAAGTGATAGGGATCTCTTCTGTGAGATGCCATTGCTTCCTAACAAAAACCATGGTGTCCCGGCAGGGAGGGACCCCAGCAGCCACGCACCTTCCCGCAGACGGAGCTGACGCAGCCGTGGCACTCCCAGCATGGTGCTGTAGCTCCCTCGGCCCGACTGGTTATTGTAGAGGGAGGGCAACAAGACCTGTGACATCCACGCCCAAAACTCATCGGATCTGTGCGCACAGGGAGGAGAAAGCCGGTCAATGCAGAACAAAGCGTCTCCGCTCTGCCAAGCCCCCAGCTCTGGTTCTGAGACATTCTCTGCATGTCCGTTAAAAGCTGTGCCTAGGGAATGAGCGGAACAGCTTGCATTCTGCCGCTGGGGGAGACTTCGCTTTGGGGAGGTGACCTGCACTGCTATTCAGTGGCACAGCCTCTCTGTCTTTATTCTCCAGACTGCTATCCTGTCTCCTCAGAGGTCTCACAGTATAGTCCTTTGGGATGCAAAAACCCTACAGTATATTCTTACAGAAGATGCGGCTGAGAAAGACCTGTCAGATCATCTGATCTAGTTCCATGCCAATGCACAGCTGTTCTCCAGTGTTATCCTCTTGTGATTTTATCCAGCCTAGCTTTGAACGAGTGAAGAAATGAAGCTTTTACCACTTCCCTTGGGAGATTAACCCGCAGCCAAAGCGATCTGGCCGTTAGATCCAATTTTTCCCTTTGCTCAGTTCATCCCGTTACACTTTCCCAGCGTGGCACATGCCTCACAAAATAAGTGCCCCGCAGAAATCTTTTGAGCCTGATTCACATTAAAGCCCCTTCCCAGCATTCTCATGGTGTAAAGAGGCCGTCAGTGGGGTGTGCCCATACATATACTCCCAGGGCATGGCCCTTCTCCACTGCCAGTGCAATGTAAATGAGAGCCAGGTCTCTCTGTTACCAGGAGCGGAGTCTGCTCTCGTTTGACATCATTTTTAAACCAGTGTCATTCTACTGATGTCAGCGGGATTACTCCTGACTTATATCATTGTGAATCAGCCTTTCTGTGACCTTTTGTAATGTGGATTCTGGCTCCAACTTCGCCAAGTTTTATTTGTCTATGGAACAAGCGAGAGGGCTGACACAGGACAGAACTGCTTCCAAGTAGCAGCTCTGGTGCCATTCTGGACAAGAAGGATGATAACATCCTGGAAACTCCACTGGGAAATCTTCATCTTGCTAAATTTGTACATGAGAATCAAGGGAAGTGCGGTTTAATGTTTATAGCATGGATGATTATTTTTGGTTTTCATAAGCCTCTTTATAGCGAAACCTTCTTTAAAGTTGCAATTTTTAAAGGTAGTCATGGTCTATCCTGAGGCTGCCACTCTGAATGCCTTGATCAGCTATCGGAAAGAGAAGTAAAAACCGATTTTTCCATAGCAGTGGTGCTCAGTCCTTTAGAAACATTAATGAATTAAAGCTCAGAGAACCCTACTGTTATCTCCACTTTACAGATAGGGAAACTGAGGCACCAAGCAATGAGAGGACCGTCCCGTCCCCCAGGGAGTGTGGGATAGGCAGAACTAGAGCACAGATCTCCTGCATTCCAGTGCTGGGGGTTGGTCACAAAACCATCCTGGACCTCCCAAGGTGGGTTTCTAAAATTAACATCTGGCAACTCTCAGACATCATGAGCATTATAACATCAGCACTGAGGAACTCGTTCACCCCTGTGTGCCTAACGCTGGGAGGAGGAACCAGAGGAATCCGGGTTGTGAAGGGACAGTCTCTCCTGTTGCCTGACACCATGAGACAGGGTGCATTAGTGACTCTCCTATTCAGCATTTGTGTGTGACAGGTAAAGAAACGGGTCTGCTTGCTGACTTCCAACAGGATACACCCAGCGCTCAGCCGGAGGCTGCCTGGCACGGAGGGCTGAAATACCCCCAGGCCTCGTTACGCTGAGTCCCTGAGCAGCAAAACCCTGCCTGGCCTTCGCAGTTACCTCTTGATGTGGAGGAATTCCTCGCTGCCAAGCTGCTGCTTGATGGAGCTTTGCAAGAGGAACGCCCGACCGTTGCGGGAGGCGTCGCCGTAGTTGGTGAGCAGGATCACCAGCAAGAACAACATATAGATGAGGAAACTCTGGCAAGCAGAAAACAGAGGCACGAGGTAAGGGGGCTGCTCACATCCCAGGGCACGGTGCCTGCTTTTGTGGGAAATTAGGGCTGCTGAGTCCTGTGTCAAGACCCCCCATCGACTTCAATGGAAGCAGGACGGGGCTCCAAACGTACTGCTATGTTTCTTCCACAGGGGAGCTGTTTTCAAATGAAATCCAGCCCATGGCCTCATAACCATTTCCACCCACCCCCTTCCCAAACCAGCCAGCCCAACTCCACACGTTCAAGTCGATGCAGATTGCACAACGTCCTGGCTCTCTCTCTGCTGGCAGCGCCACTTATATAACAGCTTCCCATTTAGAGGGGTTTCCGTTCTCGACAGGGATCGCGCCCAGTTCAGCACAGTGTAGCTGTTCAACCCTGGGTGTGTTGCTAGCACCAGCTGGGAGTATTCACGGGGAGAGATTTTTAGGAAGATGGAAGCTCCTTTTCACAGCTGGCTGCCTGTTAGCATTTCACTGGGCTTGGATAATGCACGTGGCCCTCTCCCGTTTTCTTGTGCACGAGGCCGGAGCTGATGTGTTTCCAGCACTGCAAGGGAACGCTTCGACCCCAAAACCGACCGGCTTCACGGGGAGGAAAGAGTTTCATTCCTCTTAGATTTGGACCATCACCACCTAGCTCCTAGACAGCCCTTTTCATCCACAGATCTCAAAGCGCTTTAGAAAGGTGGTCAGGATCATCACCCCCTCTGGGCCAATGGGGGAAACTGAGGCACAGAGCTTGAGAAGGGACTTGCCCAAGGTCACCCAGCAGACCAGTGAGAGAGCTGGGAATAGATCCCACATCTCCTGAGCCCCAGTCCTGTGCTCTATCTATACCTTCTGCTTTTAAACAAACCGTGTTCAGTGGGCCCCAAAGACTGGATAGATTCCCTCTCACCCTTTGTGTAAGCCGCCTAGTTAGTTTCCTTGCTTTGTTTTCCTAACCCGATGCTCCTGCTACGAACCTTGTGTCCTTCAGGTCCATGGTTCCTAACCTTCTCAGGGCAGTTGGACCAGCGCTGAGAGCTCTCGCTTCCCATTCAGTGGTGCTCACTTCCTAGGCTGGGCTGCCTACAGTCACAGAGATGCTGCTGGGAGCAGCCCATGGCAGGTTACAGCAACCACACCCTGATAAAAGGAGGGCCTGGGCCGCATCCTGGGGCCCAACTCAGGGTCTCCGTAAGGCAGAAAGTAGGGAGGAGCCTACCACGCTAACTGAGAAGGCTTATGCTAGTGTGCTGGGACCAGAAGGCAGTGCTCTGTTCTGCCCTGGGCAGCATGGCAATCAGTCTCCAGGTACTTAGAGTCCCAAGCCAGAAGGGAGCATTGTGATTGGCTAGTCTGATTTCCTCAACAACACAGGCCAGAGAACTTCCCCCAAATAATTCCCAGAGCGGTGCTTTTAGACAAACAGCCCGTCTTGATTTTCAGAATTGTCACTGATGGAGAATCCACCGTGACCCTTGGTCAATTGTTCTAATGGTTAAGTACCCTCACTGTTAAAAATGTACGCCTTATTTCCTGCCCGAATTTGTCTAGCTTCAACTTCCAGCCACTGGGCTGCGCAAGACCTTCCTCTGCGGGACGGAAGAGCTCATTACTAAATATCTGTTCCCTATGTAGATACTTATACCGTAATCGTCAGCCCCTTAAACATCTCTCCGCTAGACTCAAGTTGCTCAATCTATTTAGCTAGGCACAATTTCTAATCTTGTTTGATCATCCTCAGGCCCTTCTCTGAACCCTCTCCAATTTATCAATATCCTTCTTGAATTGTGGGCACCAGAACTGGACAGGGTATTCCAGCAGCGGTTGCACCCAATGCCAAATGCAGAGGTAAAAATGACCTTTCTACTCTTACTCGATATTCCTGTTCATGCATCCCAGGATTGCATTAGCCCTTTTGGCCACGTTCAGATGAGTATCCACCATCACCCCCGAAATCTTTTTTTAGAGTCGCCACTTCTCAGGATAGAACCCCGCATCCTGTAAGTATGGCCTATAGCCTTTGTGCCGAGATACATTTAGTCCATTAAAACGCCTATTGTTTCTGTGCACCCAGCTTCCCAAGCCACCCAGATGGCTCCGTGTTAATGATCTGTCCTCTTCGTTATTTAACACTCCCCTGATTTTTGGGTCATCTGCAAACTTTATCAGTGATGATTTTATGTTTTCTTCCAGGTGATTGATAAAAATGTTAAATAGCATAGGGCCAAGATCCAATCCCTGCGGGACTCCCACTGGAAATGCACCCGCACGATGATGATTCCCCATTACTGTTACATGCTGAGACATAATCAGCCAGTTTTTAATTCATTTACTATGGGCCATTTTAATCGTATATTGTTCTAGGTTTTTAATCAAAATGTTGTGCAGTACCCAGTCAAACACCCCCCAGATGTCTAAGTCTGTTACATCAACACTATTACCTTTATCAACCAAACTTGTAATCTTATCAAACAAAGCTATCAAGGCAGTTAGACAGGCCTGTTACCTTTAGCATCTTGTGAAGCAGTTTGACCTTCCTGGCTTCCTCCTTGGCCTGGAAAAGGGCAAATCCCTGAGGAGGTCGGACTTTGTTGATCTTCTCGGAAACATGCTCAACAAATGGATACTCCACCAGTGTGTCATCTTCCTCCGGGTGCAGGCGCTTGGCCACCAGTGAGAAATAAAGGGCTTCCAGCAGAACCTGTGACCCAGGAAATCAATCTCCTTTAAGGCACCGGCAGGAACACCACGAGGCCACTGAGAACCAGTCTCACTGTTCCCAACATGGATTCAAGGCTTGCACAGAGGAGTCATCCTCGACTTGAAACCATGCATCTCCATGGCAGCCTACCAGGGATCTGTGCTAACAGAGTTCTCCTCACTGAAGGAAAGCCTGTGCTGGTGCGTACCATCTGTGATTTATTCTCCATTTGCCCCCATCAAGTTGTGCAAGGGGTGGGAAAGAGCCATCCACGTTTCCCCCAAAACCAGATGCTGTACAGCCTGGTACACAACAGCGATGGAGGCTCCTGCTTTAGACCGCTGTAATTTCCACAGCTGCTTCCCTGCCGAGGCAGAGAGATTTAACCATTTCACGGCCTGCTGAGGGCTTCCCGGTGCCAATTCAATCCAGGCTGATCCCCTTTCAAAAATCGGCAGAAACTTACAGAAGGGAATGATAAAGAGGGGTATACACAGAGAGCAGCAGGACCCTGTCCAATCTAGACTGGTGGGTACTGGAAATCATAAGACATTAAGCAATTTCAGGGCCCTGGGAAAAAAACTGCACTCTCCTTCCAAGCCACTCCCTTACCTTCAGCGGTTCCCAGACCAAGAAGGATGCCAGGAAGCTGAATATCCCTGAGATGAGCCACATGAGGGCAACGCTGGAGGTGAAACCGACGCCGATCCACACGGAGACCCCGATGGAGGTGGCAAAAAGGAGGAGGCTGACGGCGTGAGCGAGGTATGAGCACCACTGCGGCAGCAGGCGTTTCCTGAACGCGTGGTCCGCAACTGCAGGGAGCAAAGCAGGGGGCTGAAATCACACACAGGCGCTGCCAGCCACGGGCGTGGCCGAGCGCTCACCCACCCCGGCCACTCTGGGGAGCCCTCAGAAGCGTGGGTGCTCTTTATAAGGATATTCCACGTTTCTCCGGCGCCTCTCCCTTGTCCTGCTTTACAGACCGTGCACACACATCTCGCTGCTGGAATGCAGCCACCCACCTGCAAACCGCACTGTGTGTGTGGGGGGGGAAGCGGAGCAGTTCTGCCCAAGACACTGGCCTTAACTCACTAAATCTCACAAAAAGCCCCGGGGATCTGCCAGAGCTTTGGTTTAAGGTGTCACCCGAAAGACCCAATCCAAGGAGATCATTCCATTCACCTGGGAAGGACAAAGGACCCTGGCAACCATGATTCGAGCGTCTTGACTCTTCAAACCTGCTGCGTATTCCTCTAAGCCACCCTGTCCAGGAGGGGCTGTTTAGACAGCAGTTTATCTGGGGCTGGTCCTGCTTTGAGCAGGGGGTTGGACTGGATGACCTCCTGAGGGCCCTCCCAACCCTCCTCTTCTATGCTTCTGTGCCAGAGAGATGCTTTCATCCGCCCATGCAACTAAACTGTGCAAATCAGATGCTACAGGAGTTAAAGCAAGACCAAGCGTTGGATTTTAACAGGCCCAAGAGCCTCAGCTCATTATTCAGTTTTCTGCACTGAGAAGAGAGGCTGTCGTGCAAGAAATTCCTGGGGGGGCATCTCAGAAAGCATGACAGCTTGTGCTAAGAAAGCCAGTGTTCTTAGCTTCTTAACAGGACCCTCAAGTGAGGAAGCCAAGGACCTGTCATCCCCTGCAGCCTTTCCAAATGACTGGCCGTTTCCCTTCTGCTCAGCTCTCGGCTCCCTGGCCCTGGGAGAGGTTGACCTCAGGGAGACACTGGGCTGTTTGTTGTCCCAGGCTGTATGGCACAGCGTGGAATTCTCCTTCCCTTCTCCCGCTCTCTCGTCTCACTGGTTTGAGTTTTCATTTTCGTTCGTAACTCCCTGTGGTCACCTCAGGATACTCCCCTACCTTGGAAGTCAAACCCTGTGGGAGTGGGGAGCGGGGGTGGTGGTGTTGCGTACGGGAGGCAAATGTCTTCAAGCACGCAATGTTGAGTCAGGGCTTTTCCAGAAAGGGTTTTTATTATTATGTTAATGAGCGCCGGGGATGAAAGGGAAATTGACCCTGAGAGGTAAGGAGTGAGGGGGCTGGAGAACTGTCTGCACCTAGCTAGCATGCCGCCTTCTGAACCCGGCTCATAAAGGGGGGAACATCATGGAAGTCTGACTCTCTCTATCTGTCTACCCACCCCTTATCGCCATAATATCTGAGCTCCTTCCTGCACCCTGGCTTGTTTCAGGGAGCATGTCCTGTGCGCTGGGCACTGACACCAGAGAAGGCCTAGCCAGCCCAATACCTGTCCACGTAGACTTGGCAGACCTGCTCACGTCCCTGGGAGGGGCTGCTACGTTCTGTCCTTTCTCATTCAGCCGCTGCAGCACGATGGTCTCTGTCTTCTCCCCAAACACGCTGGATCTGCCGGGACACACCAATGCCATTAGCGTGGGGCTTAAACCCATGTTTGCTTTCCAAGAGATGCTCCATCAGACACGTGGTCCCTGCAGTAAGGGAACCGGCAGCAGCTTGGCTCGGAAGGCCCCAGAGAGAGGATTCTGGGCCCACGCTATGTGACATTTAATCTAGCACCAGCCGCAGGCAACTCCGTGGCTAATTAGAAGCTTTCCCTCTTTTAAAGGTGTGTGCTGCTTTGAAATAAGTGGCTGGAGGCAGCCAGTCCTCCCTGCTGCCGTGCTGCTAAATAGGAATCGCTAACGTCATGCACTGCAACCACAGGCAAGCTAAAGCTGCTTCCCTTCACAAGTTACAGCAAGATTCGCTAACCCCCAGCTGGGCCACCTGATTTGATTTATGGCCTGCAGAGAAGGGACCGGCGCGCGAGGCTGCTCAGGTTTCTGCTGCTGACTTTCGGAAATTGCTCTTCCAGCAGCCTTTCCGCAACGCCCCCAAAGCCGATCCCTGCACAGAGGGTCCAGACAGATGGACTCTGTGTTTTATGTCTTACAGGGAGTAACGGGGCCAACTTCCTGTCTTTGCTGGCACCATTTAAACTGGGCTATAAACCCAGACCCTGTGAGATGCAGCTCAGCCAGGCAGAGAGATGGATACCTGTACTGGGGTGGGCTCTGGACAGATGGGCTTTTACGCTGTGTTGAAAAAGAAAAGGTTCAAACCCTCTCTTCTCCCAGCGTTGTGGCTGTGGAGCTGCTCGTGGGCAGAGCTGACCCTTGCGGGGAATCAGTTAGCAGGAGATGATCCATCACTGGGGAAGCTTGTCTGGCTAATACTGCTCCCGCCCTTTGCTTTGTGAATCCGCAAACCCCAGACGGGGTGAAAGGGCCGGATTCAGCACAGTTGGTGCAGCACAAGACAATTCCCCGTTCTCCAAGGGCAGGGGAAAGCAGGGACCCAAGAGGCCCTGGCCCAACGCAGCTTGTTTCAGCGCTCTTTTCTCCCCGCATACTTACAGGCCTGAGATCAGGTCGGTTTCGGCTCTGGCGTACTGCCCCGCATCCTGGGGGTGGGAAAGGCCGGTAGCTCCGTCGGCGAGGATCTGCCGTATCAGATCTTCATCTGTGAGGAGGGGGACAGACAACAGCCGTACGGGAAAGTGAGGATCCCAAGTGCTAAGCAGCTCCCTTCCCAAAAGGAAAGATTCAACTCTCCCACGGCTGCCCACACTGCAACAGTCCGACTGATGGGCCGGTGGTGATAGCAGGATAACAGGATGGCTCTCTGCTGCCCATCTCCTAGGGCTTTAGCGCCTCCGCTTTTAAAGGCCTCATATCAAAGAGCTCCCAGGCAAACGCAGACCCTGTCATGGGTGATGTTTTTCAGTTAAAGTGCCAGGTGGCCCCCTCCGCTGGGATGAGAGCGGGCGGCCGGCCCGGGCTGGCACTAGCCGTGGTAGGAATGGGTCAGGCACAGGAGCACGGTGGGATGCGCCTGAGGGCCAGAGAGGGGCCGTGCCCCCTTCCTATGCCCCGAAGGGCGGGGACAGCCTGCTCCGTGCTGCAATTCCGAGTCCTTGCCCTGCTTGGATTTGGGCTCCCCCCGTGAGGAGACCGTTCTAATGGGCCCATTGATCACGCGGGCCGAGGCAAATGGCCCCTTGCGCCATCAGCCAGGGAGCGGCGGTGCCAGCCCTGACGGCTCATTGCACGCTTCCCTGGCCGAAGGACGCCGCGGCGACCCCGCTGCCGCCACCACAACTCTTCCGTCGTCACCGCGAGGTGCGGGCCAAATCCAGCCGCCCTCACGGCAGGCCGCTGGCCTGTCGTTGTCAACAGGGCCAGCCCAGGACTTTTATCTTCGCGCCGGCCCCGTTCCCAGCGGTTGGTGAGGCAGGTGTATTGGACCCAGGACACTGGAGGTGCCGGTGACGTTAGGAACAGGATTGAAGAGGGGTTCTGCTGCACAAAACGCCCCCTGCTCTGCCTCCTGCCATCACCGCACGGGGCGCCAGCGCTAGACTGCAGGGAAGCGCGAAGGCCACAGGCCCCTCACTAGCAGCACCACCAGGGTCCAGCCCGCCCAGCCAGCTCTACGTCCCCCTGCGCTCACCCCCACCTGAGGCCGAGAAGTATTTGGTCGGCCCTGGGTGCAAGCCAAGCGACAGGCTGTCCTCCTCGGCCGGCAGAGGCACCTCGAGCCCCAGATGGCGGCTGGCCCGGCCCCGCTTCAGCTTCTGGATGGTGTTGCCCATGATGGAGGGGTCGCTGAGGAGATCCGGCCAGTTGAGCAGGGCCTCGCTGGAGTGCCACCGAATCAGACTGCGTGGGAGAAAGCAGAGCGGGAGGTGCCCGGGTAGGCGGCGGCAGAGAACGCTGGGTGTGAGCGGCAGGGGTAACCGTCTCCACGGGGCTGTGTGTCAGAAGCCAGCGCCCTGCTTTCCAAACGCCGTGATCTATTGTGGTGTCTAACCGACCTACACAAGCGGGGCCGAGCACCTCTCCCTGGGTGCACTCACAAGGCAGCCGGGTTTGGAACGACAGCTGGCAGATTCCCCTCACCTCTCAGCCACAGCGAACGACCCACCACAACACAGTGCAGGCCCAGCACTGCCCCGTTTGCCCACGGGCATTAATGAGGCCCTGATGGCTCAGAGTCTCCAGCCCACAATTTACTGTCTTCCACAAAAGAGGGGGGGGAGAGAGAGAGAGAGTGTGTGTCTGCGGGTGTGGGTGTCTGTGTGCGCTTTTGCATCCCCGGCAGCTTGCTCACCTTTTGGAATCATCCAGGAACAAATCGGTTTTGGTTTGCTCTGAAAAGGCCTGCGGGGAAGGAGCAGAAATGAGTTTCAGACCCAAAAGGCTGGCTGGGCTCTGGTTAAAATCACAGCTGAGCAACGGTGCAGGGTCAGGGGTTCTCTCCCTGGGTGCCAGGCGAGGGAAATGGCACCAGGGAAGGGCCAGCCCTGGGGTCTGGGCACAGGACCGGGCGCCGGGCCCTCACCCGCTGGCCCAGATGCTGACTCGCTGTGTCTTTCGTCAATTCACGACATCTCCCTGCCTCCACTGCCCACTGTAAAAGGCGAGGGTGTGTTGGGCCGGTGAGGGTTAATGTGCAGCCGACAGAAAGCGCTGGATGGGTGCTGAGTATCATTAAGTGCCTTGGAATTGGCCGGGGGGAAGGAGGCGGAGGTGGGGCATGAGAGCAATCTGCTCTCACTCGACCTGGCCTCCATCCCTCCCTTAGTCTTCAGGCACCTCGCCGGGTCTGTGCCTTGTGCCACCTCCGCTTCTGGCGGCTCTTCCCTGTCCTAGCATTAGCACGCGGGCCAGGGATTCATGCAGCCCTGCAGCCCAGGCAGGGACAGAAGGAGGCTGAAAGGCGCCTGGATCGGCTCGGTTCTGGGAGGGGCCGGGGGGAGCAAATGGAACTTGCTGCTTTGTGCATCCTTTCGGCGAGACACCCGTGCCACGGCCCTCCCGTCGCCTGCTTACCTCGGCCCGGATCCCAGGAAAGGTGAGGAAGGAGCTCTCCAGGAGGGAGGAGTCCAGGTAGTTATCGATCTCCAGGGACTGCTGGTCGGAGTGGGTCAGGGTCTGGCTGATGGACACCTGCACAACAGATGGGGAGGGGAGGGTGAGGACATAGTTCTGGCTAAGAAATAGGTCTCGCGTGTATAATTAACGTACAGCTCCAGCGCTGGCACCGCTTACATTGGAGCTCCAGGCCGCAGCACCCGCTGCCTGGCTGGTTCCCCTTCTGCTGCTCCATCCACGGGAGAGCGAGCAGCCCGCTCTTGACCTGCCGTTACCTTTTACACTAGCAAATAAATGGCTTGGGTAGCACAACCGTGCACGTGACGCCATCTGCACCCTGAGGCGGGCACCGCTGGTCCACGTGGCAACGGTGCAGCCCAAGCCCACGTGGGTTTTTCCAAATGCCTTTTGGGGCAGCACTGACAGGCCAAACCTTAGCGGGCAAACGGCACCAAGGGCCTGGTTGCCTGCATGTTGCCCACGAGTCTGACGTCTCCCCCAGCCAAGGGCATCCCAGTGCAGCAACGGGTCACAATCTTCTGCTGAGCAGGGGTGCTCGTAAGGGAACGTCAGATGGGCGCGTCGCTTCTCAGCCACGTGACGGCTGGTTATGGTACTTAATGGGGCTCCTAATTGTGTCTAGCCAGTCATTATATCCCCAGATCATCCTCCAGTGGCTGCCAGGCAGCTAAGCCTCCAGCTAAGGTGGTACATCACTGGAAATGCAGGTTCTCTAACCTCTGATGTAGCCATCGCCAAAGCATCTGGTACCGAGCCAGAAGTTGTCGGGATCCCAATCTCAAAGCACTTTATAAAGGCATGAGGTTTTAATGTCCCTTCTGGTCTCAGTTAGCTATCGAGCATCATCACTGCTCTCACTGTT
Source organism: Emydura macquarii macquarii (assembly GCF_026122565.2). NCBI lineage: Eukaryota > Metazoa > Chordata > Testudines > Chelidae > Emydura > Emydura macquarii. The sequence goes on from NW_027133527.1 coordinate 5,609,042, forward strand.
AACTGTTTCACAGCTAGTATTAACCATTCTAAGTCCTTCTAGCCCTATAAATGTTCAGTGTTAAATCGTGCTAAATTCTTGGCCTCCATGAATTCCTGTGGCAGTGAGTTCCACAGGATGCATAGTGTGAAAATACGCTAAAGGACTCTAGTATCTTCAACTGTCTGACTGCTTGAGCGCTGATGCCCAGCTGGCTTTGTACAAGTTATTTAAAGAGCCAATGATCCTCACAGGAGAAAGATTCCTGTTGTGTCCATCACCCCAACTCTCTCTGTCTCTCTCATGTGGTGCTGGGCTTCCATTGGTCTTCACTGCAATCAACGTATTCACACTAGGTGTTTTCTTTGGGTCTCTGCTGCCCTGGCTCTGTGTCGCAGACTGCATGGCATGTCAGTGGGACTGGATCTCCTATCATTTACACCCCTGGAAGCCCAATGGGTGCAGAGGAGCTATTCCTGATTTACAAGGGTGTGAGTGAAAGGAGAATCCAGGTTGCCATTTGTACGTGCACCAAACATTTCCGTAGCATTGCTATAGGCCAGACTGTGTGCCTCTTACTCAACTCCATGGTGCTACTCCATGAAGCAAGATGCTACACAGTGGGAGTAAGGATGACAGACACTGGCCCGATATAAGCAGATCTGTCACAGTAAATCACTCCTTGAAAGCCAGTGATTTTTCTTCCCTGTTACCTTGCTACGAGCCATCCTGAAGAGGAATAAAATGATCAGGTACACCGGATAGACCACGACGCTGGACACCAAACCAACAGCCACTGTGTCAATGCTAACAGGGATCAGTTTGGAAACAGCGACGTTACTGGAGAAGGGCAGAGGGAAAAAAAAGGAGACAGATGTCAGGATCAACGTCACCTGTGTCGCTAACTGAAATGGGAGCCAGTGTTTGGAAGGGAAAGGCCGTTTGACAGGGACACTGTCAAGAAGACACTGCTGGCTCCGCTGGGAGTTTTGGGTGTGCAAGGAGCGCAGCTCAGAGGTCCAGGTCCTCAAAAGTATTTAGGTTCTAACTTCCGCTGAAATCAACAGGATCTGATTTCAAATGGACGGTACCTCAAAAATACGAAAGGTACCTATAGAACGGGGGGGCTCTGGAGCAGAAAGCCTGCAGCATGACGATATCAGTAACGGAGTGAAGGGCTCTTGGTCTACGCAAAATTCTGATTATGCAGCAAACGACTGCAGCTGCTGCTGCCCCCCACCACCACAGCCTCTGGATTTTTGTTTCATGCTGACAGTTTCCTTTTAAAGGTGATTGTTCTGTTCAGCTTTTCCAAGCTCTGTCCCTCTCTCTTGGGCTCATAGGTTACTTTGCTCTTTCCCAGGATATAAAAAGCCTCCAAGGTCTGGAACCACAGAACAAATCAGGGTTGGGATGTTTGAAAAATTCCACCCGTGAGCCTCGTGTGTCTGCTGGGACCTGCCCAGCACATGACGCTCGTTTACGGAGCGAGCAGGACGGCTTCCCAGCTGCTTCCTAGCCCCTCTCAGTAGTTTCAGGAGGGAGAGCATTGACCAGGGCTGAACTACTTTTCTACAGACAAAACTCAGGGGGCGGGGATGGGAGAGCAGGTTACAAGTTGGCACGGTGGAGCCAAGTAGAGAAGGGAGGCAGTGAGATCTGTCCTCCTCTGATGCCCATCACCGTGGTATCTTGTGAGAGGGAGGTCAGGGGAACTCCTTTTCCTTTACACTGGTGGTAATGGAGGCTGTGAGGAAGGCGATCGCTCAAGGGACACGGATTTTATGCCACATGTGCCATTACCAGGCAGGACAGCCAGCCTCCTCCGTGATGGGCGGTTCTAGAGCAGGGCAGAGGCTTAGTTAGGTGATTCCCGAGAACGCGGCAGGATGCACGGCCCACCTGAGATGGATGTCGCCCACCACGCCGTACCACACAGCGTTGGCGCAGAGGAAGAGAAAGATGAGGGCGGAGCAGCAGGTGGCTCTCTGCACCCGCGTGAAGCGGCTGCGCGGAGGCCGGTCCCACATGGAGAGCCAGACGTGCTTCTCGAAGAAACCCCGCTGCAGCTCCGCCACGAAGATCCGAGGGAAGCTCCTCAATTCCGTCTCGCCTGAATGCCGGGAAAAGAGACGGAGGCTCGTCAGGCTGAGACAAGCAGCTCAGAGCCACGCTCTGCAGAGGGGACCCAGACTGTGCCTGACATCTTGCGGCTGGGGCACCGCGGGGGGGCCTGTGCTGTGCTGGCCGGGCCCCATCCCCAGAGCTGGGATTCAGAAAGGCTTCCCTCTCTGCCCCTTACGCTCTGGGAGTGGAGAAGACAGAGCAGGAGACGGCAGAAAGAAGCCGGCTCTAGGAGCCCGTGATGTTGACTGCACGGTCGCTCTTTTGGCATTCCCTACAAAACAACCACCCCAAAGTCCCAGGAACTGCCACGTCCTCCTCCTAATTCCCCATGAACAACTGAACGCGCCGGGCCCCGTGTTGCAGCAGCTGGGCACTCACTGGCGGCGTAGATCTCCTTCTCCACCATGCCATCGTTCTGCTCGCTCTCCACTGACAGCCAGTCATTCACCAGGAAGAAGTAGCTCTTGCTGGTCTGCAGGTCTCGGACGATGACGTGCTGCAGGTACCAAGAGGGGCTGAGCCCTAAAAGCGGGGAAACAAAGAGAAAGAGCTCAGGGCAGACAATCCCTCTCTGCGGGAGTGCAGGGATTGCGAGACCGCATCAATGTCTGCACGGACCCGGGGGACGAGATCAGGGGAGTAATAACACTCGGCAACACTTTTGTGAATCACACCCCTCGTGGCTAGGGCGAGTGGGTGGCGCCCAGGTGTATGGCGCTGGGCGCTCTGGAAGGGCCTAAGACGGACACATCGATCTCAAAGCCCTTTGCAGAGGTGGGTAAATGGGATACAGCCCCAATCTGCAGTTACCGAAGCACAAATGACAGCTGTGACAATCAGGCCCTGTATTTTGGGGTCTGCACGTAGAGTGAGGCGCCCGCTTCCGGGCCCCCCCCCTTGGAAAAGGTCAGCCCATGTCGCTATTGTGGGGAACTCAGAATTAGAGCGCCCTTTTGCAAACGTGGCCATAAGAGTCTTTCCCAAGGAAACGTAGTGAATCAGTGACAGAGCTGGGCTAGAACTCGGGTCCCCTGACTGCCAGCCCCATGGCCTGGCCCCTTGACAGTCAGCTCTCTCTGAGGCAGGGGGTGTGCTAAGGCAGTGAACGCTCTTGGTTATCCGTCAGAGTTCATTGGCTCCACAGCAGAGCCCCCCCTCCTGCAAGAACGGTGCAGGCTTTCTGATGGTAGCCAGGGGTGGCAGAGGCAGCAGCCTTGCAAGAATATTGCATATCAAAGGTCTGATTCAGATGTCACACCAGTTTACACCAGTGTAAATCACCTACTTCAGCGAGGCCTGGCAAGCGTCACAGCGGCCCCAGCCTGGCACAGCGGTCCCGGCCTCACCTTTATTGTCATGCCAGACGCGGATTTTCCAGACGCTGCCCAGGCTCCGCTCTGTTGCAATCTGAAAAACATCCAGGCTGTTGCGGTGGAAGGCGTTCTCCCCATCCAAATGCCTGTGACCGCTCTTAGTATCCACGCCGTACAGGGTGATCCCCACGTGGGCGGTGGTACCTGGCAGGAATTAACGGGAAGGCTCGGTTAGGCAGACGCCATCCCGTGCAGAGTTCTTTCCCCCCAAACTCATGACCTATTACCAAATGAAATGGCCCTTGAGAGGGCCACCTGGGACTGGGAAGAAATGTAACTTGCGTGTATCCAAGGCTGCCGCTTGGCCTCCCCACACCCAGAGATAGGGTTACACGCAGCTTTGGGAGGGTCAGCTGGTGGGATCGGATTGACACATGGGCTTTCGTGTGTTTCCTTCTGAGATGGGATGTGATCTAATGTTCTTTAACTTGCTGACATCCTGGTGGGAGGAGATGTTTGTTCTGGATGTTCTTTCCACGGAGTGGCTGCAAGACTTGTTTTCTTTGACTACTCCCCGGGACCAGCTGCCAGACACTCCTTGTTCCACCTGGCCCACCTAAAACGGCCCCTGCTCGCCCAGAAGGATCCAAACACACTTACGGGGCGCGAGCCTGCTTCCCCATGGAGCCAGCGGGATGACAGCCGCTGGAGTCGGTGAGAGCAGCTCCCCGAGGGTGGCACCGTGGCACTCCATGCAGGTGCTCACTCAGCGCTCCCGGCTGACATCTGCTCGAGTTTCAAAGTGCAAAGATGATGTTGCTAGTGGTTGTGGCTGCTATCCCAGCCCGGGACGTTACAACCCAGACTCCGAGACCAGCACTAAGCGATTCATTGTGCTGGCGATGCTTGCAAAGCAGCAGAGCCTCCAGCTTGCTGTCTCCGAGCAGCGCTGGCCCCAAAGGGCCGGCTGGAGCGAAACTCAACCTTCTTCTTCACATGAGCAGGAATCGGGGAAGACCGCTCCTCAAAATGCGAGGAGGCGAAATTGCGCCTAATCCTGGGAGAAAGGAGCGAGGGGGCGTCGTGCTGCTGGGCCATCACCACCGATCAGGAACAGGCACTTCTGGCAAATGGACATGGCATCAAACCCCAAGCCCAGTATGAAGACCTGGCCCGTGGGGATCATCCTTATGTCTGACAACTTGCTGAGGGCCCTGGTTCCTGCTTATGCTGTGGAAGAGCTTCCACAGCTCATTGTGCCAGCAAAGTCTCATTGAATTGGCCTGAATTGGAACTGTGGATAGAAAGCTGGCTCCATCATCAGGCTCAACGGACAGTGATTAATGGCTCGATGTCTAATTCGCAGCCGGTAACAAGCGGAGTGCCCCTGGGGCCGGTTTTGTTCAACATCTTCATCAGTGATCTGGAGGATGGGGTAGATTGCACCCTCAGCAAGTTTGCAGATGACACTAAGCTGGGGGGGAGTGGTAGATACCCTGGAGGGCAGGGATAGGATACAGAGGGACCTAGACAAATTGGAGGATTGGGCCAAAAGAAATCTGATGAGGTTCAACAAGGACAAATGCAGAGTCCTGCACTTAGGACGGAAGAATCCCATGCACAGCTACAGACTGGGGACCAATGGGCTAGGCAGCAGTTCTGCAGAAAAGGACCTGGGGGTTACGGTAGATAAGAAGCTGGATATGAGTCAGCAGTGTGCCCTGGTTGCCAAGAAGGCTAACGGCATATTGGGCTGCATTAGTAGGAGCATTGCCAGCAGGTCACGGGAGCATTGCCAGCAGGTCACGGGAAGATTATTCCCCTCTATTCAGCGTTGGTGAGGCCCCATTTGGAGTATTGTGTCCAGTTTTGGGCTGCCCACTACAAAAAGGATGTGGACAAGTTGGAGAGAGTCCAGCGGAGGGCAACAAAAATGATTAGAGAGCTGGAGCACAAGACTTATGAGGAGAGGGTGAAGGACTAGGTTTGTTTAGTCTGCAGAAGAGAAGAGTGAGGGGGGATTTGATAGCAGCCTTTAACTACCTGAAAGGGGGTTCCAGGGAGGATGGAGCTAGGCTGTTCTCAGTGGTGGCAGATGACAGAACAAGGAGCAATGGTCTCAAGTTGCAGTGGGGGAGTTCGAGGTTGGACATTAGGAAAAACGTTGTCACTAGGAGGGTGGTGAAGAACTGGAATGGGTTACCTAGGGAGGTGGTGGAATCTCCATCCTTAGAGGTTTTTAAGGCCTGGCTTGACAAGGCCCTGGCTGGGATGGTTTAGTTGGGGTTGGTTCTGCTTTGAGCAGGGGGCGGGACTAGATACCTGCTGAGATCCCTTTCACCCCTCATCTTCTATGATTCTATCAAAGACACACATAGGTGCTTCCAGCCAGATTGTGATGGGGAGCTAGACCATGGCAGAATAACTCAACCCCTTTCAGAGCCAGTAACACCCTCCAGATCCTTAGGGGATCCCCACAGACTACCGGGCAAGTTCTGTGCCATGCAGGGAGACTGGCTGTGATGCACTGGCTTGACGCCTCCAAGGATTAATGTGGAGCTACACCAAGGTCAGCTGATCCAGAGAGTCGCGCCGTTACTCACCTGATCCTCGGCCCCAGCCGGTTTTCACCAGGATCTCATACTTATACATCCCGTTCTTCCCGCAGAATGGAATCACCCCCACTCGGTTAATGTCAATCAGGTCCAGTTTGTGCACAATCAGCATGGCCACCGAGTACGATACAAAGCAGACAGCACATGTCAGCAAAACGATGTAGTTGAGACCTGGGCCAGGAGCCTAGGCAAGATGAAAGATATTGAAAGATGCTGTTCCCCCTCCCCAGGCGCCTTGCGTCCATCTTTGTGTCTAACAAACAGCCTCACGCTCACTGCCTCGCTGATTGCAATGACCCTCATTCTTAACAAATACCTGCATATCACATAGCGAGGTCCATCCTGCAAGCTCCCAACGGGAGTACAGACTATGTACACGGGCATCCATCACTTTGCCCATGGCTGAAATGCAGCCACCTCTGGAGAGGAATGCAGCAGCTGGCTGGGGCTTCCTGCGGCAAAGGGCAGAGTGCCTGGACCTCCCATTGGCTCCACTTACAGAGCTACAGAGAAGACTGAACTTCATCGGGAGGTCCAGAGCACCTGGCAGGAGCAGCCTCTAACACTGTAAAATGAAACTATCCAACGGCTTTGGGCAGGAAGTGAAGAACTCTGTATCCAACTGAAACAGCGGCAAAAATGATAAGGTTAGCAAAATGCAACCGGAACTTCGCCAGAAAACTGGGGCTTAACCCATCCTACACTCAGATAAAAGTGCTAGGGGATTTTTAATGATTACACATGGCTAGGACCTATGTGTGCAACTTCTGGAAGCACGGCACCTCCAGGAGCAATGTTCCTAAGGGGGCTTTGCCAGGGCAATTCAGGGAGAGGAACACCACAAGCCCTGCTTTTGCTGGTTGGTCTCCCATCCAAGCACAGATCAGGCAAGACTCTGCTTAGCTTAGGAGAGCTGCTGAGAACAGAAGTTTTTTTCAAGCAGGCTCATTCCAAAAGCCAGCAAGCTGCTAGTTTAGCCAGTTGGCAGGAAAGCTCCAACGTCCGGTTTTTGTTTTTACTCACAGGAAATATGAATTGGACGGAGTTCGGGGGAACAAACAGGCTGGCTCCGAAGGCCGTCAGGTGTTGGGTTAAGCACACAGCCTGATCCGGGCTGGTATCCTCTAATGGGATGATGCCTTCCGTCTTCCACCTCATCTCCTGCTCACTGAAGTACTGGCACAAAGAGGTGTACAATCCCAGCGTCACCTCCACTGGCGACCAACTGAAATGGTTCGTGATGTTGACGTAATAGTCCTTGGTGGTGTCATCAGTACTAAAAAGAGAAGAGGTGAGCATCGAGCTGATTATCAGCAGCCTCCGGATGAGCTGTGAATCCCTCTCTACAGCACACAAGTGTCTTCCCTCGGAAAGCGTGCATGGGGAGCAGTGCCAACGTCTGTGCAACGTGACATAGGAAAATGGATCCTACTCATGGTGAGTAATTTCCAGAGTCCTGTTGCTGTGGGGAGCCCATGGACTCCCGTAGGCTTTATTACGTGTACGTCTGTCAGCCATGGACTAGGACCCTTGGGTTGGGAGGTGCACTATTTAGATTGCACATTCTCCTGCTTTTGCGAAAGCTGATCAGGATTAGACTTGCACAGTGACCCCGGCAACCCCTAACTGTGTCACAGCGACCCACACGACACTTCCCTAGCAACTCTAGGATCGTTGGCCCGGGAAAGGATTTGTTCATTAGGACTATGAATCCCTTTTTGGGAATCTTGTTACCAAAAGCCATGGAAGCCATGCGAAGTTACACAACCCTGGCTCTACTCCTGCCCCACCTATTCCCCGTCCACCAACTTTCTTCTTGGTTAACACCAAGGCGTGGTTTATAAATAACGTGAGGCGTCAACATTTGTTGCTGTGAAAAAAGAAATATTTCAGCTACTAAAGTTGCACTAAGGATTAACGCCATAGAAAAGAAAGGTTTGATCCCAAAAAATCTAACAGTGCAGTAATAGTACAAAGCATTTATCTAGAACGTTCCCTGTTCAAAGTGCCATGCAGACCAGCACTAAGTGGGCACGTAGACAGGTGAGAGTCATTATCCCCATTTTACAGATGGGAAAAATGAGGAACAGAGGCAAAAGGCGATTTGCTGAAGGCCACGCAGTAAGTCAAGAGTCAGGATTGGAACTCGGGATCACCCAGTGCCCAGCGCCCTCCTCCAGAACAGCAGGTCTGTGGCACTGTGCAGTAGGTGATCTGTGCTGAGCCATTAATGCGTCTGTAACGTGGCAGCCTGCTTCCTTTTACGGGCAGTTCCAATGCACAGGCATCCTGGGATGGGTCGTTCTTTGGATCACATGGCCAAACTGGGCACAAGCCCTGCTGGGAAATGGGGGCAGGTTACAGTCGAGTGACTGTAGTATGTAAGGCAAGCCTGTCGCTTAGTCAGGAGAGAGGTGGGTGTGTGAGCTGCCCCGTGCAAGGGCAGGCCTGGAGCAACAGGGAAGGGAAGGGAGCAGCATGCAGACGGGGCTAGGGGTGAATGCAGCGCAAGACGGAAGAGGTCTGAGCAGCACATTAGCGGGTCTAGGTTGGCACCTGTGCTCAGGTTCTCGCCATGCAGAGTGTGGGGGGCAGACCCCTGCAGCAATAGGGTGAATGAATCGAGCCTGGGGAAAGGAATAGGAAAGGTGCTGCAGAGCTGGGAGGCTGTTCCCTTGGAGTGGGGGGGAGCTGGGCAGGTGCTCAAGTGAGGGCTGGGCGGGTCATATTTATTACACTGGGACTGTCTGGGATGTTGCTTTACCGGGACAGGGAAGCCTCCTCAGCCTGGCCAGAAGGAGAAAAACACCAAACTGCTTTACCAGCAGAGAGACACGTATCCCGGCAGGAACCAGACTTCGAGTGAGGGGAGACTGAGGCAGCAGAGGTGCCTGACGCTGGAATGGGTAAGCTACCCACAAAAGCTTAGGGTCTAAAGCCATGAGCAAGGGGCAGGGCTGGGGGTTACCCGGGGGGGGGGGGGGGTTCTCTTACATGGGGGAGATGAAGAAAGTGTAGCGCTTGTGGTCCTGTCTCTCCATGGCCTCCAGCCCGATCTTCTTGGCAGCGCTGCAGTTGTGCTCGTTGGGCGCGGGCGAGGGAGAGAGGTAGGCTGTGATGAACGGCTCCAACTCGCTCGCCATGTAACGATCTGGGCAGCAAGGAGAAGAGAGGGAAGGGAAAGACCTTTACAAACACCCAGGGCGGCTTTACTTGCACGGGCCCCCATCCTGCTGACTTCAGTGGGTGTCTGGTTTGAGTGAGGGCTGCAACGTTGGACCTGGGATATTTACAGAAGTGAATTTTAAATGCCACGGCTCCTAGTACCACCCCCCTTCCCTCCCCGCGGAGCGCTCTCATGTCCGCAGCCAGTCCGGGACTGGTTGGAAGGATCCATCCTGAGACGTGTTTGGTGCTGAGGAACAAATGCTCAATCGCGCTGTATCTTAGCTAGTCACTAGCGCCAGGGGTAACCCGTGAACCATTCCCGCCGTGTAGCTGTGTTTGCATTTGTGTACCATTAGCTCCAGCCCTTCCAGGGGGAGATGCTCGTCTAGGGTTTGACCCTGTGTCAGTGAAGCTAGCGGGAGCAGGACCCGGCCCTCCTGGAAGAGGAAGGTGGCACCAGGTGTGCATGGCGGGAGCAGACAAAGGTAGCGGTATCCTTAGAGGTAGATACTGCAGTGTGTCACCTGCCCTCATAACGCCTGGGGCTTGGTTCTGCCCGGCCCTTGCAAGCGCACAGTGAAGAACTTCCTCCACCACCTGTGTGGCTTGTGTAAGGGCCGGGTGGAACGGCAGCTCCTGGGCTCAGAGGAGTGCAGGCTGGCTCCCTGATTACGGGCTGGGGTGTCTGAAGTAGGCAGCGTCTCTCCCGTCTGTGGCAGGGAATGGGAATCCTATGCATGAGTATACGGTCCTCTCACCCTCTGGAAGTCAACGGAGACTATGACATACCAATACTAGCGCACAAAGACTCTGAGCATTTAGAAAAGCATCTACCCTGAGCAACGTAACTGAAACACACAGTCTAAGTTCTAAGGCCAGCAGGAGTCTCCTCAGGCCCCCACCGTGCAGGCCCGTACTGCTGGAGAGTAAAGGAGTCGAGTTCCCGTCCCACGGGGGACGGTGACTCCCTTATGGCCGGGACGTGCAGTACAGCTCTCAACTTGCTGCCCTGTCTCAGCCCTGTAGCAGATCTCATTTAGCACACAGGCCCCTCCTGTGCTCTCTCAGCCCTTCCGGTGAAAAGCACCTTGAACAGCAGAAAGCGTCGCTGTCATCTCGGGGAGCGCTGTACCTACCGTTTAAGACTCTGTAGGTGAGCTGGAAGTGCAGGCCTGCCTCTCGATTGTTGTTTTCTGTCGTAACAACGAGGCTCACCGAAGTCTTTCCCTGAATGATTGCAGAACCGGCCGAGATGTTCTTCACGATGGTGTTGTTCAGTACCGTCACAGTGATGGCCTTCTCTGAGTCCAGGCTCCCGATGGGAATCTGGGTCCCGTTGTTGGTTTGAAACTCCATGGAGGCCACCTTTGTGGACACAGTGTAGTTGCTGATGTAGCCAAAGGGGAAAGGGTTGGAGTCCACCTGGAACATGACTTGGATCACGTCGGTCAGGTTGGAGAAGGTAGTGTTGAAGGCCTGGGGAATGGAGAACTGGCAGTCCAAGGTGTTTTCATAGCAGAGCAAGTTGAAGGGGTCAGACCGTTTGCCTTTGGCAACGATTTCACCTCCCGCCAGTTCCAGGGGCTCCTCATTCAGCACCCGGGACTTCATGAGGATGCGCATCAGGCTGGAGGACAGGCTGTAGGCTTTGGAAGCTACGTGCTGGGGACTGCTGCACAATTCCTGGAGTTTTGACTCCTGAGGCACTGTGTTGACAAGGTGAATTAAATCCCCTGTAAGGAAAGAGGTAAAATAGCACATGGAACAACAGCGAGTGCCACCGTCTAGGCAACATTCAAGTCCTTCCCACAACAATCAAGGCAGCTCCTTTCTTACTGGCTTTCTATTGGAACACAGCATGGCGACACTTGGTCTTCCACAGCGAAAGCTCTGCATAGTCCATAGCTAAAAATACAGTGCTCTGCTGCCTGGCTGTTTTTAATCTAATCGACGGTGTGGTTAAGATCTAAAGTTACAAGATGCTAATGTGGGCTTTCTCTTCCTTCTGCGACAGGGATGAGAGAAAAGTGGATAGAAGGAAACAGATACATAGAACCAATATAACAAACTCCCGGGACTATAACGAGCAATGCGATTACAACACAGCCCATTGCGAGCGTGCAGATAAAGCGCCTTCCTTTAAAGGTGACCAGCATGGGATGTTATCTATAGAGGCCAATGGAGTTTCCATAGGCACATCTGGACGCTGCATCTGCTATCCTCCAGTTTACTAAAAGGGCAGTTCTCTAAAGTATCCGCTACTTCATAAATCCAGGGGCTGTTGGTTTCAAATACCAGGAGCAGGATGGCACTGGGAATGTTGGACAGATGCTAAAGTACAGGTGGGGCCAACCTGCAGATCCAGATTTCCCCCAAAGTCTGGATGGGGCGGCTCCTCAAATGGAGGGTTTGGTACAGGCCCAAGGGCTGGTGGAAACACCAGCCGTGGGCAGCCTTTGCACAGGACACCTAAGAAACCTCTCCCAGCTTTGTCCTTTCCTGATCATCTTTTAAAACCTCGCAGTGACGGCTAGGCCCTAAACACCTCTTATATAATGTCCCCATTGCTTGGGGGCCCCCAGCACTGACCCATGATGTTGAGGATGTTGTCTGCGATGGCTGTCGGAGTCACGGTGCCCTGGGTGGTTTCCCCCTGGAGGATGGCCATCATGCTTTCCAGCTTGCTCAAGGTCCCGGTCAGACACGATCTGCAAACCAGCTCCTTGCTCGCCACCTGCCATTAGAAACGCAGGGTAACCCAGGAGAAATCGATTCCATGTAAAAGGCACTAGCAGCTGTGCATGGTACTTGTCGGCTTCGGTCCTGCAAAATGCTGAACATTTTGGCTCCGACACTACTCATGTGCTTAAAGTTCGTGCTTAGGAGCATTGCTGGTCGAGGCCAGGCCCCCCGTGTCCCACAGCTGTAAGATTTCCCTTCAGTTTGCACTTTATCCCCAACTGCGCTAACTTTCTTTCATTAAGTAATTGATCAAAAATGCACATCCTCGGTCTACGGGTCAAGGCAACATCCTCCACTGCTCTGTCTTGGCCACTGCATCATCCATCCATCCCCAGGGATTTACTTGGGTTCCACACCCCCCCCGGCTCCAACACACCGAAGAAGACGCAGTCTTGGATCAGTACTGCTCCCAATGAGGTCAACAGCAAAAGTCCCACTGACTTCAGTGGAAGCGGACTCCAGACCTCCGCCTTATTGTTGCATTAATAAAGAACTTACTTCCTTTCCTCAGAGGAGTAATCTGTGGGTCCCAGAAGGGCTGATGGATAGCAGACATAGGGAGGATGGATTGGACAGGTTGGATGAATGGACTATAAAATGGATAGAGAACTGGCTAGATCATCAGGCTCAATGAGTAGTGATCAATGGCTCCATGTCTAGCTGGCAGCCAGTCACAAGCGGAGTGCCCCAGGGGCCTGTTTTGTTCATTAATGATCTGGAGGATGGGGTAGATTGCACCCTCAGCAAGTTTGCAGATGACAATAAGCTGGGGTGAGTGGTAGATATGCTGGAAGGTAGGGATAGGATCCAGAGTGACCTAGACAAATTGGAGGATTGGGCCAAAAGAAATCTGATGAGGTTCAACAAGGACAAGTGCAGAGTCTTCCACGTAGGACGGAAGAATCCCATGCAAAGCTACAGACTGGGGACCGACGAGCTAGGCAGCAGTTCTGCAGAAAAAGACCTGGCAATTACAGTGGATAAGAAGCTGGATATGAGTCAGCAGTGTGCCCTGGTTGCCAAAAAGGCTAATAGCATATTGGGCTGCATTAGTAGGAGCATTGCCAGCAGGTCACGGGAAGTGATTATTCCCCTCTATTCAGCGTTGGTGAGGCCCCATTTGGAGTATTGTGTCCAGTTTTGGGCTGCCCACTACAAAAAGGATGTGGACAAGTTGGAGAGAGTCCAGCGGAGGGCAACAAAAACGATGAGGGGGCTGGAGCACAAGACGTATGAGGAGAGGCTGAGGGAACTGGGCTTGTTAGGTCTGCAGAAGAGAAGAATGAGGGGGGATTTGATAGCAGCCTTTAACTACCTGAAAGGGGGTTCCAGGGCGAATGGAGCTAGGCTGTTCTCAGTGGTGGCAGATGACAGAACAAGGAGCAATGGTCTCAAGTTGCAGTTGGGGAGGTCTAGGTTGGATATTAGGAAAAACGTTGTCCCTAGGAGGGTGGTGAAGCACTGGAATGGGTTACCTGGGGAGGTGGTGGAATCTCCATCCTTAGAGGTTTTTAAGCTGAGGCTTGACACAGCCCTGGCTGGGATGGTTTAGCTGAGGTTAGTCCTGCTTTGAGCAGGGGGTTGGACTAGATACCTGCTGAGGTCCCTTCCAACTCTAATATTCTGTGATTCTATGATATTGCCAGTGCTGTTGGCTATTTTACACTGAACGTCCTGCATCGTAATATTGGACTAAAAATGGCTAGTGGCTTCCTCCTGGAAGCTTTGCCAATGGCAGACATGTCTAGCATGGCGCTATCTCTGATCTCTGGTGTCAGTATTTTGAATACAGATGGTATTTTTATACACCACAGCCTGATTTCCTATCCTTAGAATACTGGGCTATTTCATATGCACTCGAGTGCATGTTTCCTTGAACTGTGACTGTATGTCACTGCAGTGATGCTAATCCTTTGTCCTTGTAGCAGAGGATCTCAAAGCACTTGCCCTAAATTCATTAAGGAAGTATTTCAACCCTCCTCCGTGATGTCTGTCCGTTGTTATCCCCATTTCATGGACGGGGAAGCAGCGTCACAGAGGGGTGCAGAGACAGGCCCAATCATAGAATATTAGAGTTGGAAGGGATCTCAGGAGGTCATCTAGTCCAACCCCCTGCTCAAAGCAGGACCAATTTCAGCTATATCATCCCAGCCAGGGCTTTGTCAAGCCTCAGCTTAAAAGCCTCTAAAGATGGAGATTCCACCACCTCCCTAGGTAACCCATTCCAGTGCTTCACACCGTGCCAATGCTGGGAATAGCCCGGACTGCTAGCCCTCCAGTCGGCAGGGCCTTGCTTGTGCCCTAGCAGAGATTAAAGCTGCCTCCGTCAGAAAAACAGAGTCCTGGCAGACTGCTGTGAGCCACAGAGGCCCAGTGGGGAGAATTTATCCTAGCCAGCTGCCAGATTTCTTTGTCCTCCTTTGTGGGTGCTGTGGCATTGACCGGGACTTCTCATACAACATGCATGGGCTACACATATGATCTGATCTCAGCAGCCTCTCTGTTCCCCACCACCCGAGAGGCTGCTTACAAACCCACACTGGTCTCCTGGCTGCTGCCCCATCAGGCACTGCTTTGAAAGGAAATCTTAGCCTGCTTAAAGGGAAAACAGCTCTCTACTTTTTCACAACCGGGCAGCAAATCAATTGCCTCCCAGCAGTTTGCAAACCCCACTTACTGCCTTGACCAAGACCTTGTTTGAAAAGCCCTGCTAAACACTGTGCTTTTTTTCAGGGCCTTCGGCTTTTGCTCCCAGGCTCAGAGTAAAACCACGTCACAAAGGCCAGATGCATTTGCAATAGCATGCGCAGAAAGGAGGCCCAGGGATGGTTAACAACGGAACTCAGAGGCCCCATCTGCCCAGGTGCAGGGGATGGGCAGACGGCTCCAAGCCAACTCAGCCTCTGTCAAGTATTCGCTATGCAAAATTTTCTTCTGATGCAACAGCACCATCAGGTCCTCTGCTTTCAGGGCTGGAATTCAGCTACCAAACTATAGGTGGCCCTGTCAATATGTCTCCCCACCCACTGAGAGAGAGACATCAAAGAGTCCTTCTAGAATGGCCATAGCATCTTCATTCCAGACTGAGAGCTGCCAAGAGCTCTCTTATCTACTTACCCTCTCACTGGGTATCTTAATCTACCTACCTACTGGACCTCTAGGGTTCCCTTCAGCGTCGTGTCTAGGCAACTCACACTGTAGTAGCCTCTCTAGAGGTACCAGTGCAAGGCAGAGCATCCCAGTCTCGGGGGTTCTGACACCAAATCCATCTCCAACATCCAAACACTTCCTAGAGCTGTGGGAGGCATTTCACCACCCAATTTTGATGAATGTCCCTCCCATCCACTCCCAGATGTATCTAAGAAACAGAATGTTCTGCATTTTATGCATGGGCTTGAGTCTCCGGCAGGCTCAATGGAAATAATCTGCAAAACACATGAAAGCTGTTACCACAACCCAAGTCCTAGCTCCTCTTCTTTTTATCGTCAGAGGCTTCAGATGTGATTCACCACATGTCTCAGGACAGATGTCCAAATGGCTTGCGGCACAAAAGGGTGTGAAAGCCCCCGTTGCTGGTATTTGAACGTTATTGTTACACAGCACCATTTACAGAACTGTAAGAGGACATCTCTCTACCATGAGGCTCTTACTAGCTAAATAAGAGACAGCAACGTAACACAAGATGAAAAGAGGTTCTGCAGAGCAGAGAGAGAACAGCAAAGAGGATTCGTGGGGAAACTGCCCGGGGAGACTGTTACCCAAGAAGCAGAGTTGGCATGAAATGTTTTCCAGTCGGAAAATGTGGTTTTGTCAAAACAGAAACTCTCTCCAGGGAAAAACATCAATTTTGACCCTTTTCCCCTCCAAAATAGGGAGAATAGAAACAGTTTAATTTTGAGTCAACCAAACAAAAAAGTTACTGCAAAATGACACTTTTTGTTTCAATTTTTCCAATTTCAAACTTTTTGAAACTTTTTTTTAGGTGAAGTTTTTTTTGACTTTTCATTCTGGTTCAGAGCCAAAACGAATCCCAGAATGTCAAACTTTACCATGGGACCAAAAGTCCATTTCCTGACCAGAGCTGATGCTGTGTTGCAAGCACAGGAGAAGAGGCGGCGTGTGTCTTGTTTTAGTAAAATCTGGGCGCAGAAAGCGACGTACGGGGCCAGAGTTCAGGGGAGTGGCAGAGGCAGAACAGGAAGCAGTGAGTTTGGAGACACGGCTCCCAGGATGAGACAAGCTGTTGGAGGCACAGGAGGCCACAGGACAAGAATTTGAGTGAAGTTCAGCAGTGCTGTGTTTGATTCATGTCGGGCTGCACTCCCCATGAGCGAGCTTGTGGAGCTATTTATAGGCATGTGAGACGTGCTCAGAAATTACGGTGGTGGGCACCAGAGATATTGGCAAGCAAATCTCACAGCTCCTTTCAGAGGTAGGAAGGAGGAGTAGCCTCGTTTTACAAATGCCACCAAAAGCCAAGCCCATTAACTAGCTGGGCTCATTCTTCTTCTGAGGCCCATCTGATGAAACATCAAAAGCCACTCCTGACCCTGTCAGGGAGCAGACCGGCTAGACTGCCCCAAGGGGAATGCAACACTTCAAATCAGCAATGGGCAGAGAGATGATTCCAAGGCTCAGAGCCTCCTGCTGCCCAGCGGCTCCTGCTGTGGGCTGTTTCCAGAGGACAGGTCTAAATTCTTTGGTGACATCGGTAGGGGATGAGAGCGCACATGCATCTCTGGCTGTCTTTCTAGAACGATAAATGAGAAAAGGATGGAGATGGTACTATTTACCCTTACAGATGGATGGATAGAGAGAGAAACGCATATGCCCCACAGATGTCACCAATAAATTATACCTGTCCTCTGTACATGATCTGTGAGTGTGTGTGTGTGAAGCTGAAGCAGAATAAGGAATGGACGGAGCTACCCTTTTTCTCTGTTGCTCAGCGTCAGAGCAGAATGAGGCTGGAGGGTCCCCTACCGTGCACTGAGCAAGGGCAGCTGAGATCTGCTGGATATCGTCCACAGTGTTCACGTTCAGGGAGATGAGGGTCTCGGTGATGTTCCTCCGCGTCCAGGTCCGAAGATCTCGTTCGTTCCCGGTCTTGGCTTCCGAAGGCATCAAGTGCTCATACTTGGGGGAAACAAAAGCAGGGGGATTGATCAGACTCTCGCAGAACAGGATTTGTAGCTCTCAACCACAAATTTCCATTACAGCATTTAATGAGTGTCCAGCTGGGAGTCTCTGATATCTGGGTTCTCAGCAGGCTCGGCCAGAGCTGCTGCTGCTGGATACAATTTGAAAGCTACAAAGCCTCTTTGCATTCTGCTGCCAGTGGAAAACATAACTGGAAGCAGGGCAGGAAACAGACTCTCAGTAGCACAGGGTAGGAGGCAGTGTCAGTGCAAGAGTCTTCTCCTCTGCAGCTTCTGCCACCTCTGAGAACATGCATGTCTCTCTCTGGCTGGTCACTTTTCAAGAGAGCTGTGCGACTGTATCAGATCTCTTCTCTCCGGCCAGTGCTGTTATTCATTGAGCCACTCAGTGGGCCCAGCGTTGAACAGAACGTTCCAGTCTAATTTCTGTGATTCAAAGGGTCGCTTTAATAGGGCACCCCTGTTCTGCAGGCTTACGCGGGTAGGTAGACGCATGCAACAGGCCTTTGCACAGCAAAGCACAAATCGGGGCACCCAGAAGGGGATCTGGATCCTCCCATGTGGGTGGCCATGTTTGGAGAATTGGGCTACGCAGCTGCACAATGGCTCTTTACAGCGTTTTAGGGATACTCAGTTTTATGCTATGGAAAATACCGGTGGGTTGGACTGGCCCAGGCATCTGTGCCCACTGTATTGCCATGGACTAAGCCATGGCTGGGGTTCAGGGTGTGTCCCCTTGTTCCCCATTCACCGAGTGGTCTGCGATTGCTGAGGAAGCTGCGTGCTCTGTCCTTTGGCGGGGGGATGGGAGAGCCCTGCGGCGACGCCCCGATGGACCTACACTGCTAGCTTCCAAAGGGTGAGACGAGGTTCGTCTGTGACAAGAAAGAGGGAGCCACAAAAATCAAAACAGGAGCTGGGCATCTGCTAGGACGGGACTGAATTAGATACGAGCGACAGTGAACGAAGGGACGGGGGGAGCCGTCAGGGGGGGAGGGGGGTGCATGGGAAGATGAGGGTTAAGAGTGAAAAGTACGAGTTGTACTTCGTGGCCAAGGCCCTGTGTGCAGGTGCAGAGCTGTTCTGCTGACTCACCCTGGCCCAAGGTGAGCACATAGACTGGATAACGAGTAGCCAGCAACCCAGAGCCGGTAGCCAGCTGGGCCCCAGGGCCGCCAGCGCTGCTTTACCTCATTTAAGATGGTGATGAGGGCCAGGGAGTACTCGATGACGTGCTGCGGGTCGCCCTGTTTCACCAAGCCCTGGAGCACCGTGTCGGTCTGACTGTACAGCCAGTGAGCGAGGCTGGGCGCGCCGGCCGGGGGGATTGGCAGGGTGATGGTCATGGAGCTGGAAGGGGAAGATGCATTCGGTTTGTAAAGAGCAGCCTGTCGAATGGAACCAAGGCCGATGGCCGTAAACCCCCGTGTAGCTCCGAGAGAAAGTCCCTTGAGCGTCACCAACTCCTGCACTGACCCCGGGCTTGGCCCGGCTCTTCTCAGACCCTAGTCCCAGTGGGGAGGGGGACCTGTTTCTGAATAGTTGTGATAAGGGGCCAAATTCCTCCCTGACGTAACTCCAAGGAACCAGTGGATTGGCACAGGAGAGGCACTTGACCCTGGGAGTAAGATCTGGGTTTAGTTTTAGAAGCACCCAAAAACCATCTTCAGTCCACTTATGCCCTTGGCTTAGTCCTCTGGGGTCCAAAGGGATACCCCTGAGCCGGATTCTCAAAGCCTTAGATTGCAGAGGATTCAATCCTCTGGGGTCCAGGGGCCACCTGTAGCTTGGATTTAGTTGATGCATGGTGGGTGGAGGGGCGGGAGGGGGGGGGTGCTTTATCCCCTGCTGAATGACAAATAAGACTGTAAGAAATCAGCCCCTGCTGGGACCTGCTCCAGCAACTCCCAGCTCCAATCACAGTAGCGGTCCCCGCTGAGCTAAACCCAGATCTTCCGCTACGTGTCCGTAGTGGGACACCAGGTCCCGCCAAGTGCCCTGCGGCTTCCCACTTTCTTTAAAGGGTCCCAGCTGCAGAGGAGGGGCAAGGAAGGAACCAGCAGGAAGGAACGTCAAGATAAATGGCCAGGTATCAATTATTCATTTGGCTTTCCCTGGAAGCCAGTCATTATAATGCAGCCATTTGTTATGGGTACGAATGGAATATTCAATTCTTCTCCCGCCCACCTGAAACGTGAGTCAGTTACAGCCTCTTTGCTTGATGTATTGCCCATGAGCAATGTTGCTTGTAAAAAATACATGCATCTATATAGAGAGATCTCCCAGAAAATGCCACCATGCCTCAAAAGGCAAGCATCGCTGTAAATCAAGATGGATGGCCATGGGAGCGGTAACTCAGGTGAGAGGAAATGTGTGTGCAGGAGGCTTTTGGTCTTTCTTAACAAGGCAGCTTTCACCAAGCTTTTCAGAGTGAGCAGCCACATCTATTAGCAGGGAGGTGAAACTTAAGACCTACCTGAAAAGGAATTTAAAAGTGCTTACGGGGAGATTTCCTAATGGGGCTTGCGCCGGAGTAAAATGAGTTAGGAGAGGAAGCGTGTGTGAAACGAACACGCTATCAACAGATGGTTGCAAACAGCGTGAATGTGTGTGTGTGTGTCTGGTGGGGGAAGTTGGTGCTCCTGAGATGTGAGGAGCTGAAGGCAGTTTGAAATCCTTCCTCTACCCGCAGAACAGGCCTGACAGCGGCAGCAGTTCCCATCCCCGTGTGCCTTAACCCTGCCCTCGAGAGACCACCTGTAAGGACTGAAGCTCCATGGCTGTGAACAGAACGGCCATAGTGGGTCAGCCCAATGGTCCATCTCGCCCAGTGTCCTGTCTGCCGACCGTGGCCCATGCCAGGTGCTTCAGGGGGAATGAACAGAACAGCTCATCATCGAGTGATCCATCCTGTCGCCCATTCCCAGCCTCTGGCAGACAGCCATCCCTGCCCACCCTGGCTAATAGCCATTGACGGACCTCTCCTCCGTGAACTCATCCAGTTCTGGTTTGAACCCCGTGATAGTCTACAGCCCAGTATTTCACTGGTGCTGGGTCTGCCAACACTGCTGGTGCTTTTTCTGAGGTGGGCACAGTTGCAGGAGGCTCATAGCTCATGAAGGATCCATGGCCCTGGAACAGTGGGTACTGCCTAGCAGTTAAGTCACACTTGGGATTCCTGGGCCTGGGATTCCTGGATTCTGTGCCCAGCTCTGCCCCTACTTCGCCATGCAGCTGTGGGCTGGTTGCTTCTCTTCTCTGTGCCCTAGTGCCCCTGTCTGTAATAGGAGCACCTTACCGGTTGAGGGCCTCCACCGTCGCTCCCAGCTGATCCTGCACGAGCACGGAAACGTACACTAGGAAGCTGTTTGCCCTGAAGCCCGGTGGGAGGAAGACGCTGTGCTCAGAGCGGCTGCCTTTGTACATGGTGAACTGCTCACGATGCCCCCCTCTGCTGCGAGTGGCCGAGAGGATGTACACCAGGGGAGCCTCTTCGTCCTCCGTGTCTCTCCAGCCTGCAAGCCAAGCACACCGTGCAGGGTCAATGGGAGCCGAGCGCACCGTGCAGACCAGGCCTGTAGCTGCAGTCATTGTCGTGGCCACAAGGGATCAGGCTTTTAGATCCATCCTGAACAGCTGCCCAGGCCCTGCGGCGCCCTCTCTTCTCCCCTCTGCTACTCTTGGCCCTTGATTTGCACAATACGGTGCAGAACTGCATGGTCGCCTCCCTCTGTCTCATTACCGTCCCCCTCCAACATCCCCAGTGAGTGTTTCCTGCTGCCCTGGTAGGGAGGGACAGACCGAACTAAAGCCTACAGATAACTGATAGTACCAGCCTTGCGCAGGATGGATGCCAGAGAGGGACCTGAGATACAAAACTCGGATCTGGATTTCTCTCGCATTCAGGGGTTTTCTGATTTGGGGTTTGGGCCCTAGAACACTTGGTCATAGAGTTTAAGGCTGGAAGGGGCCATCAGACCATCTGGTCTGACTACGCAGCCCAGCACCCACACACTAAACCCAACCACTGAAATCAGACCGAAATATCACAGCCCACAGGAGACTAGATTATTACGTGCTACAGGCAGAGAATTGGCAGGACGGAGGTTTACCAATGCCCAAGGCCCTCGCAATGGCAGGGAAATGATTATGGGAGGTAGACCCTGATAATCCTCGCAAGCGACCTGCGCCCACAGGCTGCAGAGGAAAGCAAAACCCCAGAAGGTCGCTGCCAATCTGACCTGGGGAAAATTCTTTCCTGAACCCACACACGGTGATCAGCTAAACCCTGAGCAAGAAGCAGCCAGCCAAGCACCTGAGCGAGGATGCTCGGTGCCAGCACAGTGTCCTGGCCGACCTGCACCTGGCTCAGCTCCCGCTCTGGCTATTCCTGATGCTTCAGAGGCCGGAGATTAAAAAAAAACAAACCCCAGAATACATTGGGGGGGGGGGGAAGGGGGATATCCTTTTCTGACCCATTCTGGGTGGTCAGAAACCCTGAAGCATGAGCTTTTAACAGGTCAGGAGCCCCTAGCAAAAGCAACACACCGCCCTGGGAAAAGGCATGTGCCCTCTGTATCTCAATAGCAATATCAAAACCAGGATGATTCTGTTGTGCTGCAGAGGCTGAATATGGCACATACCCAAGATCCCAGACTATATATAACATCCTAGACAAAAGTCCTGTGGAATCTGCTATTAGCCTGAGGACTTGGTGCAGGCCAGTTATAGTTCAGTGACCACCAGCCTTAAGAATGAATGGTTTATTACAGCCCACCAATCTGTATTTTGTATCCAGCACTTTGTCTCTGCTTGACAAATACTACTACTAATTGCTGCAATCCCCATAATTCCAAAGGTACAAAGTTTTCCTAATTAGTGCTGGCAAGTCAAAGCATCCTGGACATCAACATCACCACATTCTGATTACACTCTTGCTTTCCCCCCTGACTTAAGCTGTGATCACCCTCACAAGAATAATGAGCACTAGAAACCAATTCACCCTACCACTGGACACATGGAATCCCGGCGTTCATGTGCACTAAGGCATGAATCTCTACTACTAATCGTTTGTGGGGGTGGGGAAAAGGTTTCAGAGACACTTGCTGGCCCCTGCAATATGCGACACGGACCGGTCAGCTTTTTCCATCATTGGGCTAGATATTTTTATCTCTGTGACTGCATCAGAAATAACTTGCAGGAAACTATATTTGTGCAGAGGAAGCAGAATAAAATCACTCAGGCCCCATTTTTCAGAGCGGCCTCTGAGTGGTGTCCAGTTTCTCAGCTGTGTGACTGTGGCGATGTAATTCTGGGCACTCCCTTTTTTCCACCACACCCAAAACTCTGGTTTCTGCACATAATCCACTTACACCGACTGGTGTGATAGGCATTCAGCCACTTGATTTCGGTGTGGGAAACGTGTGCATAAATGAGTTTTAGGATGTGCGTGCCTCGGCCACACACAACTGAGTGGGGGCTGCGGTTTGGGACCTGCCAACGTACAGGTCTGCGTATGGCAATCTGACCTCTCCAAAGGTATCCTCAGGACTGGAACTGAGGGTAAAGCGCTAGAATTCTGTGGGGCCAAGGAGCACTTGGGTGCAGCTGGGTAACTCGCTTGGTGCGTGAAATACACGCACGGATGAACAGCGGAGATGCCAGGCCAACCTCTGGCACGGCAACTACCACAGTCTCACCTGCACATTCAAAGTGAACCTTTGCCATCAGCGCCCTGACCGTTCCCTTCGGAGAGAGCCGACACAACCCTCCAATTGGGGGCTGGTTCGGGAACAGGTCAATGGAGGCATAACCCTCCTCCCCCGTCGTGAGGTCAGTGATGTGAAGGGTAAAGGTGTATCCTTCCCCGTCCTTTAAGGCTCCTTGCCGTAAGACCAGGTTCATTCCGGTGTTGCCAGTGGTCGTGGTATTTTTGTCCAGGACGAGAGACTTGTTTTTGAAGCTGTGTGCTGCCCATCTCTATGGAGATGAAGGGAGAAAGACGGGAGAAATCCTGGTTTAATCTGAAGTTATGTCCCTGAAATGTTTTCAGACTGACTCTATAGGGGAAAAAATAGCATCTAGGGCCAAAGGCTGCCAAATTTGCAGTTGATAATTCAGCTTTGTTCTCATGTGCTGAAGCAACAAGAACTGGAAAGCTTCCAAAATGTCTGGTGGGAATATTTCCACTGTGAGATCCGCTTTCGTCTTTGAGGTTACATCATCCTCCGACAGAATATTTCATAATACAAAACACAGGAAATCAAATTAAACGGTGGTGGAATCTCCATGGGATAACCTTTCTTTTACAGGCTGCAAGCTGAATGTGTCCTGGATTGTTACCGTTAATAGTACAAATGTACAACTGTGACAACAAGAGACACATTGAGACAGACGGCCGGAAAATACACTACACAGGAAACCACTCAGCTCAATGGGGCTATAGATCAGCTCTTCCAGTGGGACTTTCACTTATAAAGCCTATTTCATCCAACGGCCTGTGGAGGGCACCTTCTAGCACAGTACACGGCCAGGAGGGGAATGTGGCTGGGAGGTGAAGAAAACAGGCCGAGCAATCTATGTTTCAACCCCCCCTGAGCCAGAATAATGCAGAGAGGCCACACAGCAGAGAGCTGAAAACCCTTTATGATCTCTATCAATGAGCGGGCGGTGCATAAGCCCAGGTTGGCGGGGCCGGGGCAGGCGCATTAGGGGTTGAATGCCCCTTGGGTAGCATCGAGCCCCTCTGATGGAGGGATGGCATGCCACCTTTCCCGCGACGCTCAGGGCCATTGCAGAGAAACTCTCTCCGCTGGGATACAGTGAGCACAGCCCATCAGGGCATGTCTGGGGGGAAGGCTCACTTGGTGGACAGCTGCTGACAGAACGAAGGGCTCAGTTTGAATGGCAGCTGTGGCAAGACCTGCCATGACGTTGGGGGCTTTGCGAGGGGCTCAGTGCTCCCCTCCCCCCCCCCAGGTTCCCTACAGATGGACCCTGCTTTAAGAGGCAGACTCCTGTCACCCCCTTGGAGGTCAGTCATCTTGCAGATTCACAGGAGACTGCAATGGACGAAGGGGACCCTAGTCAAATCTTTCTCCAGAACCCATCCAGAACTGGCCTTACACTGAGCAAAACCTCAAAGCCCTGTTCCTCCTCGACATCGAGCGTGTTATTTTTCACTGAATTCTGCCCCGCTAACGAAATGGCAGCAATAGCTTCCCCATCACTTTACCCCCAGCTTGGAGTCATTCTGACAGTTCCTGCAGGTGCCCTCCAGGTAGACATAGGAGCTCCTGCTGACTTCGTAGACCGACTGGACTTTGCAGGACACACATTCGAGGGACACAATGGGGACCCTTCCCTTCTTGATCAACACCTGCGAGGAGGAAGGAAAACAGCTCAGGAGATACCCGTTCCAGGCCTGATGCAACAAGGACACGCACAAAAGCCAAAGGGGCTATTGCTATCAACTTCTAACTAGTTTGCAAATGTCCTGGTACCCAGGTCTCTGCACGGGAGCTCACACCATTTCAACATGATGTGGATTTCGAGTGCAATTCACGCCAATGCAGCGGGACCAGCACGGGGCCTGTGCATGGCTTACGTTCATTGAAGTCTTTGCGATTCCCAAAGAACTTAAGTGGGACAAGCTACAGAGTGACCTTCTGCATGGGGGTGAATTTTACCTTGACTGCCTAGATGTTATGCTGCTGGGATCTCTAGAACGTCTAGAACTTCTGCAACTCTCCTTTATTTTCTTTGGGCCAAATCCTTGGCCCTTCCTCCATAACTGCAGCGAGCCCTGACCCAGTAAAAGTGGGGAGGTTCTGCTGCAACGAGGGGCAGGCCGGACGGTGGGTTCCCCACCCTGCTTGTCACAGCACTGCTCAGTGGGGGGGTGTCTGTGCTCAAGGCTACTGGATCCGTGCCTGGGCATTCCTCCCCCTGGAACAGGAATGCAGTGGGCTCTGGTCCTGCAGCAGCATCTTCCTCTGCTGAGATCTTTGGCGCCCAGCCTGGGCTTTTGCTCTGGGTCTCAGGAGCTGGCCAAGGGCCTGCAAGGCTCAGTGCAGGACAGCACGCTTTCCCACAGGACAGTGTGGTGTCCCAGGCTTTCCTCTCAACGTCCCCTCCTACAACCTGTGACCTCTAACATGCCTCTCCTACCACGCGCTGTGCAGGATAAGCACTTTAGAGTCACCACTCCCCCAGACACCCTGGTTATTGTGGCATTATCTCTCTGCTTCTCCTTAGCTCCTTTAATCCACTACAAAGCACCACTGTGTAGAGTTTGACTGAGCCCTGGGCCCTGGCATAACACTCTGAATGTAAAGCGAGGCAGTAATAAAGACATTGTTTAATATGGCAAGCTGTTAAAAGAGGAGAAGTGTTCCACGGAGTTAAGAGGAAGAGCACTGAAGCTTCACTCATTCCTACAGCCTTTGCAAATTTCCTATGACACTGGATTCATTGTGTTGCTCTCACGCATGGAAAGCTGATAGCACGGAATGTCCTTGAAAGACTATCAATTTAAGTTTTTTTCTTTTCTTTATCCTCCGGCTTTGGTTTAAAAATCCAGGCCATAAGAGTTTCCATTTTCAGAATAGCTACGTCTCTTAATTGCCAAATGCACCATGATGAATGTTTCTGACATAAACCGTAAGTGCTGTTGGACTACACGTGTGTTCAGTGTTCGGTTTAATCTGACATAAGCAACGTGCCCTTAAAAAACCTTCTCTTTCTTTTTAAAAAAGGGCAGGAACTATTGACAGCAAAAGCCAAGTACCAACCCTCCGACAGCTCGCGCCCTTCTCGTGCCAATCGGGAAAGGGCACGATGCTGTTCGGTGAAAGTAAGGCTAGGCACGTTGGTGGATCAGCTCTTAACCCCGTGGACTGTAGCATCCTCATGTTCTCCTAAGGCAGATCAGCCGCTGCAAGATCAGAATCTGATCTGCTGTGAGCAGTAACTACACATGATGAGGTTATTAACAGACAAAGAGAGACACTGTGACCTTAATAAAAGGCCTGATGGAGGAAACGCAACAAAACGCTTTATCGTTGCCATCAGGTACGCTGCCCCTGGCAATGTAAAGTGTGTCCATTATTGAGTATATGGGGTATGCCCGCCCCTGAGGGGTATGTACAGTGCTGCCTTTAGGACTCTGGTGGGATCACAGGCAGATTATCCCCAAATCTCTCCATCAGTCGTCTTCTGCTTCCTCCCCAATGGGTGCAGACAGCAGCAAGCTCTGCAGTCCCACGTTATGTTTGTTACTATACTACAACGCAGGGGCAGGAAAGGGGCATGACTCGGAAGCTACCTACGACTGCGGGTATCCCAAAAGTCAGCCGGCCATACTCCCTCCTGGAGCTTTGCTTGGAAAGGGGAGTGTGACCCTGCCTGTTGTCTGGTGCCCAGGAGCAGACACACAAGCCCAGTGAAGATAGAGGAGAGCCTGTGCAGTACGTACGGTTTGGTTCGTAGACTCGGGATTCACGCCTGTCTTCCAGACAGTGAGGTCGAATGTATACTCCACCTCAGCTTCTAGCATCGCTTTGGAAATGGCGATAACGCCCCTTGTGGCACTGAAATGCAGAGAGCATCCTGCAGGCGAGCTCTGCTTGCAAGGAGAAAAGAACCATTCAAACCCTCCTTTGCATTGAGGCACATTGTATTAGTCCGTAGCCAACATCCAGTTTCAGACCAAATCAGTTCTTGCTCTAAATTACCCATTTCAAACCCTTCGTTCAGGTAGGGTGGGGTACCATTAAATACACTGTACTTTCCATCAGCTTAGTAAGCAGCTCTTGGAGCACACTGGGCTTTTGGGTGACCTCCAATTTTTATTTTTTGAAAATATTAATGAATTCGCTCTTCATTAAATATCTTGTAAATATCGCTAACAGAAACCAGACAAAGGAGTGCTTACATTAACACTAAGTTTGATGCACAAGCCTCCATATTATTTCATTCCAAAAATGGGAAAGACCAAAGAAAAGGCCTTTCAATAAACAAAACCGTTCTGTGTCAATGGGACAAATATTCATCAGAGAATTTGCCAGGAGGCTCGGAGGAGAGGTTCTTTTTTATTGGTGGCCAAGTCTGGTTCGATGTGTCGACCAGCAAGGAACAGTGTCCTGGACCCAAGTGTTTTTTGGCTTATCCTTCAAAAGCTTCATTTTGCTCCTGCTGAAACTGAAGGCTTTTAAATGACTCTCATCGGAGCAGGACACAAGTATGTAACTCAGGCCGGCTAGACTGTAAATTGTTGCCTGTCTTTGTACTTCCTGCAGAAGGTCAAAGAAGCAGCAACACCAGAAAAGTTAGTCAGACGCCAGGTGCAATGGCAGATGCAGATGTCCTTGGTTCACTGCAAATGCTCAGGGAGCTTCAGAGGAATAGCATATAAGCATTACAAGCCATCACAAGGGATCTTGCAACTGATCTTGTTCCATCTTCCTGAACTGGGTACTATGAACATCACCCCCACTTCCCTGGTGACCCTACTGAGAATCGGTTACAAACCCTTCCCTCTATGCCACCCCAGCCATGACAAAAAATGTGTTGTGTGCGCGCACAGCGCCTAGCACAATGGAGCCTTGATCCTTGGTTGGGGTCGCTAGGTGCTACTGCAATGTAAATAATTATCACAATCTTTTTTGGTGCAGATTCGCTTACCTTGGAGGAAGATGTGCAAGACCACTGGTAAAGCAGCGGAGTCTGTTCACCATTGTCCAAGTTAGGGTCATAAGATTTCTCACCATCCAGGATTAAGTCCCGAGTGTTGGACCACACGCGGTAAGATCCCCCGTCGATGATCGGGACCAGCTTGCTCGGCGTCACAGTCACATTGGCAAAAATGCTCTTGGACAGTGGGGTGTCTCCAAAGGAGACAAAGAAGATGAAGCAATAGTTCCCTACTTCCAGGGCCAGCCTGGGTATGACCAGCTGTGGCCTGCTCACATCAACGCTCAGCAGGTGGACCCTGTCGGCATCATCGAAATGCAGGCAGCTGGGTGCTCTGTAAACCTCCCACAGATACTCGGTCTGGTACTTGACGCAGCCACGGAGGTCGATCTGCGCCTCCAGGTAGTTCCTCTGGGATCGTTTCATGACTACCTGTGGTGGTAGGGCTAGTTCCACCTCCGGCTCCTCACACTCCAGGACTCTGACGGTGACTGTGAGATGGGCTGTCATGAAGCTGATGAGGTTGGTGGCATTCACCTCCACCTGGAAATCTCCGGGCTTCAGGTAGGAGTAGTTGGCAGCTGCCACCTCTGTTCTTTGGGCTGGGGAACCATCGCCAAAGTTCCACCAGAAAGCAACTTGCCTCACGCTGGGCTGCACGGCAGCTTCAAACAACACCGTCCTGTTAACAAAGGCATTGGCGGGCTTAAGGAAGACTTGAACTATTTGGTCTTGGACTTGGATCACGCTGGTGATGTTCAAACTCCCCAGGTCATTGAAAGCACTGAGATGAATTTCTAGCAGCCCTGCAGCCGCTGGAGTGTAGGAGACGCTTTCGCCCACCAAACTGACCGGGTAGCGGCCCTGCTCGTTGCGCAAGGAGAACTGCCAGGAGTATGACACCCGTGAGCCACTCTCAACCTGGGCCGTGAAGGTTTGTTTTGCTCCCACTGGGATGCCCTGCTCGCAGCAGTTCACAAGCCTTAAGTCACGTATGGCTTCCAGTACTGAGATCAGCACCTGCGTGCGTGCCAAGCTGACTTGGTTCTGCGCCGTCACCACTACTAGGTAGTCACCGCTCTCGGCGAACTCATGGGTGTACCTAGAACCATTGAGTACCACGGAGTAGTCCCCACTTATGTTCAGCACATAACTCACAGAAGAACCAGAAGACATGCTGACCACAAAAGAGATCTGTTCCCGGGGCTCCACAACTTTCTTGCTTACAAAAAGCTCTAGCCCTTCAATTCTGTCCTGCACTGTGATATTCTTGTTGGCCACGGCCCAGCTGATGTCATTGGAGACGTTCAGAACGACAGAGAAAAAGCCCGCATCAGGGAACGTCACAGCCACCGTCTGTCCAATCCGTATGCCTTTGGGCAGCTCCCACAGCCACGTCACGTTGGTCCCCTTTTCAATTTCACCGCTGAAGGTCACCATGGAGCCTGATGGGACGTAGCTGCAGTCCGGCTCTGTGGTCCCAATCCTCAAACCCGCTATGGGTTCCTGGATAAAGATCCAAACCGAAGCATTAGCAGAACCAATTTTGTTTTCGACTGTGACAGTGACCTCTGTAGCACCAGGTCTTTGGAAAGAATGTAGGATGAAGGGTTCAATGGTAACAGGAAAGAAACCATCTTCCAGGTGCCAAATATAGATTAAGCAAGTGCCACTGGTTACGCTGGTGCTTATATTAACAAAGGCATTTACAGCAGCCGGATTGGGGAAGGCAGAAGGTTTTAAAAGGCCGACACTTTCAATGAACTCCACCGTCTTGTTAACAGCTGTGCTTCCCAGCATGTTGGTGGCCTTCAGATGGATAGTGTAGTTCCATGCTTCCAGGATGCTCAAGGAGAAGATCTTCCCACTGAATGTCTGCACGGGGGTGCCGTCCTTCAGGACCGCCCAGCTGTAAGAGATGTTTGTCCCATCTCTCACCACGGCTTGCAGATGCAGCGTTTTGTTGGTTGGGAAGTAGGCATCCTCCACGAGCTCGCTGCTGGTGATCTGCAGCCCTTGGATCTGTTGCAAGACGTAGACATAGATGCTGTCCTGCAGAGAGCTGATCTCATTCTCCGCCGTCACAATGACATTGAAAGTCCCCACGGACCGGAATGTGTAGGAAATGGTGGAGGAGCCTTGGATGGGCGTGCACCTGTCGCACAGGATCCAGGAATATCGGACCGCGCTGCCGGCCAGGAGAGTGGCTACGAAGTTCACCGACCCATTCAACGGCACCACGGTCCTGCTGGCATTGATGGTAAGCCCCTGCAGTCGCCTCTTCACAGTGACGTTGATCCTGGTCTCGATGATGCTTACATCATTCCAGCCAGTCAAGCTGATGGTGTAGTTCCCGGTGTTGTTATAGGAATGGGTGATGAACTGTCCAAGCTGGTTATAGCCATCCCCCAAGTCCCAGCGGTAGCTCACTTTGGTCCCATTCCCGCTGGCGGAGAACAGATAGAGCTGGTTCAGCTCCAAAACCCTTGTCCCATTGTATTCAATCTTTGCTACCCCAACAGGTTCTTGGACTTCCACAAAAGCAGTGTCGTTGTTGAACGAGACATTGTTGGAGACCGTCACGGTGACCAGGTAGACGCCTGTGCTTCTGTAAGTATAAGTCACTTCAGTCCCACTGGATCTAGCGGAATCGTTAGTCCCAAAGTCCCAGTGATACCTGTATTGGTACAGAGGCATGGCGCTGACCTGGAAATTGCTCTCCTCGCCAAGCTTCACAAACTGCTTGGGGGGAAGGAGCGTGACATTCACGATCTCTGGCTCCACGCAGACAATGGTGAAGTAGTGCGCCTTGTTAATACTACTCGAGAGAACCAGGGAGAGGGGGAAGATCCCGCTGCGGGTGAAGTTGTGCGTCACCACGGGGTCCCCGTACACAGTGACGTTGGACGAGCCATCTCCAAAGGTCCAGTCGAAAATGTAATTCTCGGAATTCCCCGAGACGTACGCAGTGAGCTGCACGTCGGGGTGCTCCAGGATGCAAGAGGAAGGCTCTATTTTGAGGACCTCCAGGACGAAGACACGGACAGGCACAGTCTGAGAAACTGAGTTGACGGGATTCACAGCTGTCACATTAACAGTGCAGTTGACATCCTTTTCATAGATATGTTCTACTGCTGGCACTGTGCTCATCAATATGGTCCCGTCCCCCATGTCAAATATCCAGGTGATGTTGTCCCCCGTCTGCACTGAAGCATTTATTGATATAGAGATGCCCAGCTCTGCCACCTCATCAGAAGAAACGCTCAGCCCAGTTATCTCTTCAAAGACCTGGTAACGCTTGTGTGTCTCCACGCGGCTAATTGTGTTGTTGGCTGTCAGGCTGACGTTGTACACTCCCCTGTTCTGGTAGCTGTGGGTCACTCTAGGTTGGTTCTCCAACAGCAGCGAGGAGCCATCCCCAAAGTCCCAGGTGTACCAGACTCCATAGGAGGATGGCAGCGGATAGGCTTCAAAGGTGACAGGCCGGCCTACGACCAGGACATCTGCATCTGCTTCTACAGTCAAGTCAGTCAGGTAAGTGTGGACGTGAACCGGGACCTGGTAGGTGAGGTTCTCAAAACTGTTCGACACCAGAACAACTAGGGTGTATTCTCCTGCAAAGGAAGAGAGCAGAACATGGGCAGTCATGTCATGCAACCACCCCAAACCTAACAGTGCTGTGGAGGTCTCACGGGAAATGTTCAAAACATTCCAGTTAGATGTTGTTCTGCTTCTGCACCCCACACACTCTCTGTATTCGTCTTCCTTTTTTCATCACGACTAAGGGTGCATGAAAATAGGATGTGCACGTGTGGCCTGTCTCCCTATATAAGAGGCCTGCCTGGCAGTTCTGGAAACTCATTCATTTTCTGTTCCTCCACGTAACAGCTACAGCATGGGCAGTGGTCGTGCATGCTTCCTCCTCCTCCTTCAGTGCCCCACAACTGTGCCTCACCCCACCTGGAATCCTGAACCCCGGATGTGAGAGAAGCTCAGTCTCCACAGGCTACTCTGCTATTGGCCTATCTCCTGAGACAGCCAAGAAAGAATTGGTACTGCCTGTACCAATGATGCTGGTTTCTATAATATGGGCACACATCCAGGGAGAATTGGAGAGAGATGATCGGAATGTGACAATTTCTGGTCACCTCCAGTCTGGGCTAGATCTGAACTGGTGATCCAGAGGAGAAATTAAATGGCCTCTTGTTAATGGGTTCTCACAGTTACAGATAATGGCTGATCATCCAGACCTGCCTCCTGTGTTTATCAGCACCTTCCTTTATGCTAATTCTGCCAGGGTTTTGTCTGTTGTTTATTACAGCCAGTGGCCAGCAGCACCAACAGTGAAGGGAGTTTGATCAAGAAAGAGCCTCTGAATCATTCCCTACTGTGGAGGTGCCACGAGCCTTCCGCAGCTCTTTGGACCCTCTAGCCTCAATGCAGTAAACCTGCATGATCCCTCTTCTCCCAGGATGCGCAAAGAGAGCTTACCTGGTTCTTGATAGGTGTGCGATACATTGTGCTCGATCACAACCTGATGGACGCTGGGATCAGGCATGAGGAAGGACTCGTTATAGGGAGCTTTAAACTGGTAAATCTCATGACCACCATCTCCAAATTCCCATCTGGCGAGAGGAAAGCAGATCAGACAGGCAGGCCATGAGCCAGTCGTCACACCGTGAAACGGAAGCTGCTTTTGGAGCATCTTAGGATCCTACATGGAACCCCTCAAGTGCCCCAATGCACTCCCAGCGTCCTGCTACACTCACACCGCTGTGGTCAGTAAGGGAGCCGCCACAAAGGGTACAGCTGAGCATCGCAGCATGCACTGTTCTAGTTCCATTGTGGTGCCATGGCGACAGGAGTAGGGTGGCACTTAGAAAAAGGGAAGGAGTCACTTCTAAACAGCCGAACAGCAAGCCTTGCGGAAGAAAGGCATTACGGGACGGACCTCTAGAAACACTGAGCACCCAAGACACCGGCTGAAACCAATGGGAACTGTGGGATGTTCAGCCCCTCTGAAAATTGTGTAAGTATCGGATATTGTTGTTATGGTATCACTGTGTTTAGATTTCTTTACCAGGATTCCTCGGTCCTGCCCCATTTAACCATCACTCTGCTCCTGTTCCAAAAATCTGGCATTAAAAATCCCAGCCTTTCCCTGGTGCCGAAACGTATCCCATAGGATATGAGAGAGACTGCACAGTGAATGCCTCCGTGATGGTCTTCTAAGCAGGTGAGGAACTAAGACAAAGCCAAACAAAGGACCACCTACCAAAGCCCTCGCTCACTCAACCTCCCAGGGACTTCAGTAGGCGTTTGCCTTGAATGAGCACTGAGTAAAGAATAAACCAGAGCCTGGGAATTAGGCCAAATACCCATTTGAAATCAACTGGCCCTCGTGTGAGAAACCAGCCAGGGCAAAACCCATGAGCTGTGCATGGTGAGACCCTAAATTTCGGCAACTTGCAAAGGACTCACGAGAAGGCAGCGTCCACAGCTGAGTCGACCAGGACTCTGGCGGTAAGGTCCATAGTCCAGTTCTGAGGGAGGACCGGGGGGATCTCAGACACCGTCAGGTCCTTCATCCTATTCATCTTCTCCACCGTGACGTTGTAATCAACCGTGACGTTGCTGACGTGATTCGACGCAGTGAGCTGTGAGGCACAGGCAGGACAAATGGAATGGCCGTTGAGGTACGGGATAGGGCAGACCTTGGCTGCCGATGAGAGGGCCTCTGGGCTGGACCCCGGAGCGGAGGGCCGGCCTGGGTTCCCCAGCCAGCCAGTGAGGGAGTGGCGCCCGAGTGCTGCAGAGAGTGGGGAAGGCTGCCTGAGGCTGCTGGCGTGGAGAGACTTAGAAAGACTTTGCTATCTTGGACGGGGGAAACACATAGAGCCCCCTGGCTGGAGGGGCCAAGTCCCGAAGAACGGGCACCCTGAGGCACAGAGACTGAGCGAGAGCATGGCAGCAGGGCCATGCAGCGAGCAGCTGAAGGGGGCCCCAGACCTGGAAGTTGCTAATCCCCCCAGCGGCCAGGAGGAGGTGCTCATAGTGGTACGGGTCCCCCATGACAGACTCCAATATAAACCGGAGCGTGTCCAGGGGAAATCGGTGAAAGGCACTAGGGAGAGGGGAAGAACAGGGCCTGAGCAACTCAGGGGAAAGCTGGTGAGTGGGCGAGGGGGAGTAACACAAAAGGAAAGGGAGGCAGAAAGACGGGTGAGAGGCTGATGGAAGAGGCCCAGACAAGCTGGAAAGCATCCATGACCACAAAGTCACATGCCCAGCGGAATCCTCTTCCTCGTGAAGCCATCGCGGCTCCACTGCTAGGTGTGCACAAGGCGGAACTGGATTCTGGAATCCGGGAGAGGAATGTCTGCCCTTGTGCCCCGGAACTCCACAAGTGATGCGACCCAGGAGACCCCTCCGGCCCTGAACGTACCAATCGTTCATTCGCTTGCTCTGTCTGAGCCGTGCGGCTAGCAAGCTGCCTCCAGCCGCTGCGCACAGGCATTCACAGCCAGTGAGAGAGCAGCCGCAGCTTCCTTGAGGGCAGCAGCAGGTGGGTAGCTCCAGACACGGCACAGGGCACAGGATGCAAGTGTGCAAAGTGCAGCTTCAGCACTTCTCATGAGACAAGGCAGGGCTGGAGGAGAGCGGGGGACCTGGGGCAAAGCTGGATGGGGGGGGTAAGAGAGGAAGGACCAGAAAAAGGGACCAAGATGAACTGTGAAAACTCAGAAAGGGGAAGCAAAGCAACATGGGACGAGACGGTGCAGGCGGGGAGGAGGGACATGGGCAGAGGAGAGACCTGGAGATAATAAGGACAAAGGACGAGAAAAGGAGAACGTGGAAAGCAAAGAGCAGGAGAGGGGAGAGGAAAGAGGGAGAGGAGGAGGGAAGAGAAGAGAAAAGAGAGCAGTGGAGTGCAGGACACACGAGGAAGTTCTCACCATTTCCCTTTGCACGAGCAGCATGGTGAAAACCTAAAGACTAAGCAGCTTTGCAGTGCAACGAAAACCCCCTTCAGACAGCTGCAGTGCACAGCACAACCTGCATTACCAGTTGGCTTGTGGCTCTGGCAGGGTGTTGGCAGAAATCTCTGCCTCCTCATCGGGCTGCTGCCTTTCCTTTTCAGCTTGTGGAACCAAATGGAAAACCAGAACTGAAAATGGTGCCACGGGAGAGGCCTTGGCTTACCGAGAGCTTGTACACAGCTGGGCTTTGGTAGATAACGTTGAAAACAACGTTGTAAAAAGTGAAAGATGGCTTATCGTCTACCGTCCATCTGAAAGTCACATCCGACCCGGCCTCCATCACAGGGACGTAGCTCTGAAAAGTACGAGGACACTTTACTCTAGTGCACGGGAGAAGCATGTGCAGAGCTTCCCCACTGAACAGATTCAGTCTCTCAGGCTAGTTCAAGATTCACCGACAGCCACTGAAAGGACACGAGACGGTTTTTGCATCTTTTAGACGCTGCCTTTCGGTTATTGTACTCGGGGGGGAGAGAGTCAGTTTCTAGTCAGAATGGAAAGTGAACAGTCCGCTCTACTTTTAGTCCTTTCAGCGCTTTCCTAGCCCAAGTTAATCTCCACTCCCCAGGTGGTCAGATATCTTCCCCTCTCCTGCTTCTGGCCAGCACTGGGGGAGCCTGAAATCCTGTTTATTGCCCTTAGTTCAGTCAAATTTACAAGTCTCCAAATAGACAAGGGAGAGAGAGGAAGAAACTCAGAGACTCTCAGCTGGGGGGGAAGTAACAACCCTGGGACTATTGTTGGGTTTCCTGTCAAGGTCATTTCAAAGTCATCTTTCCTGAAATTAGTTCTTATGCCTGGGATTTCAAAGGGGTTTCAGGGAGGGATGTGCCCTAATCCCACTAAAAGTCAATGGGAGTTGGGGAGCCAAATGCTGCTGAAATCCCAGCCTCCGGCTCCTTAACTAAGCATGGCTTTTACAACAACACACCCACTAAGCCTTGCCCCAGAGAATTCACAGTCTAAATGATTTTGCTGTCAAGTTTTTTCAAGGGCTGTGATGCCTTAAAAAAGAAAAGAGTCCCACTTACCGGGATGGTCTAGAAAACCTGGTTTTCCAATACTTCCTGCTCAGTTTTTGCAGGGAATAGTAATGAGCATTTCTTGGCCATAGGTTTCAAAGCAATTCCCAGAGGTGGGTGAGCATCTTTAGCCACCTTATACAGACGGGGACATTCAGGTAGCTAGTCAATGGCACAGCTGGGACCAGAACCCAGCTCTCCTGATCACCCCCTCCCTGGACTTCTGTTCACCATGCTTCCTTCCTGCTTCAAGAGGCTCCAATAACTTTGCAGAAGCTGCCATGCTTTGCCTGCTTCTCTGAACTGAACCTCTGACCCTTTTCACTAGGAAATACCTGACCTGAAGCCTAAATCGATCCAGTTGAACTTGACAGACCGGGGTTGGATTCCTGCTTGTCTATAACATGTCTCATTAGCACACTCAGACTTCTGAACCTGACAGCTACAGAGACCAGCTGGTGAAGGTGAGACTGAAAGGCACTGCAGGCACAGACTTGCATACTTTCTGCCATAAGCAGCCAAAGATTAAAACAGAGCATTTGACAGATCCGATGGGCAGTTACCAAACAGCGATTCCTTGGTCTCTGAGCAGGGTTTAACTTTATAGTTTTGAAAGAAGAGTTGAGAAAAGGACTGAGGACACCAGGATAATTACAGGACTTTGATGGATTAACAAGGTTTATAGAGCTCCGGCTGATAGGTGGACGGTATTTGTTATAGCAAATCAGAACTTCAAAAGGAAGTCAGAGGGACATGAACCACGCACCTGGTCATTTGGGCAATGTATGGGAGCAAGGGAAGAAAGGGCAAGCTAACATTCTCCCGTCAGGAGTGTACCCCTACTGCTGGGCTATTTAAGGTTGACATTGTGAGGTGTACAGCTAAGTTGCACCCCTAATTCAGGGACATCCACGTCTTCCCCAGCGAGCAGCTGTGCTGGGGTTCGCCAGGGGATGAAAGGCCACATCTAACATGCATAAAAGAGAGCAGCTTGACTGGAGGTGCAGGTCCTCATTAGCCGTGCACCTGTGAGCCACCTGGCTGGTTTCCCAAACCCAAAGCACTCGCAGTAAAGGCCGCAACGAAAACCTTGTTACCCGTTTAACAACAGCGGAAGGACTCACCACCCGGTTGTTTAGGAGCACCCTAGTTTCCGGGTCGGGGGTCGCTCGGAGTCCTCGAATGGGCTCCTCCACTTTCACTTTGACGGTGACGTTTTGGGAGCTCACCGAGTTTTCCACGGTGAGTACCATAATGCTCCCGCTTTCCCCGATGCCGCTTAGCTCGACCACCGAGAACCAGGTGTCGTTGGTGTCCCTGGAGCATTCTGCCGTCAGCGGAACGATGGCTGGTGGGCATGCCCCTTCGAAGGGGAAGGTCCGGTTCTCGCCAAGCCAGCGTGCTGTCGCGTTCACCCCTGAGGATATCTTTGCCACCAGTGATGTGTGGTTGGCTGGCACGTAGACTTTACCACCGTGAGAAGGGGGGTAAATGACACGGAGGCCTGACACCGGAGAAGTGACCCAGAAACTGCAAGACAAGTTGGCACTGAAGACGCCATTGTCCACTGTGGCTTTAACAGTGTAGAGGCCGGGACGCTCCAGCCCAGGATTGTGTTGTCTGATAAGCGGTGTTATCTGCTCGGTGGCCGAAAGAACCCGGAGAGAGCACATGGTGTCATTCATCCACACTGCACCGGTGAGGTTGGCAGACAGGCCGGGCACCCAGGCCGAAGAGTTTCTGCTTAAGTAATTGATTCTGTAAGGTGATATGGTATTTGGCTGGCAATGGAGGAACAAGCCTGGTGTCGCATCGTGCTGGATGCTGAAGACATCCTGAGGCCTGACAAAGGTGTCTTCCCCTTTAAACATCACCTGTGAAAGGGTGGAGATTATTTTGAATCCGTGGCTTAAATTCTCAGCAGGCACCGCTATACCCACCCTCAGTCCTGAATTGGGGCAGGAGAGAAAGTTTACCATTGGATTTACAGCCAGGATAAAGCCCATAGCAAATCCAGTAGCTCAAAACACAACTCAGGAAACTTTCTTAAAATGCTACCCTATTCGCCAATATGAGTTGAGTGTGCTGTAAACTACGAGACAAACATCAGTTTTATTCTACAGTTCAACCTTCTTGTCAAATGCAGTGAGCGTGGGCCAGTTAAATCCTGCACCAAGCTTTGAAAACTGACCCTTCCATCCACTTTACTGTTGCAACAAATTATTGGGAGAGGGCTAGTGGTTAGAGGAAGGAAGTGGAAGTCAAAGCTCCTGGTTCTATTCCAGATTCTGCCTTGCTTACCTGCTGTAGGATCATGGATAAGTCACTTCACTTCTCTGTGCCTCAGTTTCCCCATCTGTAAAATGGGGATAACACCGGCCACACAGGTTGGACCCACAGTTCAGTACCCAGGGAACATATCCCTGTCCACACATTGGTTATACCAGTTAATACACACTTACCAGATACTGAGCAGAGGTGCCAGCTGGTATAGTGAAGAGAAACTCTTTGATGAGTTCATAGCTGAGCTGGCTTTCATTGTGCAAAAGGAGGGAGTTGGTGCTATTGGTGATGGAATCGTTGGCACATTCCACTGGGCTGCAGCAACTGCTTAGCGACAAACATGTATTAGTCAAGTGACACCACTGGAAACCAGCAGGGCATTCAAGTAGTGTCCAGTTCCCAATATCCTGAGAAGTGCGTAATGGATATGTAGCGTTTTTTTCCTCCTTGTAACCTGGAAGGCGGGAGGAAAGAACAAATCTGATAGCGTAGGCACATACTTGTGTAGAATTAAATTCAGAACAAAATCCCCAAATGCTTGAAATTCAAGATTTTCTCACATTTTTCCAGGAACTTGAAAAAGTCAAAAATGTCAATCAACTACATTGACCGTGTGAGCGGAAAATTTCATTAAGATTGCACATATGGCTGGGGGGGAAATGGTCCCGTTTCCAATCAAAATGGGCCAATTTTACAGCTAAAACAGACCTATTTCCAAGTGAAAGCAGGCCCATTTTTTTGAGCAGAGCTGGCTTTGACGTTGAAAACACATTGTTAGTTTTCACAAGTTAGTGCTTAAATGTCAGAATATCAATTTTCCAATGTCCTATTTTTCTTTTTTCAAAACGGCGGACTGTGTGACTGCATCAAACGTTCCTGTGGAAAATTCATTCCCACAGAAATTGTGCATCTTGCACAGTTGCACTGAGAATCATAGAAAAGGCCTATTAGATTATACCCTCCATCTCTTTTCAGCCAAAATGATAAGGATTATCTATTTTCACGTTTCACTGTCAGGAAGAAATTTTCTCCCATGTTAGCTGTTATATCAAGATGGAGCATACTCCAGTGTGATGGGACATTTTCTGCATTCTCACGTAGAAAGAAATAACGCAGAAGGCGAATTCATTTCTGGACAAGATCTATCAGTCTCCATATTTCATGACATTCAACAATTCCTTAAGAAAGCCTTTGGAACCCATTATAAGAGATTTCATCCTGTGGCTTCAACAGCTAGTCACCTGGGACCAAATGCAGACCTGGTGAAAATAGGGGTAATTTCACTGAAGTCCATGCAGTAGCGCTGTATGCACTGGCTCTGCATTTAACCCCTAATTTGCAGCAAGTATTTTCATGCCAGCAGCCACAAAGTAATTCCCCCACAACTGTCCTAGCATTGAAGTACCTGGCCAATACAGAGGACTCTTGGCCAGAGTGCTGACTGTTTCTGAGGCAGACACAGGGCAAATGTGCAGAAAGGGGATCCGTGCAGCACACTAGGCCTTTCCCAGTGTGGTTCTGTGTCTTGGTCTGGGAATCAGCATTGCCTCCCCCGGGAATGTACAGGAAATGGTGCATTCTGAATAATCCAGTGAGCCACGTGGATATTAAAGAGGAAAGCAATCAGCTTGTGCCACACCTGCAATGGGGATAGGTCCAGAAAGCTGCCACCTGTATGCTAATGATGCAATGCCCTGACTTATCTAGTTGATGAATAGTCATTATCTCTTTTGCATAAATCCCCTCTTCTCTTCCCCATCCAAAGATACCCCCCCTTCTCCACTGCAAATCCCTCCTGGAGTTTCCCCACCTATCTCTTTTCTCTGACTGGCTCCATTGTCCCCAGCTCTCTCCTGGTTCTTCTCCCCTCCCGCTACTCCTCACCTCCTCCACTTGAGTTTCCCCCTGCCCCACCCAGCATACACGCTAACCCTAGACATTCTGAGAAGAACCTTCCCCGCACAACCAGCCCATCACCACAGAGCTATGGCTGGAGTGTCAGTCTAAAGCGGGCCGCGCTCTCTCTCGTATTTGTCCAGTGCGCTATCCCTATCTCTGTCTCCTATGGGTTGGGGGCTATTGTGTGGGCTGGATCTCTACAGCTAGAGTCCTGGAGGATTCCTATGGATCTCCATGATTTAGAGCCTCAGTCCTTCAGTACATGGAGATATGGCTTAGCGCGCCTCTCCTCACTCTCAAGCGGCAGCCTCCCTGCCACTCCAGGTGAGCGGAGAGCTCTGGAGGCTTGGCCCGCCCTTTGCCGGGGGGAGGTTCCTCACTTGATGTCTACTTCAGAAGTTCAGATCCCACCGGGCCCAGGAGGTGCCGCGGGACCAGAAAGCGAGTGAAGCCACCAGCAGCCCAGAAGAGGCGGGAAGCCCAAGCCACGGTGAGGGGAAGGGTCTCTGTTCTGTCGATTGAACGCCAATGCCCAATACGTATTTTGTGGAAAAGGCGACTGTGTTAAAGATTCAACCGTCCCATCGAAGGGCGAGAGCTCATGGATACACACATGCTGAGATCCCCCCCCACGACATTCCCCAGCAAAACCAGGGAAGAGGAGACCTCCCGCGCAACGCCTCAAGAGTAAAAAAACCAAAACAAAACACCGTAAAGCCTCTCTCGGGCCTCCTTTCTAAAGAAGAGGAAAGGCCATACACCCAGTGTTTCAAATAACCCTCTGTGGGTCACCTTTAAAAGAGCGTGAAGTCAGGGAACGAGAGAGAGGCGAGGTCTTACCTTCTCTGCGTGCCGGTCTGTGCACCTGAAACCTCACGTGAATAGGCTGCTGCTGTTCTTGAGTCACAAACTCAAAGGCTGTTAAAAATGCTTCATGCTGAAACTCCAAACTGGGGAACACCATTGTCTGGAAAACAAGACCCAAGACCTTCACCGTGCTGCACCCACCACCGAGCTCCCTCCCCGGGGGATAGGACGTGAGCCCTTCTTACCTCCACAGTGGCCGATGGAGCCGGCAGCGATGCCTCTCTTGTCACATGTCTCACAGCCCCGTGCGTGTCAAACGCAGGGTCACCCACATAAAAGTTTTCCGCATTTAAGAGAATTCCTGTTTACAAGGGAAGCATTAAACAAAGCCAGGGAGAGCCAGCAAGGCCCTGTAACTGCACCTTGGCCCTGCTCGCGCTAGATCACATCACAGATTGGAACAGCAACACCCATCACAGGGGGAATTGCAAAATGGGTTTTGGACCAGTTCAAATCACATGATCCCTCAATTCTCGGGGACAGGCAGTTGCTCGTATGATTCAGTTTTACCTTTCTCTCCTCACTGTGGTTTTGATTCCTTTCCCACCCTGTGTAATTAGCGTCTGCAGAGTTCCTAGCGTGATGACAAAGCCGCGCAACAGTCAGCCGTTTTGGCTGCTGGGAATCCTGCAAACTCTGCCCGTCCTCTTCCCCCTGGGGTTCACACCTTCCAGTTTGCTTTGAATTTTGGGGTCTAAATAAAGCCCCCAAAACTCCATGTAAAACTCAGCCAAAGCCACCTGGCTTCCATCAAGAAAACCTAAACTAGCTCAGGCTTGCTCAGAACCAGGGCAGGCACAGAGGTACAGTATTAATGAGCAGTTACGCTCCCTTCATAGGCAGACTGGTTCCTCCATCTCTTTCCCTTACCCTTCATCGGAGTGCCCTCCCATCTTATTCTGCACATCCCCATCTGTCTTCCATTCCCTCCCCCGGGGGGCGAGGAATCTGTTTTCCAGCCACTCTGCTTCCTCCTGCTGCCTGTGCTATTGGGGGGGTGGCTTCGTCTGGTCAGACAGGCAATGGACTCTCCGCTCAGTCACCCTGAAATGTGGCACCTTAGACAACCAGGTACACAGCCTATGCCGGAGCCAGTGCATGTTCCAACTTGGGCACAGGCCCACCCAAGACTTGTCGCTGGCTCCCCAACCTGGTCACGAGCTTCAGGGAGCCTGTCCTCGGCTAGCCAAACGGAGGAACCATTTGCAGCCCAAGCAGACCGGGCACACGGGGGGTGCAAAAAAGGAATGCAGCCGCACTGCTGTGCCCACAAAGCGGGAGGCTCCAGGAGAGACAGGAGCTGAACCAGCCCTTGGAAGGCACGGCCAGCTCACAGAAGGCAACCCTGTCCCTGGTGTTACCTCCCAGACGTCCCCCCGGAGCAGGGACGGGGCTTGCTTGCTAGCAGATTTTCTGGATATTTCTAGCTTAGGAAAGGATGGTGAGATTCGCAAACCCCGACCTTTTCCCTAGCGTAGATGCCCTTAACGTGCAAAC
This sequence comes from Emydura macquarii macquarii, assembly GCF_026122565.2. Taxonomy (NCBI): domain Eukaryota; kingdom Metazoa; phylum Chordata; order Testudines; family Chelidae; genus Emydura; species Emydura macquarii. The sequence goes on from NW_027133527.1 coordinate 5,651,445, forward strand.
TGGACAGGAAAGTGTGGGGGAACCGAAGCAGCGGCCAATAAAATAATACTAAATGCCTGTGTAAAATGCCCCCCTCCTTTGCTGAGACAACTGGGGGGTTGCACAAGCAGTTAACGTCGCAAACGCACAACTAGGGAGCAAGAATATGGTGCAGCCACGTTTTGTTCTGTCTTCCTCCCTGATGTCCCAGCAAGGACAAAGGGTTTGTTGTCACGTAGCAGGACCATGCACTTCAAGGCCCGCGGCCTGAGAGCGGGTTTCTCCGAGACGTTTTTTCTGTGTTTTATTAAGAATATGAGGACACGCCTCTGAGGGATAACTTACGATATGGATATTTTTAGAGAATGTTTTAGAAAGTCGGGTAGTGTTAGTGGGCTGTGCTGCAGCTCCATCAATGTGCAAGATTCCTGCTTCAAAACCCACAATGGCCACACCAATTTATGGCGAGCCATTTGGCTGTTCTCCCCGGGCTGCTAGTCACGTGTCTGAATGACAAACCAATGGCCTGTCCTACTTACTAGGGCAGATTTTAAGCGAGCTGGTAATCTCTCTTATATCACTGTCTGCACAAATGTGACTCGGATACCGCAGTTACAAGGCCCAGATAAGTAGAGGACAGATGGACAGAGGCTCTGTGCACACAAATCAGGCCAGTGCGCATGCAGATGTGCAGGGACCTATTCTATGCACTCAAGGGCTGGTCTCTGTGCTTGCAAACTAATGCAAGCTCAAATATTGTAGGTGGCAATACAACAGGCCATTTAGCCCACTCTACTTTCCTCCTGGGGACTCTACAACGCATGCTTTTACTTCCAGAACATTTGTAAGAGGCTCGGAAATTTCTGACTTCCATCTAACAAAGATGATGATTAACCAGGAAAAAAACAAGGCCCTTCCCTTTGGACTGACATATGCCAATAACTGATGATAAATACATCCACCTCCAACCGGGACCCAGGTGCCGAAAGCCTGCTGATAACAGGGGAGCAGCAGAGCCCACCTTTCGGCTTGTACTCGCACACGTAGCTGTGCTTGGCCATGCACAGGTCTGTGTTGCACTGGCCCGTCGGGCCCATCCGGACGCAGTGGTCAGCGTTCGATGGATGGGGCTCTCCTGGCAACCAGTTCTGACAGCTCTCCAGATTAAATCCTTCGCCCCTTTGCTGAGCTCCAGCACTTGCAAAATCATTGAATCCAATCCAGACATCAAGGCCCCTTCAAAAAAATGTGAAAGAATGCCAGAAAATGTCAGGAAATCACACGCATTAGAAGCCTCTGGGATAGACGCCATCTATGGTTCTCAATGAAAATAACCATAACAACAGTTTCCATCCATGGGTCAGTCAATGTTTAAAGAGCCCTTTAATTACTGAATGGTTGTGAGACTCATTCTACTGCAAAGCCCTGATTCTTGAAAGACCGTCTCCTAAGAAGCAAACCATATTGTGACCGGCTAATCTGTTCACGCTATCATCAGAAAGGCATTTAATGCATAAAGGCAAGCTGCCTCTCAAGAGGTCAGACGCCACGGTGATGGGCGCACTCTCAGAATCAGCAACATAACAAAGCTGTGACCATGTAGGAACTTCAGACATGTCACTGAGCTGCACTGGGGACCTCCTGATGGCCTCTGGAATAGAACTTGGATTCTCCTGAAGAGGTGCACTCTAGGTAAAGGAGAATTTCCATTAACTGTCAGCGCCGTCTGTATCGTTTATAAACCTCACATTTCACCCACAGGAATCTCTCATTAAGAAAAGTGACTGCAGTATTCTCCAGTAATGAGCCCAACACTCCCGCTGGAAATAGCATTGGTGCAGAGTTTAACACCCTACTGTGATAGGTAGTTATAGACGCTGGTCCACGACCAGGAAATATATAATAATATATAGATTATCATCATTGACCACTGGAAGATAGCAACGTGTAGGGTAGAATACAAGAGCAAAGCAAAGCAAAGCAATTTGTGTCATGAAGTGCAGAAGGATGTCCTCTACAATGGAAACTGCCAGGATCATTTTAGGACAGGGGAATGTGACGTCCCAATTTGGAATTTTGGCTGACCACCAAAGTCGGCTCATGTGGACAATCCTGTGGGATCACTACTGCTCCCAGGCAGTCAGGACCTCTGCTTTGTGTCTCACCCGAAAGATGCTGCTCTTATGCGAAGGCATTTGTTCCACGCTAACTCGCAGCAGAAAGCATCGCTCGTCGGCCTTTCGCTGCCCCCACCTGTACCATCTATCTATTTCCTGAAGGTGTCCCTTCCAAACGGCACCGACGCCCGACTCTGCTTAACTTTTGAAATCTGAGATGCTCACAAGGTAGCACAGCTGCTTTGCAAAGAGCAGCCTACGGAGATAATTGGTGTCTCTCCACCACCACGTCTGCACCAGATAACATGATTTAATGAGGTCATCTTGAAAACCGATGACGGAAACCATTGTTCTGGGAATCGGTCATTTTTCACTGCAAATAAGACTAGGAAATAAATAACTGCTGTGCTTTGTTCCTGAACCATTGGAAGGGATTAACGAGAGCGGCTAGGAAACTGCCTATTGGCTGCCACCACTAAAACCCAATAGAGTTTTTCCTTTTCTAATTCCAGCTATGATCTAGAAAGAAAGAAAAAGGTTTATTCCCCTGCCCCCGCCCTGGCTGTTAGTTCCAGTATCTATAAACAATGGTGCACCGGGGTAAATTCTTCCATTTGAAGTAGGAGCTGGATTGCACCTTCTTTATTACAGCAGTAGCATTTCTTGAGAAGTAATGACCTGTCTATCATGGGTCAGCAGAGAGAGAAGAAAAGGTATGGGGGAACTGGTTCATAGGGCACTGTTTCTCGGGGGGGAGGGGAGAACTGGTTCATAGCACACTTGTTCTGAGAAAGATGATCAAATGATGGGAGAGAGGAAGAGAAGAGAGTGACCATAACTGCTGCGCGCACTAATGGGAAACAGATTTTTGCTTCTGTCATTTTCCCACAAGAAACCATGGAAGTCACGAGTTCCATGGCTTAGTTCATTCGTCTTTTATTGCCAGGGAAATCACATCCTGGAATCATCTCATTCATGTTTATCTGAACGGATTAATAAATAAATAACTAGAATAGAATAAGGGAGCCGGAGTGGAGAACAATGAGCTGCAGCAGCTGGGAAACAGCTTCCTAGGTCTCATGATTTCATCGCCACTGCAGTCCATCAAAAGCCCTGCACGTAATGCAAGATAAATCGAGTGACCTGCTCCTAATCCTTCAGAAAGGATGGGCTCCTCTCACTTGGCCATGCCAGGCAGCACGTTTGTAATCTGGAGATCAAGCCCACTGTGAAGGGAGCAAGACAAGAAAACAAGTTCAGGAGAAAGGCCGCTGGGTCCAGGGCAGGAGTGTTCAAAGGCTATGTCACATGCAGCTGCTCCAATCTCGCGTGCTTTCTGGGACGTGTTTATTGAGAAGCCCCTGCCAACATCTGCATCTGTACGGGCTGACAAAAGCTGTCAGACCCCTGAAAACTTCTGGGCACTTCCCCTTTAAGTCAGCTGGTTGCAGAAAGGGCATGCATGGGGTGAATCTAATCAGAAGCTGACACTTTCCATGCTGCCTGTTTAGCAAGAACTGGCTGTGAGGTGGAACAGAAGCCTTCAGAGCCCAACACTGGGGGAAGTGGGCTGCTCTTTCTCAAAAGGGATAAGGGGGCCAGGGCTGACACCTTGTGACTGGACGGCTGCGGCTGCGTGAGACTCAACTGTGAGAGGCGGGGTTACGGCACAACTGTGTTCCTTTCTATAGCGCCGGTAGCTTTCGAATCGTGCTAGCGTCACGGCGACTCCTGCAGCACTTTGCAAACTGGACCCAGAGAGCACAGCTGCCATGGCTGGGGTGGTGGGCAGTACCAAAGCTAGGGGAATTGGGACATTTTAGCTAAGGAACATTGAGCAAGCTTTGACCCTCACTAAAAGGACTAGAGATTCTGAAATACCCACAGAGAGCAGGCAGGGTGTCAGGTTTCCACGGTCTCTTTCAAACGATCCACACGCACAAAATGCCTCTCTAGCGGGATTCAATTCCTAACAAACTCAATAGTCGCTCCAGGGTCACAGCGAGGGATGCTGCGGTACGGCTCCGCTCAGTCCACTACCTTCCTCCTATTTACTCCGTGACTAGCTTCACCCAGATGTACACGCCCAGGACCTTGGGATTTTCCTCACTGGATGCAGTAACCCTGATCCCTCTATATCTGGCCATCCCCAGGGACCAAGCACACATGCCCTGGGATGCTTGGTTTCTGATGAATGGCTGCAGGAACCATGACTTATTGCACTGCTTCTCCCAGACCTTCCCTTACTCCAGAGTCAGCTATGCCCCGCCAACAGGTAAATTCACGCTGGGCTCTGCACACCCCTTTCTTTGTCTACTGCCGATCCCGGCAGAGCACAGATGCCCTTTGGACTGTGGGGCGTCATCAGAACGGCACGAAAAAGCCACCCACAGACACACCAGGCGACGACCTGCCCACCGCAAATCCCAACCGTTCCTGCCCTCACTCACCTGATAACACGAGAGACCAAGAAACTCTTAATCTCCGGACTGCTCACAAAAGCCAACTCCCCGTCACCATAGACCTGGCACCACTTCTGGGCTTCCAGCCACTCGGCCTTCTCCACCACCAAGTGGTAGCAGTGGTTGTTGCCAGGGAAGATGAGGCCATCGGATGGGCACATTGGGTGAACCACTGCATGAGACAAACCAAAGCATGAAGTCCCTTCCCTGGACAGGCGTTGAAAGGTGGGACTCCCCGCCCACCACAGGGAGCCCAGATGCAAGTGTAAGGTATCAGCTCAGCGGGTGTGATCACGTCTCCCTTTAGTGGCTGGCCCACAGAGATGATAAGGAACCTACCAGAAGCCACCCAGCCCATTGTCTTTCTCCCTAAGCTCCAGCCGCAGGGGCGGGTGCAATTGGGGCTGAGATTCGTGGGTTCTTACCCCGTGAATGGGCTGCTGGTGGGTGGAGGTTGTTACCTAATCTGGGGCGTGCGAAAACATGAATAGACCAGGAGGAATTTAGAGAAAAGTGAATCAGGAGGAGGTAGGGGAGGATATGAGGAATGCTGGAAAGAAGAGAAGCCTGAAGTTCCCGGATACTGTCGTGCTGTGGGCCAGATGGGCATGGTGACGCAAGGGTTCTCCTGGCACACCTCGAGAGAGAGACCAGACGACTAAAAAGGTGCTAGGGGGAAATGGGAGAAACCCTGGGTCCTGAGAATGCCCCGTCTATTTGGGTCTGGTTCTCCAGTGCGCTGTGTCTCGGGCACTCCTTTCCACCAGAACATTTTACTGCGATTGGCAGGGGTGTATCACTGAGCTGCGGGCTCTCAGGCCCTTGATTCCCAGTGCTGGCAGGGCCTGAAAAGGAAGGGCTTTAGAGGAACCAGTTCTCAGGGTCATTCTTCCCTCCTCCCAGCTCGACCAACCCAACTTCAGCAGGCAACACATCAGCCAAACGCGACTCACCTTTGCCCGGCTCTTCATTCTCTGCAGTAATGCTATACACGGCTGCGAGGCCGGTGCCACCCCTATTCCTGATCCGTAGGTCTAGGCTTTCGTTTGTCCTGAGCAAGGTCGGACACTGCAGTTCTATCAGCTCGGGGGGAGCCACCACCTCCACGTCAGTCTGCATGGAGGTGATCCTGGCGCCCACGGCAATGGTGACGGTGACGTTGTAGCGCCCGGGCAGGGCGTACTGGTGGAGCGCTGTGTTTTCGGTGGTGTTGAGAAGCCCGGATCGGTCCCCGAAGTCCCACTGTAAAGTGCTGACAGCGACTGGAATACTGACATCGAAGGCCACCGTGCGGTGTAGGCTGTGAGGGCCGCGAGGCCCTGTGAAAGAGGCGTGCAGCTGCGCCGGGAAGGTAGAGTGGACGAGGGAAGGGCCGCCGCAGGCCCGCCCGGCAGAGCGCTCAGTGCAAAACGGCAAACAACCGGAGGAAGAATTTGGTTCAAGGGCAACGCCGCACAGACACTGCTTCTGGTCACTGAGGCCGCTGTATTCCTGGCCTTCAGCATAGCAGAGGGCGCTGCAGGTCTCCTCGCTGAGGTTTGCAGAAAGAACAGACGTGAAGAGGACGACGGACTCGGGCGCCCCTGTGTAGTTGTCGGTCACGCATGCTATATAACGAGCTCCTGGAGGGGAAAGAACAGAGAAGCCTGCAGCGAACCAACCATGCCAGACCATAACTTGTCAGGATCCTCAGTTAGGACCTACACCCTACCTCTGCTAATGGACTTCCCCCAGGCTGAGGGCTGCAGGGAAACTGCATAGCACAGAGTTTCTATTCCGTGTATTTCCTCTTGCAGGCTTGCTTGGGAACCCTTTAATTCATGCGTGGCATTTGCCAATCCCTTTGTAGCGGTGGCGACAGGGATACCCAGCCCTAAGCCCAGATTTATGGAGCAGGAAGGCGCAGTAAATAAAGGGCACTACAGAGAACATTTCACTCCCACAGGGGACGAACCTGCTCTGAGAGAGTCCCTGCTGAGGAGTGAGTGTGGCTAGCACGGGGGGAGATGGGTTCTCTTCCTGCTTTCGCCACTGAGTCTCTGCGTGGCCCGGTGTAATTCATGTAACTTCACTGTGCCTCTGGTATCTGGGTAATAAACCCACACCAGCACCCAGGCATGCAGGGGGCATGCAGATGCCTCAAAAGGGCAGTGCGTGGGTGACGCTTCTGCTGCTATTTCCCATGCCAGACCTGGGCTGTGGATAAATAGAGGGTATAAACCTACAGGTACATGGGTGCACACATATAGTCACATGGGACATGCACACACGTTTCTTGGCAGCCGCAGCAGATCCAGGACAGTAACACATTCACGTGCGTTCCCCAACTCTTGACCTGCTTGAGAGGGGTGGGGTTTTTTTCCTGCCACAAACACACACTGATTTTGCGGTGTGCACAGCCTCAGCCCAGCTGGGATTTCCTCGCCTCCCGTCCAATTCTGCCCACGCAACTGAGGCATGTTTACTGGTCTGTTTCTGACTGTTGCTACAACACAGCTCCTGAAACATCTCAACAATGCAGTGTCCTTGTGTCGGTTTCCCATAACCATCCCATCTGCTTGCCCTGCTCTCGCTGAAAGCCCCGGACAGTCACTGAGCACCCTACCTATTCAGAAATGCCCAGGAAAAGCCCCTTGTTATGATTATAGATGCTAGGAAAATACCTTTTGTTTAAAATACCCACCCAATTACATCCCGCATGCCACATGTGAGTGGCGATAGCATTAATAACTGCCGGTATTCCCCAAAGAGAGCCGGAGCGGGGGAGGTCCTGTCTTTTATCGGGTGAACTTCTGTTGGTGAGAGAGTCAAGTTTTTGAGCCACACCACGTTCTGATCTGACCTCACCCAGCTTGTCTCTCTAATGTCCTGAGACTAACATGGCTACAAATACACTGCATGCAACAGTGGGATTTCCCAAACCCTTTCTAGTCTCTACAAGTTCTTATCCCACCCTCTCCACCACAGTATCTGAGTGCCTGCCAGTCTGACATGACTTACATCTGTCACACGGGGTTTGTTTTCTCTCACCCGCTCCCGTGAGGGAAAATGGTGTGTGCAGTGGAGAGGTTTGTTCTGGTAGGATTTGGGGGTTTTTTCTGTTAAATGTACCCACTGGTCTGTGTTTGTCAGAGAAGGCCGGTCAGCGAAGTGCACCTGGCACTTGCATTGAAAGGTGGGGCTTGTGTCGGTCCGTAGTTCCCTGGGGAGTTTGCTCCACAGACTTGGACCAGCCCCTGACAAAGCTCTGTCTCCCACACAGACCAGCTTTATCCTCATGATAGGAAGTTCCATTGTACCTGAAGAGTAGAGATTCGACCATGTGTCGTCATCTTCTGTGGGACACCTTACACAAAAGTCTATTGTTTGGATTAAGGACATGATTCAGCAGAGCACTTAAGCAGATGCTCCTCTTCCTCCCTCCTCACCACGTGCTTCAGTCCCATTGACTTCAAAGGGATTTCAAATGGTTAAGCAGGTACTTATGTGCTTTGATGAATTGGGGCCTAAGGAAAGAGGCCACGGAGCTCACCATCTGGCGGTTGCTTGGTGGCCTGTGGGTAATGAGTTTGCTGGGCTCAGCCCTGTTCTCAATGGACGGGGACTCGCATAATAAAGTCAAGAGCACAGCAAGCACAGCTCTCTGCTCTGAGCAGAGAAGCCGAGGAAAAAATTAGGGTGAAATGCAGTGCATATTTAGGGAGAAACGTCATGTGAATATAGTGCTGGTTGCCGGGAGAATGAAGCCTTCTCTTTGTCCGTACCACAGGTGTGGCGTGGGCAACTGGAGCACAAGCTTCCACTCACTTCCTCACCAGTGTGCCTTGGAGGAACCTTTTCTAGGGGTGAGAAGATAGCAGCTTCCTTTCCCTGCCCATTCAATCCTTAGCTTCTCTGCTGAGACAGACAAAAGCGGAGCCCCATTAATATCCACGGCCAAGCTGGTTTTCTTGATTTGGATTCCAGGACCTCGTCTGAGATTCAGCAAGGAGCCATCAGATGAGAATGATTTCATGCCACTACCGGGGGGCTAGATGAGAACTAGCTGAGATGACTCAAGGAATGGAAGAGTACTTAGAGGAGTACCAGTTTCCACTAGATTTACCTTCACCATAAACCAGAGCCCATCCCCCTTCCTTACCACAAGTCACATCGGTGAAAGAAACATTGAAAAGAGGAAGATTTGCCACTTCAGGAGGCTGGGCGCATTTCGTATCCAACAGCCGACTAACGTTAACCTTTCTTTCTTCCACCCAGCGGGGCAGCCAGGAAAGATTGCAATCACAAAGAAATGGATTCAGACTTAAGTTTCTGGAACAGACAGAGTGGAGAGAGATTATGCATTAACTTGACAATGGGAACCACACGATGAGTGTTAATTACACCATCGTAAAAATCCCTGTTCCCATCTGCGCCACTCCAAGGAAATGCCTTGGAAAGAACCGCTAGGGGAGTTAATGAATAGAGAATCAAGCAATAATTAACATGATTTTTCTAAAGGCTAGAATTAGGCAAGTAGTGAAAGCACTTTTTTCTCACTCTACAAATAATTGTTGCAATTAGAAATAAATTACAGCCATAGTCTTATATTCAAAATAGTCTGCCATCTAACATCAGCTGGCTGCAATGGCAACCTCTGAAGCTAAAGGAGATTTTTACAGTGTCGTTAAAAAAAAAATCTAAGAGAATAAAACTGATTTGTCAAAAAAGAAATGCAAACGCAGCGGCAGTTTTGTCATGTGGCAGTTTCATGAAAAGATGGAAACGTGCACTGCAGTTATGTTTGGCCTAAATTACAGCCTTTGGCACTCAGCTGCAAAGAGGACAGAGAGGGGAAGATGTTTGCATAACCAATTGTAGTTGGGCTGCTGGCAGCATTTGAACCCAGTTCTCTATTAAAAGCATAGGCCTCTATTGCTTGAACTAAAGGATTAAATCTCCTTTCTGGTACATGTAGCAAATTTCCTGATCAACCTGGGCACCGGCCTCTAGAAGAAGACAAAGACCCACATGCTCCTCGTCTGGGTTATGCTTACGGAAGAGCTAGATGGTATTATTATTACTGTCAGAAATGGGCTTCATGCACTCTAGGAGCTAAAAGGCAGACCTGACAGTGATTCTTGCTCATTTGCACATTCCTTTTGAAGAGCACAGGGGGAAAAGACGACTGCCAGTTCTCTTCTCGGCTGTTTGAATGATTTCAAGCCACTGAAGCCGTAACTATGTTGATTTCACCTTCGGAGTTTATTCGTTCCGGGTAAGCCTTTTCAAAAAGCACCTAAGTGAGTTAGGCACCGAAATGTCTGTTCCCTGAGTCCAAATTCAGTGCCCCTGCCACTAGGCCTGCCTTCTTTCCCAGAGCAAGAAGTCCAGCAGAGATTTAGCACTGCCACTTCCAGCTGTTTTATTTTTCTAGGCGTCGCGTGCTTTCAAAATGCCGAAGTGAATAAGAAGTTTGTGCTGTTGAAAACTCACCGAGGGCTCGTCTGCTCTGCACTGCCCCACAGTTTGGCCTATGGGGGTGAGAACAGCTGTGCCCACCACCGTGCTAGACTGTAACTCCCCTACGTGGCTATCGCAGTCGCAAACTAAAAGCTCCTAGTGTGGGCTGCCTTAGTCCTCTCCTCTTCAAACACGGCCACGCTAATGTGAACGAGGACCCTGTTAGCGAGCACCGTGGCGTCCACACGGGGGAGTTACCAGGCAGCATTTCAGTGCGCACAGCTATTCCCAGCTTTGGAGACGTAGCCTCGGGTACACCTACACCACAGCTGCAGCCCGTGTAGACGTGCCGAGCTAGCTTTTGATAGCCGTGAAGCCACAACAGCACGGGGTACCCCACCCCAGCCAGGACCCCGGCTATGGCCTCAGGTGGCTCGCTCATGCTGCTGCAGCTTCCCTGCGGTTGCTGGGAGCCAGCTCGGGTACGTCCACACGCGCTGCAGTCCCATCTCTGATTGCAGCGCAGAGGTACCCCACGTGAGCTCAGACGCAGCGGGGACAGAGGGGAAGGGAAGTCAGAAACCGAGAGCCGCGTTCAGAGAGCTGAAGATTAAAGAACAAGAACTTACATTTCGCTTAAATTAAATAAATTATCAAATATTCCATCTTCTAACGTAGAAATCTTGTTGCGGCTTATATCTCTGTAACGCAGGGAAAGACAAGATTAATAATCATAATGCTACGAATAATTGTTTTGCCGTTCACAGAGGGTGACGATTCACCCCTGGGCTTCGGACAGCGGGGGGAGGGAATGGGGGAGCTCTCTGCTCTAGGATTTTTCATCTCAAAGGACACACCACATATGAAGGCATCGTCGTTGAAAGCCAAGTGCTCTGTCCTCCCATCCATCCCTCTTCTCTTTCTGGTTCTTGGAGCCAGCGGACCCTCAGAGGGGGAAGAAGTCCTAACAAACCTGATGTAAAAAGGTGCTGGGCCAAGCCCTTACCGGCCATAGGCAGCACAGCTGTTAAGGGGACCTAGCCTCTTTCAGGCTGAGGTTTTGGGGGAGGTGGTCTATAGCTGCAGTTACATGACCGAGGCAGGTCAGGTGACTGCAGGATGGACCCGAGACCTGCCATAAAAGAGGCAACCTGAGGCCAGGGGGCATGGACTGGGGAAGGGGGTGTGTGTATGCAAGACACTACACAAAAGGCTTAGCCTGAAGAGGCCCTGGAGCAATGGTCCTCAAACTTTTGATCCTAATGCCCCCCTCTTACCCCTGTCTTTGCCCCACCCCACCCCCCGGCTGGGGCTGGGAGCCGGACCACGGTCAGGGGGCTGTGGAAGGGGCCAGGGGCCAAAGCTGTCCCCAGGGACCGTGGGGGCCGCAGCAGGCCCTGGCCGCTGGGAGCCAGGTGCCGAGACCAGGGTGGGGGGGTGAGGCTGTGGCACCACGGTTGGGGCTCGGGGGTGGGGGCTGAGGCCGCAGCTGGGCGCCAAGGCCGTGGCCAGGCCCACGGTAGAGCACGGAGCAGGTCGGGGCTGGGTGGCACTTCCTCCTCCGCCCTGGCCTGGCCGTGCCCCCGGGGGGGGGCCCACTGAGTAAAGACTTCTACCTTGGAGGGAGGGGGCGAGGCCGGAGGCAGGCTGCGGGGAAGGCAGCGGGGTGGCTGCCCACGGCGGCTCTGCAGTGGTGCAGCAGGGATGGGGATGCAGGGTGGCGAGCTCGGAGGGGATGGCTGTTCCACGAGGGAGAGCCTGGGGGCTGGAGCCTGAGGCGAAGGGAGAGATGAGGACCCCCCACCCCCCACACCCCCACACCCCCCTTCGCTGGGCTTGACACACAGGCGGAGGGCAGCTAGCTGCAGCTCCTCAGAGGAGAGCGGGGTGGGCCTCGCACTCAGGGCCGAGGGGCAGTGAGGCGGCTAAGGCGCTGTCGGAGCCCAGGGAGGGCTGCGGGCCAGGGCTTGTTCTGCCTCCTTCCGTTGGACATCACTGTATCCCTGGAAGGGGGGGAGGCCTTTCGCTTTGGACGGCAGCACCAGCAGGGCCTATGAGCCTGTGGAGGGTCCAAGGACAAGAGAGGAAACTGAGGCCCGGCGCACGAGATGCTGGCACAAGGTAAGCTGACCGTCGGGTCCCAGGGCTCGCTTTGGCCTAACATGGCCTCTCTCTTTCCTTACTGTGGGTCCATTTCTTGTTCATTCGACGTGGATTTGGTGCTACCGAAAGGCGCTGGCTTGACATCTGAAGCCCGTGTTCACCCAAAGAACAGGCTCAGCACAGGTCTCACCAGCTCATCTCAGCTCTGCCCTGGGGGGAACCCCACTTCTAGGGGCAAAAGGGGAGCTCAGATTCCCTGGGCCGCTCCACCCTGCTCTCAATGCTGGAGCTGCCAAAGGCGCTGTTTTTAGTGCTGGTTGGGGTGGCGGTTCTTGTGTACTTACCTCCTAGCAGGGACTGGACTGAGAGACCCCAGCTCCTGCCCTTTGGCCAGGGAGAAGCCAATAGTTCTTGTTTACTTTTGACCTGAATAGCATTCAAACCAGGGAGCTCACAGACAAGCCACGGCCGTCTCTCTCCAAGCATTCTTGGTGATACCAGTGTTAATTGGAAAACTTGGAAGAAGGCAGCTGGGCTTTTCGGAAGAGTCTAAGGGAGTTAGGTACCCGACATCCAGAAATTCCGTGGGATTTGGGCACCGAGTTCTAAAACCCTTTACCCACACCTGAGACACCAACACCCCCAGGGCCAGTCCTTTATTATGTCCCCATTTACAATTACTTGGCCATTGACCAGCATGATCATTTGGGTTGAATCAAATTGTATCTGGACTTCTGAATGCCGACAGACAGAATCAGTAATTCCCTAACTCATACATGCACGTTGTGCAACGCTAAATGCACTGTGCAAATATTCTATATTGGACAAATCAGGCTTGTGACAAACAGTAAAAAAGGGTGTTTGATGCATCTGACCTTGGGCATAGGGGATATAGGGCCAGGAAGGTCAGATCAAGTGTTATGGAACAATGGTAGCTTGCCAGACACCAAAAGGGATTTTAGATAATTGCTCAAACATGCCTTAAATTTGCCATGAGACTATGGAGGGGTAACATGTACTTACAGTTTTGCCAGGGAAGTCAGCTGTTCAAAATCCCGAACATCTAAACTGGTTATCTTGTTATTGGAAAGATCCCTAGAGAAAGAGAACAGTGCACCTTATTATCATGCAAATTCATTTTGTCTGTCTTCCACCATTAAGGCTTAGAAAAGACTCTCTCCAAACTCCATCCAGATTCCAGACAAGAAAGTAAGTTCTTGGTGTATTAAAAGGGAACAATTCTCCCAGCCAAAAATAACACCTTTCCCAGCTATAAAGCATCCGCTGCTCCAAGCTTTGTGTTACATGTCGATATGAATTAGGCCTATCACTACACACAAAAAACCCCTGTAACATTTTTAAAGTAAAATAATTACAGGCATGACAAATTTATTACTAATTCCGAGGCACTGGTTTAAAACTGAAGTCTAAAATACGCCTCATAAAGAAATTACTTTAAGGAATAATTTTGACAAAGTAGTTGTTAAGTTATACACAGAATTTTCTGTGGAACCTTCAGATAGTGTTACCGGTGCCAAAGAAGAACTGGTAATTAATTACAGGAGTGACACATTCAACTTAAGTAAAAGAAATCTTTTTTCTTTTTTAATGACTGCAGAACTTGGAAGAGGAGGAGTAACAAAATATTTTTTAAAACAACGAGAGTTCTGTAGCACTTTAAAGACTAACATTTAATTTCAGTACTGAAATTAAATTTGTTAGTCTTTAAAGTCCTACAGAACTCTTGTTGTTTTGCTGTATACAGACTAACACGGCTACCCCTCTAAAATATTTTTTGTTCAAGTAAATACAGGGGCCGTATTGAACTCTATATAAAAGAACACTGGGGAAATAACCATTTAAAACCCTTCCCTCTCTTACTAATAACCGTCACCTTATTCAAACTGAATCTACTTCCAACATCCCATTCACTTGACACTGTTTATGCTGTTCAATTTATGTTTCACTGTCCTAGCTAAGTGACATTTCAAAGTACAGTAAACATGAACTAGTCAGTTTCCATTTCAGTTCCCAAGGAGTCTCATTTCTTACACCCTAGCCCAATGCTGCTGGAGAAGAAGCACGGGGAAGAAAACGGTTAAGTAAAAAAATGAAAGGAACAAGAGAACCTTTTGCAATCACGCACTAAAAAAGAGACCAAAACCTTGCTATTTATATTAGGTTTTGCAACACATGACAAAACCTAAATTGGGAGCCTAAAATATTTCACCGTGTCCCTTTAACACACCAATCTAATAGCGGTCTATGTTATTATCTAGTAGTAAATGCCACAGTTCTCTAAGCTGTTTGAATGCTGACCCAGTACATTATCACGCTGAAAAGGGGGTTGGAATAAACACAATGGGCTGATCCTTCAAGGTGGCCTGACAGGATCAGGCCCATGTTACAGCTCTCTTAGGTTCCAGAAATGCTACGTAATGAATAAAATTCAGAGCCCCCTCCCCTTCCCCCCCAACACACACACACTTTTTTTTTTTTTTTTTTTTTAAACACCATGAATTCTCTCCTAGGGCCTTCCTTGCAATTTACCTTGGTTGACTCATCTTTGATTTCACACCACAAGGTCTAATCCTCCTGACTGATCACTGATCTGACACCTAAATTCGGTCTATATTTTTTTAACTGAACACACAAAGTAAAATCACAGTCCAAAATTCAACAATCCTCTCAAATAACGGACAGAAAATTGTCCTGGAACCACAAGGAATGTGGGGATGTTGGGAGACTAGTGAAGGGAATGCCTAACGGGGCATTTATTTGGGGAGTTGGGATTTCTTTCCCCAGACTTTCACTGGAGGATTTTGCCTCCAAGCTAACAGCATATTTAGAAGAAATTTCTAGCAGCCCCACTGAAGGGTACATGAGTGTTGCAAAATAAAAATTAATAAATGCACAAAGGCAGAAGCCAACAAAGAGGCTTGACAAAGCAACATGCATTTCCTTCTAGCCAGATAATAGCAGAAAATGAAGAATCCTTTGCTAAACTCCCACAAATGTGCATGAGCTGCACCTTATGTAGGAGGCATTTAATTTCCAGACATCAAGGTTACTCCCACTCACAAAAATTAGACATCTTTGGATTTGGATCCCAGCTGCTCCAGTCAAGACAGGTTTAATCCCTTCCCTGTGGAGATGCTGTCTCATTTCTCTAGTCTTACCTTCCTTGGATCTCTACTGTACACCTATATGGCCACATCACCTATAATTATTGCATCACAATGTGATTCATTGAGGACAGGTAAAGATAGTTACGGGGCACTTTTGCATCTCTTATGAATAAATTGAGTTGATCCTTGCTAAAATATTTTATAAAACTGGAGAGGAAAAGATAGCTTCATGAAATGTAAAGAAATTAAAATAAGACTTTGGGGTGGATTTAAACCTTCTCCCTTCAGAGCATTTGGTCTTGTAGTGCCAATCTCAAGTGTCCTAAAACTGTGAGTCAGGCTCCACCAAAACAGAAAGATTGTTTTAAGTAGGCTGACATTTTAAAAATACATTTTTTGGTTTAACTTGCCTCCTGGTTTTTTAGCCTTTTGGGATCAAGTGTTCTCACTTTTCTCCATAACTAAGACAACTGAAAACTTTTAAAATGAAAGCAGACAGTCTCACATAATCACATGACTCCACGGTCTGGGGCTTTAAGAAAAATGGTCTAACAACATGATACTTGCAATAAAATGCAGATGTTGGCAACCCAAACCCAGGTGTGTCATGCTAGTGCAGCAGACAAAATGTAGAACTGACTATAAACACAAAATGATGCTGTCTAAGATGAGTACAGCTCATCTGGTATTATTTAACAGTCTGTTCACCAAACCTTGCCATTATGCATGGAGGGTGAAATTCACCGTTATGCAGAGGGCCAACCTAATGGGCTCTGTGGGCCTTACGGGGCGTATGGGCCTTGTGACGATCCTGCTGTGCTCGAGTGAATGTCACCAATTAAATTCTGTGTTACTTTTTTTTTGCATTACTTGACCAGCTCCAATAACAAGTAAAATACCACACCCAAAAAACCCCAACCAACCAACCCACTCAAGAACCCCGAAACAAAAACAGCATCCGGGGTGGAAAGTGACCTTTTTTTTTTAAAAAATCCTCTTGGTTGTAGGACCCTAAAGTGCCCCTTCCCAACGCCCCCTAACTCAGGGATGGCTGATAGTTCTTAAATACGGGATTGTTATCTTGACCGTGTTCCTTTAACACGCTTTCAAAATACACTCCGCTGCTGGGCCCCTAGCACTCAGCTTCTCCTGAAACCGTGTGAGGCTGGTTAGCTTGAGATTGGCCGCCTGCCATTTCAGTCACTTTCACCAAAATAGTCCTAGACTATTGAGCTGATTTCCCTTTGGCCACAAGCCAAAGCCATTGCTAGCATTGGCTGTCCCCCCAACCCCACCTATCTACTCGCTGCTACCAGACCCCGGCTAACCTACAGGAGAAGACAGCCAAGCTATTAAGGATTTCGGTGCATAAACACTACATACCTTCAGTGAAAGTATGGGCTTGACAGCTGGCCAAGTCTTTAGCAAGCACTGTGTACCTTCTGTGAGGGGTGCACACACAGCGGGTAATTAATTTCCTTGCAATAACAAGCAGACAGCTAGAGTATTTCTTTCTCAGTTCTCTCCTTTGAGACGTCTGAAAATATCCCGTTTAGGCTGTCAGGCAGCACCTCAGGCCCAGGGCAAAGGGAGAGAGAGCGTTTCAGCCCTGACAGCTCCTCCACGGTGTTCCTCAAAACTACAGCCCGCTCCCAAACAAACAGACGTGCAGCCACACAGTCGCACCATGGGACTAGATGACTGGTCATTCGAAGCAATGTCTGGGCCAGACCATGCAGAGAAGCAAGGCTTTGCCCGGCTCTGTTAGTTTTGTAGATAACATAATTGTCAAGGAGGCGGGCTGCATGTGACATATGATACCTGATTCCTCTTCTCCCTAAGGTATCTGACAGATCTAGCTGGTTTCCCCTCTGCTGCACCCCAAACTCTACTGTACACTCCTGGCTTCCCCTCTATCATCTCCTACACCTTAGTGTCTGCACAGGGCTCCTTTGGGGTTCCTCACCAGACAGTTCATTGCTTCAGGCTCTCTCAGGCCTCAGACAGACCCCCCCATGGGAAACGATGAACTCTGGTGCCTATCCATCCATCTTCCAAGGTTATCTCAGTGCTGAGGCCTCAACCTCCTTTCTGAACTTTAATTCACTGAGCCCCTGCAGACCCCCATCTCAGGGAGCTGAGTATCATTATCCCCATTTGGTCAAAGAGTAAATGCCGAGCACAGAGCGGTTACGTGACCAGCCCTGACTCCATGTGACGATTAAACTTCACCCTTGCCCGCGACCAAGACTAGAAATGAGGATCCCTTGTGGCCTGCTCCACGAAAGGGCAGGGAATAGAAAGAAGCTTCTCTCCACAGACCATAGGGCACCTGGGCCACTTCCAGACAACCTGCCCAGCATAAGCAATGATGCACAGCGTAATGCGGCTTACTTGCCGTATATTAATCAGCCCCTGGATTACAGCTCTGCCAACTGGCAGGTCTGGATTATACCTCAAATACTGCAGCACTGGCAACAGATCCAAGCACCTTTGACTCCAGAACCCCAGGCTTCTACTGCCTGAGTTAAAGGATAGCTCCATTAGCCAGCCCTACTAGTAAGGCTTTTATCCTCCCTGTACTCTTACCACCAGAGGGTACCACAATCCACGTTCAAGCCAAAACGTTATTCCCTCACTGGCTGCTAGTCAACCCATTGCTTCTCTGAGCCAACAACGGATTAAAATAATCTCCCCGGCTTTCAGCAATACCAGATCGCTTCTATGCAAGGCTTGTGACTGCAGCAAGGTTCCAGGTGACAGGGCGATAATGGGTGAGAGACGAACGGTCAGATTACCTGCAGCTCCACCTACACAAGGCGGTCACTCTAGGCCAGCTGCACTTCCAAGGACTGATCGTCTTCTCCCACTGTTTTCTCTGCAACACGTATGGAAAATAATCCGATTCCTTTCCGGTATGGGAAGGGCTGCTTCTTAACCAAACAAGGTTATAGCATAAAAAGAAATATGCCAGGAAAGAACTACCGACCAATAAAACCCCACGCTAAGGCTGCAGGACAGGATCAAAATGCAGCCATTCGGTGCGGCAAACTGCCATGGCTAAACTTTCCCATCCCTTTGCCAGGACCGAGGAAATTCGGAACAGGTTCAAAGCCCAGCTAAAACCAGCTAGAGAACAAGCTGAGATTGAGAGTTAACCAGCATGCAGGCGGTCACACGCCCTATTTAAAGAAATGAAAAAAGAGAATTAGTTTAATTGTCTCCTGGGTGAGAGGATGGATCAAGGGTTGAGAATATGAGACCGTGGGCAGGCACTACATCTGCCTCAGTTTCCCCATCTGTGCAATGGGGATTGTGTTACTACTCAGGGAGGCTGTGAGGATCAATGCATTTGTCTTTGTGAACTGCTGTGGGAGCCTTGGCTGGAAGGCACAGTGAAAGAACAGTTATTACTATTAAGGAATAGGAATTGAGCTGGAAATACTACATGAATAGAGCTCTTTTTACAACTTCCCAAATGACCAAGACGCGCTCAGAGATGCTTGAGTTAACGATAAACATATGTAGTTAAGCAAACATTATCAACATTGCCAAAAGCCCACTAGAGTTGGGTTCAAATGGGACCAAGATGTAGAGAGGAAAGATGGCTAGGGCATTACCCTGGGACTTGGGAGAACTGTCTTTCTCTGTTCTACCACAGGCTTCCTGTGTGACCATGGGCAAGTCACTCAGTTTTTCTGTGCCTCAGTTTCCCATCTGTACAATGGGGAATTACAGCACAGGGGGGCTGTGAGGATGAATACATTACTTGGTGCTCAGATACTCCAGGGATGGGGGGCCAGCTATGCACTTGACAGCGACAGCTGGCCCCTTTATTTGAACCCCTTTGCTACCTGCTACTCCTTGAGCAGCTCAAGAAGGGAGCCAGCATCAGAATCGGGTGCCCGGTGCTGCTTTGTTCATTCATAAAGTTTAGCTAGGCGGAGGGTTTGCAACAGTCGAACTGTTCACTTCTCACCAGCCAACTAAAGCTCTGCGGGGCTGGGGCAGCCATCATGTTTATTCCTGCAGATTGGGGTGGAAGGACTTTTTCTATGTGTTGTGGGTTTTTTTTTTTTCCTCTCCCCTATTCCAAAGAAAAACATAATGTTAAACAGAGTCTAGTCTGCGTCTCACTGCCAAGACTGATGTCATGCTCCCATTATGTCATTCACCGGCCCATCCTGCCTTCCTTTCATGAAGCAGAAGGGGAGGGAAGAAAAGGGGCGGGGGGAAAAGCACTGTGCAGGATCACTCCTGTCTCAGCCCTTTTGGTGCATGGAGTCCAGCCAGAACAGTGATGGGAAAAGCATCCGCCGCCACAGAGAACGGTCTGCACAGATCGAGGCGTTGTGCAGGCGGACGGAGGGCTGCAGTGATTCATTAATAAAGAAGCTTCAAGTTTGTAAGCCACGAAAATAAAAGCCACCAGGCCAAGGAAGAAAACAAACACACAGAGAGAAAGCCGGGGGGACTCCCTGCCCTTCTGAAGCAGGATGGACATGCCACGCTGAGTGCGGGGCAGGGTTTGGAGGGACCCAGAAGCAGAAGCAGCCAGGGTCAGGCCTGGTTTGTTTCATTAAAAGAAATCAGCAGCTAGTCAGGACTCTCAGAGTCCAATAAAGCCCCGTAAGTATGAGGGGGAAGTGAGGGAGATTCATCCTTCTGTAGCTGCTATTAACAGGCTCTTAGTGCCAGCGGGTGTTTGAACTCAGAGAACCCTGGGGTGCATAAACTCATAGACTGCCAGAGGGGAAAAAGCTATTAGATCGTCCCAGGCAGGGCAGGGCTGGTCCCTACAGGACATGCTAGGGCTTTGGAATAAGAGGAGCACGTCCCTAGCTAAGTGCCATGCCAAGGGACCAACATTCAACAGCTGGGCTCTGTCCTTTGGGAGAGACCAGGGTTTCTCCACAGACCTGGAGGGCAGAGCCTTCCTTCTGCCCCCCCCCACCCCCCTCCCCACACACACATTGCCCTGCTCTTCGAGGCCCCACCCCCCATTACACGCAGACAAGCAAAAATACTCCACTGCACGCTGCAGCCAGAGAAACACGTCTCATCTTAGCAAGGCCAGGGTGGGGCAGCCGGCGCGAGTGAGATCACAACTCCCGAGTCATCACAAGGCCTGGAAAATCACAGTGGGAAGAACAGGAAGGTGGGAGAGATGGAGAAGAGGGATATTTACACCCCCCCCCCCCCAAACACTGGTGGGAAAGGCATGTCGAAGATACAGTGTGGGCAGTTGCTTGTACTAACGGTACCTCCGTTCCAGGGTGCAGATAAATCCAGGTACTGCTGTGAATTGGGGGAACCTCACTGAAGTGAAACAGAAACTGTGCAGGTGTATCTGAGGGGAGAACTGGGCCCCAGGATGTCTGCATTTTTCCCTTTTGAGTATTTAAAATTGTAATCTTAATGTTACGTAACCTTAATGTTACGTTAGTGGAAGGTTTATTTAAATTTAAATAAAGGGAGGAGAATCCAACAGCAACTTCTGTTTATTTCCCCCACCATTTTCAGAATTGCTCCTTCAGAATCCTGAGGGTTCACGGCACCTTTCAAGACTCAGCTCTCCTTCCCAAAGTCTCACAGCCACCCTGGGACCAAGGTAAGGATTTCCCAGTGTGGTAAACTGAGGCACAGACAAGTTAAATGATTCCACAGCACATCACTGGCAGAGGTGGGAATAGAACCCAGGAGGCCTGATGCCCAGGCCTCTGCTCTTACCCTCAGATCACACTCCCTCCCCCGAAACAGGGACCGCACAATTATGGGATACACAGATACGGTGCCCACAGGAGGACAAGTTGCACGGGGGCAGGAAACCGAAATGCAAAATATTAAACTGTCTGAAATGCCCCTTTTAAAAATACAGACACACAGAGCAGCTGACCAATGACGGCTGCTGTCTAAGAGGTTGCCTACACAGCAAGAATGCTGCAGTAGGTGTGAACATGCCAAATGTTTTTGTAATATAAGGGAAGAAACTGCAGGCTAGTGCCCCTATGTAAAAAGAGTGTCTCCTGGTGCTACCTCATTTTCATAATAGGCTTTCCAGAAAATAGGGCTCCTGGAGGGAAAAAACAGCTAGGTGTTTTTTGCATACTTCAGCCAGGAAAATGTGTTTTTTAGCTGACTTGATTCTTTACTTTTTTTTGGCTTGCAGCACTCCTAAGCTGCAGAAAGGAAACAATGGCACTTGTGTGAAGGGGGGGTTCCAGATTTATGCCACAAAGGCTTTGAAATTAAACAACAACAAACAAAAGAAGTTTCCTTACAAGTTCGGAGCTGGGCCCTGGGGAAGCAACACTTATGGACTCGCGCTAAATGTTGGAATGTCCCAGCTTCCACTTTGAAAACGAATATTCTCTCAGCAATGCTTCTGCATGGCGCGCTCTTGGCACTGTAACCGGCTCAGAGGGCAGGGAGTAGGATGGGGAGCCTTTCACCACGGGATCGCTGGTTTCAGTCAGACTCAGGTAGGTACTGGGAAAGGCTGGGATTTCAAAGGAGGTTAACAGATTAAGGTGGCCAAATCCCACTTCACCTCAGAAAGCTGAAGTGGAATTTATGAGTAGGCCCTGGTTTAGTCCTCTGCACAGGGGCAAATTTCATCCTTTCTGTCCCAAACCGTTATGTAGGGTTGTTGTGCCTTGTGCGTTCCACCCCAGAGGTGGCTGCATTTCAGTACAGGGAAGTCCCAGCGATTCCATTACAGGTATCAATTTCTAAAGCATGCTTAGATCTGTAGGGATGAAATGTACTAGACAGAGCATGTACAGAAACAGGAAAAGAGACATATATTAGGACTTGGGGATTAGACCAGGACAACTGCTGAGTGTGAGCAATGGCTTGGACATGTGCCCGCTGTGGCCAACAATACTGTGAGATCAGGGCCATCTTTCCCCCAAGGCAGCCACTGTACAATGCCAATTCAGTTAAAACCAAACAAACAAGTTCGTTCGTCTTATTCAAAAATCCGAGTCACAAATTCTGGCCCAACGTTTAGTTCTCAGAAAGGGTGCTGACCAAGGAGACCTGTTTTCACAAACGTTCACTGGCAAACCCTTCCACAGCAAAATCGCAATTGCTGGCCTGAAAAATTCAGGGCAAGGACACAGCAGTTTTCGCAGTGTTCTGTACGCTTTGGACTCACACAGCACCTTTCATTAGAGGACTGCAAAGAACTTGACATACATCCCTGCAAGGTAGCTACTATATCCGTAGGGGACAAAGAATGGCTTTTGGCTGAGGCACTGCACTGGGAAGCAGGAGATCTGGACTCAATTCCCTGCTCTGCCACAGACTCACTGGGGGACCTTGGGCCAGTCACTCGGCCTCATTTCACTCTCTGTAAAACGGGGATAATGCTACAATCCTTTCTCCCACCCTTTGTCTGGTCCGGCTATTTAGACTGTGAGCTCTCCGGAGCAGGGATCGTCTACTACTCTGTGTTTACACAGTGTCCAGCGCAATGGGTGAGCTGGATTTGTACGGGTAAGTGTTACCAGCCTTCCAATTACTGGGCCTTGGCTCCTTTAAGACTGAGCTGAGAAGGGTCATGTGACTGCCTGTGGGGACTATATAAAGCAACCCTCAGCTCAGTCCAGGAGGGGCTAGGGACTTGGGTGGTGGCGGCAACGGCAAGGGCAAGGTCTAGGGGTTCTTCTGAACAGCTTGATGGTTTGTCTCGGGATACAGCCTGCGAGTGAATTCGTCATAAGACATCCAAGGCTTGAGGCATGGCTGGGGTAAAGGCCTACCCAAGCAACCCGGATGGAATAGTGTTGTGGACAGGAGAGGGTGGAATGAATGGCTGTTTGACTAGCTAGGACCTTAGGGCTGAAACCTGGGGTAGAGAGATGGACTGGGCTCCCCTACTCCTGGAGATGGGAATGGACAACCCTGACCCAGGCCGAAGGGTTGGTTGCAATTTCACTATGGAGAGGGCTGCATTGACCCATGCACTAAGGGGAAAAGGCTGTTGGCAGAACCCTGTACCAACAGCTGAAGGTCTGTCTGAGCCTGGGAAGGGCTGGAAGGGCCTGTTTGATTTTTGGAGTTGTTGGCCCTTTCCTATGCTGTGGAGGGAGAACTTAAACCTTGGACAGGAGGCTTAAAAACACCCAGAAGCCTGTGGCAGGGCATTAGAGGTGGGGAAACTAAGGCAGCAGACGAGACGAGCTGATTCTGGAGCGGGTAACCAGTTAGAGACCCTCTAAGCGCTGCCAGGATACAAATTGTCAATCATTTCACTGATAGCCAACAGAGGCACAGAGATCCAAGATCACAGAGCAACTCCCAGGCAGCCCCAGAACACACATCTCCCAAGTTACCGCACTAGCCGCCGCTCAGCCCCTCGCTTTGCCTTGAGTCAGGATGCTGTTATGCTGCAGTGCACGCTCAGAGGTGTTCTCCCTAGCCCCAGCTTCAACCTAGAATTTTCTTCTTTAAGTGTCTGGCAAACGCAAGCTAGTGACGCGTCTGTAATTCCAGGTGGGATCTGTCTGAAGTCTAGCCGGGATTTAAATCGCGGTTATGAACGTTGCTCCAGCCAGAGAACACTTTGCAGACTTTCCCAAATATGGTTATGAGACTGATCGGGGATGAAGCCACTCAAACAAAGAAAACGTGTTACCTCATGGAGTGATGTCATCTTTGGCAGGGCCAGTTCTCTCACTTGCGTGCAAGGCCATCATGCGATACGTCCTCCTCCCTAATTAGGAGGGGTAGCGGGGGTGATTTTTCACACCATGCCCTCCCAGGAACTGGAGAGGCGGTCACTGCAGCGGGACCTGCAGCGCAGTTCAAGTTATTTTTAGATGATAACTTACTTCATCCTCTTGTTCCCAACATTTAAACAATGAAGCCAAATGCAACAGGGTCACTGATGAGTCACTGAGCATCTCCTAGATGAGTTTTCCTATTGACTTCAATGTGAGCAGGATGGAGCCCCAAAATTGGAACTTTCACTGGTGAAAAGGTGTTTTTCACAACTTTTAAGATCATTTCCCAATTGCAAGCGGATTGGTCATCCAGACATACACAAACAATGTGGCCCCACTGTCACGTGGAAGTACATCTCTAGGGCTTCTTCTCTCCTGGGAGATCTAGACAGTTGACTCTCGTTAGCATGAAACAAGGCTTATGCCTAATTCATCACACAGCCACAGACCCACGCTAGTGGCAGGGTGAACTGTCGGTCCAACCCCCCACTGGTAAATCATGTTTAAAAACTACAACAGACAAGGCCTTACCGTTTGGAAAACCAGCAACCCCACTATTTAAACCCTGTTAACAGCCATAGTTAGAGCTGCCTATAAACACGCTGTCTGCAATTTTATGCGTCTAAAAGTCAGCCCTGCAAATATACAGTTGTTCCATGAAAAGTGTGCAAAGAAACTGAAGATCTGTTACAACAATGTATCTTCCCAGCATCCACAGCAGAACTGAAGGGGTGGGGGAAGTGGCTTAGAACCCTGCACGCTGAATCCAATAGTTTTCCATGAAGATATCCACCTTTCTTCCCCAACAGTTGCCTTTTGGAAGAACCCCATAATGATGTGCTCTCTTCCCAAAAACCAGGAGGGCTGCAGGAGTAGTATGCCAGACTTCTGGGGCCAAGGAATGCTTTATCTTGTTACCTTACACTGCTCTCTTCTCGCCAATTTGGGAGCTATGCAGACGGTCTGCAGAAAACTATATCTAGGCTTCCTTGGTTGAAGGAGAAGCATCCCAGATGCATGGCCTTCAGCATGACCAGACTTAGTAGGGGATAATGTGCAGCCGGGCTGGTTTGGCTGAAGGGGAATTCTCTGGGTTCCAGAAGCAAGCAGAGCTCCCTGAGACAAATCATGTTAAATTCTGTAGTATTTTCCCCAGCACCAGGGGCATTTATATATATAGTGAATGAGCACCGGTGACAAGACTTTTAAGATGCAAGAAACTTCAGGGAATATTTAAAGGATATAAAAAGGACCTCCATTTGCTGAAATGGAAGGAGCTGGATCCAGAAGATGGAGATAAATCCTGGTAAATCTTCTTGAAGAGCATGCAGGCATACATCAAGCTGGCAAACATCACCACATGAAACGAAGTAAATATTTGCATAGCCTGTTACCGTAGAAACCTCTTAGGACAGCCACGTTTTGTTTCACCAGCGGAACACTAAGATACTTTAGATATCGACATGCAACCATGAGACTTTTGAACCACGCAGTTCTGCTAATGGTTCGAGTAGCTAGTATCTGCTCATCTGAAATTCAATTTTTTTGTAATTTAATAGCAGATTTTTAAATCAATTATGTCCAGCTGACTTTGTGTGGCTGAGCTAAAACAGAAAGTCCGCTAGGAAAGCGTGTGATTGGAAAGTGCCCAGGTGGTAACAGATCAGAGGGCATCTCTGGCATATAATCTGACGCTAACCATACTTAAAAGGAAGGAAAATCAAAGCCACAAAGTAGCAAGATTATGCCTTTCAGGGGAGGCTCATGAAGGACCGAGAAGTTAATAATAAACTCAGCTCTTAGAAAACTGATCTGCTCACAACAAGCAAAGCTGGGCATCCCTGGCAAAAAAAATTGTAAGGAGGATACAGGGAAAGAATCTAAGCAAAATCCAGTTACACCTGCACTAAGGACAATGGACCTGATTCTTGGTTACACTAAGACCACTCTGTATTACTCTAGCTGTGTCAAGTGAGACCCTTTTGTGATGGTGTATGATTGAAATATGACTGATATTGCCACTGCTAGACAATTGCAACAAATCTTGTACAAAGTATGTCATGTAAGGTGTGAATGGAAAAGTTATGATTCACTAAAGATGGTTAAATCCACGCATCATCACTGAATCTGAAGTTATGAATATTGGATATATATATCTGCATCCCAAATGTGGTTGTTCCTGGGGTAACACCCAAAGCCAGACAAACAAATGCTTTGTGCTGATGGCCCATTAAAGGCAATTAACTCTCAGGATGGGCCATACAAGAAAACTCATCCCACCCAGCAAGCCATTCCCCTTAATGCCTTAGCCAGAATATGGGCAAGGGCTGCCCCTGTGAGTCAACAAGCCATGTAAGGGCATGTGACTTGCTCATGTGACCCTGGACACTGTCATGCTTGTATTCAATTTTCCACAAACTGTGCTCTGAGCTTTGCCAGGCGCCTGGACAATGGACATTCTCCTTTGATATAAAAGACTCTTGGATCATCTATGTTGCCTCTTTCCTGCTCTGATCCTCTGGACTATACACTAAAAGGAGCACTGTAATCTTTGGACTGAACACCTTCCAATCTTTTGGGAGTTACCAGAGACTTTACAAGCCAGCCGTTTATTTCATCACTGCTACAAGCCTGAGATAAGAACTTTGAAATGATTCTAGATATATGACCTATTAACCATTTTAACTCTCTATTCCTTTTCTCTTTATATAAATAAACCTTTACATTTTAGTTACTAAAGGATTGGCAACAGTGTGATTATCGGGTACAGTGCTGGAAAGTGGCCTTAGTATAAATGAAAACCAGGCCCAATGTAATGATTTTGTGGCAACTTATTCATGAGCTGTTCTGCAAACCATGGGTCACATGGAGAACGTGAGACCTGCCCCAAAATTCCCAAACCACAGGTGCATGCCACTTGGGATCAAGATGAATCTGCATTATCTGGGCTTCTATTAGTGCTTTCTATTCTCTATACAAGAGTCACAAGAACCTAAGCAGGCCTGACTTTCTGTTCATCAGTGGACAGAAGTGATACTGGCATGGTAGCCAGATAACTGCAACCGCCTCTCATAAGTAGCGACCTCATCTCAAACAACCCCTTTAAATCTTCCTCATGTGGTTTCCAGTAACGTTTTGCTTAGTTAACGGCAACTTCTACCAGGCAATCAAATTTTGCAGGCCCCTCGGGTATTTCTTAAGACAGGTTTCATTGTATTTATTTTAAGTGTGCCTGGCAAACAAGTTTTATTTCTGGCACATTTTATCTTCGGACTGAAAAGGCTCTCCTGCTTGGGTCTCTGGGCAATGCTGTATAGCTCAAAATCTGGGCAGTAAACTAAAAATAACGAGGCAGTGGAGAGGCTGTAGGATTGCTAATAGAGATGTGGCACTGGTTACCTGTAGGTCATTGGTTCAGTTATGGCCCCAGGCAGCTAGTGATCAAGAATAATTTTTGGAAGTGTCTTACAGTCCATTTTGTGCTGGACAAGCTCTCAGCTGACTGCAGGTTTATCCAGCTCAACAGCAGCCCTGTATATATACAGGCTAGAAGACTTCAGGGCCGTCAGACCAATACTAAAGCCATCTGAAACCAGACTAAATTAAACGGCACCACACTCTGATGCTCAGTGAATAAGCGCAGAGCCCACCCCCCCACTGTGTTTGACTGAACAAATCCAAAGCTAGGCTGCAGCAAGAGAAAAGTGGCTGCGTGTTCAGGTCACGAGAATAAGTCAGAGCCTGGGCTGCAGTGAAATCCAGCATTTGTTTTCCTTGCCGCCGTATGTTATGTCTACTCTCTGTGATCTAAGAAGTGACAGACAGGTCCTCCAGATGGTCTAAAACACCCCGACCTGCCCAGTACATTAGCCAGCTGGGGGGATAAGGTAGTAACCCTCCTCCTTTCCTTGGCAATCTGCTTTCTTCAGTAACAAGGAGCAATGAGGATGATTCATCGACTTTTAAGGCCAGAAGGGACAACTGAGATCATTTGGTCTGATCTCTTATGTAACCCAGACTGTAGGACTTCCATAAATTAATTCCTGCTTCAAAGCCAATAGCTGCAGTTGAACTAGAGCATATCTTCTAGAAAAACATCCAGTCTCGATTGAAAGTGACAGAGAATTTGTCACAGCCCTTGGTAAATTGTTCCAATAGTTAATTACCCTCGCTGTTAAAAAAAACTGCACCTTGTTTCTTGTCTGAATTTCTCTAGCTTCAAATTCCAGCCATTGGCTCTTGTCACATCAGCCTTAATTTGCTTAGTGAGCCCTCTATTCTCAGATTACTGCTTCCTGGTAAATTCTTATATAGACTATGGTCGTTACCCCTTAACTTTCTCTTTGGTGAGCTGGAGCTCCTTGAGTTTATCAATATAAGGCACGTTTTGTAATTTTTTAAAAATCATTCTCATGGCTCTTCTCTGAAGTCCCTCCAATTTATCAGCATCCTTCTTGAGTTGTGGACCCCAGAACTGGACATGGTGTTCCCGGAGTGGTCACTCCAGTGCCAAATACAGAGATAATATAACCTCTCTGCTCCTCCTCATAATCCCAGTTTATGGATCCAAGGATCACATTAGCCCCCTTGGCCACAGCATCACACTGGGAGCTCATATTCAATTCATTATCCACTATGACGACTCCTAAGTCTTTTTCAGAGGCACTGCTTCCCAGGACAGAGTCCCCCATCCTGAAACTATGGCCCACAATCTTTGTTCCTAGATGTCTGACCCTACATTTAGCTGTATTAAAATACATATTGTTTGCTTGCACCCAGGTTGCCAAGTGACCCAGATCGCTCTCTATGTCCTCTTCATTATTCACCTCTCCCCAATCTTTGTCATCTGCAAACTTTATTGGTAATTATTTTGTTTTCTTCCAGGTCACTAATAAAAATGTTAAATAGCCTAGGGCCAAGAACCAATCTCTGCGGGACCACATTAGAAACCATCCCCTTGATAATTCCGTTTACAATTACATTTTGAGGCATATCATTAGGCCAGTTTTTAACCCATTTAATGTGTGCCATATTGATTCTGTATCATTCTAGTTTCTTAATCAAAATGTTGTGTGGTGCCAAGTTAAAAGTCTTACATCAGCGCTATTACCATAATCAACCAAATTTGTCATCTAATCTATCTATCTATCTATCTATCTATCAATCAAAGATATCAAGCTACAAATTCTACCATTTCCATCTAGTAATGGACCAATGCCATCATTAGGATTTCTTTTGTTCCTAATAAACTTTAACTCCTGGTTGTCCTTAAATCTGCTTGACATAAATATATCCTTGTCTCCTTTTGCTTCCCTTATCCATTTTCTACTATTCCTAGCTTCTAATTTATAGTCATTGCTATCAACTTCCCCTTTTTTCCATGTTATCTGTTATTAATTTATTTGTAGATGCTTTCAGTTCCCCTCTAAGTCAAGCTGGTTTTTTTAACAAGGGTAAATGACAAGGATAGCTCTGTATATTGGTCACTCTGGTACTGAGCAAAAAGAACAAAGTGTCCCCATCACAAAACCAATCCCAACACCCCAAGTGACCGTCTCCCCAAGGAGGTCAAGGTGATGGAACTCCCTTATTAACATGGAGGTGAGGTCTTTTCAGGACAGGCTTGATGGAACAGAATATTGCTCTGTTATTGCATCTCTTCTGTGCATATGAAAAATATTACGCTCATCCGATGCCTTTCATCGGTAATAATTTAGAAACGCACAAGCAAACAGAAAAGGACCCCTGGGAGCTGAGATCAGTAGCCAGTCAAGGTTTAAAACAATCCAAGCACGATCATCCAAAGTCACAACCCGGCACCACCCAGGCTGTGAAGGCTATGCTTTCTTTATAGGAAGGAACCGATCTTGTAGCAGATGTAAATGCAGCTGTGGAAAAGGCACAAATGCTCAGTGCCATGGGGAGTAGGGAAGTGGGGTGGGGGAAGAATTCCTGTAGCATTAACAGCTTTCTAGTGTAGCGTTCATGACCCTAGTTCAGTGCTGCATGGGGCTTAGCTCCAGTGACACCGATGGACTTCCTATCAGTGCACAGTGCAGATACTATTGGAAAAGTAAATCACAGAAATGAAAGACGGAGTGAGCTGTTAAGTCATCTTGTCCATTCTTTTGCCATTACAGAATTGTTCCCTGCAATATATTCTCCAGTGCTTGGTCTAGCCCTGTTTAAAATGTTCCAACCGATGGGGTATCCATTTCCCTTGGGGGAACAAGCAGGTCATAATCTTCCTGAATTCAACCAAAACTTTCTTTTGTCCATTTCTTCCTGTTTTACTTCTTTCCAGACTATCCTAAACAATTCCTCTCCCTCCTTAGTCTCTATACTCTTCAGGTACTTGTAGGCTGGTACCTTGCACCCTGATAGCACCGAATTATTCATGGCTCTTTCAGTCGTTCCTCATAAAATAATAACGTATAGCACTGTGCCAAAGTCTAATGATATTAACAATATTCCCAGCTAACAAAATGCAGCAATATGGAATCTCTGCTAGGCCAGCACATGTATCTGTCCACGTGCTGGCAGAAGCTGAGCTCTGAGCGTTTTGCGGTTCCAGCAGAGGCAGTGGGGCTTTGAACATTTAAAAGGCACCGAGCGCCATTCCCAGTGCTGGTCCAGTCCCCCAGGGTTCTGGGTGCCTAGTGTTTGTTTGTGATTTTGTGAATAGGGCCGTTTTAGCACGTTGAGTCCTCCCAAAAGGGATGATGTGTTGCAGCGGATTGGCTCTCTATTCCCCAAAGGAAACATCTGCACATTCCAGACACATTTTGTAACGGGAGTGAAACCCATCCTTGAAGTGAAATTTTACAGCCTCCACGGCACAAAATAACGATTCTTGGCAAGCAGCAGTGGAAAAGTAATGTTTAAAATATTATTACAGGGAAGCGGCTGCCAGAACCTCAAATTAATCATTAGAATGTGTCTTCGGAGCAGTTCGGTGCGTTATGTAACATTCATCCACCTCCAGTTTAGAAAGTGGGTCCTCTCTCTCTCCCCCACACTTCTCGGTTCACTTTTTATATTTTCCACAAAGACAGCCGCGAGGGATTGAAAGCCCCTCAGCAGGTTCCATGCATCTCCCACTAACTCAGGCACACCGAGGCTTAGCCAAGAGGGAAAGTGCCCACCTCCAGAATGGGCTGCTTTCAGATGACTTCAATCAGCACTTAAGCAAAGATTTCTTCCAGCTGCATTCTCTCTTTTCTTAATGAAAGAAAATCCCTGGTTCAGATAGGGCTAGGGACTCAGCTTCTTATCATCAGCACCTGGGAAAGGAAGTGTTTTCACAGCTCACAACAGCAGAGCAAACACTAAAAATGCTAGCGCTCCCCTTTGAGCCACATGCTTTTGCCATTCACTCTGTGTGCGTCTGGACAGCTGTCTGGTCACTGGGTGGGAAGCCTTTTGAGTCTGAAGACTGATTGTGGGTATGTCTAGGCTGCAATAAAACACCCACGGCTGGCCCGTGTCAGCTGACTTGGGCTCAGGGCGCTCAGGCTGTAGGGCCATAAAACTGCCGTGTAGTCATTGGGGCGCGGGTGGAAGCCCGGGCTCTGGGACCATCCCACCACAGCAACGGTCTGCTGACCTACAGCCTGGGATGTTCCCTAAATGATGGCTGGGATCCCGGTACTGCTCTCCAGCCGGGTGAGGAAGTCTGGCTCGTAGCCAGGACTTTTCACCTTTCTCTGTCACAGTCCGGACGGGCCAATAAGGGGTGCTGGGCTTTTACGGGGCTGGGCTCGGCCTTGCCTATGCTAGGCTAGCCACCTCCACAGGTGAAGGGAATGAGCATGAGGGGTCATGTGACTGGCAACAGGTGACTAAGAACTGACCTGCTGGGAGATATAAGGGCAGCCTGGCCCCATTCAAGAGAGAGCTTGGGCAGAACAGACCTAGGAGTGAGTGTGTGCTCAATTAAAGAGCAGGAAACTAGCCAGGAAAAGGACCAGTGAGAAGACCAGGCTTAGCACATAGGAAGGGGTCCTGGGAAGGAAAGTCAGGGCAGTTTGAGTCATGGAGCCGAGCGCTCAGTGGTTTAGGGTCCCACGGCTGGTGGTCCATAGTAGAAGGTGGGTGTGGGTTCTCCCTATGCTACTGCCTTGTGTGGTATTACAGCCATCCTGGTCGACAAGGGACTGACTGGAGCCCAGGAGGGCTAGAAGCTGAGCCCAGGAGAAGGGCTACAGACTGTGGAGAAGAAGGCCAGTCCCTGAGAAGAAGAGCTGTGCCTGGCAAAACTCTGGGGTGGAAGATTTGGTGCTATGTTTCATTTTGGATTTTCCTTAACTCTGGGAGAGGTGGATTTTTGTGACTTTGCCAGAGAGCTAAGTCACCTCAGTGGCCTACCTTAGTGACTGGGAGCCAGTGAATGACTGCAGTGTGTCACAACTGAGGCAGCACCATGAAGGAAACTGAGGCACTGGGTGAACCAGGTGAGTCCCTGCTACACGCTGGTTCTGCTTCTCCCACCTGCTTGCACTCTATCCGTGCATGGTGGGACCATCGTGCACAAAGGAGTTGGCCCATTGATCCTACAAGGACCTGAACAACTGTCCTTGTGGTGTTTCCAGCACCCGGAGGTCGTATTGAACTTTGCAGTTTTTGGTCTCTTACAAGGTTGCAGTGAAATCTGCAGTCAGTCCATGATAGCGTCCAATTGTTCTTATTTTCTCCTCCCAAAAAGCAAAATGCCCCTAACACACACAAATACTATATGCCCCAAATATTCTTTAGGTTTAACAAAACCTAATGTAAGTAGAAATGCTGCCTGGGCTTTTTTTAAAAAACATCAATAAAATATTGGGGGGGTGGGGGTAGGCAAAGGAGAGCACTGGATTTTGTTTTTTACTTCAGAGCATTTTTTCACATCCAAACACAAGGTTATGCTAGAGCAGAGGTTGAAACTGACAGCCTGCACTGCGTGGGATGTGCCAATACACACAACAAAGGGGGAAAACCAGATTCTTTGGACCTGATTCGCATTTACACTAAGGCCACTTGATACCACTCCAGTCACATAAAGAGCCTGAAGGAGGTATAACTATAACTTTACAGCCCCTCTACACTGCCAGAGTGGTGTAAAGGAGCTTTAGTGTAAATGAGAATCAGGCCCTTGGGGTTCTGAACACTTGAAGCTGGCAATACGGCATAGGTCCCAATTCGTTACCTCTCCTGAAACTGTTACCCCGGCTGAGCGAGTCTGTCTGTGTTCGAAGCACTGGAGGATGTTAGGGGGGGTTTTGTTTTAAAATCAAGGTTCTTTTTAAAAATAGCCACACTTTCCAGAAGCACTACAATATTTTGTGGCTTCGCCGCCTCCAGAGAGAGGACAAGTTAAACTAACAAACCTTGTTCCAAGAGCTGTGTTGAAATCATTGATGGTGCTAGTGTCTACAGAAGGAAGACGAATTAAAAGGGCGATGTTGACTTATGCTCTATAAGGTTGAAATTCACCCATTTGTAGAGGATTTTGGTGCCATTGGAGACAGGATTTAAGTGGTACAAAAGCCTAGAAGGGTGAATTTCACCCTCATTGAATGTGCAGGTGAATCATGACGTAACGGAGGCAAGGACAAAATCTGTAGGGAAAGATCCAGTCTGTTCTATGCATGGGCTGCAGACTGCTTCACAAACAGGCATTAACTAACTTAGGCCAGGTCTCACTACACACTTACTTTGGTATAACTCTATTGCTTAGGGGGAAAATCCACACCCCTGAGCTTCCCCCTCCGACACAGCTACTGCCTCTCGCGGAGGTGGAGTTATTAAGCCAACGGGAGAGCTCTCTCCCGTCAGCTTAGCGCATCTTCCCCAGACGCGCTACAGTGGCGCCGATGCAAGCTTTTAGTGTAGACCTGCCCCCCTCCGACAGTGAGTTATTAATCCCATCGCACGGAGGTAACGTGAGCTACACACACAGGGGCAGGGCAACGTTTTCAAAAGTGGCCCTCTTTTTCGGGATGCCGAGGGCCTGATTTTTCAGAAGTCCAGTTGAAGTCAATAGGAGCCCAGCACGTCTGAACGGCAGATCCAAAGCTATTCCAATTGAAAATGTTCCTTTATTACCTTTGAGTTCAACTTTCCATCAGACACCTCTGTGCTCTATCTCCCATGCAGCCCCCTATGCTTGGGAGGAACTCCTCACTTAAAAAAACCCCCCATTATACTGGCCTCTTTCAAATCCCTTACAACTCGCCTTTGCCATGCCTACAAACCACTTGAGAATGGCTAAGCAGCTGGTGTGTTGTCATTGCTACTTATCAAGCCATTTGAGATTCTGTCAGTGATTGCCTTGTCCTCTCCACCCCATTTATTTGTTTTATGAGGGTCTCTTTGGGCAGGGACTGTCCTCTGTGTGTGTGCGTTGTGTGTGTGTGTGTTGTGTGTGTGTGTACAGTACCTTGCACAATGGGGCCCTGATTCACAATCAGAGCCTTGGTACACTACAGATAGAAATAACAAATTAATTTATTAAACAATAATAATTTTGGCCTAAATTGGCCAAAATCACCGGGCGAATAAGGACTGCAAACCAGGTCTCCTGTCTCCCAGACTTGCTTTATAACCATGAGACCAGGTTTATGAAACTATTAAGGACAGTCCTTCCCTTTAACTCTGAAGTGCCCATGTTCAGGAAATGAGATAAGTTCCCCCTAGGTTTTTTTTAAAATTCGGTTGTCTGGGCAGGAAGGTTCTACACTGAATGTATTCGGAACAGGTTTGCGGAGGATCCTTCGATATCTTCCCTCTAAAAATCAAAACAACTGGAACCCAGGATGGATCTGCTGGTTCCAGAGACAGGCTGGATTTGCATGCTGCCGGCATTCATCATCCGAGTGGTTCAGTTACTTCCTCTTAGTATTAGAAGATATTTTGTGATACAGTCGGGACGTTCTAGATCAAAAAAAAATACCAATGTGCCGTGGGCTGGGCCCCACGGCAGGTACAAAGTTCACTCAACCGTCCATGGATGCATGAATTCAGACGAGTTGCTGCATCCGACAAAAGCATCTTGTACAGGAGCATGTACACTTGGAATTCAGTAAAGATGCCCTTCCATTGTTTTGTGGACTCCACCCACCAATCCGGCCTCTTTTCACACAAAGGACCCTAGTAACAAACAATAATGGAGAAAGACAAATGCAGCAGGAAACACTGGGCATTTAGAGAAGAACTGCCAAATAGCAACGGGTCCGAAGTTGACGGTATTTACACCCAAGATCAATTTAGCTCCATGTGCTCTGGGGTTACAGAGACATTAGCAGCTCTTTGATGTGCAACAGGCGCACATGGCACTGCCAGCACATCTGCTGTGCTGCAGTGGGGATGATGAGATCCGGATGTTGCTGGAAGGGAGGATCTGCAGATCATGGGTTAAACGGGAATTGCACATCTAATTCCCTGCCCCTCACTTGAAAAGTTGAAAGTCCAGATTGGAGAGAGCCAAGATTTTAACAAGATCTGTTTGGGAAGAATAACTGGCTGCAGTTCGGCCAAATGTTAGTAGCAGATAAAGCCACTGCTGTACATTCAAGTAAGTATCTGGGGATGGGGTGGAGGGGGAAGGACAGGTGCCGGGGAAGGGCCCTGGCAGGACTGAGAGCAACAGAGCTATCTGCCTATCCTGAAAAGACACAGCCAGCCTCAGGATAACCTGCCCACTGTGCTTTACCCATATCCCTCCTGCCTTAGAACGGCCTCCACCTGGGCTGGGGAATGACAAAGATTCGTGCCAGCCTCCGCCAAGGGCCGCCTCGCCTCTGCCGGCTGCAGAGCAGCTTCTGTGCTGGTTTCTGACAGCCCACGTGAGCCTGAATCTTCTTACTCGGTGCTGAACAAAGGGGCTGGAGATGCACTCCCAGGCTGGGGGGCTGGGGCTAGGACCGGGACCCAGCCCCCTGCTAAGAAAGAAAGAAAGCTGCGCTCCCTGGGGGTTTTTGAACCTGCACGTCGATCTCTTTTGAAGGCCCCGAACCCGTGCAGCCATTCTCGATCAGCACCGTTGGGATGGCAGGTGTCATGCCCGGACCTGGAGCGTGGCTGATCCACATGTGAACGCAGGCCCGAGCTAACCGCAGATGAGCAGCGTCTCTGCCCCCGCCCCTCTGGCTCACCCATTTCAACCTGCCCAGGGGCGTAAGGGGAGGATGTCATGGCTGCTTGGTCTAAATGTAACAGGCCTGGGGGTGTCAGCCCCGTTCCTGACGTCCACATCACAGAACTGCCGCCCCTGCAGGCACAAACGGGCACCTCGGCGGGCAGCTTCAGCAGTGGGGCCATGAACCCAACGAGCCATGGAGATGGACTCCACTGTCACCCCTAGGGCTGACTCAGCCAGCTCAGGGCGTGCTCAGGAATGAAGGCTGGGGAAAAGCGGGGGTGCTGCCCCTGTCGCCCTGGCACTGTTGACAAGCATACCAAACGCTAAGCCACTCCGTCCCCCACCCAGTGACCACTGGGCCCGACCCTGCAGAGCTGTGAGCAGCTGTGATGCTGATTGCAATCAAGCAGAGTGCCCAGGAGCTCACGGGCACCTTTCAGCATGAGGCCTAATATATGGTTCCAGTCAGAGGCAACTGACACACAACTGAGTGTGCGTGCGCACGCACACACACACACACACACACTGTATTGCAGATCTGCCCACCATAGAAAGCAGAGCTCTGCCACCTGGGAGCCACGTGAACTCAGAGCTCTCCAGGGAGCAGCTGCTCCTACCCTCTGCTTGTGCCGATTCCCCTATCCTTAGGCTTTTTTTGCGGGGGGGGTAATTTCTGTCCTGCTGCCCCCTCCAGCTTCTGAAAGGTCATGCTGTGGGGGGCGGGGAGAACGACGCTGTGGGAGGAGAGAAGAAATAGTGAAATGCTGGCGTGAGGGAAAGAAGGGGAGATGGAAATGTTGGCTGGGGGTTGGGTGGGTAAGAGAAGGATACGTTGGGGTCTTTGCCCCCTGCTCCCCACTTTCTATCCATCCCCATTTCTCTGGCTACCTCCCACGTGCGCTGTCTTTTAGGGTATGATCTCCTAGCTTGTGCTCTCTCGGCACAGCGGGCATGGGCTTTCTCAACCACCCCAGCAGGCCTTTGCCCCCCTGTCCAGATCCCCTCCGGCCCAGAGAGGTAATGCGGGTGAAGGGGGGCAGAGGGGACAGGAGCACACAGCCATACAGCAGAAGCTCATCTCAAGAGGCGGGCCTTGGCCTCTCCTGGGATTGGAGATCATGGTTAACGACCGGCTTTTTCACAGTCAACGGGCAGAAAAGTGGAGCCGGAGACCCAAGGTTTTCCTTGCAGCCTGCTTAAATCACCAGATTCCCAGTGGGGAGGACAGCCAGGGGCAGTTCGCTGTTCTGTCCCCCTGGTGGGAGCGCTCAGACACTTAGCCGCCCAGCCTGAGTGAGAAATACGTCTCCTCCAGCCAGGGCTGCAGACACCGCAGGGACATTTGTGAATCTGAGCCTTTGAGACCCCTGCTCTAAAATCCTGTCACCTTTTTTATTATGACACCCTCAGCCTTTTCAGAGCAAGGGGGCTCAAGGAATGAGGCTGGGAGAGAGAATAACCCTGTGGCTAAACATAGCCTTTCTCTCCTTCAACGGTTGAAGAACGTTTCTGCAAGCTGCCTTCCCTGTGCTCCTTTCTAAAAGGAACACTGTTCCCCTAAATTAAATAAATAAGACACAACTGGTCCGATTTCATTTTCATTGAATCATCAAAAGGATCATTTCATTCACATGAGATTATAAATCCTGTTACGGATCTTCTAAAGGAAGTTTTCTGACGACTCTGTTTCTTTTCCCCCTCAGGACTGAAACCTGCAACCCCTTCTTTTTATCGTCATAACATAGGCTAAACCACCTAGGGGAAAAAATAAATAGTCTTGCAGCTCCACTAATCTTCCTAATGATTTAATACCTGCAAGCGCTACAGGGAGATATCCCTTTCTTGATCTTGTTAAAAGCTGTCACGCTAAACATCTTACTGCACTAGATCACCCTACTGTGGATTTCTCTTTAAACAAATCCACTTTCTCCAGAGACTCGGTGGGTTGTTTTTGTTTTGGTTTGGGGTTTTTTTGTCTTGGTTCTTTAAAGACCTTTTAAACGCCTGTCTGGGGGAGTCCAATAAGTCCTGGCACAGAGCCGCTAAAGAGTAGCAAAACTAAACAGGGTACGGCTGTTATTGTAGTGATCCTTTACTGCCAGCATAAATACACAGACTGGACCATTCAACCTTCTACAGAAGGAAAGTCATGGACAGTTGATGTTTCACAACCAGACTCTTTCTTTCCCCCACACCCCGTCTTTAAAAACAACAACTTATTTTTGGCAATCCTCCCCTCCCCACGGCTTTTGTCATGCATTTGTTTTCTGATTTGTTAATTGTAGTAGCAAGAACGTGTGCTGCTGCGAAGAACAGGCAGGGGGAGCCCTGGAGCAGAGCACCGGATTTCTGCATCTCTTCTACAAAAATGGCCCCTACTGCGTCGTCGTTGTAAGGCCTCCGTGACATAAGGCTGTGGTTTAGTCAGACGGGGTGAAAGTCTCCCCCGTGCCGAAGACAAGCACAAGGCCTATGCCCCACTTAAGTCCCACTTCAGACTTCAAAATGGGGCTTAAATGGCTCATCGGCCTTTGTTTGTGTTGGTGTTTGCCCCAGGGTGAACCTCGCCCAGGATGTCGTTTTTCATTGACATCCCACAGGCTTTTCTTTCCCAGCTAAATATTTATAGGCAGGTCAATTTGGGAGCTTAAAGTGCAGTCTGGACCTAAAATAAAAGTTCACCAGAACTGTTATTGTAGCTCAGAGGGCTAATTTCTACCCTTTGGCATTCCCACACAACCCTCATTGAAGTCAACGAATTCATACACAAACTTCATCCAAAGCCCTATAGGAAATAGACACAGCATCTAAACCACGTCCTTCGCCAGGACTGCCTTCTCCTTCTCCTTCCCCCCCACCCCGCCCCCCGGCTTTCCCTTGGAAGCAGATTCTACAGTCTCTTAGAACACGCTGTTAAAAATGGTTCCAGATTTTCAGTGTAAATTTTCCTCTTGCTCAAGCTGGGCTTCATTTTCCTAGTTGCAACTCCTTGGACAGCCCCAGCCAATTATTGCTATTCACCCCCTTCTGTTGCCTGTAGTCATCACGCATCACAGTACACATACTAGGATTAAGAAAGGATAAACAAACATTCAGAGATCCACAAAGACAGGCCGCACTGGGGGAGAGACATAAACCATCCCGTATTGGGGGTAAAATCACACACACTCCCTTTGCAGATTTTATTTTAGTGTGAATTACAGCTCTTTCGTTTTTTTCATTCTCTGCCAAGTAAAGAAGAAAACTAGGAAATTCATTCCTTTTCAGATGTGGACAACACTAAGCTGGGGAATAATTGGCTGAGCTTCTCATTTCGCTTCAGGCTTCTACAATTGTCTTGGGTTGCTTTTCCCTTTAATGATTCTGAATCAAAATCTAACCTAGCAAGCAGTACTCTTGCTAGACTAGGAAGAAAAACAAAGCAGGTTGTGCAAGAGGCCTTTGGTGACAAATGAGAAGGGTTAGCAAACTTGCTTGGTTTAAAATAGAAAGCAGAATTTAAACGCAAGCATTTTCAAGTCCAAGAAAATAGAGCGCACCTCAAACCAAGCCGAGGAATGCAGCACACGTACCCGGGGAGCTGTGTAGCATGTGGAAGGGACGTTCATCTGGATAACAATAGTGTTATTTGCCTCAGCACCAAGCTACCAAGAGTAGGCAGGGCACAGTGGGTAATGTGAACACGGGGCCGATCCCTCCCCAGCCTCCCTGTTGTTGCTTGATAGGGAGCGTTGGGGAAGGGGCCGTTTTGGGTTTTTTTGGAAATGCCCTCGGTGATCTTCAGACCTCAGAGCCATCTTGAAACCTCATCGAGAACCATCACGTGCATAAATCAGACCTTGCATCAGCGCCGCATGGCAGGAAAGAACATCTGCCCTGGCTCTCACAGAGCCTGGCGCCTGAGACGATGTCATCCTTTTCCAAGATTGATGGTGGTTTCTCGATTAAGCTACATCTTTGGTCTTCTGAAGCTAAATCATCTTCCTGCCAAAGCTAAAAATTACTCGGCGGTGCAATCACTGTTTCAGTCCGGACAGGGAAATAACGGATTCCCTTCCCATATAATAACAACAACAATTTACGTTTCCATAGCGCCACTCGTCCCCAAAGACCCAAAAAAGCCATTACAAACTTCATTTACTGAAGTACAAACGGTACACAGGGCGGGATCATGCAACCCCACAATTTAAATGCAGCCGCTGCTGTATAACAGCACAGAGCGACGTTGCATGAGCGAAGAAGAATTGGTAATCTCGTTGAGATTGACACAGGGGGTCCTGAGCCATTTTGCCTGGTCTACACAGTGGGCCCTGCTCCTTTATTCTCAGGTTGCTCTAAGCCCAAATTTGTCTGACCAGGAAGGGCCAGATTCTTCCCAGGGTTTATAACGTGCTCTCTGCGAATCTGAGAAATGTTGTCGGAGGACTTGTCTACACAGGGAGTTGTTTCTGATTAACACATATGGAGCTTTTCCATAAAAGCTATTGCACTTGAAATTCACCCCCTACCTTACTCCACTAACGGCAGACATGCCCTTAACGTAGTAGATTATCGCACTCTATGAACCAAATGCTCGCTAAAGGAACGTCCAGTGCGAAAGCAATCATCTACTGACAACTCGTTTCTCTTGGAGAACACGATGAAGGGCTTCCAATCTTTAGCCGGACATACCTGCCCTCATGTTACGTCAGCACCACCCACTTGGATTCTGCCCATGGAGCGCCAGTTATACACAGTCCAAGGTCCAACCAGGGCTTCTCCTTCTGAAGGGGAAAAACCAACAACGAAGCAAGCCGGTGATATCCAGTCGTCAATACAGTGACCGGAACAACCACGGCAAAGTCTACAGGGAATCTCACCGTTTTCCTGACCCCTGTATTTCTGTTCTGGCCTTGCAACTTGGTTTTCCCATTTTTGGCGAGGCAGCCCGCTCGTTGGCCTGCATCCCCTGGGCAGCATGGAAACGAAAGGTTTGATTGGGAGGGATGGCTCCCCTGGGGAAAAGCCCAGCAATTGCCTTGCTCCAGACATGGATGAGCACCTACGGAGAGAGGTGGCATGGATAAGTTTGGCTCCTGGCAGAGTGTCAGAGCAGTAAGGATTTAGCTCTCCACCAGCTAAGTCTCTTTGTTCCTCACATCTGCTTTGGGTGCCCCTCCCCGTCAATAAATAATAGGAAAGGTTTGTGTGTCGGCCCCAGGAACAGGGTGTGTTGGGGCCCTATAAAGGAGGCTACCGGCCCCGCACGGCCTTGGTCCCGGTTCACCCCAAAACCAAGGGAATTCTGGGGGTTGTAGTGCAAGAGGGAGCATGTGGCTGAGAGCAGGTGAATGAAAGCAAGGCCTGATGGGAAAGGAGGGAAGCAGGATACGAGACAGGTCCATTTCCTGTGTAAGAGAGACCAGGGGCTTGACAAAATCTGGTGGGGGGGAGGGGGCAGCTCTCTACACAGGGAGAGGAGCTGTGATGCCAGCCGCTGTTGGGGTCTCTCTAGACAAGAGGCCTGGGAGGCAACTGTCTGAACTCAGGAAGATGGCTGGGGGGCAAGAAGGCTGGAAAGAAGCTGAGAAAGAAGACAGAGAAGGACCCTGAGCAGGGATGGGTTAGGGACCACTCCAGGCTGGCGGTTCCAGAGAGGATGGGAGGCATCCCTCCCCAATCACTGCCCTGGATCAAGCGAGGAGATCAGGGTGACCCCTGGGGGCAAGTAATCTTGAGCTCCATAGCCAGAAAGGGCAAAGAAGCAGCTTAGCCTGGAGCGGGGCAATTGACTGATTGTCGCTCCTGCACCATGGGAGCGAAGGCTGGGGCCAGGGTGACCGTGGATGGGACGCTGTGTGGCGGGAAGAACTTTATAGGTTGGCTGGAGGGTTAAACCACATCAAACCACCCCACTACATGCAGGAGTCTGCAGGACTGAGGGGGGGAAACTGAGGCAGCAGTGCAAACTGACACCCGAGAGGTAAGAACCCGCTACACCGCCCAGCGCTGTGCGGCCTAAATCACACGGAGCATCCTTTCAGAGAAAAGAATCGATGTGAGAACTGTACGCTGCTGTCCAACAATTCACAGACAGATACAGAGAATAAATTCATCCGGTTATCCGCTCAGCTCCATTACATATTTCAACGTACCTTCTTCATTTCCTGTCCGAAACTGCTATACCGTGTTGCTGTGCGCTGGTAAACAGCTGCTACATTTCACCCCAGAGGTTGAGAAACACCGGTCTAATGGATTAAAATTCTCCCCCTCCCTGGCCTGCAGTAACACTGGGCTTAGCCATGGCCAGTTCCACGAGTGGAGAATCAGGCTTTAACTCCTGACTTCCTGGCTGTTACGGGTTTAAGTTGGGTCCCAGCAGGTATTTGATGGCACTGCAGCCCTGGACATTCTGCACAGAATGAAACACGTGAATTCTCCTTTCTGTGCACGGGCTGGCCAGCGGAAACGCCAAAGCCTTAAGGGGAATTCCCTCTTGGGAATTTCATCACTAGAAGAGCAACATAGCTCCTCTCCAGGAATGTCAAGGGATGGGGTAAGGGCTTGTCTACACTGGAAAATTAATTCGGGTTGAATTCGGGTGTGAATTTAAAGCACACTAGCTACTCCAGGGTAAGTCCCTGTTTAGCTAAGCCCTAACTCCCCACAGGTGTCTGGATGGAACAAACACCATGAGGTGTAACGAGCGTCATGGGATGAAACTGGAACGAGGCAAAACCGAGGCTGAAAGCTAGAGAATTTTACTGATAGTGGAACGTGTTGGAGCCTGGAACAGTCTCCGCAACGGAAGGGATGTTTAAAGCCGGACTGGACAAAGCACTCAAAATTATACTCTGTCTCCGTGTGTAGGCCACAGTGTTGTGTCTGCCAGGCTCTCTGTTTGCATGTCTGATGCTGTCAAAGAATCCGGTATTCCATTCTACCGAGAGAGAAAACATTAAGAAATTAATATCACGATCGTCAAATATTATGACTTTGTGGCTGAGTCCCAACTCCTACATTCAGTGCAATCGGAGTAAATAACAATTAGTATCTGAGGCTTTTTTTTTTTATTTTCCTGCTGTGCAAACATGTGAGCCAGTAAAATAAAAGCCTTGAAATTAAATGACTCATGCAGTGTTTCTCAATGAGTGGTCCATGGACCGGCACTGGTCCATGAGATTGCCCTGACACCTTTTAGGAAAGCAGCAAGCCAGTCCCTGGTATCAAAAAGGTTGAGAAACGCTGTTCTAATGGATTAAAATACTCCATCTCTCTGGCATAACTGTACTGCAATAACTCTGGGCTTAGAACTGGCCAGTTCCACAAGCAGAGAATCAGGCTTTAACTCCAGACTTCCTGGCTTTTATGGGTTTAAATTGAATCTCACTAGGTATTTGATGGCACTGGCTGATGGCTGACACACTGTGTGACTAATACCCATCAGGTTATTTTTCACTCTCGTTTGGCTTATTTTTGGTTCCCTCCCTCCGCTACGGCCGGAAGGAGAGGAGCAGAGCTGCAAAACAACAGCTGAATGATGTCCCCTCCACATCACTGGATGTGTGAGGCAGGGAGCTGGGAAGGGGCCCATCCAGCTGCTATGTCGTGAAGGTGGGACCTGAGACGAGCCCGCTGCCTGACCTGAGTCGCACTGAGCCACTGCGTCTCCAAACGTGGCATCGTCCCAGGAAAATATAAAACGGCAAGGATAAAATTGAATAGCAGAAGGGAATTGAGGAGAGTCCGGGGGCTGCTGTCAGGGCAGAAATGAAACCAGGGCACACCACAGAAACTCAGCGACACCAGAGACCAGCTGGAGTAACTCCGCTGATGCCAGCTGGGGTCATCCACATTCACCATGGTGTTGCTGAGAACAGGATTTGGCATCGTACGTCCCCGGGTTGGTTTTTTAGTTTAAAGTTCTGGTCACTTTCCCACCCTTCACTAACTAGAATC
Source organism: Emydura macquarii macquarii (assembly GCF_026122565.2). Classification (NCBI taxonomy): domain Eukaryota; kingdom Metazoa; phylum Chordata; order Testudines; family Chelidae; genus Emydura; species Emydura macquarii. Next base: position 5,695,464 of record NW_027133527.1, read on the forward strand.
TGGAGCGAGACAAAGAGAGAAAATGAGACAGATGGACAAAAAAAAAAGAGACAGAGGTTTATGTAATGCCCTCTGGAACCAGCACTTTCCTCTGCAAGGAAAAGTCTTTGGCAATCGAAAAAGCCTTTGAGCTGCAGATTGTGGCCATTTTCTAATTGATTTTAGAATTCTCTCGCTTCCTTGCCTCCCTCTTCGTGCCAGAATGTGGCTTCGTCTTATTGCTGGAGACAAATTGGACTGGGCACAGCACTGACGGCATGGAAAGGAATGGAAGAGACGTCCCGAGCTCTGCAACCACAGAGTTGCTGCCAGGGGCCCCTCCCAGGGCAGACGCGGCTCCGAGAGGATGCTGGAAACCGGCAACATGTTCATTTCTACCTGGGATCTGAAACGGGAGTCAAAGCGCTGCGGCTTCCCCAGGGCCTGCCAGTCAGCTGGCTGCCTGGTCACCCACAGTGTAAATATCAGGGGAAGGTTTGTGGAGATGGGAGAGGAGAGGGGGTCACCACCCCTGGCACCACAAAATGGTCCCACCACAAAGGTTCTCTCTGATGCTTTTCGGACGCTGCGCATTGCGCAGGTGGGAAAGGCTGCTCCCAGCTGCTGTCATTGGACAGGGAGAGTCCCCAGGACATTAAAGGGCCAGCATCAGCAGCGCCCTCCACACACACGCAAGCATGGGCCGGGCAATCTCTCTCCCGGCCTTGTGTCATTCTCTGGCCCGACACCGTTCACGTCTCCAGAAGGAAACCTGAGGAAAACGGCCAGCCATGAAACCTTTCCCTTTGCTGTGATTACCAAACCCATCCCACTCAAAGCTCTCTCACACTTTGCATACATCGTACAGCAAAACTTCCTCTGCCAACTGGAGTCCGTAACATCAGACAAATGGTCCCTAGTCCAACATACTGTCAAAAGCATTTTAAAACACTCCCGTTGCTCCTCCCTTTAACTGTACTGTCTAATCAGAGTCTGCCCAGGAGCCCTGGTGACGTGCAGGGAGTAATTAGGGTTTGCCGTTTCAAATTGGAAAAGACCAACAACACAGGCAATCAGTCGCCGTCCATTAGACGCACACATCCAAAGCATTTGTTTAAGCAATAGATGGCAGAAGAACTTGGCATGAAAATTCCCCCAAGCCTACACTGCCATGAAGAGCCTGATTCTGCATTCATAACAGTGCAAATGGAGATCAAATCCCCTAAAGGCAATGAAGTTACAGTGGCACAAACCTGTTGTAAGTCAGATCAGAAGCATTCGTTTCCACAATCTGCCTCGGCGGTCAGGAAATAAGCGTTTGTTTGCAGGGGGACACTCAGGAAAACTAATCCAAATTATTTTTTTACAGAGGACTAGTTAAACCGCATTTTGGAAGTGAATTAAGCTAAACTGAACCAAGGCCACTTTAATTCTGAGTAAAAGCATTCACATAGGGATATAGTGCAGTAACTAATCCCCTTTAAATTCACTCCTTTTGTTAACTCAGATTCATTTTCCTGAGAGTCCCTGTATAGACAAGTCCTAAATATTAGTAAATATATCCCCATTTTACAGGTGGGGAAACTGAGGCACAGCACATGGCTGGGACTTTTCTGAGGTTACACAGTTAGTTTACTGGGGTCGCCCATCCTTCAACTTCAGGTACTTTGCAATAATTAAAATATACAATACAATGAATAGCATCCACAAAATGTAGATTGAACCTACAGGACATCAAGTATCCTGGTAACGCCCATACACCCCAAATCTAACCAGCTCTCTCCCTCATTCCACCCCCTCCAAAAGAAAGACCAGATTGGCGTGCGCCCAGAAAGGTAACAAACCCTGAATCTGGAGGACCCTTTCTTTAAAGCAGAGATGGGCCAAAACCAGAACCTCGGATCAAAACATCTTCAGCTTTTGGGGTGTATCATTGGGGGGATGGGGCGGGGGGAGAATTGGAGAGCGGGGGAGGTTTAGACTCAAATCCTTGGATCCAAACCCAGCTCCTTCCAGTTGTGGATCCAATCTGGCTCTTGTTAGATAGTGTGAAGTATCAGGAGAATGTGATTTCACCCCACGACAGCAGAAGTCTCGCAAGATCCAGCAGCTCCCCTGAGAAATCCTATGTGAATGGCCCTCAAGGTTTCCATACCACTTTCTCCAAACTCAGACCTTGCGCTGACTCGGCCTCCATCTCAAACCCTGAGCTCCAGCTGAAGCCAGAGCTGTAACTCTGTCTGGCTCAGAACACCCCCTCCCTGCCCCACCTTCAACCAACAGCGTGATCACCACCAGAAGACGTACTTTGTGATACTGTCTCATGATATCAGGGGCGCGGGAACAATTTGTATAGTGGGGGTGCTGAGAGCCATTGAACCACACTGTAAACCCTGTGTATGATGGAAACCATTTCAAGCCAGGGGGTGCAGTAGCACCCCTTATTCCAGCACCTATGAGGATACTGGATGTTCTTTTTCCTAAAAGCCCCAGCTCTTGGAATCATGTGATTACATGAGAATCTCAACTTTTTTTTTTTTTTTTTTTTTATAATACGTTTCTAGCCCTCCTGGTTGCAACGAAAAGCCTGAAAACATGATCCGAGTGTAACCCAAAGGTTCTGCAAATATCCAGCAACGGAAAAACAACCCGACAATTTATTAAGTCTTATCCTTTTTAAGCCAATCCCATGATTTCGGGGGGATCCCAACTCGCTTTTGAACGACTGAGGGAGGCGGGATGGTGTACTCTTCTTAGTAGGCACCTTCTGCCCACCAGATTAATTAAGACCAATTCTCCCTCTTCTCCTTTAGGTGTTGATGATGCCATTCACTGTTGCAGGGGAAACACAGATCCCTGATTTCAGGTCTTGGCAGGTAAGAGACCTTTAATTTTCCTCTTTGGCCATCAGCACCTTTATCTGAAGTGAGATGCACCTGAATGCAGGTATGGAAAGTTTCCCAGTGTGGCCCAAAGTCCAGCAACAGGAGATGTTTGGTCATCCTTATAAGATCACTCAAATATATCATGGATGCTACACCGCAGAGGAAGCCTCTTGCCTGGAGCAGGAGCAGAATTCTCTGCTTACCAGGGCTAGGGTTTGTCAGGGTCCATGTTGCATCTCGTTCCCTATCTGACGCTGGTGATCATTTGCCTTTTTGCAGTGCGCGCACACGCACAAACTGCAGCACAGCTACCAAGGAGGGAGTTTGTCGCTATGGAGTTCAATGAATGATTAACTCTCATCTACATATTAACAGTTGCTCTTCATTCCCTCATGCCCTCATGCAGACTGCTGCACCCCCGTTTCCGGGTGCTAAAATCTGATATCCCTTCGGCTTTGCCAGCGGACGGGTCAGGTGCCGTGGACATTTCTGGGTTTAAACGCGAAGCCCATTAAACTGTGGGTAATGATTAATCCGGGACTTCAGCCCAAGAAGTTAATGATGAAATGTCATACCCTGGTGTCACACCAAACTCTCCTAGAAAGAGTCTGTGTCCCGGAGGCCACCACAAAGAGGTTATCTCGGCATAAGAAAAATCGGCCCGGCCCAATCCGCAATGGGCAGACCCCTCCACAGCTCATTGCAGGATCAGGGCCTTAGCGTGAACAGGCAGAAACGTTTGCAAGGCAACATTCCCCAATGCCCAGTTAAGTTCAAAGGGTGGATCCTTATGATCCACAGGTAAAGGCTCTGAGTTCGAGTTTGAGTGGGGAGACCAACTCCTAAGCTGCTCATTGCATCTGGGGGTGTTTGGCACATTTACCTGAAACAGAGTAACACACAAACTTCCCTCTGTGCTCAGCAGACCAGGAATTGGTGACACAGCCTCGTATATTAATGATCTGCAGTTGATTGGATGGCTTGATCATACTGCTCGGAAGAGCTATTAGGGCATGCCGCCGCTTTCTGTGATCATATTTTTATGTAATAGGGAATCGTACCGCGGGAGCAGAAGTCTGGTAGCTTGTTTCACAGTGGATGCTGACGGGCCTTAGGGAAGCTCATGTTGCAGGGAATAAGCTGATCTGGGAAGGTCATTTTTCTTCCTAACACCTGGGTACTCACGACTCCTGGAGATGTCGACATAAGGTAGGGAAATGTCACATGGAAACGGCGAGTGAGGATCTGGGACCTATGGTTCCTATCTCCAGTTCATCTGATGGCAGCAGCACGTATCTCAGGGATTCTGAACATCCCAACAGTTGGGTATCGGCTCTTGCAGGACTGACACCTTCATGTTTCAGGGCATAAACTGATGCCTAGAGGGGACTGGAAAAACGTTTCTCCTTCAGGGTGCAACATTGCACAAGTAGGTGCATTCTGCAAAGGAAAGGGGTTAACACTGAAGTAACCCCTATTGGTCACTGGTGGGAACAAGCGGAACGCTTGTCTATGACGTGTGTGTGCAGGAGGTCAGACTAGATGATCATAATGAGCCTTTCTGGTCTTAAACTCTATGGCAATGGTGGAAGCCATTGGTCTGCTCTGACATGGCAATTCTCACATCGTGGGTGTAACAGATGCGTGCCCAGCCTTCTTTCTAGCCATCCGCATTCCACCTGGAGCCCTAATGTCATTTGCAGGCTGCAACACCTCCGCCGGTGCTAGCCTTGCTGTTGCCTACCAGGCCCTGGGCTGGGAAGAATTAGGAATTTAAGAAGCTAAAAGAGAAACCGTGCGAATACTGAGCTGTAGCCACATCTGCCAGAAGGATGATTCTGAGTCTGACCCCTCCTGTCTGCGGCCTCGAGGCTCATCTGAACAGTAGGCTCACATTCCCTGCTGTGGGCCTTTCTACCCTAGCTCCAGGAAAGAAAGAAGAAAATGCTGCTGCTGCTGCTGCTGCTGCACAATGTGTTTCACATTTGAAAAGGCAAAAGAAACTCCATTGTGGAAGCTGGCGGCCCAGCCGCAGATGCCAGGTGAAGCAGCCAAGGGGCTTCCATGAGCACCTTAAAGTAAGTTTGATTACCTAGGCAGAAGATCAAGAAGTTATCAAATGCCCAGGAAGATACTGACAGCCCCTCTCAGGGAGAGGAAAGGGGCATGCTCCACAGGGCAAGTTTCTCTCCTCTTGTTTCAATCAGCCATTGTTAAAAAAACCCAGCTAACGGCAGGGATGTGACATGAAATGCTGCGGCTATTAAATACTGTATCTGTTAAACACTGTAATATATTTTATATCAAATGCAAGAGCTGGAGAGCCACATTAGGGCCTGCTCCTGAAAATACGCACAGGCGGATTATTTATACCATGATAGCCCTCTCTCTGTAAATGCCTGTCTCTTTATTGTGATTTCATCCAGTGCCCATGCAAGCGGGCTGGAGTTTCCAGGCACCCCCACAATTAAAATGATAATAACCGACATCACAGCCCTAGTGAGCTAGGCCTTGTTCACGCACATGGAGGCATAGGCTGCCTCAAAGGGCTCCTCAGAGACTTTCACCAGGTCACTAGCACGGCTAGGACCAGAACTCAGGTCTCCTGAAGCGTGGGGGGGGCGGGTTTCCAATCCACCAGACCACACTGCCCCCCTCTTTCACTTGACTCCCACAATAGCTCCATTAAGCTCAGTGGAGCTATTCAAGCAAGTAAATGGATAAATGCTTGTAAAACTGGGCCCTCAGCGCCTCACAGATATGGTATTTGTGATGTGACAGGGCCGACAGTGCGTTACTTCGCGTTGTTGCCTTACTCCCGCTTTATTCACCTCGCTGTTTACCAGCGTGACACAGAGAGCTGGCACAAAATTCACTGGGCTGCCTCAGGGGGTGACATGTTTTTGAAACGTCTCCAACTTTGGGGACCGTAATGGGGGGCTGGCCCCTTTAAGGGAGATGATTGGTCTGGCATGGTGGTCTGGCACCACACCAAGGCACTCTGGGGGATGTAGTCCAAAAGGACTGGTGGGAAATGTTCTCTAGGAACCATGTGACTGGAGGCTGGGGCAGAAAGGCATTCTGGGAAGGCGTGCCAGGGAATATAAGGAGAAGCCTGACTTTGCTACCAACAGAGTGAGCTAGCTACCTGGTGGGAGGTGTTCTGTGGTGTGTTTTAAGGTGTGTGTTGTGAGGGCTCTCGACCATGTTAGCTGAGGAAGCAGCCCAAGCAGGGGCTGGGACAGAGGGCTAGGGAGCGGCAGGCTCTAGAAAGAACCTGGGGAAGGGTGAAGGAAGCCATTGTTGGCAAAGCACAGAGGTTTTTGGAAGGCAACTGAGTGCGAGCTCCCAGCTTTGGAGCCCATCACTGGGGGTTTTAAGAGAGGGCTAACACCAGCTGGAGTGCAGGTGACAGGCAAGGGAGGGCTAAGAAAGTGTTTGGTATGTGACCGAAAGGAGTCTTTTTGCTTTGACCCTGTGCCAAAGCACTTAAACTGCCCTTGAATCAGCCAGCGAGAAGGTAAACTGAGGCACAAATTAGCCTACCCCAAGAGGAAGATGGCGCAGCAGAGGGGAAACTGAGGCAGCAGATGTATCTGATGACTGAGGTAAGATCCCATTACAGAGGAATAAACTGAAGACCCTTCCCCTAAATACTCCTGGGAGGTGGGCAACCCTAAACTCCCCACATCCCACTGACGTCAGTGGGGAATTACCCATCGTGAAACACGAACCCCTGGTGTCCTGCTGCTCTACAAGCCAAGACTCCCACGCTCCTCACCTGTCTTCCAATCACCCCTGTCTACAACTGACACTGAGATCTTCAGCTCCGTCTCCCTGCTTCCGGGCCTGGGTTTACAACAGTTCCCCTGCACAGCTTTGCTTGGGGAGGCCTGGTGCAAGAGAAAGCAATGTTCTCCATCCCCAGGAGGCAATCCCCCTCTGGCTGACAGAGACTTGCAGCAACTGAGTTTTAAAAATACTGCAGGCTCTGCTTTTGCATCATTGTCTATGTGTGAGTGAACAGGAGCTGGGCTCTAGGGGTACATGGAAGAGATCGGAGTCCCTTGAGAAAAGGAACTCCATATTGCTGGCTGGCCGGAGGAGAATGCTGGCATCCGTGCCTGGCTGCTCTTAACCTAACTCGAAGCGTGAAAGGTCTGTCTCAAGCTGTTACTTGTAGGCTTCTAGTTTGGGGAAAGTTCTGTCCTGGGAGGGAGGGTGGGGAATAGAAATTGTCAAACCGTTTCCGCTCCCAGTTTTTTTCTAACGTCACGTGACAAGGCTGCAAGCTTTGAGGTGTCAAAAATAATCCGTGGGAAGATAAAATGCAGCAGTCGGCTTTAGCGTCTCCTTGAGAACTGATGGCAAATTGGAACGAACCCTTTAGAGTGCAGGCTGTGGGCCAAATTCTGTTCTCAGTGCAGGGTAAATCCAGAGTGACTGTTGAAATTGATGGCGTTACTAGGTGCAATCTGACCAAGTGAGCAGGAACACATCCTATGGAGAATACCAACATGGCTATCTTTACAAGCAAATACTGGGAAGGTGGTATTAACATCACATTAATGCGTGGTAACTCTGGAGGGGGTGACCTTGCCTCCAGCTTCAGCCCTGAATCAATTCTAGGGTCGAGTGATGGGGTATGGAGCTCTTGGAGGTGCCACTTTTGGAATGGCCACTCATGAAGGTCTCTTAACACCCTTTGTAAGAATAGAGCTGTCAGCTCTTGGCCAAATCCAGTGTGGGAATTGTGTTCGGCCTACCTAACAAAACTCTCCCGCTCCATTTGGAGAACTTCCTTGGCTTGCTCCATATGGAGTGTAAAACAGTCGCCACGTTGCACCACAGCGGTGGCTGGGTTTCAGTAGTGGGAGCGGCGATAGTAAGTTAACTTTGTAGATGTAAGGCCATTAATTACCATTTGTATAAACCCCGTCCACTTTTTACTCCGCTATATAAACTATAGGAGTGTTAAAAACAACCGCCCATGTTCTTAAAATGAAATAGTACTACCTGCCTGGCAGCTTATAGTTCTGCTACCTTTACTTTGTCAGCACTCGATTTTTTAAAGAGGTACGAAGCAAATTCTGCACTGATCAGTGCATTCAGAGTTGCCAGTCAGTACAGAATTTGGTCCATAAAGGCCACTGATTTTGTTTTCCTTCCGTAGGAGTAAAATAACGTTCCCACACGCTGATAGAAACCTTTGATCTGCACAGATTTAATGAATTACTTATGAATCTCTGGCAAGTGTGACTCTGTTGGTCTCCGTGCGTCAGCCCACGGTCATCTCATGTAGGGGAATAGCTGAGCAGCAAGCCCCACTAACGGATTCACCAACTTGTTGCTTATGTAACAGCCCTTTTTTAAAAAAAAAAATAAAACAAGACCCACGAAGGTAGCAATAACGAGCCACCACTTAGAACAACTTTAACAGAGGGCTGGAAAGGCGCCAAGACCTTTCCAAATGGAAAGTGTTCTCCTAGGGAATCACTGCATCAGATTTCAGACAAGCATTTCCCAATTTTAAACCTCTTGTTCCAGGAACCCATTAAAAGGAATTTGGGGGGAGGGGGGAATAATTAAAAAAAATAAATAAATAAAAATTAGAAACGTGCGATGGGCTGAAAACATCTGGGTGCACAGATAGATTTGCAAGACAGAAATAACTGGAAGAGGGTCACGGTGTGGTTTTAAAGGATTGTTTGTGAAACAGGCATGACAGCGTCTCAACAGCAAGGCAGGCTTACAGTGCCATGCTTACCGTGCAAGTAACCCTGCAAACACGTAAGTGCTTCAGGACAGGGACGATCCCTCTGCTGTGTTTAAGGGCCCTCACCCCTTATTAAGGCCCCAGGGTGTACTGCCGTAGTCCAAATATTCAATACACTTCATTGGGTTCAGAGAAGAGCCATGAGAAAGATTAGCAAACCTGCCTTATAGTGATACATGCTAGGAGCGCTCTCCATTTCGCTTAAAAAAAAGAGGGTTAAAGGTGACTTGACAACAGTCTGTAAGTACTGGGGGGAACAAATATTTAATAACAGGCTCTTCAGTCTAGCAGAGACAGGCTGGAAGTTGAATCTAGACAAACTGAGATTAGAAATGAAGGGTACATTTTTAACGGTGAGAGTCATTAACCATTGGAACAATTTACCAAGGGTCGTGGTGGATTCTCTATCCCTGGCAATTTTAAAATCTGGGTTGGATGTTTTTTCTAAAAGATCTGCTCGAGGAATTATTCTGGGACAGTTCTCTGGCCTGGGTTACACAGGAGGTCAGATGAGAGGATCGTAATGATCCCTTCTGGCCCTAGAATCTATGAATTCACACGCCCCACGTGAGAACCCTTTCTTCACTCCAATCCCTCCTTTTAGAAAGTTACTCCTCTTACAAAGCTTTCTAACCCTAGTTGTTACTTGATGTAGCAATGCAGGAATGAAATTCCCCCCTGGACAGAGGGCCCGTTGGAGAGCTAGGCACCAGTGGAGTCCTATCTTGAGGACGTAAGTGGAGCATAGGTCAGGGGTGACTTTGCCCTATACATAATGCTTTATAAGCTATTAGGGGCAGGGATCTATGCTTGTAGACTGACACAGCCCTATACAGTTCAGGAGAAAGGAAAGGCGAGGGAGAGGATTATTGATGAGAGGGAGGAACTTGAGACCTCTAAGGATTGGGGGTGGAGGGGCTGGGCGATTCCAGGTCTTAAAATCAGCCCCTGGGAGTGGATCTGGCTTGTTCCCCAGCTGCCTGGAACCATATAGTCTGTATTTGATGCTATGGTTGTTCCTGATTGTTGTATTAGTCCCTTAGAGTGGAAGGGGAAACGCTTCCCATAGGCAGGGGTCCCCTCTGCAAGGCCTCGGAGCTAGACCCTCCCCCCATGGGAGCCTTGCGCTCAGAACGTGAAGGATAAGGCCTGTGACGATTATCATCATCCCATAGACCCTCCCGGCACCTAGCTAGGGAGCACGTGGTTGAGTCTGCTAGAAAACGGACAGGCAGCCTCTCGCTGCACGTGAAACCCATTAGGCGACAGCAAGAAGCAGCTCATGAGACAAAAGCCGTGAAGGTTCCCCTATGGGCCATGTGTGCCGGAGGACCAGTCAGAGCGCGTCCCCGCCGCCAGAGACGGGAGGAGGGGGCGGAATGACATGGCCTTTGTGTCTCCTGCACAAGTGGCAATGGTCAAAGCTGACCGAGAGTCAGCCGCCCCACTTTGGCTACTTTCCAAGATAGAAGTGCGGGAACTCTGAAAATAACAACCCACGTTGTGGGGAGGGCGGGGCCAGAGGGGCTGCACAACATCTTCCCGCCACACACGTCTCTGCCCACGTGCCGGCATTCATCTCCTGGTGCTGGAAATGCATAGGTGAGTGTTAGCAGCAGAGACAGGAATGGGAACATCTGTTTTATTTAAGCCATTCCAGGAAAGCTAAACAGCACGTCACCCTTGAACACAAGCGGCCCAGCTATAAGACAAGAAGAAGCAAAGAACAGCCACTTAAACATTCTTCCAAGCACCATGAGCCTGCCAGATATAAATAAATAAAAGGAACAATTGCTGGCTTTAGCTGCTGTGTTCACGTCACTCCAGTAATTCCTGCTGTGTCTCCATGGACCCAGTGATCTTGTATGCACAGCAGAGCGTTCTACAAATATCTAGACAGCTAATGGACATTTAATTAAGGAACTGCCTTAGCAATTATCTCGGAGAACTCGTGGAGGATGGGAGAGATACCCGAGGACTGGAAACAGGTACTATATTTGCCCATCTACCAAAAGGGGAATAAGTACAACCCAGGGAATTCTAGACCAGTCAGCTTAACTTCAGTACCCGGAAAGATAATAGCAAATAATCAAACAACGTTTGTAAGCGCATAAATAGTAATAAGTAACAGCCAACATGGATTTGCCAAGGCCAACCTACTATCCTCCTTTGACAGGGTAACAAGCTTGTGGATGGCGGGGGGGAAGCAGCAGATTTCATGTATCTTGACTTTAGTAAGGCTTTTGATACCGTCTCGCATGACCGGCTCATAAACAAAGTAGGGAAATTTAGCCTAGATGAGCCTACTATAAGGTGAGTGCACAACTGGTTGGAAAACCATACTCAGAGTAAGTACCAATGGCTCACAATCCTGCTGGAAGGGCATATTGAGTGGGATCCTGTAGTAATCTGTCCTGGGTCTGGTTCTAATCAATATCTTCATAAATGATTTGGATAATGCCATAGAGAGTACATTTATAAAGTTTGTGGATGATACCAAGCTGGGAGGGGTTGCAAGTGCTTTGGAGGACCGGTTTAAAATTAAGAATGATCTTGAAAAACTGGATAAATGATCTGAATAAAATAGGATGAAATTCACTAAAGACAAATGTGAAGTACTACGCTTAGGAGGGAACAATCAATTGCACAGATACACAATGACTGCCTAGAACAGAACACTGCAGAAAAGGATCTGAGGGTTGTAATGGATCACAGACTAAATATGGGTCAACAACGTAATACAGTTGGGGGGAGAAAAAGTGTACATCATTCTGGGAGATATTAGTAGGAGTGTTGTAAGCAAGACACGCAATGTAATTCTTCCATTCTACTCAGTACTGATAAAGCCTCAACTGGAGTATTGTGTCCAATTCTGGCTCCACACGTCAGGAAAGATGTGGACAAATGGGAGAAAGTCCAGAGAAGAGCAACAAAAAGGATTAAGGGTCTAGAAAGCTTGACCTATGAGGAAAGATTGAAAAAATGTGGTTTGTTTAGGCTGGAGAAGAAAAGACTGAGGGGGGACTTGATAAGTCTTCAAGTACATAAAAACTTGTTATGAGGAGGCGATATTGTTCTTATCCTTTGAGGATAGGACAAGAAGTAACAGGCTTAAATTGCAGCGAGAGAGATTTAGGTTAGACATCAGAGAAAAGCTTCCTACCTGTAAGCCCTAGAACAAATTACCTACGGAGGTTGTGGAATCTGTCACTGAAGGTTTTTAAGAACATATCGGACAAACACCAGCCAGGGATGATCTGGATAATACCTAGTCCTGTCTCAGTGGAGGGGATTGGACTAGACGATTGTACCCATCATCTTGCAGCCCAAGTGAGACTTGTACTGTTACATCCAAGCATACTGCGGAAGGGGCTTGTAAACAGATGCTTTTGCCACCCTGATCTAAAACAAACTTCACACACTGTAGAGTCAGAAATTCACTTCACTCCCTTCGTGGGGTGTGGCTTTTTGAACACACAAATTATCTGCACAGTATAAAAATTCAGCTCAAACCTTCCCAAACTTGGGTGCTTCTAGGGTTCCTCCCCTGAAACTGCTCAGCCCCCACTCTTGATCCTCTCTTCAGAGAGCCACTCCCATTCTCTTGGAGCTATGAGCCATTTACCTCAGCAGAACCCACTTAACCCATTCCTAGTAGGATCAACCCCTGCTAACTGGATAGATGTTTCAGGAAAATACTGACTGCTGGTTTATAGATAAAGGCTAAAGGCACTCATGGCCGGCGTGCAGCATTTTCTGCCCCACCAGAACTGCTGGGAAAGCATGTACAAGTCCACTGCATACAGAGTTTGCTATAAATGATGTTGTTAGCTCCTCGGTGGTCAGCATATCCCCCACCCTTCCAACGAAGACCCTGCGGCAGCAGCAATTGGGGAAACCCTAAGCAGCATGAATCATGAAGAAGCCATGTTGGTCCAGTACAGGGACTCAAAGAATAGCAGTGCATTGATAGAGAGTTGTGTAGAGTTCAGGACTGACACAGCTGGAGCTGTTGCAAGTCCAGGCACAATTTCATTAGTGAGGTTTGCAATGGGAAACCTGCACAGAGCCCACCTGCAAGATTCCTGGCTTTAGCCTGTGGGGCCTTAACAAGGACATCATTACAGACAAAATGGGAATTATCATTGGGCCAAATTCTGTCTGACTTCAGCAGGCCCCTGTAAGTGAAGGCAGAATCCAGGTCCCTGGATCTTGGTTTCTTTCTGTGCATAGATTTATTGATTTCCCACTGAAACTGCAGCAAAGACTCAAACCTGAATAAGTGGGAATCTAGACACACACACACACACACAATCTGTAGCTCTCTGTTCAAAGGGTGGCCTGGGAGGTCTCTGCACGAACGCTTTTTGAATAAACCTAGTGCCGACACTCAAAACCTGCACATTTGAACCGAGGAAAGCGTTTGGTTCCCGTTATAGCGTGTTCCCTCCATACAAAAATGTTACTCACACGCTAGCACACTCTAACCTAGAACACATGTATAGTGTTTGGGTTTTCTGTCCCAGTTGCCTAACAGTAACTGGAAGGTAAACAGCCAAGGAATGGTGACTTGAATGCAATTTGAGATGGGTAAGACAGTTATGAGTTCCTGGCGCTGGGTTTTGAAGCTTCTTTCATCATGAGTTTTTTGGGGTTGGTGTGTTTTTTTTTCTGAATGATCTTAGCTTGTAAAAATCTGTTCAGCAGATTCTGTTTATGTTGTTGCCAAAATCAGCCAGTCCAGTCTCTCCCATCCCACGCTGACACACACGGACTTTCTTTTCTTAGGCTTCTTAGGACTAAGCCTGTACTTGTGCATGATCTTCCTGTCTGAACTCCATATTGTGTAGCTAGATGGTCTCAGCCCTCCCCATTTTGGTAAACTTTGTTTAAACCATGCTTTGGGGATATGAAAAACAAAAGGCAAACTCCTATGATGCCTTTCAGCTTGAAAGCTATTTACAAACTGTGTCTCTCCACCCCATCTGACTCCACCCACCTGGGCCCTGGCTCCCTGCACAGCCCATAGCTTCTGACATGTCCCACCCCAGAGGAGGTTGCTGCTGTTTTACTAGCCCACACGGTGTTATGTTGAAGTTCAGGACAGGAAGTGAAGAATACTGTATCCAGTTGAAACCTGAGTGGGGATTTCAGAAAAGCAGCTTGCATAAACCAGATTGGCATCACAGCATTTTATCATCCCTCCTCTTACTAAAATTCCCATGGCACGCTTCATTACCACACGCAGTCTACATCTCTTTTTTTCATATGTGCCCCAAAATAGCACTGCTACAAACCCAGCCCATTGTAGCACCAGGGTGAGCACTGGTTCAGAAGAGCGTTATCGAATACCTGAAATCCATTTTGTACCACATATGGAACTTTCCTGGGCTCTCATGATACCCAAGTACTGATCAGGTCTGGTGCTACTTAGCTTATGAGAGATGATGAGACCACAACGGCGGTAGTCTCTTTTCTGCTAACCTATTCATTATAGAGTTAATAGTGGGGTTGGGAGGAAATGTACATGTCTAGAAAATCATGATAATTTCCATTTTAAAATCCATCAGCTGCATGTCTCTTAAAAATGGATTAATACCAAAAAAAAAAAAAACAACCCAACCTGGTTTCTAGTCCTGGTTTCTGCAGTTTTACCACAAACAATGCTAGCAATGGCTGTATTGCAAATTGCAAACACTCCTATGCTTTAAATCCATTTTCATAGTTGTCACTTTTTTTTCTCCCCTCCCACCCCCTTTTTCTTTACCACTCAGTTTTTGGTTGGCAATGCGTGTGAAATATTTACACCGCACATGCCGTCTTGCTGAAGCTAAACTGGAATTTCTTAGGGCTGGTCTACACTAGAAAATTAGATCAACCCAGCTCCCTTGCACAGGATTTGTCACACCCCGAGTGACCCCATTAAGACAACGTAAGGGTATGTCTACACGACAAAATTATGTCGACCTGAGTAACGTCGGCTTCCAGCCACTGCAGTAATTAAATCGCTTTTGCGTGTCCACACTACGCTGCTGGTGTCAGCGGTGTGCAGTGGCACCAGGAGTGCAGGTACCAGCTGCACTGTCAGCACGGGGCATTGTGGGAGGGCTTCTGAAAGCCAGTAACAGTTGCTGTAAGCAATGCAGTGTCTACACGGACACTGCGTTGACCTAACTACATTGACATTGGCTCCTTACCTCTTGTGGTGGTGGAATTATTCAGTCGGCATGGCCGGGCGGTTACGTCAGTGGGAGTGAAATTTAATGTGGACACTTACATAGTTAAGTCAACGTGAGCTGCCTTGCGTCGACCTAAACTCTGTAGTGTAGACCAGGCCTGAGTCTCCATGTGTGCTAGGTTGATGAAAGAATACTTCCATCTACCGCCTCTTGGGGAGATGGATTACCTACACCGATGGGAAAACCTCTCCCCTTGGTGCAGGTGCTGTCTACACGGAAGCGCTACAGTGGTGCAGCTGCTGCTGTGCTGCTGTGGTGTTTCAAGTGTATACAAGCCCTTAGTAAAAAGAGCTCTCTAATATGAAAACCGAGCCAGCCTTCTCCTGGATGTGAATGTAATTTAAGAAAATAAGAGTCTAATGCAAAAGCTTCATCTTCTTTGTGGACCAGCCACTAAAGGGGGATGCAAAATGCTCTGTACAACACGTTAAGCTTGGCAAAGGGAGGAGATGATGTGGGGGGAGTCAATAGAACTGCAGAAATTAGGTCAATCTGGCCCTTAGGTCTTTGAAGGTGACAGGAGCAAGTCCATAGATAGGTGATGGGAATGTGTGTGGGGAGAAGCGGTGTTAAATAAGGATAATATCCCACTATTGCTGCCAACTAATCGAGCTGGCACGGGAGCTCAAGTGTTGAGTTACGTAACACTAAAAGCACATCTTCGCTTCTGGGCTATCCTTCCGTTTCCATGCCAACTCTAATTAGAGCTCTGCAATGTATTCTGGGACATAGGGTGCAAACAAGAGGAGGGACAAAATGAAACTGACTTGTGTTGCAAGGAAGAGGGGCAACACAGAAATGTAATACAGAAACCACCGTGGGGGAAATAATTCATAATGAGACAAAACAAGGAATTCAGTTCAACTACAAGCATTAACAGGTAACTTTAAAAATCGCTTGATTAAAATGTAGGATAAAAACAGTGAAGATTCCCATGATGTGAGGGCGGAATGAAAGCAGCTGAACAAATCACACTTGCCTTACTCGTGTGAGTAGACCACCATTGGGTCAACTTCCCTGAGCAGCGGCTCAGGATTGGGCCCAGGCGGTCACTTCAAAATGTAAAACTAAGAAGGAGCTGCATTCAAAGGCCGGTAGAGAAAGCTATCCAGTTAGCTAGCTCTAAAATGAAAGAAGTGGGTGTGACGCAAGGAAAACAAATTGCAGAAGGAAGAAGGGAAAACAAAATGAATGACACAAAAGCAAAACCCCTTCTAAACATCAACTGGATTTCAAAATGACCCAGCCACATGAATTGTGCAAAGATAAGGCGCTCCCTCACACTCACCCTGCAAAGTTCCTTGCTCCTGTTATTTCTCCCAATAGAACGCAGGAAGGAATGATTCACTGATCAGGAGAATACTTCGCACAATCATTTTAAAACCGTGAACCCAGGGTAAGTCCCACAGATGGATGTATGTGAATGGTGTTAAAATTCTATTTCTTAATTCTTTAAATACATAGGAGCAAAATACCATCAGGGACCTCCAAAGCCTCTTCCCAAACACTGATAAATACTTAAGGCCCGATCCTGCATCACTGAATTGCAGCAGAACTGGGTCTCTAGTGAACGCTGTAGTCCTTCCGCCCAGCGGAGGTGTTTTGCTGTGGTTTCTTAGTTTGTCTCGTTGAATTACTGCTCTTGTTCGGATTTCGTTGCACTGAATTACTAAATGCAAACTCTTAAATCGCTGGGTTGGAGTCTAGGAGGCGAGAGGCTTCTGTGTTGTTCCAGTTTCTGTATTGCAGTTTGGCAAATTCTCTAGCGACTACACAGAAACAGTTATAATGTCATCCCTCAGCCTTTTCCCCAAACAGTAGGTTGTTGTTACTAAAATGCTCTATGCCAGCAGCAGACAAAAAGCCAAAGTTAAGACTTCAGAATAAAAAGCCAACAAACACTTAAGATATGGGGGTAATTTGCCAGAAACATCTGGAAGGAGAATAGCAAACACTGTAGGATATTGCCTTAAACAAAATAGACATTACAGTGATACCTCAATAATAATCTCTTGCTCAGTGGGATCAATAGCACGCTACATAATCCCCAACCTTGTTCAACAGATTAACTGTGATTATATTTTCCTTATGTACCTTGTGCATTTCTGTCCCTTCAGTAGACTGAGTTCATTTTGTTTGTAATTAATTACAATCTCTGCACCTCAACTTGTGCGCATTCCTTTTTTAAATTAAAAAAGTCTTTCTTTGGAAAAAAAAGAAAACCAGAACCTCAAGTTTAGGGGGAGATAAGGACGCTTATTTGAGTGAGATTCAAGTTTTTCAGGAGCTAAAGTAGGGATGTTTTAGTTTTGTGGACTGGCTGCTGTACAGAAAGAGTGTTTTGTTACTGCTGTTTTGTCCTAATTGGATTTCATTTTTCATTATCTGTCAAGGATATCTTGGATAGGGAGTTTTTATTTCTATTTCAGCATATAAACATATTAATTCTATTAATAACTGGGAGACTGACTGACTGAAATTTACCAAGTCTTGCAAATTACTGATTTAGGGGGAAAAAACCCTAACAAAATATGTTACTGAAAGAGCTTGCTTAGATTATTTGTTAGACAGCATAAATATAGGGGCTGCTGTCACATCCCCCTATAATAACCCCCTATAATAACTAGTGTTAGAGTAGTGATACAGGTTCCAATCCTGCAAAGATTTAACACACGTCAATAACTCCACTTGCTTATGCAATCTCACTGAAGCTAATGGGACTACTGAAATGTGCATGTCTGCAGGTTTGGACCCATAGTTTGTCAGAGTAACAAGGAGACCTTGCTTCAGAATTCTGATAGTGGTAAAATAGATCTGATGACAGTCTCCAAATATGTTGAGGACGGTGATCGATTGTTCCCCATGTCCCTGGACGGCAGGACAAGAAGTAATGGGCTTAATTTGCAGCAAGGGAGATTTAGGTTAGATATTAGGAAAAACTTTCTAACTGTCTAACTTTCTAAGTACTGGAATAGGCTTCAGAGGGAGGTTGTAGAATCCCCGTCACTAAAGGATTTTAAGAACCAGTTGGACAAACACTCATCAGATTTTCTCGGTCCTCCCTCGGTGCAGGGGGCTGGACTGGATGACCTTTCACTGTCCCTGTCAGCCCGACATTTCTATGAACTGGTGTCTTATAAAATAAGATTCTAATCCCCAGGTTTACAAAAGGAAAAGTCACTAAAATACTCAAGAGGTGTCAGAAATAGTCAATATTCACAGGGGAAAGAAAACAAATCTCTGATCTCAACTGCAATCTAAATCAGGATTATCCGTCTCACCAAAAAGATCTAATATCCCAAACAAAAAGTGTGCATAGATCCACAACCAAGTGGAGAAGAATATTTTAAGGTATTAGAATCTCTCTCAACGGGTGAACACATAACACTGCATAGAGTAGCCACTTGAACACATCTAGATTTAAAGTACTTTTTTACATTAAGGACACAATAGCCTTTCCTCTTATGTTTGTTTTTACATTTTCTATTAGATGTTTTCAAGTTATTTGCCTTACAGGGTGACTAATATTGATTTGATGTTCCTATTAAATGGAACAGCAGACTGCTTTCATCTAGGCATGCAGACTATATTTCTGGCAGTACTTGTTTTCCTTGGTGATTCTTTGGATGTGGCACTTCTTCTGTATTCATGGTAACCGTCCCCTTGGTGTTTGCAATTTTGAATAAGAAAATGTTGTGTCTGTTTTGCTGGCCACAAGAGGTTTTATTATGGACATTCCTATCATAGGCTCCGATTCTACAGTTATACACATATAATCTCATTGACTTCAGTGGGACTGTTAACATGCGTAACTGCTAAATTGAGGACTTCATCACAAAGGTTATATAATTCTTTCAGGGCTCATAGCTTCTGAACTTTACTGTTTTCATACGGGTTGATGGAGCTGCATTTTGTGTTGAAAAATTATCGATACAACCTTTTTTCTTACTACAAAACATCACTATAAGTCATTAAGTAAGAATTGACAGCAGATTCTTTAAGACCACTTGCCTGATCTGTCAATATTCAAGAAAGGCAACAAATAATGGCTGGGTTGTATAGTTTCCCTCCTATCTTGTGGGGTATAAAGATGTGGGGCCAAATTCACCCCTGAAGTAACTCAACTCCTATAGATCTTATCATGCAGATATGATACCCGTAAAGTGTACACGTTCACCTTTTCTCCCTGTTAGAAGGTCAAATAGGGTCACAATCTTTCTGTATCTTTCTATATATTGCATCCAAATTCTGCAGTGCATTCCCAAAGGAGGGGCACAACTTCACCACCCTTTACACCAAGAGGCAAAGTATTAAAAACACATATTTTGGTCCGCAACGGAGCCTTTCCTATGTATCCTGCATGAGATCTGTAACCTGGCAAAGATCCCTTTGCAAATTCAGACGGATCTAAAGTTTGTGAATGCCAAAGAAGATCACTCTTCTTGTGAACCATTTGCATCAATAGGACTGTACACAAATAATTTCACATATTTTAAAATAGGAAAAATCCCGCTGTTAATAACATTACCCAGAGGTTTCAATGTGCTTGCTCCAGTAGAATGTATAATATGCTTTGAGTATTTAAGGGAGATGATGTGCAGTAGCTCATACATATAATATAAGGGCCCATCCTAATCATTCTGGGTGCTTTTACCACCAACATCTCTAAACAGTCATTTTAATCCTCATCACTGTCTTCAAAAGACTTTTATCGATGCTTATGAGAAGAGGTCAATTTATACACCGCTTGTCTTGTCCAAAGCAAAATTTAAATTTGCAAAACCTTAGCCACAAATGTCTAACTCGGCCTATTGTGCAGCTTAAATAACCCGTAAATAAATAAAATGGAATCTTGCCCAGTTGAGGAATTTCTGCAAAATTCACCATCTACTTCATTTTAAGAAATCTAAAAACTTAGCAAAATGTACAACTTCAAGGAAAATGTTTTTATTTTCCAGGGTCAGAGTATATTTCTACAATTTAAATCTCCCAGTAAACGCAGCAATTAATACTCCAATTTTGCTGTAGGAAAAGACTTAACACACCTCCACTTCTAGATGAAAAGATGTAGTAGTTCTCTTTGAAACTAGTCCACTTCTGTTCTCCTGATCCACGTTATAAAGCTCACAATGGCATTTTTGTGATTTTTTTTTTTTTAAAGTAGAAAAAGGTAAATGACTGACAGCTTGCCTAGGTTTCCCAATACTGCACGCTTCATGGATTGCCAGTAGACTTATGCAAAACAATGGCACTTTTAAAACGTCATGGATTTTAAAATTACTGTTAAACTACACTAACACTAAAGCTGACACTTATCTTGTTGCGATATCAATAGGATGTGGATAAACTGAAACTTTCTTACTGCATGAGGAAATTTTAGGTGTCCGTTTCCTTTTCAACAAAAACTGAGAGGGTTTTTTCCCTGAAGAATAGAAAAGTTATTCCCTAAAGTTTTGTCTATTTAGGGTAACTACTGAGCTGAACTCACCCATTAAAAGAAAAAATAACAATTCCCACAACTCCTCTTCAGTCTGTTTTAAAAGGCCAGAATAACAGGTTTATTTAACTAACCGAACCGTTCCCACCTGATCAGCCTGATTCTTTTCTCTTAAACTTCAAACCAAAAGCCAGTTACAAACATACTAATCACCTTGCTTTGCTGCTGTTTCTCTCTAGAGGTCTTGATGGAACATTTGACTTGTCTTTGGACCTGCCCAGGATACAGCCAGTGCTGGAACCATGGACACAGGTTTCCATCAAT
Source organism: Emydura macquarii macquarii (assembly GCF_026122565.2). Lineage (NCBI taxonomy): Eukaryota > Metazoa > Chordata > Testudines > Chelidae > Emydura > Emydura macquarii. The sequence goes on from NW_027133527.1 coordinate 5,716,104, forward strand.
AGATGGGGCCCTCCATTCCTAACCTCCACTGGGGTTTTCTGAAACCCACTGCACAACACCTCTCTGTCCCAGCCCCCAGCAAAAGGCAACAATGGCCTATTATTTTCTTCTAACATACCTGCAGGGAACACCTTTAAAAGCTTTGCATAACCACAGCGCTGCTGTTCAGGATCCTGGTAGAAGCTTACCGTCCTGAGCTTGCAACGCTTTGCAAACTCTGCACCTCCCTTACAATGCATAAAGTTAAGCACTTGCAGGATCTAAGTAACAATTGGTGTGAGTTGCCTCACTGAAGCCAACCTGTGAAGTTACATGTAGGATTGGAGTGCTTTATTTTTAGATGCTGGAGGGGTTTCCTTTCCATTCCTCCACCAGGCCCCTGTATGGCTCTTAGCTAAATCACATAGGTCGATCAGTGCAGCTCTGCACACATTTAAATGTTCTAATACTGAAATCTCTCCCCCTCTCCCCCCCTTGTCTCTGCTGCCCTACATCTGATCCGTGTCACGGCATAAATCAAAGCCAGCTCTGTGGCTCCCACAACTACTGCTGGAAAGTTAACTCCGACTGCTTCCGGCCCGCACCGCTGCAGGAGCATTGCCACCCTCCCCAGGTGAGATTTCAGGACCCAGCGCAGATCCCAGCCCAGCAGGTGCTGGTCGGGGGGGGGGGGGGGGTGTTGCTACGCGGCTTCCCAGGTTTAAACACCCTCGTATCCCTGGTGCAATCCAGCGCTCGGCCCTGGCTTTCCGTGCCCCCTGCAGCTGCGCTCGCCAGCCGGCGGGCAGGGGTGCCCCTGGCCTCTTCTCTCTCCCTGGGGCTCCTAGCCGGGGGGAGCAGAGAGACCAGCGCGGCGGCTGGCTGGGGGGGTGTCGGTCACCACCTGAGCGCCGGGGGCGGCTCGCCTGCAGCTCCCGGTGCGTGGGTGGGCGGCTGGACCCCGGCCCCAGGGACCCTCCCCGGCTGGGTGCCCGGGCGCGCCCCTGCCTCCCTCCCTCCCTCCCCGTGCGCCCTGGGCGCAGCGCCGGCGGCCGGACTTACAGAGCGGTGGCGGCCGGCGGGACGGTGCTGGCCGGGTGCTGCTCCAGCCCCCGCGAGGAGCAGTTGACCAGGCAGGACCAGGAGCCCCCGGCCCGGCCGCCGCTGCAGGGCGAGCAGCTCTGGGCCAGCCCGGCGCCCAGCAGGCAGCAGCAGCAGCAGCAGCAGAGCAGGCACCAGCCCGAGACGAGGGGCAGCCTGGCCGAGGAGGGGGCGCCATGTTTGCGCTGCTCTGATCCGGTGGAGGGTCCATTTCCCCACGGCATCGCTCACTGCGGGCATGGCATGGCCCCGGCCCGCCGATCCCCCCCGGCCCGGCCCCGGCCCGGCCCGCCCCGAGCCCTCAGCACCGCCCGGCCCGCTGCATGCTGCCTGCGCGGGCTCTGCGCGCTTCCCTCCTGCTGCTGCCCGGAGCTGGGGCGGCGGCGGCGCGGCGCGGCTTGGCCTGGCTGGGCTGGGCTGGGACGCGGCGGCTCCTCCTCCTCCTGCTCCTGCTTCTCCTCCCGCCGCCCGGCCCGGCCCGCAGCGCCAGCATCCTCCGCCTCCCTCCTCCCCGACAGCTGGAGCCCCGCGGCTCCGCCCGGGGCCGGCCGCCAGCGCCTCTCCCCGCCCTGCCGCTGCGCTGCGCGCTGGGGAAGCCAGGCCAGCCGCCGGCCGGGCAGCTCCGCGCCCGCGCCTCCCCGCTGAGAAGTTTCCTTCTCCTCTGCCCCGGGAAAGAGAGGGAGAAACAAGTAGCCCTGACCTGGGGGGCGGGGGGCGTCCTCCCCCGCCCCAGATCCCGTCTCTCCTCCGGGGGCTCCAGAAGCCCAGGCCCTGGCTGTAAGGAGCAAGACCTGGCCCACGCACCCCCTCAGCCACCTCCCCGCGTCGCCGGAATAAAGCCGAGCAGGGTGGGGGACACACTGGTGCATGCAGCCCATCCCCTGGGCATCTGGGCGCTTAAAGAGACTGGCCATGGCGAGGGGCCTAGCGGACTTTCCGGGACTCTGTGACTCTTCACCCTTTTTCGTGGTGTAGAGGCTGGGGTAGGACTTCGGCTAAAAAAACCCCCAAACTTCCCTTTTTACCCTGAGCGTGCAACCGCCGGTACCCATGGATGTGAGCGGACAGACACCCGAATTGGCCCGGAACTTGGCCGCTGACTTGGAGGATCTGATGTCCACGTTCTAAAGGCCACCTACAGCCCTCACTCCTCTCCTGCAAAACTCCCGCTGACCTCAGCTGGGGCACTAGCGCAGCGTGTGTCTTCTGGCCCTCCAACTCATTCGGCACTTCGGGCTTCCTCTGCCAGCGGGTCCCAGGCCCGGCATCAGAGCGGCGAAGTGGAAGGGTGTTCCCTTGCTCAGGGCTGCCTGAGAAATGCTGATGACAAAAGGCCAGAGGTTTGAACCCGATTTGTGTTGCTGCTCATTAGCGTGGCAGATAGAGACGGTGGGGGGTTGGCTGGCTCAGGGGGTTAACAATGAAATAGGCTTCTCAGCTTTGGGTTGCTGGTTCAAAATCAGCCCGAGTCAGCTGGGACCGAGCATCTGATGGCTGTTGAATGGACTGTGGGACCCAGGCCAGCTTCACATCCCTGGAGATCATCTTACCAGAAAAAAGGTTGAAGCATCAATTTTTGTAACTCTTCAAGGCTGTCAAAGTCAGCTCAATTCAAAGCACCTGGGGGAAAAATATCAGATTTTTCCCCCCATCTAGTGCCTTCATGTTAACGTGCGGTTTTAGGTTCTAACCCTCTCTATGAAGGCCTAGCTATCAGAGTCAGGCAGAATATAAGGAAGCCTGCATAAAGCATCAAAGGAAACGCGAGCTATTGGATCTGCTCTTGTTCCATGCCAAAGCACTCGCTCTCGAAACGGGAAACCTTATTCCCAGCCCAGCCCAGCAGGGATTTCTCACCGTAAACATAACGAACGTGTGTGTTTGTTGTAGTGTCTGGGAGAGGTTAGCACATGGCAGGAGACCACAAACCGTGGCAGCCTGCCTGACCCAGGAAAAGAAAGAGGAGACTTAGCGAGTATCTGTGGCCTCTTGCACAGGGGCACAACGCGTGGGAACACAAATAGCTGGGGCAGGCGTGAATCAGTGCAGCTGGAGGGCAGGCAGCAATCTCCATGGGAAGTGCAGGAAGAGAACTTAGCAGAATCCGACGGACCTATGGAGGTTGGAGGTGGAGTGGTCTCCTGGGCTTTAAGACCAGAAGGGACTGGCGTGGATCATCTTGTCTGACCTCCGGCACATCGCAGGCCACAGAACCTCCCACCCCCTCCAGTAGCAGGCCCATCACCTCTGGCTGAGTTCCTGATGTCCTCAGATCTTGATTTAAAGATGTCAGGTTACAGAGAACCCTCCCATTTACTCTAGTTCAAACCAGCAAGCGACCCGTGCCCCACGCTGCAAAGGAAAGGTGAAAACCCCTCATTGTCTCTGCCAATCTGACCTGGGGGAAAATTCCTTCCCACCCCCAACACAGTGGTCAGTTGGACCCTGAGCACGTCGGCACACGCACGAGCCGGACACCTGGGAAAGAATTAGAACCCTCCACATCAAGTGCCCCTTTTCCAGCTGTTCAGGATATTTGCTACTAGCAGTCACAGATGAGCCACATGCCATTGCAGGCTGTCCCATCAGACCATCCCCTCCATAAACATATCAAGCTCAGCCTGGAAGCCAGGTAGGTTTTTTGCCCCCGCTGCTCCCCTTGGAAGGTTATTCCAGAACTTTGATCATTTGATGGTTCGAAACCTTCGTGTAATGTCAGGCCTAAACTTATTGGTGGCCGGTTTATATCCATTTGTTCTTATGTCAGCACTGGTGCTTAACTTACATAAATCCTCTCCCTCCATGTTGTTTATTCCTCCGATGTATTTATAGAGAGCAATCCTATCTCCCATCAGCCTTTGTTTGGTTAGCCAAACAAGCCAAGCTCCTTGAGTCTCCTCCCATAAAGTGGGTTCTCCATTCCTCTGATCATCCCAGTAGTCTGTCTCTGCACCTGTTCCTGTCTGAATTCATCTTCCTTCAATATGGAAGCCCAGACTTCTGCACAGTATTCCAGATGAGCTTTCACCAGTGTTTTGTATAATGGCGATAACACTTCTCTATCTCTACTGCAGGGGTCAGCAACCTTCAGCAAGGGCCCTGCCAAATCTCCCACCCATCCCAGTATGGCGGGGAGGGTCTGCAGGCCCGTTCCCAGCAGCGGCGGTGGTGACTCTCCGGGCCCATTCCTGCAGGGGCCGCATCGCTCCCGGCCAGGGGCGCCACTCGGCCCATGTGGAGAAGGGGTGGGGCCGTATTGGCGGGAGGGTGGGGGCGAGGCTGCAGCCAATGCGCCGCGTGCTGCTCAAAGTCAGCACGCGTGCTAGCTTTGGCACGTGTGCCGCAGGTTGCCAATCCCTGCTCTACTGGAAATACCTTGCCTGATGCCTTCTAGGACTGCATTAGCCTTTTTTCATGTCTGCATCATGTTGGCGGCTCATAGACCTCCTGGGATCAATCAATGCACCCAGATCTTTCTCCTCCTCTCCAGCGTATAGCAAACATTCTTGTTGTTAGTCCTGAAGTGCATGATCTTGCACGTTGTACTATTAAATTTCATCCCACTTCTATTACTCCAGTTTTCAAGGTCCTCCAGATCTTCTTGTCTGACGTTCTGGTCCTCTTCAGTATTGGCAATTCTCCCAACTTTGTGTCATCTGCGGATTTTATTAGCGCACTCTCACTTTTTGTGCCAAGGTCATGAATGAAAATGTTAAATAAGATTGGTCCCAAGACCGATCCCTAACGAACTCCACTAGTAACCTCCCTCCAGCCTGTCACTTCTCCTTTCAGTCTGGCCCATTGTAGTCGATCCATCTTTCAATTCTCATATTAATCCCCATCGTCTCCAATTTAACTAATTTCCCATGTGGAACTGTATCAAATGCCTCACTGAAATCCAAGTAGACTAGATCTACTGCATTTCCTTTGTCTAAAACATCAGTTATCTTCTTAAGGAAAGAGATCAGGTTGGTCTGGCATGATCTACCTTTCGTAAAACCATGTTGTATTTTATCCCAATTACCATTTATCTCCTGTCCTTACCTACTTTCTCTTTCAAAATTTGTTCCAAGACCTGTATACAACTGAGATCAAACTAATGGGCCTGTCGTTTCTTGGATCATTTTTTCCCCCTTTCTTAAAAATAGATACTGTATTAGCAATTCTCCAGTCATAGGGTCTGACCCCTGAGCTTATGGATGCATTAAAAATCCTTGCTGTTGAGCTTGCAATGTGCCAATTCCTTTAATATTCGGGATGGAGATGACTGTGGTCACTGTGATGGAAAAGGGGAAGTCTATTTTGGATATAGGCCCAAGGTGCTGCTTTTGGATCTGGGTTCAAATTCAGACTTTCCCCAGAGTGAGGGAAACTGTTCTAGATCTGGGGTTCTGGTTCATCCCTTCCTCTCAAGTTCACCAGAGACCAATTTGGAGAGTGCCCGTTGGAATAGAAGCTGTGGGGGGATATAAAACGAGGCCATGACATGTATGTTGTGGAGAGAAGGGAAAGACGAATGAAAAGTCAGGGGTGGTCAAAACTCAGGCACCTTGACCATCACCTTTCCTTTGAGTTCAGCCTCTGCTCCCGAACCAGTCGCAATTCACGGGAACTGCACTTGTAGCCCCCAACGTCTCATTACGGCTGGCTCTTGTCTGGAGAACTGCAAACGGTCTGAGGCTGCTGCTTGCTGTTGCACGTGTGTTCGTTGGGGGAGGGGCACCGTGGGACAAGTGCCGCGTGACTCGTGGCCGCTTGTCCCACTTCTGGTTTCAGCAGACGCCATGCAGACCTGCGCGAACCCAACCAGTGTCTTGCGGCAGGTTCACAACACACATCCTGCACGGGACAGCTGGGTTCAAACCAGTTGGAACGTCACGAGGGCCCGAGCCCTGAATCTGTTCTGACGCAAAGCATTTGCTAAATGGCTTCAAACCAAACCTGGAAAGAGTTTGCTCAGCTCGATGACGTCCGAACCCTTCGGGGCCGCCAAGAGATGGCGAAGCGTTAGAGCTAAGTAAGGACAACGGCTCCACTTGGGGTGTCTATGGACACTTCTGTGGCATCCAAGAGCATCTGCCATGAGCGACAGAATCCTTTTCATGTGAGGAGAAGGGCTCGCTAAGCCACTGGAAGAGACGCAGGTAGACAAACTCTGACTTTCCGGGCTGGCTGGCAGCCCTTTGTCTTGCCACCTATGTCCAGAGAGCTAAATCCTTGTTGTGAGACTGGTGTTGCTGAGGTCACTGAGTGAAAGCCTGGGGTGCTCAGCTCCCTGTGGGATTGGCCCGGGCTCTGATGCCTTATCAAGACCGATCCTGCCATGCCATTTTTGACTAGAGGAGGATGGCAGCATCTGGCCTAGAGGCTCTCTTGGTTGGTGGGATTCCCTGGATTCTGATCATCATCCCGATTGCACAGCTCCGCGGTCCACCTGGGAGCCCAACGGAGCAAAGGGCTGAAGCACAAAGGGCCGAACGTGTGAATGGTCCCGTTGACACCCATGGGACAGACGACTCCTCTACTGGAGTGGAGCCTTTCATGCACGTTACAGATGCAAACTAAAGGATCCTCCCAGCCCTGCTGAGAGGTAGGTAAATGTATCCCCACTTAGCAGGCGGGTCTTGAATGGGCACTCTCTAGCTCCGAGGGAGAAGAGGCTTTCTGCCTTGCCACAGTACTGCTTGAGAGCTGGGTGACGCTGGGCCTGGACCCACGCCCGCTGAAGTCCGTAGGCATCTTTCCCCTGGCTTAAGTGAGCTTTAGATCAGGCCAGCTGCGAGCGTTCTCCTGCGCTCTGCAATGGTCTGTCAGTCAGGCGGCTTGATAGCTGACACGTGTGTGGAGCCGCCTCTTGAAAGCACGCAGCAGGCATCCCATCAGAAGTGTCAGGAGCTGATTAGCAAGGGATGGGGCCCTGTCAGTCTCTAGGGCGCAGGGTATCTGCTTGGCAGCTTTCAAGGGAAAATCACAACAAAAAAGGGGTGTGGAGGGGAGAAAAGAAATGTGCTACAATCATCTGAAGAGTGTAAGGAGCAGGCAGACAAAGCAATTGTCCAGTGTGGTAGAAGAGGATATACCCAGAGGAATGGTGGGGGCCTACCAGACCTATGCTGCTTCTCTCCTGGGGATAAATTGGGGGGCGGGGGAGATTCCAGGGTTTACCTTTCTTCAGGACTAAACTCCTCTGAAATGTTTGTTTCTCTCAAGCTATGGGAGTAGTAAGTGTAAATGATGCCAACTTCAGGTTTCTTGAGTCTGGGTGCACCGTTTCGTTGCCAACTCACGATTTTATCACAAGTCCCAGGCCATTTTGTATCTGTCTTAAAGCCCCAGGTCCTGGAATCAGGTGACTGCCTCAGAATCTCAGGTGACATTTTAAAAAAAAATAAAATCCCAGCCCCTCCTCCTTGTAGAGAAAAGCTTGAAAATGTAACAAAGGCTTTACAAAAACCAGAAAGCAAATAGAAATACCTCTGTGTGTGTTTATCTCATGATTTTTGAACTGTTGGGATTGGCTTTAGGGTGCGCGCGCATGTCCGTCCATCCGTCCATCCTCAAACCAGGGCCATTTACACTAGACTACTCCTATAATCTGTCCATTCATTATTGATCTAATCTGATGAGACATTTAGGGCTCGATCCTGTAAGATGCTAAACACTCTGCCCCCACTCCAGCGAAGCATTTAAGCACACGCATTATCTTATGGAAACCAATGCACTGCCAGTTGACACCAGCTGGGATGGAGGCTATCCATATCTAAAGCACTATACAAATCTTAACTAATGTCACAGCTAGTGTCACTTCTTAGCATGATATTTAATGGATGTTAAATTTACTTTGTGAAAACATTTGTGCCTCTTGGATTTGAAATTCCACTGAAATACACAGCATCCGTCAGTGCTAACTGCATGATGAATCGGGCCATACATAGCACAATGTTTACTACTTTCTTATTTGACTGCAAAATATTTATCTCCGTTTTCCCCAGTTGTAAATATTTCTTTCTCCAACCTTCCTGCATTTACATCCATATGTTCACCATCTCTGCTTTCAGATAACAGCAAGGAAAAGAAATCCCTGTATCATTATCAACAGATCAGATAGTTTGCTAATGTGACCTAGCAGATGGAGCTCCGCTAAGAGCGTCAATGTTTCCCCCAAACCCTGGGTTTGCTAGACAATAGTGGGGATTATAAACAAGGAATTAATCTGGGTGTGGGCAGGTATATAGAGAGGCTCTGTAAAATTTCAAGAGGATAACTCTTCACATTGATTGATTAGTTTTTATATTAGAGGAAGGTCTCATTACCGAGTCAGAATATATTCAACAACTGGCAATGCAAGGCACAGAGAAGTATGGAGGGGAAAATGCATGGTGGGGCTGGGTTGCTATTGCATCAGGGAACGGGTGGATGTGGGAAAGGGGATTTTTCTGTCTCCTCACCATCAACAAATTGTGACTTTCCCAAGGCTTTTTAAACAAAATAAATGACCAGCTGGTCAGATTACCTTTTTTTAAATTTTCCCAGTCGTACCAGTAAGTAGTTTATCGCTAGCTATCCAGGCCATATGCAAACAAAATAAAATACAGCAGTGGATAAACTGTGTCAACATAGCATAACTAATCCAGGATCAGCAGTATAAATCACAGTTGTATATATGCACACCACGATTGCTCAGAACTTCACAGGGACAGCATGGCTAGAGCCCAGAGGCCTTTGCTCACAAAGGCTCTAGCACTCAGACTCTCCTGGCTAATGAGGGCATATGATACCTAGTTGTGCTTTTCTTTTTCCGTTCAGTAGAGGGCAGTGGTGCACTTGCAGAGCCAGTTCGTGTTGCTCTTTACATTGCAGAAGCTATTTCTCCTGGCATTTCAGAAAATGTTTCTCTCTTCATAAAGAATGCGTATCCTAGAACAGATGCTTCAGCTGTAAAAGAAAATAAATACCCTTCATGAATGCAGGGGGAGAGAGATGACATGTAAAACGTAAATACTTTTGTCACCGACACAGTGCGCATCTTTTTCTGCTTTTACACGTTGCCTCCCAGAGTGGATGATGGTCACATAGCTTGAAATTTGGTTGCCAAAGTAGGTTGCCAACGCTACTGATTTTATCACAAGTCTCATGATATTTGTGTTAAAAGCCCAAATGTTGGAGACCGTGGCCCGGAAAGGCTCCCAGTAAGGGGGCAAATAAAAAGAACCCCAGATGGGGGGCTTTTAAAATCTCATGATTTTTATGCCAATCTGTCGATTTCTTTCTTTAAGGGACCGTGTCTCATGATTTTATTAAATGCTTGCAGTTGCTAATACCAAATGTAAGACTTCAGGCGCAGAAGGATAGAAGAATCTAACATCTCCTTGTCCTCTCATTTGTAAGCAAGTAGAAAGCACCCTTCATTCAGTGGCTGTGTAGGGTAAAGTGGCTATTTTTGCAGGGTGTCATAAGCCAGCGTCCTTCTCAGATTATTGACTGATGCTCCATTTGGAGCAGTGCTTCTCTAAATTAGGACAACCGGTGAAATAATAACAAGGCCAGCAAATATTACTTTTGGAACTGCAGGCATCATCTTTATTAGCTCAGTCAATCTGTTGACTGTTATTGCTGCAAAGTGGAAATGAGATCTGGATAAACACAGTTAGTCAGTGTTTGTCATTTCACTCGTGGTCACGGGAAGTGATTATTCCCCTCTATTTGGCATTGGTAAGGCTGCATTTAGAGTATTGTGTCCAGTTTTGGGCCCCTCACTACAAAAAGGATATAGACAAGTTGGAGAGAGTACAGCAGAGGGCAACAAAAATGATTAGGGGGCTGGAGCACAGGACTTATGAGGAGAGGCTGAGGAAACTGGGCTTGTTTAGTCTGCAAAAGAGAAGAATGAGGGGGGATTTGATAGCAGCCTTTAACTACCTAAAAGGGGGTTCCAGGGAGGATGGGGTTTGGCTGTTCTTGGTGGTGGCAGATGACAGAACAAGGAGCAATGGTCTCAAGTTGCAGTGGGGGAGGTCTAGGTTGGACATTAGGAAAAAGGTTGTCCCTAGGAGGGTGGTGAAGCACTGGAATGGGTTACCTAGGGAGGTGGTGGAATCTCCATCCTTAGAGGTTTTTAAGCTGCGGCTTGACAAAGCCCTGGCTGGGATGGTTTAGCTGAGGTTAGTCCTGCTTTGAGCAGGGGGTTGGACTAGATACCTGCTGAGGTCCCTTCCAACTCTAATATTCTGTGATTCTATGACCTTGTCATATTCAAGGAGCAGAACTGGTTTTCTAATGCCTTGTTCCTACTCATTAGTTTGGCCTCACTGGGATACATGACCCCGGTCCACCATTTAAATCGAAGGGAGCTTTTCCATTGGCTTCAGTGGAGGTTGGTGGGGATGGCTCACCCAAGCGAGCCGCAGCGAGCTCTGCGTACACGTAAATGAGAGTTGATACATGAGGCCAGAGAGGAGATCGCTAAGGGTGCAGTAGATGTAAAAGAAAATCCCTTCAAAGAAAGCACCCGGGCTCTCATCTTTCTTCTGGAGATGATAGAAAAGTGCCCTGAGATGTCAAGGAACGGCAAACATTGCATCCTAGCAGATGAGGGTTGGAAAGGACCTCAGGAGGTATCTAGACCAACCCCTGCTCAAAACAGGACCAACCCCAACTAAACCATCCCAGCCAGGGCTTTGTCAAGCCGGGCCTTAAAGACTTCTAAGGATGGAGATTCCACCACCTCCCTAGGTCACCCATTCCAGTGCTTCACCACCCTGCTAGTGAAAAAGTTTTTCCTAATGTCCAACCTAGACCTCCCCCCCTGCAACTTGAGACCGTTGCTCGTTGTTCTGTCATCTGCCACCCCTGAGAACAGCCTAGCTCCATCCTCCCTGGAACCCCCTTTCAGGTAGTTAAAGGCTGCTATCAAATCCCCCCTCATTCTTCTCTTCTGCAGACCTAACAAGCCTAGTTCCCCCAGTCTCTCCTCATTAAGTCTTGTGCTCCAGCCCCCTAATGATTTTTGTTGCCCTCCGCTGGACTCTCTCCGATTTGTCCACATCCTTCGAGTAGTGGGGGCCCCACACTGGACACAACACTCCAAACGAGGCCTCACCCGTGCCGAAGAGAGGACGATGTGTTGTGACATGCCAGCCCAGCTGCATTGTACCGCAGTATACATTGTGACACACACAGCCTGGGCAGATGTTTAAAATATCCCCCGGTGAATCTAGACATGAAGTCCCGTCCCCGTGCTGCATGTGTCATGATGCTATACTGTTGCACAACGAAGCTGGGCTATCGGGTCATGATGCCACATCCTGGCAGGAGGAGGTGATGTTTGCCAGGTGACGGAGGGTGACGGGAGACAAGCTCACAGCACAGTTCCTGGTGGTTCAAGTTTGCTAAAGCTGCTGCCGCAAGGGTCCAGCTGTGAGCCTGACCCGTGGTAACATGCAGGATGCACAAAACTGACCATGGGTCAGAGGAGTAGCCAGAGCCATTCTAGGAGCTGGGCACCAGTGGCAACAAGTGAAAGTGTACAACCGAGTCTGTTAGTGAAGACTGACTTTGTTCCTTGGGGAGACCAGAAGTGATTCTTTCTAATGCACAGGGGTAGGCTCTGCTCACTCAGATCCGGACTTGGGTGAACACATCAAACAAACGAAAAAGCAGCTAGAGCCTCTTGCATCCTGGGACCCTAAAGGAGGTTTTCTCCCGCACACATGCCCATTTCATCTCCCTGTTCACAGCTTGGGCGGTGACCGGCCAGCGCTCATTTTATGAATGGACAGCGCCCTCTAGTACTTCCTTCACTCCGTTCATTGATTTACTTTCCTAAAACCTTGTTTGAAAAGCCTCTGTCTCAGCTGTCCCCCTGCAAGCAGACGAATGTTAAAAAATAAATGCCAGGTGAGAATTCCTGTTCTACCAAAACAGGCGTCGTTCTGCCCCCAGCGATAGCTGTTACACACACCATACAGCATGTGGCAGAGGAATAAGACCCCGAACTTATGCACCATAACTGAAGTCAAAGAAATACTACCATGCACGCGTGTGCACACACACACAGAGACCTGCTTTAAATCTAGGAGACGGGAGGAAATCATTACTAAGAGACCACGCCACGCAGCTCTCATACATCACGAGCCGTGCTTGGGTGTTGCATGGGCATTTCTACAGGACTCATCAAAGATCCACCTCGTATTCCCCCTCCCCCGCCCACACCAGGTGGAGAGAGCAAAGGATTTCACACCGTGACCTGGAGGTCGAGAAAGCCAATTTCAGAGTCAAGGATCCTCAGCTGAGATTGCTCTGTCTGGAGCCCCTCAGATGTTCAAATCCAAGGACCACTAGCATGGGGGCATAGATGATCTCAGCTGGTGTAATGGTGCATGGGGAGAGAACTGGAGTCTCTGGTCTATATGGGACTTTAGGGCATAATTTAACTTCTGTTGAAATCAGTGGAAAGGGTCCCCCAGGAGTTCAAGTTTCATTGACTTCAGAGGAAGCTGGGTTGACCACTTAAAGATCAGTAAATGCCTTGGGTTGCACCGGGGCATGCAGTCCTTGGCATGCTGGTATAACATACTCTTTACGGACCAGGTCTTTGCCCCAACATTGGTTAAACCCACTTTTATTGGACTGTTATGGGAAAGGCAGCTACGGCGGCATGCTGTCTGGTCCTTCCATGGGGCAGGAAGTGAAACTCCAGCTGGCAGAGGGAGTGGTTGACCTCCAGGGATGACTTTTCAGATGCTCTGATTCCATATTCCTCTTGCGAGCCCCTGTAGGGACATTTGGCTCTGTCGGAATTATTTCTGGGCCAGGTTTCAGCTCAGGAAGGGAATTTATTCAGAGCAATTATTTTAAATCACTTTCATGTCGTTTGAATGAAAAAAGGATATGGCCATTTAGCAGTTTCAGGTGGTACCTTTGCATACTCCGTAACTAATTGTTCATGCCTAGTTTCTATTCAGCACAGAACTTTTTTTAAGTGTACAGGTTGTCTTTGATGATTTCTCTGTCTCTGGTATTTTGAGTAGTTCAAAACACTCGCCAGTGTTTGGAGCTCAGGTCTGGAAGCCAGGCCTCCTGGGTTCTCTTTCTGGCAGTGTTGCTGACTTTTTATGTGACCTGGGCTGGAAGCAAGTCATTTAAATTTGGGTTTTCCAAAGTGGTCTGTAACTGCTGCCTCTGTGTTGGGAGACCCGGTATTCAGCACCTCGGTGTCTAAAGCTGGACACTTAAAAGCAGAGGTCAGTTTGGGCCTTCATCCTTGCGTCTCAGTTACCTGTCTGCCAAATGCAGAGAGGGACGCTTACCTTCCGCTCAGAGGAGTCACGAGGCTTCGTTAACTGTTGGTGATAAATTGCTTTGAGGTCCTCCAGCTTTCCTGGGGGCACCTCTGGTAAGTGGCTGGCATCTTGATTTCTCTTGCTAACTCCCACGTGGCGGAATGCTGAAGGTCTCGCTCAGTTTTCACTGAGGTGCTACTCCCAGGCTGTGAACGCCATGGGCCCGATTCTCCATTGCCCTGTAGCATTTCAAGTTCAGACAAGCCCCTGCCCAGCCGATCAGTGGCCAACTCCGAGGCCCTTGGTCAGTGGTGACTCAGGCTTTACCCCTGGCAAATTCTTGGCTAAAAAAGAGGTTGAGGACAGGTGGGAAGCTTAGCAGGCGCTTCAGGGTCTGGCTCAAGATTAAACACTGTTCCTCTTGCTTTCAAAATGATGATTGGCGGGAGAGCTCTGGGGAATTCCGGCATTAGCGGCTCCAGCGAGCTCAGGCACTGAGGCAGCCTCCAAAAGCTGCACTCTGGCGCTTGAAGTCACATCGCAGGGGACCCGCAGCTCTCCCAGCGATGCCCCGGCGATAGCTGGAGCAACATCTCTCTTGCTGTAAGCACGGGTTGCTCCTCCAGGGAACCGGAGCTGGGAAGACGGTTCTGACGAGATGAGACGCTACTTGCTGTGCTCCGGGTCAGGCCGCCATGGGGAGAGCGTTGCTCCTGTGATTTAGAGGGAAGTGTCTGCATTGCCTGGACAAAAAGAAAGAAAAAAAAAAAAGGGCTGGGTTTTTTTCAGTCCTGGCAGATCCAAAGGAAGTTGTTTCTGTGACAACAGGTCTTGCTCCCCTGCACTGCTTTTCCTAGCTAATCTGTACGGTCTGAAGGACTCAGGATATGTCTACACTGGAATGTAGGCCCAGGGTTCAAACTCAGGCTTAAACCTAATCCCCCCTGCCATCTACACACAAATTGCACTGCCCCAATGTTCCCAGGGCCCCACAGGGGTGGAGGGCCCAAGCCCTAGTCAGCTGGGCCTAGAGATACGGCACCATCAGTAGATGGCCGCCTCCCGGCAGGACTGGGAGAAATTCAGCTCCTTCAAGCCCATCTTCGCCCCGTACGCAGAGACGGAACAGCGCAGGCGTGGTGACGTGGTTCATCTCATGCTCTGTATCAAGTCCATTATAAAACTGCTCCCGTTCCCTTCTTGCTGCGTTTGAATAATGAGCGCAGATGGAAAGAGTCAGATGCCAAATTTTTATCTCCTATCCCCCCATTTTGACTATTGTGGCAGAAGATCAGCTGGCATGAGTGAAGTAGTTCATTATCCAGGTTGATCTCCTTAGGGGATAATCTTGTCTAATGTGCTGCTCGCTCAATAACCACATGTCAGCCCCCTACACGGAGGGGTTTCAGTTTTGAATTGCTATAAATACAGTTGTCACTGCAGGCGGAAAAAAAAAAAAAAAAGTTGCCGCTGCTGAATCATTTAGACCCAGCGACAATTGATTTTCTAATGTATTCTCTTTAATTGGAGACTGCAGGATTTCAACAACTTCTGTGCCTCCACCCGTCCTGGGCATGTCAAACAACCAAGTCAGAACAGCGTCAGCTACCACTCCATGAGTTCCTCTCCTCCTACAGGGCTGCAGTGTGGCCTAGTAGCTAGAGTGCTGGACCTGGCTTCCCAGCTCTGCTGCTGAGTGATGTGGGGCTGTCATTTTGCTTCTCTGTGCCTCTATTTCCCCGTTTTGCAGATGTAAAGTGCGTTGAGATCTGTGAATGAAAAACACTGTAGAAGATCTAGGTATTATTGTTATTGCAAACTGGGTACGCAGGAAGCAATTCACCCCCCATGCTACGGCATGGCCGTCTCTGGGGTAGGACATGGCAGCTGTTTTTAGCAGCGCACTGCCATGTTACACAGCGGGGCGGGGCGGGGCGGGGCGGGTGGTGAAGAATACCCGAGCGACGGACACTGCAGGGGGAATGGAGGGAGGCAGAATGCAATTTGGCAAGGACACCAGGGCTAACCTCCTCTGTTATTGTGGAAGGGACCATGTGATCTTTAATGACCTCATGGGAAAGCCAGCAGCTGCGTCAGTGCAGGGCCCTAAGCATCCTGCTGGGGTGTCGAGTCACAAGGAAAAGTGCATTCGCTGCATGTTCATAGACACATAGACGCTAAGGTCAGAAGGGACCTTGATGATCATCTCGTCTGACCTCCTGCACAACGCAGGCCCCAGAGCCTCACCCGCCCGCTCCTGCCATAGACCCTGGCCTAGGACTGAGTTACTGCAGTCCTCACATCATGGTTTAAAGACGTCAAGTGCAGAGAATCCACCAGCAAGTGAGCCGTGCCCTACATTGCAGAGGAAGGCGAAACCCCCGAGGGTCTCTGCCAATCTGCCCTGGGGGGAAATGTTGGACATGCCCCCTTCTGACTGCGCCTTGCTTTTTCCATTGGGAGGGGGAGGATGAGGAGGGGGTCTGCCAACTCAGTAGTGACTAGGACCAGCCTTGCATTGGCCAGAGGATGGGGCTGCAGCTTGGACTGCTTGGCTTTTTCCAAGGCAGAAAGAGGAGCTGGGAAAGTGGAACTGTCAACGACAGAAGGGCCAGGGACTGCGTCAGATAGTCAGCTGGTGTAAATCAGCGTAGCCCCATTGATTTTAGTGGTGCTGCATCAATTGAGACCAGCCCCAGGATCCGGGCCAGCGTGGCTATAAAAAGGAAGGATGGTTCGTCGGTGCGTTTTGCATCTTTCTATCTCTGGTCTTGCTGGGAAAATGGCAGGGTGTGTTCAGAGGGTGAGCTTGGATTGTAGACTCTAGAGGTTAAGGACGGTATCGCCTTTGTGTCCATACAGCGCCCAGCACGATGCCTGACGGGAGCCTCTGAACACTGCCATGATATGAAAAGGAAGGGTCATATTGTGCCACTGCTGCCCCCAGGAACCGCACCTTCCTCCACAAACCGTCTCCTTCATTGTAGAGGCCCTGCTTGCAGAGTCCACTACTGCTCAGCCTGAGTAACGGCAACAGAACCTGGCCTCATAGGATGCATTTACTAGCACACGTTCTGCAGTAGCGTCCCAGGGCTCCACTGTGCTAGGTGCTGTACCCACAAGCAGTGAGAAAGGCAATCCTTGACCCAGAGGGATTACCACTGGAGCTTTATGAGGAGAGGCACGGAGGTGGAGGCTACAAACCGACAGAGGGAGGCAAAGTGGCAGTGACGTGATCACACCTAGTGCAAGAAGCAGCAATCGCAGTGCGCCAGCTCGCTAGCGAGACTGCTCCTCCTTCCTTCTCGCTGCACGCCCTGTGTTAGTCCCCGTACAGTGATGAGGAGGTCGCAGTGCAATGTAGCGAGCATTTCTGAGCCGCATCGTTAAGATTCGTTTGTTTCTTCCGTTTCAGAAACATTTGAAGGGGTTATGCTAATTTTCTTAATGCTGGTGAAAGGCGCCACAGTGAGTGTGAGATTTCTCTTTGTTCCCAGGACAGGAACTCCATGGCTGGAACCTCTCCCCTTCTCCTCCCATCCCACCCCACTCAGCCACCAACGGGCCTCGACCCTGACCTGCCTTTCTTCTTGTGCTGAAGATCACCTCATATCCAAGCCACCCTGAAGGTAGGCGGGAAGCAGTGAGTAGCCTTGGACATCTTTCACTAGGGGTTTGTTTGATAGCAGCCTTAGGATTCACTGGTTTGAATTTCTCCCATGGCAATTTTTTGTTTGGTGCAATTTTCACAGCCCCCCCCCCCTTTGTTTTGTTTCCATTTTCAGCTGATCACGGCTAGTTTTAAAAACGTGAAAGAAATGGGACTATTTTTGATGAGAAAGCCATCATCTCGCTTCAGAAACTGGCCCGGCTTTGCTCAGAAGCTGGGCCCCTTCTATGGACTGGCGCTGTAAGAAAAATGTGCACGCCTAAGCAACACTCCCACAAAACCGAACTTGCGTCCAAGTTTGCAGTGAGGTTTTGCATTTTGCGGTGGCTATTTCACGCACCTCTGATCAGGGCCTTGCTTCCACGGCTGGCACATGCATTGGCGTCTGAGCAGCCTGTCACAGCCTCACAGCTCTGGATCCTGCCGTGCTGGGGGTTGGGAAGCAATACAGTGGAATGGGCATCAGGAGCTGGAATTTAACTCTATTCCAGGGAGGTCAGGTAAAGCAGCAGCTGGTTCCAGTATTGACAGCATCACATGAAAGGACTAGAACTCTCCTCTGGGAGAGCTGAAACCACACGAGGGCTGGCGCTCAGTTCTAACCTTTGAAAAGGAAAGTGGCTATGATTCATCGCATACCTCCAGTCTCCTCTGTTTTATTGCCTCTGTTTCCCCTGCATCTTTCCAAATGGATGATGACACCGCAGAAGGTGACGCTGAATGCTAGGGGATCTGAGCAGCAGCAGCAAGGAGGTACAGGCCTGGAATCCTCTGCTCAGAAAGCCCAGGGCTCAGATGTTGGTCTAAACCCCTCTCCACGCTTGGGGCTGACAGAGCGTGAGACCCCGGAACGCTGCAGGCACCCAAGGAACACAGGGAGGCACTTCCAACGCTGAAGCTTAAAGATCCTCTGGAAAAGACAAGATTGGGGCTTAGGTTGGGGGGGTACGTAGCATCCAAGGCAAAAAGGCTCCTTTTAAAAAGCCAGCGCTGAGAAGTTACTAGTTAACAGTTGCTTGCTTTGTTACAGAGCTGGTTTCACTGCTTCCTTCTTAGGGCCCGACACTGTGCGATCACTGACACATGGGAATCACTTTTCTCGTGGGATTAGCACCTCTGATTTCCACAGGATGACTCGCATGAGTCAAATTGCCTGCATGCCTCGGATTATTTGTGCGTTGTAGGAAAAAGTAGCTGGCTCCCTATTAATTTCGTTGGGTGATCCCTGCTTTTTGTAGTGTGGGAAGGGGAAACCAGTGCTTCTGTGTTCACTTTTCCCAAGCTATTCATGATTTTATAGCCCTCTGTCTCTTTTCCAAGCTGAGCAGCCCTAATCGTTTTAGTCTCTCCTCGGATGGAAGCCATTCTGTGCCTCTGATCATCTTTGTTGCCCTTCTCTGAACCTTTTTCTGTTCCACTATATCCTTTTTGAGACTGGGCAACCTGAACTGGACACCATCTTCGAGGTGTGGGCGCACCCTGGATTTATACAGTGTCATTATGACATTTTTCTGTCTTATTTTCTATCCCTTTCCCAACGGTCCCTAACATTCTGTTAGCCATTTTGATCGCCGCTGCGCACTGAGCTGAAGTTTTCAGAGAGCCACCGCGGTGGCTCCACGTCCCAGTTGACCTTGAGACTTATAAATATCGCTAGGAGAAAATGACTAATCCTTGACCTGCTGCCAAATGCTTTGGTCTGAATGCTGATGAATTGCTGGAAAAGCCTGGTACCTAGATCCTGGATCTCCCTACGCCTTCTGAAATGCAGACCATCCATTTGCTAGCTTACGCTTAAGTGCTGGGGAAATGGTTGTGCAGTAGCACTTTGCTGCTAATCATACCGGCTACTGGCAGGTTTCTGGCTAGCCAGATAGGCGCAGTCTTACGTAGGAATTGCCGTCAGACATGGAGTTCATCTAGGCCCGGGGTTCCTAACCTTTTTGGCTTGAGAGCCAGAGATCTCATTTTTACAACCCTGAAGGGCCACCAGTCTCTGCCAGCAGCCCCCCCCTCCCCCTCCACCAATGCAGCCAGGTGGAAGGAGTTCAGCAAGGAGGCTGCCTCCCTCCTCACAGATCTCCCATCCCCCTGGCTGCAGCAGGGAAACCGCACATGTCCTGTAGTCCCATGCGCTCCACCTGGGTCCCTGGGCAGTGGCTCCCTTCTGCAGCCAGTGGGAGGGGACCAGCGGGCCACTTTGAAAGCCCCTGTGGGCCACGGGTTGGGAACCACTGATCTAGGCCATGATCCTGTCTCTGACAGTGGCCAGCACCAGATTCTTCAGAGGAAGATGCACAAAACCCCATAATAATGTACAGTTGTGTAATAACCTGCCATTAGTAGACATTTCTCCTAATTCCCTACAATCAGTGGCTGCTTTATGCCCTGAAACATTGGGCTTTATCACCCTTATACATTTTTATTCAGCCTTATTGCCATCACTTATTATTTTACAGGACTCCAAGGAGTGCTAGGTGCATTGTGGAACTGAAGGGTGTTAACCAGATAAATGTCTAACACTTATTGTCTCCTGGTAAACTCTCAGTCTCAATGATTTCTCCAGATCTGTGTTTTCTTTTCAGTTTCCAATGTGTTGTCCTTTTTATTCTCATCGGCTATCCCTGTGTTCTTGGTTTATGAGGGTAAATAGGAGCGCCCTATCTTTCTATCTACCATATCAATAGCCTTCATTATTCTGCATACGTCTATCCTGTCCCCTCTTATCCCTTTAGATGCTGATTCAGCCACGCATGTGCTCAAGGTTAAGCACATGCCTTGCTGCATTGCACATTCCCCTAGCAGTCCTGCTCTGTGCAATCTCCCGTCCTAGGGCAGCCTTTCTGGGATGCTGAACACGTTCAGCACCTTGCGCTGGACCCATTTCTCCTTCTGCTATGTCTTGTTTTGAGAGTGGAGGCCTGGAATGACACGCAGCACTCCAGGTTAATTATATTATGGCCCTGTAGAAATCTCAGTGTGATTCTCTCTTTCATTCAAATTACATGTTGTTTGCTTTTCTTTTCACTGTCTCTGTGCACTAAGTAGCTGTCTTCACTGAGCTACCCATGACGACTCTTGCTGTGTGGCTTACAGTGAATGTAGACAGGGCCCATTTCATCCCATGTACGGTCTCTGCAGCTGAGCCCCACAGGGGAAGGATAGACTAGTGGTTAGCGGGCCAGCTTGAGAGCCCGGGGTTCAATTCCCTCCTCTGACAACGTTTCCGAGGAACCTTGGAGAAGCTGTTTAGGATACGTCTACACGACAGAGACGCCTGCACTGCCAAGTCTCCGAGCCTGGGTCAATTGACTCAGGTTGGCGGGGCACACACTGCAGGGCGTAAAAGAGGAGCGTAGCCGTTCCTTCTTGTGAACAATGTCAGCTTTCCACTCCCCCAGCCAATGTTAAAAATGACACATTTTAAAGACCTGTTGAATCTTATACTCCAAATCTCTTTCCCTTATTACGTTTTTGGATCTCCTAGGTGATAAAAACAGAGGTGTGTTGGAACGCAGTCGATGTGAAGGCTAAATGCCGTAAGGGTTTTATGTGCTAGCTCTTCACTGATGGAAACTCTGACTCACTTTTGTCTCTAGTCCTGAGCAAAATTAATTTGCTGGCCTGCGTCTAATTCTGGCCCTGCTACAGTCTGGCGTGATTAACCGCCTTCGTTCAGACGAGCACAAGGACTGGAGGTTAGGGAGACCAGGCCAGGAATTAAGCTGCTTGGAAGACATCTGTGGGGAAACGCTATTTGCACAACCTCCCACCAACAGGGGGCAGCACCTCGCAGAACACGGCACGTACTGAAGCACAATGGAAATATTTTCTTCTGGAAAAAAATCAGTAAAAAGTCAAAATTTCAGACTGGCGGGAGTCTTGTACGTTTGTTCTATATCAAACATGATATTGGCATCCGCCTCTGTTTCCCTTTCAACCATCCCTACGTTGCACTCTTGCCCCACTCGTTACCATGGTTACCATACTCCTCAACCTGAAGCCCTGAATCTGGCAAATGGAGGTGAACGGCACCTCGCATCCAGGACCGCAGTTTATTGGAGGAGCTTCAGGAAGTGTGGTCTGAGCATAGGACTGGGAGCCAGGATCTCCTTATTTCTAATCTGCTCCTGACTCTGACCCACTGTGTCACCTTGGGCAAGTTATGTCACCTCTCTGCCCAGTTTCCCCAGTTATAAAATGGGGACTACGCTGGTAATACCTGCCACACTGGTGTATTGTGAAGGTTAATCAATTGCTGTATTTTGTATTATAGTAGCATCCAGTGGTCCCAACCAAGCTCAAGCTTTCATTGTGCTAGGCGCTGTACATACACACAGTACTAGAGTGCATGCCCTGAAGAGCTCACAATCTAAATAGACAAGTCAGACAACTGGTTGGAGGAAGAAGGTATTATTATCCCCAGTTTATAGAGGGGACTGGAGGCACAGAGCAGAAAAGGAAGTTGCCTAAGGAATCTATGGCAGAGAATGGATTGACCCAAGACCTCCAGAGTCCCACTCTCAGAACCACAAGAGCATCCGTCAAGTGTTACTTATAGTCATTAGAAGCGTTTTTAAGATGCTCTGATGAAAGTTGATATGGGCCCAATCCTGCCAAGTGCTGGATGCTTCTGAGAGGTGCTGAGCATGCGCAGCCCTCATGAAAGTCAATCAGTGTGGAGGGCACGCAGCACCTTGCAGGACTGAGCCATCTGTCATGTAATATTTTTAAACAGCTAAGGTACGAATACCCTTACTTTGCTGACAACTGCCGATGCATCACCTTATCTGCGCAGCTCGGTACAATTTTGAGAAATCAATAGTGTAACAATGATTTATATTGTTAGCCAAGGGAATGAGCAGCCAGCACGGTGACTGCAAAAACAGAGAAACCGCCTCTTGTTTAAAAGGAAACCCAGCATCTGGGAACATGTGCTAAGTCAGCAGATTCCATTCTAGGTGGGAAGGCTGGAGAGTGATGCATTGGAAGGCGTGCGTGCGCCCACCAGGGCAGGGCTGGAAAAGGAGGTTTGCTGGAGGAAGGACGGGCTCTGCTTTTGTGCACTGGAGGGGAAGAGGGATAGGTATGCTGTTTCACGAGTACCAAGCTCCATTATTACTGACTTACTGAGCGTGTGGGTGGATTTCAGACGCTGTCTTTTAGAGAAGGAAGCTCAGGGCAAGCAATATGTGGCGCTCTTTCCATTGACTTCAGTGATCTTTAGATAATGTCTTTGGACAGTAAGTAGTTGGGGTCAGGGTTTATTTGTGTGGGGCATTTTGCCCATCTTCTGGTACTAATGATGCACAAGTCCTGCCAGTGGAGGAATCCAGCAGCACTTATACCATGTCTACACTAGTGAGTTTACAGCGGCACAGCTGTACCCATGCAGCTGCGTCACTGTAAGATCGCTCGTGTAGCCGCTCTATGCCGACAAGAGAGAGCTCTCCCGTCAACATCATTAAACCACTCCCAATGCGTGGCAGTAGCTATGCTGGCAAGAGAAGCTCTCCGGCTGACATACCGCTGTGCACACCAGAGCTTCTGTTGGTGTAAGGGTGTGTTTTTTTCACACCCCTGAGCGGCCCAAGTTATACCGACAAAAGTGGCAGTGTAGACAGAGCCTTCGTTGCTAATGTTTTCACTTCCTCTGCCTAAATGGCCAGAGGAGAAGCCCAGCGTGGAAGCCGGGTGACCTACTAAGGAGCCTCCTACAGCCCTCCAGAGATTCAACTCATTCGGTGGTGGGTCGGTTCAGTCCAGGTCTGGGCGCCACATTTCAGGAAAGATGTGGACAGATGGGAGAAAGGCCAGAGAAGAGCAACAGAAATGATGAAAGGGCTAGAAAACATGACCTAGGAGGGAAGATTGAAAAAACGGGGTTTGTTGAGTCTGGAGAAGAAAAGACTGAAGGGGGACAGGATAACAGTTTTCAAGTACATAAAAGGTTGTTACGAGGAGGAGGGAGAAAAATTGTTCTCCTTAACGTCTGAGGACAGGACAAGAGGAAATGGGCTTACACTGCAGCAAGGGCAGTTTAGGCTGGACATTAGAAAAAGCTTCCTGCTGTCAGGGTAGTTCAGCACTGGAATCAATGGCCTAGGGAGGTTGTGGACTCTCCGTCATTGGGGATTTTAAAGAGCAGGTCAGACAAACACCTGGCAGGGATGGCTGAGACCAGTGGTCCCCAAACATTTTGGTCCGTGCGCCCCCTTACCCAGCTTCCATCATTCCCTCGCTCTCAGAGGCAGGGCGAGTCTGTAGCAGATCAGAGACTGAAAAAGGACTTTTAAAAATGAATTGCCCACCACCTAATCCAAGGTAAATCCAGTATCTCTTATCCAGGCAGCCCTGACAGAAATGCAGAGCGTCTTAGGAATCCAGTGAAAACATGGCCCGAGGGCTTTCCTTTCCAATCACAGCTGATCTTTTAATCCACATCATGATTGTTTGGGATTGGGGCGAGATCCTTTCCCTTTGTGATATATGGAAATGATTTCTTGAGAAATTCTTGGAGAAAAGGAGACTCTGCTGCCAAATTCGTTCCTCTTGGTTGGACACTGGCATGTGCCAGGGAAAAGAAAACATTTTCTGAGCCTGATTTTCTTTTTAAAAGAGCAAACAGGCCAACACAGGCGGTTCTGTCAGCCGGGGAGCGCTCTGGCTCCGGCTCTGCCTCTGGGCGGCACACATTGCTATAGGGTGCTTTGTGCAAGAATATTACTTTGTCGTTTGCAGAAACCCGTAGGGAGCCATTTGCTGCTATTATCCTCCAGAAGCAATAACTCGTGCAACGAACACATTAACTCCGCAACCTCCCAGCGCTGGACTGGCGTGCGTGGTGTGAAACACCCACGCGCTAGCAGTCGCCAGGGGCGAAATCCTGCCCTGAGTTGCATGGATGTTCTAGGGTGCAAGGGGGTGTAGGAAGATTCTTCTCTCCCCCAGGCAGCAACCGCCTACTCTGCAAAACTCCCATTGGCTTCAGAGGCGGCAAGATCTGGCCTCAAGGTCAGAGTGCTCCGGCGAGGGCTAGGCTGATGAGCCAGCCCACCTTCTGCATCACCAAGGATGGGGGTAGACATTAGCTCTGCTCCCCCTACGGGCCAGGGCACATGCTGCTGGGTATGCACTGCGCTCCTGCTCAGTGCAGCACCTGCCAGCATCCCACTCTGACCCCCTGGCCCTGCAGCAACAGGAAGGCTTAGGGGCTAAGGAGTGGGGAGGCGGTGCCCTCCCCCGGCTCCCCTGTGCACAGGTCACTCAGCAAGGCAGGCTTCTGCCCCACGGAGCTTGCATTTGAAGATAATGGCATTGCTGCGCTCCAGGCTCTCCTAAGGGCCCGAGCATGTGAGGTGCCGAGAGCTCTTTGTAGGCACTGAGCATCGGGTGCTCAGCACCTAACAGGATGGGGCCCTGAAACTGCACGTCCTCCTAGCTCTGTGAGTGCAGCAGGGCAGGTGTTCCTCGCTGTGAGCGCCGGCTCGCCCCCCGGCCTTGCACTTCTCACAGATGTTAAGGCCGGAAGGGACCATGATGATGATATAATCTGACCTCCTGCCCTCACCCAGGCCCGAGAAGCGTACCCCGCGATTCCTGCATCCAGCCCAGTAGTTCTTCCTTGAGCCAGAGTGACTCTCTTACATGGGGAGACCCTCAGTCTTGATTCAGAGACTCCAAATGGTGGCAAATCTCCTGCCTGTCTGCCATGCTTTCCAGCCATTATGTCCAGGATTTCCTGTTGAATGAATAGTCGTTTGTACAGGGGACACGATCTGGGGGCAACATCTTTTGGCCTTTACTCACATGAGTAATCCTTACTCCCCGGAGTGGTCCCTCTGCCAGGTGGATTGGATTGCTGAGATGAGTAATGTCTGCAGTAATCTGGTCCTGCAACTAATTAATCCGTGGAGCTGGGTCACTGTCATTACCACCATTTCACAGAGCAGAAAACTGAGGCACGGGGTGTGAAATTCCATGGGAGTCAGCAGCGAAGGAGTAAAGATAACATGCAAACACGTGTCTAGGAAAAAAAAATCTGGAAACACCATATTCCCGGAGCGGCGGGTGAACTTGATTGGAACTCGGTGGGGCTGAAAGCTTGAAAACCCAAGCATTACGGGGCTTGGATTGTGTACAGCAAGAGATAAACAGTAAAGGGAGGCGTGAGGTGGGGAATAGAGAGAAGGTGGACCAGAGAGAGAGTAACCAAACTCAGTGAGTTGGTGGGCAGGAGAATCCTGTTGAGAGAACCCAGTCTGCATACTCTGTCTCAGGCAGCCACCAGGCAACTATAGCGGGGTTCTTCTGTATCAACCCCCTGGGCCTGATTCTTAGCAGGGGCCGAGCATCGACAGTGCCAGGTGCAGTCAGCTGGAGATGCAGGTGCTCACCCTTCGTCCTTGGCTACGGAAACACGTTGTTGCCTTTTTTAAATAGAATTCGCCTTGCAAACAAAGTATGTGTTTAAATCCCAGAAAAAGAAGATTTGGCAACCCCCTCCCCACCTGGCCCCAAGTAGTCTGAGATGTTCACTAACCCCCTGTGATTATCCAGGTATCTGTGTGCTCCAAAGATAACATGACAGATACTGTGAAGGAACTGAGACCAAGAGGCAGGGGGTCCTTCTAGAGAGAAGCTATCCTTCAAGGCGGATGATAGAAATAAGCCGAAGATCCGAAACACAGGGGCCCTTATGTGTATGAGGGAGACAGAAACTAAAATAAAGAGACAAAGGAAGGAGGCTTGGATTGACTTGGCCAAATCAGGAAGGGAACAGACAGAACAGATTTTCCAGCAAAATGCTGGAATTCAAACATTCACAGCTGCAAAACAGAAAACAGTCAATTCCTGCATGAAAATAATTGATGGGCTGCGCTTGACGAGCTGATGTTAGAGGAATTTCAATGAAAAACCAGAGTGACACTGACAAAGGAAATGAGATGGAAGTGTGAAAGGTAAGTGAGCAGTGGGATGGAAAGGAAAAGGAACAATAAATGGGAAAGAATAATGACAAGTCAGCACTGTGTGGGCTGCCGTATTTCAAAGGAGAAAGAGGCAAAGAACTTTGTACAGTCAAGATGCCACAGTGCTAGAAAACTAACCCCCTTCTGCACCTTACCTCTAGGCACAAGCACCCCGATAAATACACGTCTTCATGTACGCACTCTGCTATGCACAGGTACCTCTCTACATCACTTCACACACGTCTCTCTGCATACATACACCCCATGCCTGCGCATACATTGAAAGGCCCCATTGAAAAAGTTACTGCACCAGAAGAATGTGTTCCTTCTGGAGCTGTCATCCTCCCGGCAGAGTCCATGAACTTGCTCAACTTACAGACCTTGGTTTTGATTTATGAAAGCTGCTCCCCATTCATCTTCATCACCACACGCTAGCGGAGGAGGCACTGTTTGGGCTATCGGAGTTCACTCACATTGTGGCTTCGTGAGGGCCGAGTTCTCAAATTAGTTTTTATTTACACACTCTTTTCTTACACTTCTGATACCGGGTTGGGCTTCCAAAGGCGTCCGGTCCCTGCTCTCATTGAATTTCAATGGGCTTCTTTGGAAATCTCAACCTAAGTGACTCAAGGGCTGCATCTGCCAATGTATCCGGGGACCTGAAGATGCAGAGAGGTGCCCAGAGGGACTTACAAAAGCGCCTAAAAGTGCGTTAGGCACCTAACTCCCATTGGCGCTCATGACTGTAAGTCCTGCAGCTTAGGGCAGTCTTTTAACCCCTTCTCTTACATTTTGCTTCACTTGCTAATAATTCCCAGGAGGAAGAGAGCCTGTTTGCCACAGAGTGGGTCATTCTTAGCACTTCTGTTACGCTTGTCAGGCAGAGATCTCAAAGCCGTTCACAATGGCAGGCAAAACCATTATCCCCTTTTCACAGCTGGGGACAGTGAGGCACAAAGAAGTTAATTGACTTGCCAATGTCACAGAGTAAGAGTGTTGGATGCAGTTATACTGATATAAAGGTACATAAACCTGGGTTTCCTGATTTCCAATCCTAGCCACCCCCCGTCAGAGCTCACTGTCAACCTAAGAGACCTACGGAAATAAAAGTAATGGGATGAAATCAAGAAAAAGCTGGTTAGCAGGAAAGATTCCTCACCATGAGCTGCATTAGGCCATATTTATCCCTGATCTAGTTGTGTTGGAGCCAGGGATGCATTTGGCCCTAGGACTGTAGCAGAACAGTGCCTCAAGGGAAGTGGTGGAGGGAGCATATGTAGCTTGACCGAGCAGAGCACTGGAAAATAAATTCTAGGGCTGGACGCTGTCTCGCCTTGTCCAGGGGAACAGTCTGAATTGCGCTTTCACAGCTCTAACTTCTGTGACTCCGGGGTCTAATCTCCCCACTCGTGATCAAAAGGAAATAATCTCAGAGGCCCCTTTGGAGGAATGAAATTCCCCTTTTCACGTAAGGTTTAACAAACAAACTCACGTTGTACCTGTCGACATATGCACCCCCTGCAATGTCAGAAGGAATGACATTTTCAGTGATTCCTCAGCAAATCAGCTTGCAGTGATGCTAGCACCAGTGACAAGCTCAGTTCTGTGAAGAGCTTCTGGCCTTGCCCCAGAAGGAAAGGACGTAATAGTATGGATGATGTAAAACCCACAGAACCCGGCCCTCCCAGATTTGTAGTGATGGGAAACTGAACTGGGAAAATACCGTCTATGACCAAGAAGCATTGTCAGCAAAGTACAAGGTCTTGTGGTTCGAGGAATTGCTCCAGAGCTTACAGAAAGGAAATCAGGGGCAGCAGCGAGAAGAAAACTGGAGTGAGGAATTGCGTTCAGTGGGTGTGCAATGTCTGTGGCATGCTGTAACAAGGTGTATAAACGGAATTACCTTCTCTGCCGAGAGTTCACCTGGAAGAAGATATTGGGTTTGTTTGCAGCCAGCAGATACTCTACTGCACAGATTGCTTTGTCTGAGGCATTTGCTTGAGGGTGTTGTAAGAACGAGCCTCGCTTCACCAGGGCAGTGGGAAGATTTCACTGACCTCGTAGGGTCAGGCCACGTGAGAATAATGCGGGTAGCCAGGTGTCCAATGGGGACTGGCTGGGCGGTGAATCACTCGCCTCTAGAGAGTACATTTGCCAACAACAAAGAATGTGGGAGTAAATCCTTTCATCCGCTCCTGGTGTGTAAGAAGTGTTGCAAGACCGACGTGCTCGGAGTTGCAGGGTGAGATATGGACCCTTTGACTTCTAGGCCACTGACTCCAAGCTTAGAAAAAGGAAGCGCAAGGGAGATTGCCCCAGACTCCAGCCAAGTGGTGTTGGAGGTCAGGATTGAGGCATTGTACGGAAGACCAAGGACTGGAGTAACAGGGGAAGCTGCAGGTCAGGATGAGGTGCAGTGGCAGAGTTTGAGAGGATGGGGCTGGGGCTGGAATAGCAAAGCGAGCAGATCATTAGCAAAGCAATGAGAGAATTAAAGACTAGAATAAGTGAGCACCAGAGCAGAACTGAAGTGTGTTAGCAGCGATGAATGGGAGAAGTCTATATTGTTCATACAGTGACTGCACTTACAGCTCCCCTTGCTGCCTTGGCTACCAATAAAGAAAATGAACACTTCTCAAGACAATGCAGCTGATCTCACTGTACGGCTGTGTTTGATGGGCACAGATTGTCCTTGAAGTCACCCAGCTCCGAAGTACCACGCTCTGCAACATCTGGGGCTGGAAATCACAGCAGAGGACAGGAAGGAAGGAGAATTACACACATATCCATTTGAAGGGGAAACAACTGGATTTAAAATCCTTTTGTTTGTGCTTGTGTGTGGACAGACCCCGATGCACTAATCAGCAAGTCTCTCTGTCTTTTATCCATCATCCAGCGCGCGTTTGTGCTAAAATATCTCACCGTTTGTGTCAGAGGGGATGGAATGTCGAGTAAGGAGCAGGTGGCACTTGCAAACGAACTGTTTAATAAAGGATCCAATGAATATTTTAGCTCACAGGAGGGACTTGGCTGGTACACTCCATCCTGTTAGTGTTATCTGCAGCTGGCCTCTGGGGGGCACCCTCACAATGCAATACGCCTATGTGCTGGTCCGGCGATGAAGCAGAGAGTGTAGGACTTATCAAAATATTTTCTTGGGAGCTGTGGTTGCTACGCTGTCTCTCTCTCTCTCCCTCTCTCAGGGTGACCAGATGTCCTGATTTTTATAGGGACAGTCCCACTATATGAGGCTGTGTCTTATATAGGCACCTATTTCCCCTGTCCCAATTTTTTCACACTTGCTCTCTGCTCTGCCTGCTCTCTCTCGGCCTCCAATCCTGCATTTTACAAAGGCGTTTCAGAGCTGTGCCTTTCCTTGGAGGGGACTTTGGCGCTTGCACCTCAGCCTGGCAAAGGCAAAAATACCAGATACGTGGGGTAACCTGTGAATCGAAAGGAAAAGCCCCAGATGGGGCCAATACAGTTTTGGGTGCCCCTGAAAAGTGTCTTTGAGGGCCTGATCTAAAGCCCACTGAAATCCGCGGGAGGTATTCCGCTCACTTCCGTGGGGTCAGGCCTTAAAAGTACATTTTGGGGGGGTATCCTTATTTCCATAACTTTGCATAACTCCAGTAAATAAACTCTACGGTGAGGGGAGAAACACGATCGCCGAGGCTCTGCAGAGGGTTGTTGGGCAATCTGGGATATAGACGGCAGGTGTGGGATAATGGAGAAGAATTACATGCTGCCAGAAGAAAGCTAGTGGGACTCCACTCTACCATGAAAGAACACATGCCACAATTAATTTGCATTATGTGCTAACAAACAGAACAACTTCAGTTTCTTGGTGCTCTTTTGTTAAGGAGCATGGCATTCGCTTAGACACCGTAGAGCTGATCAGCTAAGATGGCTATGCAAACAGCCCTGCTTTAAATAAAGTGTATGTTGCAAACAACAGGCAGTGGAGTTTATGATATCTCAGTGTTCTGGGGATATCCCCTCCAGATTCCTGACCAGAACTTCATCCATGTTTTACACTGAGCCCTGTGCAGGCAGGACAGGCCTTTGGGAATGTAGTCAGTGCTGAGTGGATACTAATGCAGTGTGGACAACCAAACTGGCTCATAGTCATGTCCCGAGTCCCAGTGCTTTGATTTTAAAGAGCTCTCAATAACCTGGGCTATAGCAGACCTCAGAGGTTCACCGCTGAGAAATGATCAGAATGAGTCAATGCATTCATTGAAAAATTTACTTGTGGGGTGTCGGATTAGAGATAGCTTCTGTCGCAAACGCTACAGTATGCCAATTACCATGGCCCTGACTCAGCAGTGTACTCAGGCACACAATCACTGGAAGCATGTGAGTGGTCCTTGATCTATTTTTAGTGAGGATCTTCTCCCCACCGCCACGTCTCCGCTAACTTATTTCAGTGGTAGTCATCTTAGTTGTTACTTCTAACTATAGTAGGTGCACTTTTTCTCTTTAATCAGCTGAGCCCACCGGTGTGCCATCTTGCATTCAGCTCTCCGAAACACAGGGCATGATTGCTCCCTTCCCTGCCTCTTGCCTTGCCCTTTCTCAGCTCTTTCTGTCCCTCCTCCACTTGAAGCCGGCAGCGTGGAAGCATTGTTCCTGCTGCACTGGCTCTGAAGCAGGCTGTAACGTTCTCATGCTAAGGGCCAGCTGGGGTGGAAGCTCCCTGCAGCTCGTACTGGCAGCGTGATTCAGTCACCTTGATCGATCGGTCCTTCACCCCTTGGAGAGATTGCACTGATCACTGGACGACTTCCATCCTTCTCTTATCCTGGCCTTCCTTCTCCATGTGTGGCCAGGCCTTTTCACGACAAAACCTTCCCATCTCTTTGGAGGTCGGCCGAGTGGTCGTTTCAATTCCCGTGGGCCCTACTCGGTGACAGCTGCAGTCCATCGATTGTCAGCAAGCCCAGCTACATGCCCGGCCCATCGCATTTTATTGTACCCACTTTCAACAGCGACGTCCTGCACTCCATCCTGCAGTCTGATCGCTTCATTGAGGATTCGGTCATGGGTTGAAATCCCCAGAATCTATCCCATCACCTTCTCCGTGACAGACAGTTGTTGCTCCTCCATCTTTGTCAGCGCCTATGTTTCGTGCCGGCAGCACTGTTGAGTTGAAGAGGTTGGCACATGTTGCCTGATTGTTTTTTTCTTGGGGGATACCCTTGCTAGAATTCAATGCACTCCGACCAGCTGGCTTTCTACACGACAGTTCGCCTTCCGGATTGTAGCGCATATTCATTTCTTGGCCCAAGTCGACGTATTGTTCAATTTCTTCTCTTTGTTCTCCCTTAACTGTTATTTGGGCTTTTGGCAGGGCCTCGGCCCGCGAACATTTCATTTTGCAGCGGTTCATTTTCAGTCCAACGTGGCTGCTTTTTGTGTTGCGTTCTCGCAGCATTTGCTGTAGTTTGAGAATGTTTTCGGTAATCAACACGACGTCGTCCACAAATCTGAGATGATGTAACTGCTCTCCGTCGATGTTCAGTCCACCCTTCCAGTTCATCCACCTCATCCCCATTTCGAGGCAGGCTGTGAAGAGTTCCGGTGAGACCATGTCTCCTTGCGCCGCACCTTTTTTGATTGGGATGTGGAGGGGAGTGTCAAACAGAGTTATACGCATAGTCCAGTCAAAGTTTGCTTCCTTTAGTAGTCTGTATTAATGCCCTGCTCTGTGGGACCTTTCAGCACCGTATTGATCTCAACGCTGTCAAATGCTTTTTTGTAGTCGATGAAGGCAATGCATAAAGGGAATTTGTATTCTCTTGAGCGCAGCAGTAGCTGATTTACCGTGAAGATACGGTCCACTGGGCTGAAATGGGGAACCTGGTAGAATGGGCCCAAAGGGACATGGCCTATGGCACCAGCAGTAAGTGGTGGCAGGTGACTGCACACCTGGCTGCTTTGCTGTGGGATTGCTGTGCAGAGAGCTACGCACCGGAGCAATTCCACTCCAGCATTGGCTGCTGCACCAGAAATAATAGAGATCCACTGCTGACTTTAATGCGGCACTTTTCTTATGGTCCTGACCTCCAGTGATTGGACCTCATCCCAGCCGTCTGACACCATCCAATCACAGCGCACAGTTCAGGCACTGACAGCCCCCATCCGCTAGCCCTGGAATTCAAATCTTCAGTGTGAAAGAGTTTGATAGGCAACGGAGGGATAAATCACCAGTTTTAAAAACTTCTGCTGAGGCTGCTAAGCTCTGGTCTTGGCTCTATAAGGTAGTGAAACTACTATCAAGTACCTCAGTGATCAAACCCTAACTAGGTCAGCTCCTGGCTTTCCTTCTCACCAGAATTAAAGAGCAGTGGAAGCAGGGGTTGGGTTTTTGTTTTGTTTTGTTACACAGGAGCCACACTCAGAGGTGCTGTGCTCAGAGTTGCAGGTCCCAGCTTGTCTGTCTTGTTTATGATAAATAAATTCAATAAGCAATTTGGGGTTTGCTCCCCATTTGTAAGCCTCCCTTTGGAGTGATCTAAGAAACAATTAAACGGGAGGTGGTCGCTTTAAATGGTCAGCCAGTGAAAGCATGACTTTCCATCCAAGGATCTCAGAACACCACTGACTGGTGCCTCAGACCGGCCATGGGTAGCACCATCCTCCCCATCTCACCGATAGAGAAACCGAGGCACCAAGAGAAGTGACTTGCCCAAGGTCACAGGGTGGGGCCGG
Source organism: Emydura macquarii macquarii (assembly GCF_026122565.2). Lineage (NCBI taxonomy): Eukaryota > Metazoa > Chordata > Testudines > Chelidae > Emydura > Emydura macquarii. Next base: position 5,748,818 of record NW_027133527.1, read on the forward strand.
GACCTAACTGCGAAGGCCAGTTCTAGCTTCTGCCCCGACAAACTTCCCATTGATTCCCTGAGGTGAAAGGGGGAGCGATCCGTGTTCAGCACTTCGCAGGATGCAATAATGCCCGGCGCACCTGTCCTTCCTTGTTGCATGTGAGCAGACAGCCCCCGCGGCCTGCCCCTGCGCTAATGGAGGCTCTCTTCTTTGTTTGCACCATCCCTGTGTGTCCACCCGCCCTGTCCCCGGAGCAACTGGCTGCCTGCTGCCGATGCCGGTGTGACTGGCGAGCTCCAACCTCCTCTGCCAGTTTCGCTGGACTCAGGGCATCCGAGCTGCCAGCGCTGACTTCAGCGGGGACTCTCTCGCGTTCTCCAGCTGACAGGGCCGCCGCAGGGTCACCAGGCGGGAGCGAGAGCCGCGAAGGGTCGCAGGTACCCGGGCGTTGGAAGAAGGCAGGTTCCCAGCTGGAAAGGCACCGCGCGTCCTTGGCGTCCCCGGAGCAATCGCTGCCTGCCCGCCCGCCCGCCCGCAGCCGGAGATCGTTTCGTGTCTGCACAGCGCCGATGCCCCGCGAGCCCCAACTCCCTCCTGCTGTGGGACATTTCTTAATCCCTTCCCCGTTTGCACCCCGGCCGCGCTGGGTCCTCAGCTGCCCGCAGGGAGCGAAGTGCAGAAGGGCTCCCTGAATCCCAGAGCGGGCTCCAGGCCGGCGGCTGACCGGGGCGCCTAAACCCCCCAGCGCAGGCGGACAGGTGGCGCCACACGGAGCTCCGGCCAGGCTGGGGACCGCATGGCCATTGCCCCCCCGACGGCCGATCCGGTTTGAATCCGGCATCGACCGCCGCGCACGGCCCGCTCCCTTCGCCTGGCGCAGTGTCGCCCTGGAACAAACGCCCTGGGGAGACCGTCCCCTGCCCAAACCCGCCTCCTGCTCGAGCGACTCTCCAGGGCCCGTCCCCGCCCCCCCGGGTCTCCAGACCCCCCCAGCTCATGTGCCCTTCGCTCAGCCTGGGTTAGCTCGGGAGAGGCAGGAGCTAGGACTCGATGGTTCCCTCGGGCTGGTTTGTTCACGAAAGCGCCTGTGCGCGTTGGGGTGGGTGCTCCCTGCACCCCGCACTGCCGGGCGGGGATTGAAGGCAGCCGGTGTTGCTCTCCTGGGGAGGGTGTAAATCAGTGTGGGGCGGGAGGGAGTCATGCCCCATGCATTGTTTTCGGGGGGGCACCCTGCTCTGCTCCCCGGGCTGGGGGAGTTCATGGAGGGGGTGCGCGCACAGCTCGCCGGGCAAGATGCGCGCGCAAATGCAGCCTGCGCGGCGCTCTGGGTGGGTGGGTTGTGCAAACACAGCCTGCGCGGCGCTGGGACGGACGGACGGACACCCCAGCCCGGGGGTCTCCGTTCCCGGGCGCCTTTTCCCTCTCCGAGGGGCAACAAACACAGTGAGGCGAGCAGGAACTTTCTGCGCCCGGCGGACAGGCCGGCCCCGTGCACGGGAGCTGGGGGAAGGGAGCAGCCCCAGCCCCAGCCCCAGCCCGGTGCTCCGGGCGGCGGCAGCCCCGCGTCTTCCCACCCCGGGGGGGCGGATTGCAGGCAGCTGGAGCCCCCGGGCTGGGGCCCGCCCCCCTGCGCTGCTGCCATTGGCTGCCGGGCCGGGCTCGGGCGCTCCCAGTGGCTGCCGGAGCTGCCCGTCCGCGGCAGGGGAGGCAGCCCGCCGCCGGGGTAGGGAGCAGAGCGGAGCGGCCGGCGCACGGCGTGGAGGTGCCCGCGCCGGGATGCTGCGCCCGCGCCCGCCGCCCTGCAGGTGCCTGGCCCCGGCTGCCAGCTGAAGGCGCCGCCCCAGCGCACCCGAGCCGGCTCCGGGAGCGAGCCGCCGCCACCGGCATGTCCAGGAAAAAGACCCTCAAGAGCAAAGCGGGGAGCGGCGGCAGCAGCAGCGGCGGCTCCCCGCCCGCCTCCGCGCTGCCCCCCGCCGCGGGCAACGGGCCGGCGGCCAGAGCCAAGGGGGGCAGCGGCAGCCGCCGCCCCAGCCCCGAGCTGCCCCTCAACGGCGTGGTGCTGCCCGGCCGGCCCTCGCTGAGCAGCAGCGGCGAGTTCTACGACGTCGCCTTCAAGGTGAGGAGAGGGGCCCGGGGCGCACGGACCGACCGACCGCGCCGGCACTGGGGAGCCCGGGAGGGGAAAGGGCGCACGGGCCGGGACTGGGGCGCACGGGGCCAGGGCGCACGGACCGCGCCGGGACTGGGGAGTCTGGGGCGCCGGGAGGCGGGTCGGGACGCACTGGGGGCCAGGGCGCTGGGAAGGGCGCACGGACCGGACTGGGACTGGGGCGCACGGCCCCGCTGCTGGGGCTCGGGGGGTGCCTGCCGGCGCGCCCTGATTCCAGACGCAAAGGGGGACTTTGGGCGCCGTGCGGGGGGAGGGGTCTCAGACCCGAGGGGTTGGAGGACCCCAGGGCGGGGTGGGTGGAGGGGAGAGTTTGCCCTTGGAGAGCGAGGGCCCCCGAGGAGAGCCCTAGGCCGGCCGGCCCCCAAGTTTGAAGGGGGGGCGGTGTCTGCACCTTGTAGGGCGCAGAGACCCGGCATGGGCTCGGGGAATGAGCCTGCAGCCCCAGACTCAGGAGAGGGGAGCTGGGGGTCAGGCACAGGCGGCAGCCAGGGGCCGGGGCGCACAGCCTCGGGGGGAGAGTCCTGCGCCGGGAAAGCGGGGTCTTAGCCCAGACATCGGGCACGCAGGGCCGGGCTGGGAGTCGGTCGCAGAGGGTCAGGGTGGCGAATCGGGCTGCGGTTGTGGAGCAGCGGGGGCGGGAGGGCGCTAGCGTTTGGGGGAACCATCTCCAGGAGGGACTGGGGGGACACCCGGCTTGTGCACGCTTTAAATGAACCGCTCCAGAGAGTCCCCGCTCGCCAGGCAGAACGAGCTGGTCTCTCTTGCCGCTGCGTCAGCCGCTGCCCTGGCCCTCCCCAGCCGGGAGTCTCCGCGCAAACTTTGCTCTCCGACAGGCGGATGCGGGGTGGGTGCGGGTAGGGGAAAGCGAGGCCGGGACTCAGCCCTCCTCCGAGCCCGCAGCGTTACTCGCTTGGCCGGGTGGAGCTGGGAGCACGGATCAGACCGCCGTGGAGCTGGGCGCCTGAGCCGCCGCGGTGGGGTTTGCCTGGGTCGCCGGGAGGAAAAGGGAGGTCGTGGAGATGACAGGGCAGGGGCGGATCTTCATGTTTTACCCCTTCAGACCAAACGTCTCCCCCGGCAGCAGCTTGCCCCTGTCCTGCCACAAGTCTCCAGGAAAGGTTAGCGGAGCCTGTGCAGAACACGGGCTGTGTAAACCCTTCAGGGCAGAGATTGTGGTTTGTTTTCCCACCTAGGCTTTATTTCACCCTGGGCATCTGTTCTAGTGGATCCAGCAACCCGCCTCCTGGCGCAGCCAGGTAATGAGCCTGTCGTCCCTTTCTCTGGCTGTGGTACCCTACTAGATCCCATTCTTCTGCCACCTCCCCTGCCCCGCCACCCCCATTGCCCCAGTCCACCCAGTGGGAAAATGTGGTTGCAAAGACATGGCTGAAGATGTTAATGTCTTAACAGACTGGTGACCAGACGCACAGTCAATGATGTGCCAAGAGGAGCATGGGCATTCAGGGGGACAGTGTTACCCTTTGAGATCTGGTCTTTGTAGCTTTTAGTGGCACTGTATAAAGTCTGTCTCGTGTGAAGTTGCGCTTCCTTTGCCTCTGGAGTTCTGGGAGTGATAGTTATTATGTGCGTTGCAGTGGTGCTCCTGTCCCAGTCATGGACATTGGGCCCGCTGTGCTAGGCGCTGTATAAAGACAGAACCAAACACACACTGTTACTCCAGATGCCTTTCCTCTTGTGCTTGTGGGAGAGACGTTCTCTGGAAAACGTACCTGAAAGGTCACTGCTCAGATAATCTGGCCTCAAATATCCTCATCTCTAGTCTGACTCTTCAACACTGGTGCTGATTATTTCTGACTGGGCTGCAGCAGTGAAATTAGACTGGACGGTTTCCCTCTCTGATTCTCACACTCGGGCACAAGTGTCTGCGATTCAGGGGATGGTTTAAATGCAAATCCCTTTCCACCCCCCTTGCCGATTCCCTCCCCTCTTTTCTACTGACTTTTTAGAATGCAAAGCTTTCTGTTCCCATTAGGTATTGCAACCCTCTGGTTCCCCATTAACAGTATCTAAACCTGGCTTCTAAACCAACGTGACAATGTTCCTCTAACCAGCTGCAATGTGCTGATTCTGCCTGCTGGTGATGGAATTTCATTAGTTTGTACCTTTTATTTTTTTTCTGAGGACTTGGACAGCTTGTTCTGTCTGTCTTAGGTTTTTGTTTTGCCCGAATCTGTAATTCCCCGTGACCCTGCTTGCTTTGAGCCTGGCCTTTAACCCAGTGACATCCAGCATCCAGTGTGTCCTGATAGATCATTGCCTTTGGAAGGAGTGAGTTGCTCAGTGCTTCTGAAACGTCCCCAGTCCTGGCACCTGAACAGTTCTGAAAGGTACCGTGTAGGCAGCAGCTTCTCTACCCCAGAACTGTTCTGGCTTGCAAGGATCCTCTCTAGCTGGCTGGGACATCGGTTCCGTTAGGAGCTGGAGTGAAAACACCAGGATGTTTCAGATACGCCAATGAGCTGCCGGGGGGGATACCAACCTCTGACTGAGCCTGGGCTGGTTTTGTTTTTGAACAAGTGACAGAGATGAATGGCCCCGCAGCCGTAAAGAGCTGATTTGTAAGGCTGTTGTCCTCAGCCACTGGAGAGCTCTAGTCCTCGCCAGAGATCCTTGCTACGTACAGAGGCTACGTTCTGATCTTTAATACACTAGTGTACCTCTGGGCTGACTTCAGGTCAATAGAGTGCTGCCAGCACAGACCAGGAGATCAGAATCTGACTCCTCCTGGGATGGGGCAGCTGCTCAAGATGATGAGAAACTTGGGGGCCTCTGTCAAAATCCAAGTGACTTGCTCTAGGTTCAGTGTCTGTGAACCTACACAGATTGTAACTGTTCCCAGTGACTGAGTGGGACTGGTGCGAGTGAGACGTGCTTGTCCTGGGAATAACAGCCCATTATGAACTCTGCTGAGACCACTAAAGTTCCTGCCCTTGGGCAGACTCAGAATTCCCAGTCTGGAGTTGAGAAAGAAACTTGGAACCATCCCTTTTGTCCGAGATCTAGTACAGAACTCCTTCCTGCTAGGCAAGCAGCTGTCTTAGACGGAGAGAGAAGATGGTTTATTACACGACACCAAGTGAGACTAATTTGCGGAAAGCAAATCTTTGTAAAGGAAGCCGTCTGGTGCCTGCCGAGCGCCATTTTTCAGGTTCTGATACGTATCACATTGGGGTGAGCCCACATGGATCAGTTTATGGACATACTGTGTTTTGGTACTGTTACGATTTTGCACACTCAATAATAAGAGCAGGGTGGCGGATGGGCTGCTACTCCGGCACAAAGCTTCCGTGACGAAATCCTGGCCCTCGTGAAGTCAATGGGCGTTTTGCCACTGGAATTGCACCTCTGGTTTCTCATCCCATCTGTCCTCACTGACTGATCTCAGTCAGCTACTTGGAGCCAGATCCAAAGGCCGTTGAAATCAAGTTTAATCTGTTGACTTCAGTGGGCTTTGGATGAGACCCGAGTGCGATTTAGCGCGTCCCCATCTGTAAAACGGAGATGTGGCCCAGATCGTCAGAAGCTTTCGGGCCCAGTTACTGACTTCTGCACATGCTCCTGGTAATGGTGTTAGCATCTAGGATTGAGGAAAATATCTCCTAATTGTACATACTGGCTGTGCTTCGTACGGGTGTCCTAGGGCTCTACTGAGGGTGTGTGTGTGTGTGTGTGTGTGTGTGTGTGTGTGAATATTGCTGGGTTGTGTGGTATGTCTGGTTAAATAACATACATTTATTACAGCCTGAATAACTAAGGGCCAACTTCTGTTACCCTGGTTCCTCCTGCAGTCCCAGTGACATTCATAGAATGGGCATTGCCATAGTGGATCCATCTACCCCACCACCCTGCCTCCAAGAGCGGCCAGTGCCAGAGGCTAAGAGGAAGGTGCAAGAACCGCACAGTAGCAGATGTGGGATAATCTGCCCTCCATTAGGGGTCTCTCAAAGTTAGAGATTGGCTTCAGCCCTGAACTAGGAGGTTGAATGTTGCTAACACACATTTTGGAAGGATTATCTCATCAAACTACCGATATGCTTGTTATCTTTATAAATCGCCAGTCCCTTTTGGAATCTTGCTGAATTCTTGACCTTACCAGCATCCTGTGGCAATGAGTTCCACAGTCTAATTACATGTTGTGTAGGAAAAAAGAGTCACTCTTATCCGTTTGGTATTTGCCACCTTTCAGTTTCATTGAATGTCCCCTTGTTTTTGTGTTATGAGACAGGGAGGAGAGAAGCTCAAAGCACCTCTCTATAATCCAAGTGATTAGAGGCCTGTAACATACTGTCTTGTGCCAGGGTCCTAAAGTTATCTGTCATGCGAACAGCAGCATTCGGCTATTGCAAGGCAGGTTCATGGATGATGTAGCAATCTGTTCCAGCGGAGCATCCGAATGTCATGTATTGCCATCTAAGGATGTGGGAAAATGGAGCTTCTATTGCCATATGCTGGTTAGACCCTGGGAATTGTGATTAGGAGAAGCAGAACTTTCATGTTTTAAGATGCTGCTTTGATGTATGTGTATTGTGATGTCATGATTACAAGCATATGACCTCACTGCAGGGTCTAGCATGAGATGAAAACCTCAGTGGGTGGGAGAAAGATTCATTCAGACACCGATATCTTCAACCTGTACTGGGGACTTTCTGTCTTTGGTCAAAGTCCGACACCAAGAGGGTGTCTTTTCGATCTCCGACGAGTAATTCATTTTAATCATTTTTTAAAAGGAGAAAACATGTTCCTGCTCTTGGACTTGAGTAAATTGGACTCTAACTGTAGCCCCAAGCCTGCAAACACTTAGGTGTGTGCTCAATTTTGAGTGCATGAGTGATCCCGTTACCTTCAGGTATTGGAACCAATTTCTGTAGTTATGTTTCCTTTAAGGAAAACCTTCGTTCTCTTTCAAGTAATGTCTAACTTGCATTGCGCTCGTTTCTTTGTCGTAGGTGATGTTGGTCGGTGACTCTGGGGTTGGCAAAACCTGTCTGCTGGTGCGGTTTAAAGATGGCGCTTTCCTGGCTGGCAGCTTCATTTCGACGGTTGGAATTGACTTCAGGGTAAGCTGCTGTTGAACAGCTTTGTACAACATTGCTTTACAGTGGTTTTCCCCTTCCTGCATCCAGTTCTTCTGGGAGAGGCAAATGCCAGCCTCCGAGTTGTCCGGCTGCAGGATTTGACAGGGTGGTGACAATTATTACGTCCTAGGAATAACAATATTTCACTTGCCGCTTTAAAATCACCAACACATTTCCCCCACGGCTACTGCTACAGTGCCGTCCGGGTTACACACGTGTGCTTTGCACAGCCCTCGCTTTATTGATCTGTTCTAGTGGAGCACCCACACGTTGTGTGTTGCCATCTAAGGGTGTGGGAAAACAGTTCTTCTACTGCCATACGCTAGTTAGAGTCTGGGAATTGTGATTCGGAGAAGCAGAGCCTTCGTATTTTCTTTTAAGATGCTGCTTTGACGCCTCTGTATTGTGGTGCCATAATCACAGGCATATGACCTCCCTGCAGGGCCTAGCATCGGTTGAGAACCTCAGTGGGTGGGAGAAAGCTTCATTCAGAGACAGATCTTCAGTGTTAGCAATGGGAACAGTGCTTAATTTGTGCTAGGGCTGAGCCCTGGCACCTCTGTGCTTGACAGTTCATAGCCCTGGCGTCGCTTCCTGCGTCAGTTGTGAATGTAAGAAAATGGCTTGAGTCCCAGCACCTCTTTCATTACAAATTCAGCGCTGACTGGGAACACAGGAGAACCCCGGCTGAGGTTAATCTTTGGTTTAATATCCACACTGCCCACTGTTCTTTTTCAGAGTCTGCCGGAGGGCCCTGCCCTTCCTTTTAAGGGATGCATGGTTTATGTGCAGTGCATCAGTCCCTGAGCTGTGGGAAGGGCTACCTGAAATGCAAGTGGCAGCATCTGAAAGTGTTTGTTTGGTTTGCATTATGGTGCATGTTGCCTGCAGCAGCCACACCACTTTGAAAAGCAAAGTAGAGTCAGGCCTGGGACATGGGAACCCACCAGCCAAGCAGACCAGGGCACCACCAGAAGTAATGTCACTGACTTGGGTTGCCTGTCCTTTCAAGCCTGATGACCCTGGGTCCTAGCACGGTGCTGGGCACCCCAGGTACTTCTAAGTATTGTCTTCGTAAAAGACCTGAAACAGAGGTCCTCATCACACATGGTTATTAAAGGTCCACGTGGCATCTTTCATTCACAGATTTTGGATAGATTGTAGTTATCCAAGACCAGCTGTGCCTGCGTTCCTCCTGTTGTTTTAATTTAATACAGCATCCTTGACTTCCTGGAGCGTTGCTATGTGCTCTTCAGTGGACACTGATAAGTGAAATTTGTCCCCAGATTTAAGTTGTATATTATAAGCTTTTTTTTAAAAAAAAAAGAAAAACTGAAGGCCAATCAAATTATTTCTATTGGTATTTAAAAAAAACCCGACCCACTTATATGGAAACAAAAAATTCCCTTGCAGCGTTTGCAACCAAAACTTTGCGGCATCATCCTAGTGAGTGGCAGTATTAATCAGTGGAAGCTGACTGTGACTGTCCAGTCTATTTTTCTTTGTCTGAGCTGAAAAATGCAAAACGTGGAGAGGCAGCATAAAGAGTGTACAGTCAATTAGACGTCTCATATTCTTTCAGGTTTAGTTATCTAAGGTGGTGTGAGAAGCAGGGGGAGGAGATTCCATTCTTTTAAACATATTAGTATTTTTAGACCTGACTGTCCGTTTACGTGGCTGCTACGGTTCTTCCCAGAGGTGCTTGCATTTGTAAGGTGTGTGTATGTACTGCATATTGGAATCCCTTGGGATGAGAAGTGCTATGTCAATATTAAATACTGTATATTGCTTAGGAACCCGTCATCTCTCGAAGATGTTACAGGATAGAGGGTATCCCTTGGGTTCGAAATTGGGGGTTCCCATGTTGCTAAAGGGGAGGGGAATCCCAGCTGGATCCTGCTAGGTGGAGGTGAAGGGAGGCTCTGGGGCCCTCGCATGGAAAAAGGCATGTTGTCATATCAGGGGTAGCAAAGCTTCAGACGACAGGAGCCGTTCAGCACCAATAAAGACTTTTTCAAGGCTGGAGGGAATCTTGTATCTTGTCATCGCTCGTGGGAGGGTGAATAATTGTGCGGACCCTCCGGAGGGGTTGGGGAAGGAGCCCTCCTCGGGAAGAGCTTTCGCTTAGTAATCCGCGGTACACCTGGCAGGAGCACACTTCACTCTGCTGCTGCAGCCCCACTCCTGGAGCCTGTAAACAGCCCTGCTGTGTGAGCAGCTCCACTAAAGATCCCCTCCCTGAGCCAATCAGTATTCCAAACCCGTCCTGTCGTCAGAGCCTGGATTTAAACCTGAATAACGAGGATGCAAAATGGATTCATCTCCCCCATTAGCGTCCGACACAGGGTTTACCTGACTGTCAAACAGAATAAACAGGAGCCCAGCAAATCAAGAGAACAGCTGATGGCAGGCGGGTAGTCGGTGTGGGGCGCTGGAGAGCATGTTGCAGCAGCTCCTGTGTCGTCGCTCATGGCAGCCCCTGAGCCTCCTGCTGCGGAGCTGCACCTTTCCCAGGTTCTCTCAGCGTTTCACAGCACCGGGGACCCCGCCGTTCAGGGGAGGAGCCTGCACCATTGCAGCTGGTTGGCGCATTCCCCACGTGCACGCTGAGCCCCTTTGCTCCCTGGTGCGTTGGTGTGACACACGCCAGCCGCGTTCTTCACGCTCGGGACTGAGAACTGACACTCGGGGCACGCGGCGTCATTCAGGCTTGTGGCTACATTTCCCGGGGCCTTTGAACGTGCCACTGCCCAGGCCTCACTTTCCGAACAGGCCGCCAGAGATGAGGTTTCTTTGAACACAGTCATTTAGTGCTGGTGACAGCCCCCCAGGCTGGAGTCCGCTGCTTGTCTGCCCAACAGTTTAAACTGTGGGCAGCCATAGCACAGGCGTCAAACAACGCCCCCACGCCTTTGTGTGTCTGCTTTTACCTGGGTGTGGCCGTTTCTAGGAGCAAGGGAGCTCAGCCTTTGGCCTTCTGTAGGTGATTTCTAGTTGCAGCTAGGACAGGTGGTAACAGATTTGTTCCAAACACCCCGTGTTTTTAAGTGGCAATTGTGTGCTATGAAGATACTCTGCGGTGAAGGGGTTTGTTCTATCGGGGTGACCACCTCGTGCTGCTGGTGAGCTGGGACCAAGCTTTCTTTGGCTGGATGCGCTTCCAGCCCCAAGAGGTGAGTAATTCTCTTCGGCGTCAGAGATTTGTGCTGCCATTTCTCGGGGCAGCCCCCAGGACTGCAACCTTCTTGACATCAGGACCCCTTCCTGTCTCCAAAACAACCTGTTTATATCCTTTCATGTTCTATTAAAGGGACAGCGGTTCAGAGAGAGGAGAATACAAGGCCATGAAAACAGCTTTTTCTGAGGGAGTAAATGCGAAGGGGTAACCGTTTCGTAGAGTCTGACTCCATGCACATCGCAAACCCTGGAGGGGCCCTGTACATCCGCTGCACCCCTACTTCCAGTGCCTCTGGATGGAGGATGACTGAACAGGGGTCTGCAGATGTAGGAAACGGACCATGATTGGGAGAGGTGGCGATGTTCCCAAACACAAAGGCTGGGCCGTAAAACCATGCAGTAGTTGCAGATAAAAGAGCGATATGTTGCATTGATTCTTTTGGTTTCTTGAACCTGGTCAGACATCAACTGAGCTGCTTTTTGGTTTTAAATTCTAGAAGTTTCAAAACTAGAAGCACCCTTCCCGTTCTGAAAATTGTCAACCCCGTCAATAGCTGGACAAAAATGGGGGTGGGGTAGGAGAGAAGAATGGGGGTGGAGGGGGAGTGTCTAAATTCCCCTTCCACATCTTTTTGTTGTTGAATTTTTGAAAAATTGTCCCTTTTTTTAAAAAAAAAAAAAATCGGATACTTTTTCACCAGCTGCGCTCTGTCGCCACCGTGGCATTCAGCAAAGCAGGGCGTAGGGGTATGGCTATGTTTCAGGGAGTCACTACAGTCTGCCTAGACGTACTCAAACTAGTTTTAATCTAGCTAGTTCGGCTACCAGGGCAGCGAAGCTGTGGCAGTATGGGCTTCAACCCGCACTGTACAAACATGCCAGGAGCCCTGAGTTATTACTTGGGTGGCTTTGCTCCTGTGGTCCCCGAGCCAGCTAGGTTGGGCATGTCTGCATGATCTGATCACACCTATGGTTGTACCGTTGATGGACCCAAAGCGTGTAAGGAACTGTGGGAAGGAAAGAGAGGTGAACAACAGTCAAAAATCATTCAGCTGAATGGCTCTGGAACATATAAATCCATAGATTCATGGAGATCCAGTCGGGACAAATACATGGGTGTTTATCTGCAAACATCTGTCTAAATTCAAATAATGTATTTTTCAGTATTCATCCAGTTGTGGTTTATAGCCACAGCTGGTGTTTGGTTTTTCCCTGCTAGAACCTGCACTCAGCTGCCTTCTGTGCATGCTGCTGGCGTCTTGCTGCATTTGGGTGTTGAAAGCAGCCTCAGCCCAGACTGCGTCATATTTCCAGATAACTCGATGACCGTTCCATGGTTTTCCCTTTGAAATCCCAGTTGGGGCAGGCTTAGATGTTCGAAGCTTGATTTTGAACGACGTGAGGCACAGATTCTTAGTGGGGCGGCTAGTGTAAATAAACCAGCGTGTTTTAGTTGGCTTCAACGGTCTACGCCTCTTTATACGAGCTGAAGACCCAACCCACTAACGCGACACCAATTTCACCAACCTTCCTCCCTATGGGGGTGAGAACGGAGGAGGGACCGTGTGGTGCTGTGCTCCACTCTCTGCTACAAGGAAGGCTAAATAATTGGGGTTAAGCTTGGTTGATGGCAGTGGGATTAGACCAGGGATGGATTCAGGTTTGGGGGTTCTTGTGTGTAAAGATGCATCTCCCTAGAGAACCCCGCTTCTGGTTTGAGGAAAGCCCCCACTCAGTCCAACAAAGAGATGTGTTAATTGGTGAAGGCCACGCCCCAACGGGGAGCAGTTAGAGGGTCCTGTCTTCTGTGCAGGCCAGGAATCCCTTCACAACCTCCTTTTTCTTTAGGACAGCCCCATCCGAAGGGTGCATGTCACTGGGTCTTTCCTATGGGGAGGGGGATCACCATGCTTTTTGCTCCCCTGGCCTGAGGGACCGCATGTGTTTTTCCTCTGCGTTTGCTCTGTTGAATGAAGTTAGCTCGGGTGGAACGTGCCAGGCTGATGGCCCCGGGGGGCATGGAGTTCCTTCCCACCGCCTGGTGAGAGCATGGGCAGGATTCGTGAAAACCCCAATGGCATCATCTGTGCCACGGGGTCCAGGCTAAGCTTGAAGGGTCCCTGAGGTGCAATGTGTGACTAGGCTGGTTTTTCTGCTGAGACTCAGTTGTCCTGGGGAGCCCGTGTTCGGGACTTGCAGGCTGGCTCATTCCGCGTTGGCCAGCAGAGGAACAACCTGCAGTCACTTCCTCACCTTCGCTGGATCAGAGCCATTGACCAAGCATGAAAGACTCTCAGTAGCCCATGGTCGGTCCCTGAACCATTCACTTCATCTGATACTGTGTGAACATGACAGTGTCCTTGAGATATTTTCCTTTCTTTTTAGCCTTCCAAGAGGCATGATGCAACCTTAAGTCTAGGGAAAGAGAATTGACTTCAGATAGTATAACTTTCCAGCTGTGGAGCATTTGCATATTAAAATCGGTTCCCTTTTAATTTAAAATCTAATGCCTAAAAACAAACAAACGCATAAACAAACACACACCTGTTTTCTCTCTCTCAACACACACACAGCTGCAGATTGAGCCCATCTATAAATTACTGTAGGTTTAAAAGAAAACGGCAATGCTTAATCTGCGTCTGTCCTGAGAACTGCTCTGTGGGGACGAGCCAGTCTGCTTTTTTGTGCAATCAATATTTAAAATAATGCATTTCTTGTAAATTAAATATAAAATAACCTCACCGGAGATCCCCTAAGTTGTTTTCTTGGAAGTGGGGCTGGCTGTGGTTTTACTTGATATATTTTTTTTAAACTTCATGCAGAGTTTATTCTTAAACTTGAAGGATGTTATGTCACTTGAACTAGAACAGAGAAAACATAAATTTGTTAGCTATGGTTAATTACAACCAATTTGAAGACCTCAGGGGTATGTTTACACATGTACTACTTTAAGTCCCTGGGTTGAGAAAGTTCTTAAACATGTACTTAGGTCCTGTTCTCTTCAATGAAGTGGATCATGTGCTTAAAGCTAAGCACATATTCAGGTGCTTTCCTGAATCTGGGCATGTGACTTTGAGCTGCTAATACATCTGGATAAACTAGCCATGGAATCAGTAGGATCAGTGCACTGGAACTTTTTAGATTAATCTGGGTCACGAATAAGGAAGCCTTCCCATTTGGGTTGTTTTAAAAGTAAATCAACTGGGTCCTTTGAGCACGACCATAATATAAATATCTACTTGTTACCATGGACCTGAAGAATTTTTATGAAGTGGTCTCTAACGTTTTCTGTTCCCTTCCTAACAAAATCAGGCACATCAGGATTAGAAATGTAGCCGTGAGGACTGGGAATGTTTTCAGATGAATGCTAACGAGGGAGAGTCACACTTCTCATTTTCAAAAACAATCGTCATGAATTTAGCTTATCAGGGGTTAGCCAATCACTCCTGAACTGATCCCTATTTCTGCAGTGGCATTTGCTATTCAGAAGGGTTCTCCGGTCTCTTAGACTGTTTTGAAATCCGTTTCTGGTTGAGATCAGGTCCCCGACTCATCTGGTTTTATGTCCGCTCCCTGATTGAGTGAGACTGTTTGTTTTGTTTGTTTGTTTTTAACAGCCTGATGAGAGAGATGAGCTGCGTGTTCGAATATTCAGCCATTTGGGTTAAACGTTGTAGATCTGGGATTTGTGAACACTTTCCCGACTATGTAGCAGTCTCCTGAACAACCGATAGCCCTGTGAACCTTAGCATTTTGAAATTGGTTCTTTATCTGTGAATCGGTGGTTTTACTGCTTGACCAGCTGTACTAACAGTATGGACTTGGGGTATCGAGCACCTTTCACACCATGCTGTCACTCCTTTTGCATCACTATGGTGATAGCTGTTTTTCACATTGCTATGATGATTGATGTATCCAACTGAATACTGATCGTGACCCTATAATAAACCAGTAACCTGTTTTTATCTGTTCATGTCCTAGAACACCTTTCCTGCTGTGTCGGTCTATTTCTTCCTTTCTTTTTTTGGTAGGCAGTATGGCAAAACTTGTAAGAATCTTATCCCAAGTGTAGATAGAAGTGTTAGGTACTTGCTGTGCCTGTGATCCAAACCAGGCAAAAATAATACCTTGTCAGCTTTTCAGTGTCCTTAATACCTAGCTACAGCACAGAGCACAGAGCAATTAGATTGATTCTGTAGAAAATGTGCACTTTTCCTCTAATAACTTCTGATTTCTCCCTCCCTCCCCCAAGGATTCTTTTCAGTAGTTCCTTAGATCTCTGCTTCTGCTTGGAGGGTTTCCATGAGATCAATGTTCCTTTCAAGTTGCTAGTAAGCAGGTGTCTGAACAGTATCTTTTTAGTTTTTGTCTTTTTCTGGTACAGTGACTAGGATAAGAGATAAAGGGATTGGTTTAGAAACCTCCGTGGAAATCCCAGAGGTGGTGGTACCTGCAAATAGACTTTAGGTAGAGAGCAGTGGATGAGTTTTACGTATTTGCTGAGTTACAGGTGGATTTGTAAAACCATATTTAAAGTTACGGACTCTGTTTTCCTGAAAGTAATTGATCGGTGTTTTATTTTTAAAATATAACGTGTTTTACTACCCAATGCAATGACTAAAACACTGACTTTTGATACTAAAGTCATATGAGTTATTAATAGGAGCACCTTCTGAATTTTCTATACCAGTAGACAATCAAACGATGGTTAATTCACTTCTCCAGCATAAGAACATAAGAATGGTCATACTGGGTCATATCAGACCAATGGTCCATCTAGCCCAGTATCCTGTCTTCCAACAGTGGCCAATGCCAGGTGCTTCAGAAGGACTAAACAGAGCAGGTAATCACTGAGTGATCCATCTCCTGTCACCCATTCCCATCTTCTGGCAAACAGAGGCTAGGGACACTTCAGATCATGTTTTTTTCCATCCTTGCCCATCCTGGCTAATAGCCATTGATTGATCCTTCCTCCATGAACTTATCTAGTTCTTTTTTGAACCCTGTTATAGTCTTGGCTTCACAACATCCTCTGGCAAAGAGTTCCACTGGTTGACTGTGCGTTGTGTGAAGAAATGCTTTGTTTGTTTTAAACCTGCTGCCTATCAATTTCGTGTGGTGACCCCTAGTTCTTATGTTATGAGAAGGAGTAAATAACACTTCCTTATTTAATTTCTGCACACCAGTCATGATTTTATAGACCTCTATCATATCCCCCCTTAGTTGTCTCTCTTCCAACCTGAAAAGTCCCAGTCTTATTAATCTCGCCTCATATGGAACCTTTTCCATACCCCTGATCATTTTAGTTGCCCTCTTCTGTAGCTTTTCCAATTCCAATATATCTTTTTGGAGATGGGATGACCAGAACTTTTTTGGCCTTCCTAATTGTATTTTTACACTTCACTTGCCAGAGTTTATGCTCCTTTCTATTTTCCTCAATAGGATTTAACTTCCACTTATTGATGCCTTTTTACCTCTAACTGCTTCTTTTACTTTGTTGTTTAGCCCCGTTGGCACTTTTTTGGGCTTCTTACTAGGTTTTTAATTGGAGGTATGCATTTAAATTGAGCCTCTGTTATGGTGTCTTGAAAAAGATCCATCTGCTTATGCTACATATATTTGAGTAGCCATGTGGAGATACAATACAAAGGACGCTATGTAATGCTCCTGGAATTTTGTTACAGATTTTGAAAAGAGCTAATCATTTTTTGGCCATGGAGACGTGCAGCCAGAAGACTATCTTCTCTGCAGAACTGTGTGATTGTACACCTCTTATGGTTTGCATCACAGTGCAGATGAGTCTCTTGTTTAATAAGCTGGGAGGTTTTTGCTGCATGAGTGCATGTGGTTTTTAATGTGTGTTTTGTCTAATAACAAAACCGTCACATCACAGCTCTTTGTGTAACCCAGAGATTTGGCATCACATTTTCTGACTAAAGAAAATTCACTGTATATTGTTTTGAAGAAGCTATAATTAAGGGAATCTATACTGACAAATGCTGGGCTGCCGCTGTTTAATGAAAAGGGAAATTAATTTTTCCTGTCATTGCAAGGCTGCTATAAAGTATTCTAAGATTCAGCAGCAAATGTAAAATGTTGCTGCTTCAGCCGAGGCTCTAAAACTCAACCAGCCTGTGAGATACGTACTGTCACTTTCATTGCACAGATAGGGAAATCTGAGGCACCAGGGGGTAGGTGACTTATTGGAGCCTAAGCAGGGGTCATTGGCAGTCGGGAACAAACCACGTGTCTCCATGATGCAGAGCCAACTGGTCTATATGCTAACCTCCACTAACTTCCAGAAAACCAGCCCCAAGACAGCTATTTTAAAATAATGAGGAAGGTTTGGTTAGACCCTCAGAGCTAGAGAATTCCTTGTGAAGGCTGCAGTTAAGCCCTGCTGTTGTATCTGAGAGCTGCGGTACCTGGGATGGTTAAGAGTCTCCGCTTTCTGGGGACCTCTGCATCGTAATCATCCATGAGTGACACACCTGTACATACAGATACCATGGCAGTCAACCAAACTGCATACAAGGGGAGCAAAGTCTGGGACCCGTTGATCCAAAATTACAGGCATACCCCGCTGGCGTGTAACTGAAATCTCCTCCTTCAGGTACCAGCACAATTAAGGCTTATGTCCATTCTTCAGCCCGGCCCGTAGTGGGTGACGTGACCGCCCAAATCTTGGAGTAGACCTGAATACATCCAGTAGAGGGAATAGGCCACAGCCGACTCTCTACTGGGAGCTTGGAATCTGCGTCTAGCCATCTCTTTGAAAAGCGAGTGCCCGACGCTGTGGTAGTTCAAGCAAGGCCGTGCGTATCTTGGTGTCTCTGTGCGATTGTCTTCCCAGCCTGTGCACCTCCTGACTGCTGCCTCTGTGCCACGGGGAAGTGGTGCCTGGTGCTCCAAGAGCAAAGGGACCGCTTTGCAGAACTGCTCGGCTCTGAAGCAGTGCCCCGGCTGCCGGAGAGCAGAGATGCATGGCCAGTGCAGTAAGCAAGTGCCATTCCCATGCTGAATCGGAAAGCCCTGTCCTCTCTGGGCATCGGACGGGTTGTGTGTGTCTGCTTGATAAGACACGATGACTGAACCGTTTGTTTACGTCTCTCTCTGGCATGCGCAGCTCTACACACCTATACTCCTGCTATAGCAGCTGCTCCCTAACAGGATGGGATGGTCTTTAAAGTCCCCACTGCTTCTCTGTAATGATGAGCAATCTGTCCCAGGTACCTCCGTGTACCTGAGCATCTGCCTGGAACATTTGTCACGCAGCATCCAAGGCTCTATCTTGCGTCTGATTTCAACGCCACACTGAAAGAGAGGCATGATCTCTCTCCTCCCGAAGAGGATGTGCTATGGAGCTAGGGTCTCTCAGTCCCAACCTGCCAGAGGATCAGCTATTAATTTCAAGAATGTCAAACCATTAGGTCTCTGCAAAGCTAATTGTAATGGTTTATGTAGGACTGAATAAATTTAAATGAATAGAAATCCATTTAAAATTAATCTGGCATCACAGTTTCTAATGGAATATTAATTTTTCATCCTTCTGTAATGTATACAGCCCCTTTCCTGGGTTTTATTTTTTTATAATAGTCTCTGAGAATAATATCCCATTTACTTTAAACATATTGCATGAAATCAAGCTGTGATACTGTAGAAATGGAGTAGCAAGGATTGCATTTTTTTTAAAAAATGCATAAAAATGTGTCCATTCATTTTGGGGGTAGAAATTATTTCAACATCTTTTCTTTTTGAGCTAATTTTATGATGGGAGCATTTTTAGTTCATCAGAAAAGATTGTAACTTTCCCTCTTTAGATGGGGAAGAGCCAGAAGTCTCCCAAGGCTCTGTGCAATCATGGGGTAGTCAGACCAAGGTGTTTGGGTCTGGACGGGGACTTAGTAAAACAGAGCCGTTGATGCTTTACCCGTCACTACTGAAAATGGCAGTTCTGCGACTGAAACAAATCCAAAGCACAAGGTTAAGTATGTTTAGCCTGATCGTTTGAAAGGACAAAACCCAGTGACTTTTATATATGCCATGGACTTGCATTAAGTGACAGAAATTAATCTGTCCAAATTCATATGCTATTTTCTTGGTTTCCTTCTAAAGGAAAGGCCTCTTATCTCTTATGCCAGTTCATCCTGATAGTCTCCTTTGATCTCCCTTTAAAATAAATTAACTCTTTCCATAGTCGAATCTACTGTTTCCTCTTTTTAGCTCAAACATTTAGCTAATTGGGGGTGGAGGAGCCTTGCCAGTTGTTTCTGCCAGGAGGAGAAATTGGTGATAGTCAGATATTTCTGTGGTGCGGTCCTGTTCGCTTACAAAGACGGTACAGAGTTGTTTCCCTGAACACAGTAGGATTCAAACAGGAAGCAGTTTCCATGCATGCATTTTGAAGCCTGCCTTTCCAGCCAGCACTGTGCCCCAAAATCTCTCTGAGTCATGCAATAAGTTCTCCTGTTGTCTCCTGCCTTTCTGCTGGTCTCTACCAACTTTCTGGCTACTTCTGCCTTCTAGACACATTGCTGCAACCAAATCAATCCCCAGCCCCTGCGTGTGCACTGAGTCTTGTCTACAGGTGGCAGCTGAAAAATTAAAGGGGCATTTAATAGTTCCCTCGTTTATGGAAGGTGGCTAGCAAGCCCAGCAGGTTGACAGGTCAGGGCCATGCAACCATCAGCTTAACAATACTATAGGGAGACAATCATGGATTTGGGGAAAACCTATTGGCTCTGCTCATCAAATCCTACACCAAGCCCTGCTTTTAAAATGTGCACACGCTGGGCTCTTTTCACTGTAACAACTGGTGGGAAATTGTGGAGGCAAAACAAAATCTGTGTTTGAATTGGAGCTGAACTGAATAATTTTTTATTAATTGTTTATTTGACACGTCACCCCACTCCCCACAATCCCCCCACCTCTTCCCACCCCTCTGTTGGTGAATTGTCCATGAGCCAGTCATGTTCCCCCCCACCCCCCAAACGTTTTGTTAGTTGTTGGCATGTAGCTTGATTGTTGTGAGTATTCGAAATCTGAGCTGCCTGTTCTGGTCTCTGGTGGTTTTAACCTGATCCATGGACTCTGATTTGCAGCGTGGATCGTTGCAGGGAGTGAATATAACATTTGCATTCCGGGATGAAATTCCCCTCTGTGCAGAAAGCTCCCATGAGGTCTCTGCACCACTTAAAGCCACATCTGAACGTTAAGTTGTGCTTGGACATTGTGCTGATGCTTTGCCTGGAGCTGGATTTCACTCTCTATGCATCCTGTGCAATATTGGCTTGAAATCTGCTGCTTCCATTGACATTCCTGCCTGGAAATACTGTTCACTGGAATGTTCTCAGGAAGAGAACATGAAGATACTGAACAGGATTGAAGCAAATTAATTTAAAGACTGGACTGACTGGGCATGGATTTTTAATGTTGTTTTTCCAGTTTTCACCCAGCTCTAATTAAAACTCAAATGTCCCTTTTCCCACTGCTTGCAATAATGACACTTTCCTTAATTATGGAGCATAACAAGCACTGATGGAGGATTTTGCACTCTGCTGGTCTCTGGATAGGATTTCAGGATGTACTCGCTGTTGATTTTTAATGACCTTATACTTACCTGATCCATCCAAAATTGTTGGTAACGGACTTCCAGAAAACCTCTGCTTACTCCGCCCTTCCCTCTAGAGACCCTGGTGGCTCCAGATGCTGACATGGCTTTCCATTGTCTAAACCTTCCTTTGTTTGGGGAGTTTTCAGCTGATTATCTTCTTCCAAATCGCATGGCTTTAGCTGTAGATTCGTCCCTTTCAGCAATTCTGTGCTCCGCTGTATTTGTTCTGTTTCTAATTAGACGAGAAGGGGGAAGAATGTCCCTGGTTTCCAGCCG
The DNA here is from genome assembly GCF_026122565.2 of Emydura macquarii macquarii. NCBI lineage: Eukaryota > Metazoa > Chordata > Testudines > Chelidae > Emydura > Emydura macquarii. The sequence continues at coordinate 5,769,132 of NW_027133527.1, forward strand.
CATTTCCCCCGAACTTGCAAAACAACTTGCTCCCAGTTCTCCTCCCATAAAAGCTCACACACCAAACCTCCAGACATAGGGCAAATGATTGACTTTGAGCCTCCTCCCTTAGGCTCACATCTCGCCAGCTTTCCTTGCCCGGGTTGCAGAGCAGAAGACCGTTTCTTCCCCTGCTTAGGGCATTTCTCTACCTTTGTGATTCTTCCGCTCTGGAGTTGGGTGCTGCAGAGCTGCAGAAAGGGGTTCTTCTCAGGATTTCCAGCCTGGTCTGGGAATATTTAGAGTTCCTCGATTCAGAGATGGTTGCCATTCAGCTCTCAGCAGGATGGTTCTCTGCACAAAACCTATCTGTAGCTCTTTCTTCCCCATTCCTGTCAGAGTGTGTGTGTGTGTGTGTGTGTGTGTTCTGTTACCCCACCGTCTCTCAGAAGCTACACACAGGGCTGTGAAAGGAGGTACACGCCTGGTCGTGCTCCCCCTCCCCATGCACACCCCCTGAGCTCTGGCTTGCCTGTTACCTTGAACGTCTCAGAAGCTCCTGGGTTTCTGGCTCTCTCATGACTGGATTAATGTACAAACTCCCCTATTGGTTTACACGGATGGCTTGCCCTTGTCAAGTGTGTACCTGTTCTGTGTCTAGATCAGACTCCGACCTCTAGTGTTGTCAAGCTGGCAGCTTCCGCGGTTCACTTAATATTCTGAGCCGGGGAAGACATTGTTCTTCTAAAAAGCCTGATGTTTGAGTTCGGAGAAGAACTTTTTTAAATACATAGCTGTAAATCAGAGGCAGGAATGCTGCACCCGTGATGCTATGGAAGCAGCATTGTGGGGTAATTACAAGAACACAGCAAAACCCCTGATTTGAAGTTACAGCTCCATGATTCGCTGTAGTTCTGTTTAGTTTTCACAGCCAGCTGGAGGAATAGCATCCTACCAAAGGCATAAAACCCAAGGCCTGGTTAATTCCCATGTTGATTCCTTTTTAGCTGATGGACGTGATGTAAACTTCCTAATTTAGCTTTCCTCTGCGTTCATCTAAGAAGTGGCTGAATCAAGAACACTAACATCTCACTTAACAGATCTTTGAACTGCTGGCCCCTGGATCACGAGGCTCTTAGAAACTATCTCAATTCTCCGTGTGAATCTCGGTGCTAATCAGAAGCTTACGCCTTTGGGTTTTTCTCATGCATTTGCCAAGTTGTGCGAGTTCAGATTTGTCTTAACGGGACCGGACATTTTTAAAAAGCTGCATTTCTTTTCAACTTTTCTCCTTGGAACTTGCATTGCGATTGAGGCGTTAACGAGCTTGCGTTGGCAGAGGAGATGCTCTCCATATTAATCGGTGTTCTTAGTCAAGAAGATGGTGCTCTCCTGGCTGAATCTGGGAACAGAGCATTTTGGAAGCCCTTGTTTTTCTGAGGTTTGTAACTGGAGCCTGTCCCCTGCATTCTTTTACAATGTCTTTTGTAAACCAGAGGTGTCCTGGTTGTCTTTGGTTCTGTGGGAGAGCGTAGTTGTGCCGAGATCACTGTGGTGGCCGGTATGGGCCTATGTTGTAATACTTTTCACTTCAAAACCCTGTGTGAATGGCATTCCCCTGCATAGGATCCTCCTTTTGCATATGGGAGAGCTGAAGGGCAGTGAAGTGCATGGTTCAGGGATACAGAGGGGAATCGGCACCAAACTCAGAACTGAATGCTGGTGATCCTGACTCCTGTCCTCAGACCACCAGGCCTGGTTTCTTTCCCAAAAGATGCACCCCTTGCTGTTCCAGTCTGCGCTTCTCTGATTTCCAAAGAGGGCATTCCCACACCTATACCCATGACCGCTTTAGGTGCCAATTGGCTTTCTGTAGACAGCCTCTCCTGTGTCAGCCTAAGAATCCGTGTACCTCCTTTCAAATAAAACTCCAGCAGAGACTTTAACTGTTGGATAAAGAGGTGCCGTTTCCCTGCCATGAAAGGACCCTGCCCAGAGCGTCCTGACCAGCCAAGCCCGGGGGCTTTAGCTGCCTTATGACTTTGCAATGACTTTAGTAAAGCCTGATGGGTGTCAGACTGGCTGTTGTGTCCTGGCTTTTGGCATGGCCTCAATATGCCCAGGACAGATTATTGCATTTGAATAATAATGTCTTTCTGTTGAATTGATCTCTTCTCCAGCTTTTAAAGTGGAGAGTCCTGTGAATGTTAACTAGTTTGCACAGGAGACACTCCTGCCTGCATGTCTTGTTGCGCCTGGGCATTGTCGGTAGTTCTGAGACCTATAAGCTGTGATGTCTCTCCGTATGCACAACACTGAATCCTATTAAGCAGGCTTCTCAGGGCTGGCAAGCTGCATTCATAATGAGGGTGCTCTTCGCTTTCGCCTTGGCTGTGCAGAAGTTAATCAGTGCAGGGGAACTGTTGCTGTACACCATAAATAAAAGCTATTGCTTATAACTCTGAGCTACAAAGACTGTTGATTTTCGCCATCCCCTTCTACTTCCTAGAGCCAAAAGAAGCTGTATTTAATATGATTTTGTTTGTTTGATTTAAAAAAATACAAATAAAGTATCTTTCATCAACAAAATTGCCGATTGCTGCGTGGCTGGATGTCTGTATCTGAGAGAGACTAGCGTTACGAGGAAGATGGTACTGTTTATTCCAAGCACACAGGCCGTGCAGAGTAGATTACTGACCTCGCATCAACTAGCCAGAGCCTTGATTTACCTGGGATAAAGGGAAGGGACGATGCTGGCAGCTGAATGAGCAGCTGAAACATGGATCCACCCGTTAATATAAAACCTGCACACTGAGCAGAACTTGTACGTTTCAGTGGCAGGTGGCATGGATCTGCAGTGACTGTTACCTGATTCTCTCCCAGGGCTGCATCAGGGTTATGGGGTGAGCTGCGCCTCTGTCCCCATTCTGGTCTCTGAGTTCACCTCTTCAGGTGTTTGTGTTCTTACCTGTCTCAAGGTGAGACCTTGCAGTTCTTCCACTCTGACTGAAGCCTGGAGGGCATTACCCCAGTGCACAGCAACTGCTGGTGCCCTGCAGCTCTGCCTGGGGCACGTCTACACGTAAAATGCTGCATCGGTGCCAGCTGCATTAGTGTTGCTGCACCACTGTGGTGATTTCATGACGACGCTCCGTGCCAGTGGGGGAGAGCTCGCCCATCAGCATAGTCAATCCACCTCCCCAAGAGACAGTAGCTGTGTTGATGGGAGCAGCTCTCCCGCTGACATAGCGCTGTCTACGGGGGGGGGCTAGGTCGGTCTAGCGACAGTGCTTAGGGATGTGAAAAATCCACACCCCTGAGCGATGTAATTACTCCAGTATAGATCTGAAGCGCAGACCAGACCTGAATTCCAGCATCTGCGTTTTCCTCCTTCGGGAACGTGAGCGCAAGGAGATTGTGACCAACCGCCTCCTTGAAATCCACTGTTTTATTTAACAGTTGGAGCAATGGATTAGAGAGAGAGGCTTTTAAAACCACAGACAAACCTGCGTCTCCTCTGCTCTTGCACTTTGCCATGAACTAAGAGAGGCTTTCTTCATGAGCCACTGGAGCAGAACAGAAGCAAATTACATTCTCCTAACAAAGTCGGGAGCACACGACTAAAATCTCCTTCTGTGGGCAAGTCAGCGATAGAAAGCCCAGGGAGGTGTCATTTGATTCATAAACTTCCACAGAATCGTAATTTCAATGGTATCCTCTTGTGCGCTGGGGCGGTGAGGACTCTGTGCCCCCACCCGCCCCAGCTCCCACCTCCAGGTCCTCCAGTTGATGACAATTTTGATCATTCCAGTGTCATTGGAAACAGGTTGTGTGGGATGTCATCTGGACGCCCTTTCTCCCGCCAGCACCATGGTGCAGACATGTAGAATTATGCACAACTGTGTAGATATGTATTTGAGAGAGTGGTTACAAATGTGTGTTTAATTCTGCTTTGGCACAGGGTGCATTGCTTAGATAAGAAGGGCATTGATTGTGGCTGAACCTAGGGAAGCTAGCCTTGACAAGTGGGACTGAAAACATTTCCTCGTCCAAGTCTTTCTCCGGGTCAGCTCTATCTCAGGTACCGCTGCCAGACCCGTCCCATTAATCCTCGTCCATGCTGCTCTCACATCTCCTCACAAGGCCAAACATTGGCAGGCTGGTCTTTGCACATGAGCATCTGATTAGCTGAAGGGTTGATTCGGGAGCACATGGTATTTCACCCATGCTCAGTGTTGCCAGTGAATTCACACCAGGTCCCCGAGTGACACGAGTTGTCCACCGCTACAGTTCTACTGGCACAGTGCCTCCATGGACACGGCAGTACCTGTATCGAGACAACCAGTCCTCCGGCAACAGTCTCACAATGTAGCGCCTGCTCTGGCTGAATTTTCTAACTCTGCTGCCCAGGCGGCACCGAGACCAGGAGCCTGCTCCCCAGGTAAAATCACTCGTGTGCTTCGGGAAAGCCTCTTCCAGCTAGCACACCTGTACGGGTCTGGGTCCAGCTACACCTCATGCTGCTGCCTGGTGCAGGAAGGTGATGGGAAGGAGCGGTGCCGATCCAGCTGTGGCTCTCCCGTGGCAATGAAGGGGTTTCTTCGGACGTTGCGAAGCAGCTGCAGAAGATGGGGTGCGATGGGGGCGAGAGAGGAGGCCAGGCAAAGGGGATGGAGCTGTGGCAAGGTGACCGGAGGGCAACAAAAAGTCTGGTGCTGATCCCCAGAACTGCTGCTGTTATGCGGCGCTCGCTGCCGTACTGGTGGGGACCCCGCCGCTGACCTGCTGGTGTGAGCGCGGAGGATGGCACCTGGGACCCACTGGCTGAGGAGGACTTGGCTGATGCTGGGCCAAGCAAAAGTCGGGATCTCTGAGACCCAGCCAAACCCAGAGAGCAAACCCCAAGAGGAATGTGAAGGGGACTCCGGTGGGTATCATTTGCTGGCCCCATTAATGCATGCCATTCATTTACCTTCTCAGCACCCCTGAAGCTTCAGCCCCCCTTTCATCTTCATCCATCCCCAGGTAAGGGCAGGGAACAGAGGAGCTCTGTGTCACTGTAGCTGGTTTATTTTAGCAGCATGCCCTGAGAGTGGTAGGCAAAACCGACAGACCACAGGGAAAGGCAGCCCCAAAACCTTCCCAAATACGTCCTTTTGCCGGTGCCGTGGCTTGCATTCAAAGTACGGCACATCCGTCTGCCGGCCGCGAAACCACATTAGAAAACAATCCCTGCAAGCATGTGACACTACGAGGAAAGCAATAAGCGAGCGTGCAGGAAAGGCGTTCAGGTCCAAAGCACATCACTGGCAGACTGTGGTGAAAGTTAGGAAGGAGTAGCAAGGCTGTGTGGTTAGCGTGTGGGGAGAGGGGGGGGGTTGGACAGGCTCATCTCGCTCCAGCAGCCTCCGGGGTCTCCCACTTGGAGAGGTGCTGGTTTATCTTGGTCCAGGCAGCGTGCTGGCCCTCTGGGACAATTTCACTGCACAGTTCAGGAAGGTGGCGGTTGATCTTTGCTCAGGCATTTCTAGGCAGAGCAGCCTCATTTCTTTCACCTTCCCACAAGGGCCTGGGGGGAGCGGGGGGGATCATTGCTGTAAAGAAGCTGGCAGCATACAGCCCAGGTGACCTCTCTCGAGCAGCTGCTGCCTTCTTTGGGCTTTCGGTTCCCCCCGAGCGATGTATCCTCCCGTGGTCCTTACTACAGTTATCCAGCCTGGTCCCTACCCCTCCTGGCTCGAGGGTTTGAGAAATGCCCCCATGTCCTTGCCCAGCTGTGGGTTTTTTTGATGCAGATTTATATGGGAAAAATTTTAGGGAGCCCTACTACTTATCTTCTAATGTCCACTAGCCCCCAAAACCTACCAGTGGCTCTGCGTCTGGGAAGCCTGTTTCAGTGATGGCCGTCCATTTCTGTGCTCTTGGAGCGGTTCTCATTTTGGCGTGTCTGTGCCTTTCCCGTCCTTAAGTTTCTACAGCTGATCAGCTGATGCTCTCAGGTTTGCACCATGATTTGGCCCCACCATTCGGTGCTCGTTTCGTGGGCCTGGAGCTGCCAGTCCTCCACGTGCAACTAGTCAGCGAAATCTGCGGCAGCTGGCCAGTTTCATTCGCTGTCGATCTCCTCCGTCCCTCCTCGCTATCCCGGCTGCAGGGCGGGCTGTTTGTGGCTCTGCAACTTCTAATGCCTCAGTTGTCCCGTCTCTGAACCAGATCGGAGAGCTCTGCTGATCTGTGCAGCATCCATGTCTCTTGTGGAGAGAGTGAAAAACTGCAGGGGGTGGGGTGGAACAGAGAATTGTGGGAATTTGGGGGTCAAAATTCCCACAGTTCCCTGAGCAGAGCACTGGTATTCCAAATGCAAAGAATTCCCACGAGGTACTGCTACAGACAGTGGTGAGGGAGACTACGCACAGCACCACACGCCTTTTGCCAATACAACCTGATGCTGTGAAGACACACTGCACCAGCGGTGGCAACCAGTCAGCTTTGAACGTGCTCTGCTGAAACAGCTGTGCTGGCAGAACTGCTGCCAATAAAACTTTCCAGCGTAGATCAACCCTGCGTCCGTATAGCACCGATGCCCAGCGTGGTACGAGGAGATGCTGACTCTGAGAGTCTGCTCATTTGCGGTCATGGTAAATCCAACGGCGCTTTTCGTGTAGCGTGTCGTGCCGGTTACAATAAAACTCCTGGCTCTTTCTGCGTGGCGGCAGCATGCGGCTGGTACCTTGGCAATTTCTATTGCTGTCCAGGGTAACTGGTTTAGAGCTGAATAAGAATTCAAGAAAGCATTGCCGTAGGAGAGCACCAGGAGGGATTCTCTTGTCAACCGCCTGGCTTCTAACGTTGGCCTATGTCGCTGAGCCTCTTTTAGTGGCACATTTTAAGAGTAAGTCGTTGGTTTGCGACAAGGAGGCGTGTTCACTGCAGTGGTTTGAGGGACACTGTCGGGTTAATTTTAGCCCCTCATTAGGTTTTCCCAAAGTAACTTTTAGCAGGAGTCCTGTCGGCAATATGGCCAACCCCAAATGTGCAAAAATCATGAGTCAGGCTCATCAAAAATCATGAGATGATGTAAAAAATACTAGATTTGGGTTTCTTTTTATTTGCCTTCTGCTTTTTTTTAGCCTTTAAGGGGAACTGGGGTCACAGTTGGATGCTTCCTCCACAGCCCCATGGGTTAGAAACTTGCTTCTTTAAGAATGAGGGCTGAAACTCTCCCATGTCCACTTGACTCCAGGAGCTGGGGCTTTAAGGAAAATAATAATAATCATGAGACTCATGACAAAATCATGAGATGGCAACACTGGGCAGTCTTAAATTTTAGTAGGATTCTGTAAAAAAGGCCAGTCCTAAATTATTTGTCTAGTTCGCTTAAGAACCAATGGAGTTGGCTGCATCGTTTGCAGCCCGTTTTCACTGCAGCCTTTGGGCTTCTTTAGTCTCTGAAGCCCAGGATGTGTAACTGACAAGTCTGTTTCCTTTGCCTAGCAGAGAGCAATGCACCAGCAGCCTGAAGGGTGGAAAGTGAACGGGGTCAGTTTAAACTTTCCCTTGGAATGAGTGAAGGTGCTCGTTGTAACGCGTGGGAATATTTTCTTAAATTATGATTGTTAAGCTGACAGCTTCCCCTTTACAGCTGCTCCGGCTTCCCTTTCCCAGCTCCCCGTGGTGGGTTCTCAAGGGCATGACTAGGGAACCATTCTCTTTCTAGAAGGCTGAGCTCCTGCTTTATTTGCAGCTGCCGCCCTGCTCCCTTGAAGAGCCGGGCAGAGCTCCACAATTTACCATCCTTCATTTGCATCTGCTCAGTTGCCAAGTGATTCTGAGAGCGGAGGGCTGCTCCCTCTGGTCCTTGCTCGCATCTGCTAGTATTTTATTCATGTCTCTTTGGCACTTGGTGACTGTCAAACCTCCTGGACGTGCCCAGATTCTGCAGCAACCCACCTGTGTGTGCATGTGCGTGCGTGTGCGCTGCCTGTGAACCCCCTGAAGTCCTGGTGCAATACGCACTGTCTGACTCAGGCAAAGAAGGAATTCAGCAATGGCCCCCTGGTAAAGTTGTTTTCACTGGCTGGCAAGAGTGACTGGACTGGCAGCCCACGAGCCAAAGCCGCCTTTTCCCCCCTCTGATACATGGACTGCTCCTGGAAACCACATTGTGTTCTCTTCTGTCTGATTGAACGGGACAGATACTGTCACGCCAATGCACACTTGGAATAACTAAGTCACAAGGATGTGGAGAAATCTTTGCATAACTAAGAAACAAACCCAGAGTGAATGAGAGATCAGGTGGCTAGATATTGGGACAACCCAGGTTTGATGTGGACTTGTAAGGAGGCTTCGAGCAAGTGCATGGCGATCATGCTACAGCCCCGCAAAAACTATCCTTTGGGGAAGCTGAACGGTTTTTCAGAGTTGCCGTCACCTCGGATTGCTGGTGCTTGGAGTCTGTTAAGAGCATAAAACTACAGGATTTTTTTATTGTGCACTTTGTAGAATGTATTACTTTGCAAACTGAGCAAATCAAGAAGAGGAGAAAAAGGAAGAGGTACCCCTGTCATCCTGCCAAAAACAAGTGTATTGGGGAATAGGATTGCCAGGGGATTATCTGTAGTAACATTCTCTTAGCTGACGAAGTGGGTTTACAGCCCACGAAAGCTTATGCCTGCAGAAATTAAATGTGTTAGTCTTTAAAGTGCTCCAGGACTCTCGTTGTTTTTGCTGTATACAGACGAACACGGCTTTTAGCTTCTATTGTTACCTGCACGTTAGGGCGCTCCACCATTACCCCCATCCGCAGGGCTCCAGGCATAACCTGGTTAAGACACCCCCACCCTTTCCCAATCCATAGATCTCTGGGCAAAAGGCACCTACCCTTACCCAATTCACACTCTAGGGCTCAGGGTCACTCATTCCCAGGTTAGGGCTCCAGGCACAACCTGGTTACTTTAGGTACCCACCCTCTCCCAATTCATAGGGCTCCGGGTGTAATCTTCTGTGGGCTTGCAGGGCCTTTTATCAGTGAAGGAGCCTTACACAGTAATATCTTTACTCTCTATTTATTAAGTTACCAAAACAGAATACACCCGCTAAGCATACAACGCTCACCACTCCCAATAAGGCAGACAAACTTCTCCTGGTGGCCAGTCAGGAATAGATCACTGGGGACTCTGGCTTCTGTAAATATAGTTGGCATGGTGTTGAGGTTTGGTGGTGCTGTCTTGGGCTGTATCCTGGAGTTAGGTTCCTAAGAACTTCCTTTTGGACCTCAGTTTATATAATTAAAACTTGGGTCCCGCTTAACCAATCATTTTAAACGAACATACTACAAAACATCAATCCTAGCCCATTACAAAACCGTTCTTTAACCAATCAGATCTCCCACCACCTTAGTGGATTTAAATATTGCACAATTAGTTATGCAGCAGACAGACAGAATTAAAGAACCAGACAGAAATCATTCCGATAAACAATAGAGAAGTGGGTACCGTAAGACAAACAATACGGAAGTGTAGATTTTACAAGCACAGCTGTTGATAAGTGATTTCTTGCCAGACAGAACGCTAGCAGCCAAGGTCGTCTTTAAACATCTTCAGATCTGTTCTTTTGTCTGGTGGTAGAGAGATTAGGACACTAATGCCCAGTATTACGTTTTTGATGTCATTTAAATAGAGATGTGAATATGTGACCACATGCTTCTTAGCTTATGGCTACTTTCTCTCTTAATATGGCTGCTACTGCTTAGCCAAAAATAACAAGGCTTCAGACCTCACGCTATTTATTTTAAGGAAGGACCACGTTTTAATCTTACTAAGAATGGCAAACATGAAAGGCCTGTTGCCAGCTGCCAAAGGCTCTCAAAGACCCAAATCTGGCCATCTCATGAACTGAAGCCAGGTGAAGGTGGTTATGTGCTGGCTCAAAAACTAGCCACACCTCAGCTCGCAGTCGTACACAAGTGAAACGGTGACGTGGAAACCTCCCCTCATGATGATGTTGTTAGTAGACTTGACACAGGCTACCCCAGGCCTTCGGCTCTTGGAGCCCAGTGAGTGATTGTCTGGAGCACATTGGGAAACCACGTATCTGAACCCCCTTTGTGACTCTCCGAGATAACGTGCAGAACACAGTCACTGTTCAGTCTAAGGCTTGAAATCCTGACTCCATTGCAGTGATCAGCAGAACTTTTAATTACTTTAACAGGGCCAAGATTTCACTCCCGGTGCTAATGGAATGCTAAATCACAGGCCTCTAATTGCTAGGCCAACCAGTGTTAGACATGGCAGCATATTCTGTGGCTTTTGTCTGAGAAATGGCCTTGCCCTAGGCTATCTTCTTGTTTAATTTTGCTACAGGATAGACGGCCTCAATCACCAATTGCAAGGGGCCCCGGAGGAATCTGAGTTGGTTCAGAAGCATTTTTTAAAAATTACTCAGAAGCCGCTAGCAAAACCCAGTCAAAAATGAAAGAGATGGGATTATTCATGAAACCAACATAGATTATTCCAGTGGGATTTGCAGATAATATTGTACACGGGGCTATCTAGCTATTGACTGATGTGCTCATTAAAGCTGTAAGATTGGTCCCCATCCTTACGATGACGTTTTAAACAATACGATGGAAACCAAACAGGAAAATATAAGGAGAAAATGTGGCGTGCGTGCTGCCTAGTGGGAATAGCAAAGTTAATTTGCTGGTGCTGATTTTCGTAATTGCTGTTAATGTTTTCTCTCCTTAGTGCTAGCCTGATCCTCTCTTCCACTTTGCAACTCATGAATACCAGCCCACCTGGGTGCAGAAAGCAGTAACTCCTTTACTGACCCCCCTTGCGGCACAGTTCTGTCTCTGTGGGACGTGGCCATTCAGAAGGGCTAACCCAAGAGATGCTGAGTGGCCGCCTTCGCTAGTGGGAGGGGCTGCTCAGCACGCTGTAGGAGTGGTCTTTGCAGTGCCTTCATATCCCAGCCTGGGGCAAACGTGAGAGACGTACTCTGGAATGTGCGTGCTACGCTTCATCTTGCCAATGATGTCTAGAATATTTAGTCCTTGAGTTAGCCAGGTCCACGTGAGGGACAGACAACAGAAATTATACCCCTCATGGACTTAACAATGAAACTAGACCCATTGGTTCGTATGGCCAACCCCAGCCAGTGCAACGTTTGTCCCATAGTACCAATTCCAGTATTTCATCTGTATATTGGTCCTACTGTTGTGACTAGATGATTCTCTGTGTGTGTTTGCATGCCCACGTGCATGTTCTGGTATCTAAGAACATAAGATTGGCCTTATATTTATTTCTCATTGTCTGGTAAAAGCCCATTTCCGATAATGCTCCTAGAAATTGTGGGATGATGCACTGTGGGGTGACTGGAGAGGTTGGCTTCCTTCGTGACCTCCCCTATTAAACCACATTTTTACATTCTGAAGCCTGAGATCTGACTTGCCAGATACCCGTCCTTTCCCTAGCTAATAGCCGTGTGTTTTGTCGAGATCTTCTTGAGTTCGTCTCTTGCTCAGACTTCATGGGCCGAATCCAGCAGTGACTTTATTCCTGGCTGCATCTCTGTTGCAATCAGTGAGGCTGTACAGGCTGTACGAGAGGGAAGCATTCATCTCCATGAGCTAACTGGAGAAACAATCATCTGTGAAACATATTTCACTTCTCCATTTCCATGGTGGTTACATGTGGCATCTGTGTAATAATTCTTTTTATATTCACTCTTGTGTGGCTTTAAGCTTTGATTTATTCTTGCCTGCTGTATCATACCTGTCACAGACTTGCAAATAAGAACTCTCTCCATAGATCTCAAGCCCTACTTGCCAGCAGTGTAGATCTGCCACCATGTTGGGTCCTGCTCAGATCTGGATGTGTGGGATAAATATCCTGGAGGATGCAGCTGATTGGCTGAACCTAAACTCCTTGGCATGATCTGCTTTGATGCAAAGGCTGCCACGGTCGGGTTGCTGCTGTCTCAGTCCTGTGAGCATTTCTCTCGCGTGTTGGGTCCATGGATTCTGTACTGGTAGGTCAGGCCTTCTATGATGGTTCTTGGGGTAGGCAGGACAGTTGCCTTGTAGCCCTCGCTGCCTCCAGCAAGAGGTAGACCTGCCTGTGGTAGCCGGGTTTCACACCGCCAGCCTGTCAGCTACTGGAGCACTCGTCTTTGGGCGACGCCAGCCCTGTTTTTACCTTTCAGGTTAACCATCGGGGCACCAAGTCCCCGAGACCCTTTGACACCGGCTAACCAGCCCTGGGCACCGGCTACTCACCGAAATCCCCGCTCCTCTGTCCCCAAAGGAGCAGCGTGCCCTAGTTTACCAGTTTTACCCGAATGCACGGCGCTTCGGAGTACTTCCAATAAAACAAGAGACGAGAGAGTGCACTAGAAACAAGGGAGAGTGGTGGGAACAAATGGTTACAATGGAAAGCCGAATCATCAAATGTGAACTACATTTATTAATAATTCCTCTCCTGAGCTAATGAAGTGGGTTTCCCTCCAAAGTGCAGTGTGTTGCAGAGTTGGCTGGGTTCGCAGGAACCAGGATTCGACCTTTGTTGAAAATACCCCTGTTCCACAAGAGGTTTCCTCAGTGAATGGATTCAGAGTCTCTCTCCACCCTGTGACAGACTGGAACAATCTTTTGTCATCTGATTCTGTCTGGTTTCATGTTCCTTTTTACCTCCAACTCGTTTTGATTGTTCACAAATGTCTTTTGATGGCTTTCCATTGACTGGTGTGGGATGGCAATAGAACTTCACCGGCTAACCAGGAAGTGATGATAACTCCCTCCCGCTTGAATGGGCCATCACCGATACATACGATTACCTGGTGACTAACTTTCACTCCAAGACGATGAGGGCATAGTTTCCAGTAGAGACATTATTCCTTAAATAGCACCCATACACACATCTCACAGTGATTGAGTACTGATAAGTTACAGGCTTTCAGTAGAGACCTTACATGCTACCCTGCATGAATAAATGCCATGCGCGTGGTGTTAGGTGTAGTGAATTTGTCAGGTCTGAGACAGTCGTGTGTAAAGAACAGTGCAGTGTGCTGCATTGGGCTGTCTCCCTCCGTCTCGTGGGGAAAGGCAGAACACGAACCAGCAGCTGGAAGCTGAAGCCAGACCAATTCCACTTAGAAATATGGTACAAATTGTTAACTGTGAGGGGGAATTAACCCTCGGCCTGAACAGCCGAGACACATGGTGAATGGTCCGTCTCTTGATGTCTTCAGATCCAGCCAGGATGTCTTTCTGGAAGGTGCTTTCGTTAAACACATGCTGTTGGGCTCAGTGCAGCGGTAATTGCATGCAATGTAATGGGCTGTGTTGGGCAGGAAGTCGGAGCAGGGGTACGTCGGAGCAGCAGCTGGGCGCTCTGAGGCCCAGCCCATGTAGACTGTTCTCTTCTCTGACCATGTCTTTTCTCTGAGATGCTGCTGCTTCAACCCAGCGAGCTCCAGCTCCACTTGCCTTCTTACGCTGTGGGGGAATCTGTACAGGGGGAGCAGACCAAGGAAACGGGGAGGAATTAAGTTTAGCAGGGGAAAAAAGCAGTTTTTCCCTTTGTTATAAAAGGGGGCACAGAGAACTTGCTCTCTTGGGGGCACATTGGACGTTTAACTGAAACTTGCTTATTTTTAGGCATGGAAAACGCAGGTTTCCCTGTTTCAGATCTTCCTTTGTGTCTGGGGCAGAAATGACTTAATTCCTTAACTTGAAATTTTCAGGCTCTTTAATCTAATTGATAATGTGAGCTGGACGGGGGCCCAGAGGAGCTTGGAGACTTGGCCACTGTACATGGACATTGGATTCCTAATTGAAACTATTGCACAGTGCAGATGGAGACGCTGCTGCGCTGGGGACAGAGGGCCAAGGTGATGGTTGGCCGAGCTGTGACGCAGTCAATACAGATTCTATCCACTGGGTGACACGTCGCCCTCCTCGTCTGTTGGATAATTGTTTCCTCTTTAGTTTCCCTGTAGGAATCCGGTTGATACATTTCCATCTTGGATGTCTATAATTCTCTTAGGCTGGAGGGAAAAAGCCACTAGAAAGGATCCTGTTGGTAACATCTCTCTGTTGACTGGGGGTTAGCATGAAGGACCTAATGGATCTAAGGTGCATGATTCTGTTACCAAACTAGTCTAAATTGCTACAAACGAAGACCTGTAGCAACACCTGATTGCTTTTATACAGACTGACTGGGATGATGGAGTAGGCAGGGCTGAGAGGTCTAATGCAGAGGTCTGCAAACTGTGGGGCATGGCTTCCTAGGGAGGCATGGAGGAATATTTGGGGGGATATGGCAGAGCCTGGGCCAGCACCCACGGGGGAGGGGGTTGGGGGTGAGGAGGGAGCACCACCCAGCCCTGCTCTGCCCCCAGCTCTGCTCTGGCCACGGCCCTTCTCCAGGCCCATGACCCGCACCCAGCTACAGCCCCACTCCAAGCCCCGGCTCCTGTGGAGGGCATGGATGAGGGTAAAGGAGGGGAGGGGGGCGTGACTTAAAAAATGTGGGGACTGCTGGTCTAGTGGCATCTATGGTGATTTCCCACAGGTTCTAATCTGAGCAGGGTTGGCTCGTCATGCCTTCATCCTTCCAAGGTTAGATCAGTTTAGTGCCCTGCCATTTACTGTGTGTTGGTCTTTCAAATGAGGCCTTAAATCTAACGTCCCCACAGAGCAGAGAGAGTTTCAAAAGATCCCTGACTCTCCTCCACCCCACTGCTCAGCAGTTGGCTGCAGTGCTCCACCCCAGAAGTAGCTCTGTGTTTCTAGCGGTGCCTCAGGGAAGAAGGGCATTATGTCAATGCAGGCATGATGTCTTTTTAAGATATCGACTGTGCCATGTAGGATACATGGGCGACTGTGTTTGGATATGACCCGGCAAAGGCAATTGGGTTTTACATTTTCTTAAAGGAATCCAGATGATCAGTTACATTTGAGCTGGGAATTGTCAGAAGCGGGGGGAGAGAGGAATTTTAAAATATGGATGTGGCAACTGCCTTAAGACAGAGAAATATTACTGTGTTGCTGCTCAGGGTTTTCTTCTTTCTCCATGAGCAATTGATCCACTGTGTATTCTAAATCACTTCCTTGCTTCTCCAAGCATTTCTGATTTACTGGTGTGCAATCTGTGCTTTTTGTGTTAACAAATTAAACTCGCTTGCAAAGTAGTGCCCAAAGGAGGGTTGTGTTTAAAAAGGTTTGAATTTCTGCGAAGCAGCATGTGTGTGCGTCTGCATGACTTAAAAAAAAAAAAGAACTAGGACTGACCTACACGCATGAGAACATATGTTCTATAGCACCTGCATTTCAGTTGTGCTCACCTGTAAAGGGAGGGCTGGAATTTGAGTTGAAATGATTCTTTTAGACGTTTGGTATTTTAAATTTTTGATCCTTTGTTGAAAGTTGCTGCATTGCTTCAATAATGGAGAAAGAGGTTAAATTGCTTGGGGGGGGTCTGATGGGGCAGTGTTTAAAGAGTTGTGTTTCATACAGCTTGTAAACAGTACAGGCAGATGTTTAGCACTGAGGCAGCTATTCTGTGTTTTGTACAGCTCCTAGCGCAATGGCATTCTGGTGATGGTAATACAGACAATAGTAGGAAGCCCATAAAATGCAATTGCCCAAACAAGTTCCCTTAAAACTGGTTAGTAAAACAAACCAACAACTTGCTATTCTGTGTCACTTATTTGATAGCAGTTAAAGCAGGAATCAGGACTCCTGGGTCCTGTCCCTAGCTGTGGGAGAGAATGTGGCTTATTGACTAGAGCGGTGGTTCTCAACCAGTGGTACACATACGCCTGGGGGTAGGCAGAGGTCTTCCAGGGAGTACATCACCTCATCTAGATATTTGCCTAGTTTCACAGCAAGCTATATGAAAAGCACTAGCGAAGTCACTGCAAATGAAAATTTCATACAGACACAATGAGGAAGTCAGCAACTGGTCAGTACTAGTGGGCTGTGACACTTGGGTATTCTTAGGTCTGATTTTGTAAGCAAGCAGTTTAAGTGAGGTGAAACTTGGGGAACACAAGACCAATCAGACCCCTGAAAGGGGTACAGTAGTCTGGGAAGGCTGCCAATCACTGGACTAGAGCAGCGGTCTGGAGTTGGGGCTCTGAGAGTCCATTCTCTGCTCTGCCCCTGGCTTACTTTGTAGCTTGGAGCAACCAACTTTCAGCCAAATTGCCTGAAGTGGCCACTGATGTTGGGTGCCCAGATTGAGACTTGTAGGTTTTAAGACCAGACGGGCCCATCATGATCATCTGCTCTGACCTCCTGCATGGCGCAGGCCACAGAACCTCACCCCACCCTCTCCTGTAATAGACCCTGACTGCTGGCTGAGTTACTGATGTCCTCAAATCAGGGTTTAAAGACCCCAAGTTACAGAGAATCCACCATTTACACTAGTTTAAACCTAACATTAACCTGTGGGTCTAACATGTTCAGAGGCGCTGAGCACGTGCGGCTCCCGGCCACTGGCTTCATATAAAGTCTCATGTGCTGAGCAGAGAGAGGCGACTTGTTGGGTTTCCAAAACTTGAGGCATCCCGAATCAGTCTCCACTATTTCAGTTCAGTGATCTATCCATTAGGCCACACTGCCTCCCTTTGTTGGTGTATTTCGCTTCCCTAAAGACACAGCCCACCCCGGTCTTGTTTGGGTGTATTTCCAGTCTACTAGAATATGGATTAGGTGACGTTTGTCAGATTTGTGTTAGCCTGTGACATCCCCAGGCTCAGACATCCCCAGCTTCTGGCACTAGGAGCAGAATAAAACTCTAAAGACACACCCCTATCATGGGACAGTGGGGGCAGGGTGACCAGATAGCAAGTGTGAAAAATCGGGACCTGGGTAAGAAAAAGCCCCGAATATCGAGACTGTCCCTATAAAATCAGGACATCTGGTCCCCCTACGGAGTGCACACTGGAGCTGGTGGTTAGCCAGACGTCTGCATTGCCAATACACACGACTGGGTGCTGCGTGACTGTAATTTTCCAGCTCAGGTGTTCGCTCGGGGGGTGTGCGGCTCTAAAATGCTTCTCGTTTGTCCTGTGTCTCAGAATGGAAGGCTGCGCTTTGGCCACGCGTGGCATCGCTGCAGCATACCGCGAATGGTGTAGTGGGGGTGCCAGGTCTTTGTAAACAGCAGCAGCATGGGGCCCCATTTGCAGGGCGTGAGTACCCCCTGCACCCCGCCAGGTGCTGCAGCCAGGTAGCTGAGAGCTGAGGTTATAACGGCTGCCCCTGCACATGTGAAGAAAAGATTGAGACTCTCTCTTTGAGGCTGTTATTTAAGGGGCTGACATGACAAGCAAATCTCCTGCTGTCCAGGGAAATATCTAGGCACGTCCCTTTTAAAACCACCCCAGTTACAAGGAGACTGAAGGCTTTGTTAGAAAGCTTTGCCGGGGTAGCTATACCAGCCAATCCCATCTAGCGTAGCTGCAGTTATAGTGGGGTAAAAATGCTTTTGTTGGAAGATCTTATTCTGGTTCCCTGAACAAAATGAGCCATACCAGCGAATCATCTGTCCTGCTATAACTGAGTCTCTGCCCCGGCTGTTGATGGCAGAAACTATGTTATAAAAAAACAAACACACACTGAATTGATATCGCTTTACCGCCAAAACTGTTAAGGGCAGACCTGGCCGAAGTGTCCCGTTGAGGCCCCTCCCCCACGGGGGAAGCTCCTCCCACAGAACTCTCATGCTGTGACATCACCAGGGGCTCCCAAGGGAAGTCGGGAGCCGCTCACGTTTTCAGTAAATGAGAAGACGACTTTACTGCGAATAAAACACTGACCCAGCCCCAGCCTGCGTTTAAACCATCTGGCGATTTAAGGGGATACATTTGGTGCAAATCCGCTGATGTCTTTTATTTGCCATAAAACACAGAGTTCAGCTCTTCGGGCTGTGAAATGGGTTGGTTTAGGGTTAGGGAATGGGGGTGGAGGTTGAAGCCAGGTGATGCAGTCCCTTCCTTGGGAGCGGAGCCCCCTCCACATGGTAACGTTCCTCTTTAGGGGCAGATTCTCCCTCGGGCCAAGTCTGGGCAGGCAGGCTCCATGTGGGAGGTTCCTGTGGGCTTGGCCGTGGGTCCCTTTACCGCCTCCCCGGCCCATCTCAGGGACTGAGCAGCTGCGGAGCCCCTCTGAGGTGCGACGTGCGTCCGTACTTGGGGGACAGTGGGACCCCCACTTCTTGGGGGGGGGAGGAGGGGAGACAGTGGTGCTCAGGTGGATGTGTGGGGCACTGGATCTGCTGGCCCTGACCTGGCCCGCTGTGGTGCCGGGAGCCGCCATGGAGTTCTGCTGCCATGCACTGGCCTGCACCATGCTGCCTTTTGCTCTGCCTTCTAGGGCTGGCTTCAGGGGTGCTGGGTCCCTGGTGCCTGGTAACGTGGGGATGGGGGGGGCCTGCCAGGGACCTGCTTTGACTGGTGTCTGCTGGGACATGACCTCCACTGCTTGCCCAGAACGCTCCATCTTTAGCTATTGCCTGCCTTGGCAACTCTCTTTCCTCTGTTGGCCTGAAACGGCACCCACCTCCTACCCGAAATGAGAGCCCACCGCTCGGTCTCTTAGCTCCTCACTGAAGCCTCCGTCCCATGACCCCTCGCTGCTGGCTGTGGGGTGCAGGCCCCACGTGGGAAGTGACCCTCAGGTCCCATTGATCTCCGTGTGCCTGTGAGCAGAAGCACACGCTCCAGCCCCCCGAGGGATGACGGGCCCTGAGTCAGATCAATGATCTCTTGGCGAGGTGTGCTAGATATTTGTAGTCTAGACTTCTCCCCGATACATTACCAAAGCTGTCATGACCCACCAAGGCTTTTAGCAGCGACTCGAGGGGAAGTCTCTGGTATTATATTTAGAAATAAAGACCCTTTTTATTGCTGAGTGCAGCTTCTAAGGTAATTATGTTCTTTGTACAGCGTTCTAGCTGACCAAATTGCAGTTGTGGACATTGATTTATCGTATCTGTACATTTACGCGCCCCAGCAGTGGGCCTGGGAAGAAAGAGAGGTCCGTCCATCAGCACGCGTCCGTTGCCATGACGGCCGTTCTGGGCACTGCTGACGGTTCTCTCGCCGGGTCCCGAGTGCGTTGAGATTTATTTCTGTCGCAAGCACTCGTGTTGGCAAATGGAAAGCGTGAATTTTAAAATCTTCCCCGTGCCCCCGGAAGGCTTCACGGCGTCCCTTGGCCCATTTCACAGACTCAGGAATCGCTGGGCGGTGAGAGGGAAATGCAAATTCGATACGAAGATAAAGCCGCTCAGCCAAGTTCAGCCCTGCAGCGAGCGGGGTGAACTTGTCAGAGAAGAAGCACCTGCTTTTTCCAGGACTGAATTTGGGCTACAGACTCCAGTGTCTTGTCTTTCAACTACAATCCGTTCCTCCCGTATGGACGCCATTGGTGCAGAAACCACCGTGATGTCAACCAGCAGACAATCGGGAAGAGTCACCTGACATCTGCACTTCTTTGGAGATGGAGTGGGGTGGAGTGGTTAGAGCAGGGACTGGAGGTCTGGACTCCTGGTTTCTGTTCCTACATTTGCTTGTGTCTCACTTCATTACCATTCGTTAATTCCCCTCCTCCCCCCATGTCAGCCGGTATCTAAACAAACGAGACTCTTGAGAGAACCAACCCTGCCTGAGCCCTGTTACTCTCCACCTCTCGTTTCCAGGGAATGACAGCAATTGCACTTCCTCGGGGCCAAACTTCTGTGTCTCCTGGAGGCTTAATTATTAGTCGGTCCCTGGAGCTGGGAGTGGGCGGAGGAAGCAGTGACGCTCATCCTCTGGGGAGGGAGGGAAGGGCAGCATCAGACCCTCCAGGAAATCCCGTGGAGTGGTCCCGTGTTAGCTTGAGGGCAGTGCTGGGGTCTTGTGCGCAGGGATGTATAACCAGGAGGAGGAGGAGAGACACGGGGACATTTGTTAACTCCCTCCAGTGGGATAGGCCGTGCTGTCTTCCCTCCCCAGGAATATTAGATCTAGCAGAGTTTGTGCATGGGAGTTTTGATCTCTGAGATGCAGGGTTTTGCACTGGAAACTGTGCCGGATCCCTAATAGCAGCACTGTACGTGGCTCTAATGAGTGCTCCAGGGAGCAACAGATAATTGGTTCTGGGTGCAAACTTCAGGGACACCTGAATACCAGCAGAAGGTGCTGCAGAAACTTACCATAAATAATCGCTTAGCATGTCAAGCGAGGTGTGGTGGGGAGAAAGGACCAGCAAATTCTCTGTACCGAGCACTGCGACTGACTGACTCATCTCGCACTGGCCATGCAAGTAGCTCTTGCCTGTGTGGTTTCAGCTACAGTAATAAAACCTAACCCAAATACGATTCCTGCCTCCCCCTGGAGCTCGGGCAATAAGCAGTGGATAGATTGGTTCAGCACAGTGTACCGCTGCTAACTGGGACCCGCAGTGCGTCGTGGGCCCAGCTCTCCTTTTTACTAACACAGGCTCTTGCAGGACCCGGGGACGGAGAATTTTTTTTCTACTCTTCATGCGGCTTGACGCCCCAGGCTCCTGACATGACTCCATCCGGCCACATTTGTGGCACCAATGTGCATCCCTGAAGTATGTCTGGAGTTGCCCTCCGTGCCGATTTTTCTCCTGTGGCTTTCGGGATGTCAGTGGGCTGATCTACAGGCCGTTAAAGGGTACTGGAAACAAACCGGCGTGCGATAGCTGAGAGGGGCAGATTGTTACAGGTGCCAGCCCGATGAGGGTGTTGTTCTGGGTTGACTCCAGCAACAGACGTGCTAGTCACAGCTTCCATGAGGGGCAGGACCTCATGCTTTTGTCTCCTGCTGAGTTCCCTCTGATACTGCTGTTGGAGGCATACAACACTCCAGGCTAACACTTCCCCTAAGCAAGGGGCTGGGCACCTGTCTGTATATCCACTTAATTCATGACTCTTACTCTTGTGTCTTTTGTACTCAGAAGTAGCCAGCCCTGCCGAATAACCTTCAGTGCACTGGACAGGCAGGGTGGTCTAGCGCTCATAGCAAGGCACTGGGACTTACTCGCTGCATGACCTTGGGCAAATCACTTAACCCCTCTGGGCTTTATTTCAACCCCTTTTCTCTCCCTTCAGTAAAATAGATATGATGGTTCCTTCCTCCAAGGGTCATTGAGATTCAGCTCATTGATGTCTGTAAAGGGCTTTGAGATCCTTGTATGGCAGGGGCTAGAGAATGATCCTGGAGCTCTTGTATCAATGCACTGTGTGGAGTAGGCTTGTTACAGGGGGAGAGTCTCGCCCTGGGATCTGCAATGTCTCATTTTACTCCTATTAAACTTGAAGAATGAGCAGAAGAACCACAACATCGGAGGAGGGACTTTTCAATTGGGGCTTGGGGGAAATGACGATGCGCCTTATCCCGAGACGCAGACAGGCGCTTGTCCTTTTCTTACTGAGTTTGCTCGCTAATGCTGCAGCCCGGGCTCTGGAGTTCGCAGCCCGTCCCCTCCTCCGGTGGGAGCCTGCTGGGACCTCGTCAGGCTCCGTTTGTGGCTTTGCAACCGTTCCTTTAATACGGGTGTCTCCAGCACAGGAGTTACGGCTACAGAGCACAACGGAGCAGCGGGCAAGGGAGCCTGGAGCCAGCCTCAGATACTTGCTTTTGGATACTGTACCCGAGCCTGTGGAGGCTGTCCCCGGGAGAGCACAGTTTGGTAGCACTGGGGGGCAAACGTTGTAGGCGCTCCCAGCACAAAGTCTTTAAGGCTCTAATCTCCAAACGCCTAGGGGTGAATTGCAAAGGCTGTCTTGCTGGGACTGCCAGAAATAAACCGGGCAATTACTCTGCGTGTGGTGGCTTTGGTGTTCACCCCACATGGAACAGCTCCCAACCCATTCCTCAAGCGCTGTCCCCTACAGGGGTGTGACTCAGCCTTCTGCTGGGGATGCTGCCCCCCTCCCTCCTTCCCTTGGAGGCATCGCACCACATTGTAGCTCTGGTCCTTACGTCTTGCTCAGGCCTGTCTGCACGGGCCATGGTTTGCAGGCCCATATATGGCTATCCACCTGCCCCCTTGCCCATAACACGTCTGTCCCAATGTGAGAGTTCTCCCTGTAACAGAGAGAATTGATAGGGAGCGTGGAACCAGCAAAGCACTTTCTGAGGAGGGCACTCCAGTTAAATGTGATTAAAGCATCCAATTACCAAAAGAAGTGCCGCCGGATCGCAGAGAGGAGGGGGTTTTTATCCATAAAGTGAGAAATTAGTAATACTTCCCCACTGAAAGCAACTGAATTGGAGCCACTTATTTCACATTGCTTTGTTTTTTATAAAAAAGGATAAAATGGTGAGAGAACCAACCTACGGCTCCTTCCTGCCATCTTTGAGGGTGAGGCTCAGTCCCACGTTCCTGGACCTAGTGGGATTTCTGCCCGAGGGAGGCCTGCAGGATCTGAGCTTCAGTTTCTGTACCTTGGGACACCTAGTGCCTCGGTGAATTGCTCAGAAACTCTAACTTGATGGCAAAGCAACATGACCCCAAATATCCCAGGATCAGGGTGAACACAGCCCTCTTGCGATTCCATCCGAAAATCCCTTGCGAATCACACAAACTAGAGAGACGACCGCCTTGATGAGTCTGGGGCCTCTCTAACGAGAGGAAATGGTTTCTTGATCTCCTGTGCGGTTCTGATGATTGCCCATTTCCACCATCTCTCTCTCTCCCACAAGCCCTGATTCCTAAGACGCCTCTGTCTCCAACGCTTTCGGGACTGTGTGCGCTGGATGGATTCCGTGGGGCAGAGTTGCTCATGGAGCAGTCAGCAGCAGAGCAGATGTAGACTGCTTGTCCGGGCAGCAGCTGCAGTAGGTTTGTCGTTCTCCGCGAAGGTGTCCTTGAGGGCAGCAAGCCCCACCAGCGAGCTGAGGTTGGAAGTTGCCCATCCATTCAACGCAGGGCTCAGCGGACCTGCTCTCCTCTGTTGTACTTTCCATGACAATGTCAAATACCAGGTTACAGTCAAAAGGAAAAAAAAAATCCACCTTACTCTGTGAGCCTGCAAAAGGTCAGGAGAAGGACCTGAGAGACCAAGATAATCACCTGGTGAATGTCCCGTTCACAGGGCTTTTGTTGTGTTCTACACAGATAATAATGAATGTGAGCCGGGCAAAGGGAAATGAATATCATCAGTATGCAGTTCTGGCCTGCCTCGTCCTCTCTTCTGGAGCTGGAACAGTGAGTGCCCATGAAAATTCATTCTCTTTAAAAAGCGCACCCGTGTGCAGTCAGACTCCATCTGTATGACTACAAGGGCTGCCAGTGTCACATGTCTCTGCCCAGCTGTAGCGTCCGTACTCGTCCTGAGCCAGCGCTATACGGTACCGCTGGTCCCTATGGTAATAGTGAGTTTAAAGAGCATGCGCTCATTTCCCTGCAGGAGGTTTTGCCTCCCGGAGTCTGAAAATGATGCAAGTTGGGTTGGGGGGTGCGAAGAGCCCTTTAAAGCAGAAGACTGCTGGGTGGCTTGGAAGAGGCTTGCATTCCCCACGACGCATTGCAGCGCAGGCTTCCTGGCCCAGGGAGGGTGGAGCAGGACTTCTGCTGGAGGTGAGGACAGAAAGGGAAGTGTGTTTCTCTGGCGTTTGGGCACCACGAAAGGGGTGGGGAATGCAGCGGCATGTCAGCACTTTTTACTATAGCCCGGTGCTGAGCGCCCTAGGCCTAGGACTTGAAAGATCCGGGTTCAATTCTCAGTGATGTCACAGACCTCCTGTGTTACCTGGACGCATCACTCAGCCCCACAGCTGCACAATGGAGAGAAATGCTCTGCCCGGCCGCACGGGGGTGTTGTGGGGAAAAACGCGGCAAGAGCGTGAAGCGCTTGGAGACCTGTTGATGACAAGAGCTCAGTATTGGTGGTGTTTTGACAGCTGGCTGGGTGTTCCTGGTGGGGGGGAGCCTGTCTCTATTGTTTCAGCACAGCCATGTCCATAGGGACAGCTTCCGTCCCACATCCGTGCATGTTGTGAGCCGCATTGGGCGCATGGTGCCCCACCACTCATTGGATGACGGGAAATGTCCCCTCACCAGCGTCTTACTTTCCTATTGGTCTTTTCCCTGCCCCCTGCAATGAGGCTCCAAGAATTGAAGATTTTGGTCCCGGCTTCCCTGGTTGTCTCTCTGCTAACGTGCCCATCCCAAGGGCCTGAAATATTTAGTGGTTGTTCTGCTGGTTAGAGGAGGAAATGCCATCCACTAATTGTTGTGTATTGGTGTATCCTTCCATCCCTGCATCTTCTGCTGACTTGTGCGCAGAGCAAGACTGAAATTCGCTGCCTGTCCCAGCCTCCAGCCAGGACATGGTGCTGTTGCTCTGTCCCAGATGGCTCTGGTTCGCTGTTTTCTTTTGGAATCAGGTTCAGACTCTGCTGTCCACTGTTATTTCTTCAGTGCTGGGCTTTTAGAAGGCTTTGGCAGGGTGTCTTGTTTTGTGGACAGGGTCTGTATAATCTTGGATACGGAGGAGGTACCATGGTCTATTGCCATGGTCTGGGAGCAAGGAACGGCCAAGTTGTCCTCATGACCCTGCCAGCGACTTCCTCTGTAGCCTTGTGCAAACATCCTAATCTCTCCGCTCCTGCGAACTGAGGGTAGTATCTGCTCCAGAGGGGGGCTGAATGTCAGGGTTTACACAGGCTCCGATGTAAAAGGCTGTGTAAATGCTGCACGTTGCTATTGATTTCCGTGGTACCGATCGTTTTCCAATAGGATGAGGGCAGCACAATACTCGCTATGCCTCTTGGCTATTGAAAAGTCAGTGTTTCATATCCAGTGTGTGTCTTCAGCTCTGCTGAGCGAGTTGGTAGCTGCAGTGTTATGCTCTTGACGAGAGGCCTGACTGATATGACAGATGCATTGTGCTAGGCACAGACCAAACAGAGAGAGAGACATTCCCTGCTGGGAAGAGCAGACAACCTAAATAGATGAGGCAGGCGAAGGTGGGGAGAAGGGTTGTAGCGCTGTCTCCATTTTACAGATGGGACTGGAGACAGATCCTCAAAGGTGCTTAACAACCCCTTAAATTATTGGGAGTTCGGTGCCGAGATACCTTTGGGGATCTGGGCCAGAGAGATTAAGTGACTTGCCCAGTGTCAGGCAGAAAGCCAGCAGCGGAGCTGGGACTTGAACCGGGATCTGCTGAGTCCAAGTCCGATGCCGTGACAGCAAGATCACTCTCTCTCACTCCATTCCGGTGACAATCCAGTGCAAATTAGCAGCCCCTCTACTGAAAAACTGGAGGGAATAGAAATCTGATCATACCGCACGTCCATGAACTCCTCCATTGAACTATATGCTCTAGGGAACAATCTTATCCTGATTAGGACATAGTATAGGTCGATTCACTCAGGTTCCATGACCTGGTTCTGTTAAAGTGTAAGGGCCTGATCTTGTCTGATTTAGATCAGTGAGGTTTTGCCGTTGATCTCAGGGCAGCAGGTCCAAGATCCTACAGTTACCGAATATCCTCTGTTTCCTGCACTGTAACTGCTCAGTAGCTGAGAAAAGAGGCAACTCACTAAATCCTCCAGATTCCTTTATTTCCTGCCAGGCCTCTTCAGCTTGGAGAAAAGCAGAGCTGCCAATATCCAGCCCCTGTAACTGATCTCCGAAGGAGGAGTATAATTCACCCAGTTTTTTTTATCTAGTAGGGACATGAAGTATCTTTAGTCCCGGATAAGCACTAAATCATCATCCTGAAGGACTTGCAACCTCATGAAAGCAACAGCAAATATTTCACGGTGAGGCCTACGATGGAGAAAAGAGATCTCCTCAAACACCGTCGGATTCAGGGAGTAGGCTGGTGTTCCTTAGCCTTCAGATGGCAATTTGTGTCTCCTCAGACCTTGCAAAACCTACTGAGACACAAGGCTGGGCGGGGAGGTGGGGGACACTGCAGCAAATGGCAAAGGCGTGAACAAAAGGAGGCATTGAAACGGGTGATGTTGAAGGTGCATTATCTCCCCAGGGGCTGGGTGAATGACTTAGTGCTTAAGGAACTGGAGTGGAGTATTAAATAATTGCTACCTCCTTGGCAAGACACCCTTTGCTACCACGGCCGATGCAATGCAGTGTAAAAACAGCCAGAGAGAGGAACACGGGCTGTTCCCGAAAGCCAGGAGAAGAAAACGCATGTATGTTGACATGACATGACATGACCTCCATGCTTAGCTGGGTGGGCACTAAAGTAAAAACAAAACCAAGCACCCCCGCCCCTCCCACCAACACCTCAATGGAGGTGAAAGATGCCTGATTGCATTCACCCGAAAGAGCTTGCAGCGTGTGTGTGTGTGTGTGTGTGTGTGTGTGTGTGTGTGTGTGTTCCCCCCTTCTCCTCCCTGTCAACCCATGATGATCATATGCCCAAGTGACACGTGGGAAATGAAGGTTTTTGCTTTTCCAGCTTCGCTTACGCCAATGTCTCTATGGAAACCACTTAGCTACCTTCTCCTCTCGGTAGCAGAGTCGCTCTAAGTGGAAAGCTGGTCTAACATGCACCATTGTGCAGAGTTAAAGTCAGTGCTAGTGAATCTCCGCCAAGTCTGATTTTTCTTTTTAGATGTTTTTTTTAAGAAAGGGGAATGATGCACCTGCTCCTCAGCTCATTCCACTTCTGCTCGTGCCATAGTCTAGCGTTCGTATCCGTCCCATTGTTACAGATTTCCAGTTGTTCAGGGGTTTATTATTTATTCATCTTTGGGGATTATGTAGCGGGGGGGGCCTACCCCTTTCAGGGTCAGAGGCTGTGGCTGGCTGGCCCTGGGAAGGCAGCAAGTGATTACAAAAGCCAGCAAGTGGCTTTGTTGAGGAGAACTGCAGGGAAAGCGTCAGGAAGGGGCAGGCTTCTCCATGCTCCCTGAGGAAGGGGAACAGCAGGTGGCAAGCCCTGAGAGGCATGACCGAGTAGAAAGTCCCAGCTGATAGCCCAGCCTTCCTTTTGTGCGTTTGTGGCCATTCGAACAGTAAGTGGAGTCCAGGACCAGGAGCTACCGACTCATTTGAGGAGGCTGATAGTTCCCCAGGCTTGCAAGGAAGCCAGCCTCTCCCATGTGGTGGAGGATGCAGGCATAAAGATCGGTCCTGATACAAGGGGAGAGCGCAGTCAGTTGTGGGTTAAAAAGGGGAAACTGAGGCATGGGGGCGCAGGGATGGTTCGCACGTCTACAAGGCAAAATATTTGGGGTTGAACTAAAGCCATCCCCTATGGTCCTAATGTTTTGCAAATTGCTTCCTGCATTTTGAAGTCCCCAGTTATTGGGATTGCCCTGCCCTTTATCGCTGCAGTATCCCCGTGGCCGTTAAACACCCCCTGGGTTATAGGTTCCTTCCACTTGGCTATTCCGCCAAGACCCATCCGATAATACTCTGCAGGTCGGCTCCTAGAGCCTTTCCTCTGGAGGAGCTCAGGACACGAGATCTTTCAAGCCCCTTCACCCCTGCGTGGCGCAGAAGGCGACTCCCATTTTATTGATGGCACATCCAGGTTACGGTCCAGACTCTGATGAGTTTGCTCACATTCGGTGGTACCTCCCTGACTGGGATTAGTTGTGGAGGAAGATATTACTTAACGCCGGTAAGGAGGTTGGAACCTGGCACTACTAAGTGACTTGCCCAAGCCTATATGAGGAATCATTGGCTGAGCCTGTAATAGAATAAAGGAGTCCTGCCTCCTTGTTCCTTGCTCTGACTCGATGCCGTCCCTCCTGTAGTTAATTTCACAACAGCCCCTCCTCTGTTAGTGTTACCTGGTGTTCCCGAAGGAACCGTGTCTCTCCAGGATGGGGATGCAGCGGGGAGGGGAGAATACTGCTCCTGCGGCTTTCCTCTCTGTGTTAGATCATTGGCCCCAGCTCGCTACGGCATTGCTGCAGTGTACACGCAGGTTGGAAGAGTCACACAAGGTGCTGCTCTCCTGACTTTGCTGGATCACCCTCTTCAGCTGTGTGTATTCTGCTAAGGCCCGTTGTGCTTGGCATTTTACAAATACGTAGTCCGAGAAAGTCCCTGCCCCAAAGAACTTGCAGTAGAAATAGACAGGACAAGGGGTGGGAGGGGAAACAGAGCGATAGAAAAGCGCCTGATCCAGCAGGTCAGTGGCAGAACCACAAATAGAATCCGGGTCTTCTGAGTCCCGGCGCAGGACTTTGCCCCTGGGCCACGCTGCTCCAGGAAGGCATCCGAGTTCACTCTAAACTACACAACGTGATTTACAGTTCAGCCTCTGCGCTACGAGATTAGTTTTCTAACGATGTGCCTTTATTTCCTGCTGTGATGGATCTCTTAATTTTGGAATACATGATGTAATAATGTCTGGACAAGGTTGGCCTTCGAGTGGGCTGGATTCTCAGGTGGCATCAATCAGTAGAGCTCCATTAAAGCCAGTGGAGTTCTGCTGATTTACACCTGCCGAGGATGTGCCTGAGGGGTGGGGGGAGAGAGAGAGAGAGAGAGAGAGAGAGAGAGTGTGTGTGTGTGTGTGTGTGTGTGTGTGTGTGTGTGTGTGTGTGTGTGTGTGTGTGTGTGTGTGTGTGTGTGTGTGTGTATGAGAGAGACAGAGAGAG
Organism: Emydura macquarii macquarii; assembly: GCF_026122565.2. Classification (NCBI taxonomy): domain Eukaryota; kingdom Metazoa; phylum Chordata; order Testudines; family Chelidae; genus Emydura; species Emydura macquarii. The sequence goes on from NW_027133527.1 coordinate 5,797,728, forward strand.
AGAAAGAGCGTGAGCAATTTGAAAGTGTCTCAAAGCATTATGCTTCTGGCGTGGGCTTTTCAGACTTGTAATTTAAATGAGTCAATGATTTCTGAATATTGATTGAAGAAAATCGTTTCCCGGTCAGAGATCACGCAGTGCAAGTTTCAGCCGAGTGGGATTTTTCTTTTTCCTTTCGGCACCAAGGCACATGATCTGACACTGAACTGGGAGCAGCGTGAACAGCAGAGAGGAGGTACTGCGGGGTGTCATTAACTCGGGTGCACTTTCCTCTCAGCCTTCAGAACCAAATGAGAGCAGGGAAGGGCTGGCATCCTGCCACTCCCCCCTCCACCTCGCTGTGTATCCCAGCCCGCGTGCCTCCGCCATTGTCCATCACTGGTTGCAGTTTGTGGAGTGAAACGGTGGCGATGTGGCTGTGTTGTGACATGGTGAGAGCAGAGGGCTGAGAATCGGGTCCTCCTGGGCTCTCTTCCCCTGGAGAGCCCTGGCTACAGGCCTGCCCCCGTGCATTTGTGGATCTCTGCGATGCTGCTGGATGGACCCTTTCATGGACTTGGGGCAGCAGATTGCACCAGGCTGCCTCCTGGCAAGCCTGCTGCTAGATAGGATCGGTGCTAGCACAGGGGAAAGGGTGGCGCCTTGAATGGCTGGCTGCCTCTTCCTCTTGGCCTGAAGCTGAATGTATTTGGTGCGGGTGGGACGGACGGGATTGCAAACCAAGCATTGATTTAGCAAAACCCTTACAACCATGGCTGAGGTTCGTGACTGCAGATGGTTCTCAAAGCTGGGGATGAGGATCTTTACAAAGATCTCGAATCCTCCTTCTTTGGGTCTTTCTTTTTTTCTCCACGGCTGTTTAGTTCTCCCCTCTTTCTTCCTGGCTGCGTATGCAGGAGCTTGGGATAGACAGTGGATGGGGTGCATGACTCTGAAGTCCTGAGCCAACTCCATGTTCAGCAGTGGATGCCCAGGAAATGGATTTGCAGAAGCAAAGGGGCACGGTTAACTTCAGTGAGGAGGATGGGTATTCGGATCGGGCCCAGAACCCCTTGCCCTGTGCCTGCGTCAGTTCCCCACCCCTAGGAACGTCTGAGTATTTATCTCCATGAGGATGCAGGGTCTTCAAGCCCTTTTGAGATCCTCAGAGGCAGGGCGCTACAGAAGAGCCAAGTGTCTAGTACGAGTGCCAGTCTGCCAGCCCAGGCAGGAGACCGTTCTGTGTCAGTACATACACTGGTGAGTTTCTAACACAGCTAGACACAGGCCTGGGAGAGCTGGCTGCAGGGATCTATTTCAGCAGGAGTGTCTTGCCTACAAGAACCTGCCAGAAACAACTGTGTTTGCAGCTTTTGAGCTGAAACTCCCACACGACTGTCTGTCTGAACGTTGGTTTCTTCTCCGAGTATGGTTTCTCTGGTGCATCCTTGGGAAAATGAACTCTGGGCTCGGTCAGGCCGCTTTCAGGCATCTCTTGCTGCTGGTGTCAGTCCCGCGGTAGAGTTCCCTCTTCCTAAAAGCAGGGCGGTGGGAAAACGGTATTCGGTTGTACTATAATATTTATTAATGCTCATTGTCACAGACCTCCTCTGAGAGAGGGGAACATTTCACTCCCTGTATTGTGTGCAGAGAAACCAAGACAGAAATGCCGAGTGACTTGCCCAAAGTTGTACAGTGAGTCAGTGTTGGAGGGTGATCAAAACTTACTCAGAAACTTTCAGACCAGAAGGGACCGTCATGATCCTCTAGTCTGACCTTCTGCACATCGCAGGCCACAGAATCTCACCCACCCCCTCCTGTAGCAAGACCATAACCTCTGGCTGAGTTACTGAAGTCCTCAAATCTTGATTTAAAAACTTTGTGACACCATTTATTCTAGTCCAACCCGTATGTGACCCGTGCCCCACACTGCAGAGGAGGGTGTCTCTAGGTCTCTGCCAATCTGCCCTGGGGAAAAGTTCCCTTCCAACCCCAAATATGGCAATCAGTTAGACCCTCAGCATGTGGGAAAGACCCACCAGACAGACCCCTGGGAAAGAAGTCTCTGCAATAACTCCCCATTAGTGTCCCATCTCCGGCCTTTGGAGATACGGCTAAAAGCGAGTCATGGATGGGCCATATACCATTGCTGGCAACCTCATTCTACCACCCCCTCCATAAACACAGCAAGCTCAGTCTAAAAACAAGTTAGGCTTTTTGCCTCCACTGCTCCTCTTGGAAGGCTGGTCCAAAACTTCTGATGGTCAGAAACCTTCATCTCTTTTCAAGGCTAAACTTACTGATGGCCAGTTTATATCCATTTGCTTTTATGCCAACACTGGCCCTTAATTTATTTCGTTCCTTTCCCTCCCTAGTGCTTATCCTTCTGATGTCTTTTAGAAAGCAGTCCTATCTCCCCTCAGCCTTCGTTTCGTCAGGCTAAACAAGCCGAGCTCCTTGGGCGATCCTGATTCTCAGACCTATGCTCTGCCCACTTCATCAGGCTACACTCTTGTGATGCCAGCTTAACAGGGGATTCTAGTGAAGTCTCTGGTTTTTCTGCAGTAAAACTGCCAAGACTGACTGGTTTGTTTGCCGGTGAGTTCAGCAGGTTTGTTTTTCTGAAGTCTCTTATGATGCACTTGGAGAGGGGGGAGGAGAACTAAGCACAGAAAGTTGAGGACGAAGAGCTCCTGGAGATGTGTTGGGCACACATTTATTGTAAGCTGCCCATCTGAGATCAGCACCTAGCATGCTTAATTTAGCTTGTGACAATCAGCTGAATTTCAGCTGTGCGAGGTCACGCTGCAATGTGGGTGTGCAGTGTGCCGTTCTCACATCGGGATGAATCACTGATTTTTTACGAAGTACGTTCAAACCCACCTATAGAACTACTAAATGGCCCGAAGCTCCCAGATCACGCATCCCAAATGGGGGGAAAGGGGGAAAGCTTGGATCCTGGTTTTGAACGTCCAAGATGAGGCGTGCTTAGCCCTGGGATTTTTGGTTCAGCCTTATCTTTAATAATGACAACCCAAAACCCGCTTAAATACATTACCATTCAGTATTTATAAATGTGCATGAACTAAAATGGAAAGTGTTTGTTTGAGAATGCTTAAAATAACTTCCCATGCTCCAGCAAGCACTAATGTGTGGCTTAAATAAGATGATGTATTTTCCCCTCTGGAAAAATATACAAGTGAGGTCAAGTGGCTTACAATATGTAGCTTTATAACAGTCCTGATTGGGCCCATCAGTTTTTCATTGCATCCTGAAACTTGGCTCAGCAACACCAGTCACCTAGACCCTGCGTTTGCAGTCTGGTAAAGCCTCCAGCCCACGCACTTTAGCTCTGCCCTGCCCTGTGCGTTGTTCGTAGCTTTCTGTCTGGAAGGGTGCTCGGTACAGCCATTGGCTTCAGTGACAAGGTGGTGGTTGTCTTGGGGTCAAGGACCCACCCAGCAGCAGCCATTAGAACCTTTCATCATAACCATATGGTCCAGGCCACTGACTTCATTGCTTGAACCCTTTATAAAGCCTGCAAGGTTTGCTTCCCAGAGACCTCTCACAGAGGTGGCTGGCTGTAGAGAAGACCCTCGCCTCTGGCGGGAACAGCAGCTGAGATGATTACAAAGAAAAGCATTTTAAAGGCGTCTTTTTCACCATTCATCCTGCTTTGCTGGTCTTTTGGCCCTCGCTCTTTGGCAATGACCTGCTTAATTGTGTGCTCATTTTATTTTCCGGCTCCCTAGCAACAATGTTGTTGTTGTGTTGGGTTTCTGCTGGTGCAGGGGAACGTTTAAAATCCGAGACCAGCTTAGATGTATTTTCAAAGCTTGAACATTTCTCTCCTTAGATTGGGGTTTGTCACATAGCCCCCTCTCTGCTGCCCACCTGGCAAGGAATCGACATTTGGGGCCGAAGCCCTGCTGCTTTCCCCCCTTTTAAAAGAAACTGTGGAAGGAATTTTGTCATTTAATTTCCCCCAGTGCTTTCCCGCCTCCCCTGCTCGCCTCTGCTGTCTACTCGGGCTTGCTGGTCCGGAGATTTGATGCGATCGACACTATGGAGCCTCACTTGGCTGCTTGGGAGAAAGAGCTGTTAGCTTTTGCCTAATCAAATGTAATTGCACCGTTTCTTTCAAGGTCTGCGTCTCAGCATCCTATTTATCCTCGCGTGTGTCATCTGCGAAAGGGAGCTGGCTTCGGTGAATGCAAAAGCGAGGTAACGAGCTGCTCTTCAGCTGATGTACGCACGTTTAGAGACCCTGCTCCAGCATTCCCTTTCAGCTGTCATCCTCACCTAACTTTGGCAGGTGCTGGCTCCGAAAGGGAAACTTTGTGGTGACTTTGGAAGGGACTTTTAATAACCCGGTAGAGCATCCTCTTGTGAGGGAGGGTGAAGGCTGGCTTAGAGCAACCCATGAATAAAGCACGTGGAAGAGCACAGTCTGAAAGGCAACGGATGTGTTTGGCTTTGGGATGCTACGTGTGATGCGTGCATCTAGGTGATCGGATCTGATGTGAATCAAATCTGTTGCTTAACCTAATACTGCAGCTTTGACCTATGTGAAAATGTACAGAACAGGTAAAAGATGCCAGAGTTATGGCTCTGGAGCCTGAAGTCTTTTAAAGTGCACAGACCAGGTGCAGGCAGAAGCAGTATGAGCTCTCTAATGCTAGGGGTGGATTGATTGATTGAAATCAAAGTGATTTAAGTCGCCCATTGTAATCACGATTTAAATCAGCAAGCAGGAAACCTGAATTTAAGTAATTGATTTTAATCGTGTTTTGCCTTTGTACTTTTTAGTTATTTTCCTAAGGAAAGGTTGATTCTCATTTATTGGTAACCATTAAAACATAGAATCATAGAAGATGAAGGTTGGAAGGGACCTCAGGAGGTATCTAGTCCAACCCCCTGCTCAAAGCAGGACCAACGCCAACTAAACCATCCCAGCCAGGGCTTTGTCAAGCTGCACCTTAAAAACCTCTAAGGATGGAGATTTCACCACCTCCCTAGGTAACCCATTCCAGTGCATCATCACCCTGCTAGGGAAAAAGCTTTTCCTAATATGCAACCTAGACCTCCCCCACTGCAACTTGAGACCATTGCTCCTTGTTCTGTCATCTACTACCACTGTCTCTGGAAGCCCTGTCTCTGGAACCAGCGAGATTAGTGTGTGTCATATGAAACCCATCGCAGTCAATGGGGCGCGGCGTAGACACACTAGGATCAGGGCCTAAACCCCCTAATTTTGTTTTTTAAAGAATCATTTTTAACACACGTCTTGCCATCAGAGGCTGCCGTGACTCAGAGCTGAAGCTGACTCAGTATCGGTCACGTTTCTTTCCAAATGATCGACGGCTTTGCGGTTGTGAAGGCGACGTTTTTCGACAGTAAAAGGCGAGTACAGGACGTTGTTCGCGTTGGACGTTTTGGAGGTTGCCGGATTGGCAGCCTGGGCACAGACTGCACCGATTGGCAAGATCAAAACAAGCCCTGCAGTTAGGACATTGGGAACCGAGACGTCCTTCATTCAGAGCTCTTTAGACTTCTTCCCTTCCCAGGAATCGTTGAATTAGGTGGAATTCGACCATCGTTCCTCGCAAGTCTGCTTGTTACGGTGGCGTCGCACGCGGCCGGATGTGGCCGGAGGTTGTCATTGGGGCTGGGAGCTGTCGTGGGCCACGCGTGAAGGGGGCCACGTTTTTAGTTTTGGTTCCTGTGCTGCTGGAGCTCGGAAATGGACAATCATCCCAAAAGCACGGTACAGTGGCAGTTGCGAGTCTTCGAATTTGCAAAGCTCGTTTCATGAAGGGGAATGGATTTGCAGGCATCGTGTTCCGTGCCTGAAACCTAGTTAGGCAAGGAAAGAAGTTTGCTCGTAGCGCCAGCCCCCTTTACACATGCCAGGTTCTCCTTCAGCGTATTTCTCCAGTTGTTTCCAAAAACCCGTTGGGGGCCTGGACTAAGATATTTGGTAGCCTGGTACCACCTGCTACCACCTCAGCGTGCTGGAGAGAGACAGGTTTTTTTCCCCCTCTTATATATTTTTTTTCGTTTTCAGTTGCTATTTTAAAAGGGGCGGGGGAGAGAGGGAGCTAGTTTTGAGGGGCTTTTCAGTAATTCTGTAACCTACTGAGAAACTTGCTCCTATTGTGTTCAAAACGCACATGAGAGACAGTTTATCGGGAAGGGAGGAAAAGTTCTAAGAGATCAAAGGCGGCACTTTAATTAAAATATATCTTGACATTTGATAGCGCGCTGTGCTCAGCATTCACAGTCATGAGGATTCATATTTTCAGGCCTTTTCTTTTCTGTATAATCAGTCGCTAGTGTTGAATTTCAGCTCAGCGCTCTAATATTCTGGGTTTATCCAAAGATCTGTCTGAGGTTTGTTTTGGGCTTGCTCATCTGCTGTGTACATAGATATCAGGTGTAAACTGTGCGGAGAAGACGGACGCTCTTGTGTCTTGTGAACTGTCTGAAGTGCCTGCTGGCGGATTTACCAATAAGCTGCAGAACACAGGATCTGTAGTTTGATGATTACATAAACACAGGAAAGCACGAGTGTGCTCTGGATAGGCATTTCATTCTAGATGGACGACAGTCTCTTACTTATAGAACCACAGGATTAGCAGGGACCGCAAGAACGATCTCGTCTAGCCCCCTGCCAAGATGCAGGATTTGTTGTTTCTAAACCACCCCAGACAGATGGCTACCCAGCTTTATTGGTGGTTTTCTCCTAGCTGCCACAACGTCCCCTCAGTTGGAGTCAGGCTTCTATAGTCTCGTGCCTGATTTGGCTAAAACGCTAACTATCTTTGGCTGACATGTTTCTAGATGCCTTAGAGTTGGATCAGGAGCTCAGTCAGACTGAGACGTACATTATGTACCATTCGTAACATGGAACGCTTTTCAGGAACTTGTGCAGAACACAGGAAAATATCTGTCTGGAACTGTTTCAGTAGCTTTAATTTTCTGCCTTCCTAAATTCTCCCTCTTGTCGATTCACTTGGCATGGAGCTTTTCATCTCTGTGTTTAACTGTTGCATAGGAGCTGATAAATTGCTGCTGCGTTCCACTCCAGAGCTTTCTGCATTTCCATGGCGGGTGAAGTAATGTTGTGTGAGTGTAAGCGTGTCTATATAACACTTCGTATACCGCCATGTAGTAATTTGTGAAAGTGCTTTGGGATTTCTTGGGGATGAAAGGTGCTCTGAGAGAGGCTTGCTTTTCAGACTGCAGTATGTGCAGAGAATTTGCTCTTATTGCTAGAGACCACAGTTTTCTAGATATTCCGAGGCTGATTTCTAGTCCGCCTGACCCCCAAAATTGTAGACACAATTGCACCACTGCGCTACGATGTGAAGGTGCAGCCAGGCAGCAGATAGTTTCAATGTTGCAGGTGTGGTTAATTACATGCACCGGGTAAACATGTGGGTCTTGGATTGTAGAGTTGGGGAGCTGGATTCCATGATCCGTGGCATCTGTGTCCGTGTGGATTGACTCCATTGAATTCAGTGGAATTACGCCGCTATAATGGAGATCTCTTCCAGGCTGCGTGAGTTTATCTTTCTGAACGGCTGGCTTTGTAGCTCTGAATAATATTTGTAATCAGTTTCTGACTTCAGCAGGCTAAATGAAAAATGACCAGCAGGGACCGCACACAAACCCATGAAAAATTAATTTGTGCTAATTGCGTCCAATGCCTGAGAGCTGTTCACACGTTTGAGTGCTGAGCCAAGAAATGGGAAAGAACAAACCAGAGCTCTGTGCAGCAGATCTCCTGAGCCTCTGGCTTAATGGCGCCTTTCTTTTGGCAAACATAACCATTCTGCTGCTCTTAACGGTGTTAGTTCAACAAGACTTCGTGTGAACTCAAAACACCCCGTGTGTTGTAAATAGTCCAGGCATGAAAATGGTCCTTGTGTCACTTTCAGGTACACCGGCTTCTGTCCTAGTAGAGATGAGCTAAACTGCTTCCTCCAGACCTCCCCACACGACAAAGAAAGTGAGATGAGAATTGTGTTGTGTTGTTTGTATAGTAACAGACCCGGTCTCTGACACCGGATGCTTTAAAGGAAGGGCAGGTAGTTATGGATTGTCTGCTTCTGAGACATCCCATTTGATATCATTCATCTTTGAAACGTGCCATGAAAACTTTCTGAGGCCACCTCGGAATGATTTGAGAAGGGGGGTGTGGACCGGGAGGCGAGGAATGCAAATTTCAGATCCCTGATTTTTCCAATATATAGACATTGTGGCTGGCTCATCTAAGCACCCCAGGACCACTCTCTTAAAACCAGTTTTTCTTTATTTTCTTTTGACATCTCGGAGGTTAACTGCAGGGAATTCTTCACATCCCCTGACTTGTTAGGATTCGCCGCTATGCAAAATGGACTAGGGATGCCACTGGCAATAGGGTTTGTTTGGTTTTATACCTGGTGCCCATCAGACAGGCTTTCTAGATGTGTTGTTCTCTTTCTCCTCCTCCTGGTTTCTTGGTTGGTAGAGGGTGAACCTGTGTGTGGCCCTTGGGTGCTCTCCACGGGAATCCGTAGAGCTGGTCTGGTCTACTGAAACAGTCCTAAAGATAGATTGAGTGTCCCCCCTCCTCCAGTCCTGGTTCACCGGTTCAGAAACAATTGCTGGAGGAACAGAAGAGCAGATGGAACTCGGGCGTTCTGACGCCCAACTTCATGCTCTGAGCATTAAGCCATTTATTTATTAAGAACATCCCTGGGTTCTCCTTTGGAGCGCCTTTTCTTCTAGGACAGGTGTTTGTCGCCTGCTACCCCTTGGTGAAACGCTCACCTGTCTGTTTGTGGAGCACTAGCCGTAGCTCGTCCCATTGCATCAAGAGCCAGTTGGGCGGTCGAACCGAATTCAGAAGAGGAGCATTCTCGCACCACCCTGCACGTTAAGCCCTGTGGCCCCAGTTGAATGAATCCTACCAATTACCGAACTCCAGGGAACAGAATTAAATGGGGGCCGTTGGCACCACACAGTGCGAATGATGGTTGCCTTGCCAATGTTCTCTGCTCAGAGAGCTGTAAGGTGTCAAATAGTCAATTACGGCTGCAGTCGGGAGCTGTTGTTGGAGGAAATGGAAGTGCCTTAATGAACAGGAGCTGTCGGCTTTAGCAGAAAGTGCTTCCACCTGAATTCTGCTCGAGTCAAGTGTATAGGGAATTGGATACTTTTAAAAAAATCTTCTTCTACTGAGGATATGGAGCCCTGACACTTCAGTAAGTCCCTGCCAGTCACGGGTCTCGCCTTGTGCGTTAAGACACACAGTATGTTGTTGAGGTTGAAATTTGAAAAGAAATGTAAACTTCCCTAGGCCAGCACTGTTGCAAGAATCGGAGAGTAAAATAATCAGGATCTCTGCTGCCTGCATTTGTGCTTTGGGTCACTCGTCAGGATGTTGAACTCTTTGGTCTGATCCGAGGGTTGCTGAAGCATGGTCTGCAAGACATGTGGATCACTGGCTTCAGTGGTGTTCAAAAATTACATCAGCCCCTCCCCTCCCCAAATCATGAGATTGGCTTAAAAACGGAGATTTCAATAATATAATTTACCCTTTGCCTTTTGAGTCTTTAGGAGGTCACATTTTCCAGGTTTTTCTCTGCAGCCATGAAGGCTAAACACTTGAAAGTAGAGATTCTCCCATCATCACATGACTCCAGGAGCTGGGGATTTAAGAAAAAACACCAACTATGACGACTCAGATGCAGCCACCTTCTTCTTCATCAGAGAGCTGTGGCCCATGGAGAGTACACGGCCCAGCGTGCCATGCCCTACTGGGATCTGAGCACCCTGCAGGTGGGCCCGTGAGCTGAGAGACTGGGTTTCCATTCCTGGGTTTTCCTGTGTGTCTTTGGGCAAGCCACCTAACCCCTCTGGGCCGCTGTCTTCCCCAGCTGTGACACGGGGATAATGTCTGTCTTCCCTCACAGTAGGCTGAGAGGCTGATTTTTTTTAGTGTTCACCAAGCTTTGAGATCCTGCTGTGGAAAGGTCAAGTCTCCACAACCCAAGAGGTCGGCGTCAGTGGAGCAAACTAGGGAAGATGTCCCTCCGTGCCTTGTACAACACCAGCCACGTTGCCAGTGCAACTGAGGAAGCAACAGCAGGTGCAGACAGCTTGTTCGGTATCAGTCGTTCTGTTTACTAGATCTTCCAGGAAGGCAAGTCAATAATGCCATCAGGCAAATGAACCGTGAAGCCGGTTATGTGCGGTAATATGAGATGGAATAAACCCCTTGCTGACTGAAAGACAGAGCACCCAGTTCCCCCGTTAGCACCTCCATCTTCTCTTGGTTTCCAGTCCTAGCAGCTGTAATTTCCCTAGTGAAGGCATTACAAGTGGAAGAAATAATTCTGGGAAATTCTGAAAGATTGTTTGTTTGGGTTTTTTTCTGGGGACAGATGGGGGATGTTAATCATAAAAAGGATGCAAGATTTTATTTCCCCTACGGGGCTAGTAAATGATTCACTACATCACATCACTTTATGACCTATTTTTTTCTTTGATGTAGCATTGACAAACACTGTGTGTATGGTAACTGATCAATTAGATCAGAATAAATAAGCTGTAAAGATCCTTGTTTTGGCGCTCATGGCAGCGCATCCTTGATGAGGAAAATAAATATGTAGATCTCTGAATTATTTATCCTTTGTCTCCACAAACATCAACACAAACATTTTTCCCCAGTTTCCAAGGCTGCCTCTTTTAGGAATAAACGCAGATTTTAAACCCGTCTTCTCTATTCTAAAATGAAGAAAAGATCTGATGCGTGAATAACGCAGCTAGAGACAGTGAAGCTGCAGTGATCCATTTCACGTTCTCCCACCTCTGGTGCGGGGAGCAGAAGAGGTGCCTGTGTCTGTTGCTGACTTTTAGGTGCTGCGGGAAGAGTTCTTGTGGTTCAGAGAGAGATGGATTTTAAAAACTAAATGTGTCTATTTTAAGTCCCAATCCTGCAAAGAGTTAAGCAAGTCAGTGAGTGAATGTGTGTGTGTGGGGGGGGCATGGTTAGGAGAGGGAGCAGTCCAGCCCTGTGTTAATATTTATATCTCAAAATCCTCCTCCGCCTGGGAAGAGCCTTGCTTCTGTATGATCTAAGGAAATTGCAGGGAACAGCTATTTGCTACTTTTGCAAACTCTTGCTTTTTTATTCTGTGGGTGTTTTTAGTACCTAGCCCAGCGGCTCTCCCCTGGGGGCCTCCAGTGTGCTGCTGTCGTATAGTGTCATAGATTTTAAGGTGTAAAAGGACCCTTAGTTCCACTAGTCTAACCCCCTGTGTAACACGAGCCCATTGCATTTCATCCTGTCCCCTGCCCGGCTGAGCCCAGAATGCGCGCCCCACCTCCGCGGAGCCATACGCACTTCGGCACGGCTACTGACGTGGAGAGAGCCAAGTACCTGTAAGGGCCCTTGCAGGATTGGGGCCATAGTGGTCACATTAATGGAGCCGGAGGCCTTTTAAACAAACCAGATGGAGAACCGTGTGTAGCTCCCACTGCAGTGCGACGGCTGTGGTTTTTCGGAGGGTGTAGGTATTCCACCTCCCTGAGCGGCGGTAGTGAGGCTGACCGAAGAATTCTTCCATTGACCTGGCCACGTCTCCCCTGTGGGTTAGGTTGGCTTTACAGGACTGTGGGGTTTGAATATGTTTCACCTCTGAAGAAGGGGCGTGCACAGGCATTTACATTCCAGCGCTTTAGGGGGGGCACACTCTGTGCACATACAACCCACCTCTGGGGGTTTTGGGGGCCAGAGGAGCATGTGCCCTCCCCGCCAATTATTGGGGGGCACCATGCCCTGCTTGCCCCCTCTGGTGCACACCTCTGGGCGACGTAGCTAGGCTAATCGATATTTTAAGTGTAGACCGGGCTTAGTGCCTGCTGTGCTGTGTCCCTTGCTGGCCAGGACAGGGAAGAGAGGGCTCTTGCAAACTTCAAAGGGTCTCTCACCTCTGTACTGACTTAGACGAACCATTCCCTTTGTCAGGGCAGATGATGTTTCAGGCAGACTGCCCTTGGCCTTTCCCAGCGGTGCTGATTAACTCGTTAAACAGAGCAATGCCTACTGTAAATGGTGATCTTTCTTTTATGAATGATCAGTGCTGGAACTCTTCAGTTTTATTATCCCCCCTCCCGCCCCCCACTGCTCACCTCGCATCAAACTTAGATGGAGAGCTGCACAGGCAGCTGGGCAAGACCTTAGCGGGAAACACAGAGGCGATGGGCATGACTTGATTTTAAGATGTGATCCTGAACAGATCCTCTTACTCCTAATCCATCCGGATAAAGCAATTCTCTTTCTGCTGCCAGAAAACCCCTTTGTGCACAGACAGCTGGGAATAGAAGAAGATAATTCGCTAATATCGTAATAGATCCAGCCTAACAGGAGAATTGACTCTTATCTGGGACGGGGCTCGTGGCTGCGGGAGTTATTAATGCTGCTTGAATGCATCGTACGTGTCTCTTTATAAAGACTAACAGACCTACGTGTTTTCCAAGGTTTTGGGTGCTGCAAACATCTTTCAAGGATGCTGGCCAGGTGCTATAAGCTGATCCCATTTGTTCTTTACTCCTTTTCTCCCTGCAGGTAGAAAAGTTGGGAAAACGACTGTTTTGAAAATAAGACAATGGGAAGGGGCTGGGTGCTGTAGATCTCGCAGTGACAAAGGCATTATCTAGAGTCCCGCTGTACCGATAAAGCGTCCAGTTTATAGGACCATGCAGTTTATTTGTATTCAGTCTTTTGGGGAGGCTTATGTGGTTCTGTCCGGCCTTACGTCCACCTCCTGTATTTCTACAAGTTAGGCGTGCACCGTCACTGACACCTGGGTCTGCATTTCCCTTTGCAGAGCACGATGGCAGGGCTTTCTTGTGCGCTGTTCTGCAGCACTTCTCCTGGCGAGTTCCTCGCAGTGTGTTCAGATTTCTCTTGGGCGACTCCTGTCTGTAGAAGGTGTATCACCCTGATTCTCTTGGTCATTCAGACCTCTCGGTTGGGCTCTGTGAATAGACGTTCAGAAGTTAGAGCTGGAGAAGACCTTGTTGAGCCGCCAGCCAATGTAGGATTGTTCCCAACTCTCTCGCGAGTTCTCCCAGCTATGCTCTGACTTTCAAATGTTGCTCTTTGCTATGTTGACTGCTTGGGAGCTTTCACTCTGTCCCATTATCAGACGTCTGCTATGATTTTCAGCAGGCTGACCCTCCCAAGAATGAAGCTGTCTCTGCATAGAAGTAGGCTTGGAAGGATTAGATTTTTGTTGGTAAATGTTGGTAAACCTCAATTTCACCCCCCCCCCCCCCCACACACACACAAACAGAGAAAAAGTATCTCCACAATAATCACTGAAATGTACAGATCGGTAAAGTAAGGAACCTGCTGCTTGAGAACTTGTTAGGGTTTCATTTACGGCTGTTTACTTTGTGTATTTTGACATATGATGTTGACCGTTTGTTTTAATGGTTATAAAGCTTTAACTTTTTGATGTTCAACACCTGTTGTCGTTAAATTATTTTCTGGTCCCCCATTGTCTGGACCCCCCCCCCCATAATTTTGTACAGTTGTGAATTTGTGTTTAAATAATATCAAATCCAGCCACACCTATAGATAATCCACCCACTCTGGAACTCCATCTTTGTTAGTTAAGTGGGCAGTCCCTGGAGAGGCCTGGGTGGGAACAGTTTCCCGAGGGCGCAGTGGGAAGTAGCGAAGCATTGTGCGTTGGTGAAGGGGGAGGAGGATACGAGCATCTCCAGCAACTGGGAGGGTGGCTGAGAATCATCATTTCCAGAATTCTAAGGAATGCGTTGGCCCAGGAGACGGCTTGATAATGAACCATGTTTGCGGGGCCTGTTGTTGAGTTGGGTAGTGATGGAGGCACGCTGTTATTTCTGAAAGGCTCTTGGCACTTGGGATTGGTCGGTCCCGCTCTGAAGTTGGTCGACTGCTGACAGGAGCGTGTGGGTTTTACGAAAAAATAAGATGAAGACAAAGGTTCTATTTTTAGCTGTGGAGTGCAAGTGCACAATTCTGCTGAGAGAAGAAATCAACCTGCGCTGGGAAATAAGTGACTGACTTCTCCCTGCAGAGAGTTTATTGGAAATCATCTCCTGTATCTATGAACCAAATGCACCACCAGTGTGGCGTGGGTATCCATCATTGTACCATGGCTATCCTGGCTTCTTCTCTCAACCAGCCCAAAGCCTCTATGCCTAGAAAGGGCCACCCTTGAGATCTTGTTCTCTTTGCAGTGGGACCCAGCTGCAGAATTTGCCTCTGGATTCTGCCTGTGGACCCCACTCTTGCCCTGATCCAAAAACTCCCACACTTGAGTCGTGTCCCATCTTGGCATTTTGCGAGTGGCAGGTTTCAGCCTCCTGTCCCTGAACAGCCATCACTTGGACACAGTGACCTGCAGAGCAGCTGACGTCCCGCACGTGCCAACCTTCCCGCACTGCTGTTGTGCCCGCCAGCTGCAAATGACCTCTTTGAAACCTGGAGCCTTAGAATTAGTGATGGGTGAGACCTGTTAGGTCGCCTACTCTATTTCTAGCCACACATGCTCTGATCCCTTAGGGGTTTTTTGGCTCACCCAACCCTACCCAGCACAAAGAACATTTTATCCCTTCCTGCTATTATGGCAGTGGGTCCTGCAGGACCCCCAGGATCCCTGTCCTGCTGGGGGGGTGTTGATTGCTGTGTGCCCCTGGGAGAGTTAAACTGTACCCCAGGCACTTCCCACCTGTTGGGTGCAGCTCTGGGAGAGGGGTGTGTTTAAATACGGGGGAGTCTGACGAATCGGTGCTGCGCCCAGAGGACCTAGGCAGCGGGGCCGCAGCTTCCAGCACTTGGGGGATGGGGTTGCAGATGGAAGGTCTGTGCCCTCAGTGTGTGCCTGAGGACCCCGGGATTGGCGCGGAGGATGGGATCCGCTTGGGTCCAGGAGCTTGCAACACTCCACAGATCCAGCATGGCAGGGCTGGGATTTCCCGCATAGCAGGCCCGGTGGGTGGCCAGGAAGGGGTGCTCGTTTGGAGGTTGTGACGTTCAGCAGAGCCACTGGGCCAGCCTTCCCTCCCGAGACGTGCTTGCCCTCTGTAAGATGCGTGTTCGAAATGACGCCGCCCCCATTAACTGTAGCTTGACGAGAAACTCAAGGAGCTGTTTAGGCCAGCACGAGGCTGTCGCTGGGCCAGGAGAGAACGTCCTCGTGTTGTGGTTGTCCCGTTGCAGACAAACCCACCCTACTTTTGAGACTGTTGGCTTGTAAAAGTGCCAGGAAACAAGGCTGCATGCGCACCCGCGACTCCGTCCCTCGTGCGGGCGCGTTGTTATGCAGCCTTTCCTTGCCCGCTGACCTGCTGTCTCTCGTGCACCAAGAAGATGGGCTCCTTAGCCAGATCCCCACTTACTTCGACAACGTTTTCTCAGGTTGGGACCCGGAACGTGACCATCGGAACGGCAACGCACTTCTTGGCCAGCGGAGGCGGCTGGTTGCACAGGACCCCCTTTGAGACGTCCGGTCCAGGCCTGGACCGTTCTCAGCCTGTCAAGACTACTGTGGATTGGGCAAAGCAGCTACAACCCCCTTTGACCCTAGGTGTAGCCCCTGGAGTGGATAACGGACACGTGCCCGTCCTCTTTCTCCACGCTCCTCCCCCTTAACGTTTTCTTTCCTGTTCCTTCCTCTCTCGATCCAATGGCAGGGACTCTCCTCTACTGTCAGCGCTTGAGTGGCTTTGCCTGCGTCCTCACTGCAAAGTGGGTGGATTATTAGCCACCCAAGGGAAAGCAGGGCTGGAGCTGTAGGCTATAACTCCAGCTGGGCCAGCTAGGCTGGGATGAAAGCACGACCACCCTTTAGTCCATTCAACTGCCTGGTGCTAGCCTGGGTCCTGCTCTCTCCTGGGTCAGCTTTCTGCTCCTGGTGAGGTGATGTTTTTGGCTCTGTGCAGCTAGAGTGTTAATCACTCCTGTACCCGAGGGAAGGCGAAGAGGGTGGTGGAGGGGTGAAAACCAGGCTGTGATGTTGTATTAGTGGGTTTTGTGCCCATCTCATGGTTCTCCTTTCGCTCGTTAGGATGCCTTCCTTCTCCGGCTTCCTGGTGGTTTGTGCCAAGCTGGGGTTAGACAGGTGGTCTTGGGAGGTGTTGATGAGCATCTAATGGTGCCATGATGCTCTCTAGCTCCTGGCATGTTTCCTGTGTAGCTCAGCTTGGTGGCTGATCTTCTCTAAGCTTCTTTTCTGCAGGAGCAGCCCCTAAACGGAGAAGAATTTTGGCTATGGAAACCCATGGCTCCGTATGCTTCTGATCAGGGAGTTGCCAAATGCTGTCCCAAGAAGCAGGCAGATGTCCCAGAACCGATAGGAAACGTAGCCCCTGCGCGCACGAAGGGGTCATTCGGAGAGTTTAATGATGGGTAAAGCCGTCGCCGTCACCAGAACCTCTGAGTAACGCTCTTCCCCCATCGCAGCAGCAGGAGCACTGCGTGCAGTGTGGCACAAATCAAAGGGCTGCTTAAAGCGACTGAGGGGAAAGGCAAACCCGTCCACAGACATGTTGTTATACAGAGCACAGGGCGTTGATTGTCTTGCTGAGCAGGACTGAATAAGCAGTACGGAGGTGCCGCCACTGCTGTGACTTTACAAATGAAATGACTTGGAAT
The DNA here is from genome assembly GCF_026122565.2 of Emydura macquarii macquarii. Lineage (NCBI taxonomy): Eukaryota > Metazoa > Chordata > Testudines > Chelidae > Emydura > Emydura macquarii. The sequence continues at coordinate 5,814,403 of NW_027133527.1, forward strand.
TCTCAGCGCAGTTAGGGGGCAACAGAGTCCGAGGCATTTTGACCGTGCACAAAGGGGCAATGAATCTATAGCGCGATTGCTGCACATTATATAGATAAGGGCTGGGTGCTTGTGTAAGGGAGAAAGTGGATCAAAAAGCCTCCCCTGCAGAGTGCAGGTCTCCCTGTTTGCTTCTCTTGTCACTAGTGCATTAGTCAAGGCTCTGGAGGTACAGCAAGTTTAGAAAACAAACCAACAAAAACCTTCCAGGATGGATTTGGAAGCATCAGATGTCCATGGTATTACCTGGGAGCTGTTAGTTTATTAAAACAGGCTTGATTTCCCGAAATCCTAATCTAATTGATTGAGGTATTCAGCTTGATGAATTGGAAAATAGGAGCCTTTATAAATGTACGTTTCAACAGCTGTTTGCAGCGTGGGAAAGGTTTCCAGATGCATGCATGCTGTGAAATGCACAGGGCATGATTTGGATTGCCGATATAGAGGTGCAGCATAGCCCAAGAGACTGGTTAATACCTGTGGTTATCCAACAAACTAGACGATCAGATTCTGCTTTCACCAGGACAGCTCAGTTAAGGGGGTTGTATTGCTGCAGCTCAGTAGAGAGGATCGGGACCAAATCACGCATGGAGATGGGACTTCGCTGTGTTTAGTTTTATTCTTCGCCAACTGCTGCAGTTGCAAACCTGTAACTGGAGACCCAGGGGATTCTGGGCGGTGCGTCCAAACGGCCGGGGAGCGTGTGACCCAGTGTAGCTATTGCAAACTCCCCTGCAGCCCAGCCCCTTTCCTGTTGTTAATGATGGCCCACGAATCCCCTCGGGGCTCAGGTTTACGCTCCTGCATGTGATCGCAGCTATATGCAGCCTCGCCCGCTCCAGTCGCTGCTCTCGCTGTCTCCTGCTGCAGCTCCAGACCCTCGCCCCCCGGGTTCAGTCTGCCTCCCTCGCCCCCTCTCCAGTGCAGGGTTGTCTACAGCTCTCCTTGAAGCTCCAGGCTTTGCTCACGCCCCTTCTCCTCCTTTGCTGCTGATCTCCGAGCCGACTCCCATGCCCTCGCCTCTCGCTTTTGGACCTGTGCCTCTGTGTCTTGTGTCTGTCTGAATCAGATTCTGAGCTCATTAAGGCGGGGAGCTCATCTTTTGCGTGTCTGTGAAGCACCACTGCCAGCGTTATTAGAGCTAGCCAGGTCAAAGCCTCCTCACCGTGCTGCGTTCACACCTCCGGCTGCCATGTAGACATACCCCGTGTGACGTGTTAAAGAGGAGGCTGATCCTGAAAGAGGGGAAGGGAACAGGGACAGACAAGGTCTGTGGGGCTGGCAGGAGCAAGTCCATGGAGGTTTGCACATCGAGGAGAAGTAGCGTGGGTCCTTGTCCTCCTCCACCTCCTGCAAGTTGGGCGAAGACTTAAACAAAAGGGATATGAATCTTCTGCCTCCTTTCTGCGTCTCTTCCCATGGTGCTTTGTTTGCTTGGTGGGGGCGTTTTGCCGATGGCTCCTTTACTTCTGTTGCCTTCTTATCCAAAGCTCCGGCGGTGCCAAGGAAGGACATGCACAAGACTTATTTGCTGCACATCCCCGGGGGGTCTGAGCCAAGGCAGAACGTGTCTGTAATCCTGGAACGCGCATCCCAGTTCAGGTGTCTGCCTTGACATAACAATTAGCAGGTGTCTCTTGAAAAGTCCTGCCAGAACGACACCTTAGCGGGCCGAGGTGTCAGAGGGAGAGTGCATGAATAAGCTGTTTGCTTTCCTTGCTTCGTGTTTGACTGGATGTTGTCACATTATGGGACAGTGATGTGCTGACAGTCAGAGGCCATTTGTATAAAGGTTATAGCGTCTCCACGCCCCATGGCATTGGGTGCTGCACATACATCTAGTGGGAGGGTGATCCTGGGAGCTTACGGTCTGAATCAAATATTGTTTGTCAAGGTCCAAATTTCTTGGTCAAGGTATAGTCAAGTTCCAGACACCAGGGAAAATAATGAAATGATAATGATGATAATAAGTAAATAAAAATGTTGGGGTCTGTTCAAAAGCATCTGAAGGTCTGAATTTGGCCCACAGTCCCCCTATTGACACCCCTTGGTCTAAACAGACAAGACAGGCAAAGGATGGGACGGGAAAGAACTTCCTGAGGTCACTCAGCCAGTGAGCAGAGTTGAAATTACAGCCCAGGCCTTGAGTCTAGTTCTGTCTCTTGTCTGCTAGACCTTCCCCCTCCACCCCAAAGATCAGACATGAAGAGACAACGGGGAAAGCTGTGCGATGAAATGTGAGAGAGGACTGGAGCCAGGCCGGAGAGTGTGGTACGGAACGCTAGAGGGAGGAAGAACACGTCGTCTTGTGTCGTGTGTCCGCAGGCGTGGATCGTTTAGCGTGCGTTGGGCAGTGCTTGAGAGGGCCGTGACCTGTAGAACAGCTCCCATGGTGACTGGTTTCGGTCGCTAGAGTGCTGGGTTGTATACTGCCGGTTCGGGAGCCTGGGGGGCGAGGAGGGATTGAAGGCGTGAATTTTGTCTGCCTCAGCTCAGCCCGTTTCATCCGCTCCTCTGACTCTCAGCAAGCAAAGCCCGGGGTTTGGAATCTGGCAGTTTCTCTTCTAGCCACAACATCCTCTCCTCTCTCCAGCGTGTGCCGGCATAACCACGTGTGCCGCAGCCCGTTGGCAGGGAGGTACTGTGACTTCTGGGCACAGATCGCTGGCCGCTCTGGGCAGACAGGAAGGCGGCAAGCAGGGATAACCTCGGAGGGGGCCATATGTTCATGCCGAGTTGTTGTCACACTGCCTGTGCTGTGCCAGCATGCCAGGTTTCCACATAGATGCTATAAATAATGCAGCATTGGAGGATTGGACCAAAAAAAAAAAGCCTGTCATTTCCCTGTCTTAATGATACATATTTAATGTCTGACATTTTGGCTATTTTCTACCTTGCTTTGTTCCCTTTCTCTCTCGCTCCCTGGGTAGCTTGCATATTGAAGACCCTTTTTACACCTAGTATTTACTAATTGCAGATGGCAAGTCTAGCACATTCAGATCTGCCAAGCCCCGACCAGCTTGTCAGTCAGCACCTACCGTGCAGTCACTTCTTCCCCTATCTCAAGTGGGGACACAAAAGGACCTCAGCGACTCAAAGAACTGGAAGTGGGGTACCCACCTATCGACACCCTCCCATCAAGGTTGCCAGTTTGAATAGAGACGCTCTTTGAACTGCCTTCACGTCTGTCACTCACTTGGTGGCCTCTGTGAAATGAGCGGGTGCGCGCGCTCTGCTGAAACAGATGATCATGTTGTGACTAAACCCACGCGCAGTTGGCAGTCTCGAGCAGACAGGCCAAATGCTGGGCCAGATGTGCCAACAGAGCTTTATGGGCCAGATCCTCACGGCGGTTAATTGGTGCCTCTCAACACAGGTCATCGGAGCTCTGCTCCTTTACGCCACTTAATGATCCAGCCCTGTAGGTCTCGTTTGTTCCCGATGTAGAGCTCCCGCTTGTATTAGTCAACCCCAAAATTTACACATTCTATATAACATCCCCTGTGCTGCACAGCACGCCTGGTGCCCTGCCAATCAGAGAGGATTTGGCAGCCTGCCTTGCTTAGTGTAGTCTTTTCCTTCCAAAAGAGATGGGAGTGTTTTTCTGTGCGATGGAACAGTTTGTGCTAGATAACTGAAAGGCAGGTATTACCATAAGAATCAATACTGCGAGTGGGACCGTTTTCTAAATGAGGTCTGTAATACCTCCGGGCTTTCAGCATAAATGGCTTTTGGGTCATTAATTAAAGAGAGAGCTGCGCAAACTGTGCACCTGGGTCAGGAAGGAAAATGGCCCGTTCCTCGGTCTTTATTTTGCCTTCCTGTCCAGGCATTCCTGTAATAATTCTGCAGCCCAGCAATCTCCTCTTGAGAGGAGCAAGGCATGTTGTAAACCCTGCTCACTTCCTGCTTAATAAACAGGTACCGCTCTTGAAGATGACCCTAAAGGGGCATAGTGCATACGCTCTAATGTCCTGGGAGTGATTTCTCAGCGGAAGGTCCTGTTGTATTTTATAGGGCTCCATTAGTCAGATTGGGCTACTCTGACCGGTGAGGTTTATTATTATTTATTTAATGTTCTTTCATACGAGGTAATTCTTGGCTAATGTTTTCGTGCTCTCTAAGGCAAGCCAGACTGACCCAAGTCCCTTTGAAACCTGAGCTCAGCGTCCAAGATTCAGGAAGAAGGTCAGGTGGGAAGAGTTTCTTCCTTTGAACAAGTATTAAGGTGGCGTTGGGGGTGGGGTGGGAGGCATTTTGGTTCTGCTTATTATACAGCTCCGAACTGTCATCATGGAAGGACATCCTCATTCAAGAGTCCAGCCTAGCAAACTCATCACCTTCCTTGCTTTCCTCCCTATGGTTTTTCTCTGGCTTCCGCAGTAGATGGATTGAACAGAAGTCCATAGGGATTTGGCTGTTGACTTGATTTGGTCTAAGACTTCATCAGGATGGGGAGCCACAGAGAGGAGGATAGTGAGTGTGTGCTCGGTTGTTTCCCATGTTGGTGGGAGCGTGCAGACTCCATAATGAAATACGGAATTACACTGCAAGGGGGGTGGTTGGCTTTGCGTGGGTACCCCGACGATATTGCTGAGCTCCCAATGCACCTTGTAAAGAAGAGTGGTGGTCATTGTTCAGAGAAGACTTATTGATTTAGTCCTAAGTGGCGCACTGGATCTGGTCCAAGAGGTGAATATAGCTCAATCACTTGGTAATAGCAACCCTAATGTAATTAAATATAACCTCTTTGCGGGAAGGGGGAATACCAAAGAAACCCACCACAGTAGCATTTAACTTCAAAAAGGGGCCCTACACAAAACTGAGGAGGCTAGTTACATGGAAATTAAAAGGAACAGTCACAAGACTGAAATGTCTGCAAGCTGCATGGAAACTTTTTTAAAGCACCATAATGGAGGCTCAAATTAACTGTATAACCCCAAATAATAAATAAAAAAATACAGTCAGAGGACCAGAAAAATTCCACTGCGGCCAAACAGCAGAGTAAAAGAGGCGATTAGAGGCATGAAGGCATCCTTTAAAAATTGGAAGTCAGATCCTATCGAGGAAAATAGAAAGGAACATAAACTCTGGCAAAGCAAGTGTCAAAATATAATTAGGCAGGCCAGAAAAGAATTGGAAGAACACCTAGCTAACGAGGCAAAAACAGGAACAACAACAACAAAAAGTAAGTACATCAGAAGCTGCCAAACAATCAGTGGGGCCACTGGAGAATCGAAGTACTAAAGGAACATTCAAAGAAGTCAAAGCCATTACAGAGAAGCTAAATGAATTCTTTACACTGGCCTTCACTGCAGAGGATGTGAGGGAGATCCCCACACCTGAGCCATTCTTTTGAAGTGACAAAGTCTGAGCAATTGACCCCAACTGAGATGTCCATAGAGGTGGTTTTGGAACAAATTGATAAATTAAACAGTAATAAGTCCCCAGGAGCAGATGGTATCACCCCAGAGCTCTGAAGGAACTCAAATATGAAATTGCAGAACTAACAACTGTGGTATATTAGCTATCACTTAAGTCAGGCTCTGTACCATGTGACTTGTGGATAGCTAATGTAATGCCGCTTTTTAAAAAAAGGCTCCAGAGGTGATCCTGGCAGTTACAGGCTGGTAAGTTTCACTTCAGTACCAGGCAAATTGTTGAAACTAAATAGTAAAGAACAGAATTCTCAAACACACACATTAACCTGATATGTCAACACAGCTTTTGTAAATGGAAACCATCTCTCACCAATCTATGAGAATTCTTTGAGGGTGTCAGCAAATATGTGGATAGGAGTGATCCAATGGAGACTGTGTTTGGACTTTCAGAAAGCCTTTGACAATGTCTCTGATCAAAGGCTCGTAAGCAAAGTAAGCAGTCATGGGATAAAAGGGAGGGTCTTCTCATGGAGCAGTACTGGTTAAAAGGTAGGAAACAAAGAGTAGAAATAAATGGTCAGTTTTCATGGTGGGGAGAGGGAAATAGCAGGGTCCCCCAAGGATCTGGCCTGGGACCAGTGCTGTTCATCATATTTATAAATGATCTGGCACAAGGGGTGAACAGTGAGGTGGCAAAGTTTGCAGATAGCACAGAATTACTCCAGATAGTTAAGACTGAAGAAAGCGAACTGTGAAGTGTTGCAAAGGGATCTCACGAAATTGGGTGACTGGACAAGAGAATGGCAGATGATATTCAATGTTGAAAAATACGAAGTAATGCATTTTGGAAAACAGAATCCCAACTATACATACAAAATAATGGGGTCATTATTAGCTGTAACCACTCAAGAAAAAGATCTTGGAGTCATTGTGGATAGTTCTCTGAAAACATCCATTCAATGTGCAGCAGCAGTTAAAAAAACAAACAAAACCCTAACAATCTCAGGAACCATTAGGAAAGGGATATACTGAGGCAGAAAATACCATAAAGCTACTATATAAATCCATGGTACACCCACACCTGGAATGCTGCCTGCAGTTCTGGTTGCCCCATCTCAGAAAAGAGAGATTAGAACTGGGAAAAGTACAGGGAAGGGCAAAATGATTAGGAGTAGGGAACTGCTTCCACATGAGGGGAGATTAAAAAGATGGGGACTGTTTAATGGTGGGAGAAAGTGAACAGGGAAATGTGACTTGCTCTCTGATAATACACGAATCAGGGGGCACCCCATGAAATTAATATGCAGCAGGTTTCAAACAAATACAAGGAAGTACTTCCACACCCAACTGTCAGTCTGCGGAATTCATTACAGGGGATGTTGTCAAGGCCAGAAGTATAACTGGGTTCATAAAAGAATTAGAGAAGTTCCTGGAGGATAGATCCATCCATGGCTATTGGCCAAGATGGTCAAGGATGCAACCCCGTGCTCTGACTGTCCCTAAGACTCTGGCTGCCAGAAGCTGGGACCGGACAACAGGATGGATCAGTCAAAATTGCCCTGTTCTGTTCATTCCCTCTGTAGCACCTGGCATTGGCCATTTTTTGAAGACCGGATACTGGGCTCAACGGACCATTGGTCTGAGCCAGGATGGCCGTTCTTGTGTTCTAAAACTGAATGAAGACGCTGGCAGAGAGAAGCCATCCTCGCTGCTGCTGTTACGACTCTGCATTTCTAGCTGAAAATTCTATCTGCTCTCGTTTATTGCTCTGCTATACAAAGGGGCACTTTGCTGAAACCTGACACAATGAGTATCTCCGGCAGGAAGTGAATAATCTCTTCATTTGATTTTTCTCCACAAAGTTGAAAATCATTTGGTTGGCTATTTTATTGCTTTTTCTTGTAAAGAGTAATACTAAGCCCATGCTTTGTGCGGATGTATTGGGGGCAAAGGGGGCTGAGGTAATATTATATATAACTCTAGTTCACTCTGCTTCTTCCTACACCTCCGCTTGACTCTGCTGAAGCATCAGCCAAAATTCTATCTATAGAGGACTTTTCAGGAAGCATTACTACTGAACGTGAAACTTCAGGGCTATTGCATGTAAAGCCCTAATAAATAGGTGTTAACAGTTCCCAGTCCACTTCCAAGAAAAAGTACCATCCCGTTTCCTAGTCACACACACGCTGAATGAACCCCGAAAACGTTATAAATAGTATAAAACATTGTCAATAGCGTGGGACTCACTTGCTCCAAGCTAACGGTAGAGATTTTCCACTTTTTAATCTCCTACATGGACTCTGTGGTCAGAAAAGCAACCTGCCTCTCGCTTCCCTGCACTCTGATCCGTCGGCCTTCACAAAGGAAATACAAAATATACGCGTCATGAGAGCGGCTAACGCTTTGCAGGGTTTGATCTGGGCGGCCTGTTTTTAGCATTGATTTAGTGGGAGCCAGGCTAGTCTATTACTCTGTGCCCCCCAAGTAAACCATGGAACTTGCCTTAAACATGGTAGCTAACGTCTCCTGTCTCCCTTGTGCATTTCAAATGTGGGCCTGATCCAAAAACCCTGGTGTGGTGTGGATCACGTTGCTGCTGCATCCTCTTTACTGGGGTGCAACAAGTGCTTCTCTCGGTGGCTAACATGGCTCTGCTGGCAGATGGTGCAGGGCCATGACCTTGCCCTCCCTGTTTTATCTGGGGAAGGGCAGATGCTCTGCCCCACTTTATGCAGCGGCTGATTACAATCTGGCCATTGAGGGTTGGAATCGGTTGTGGTTGCTTTCCTTTCAGTGACAAGGAGCGATCGTCCACTGCTTGGATTTAACGCTGTCTCCGAGAGAAACCGGGGCAGTGGCTGACTGGCACATTCCTTGTTCCTCCCTGGCGTTTCCTTTCTCAGTTCAGCCCCGTTTCAGGTCATCTGTGGCTGGAGATCTGAGAGTGGGTGTTTCTGACGGGGTTGCTCTGCCAGCGCATTGATGCTGTTGCTAGCAGCTGTCAGCTCTCAGCAGAGGGAATCGTTGTCGTCTTTCTTATGGCTGGTGTAGAACAGCAGCTGCGATTTCACCTGAAATTGATCGAGCTAGATGCTACAACAGGAGTGGCAGAGTTTATTGCAGTGATGCCTCTTTCCTATTTCTAACCTGGGCAGTAAGTGGGGATATGTTTGATGGTCTGTCGCGTGCTGGGGAGTTCTTAATTTTCCATTTGTGCATTAAATGTCCACATCTCCCAGGGTTGGTTTGGATTCGATCCAGAGCTGACCAAGATGTCCCATGGGAGGTCAAACCCAGAAACCTTCTGCATGGGATCTGGCACAAGATGCTTATTTTTGAAGCCTTGTTTAGCCCAATCTGCTTTCCAAGCCTCCTCCTGACCCGAGCCTGGATTGCATGAGGCTAAACTAATATTCCCAGAAAAGCTTGCAACACTTAAGGCGTTGGGCGGAGGAGGGGGATGTAATCGAGGTGGATAGGGAGCTGTCTGTTTTCCTGGATTCGCTGAGCTTTGCGGCGTGTCGCAGCAATTTGGCGTATCGGCCGGAGGATGATATTCGACAGAAGAGGTAGCCATGGGGTTGAGTCGATGTATGGGTCCCAGGGATGCAAAGGGAATGAGGCTGCTACTCGACATGTTGTTGTTTAACACCTGGGCTGGTATTTGAAGACTTGCATGTTTTCTGGACACATGAGCAGTGTATTTTCCAGGATTGTGAAGGTGCTTGGGTGTCCCACATGCATCTGCACCATTGGCACGATCAGTCATGTTCTCAGTTTGCACATAAACTGCAGCAGCCTTCTTGATCGTGTTAGGTCAGTGACAGCAGAAGGGGAAAAGGCATCTATAAATTACAAATCGTCTCCGGGCCTTTGTCCTAGAGTCACGGATGCCTGCTGTGCCTACAACATCATGTGCTTCAATGGAAAACCAGGAGAAGCCGCTCCATCCAGTTGCTTGAAAAGCCTAATACATATTACTCCTCCATGCGGGTAGGCTGGATCACTGATTGCTGTAATTAGTTTCAGGTTAAATAAATCGTCTCCGTAGAAGTAAATTAGTTTCAGCACGTGCTAAGTCGCCCAAGCAGCCTGGTGCTGTTGTGTGCTTTGTGCTAGAACATTAAAGCAAAACTCACCTTAAATGTGAGCTGAGCACGTGAACCCCCCATTGACAAAGTCCTGGGTTCTACCCCCGGGCGAGAGAGCCCCTCTTTGGAACATGGCCAGAGTTCTCTGGGGTGTGCAGGAGACGCTGCCGCTGAAGGACATGAATATTGAAGGGTGGTATTTAGGTTGCAGGCTCTTTGCGGCAAGGACTGTCCGTTCTGTGAACGGTGCCTAGCGCGATGGAGTCTTGGTCCGTGACTGGGGCTCCTGGGTGGTGCCGCAACACAAATAACAAACAAAAATAACAATTTTCCCTTTTCTGCATTGCACTTGGACATGGCTTCTGTGCTTACAAAACAAAACAAGAGTCCCCTTCCCCCAAAAACCAAATCTAGCGCGCACACAACGTTGCGGTGGTAATGAGGTGTGCAAATGGATAAAATATTGTCCCTGTGCCTTTACCGCCAGTGGAGAGAGCTGTCTTTACCCTTAATTAGCTCAGCAGCTGCCCCAACCCTCCTCAGTGGCTTTCAGTGATGCCTGTAGTGCACCTTTTTTGTTTTGCCCCTTCCTTGGGTCTTGCAAAACGCACCCCCGTTTTCCTTCATTAACAAGCTGCAAATGCAGAGGTAGGATACTCAAGGGCTTAAAAGCAGAGTCACGAAATGTCGCATTTTCCCTGCTTCATCGGAAATAGATGCAATAGGCACCGTAGACCCCACCCCGCGTTTCGGCTGACTTCTCCCGTTCTGACGGACAAGGTTCTGCCCCGCTAATGGCAGCAGCAGATGTACAGTGGTTGTGCTAACTTCCTTCCTTCCCCCGCTGTCCTGTCTCTACTCTGACAGTGAAATCAATCTCCGTGGAGAAACTCTGGGTTTCTACTTGTTGCATTGTCTTTCTGTTCTTATGAGCCAGAAAGCCATTGAGATGATGGAGCATCTTGCTCATGGCTCTTAAGTCTCTATGTACCTCAGGCAGCCATGTCTCCCTTGAAGTCTCTCTTCTGCCCCCTCTCCTGTCTCCGGAGGACGGCATCAGAAGGTGCCCAGCCAATGACCGCATTTCAGTGCTGAGGGCTGCACGGCTTCCCAGTTCTGCAAACGTTGGGTGCGACATGCAGTCTGTGAAGAAGCTGCGTCCGCAGACTCTGCCCACCATTGGTGGGTAAATCGCTCGCGTGTGTGGGGAGCTGGGATTAGAACCGTCCTCCACACGGCTCTCTCCCATGGTAGTTACAGGAGAGCCGGTTAGCTAAAAGCCGTAGCCGGACCTATGTTCTCTGTGGGCCCAACCAGTAGAGCACGCCGCTGTCCGCTCAGTCACTCAGACAGAGAAAAGGAGGTTTGCAAAGGTGCCGAGGGGCTTTAGCCACATTGCTTCTAGTAGTGTCCGTAAACTATGGGGCTAATTCCCTCGTGTCTGCTTTTCTGCCCTCCCCCCAAGCCAGTGCACTTGGAAATGCTAGACTGCACCTTCACGAGCTGCTGCTGCTCCAGCTCTCGTGTTCGGAAGATAGAAATGCCTGCACATCTGAATGCAAATGGAATAAAAATGGGGTTATTTGATGTGCACAGAAATCAGAAAATTTGATGCTGAGCTCCTGCGTATAGTGGAATCAGGTCATGTTGTACATGTATATTAAAGCTACAGCACATTCAGGACCATCAAATGCTACATATGTGCAATGGGGCTGGAATGGCCTGACCTTTGCTCATGGAAAACCTCAATCAAATTATTGCATGAACCTACATTTTTTTTCTTTTTTTGCATTGGGTGGAAATAGCTTGGACCATCGCCATACACAAGGCTCCGGCCATACAGTTACCTGGAACATAATGCTGAACATATGTTTCATTAAAGACAAATGCTGTTGCAGTGATAAAGTTAACGAACAAGATTTGATATTATAATTTCACTGGCATTCTTCAGATTTGTTGTGAAGCCAGATTTTATTTTATTCTATTTTTTTTTTTTTTTTTGTTGGCGCCTGAATGCGTTTTTCTTAGAAGCTTTTGATTTGTCAATTTAATTATGAGCTGAGTTAATCCGTGTATCCGATTTAATTTTTAAGGCTTTAATTAATGAGCTAATGTGTGAAAAGCTATGAAGAGATCGAGCTCTGAATGTCTGAGTTTTCCGTGCAGTCGCTTCTTATCTTTCTTTAGTGGCAGACTTGGTTACATAAAGAGTAATCGACTTGAAGCTGTCGCTCTAAAGCACCTGTTACCAAGGTATCGAAGCATTGTGTGTGTGCAGGCAGCAGTGCTATATATCGCACTGAGTTTGGTGTATTGCTAATGTGAGTGTCTGGGGGATTTGAAGAGTTAGATTGGCCAATTAAAACCCTTACGATTAAATTTCTGAGACCAGCATTTAAAAACGGTCTGACAGTTCTGATTAGAATTCGAGCAACTCAGCAACAAAAGGAGGGGGTGGCAGGGTGCTGGAGTAAACAGCCAGTCGGCACGGGGGAGGGAACGACTGGGACGGTCAGCCCTAAGCGAACAAAGGGCGGATAAAAGGGCCAAGCGCTCATGTTCCCAGGGCATCCGGCATGGACAGAGGGGATCCCTGCTGAGTGCACGTCCGTCCGCTAAGGGGATCATATCCTGGGAACACCAGCAGCGTGTACCATAGCGTGTGTCTCAGATACTGCGTCTCAGCCTGCATCATAGATCAAAGCAACTGTGCCTGAGGGCAGAAAGTGACACTGGAAACTGTGTGCATCCACCCTAAACAGGAACCAAGGAACGTGTTGGTATAAAAATGCCTGGCACGTGGCCATCCAGCAGGTTAATACCTCTGAGGTTATTCCCTGTGCAATAGCTGTGAATGGCCTGGTTTCCTAAGAGGTTCTTTCATTTTGTTTCATGTAGGAATTCAATTTTCAAGGCAATGAAAATAACTTCGCATTGTGTGGAGTCCAGCATCCATTTCCCTCCATCCCCAGCTCCCCAACTCCCTGATCTATCTTGTTTCTTTCCAGTGCAACTGCAGACTATGTTCAATGGCCCATCTTTTCCCAGTGTGCTGTCTGCTTTGACATCCTAGCGCTTCAAAGGAGCGGGATGGATGGGGCTGCAAATCTAAAGGGGTACTTTGAATATTCATCCCACATCTTAGCAGCTCCACTGTGCAAAACACCAAAGTGTTCAATGTCTTCAGTCTGGTAGAAATTCTCCCCCGAGTTGCCGCCCCAGCCTGTCTCATGCCTTAGAAATAGTGAGGCATTGCCGCAGAGCAGAGAGTATTCTGGGTGTGTCGTTCCCACAACGCGAAATGTTGGCCTCCAGAAAGGCACTCCGCAATTGCATGAGGCTTCGTGACTCTGTGAGCCCCCCGTCTAGGCTGCGCATCCGAAGAGGGGGAGGCAAGGAAGGGATAGATGGCTTCCACATGTGTTACTTGGCAAAACATCCTGTAAAAGGCAGGGCCAGATCGTGACCCACATTTAAAAGTGTGCGAACTCTTTACGTTTTTCAGTCGGCATGTACAGATTGTCTGATGGGGCTACACTCGCTGGCATGGATCTACTACACCCAAAAGCAATGGTGTTCCAAACCGTCCTGCAAAAAAAGTTTTAAAGAAATTCTCCTGCATGGGGAGTTCAGTTTCTCTGGTTGTTGCAATTTGCATGAATAGTAATAATTTTAAAAGAGCCTTTGCATGTCTTCCCTAGACCCAACCAATCTGTGTGAAGAGAATTCTGGGCCATTTTATTGTCTCTGCTCTTGATGTTTCTGGAAGATTGATGCTGCCAGGATACGGGTATGCAGGGAGATCTGCATGTTAATTGTAACTCAGTCTGAAATTCATCTCAGGAGCTGTGTGTATCATCCCTGTAAGCACACCGTTGTAATAGCACCTGCAAAAACCTACTGATGGATATTAGACACTTGGATGTTTTTTAAAAAGTCGCATTATGAAATATTTTCATTCAACAAGACTTGTATATTTGCTTGCCGTATTCCATGCAAAGACTTGAGTAATGAGCAATTTTCTTTGCTAATTCTCACCTTTGCACATTTCTGAAAATTCAGCTGTGTCCCGTGAGCTTTGAAGAGTGAAAATGGCTTTCTGTAGGCTATGTGCTCTCAGGGTCGTCGATACAGGGGTGCCAGGGGCTAATCACTGCTAGCAAGAGCGCATGGATTTGAATGGATTCCCAGGTGGGAAGAAATACGTGTTCAACATGTTCACAAATAGGGAAAGTGCATGTTTTCATTCAAGTGTGTGTGTGTGTGGGGGGGGGGGTATGATGATGATCCCTTCTCTTAGTTAGACAGAACAGGGCATGGCGTGGCTGAGCCTTCATCTGGGGGCTCAGAGACGGGGGGTGGAGTTCTCCAGCTGGGCTGTGGCTGGAACGGGGCTGCTGTAGGCTGGTAAGAAGTCAGAGTTACCCAGCCTGTGGCATATGTGCTCATCCACGTTCCAATAGGAGCCCAGTCCTGCCTCGCGCCAACCCTAGCCCGCCAGGTGTAAAGGGTTTGGTTGTTGGAGCCACTCGGGTGTATGGTGGATTATATATACATGCCCTGGGATTTTCTTCCCAGAGCCAGAGACCAAGTTAGCCCATAAAGAGCCTGGCTCTACATTTTCAGAAAGGGCCAGTGAGTGTAGATGCCTCGGGTAGCCAACTTGGGACACATGAAAGGGACCTGATTTTCAGAAAGGGCTCAGCACCCACCTTCCAGGTATCAGGCTCCTTTAAGGCATCTCAAATTGGGCACCCAAAAGCACTGGTCACTTTTTCAATGGCTGGTCCTGGTCATCTTCCTTCAAACCACGTCTGAGATGAAGACTTTTAAAGTGGCATCTTAAAGCAGCCTTCTCTTTCCGGTGTCCTGGAATAACTTGTCCCGTTCTGCCCCAGACACTTGTCTGCAGCTTTGCAGTAACAGCTCGATGGGTGCTGAATTGAGGGTGCCAACCCCAACAGCAGCGTTAAAAACATCATCATCCGGGATGGGGGTGGGGCAGATTTTTCTCTATTTCATAAACCTGCAGCAAGCTATTTTGGCTGTTTCTAGTCCACTCACAGTAATAACGGCTGCAACATTCTCAGCTATTAGTGCCCAGTAAATTACTTTTTAGACACCCCCCCGCCCTCTCCCGGGTGTCAAAAAAAAAAAACCAAAAACCAACCCTCTGGTTGTAACAAAAGTTCAGCGTCGTTTCCCTCTGTTTTAGAGAGCCCTCTGTTTTAGATGATCAAGGCCCCAGTCCTGCGAAGGGAGCTGCAGGGATTCTCCATGAATTCTGGCTATGCGGATTCCATTAACTGGCACCTGCCTTTTGTGTCACCCAAACCTCCCAGCCCCTCTGAGCCTCGAGCGAAGTCATGTGGGGGAACTCCCCACACTCAGCTCATTTACTGACATCATTACAAACAGGTTGCCATACAATTTGTAGCCACGGGTCTATTTTAAAAGCTGCATGTTGATGATACTGACCCTACCTAAGGAGCATTTGCACCCAGTGACTTAATTTTCTCTGCATCTGTGAGGTTCTGATTATATTTCTCCAAACACCGTAATCATTGTTTAATTTAGAAACACCGCATCCCCCCCAGGAAGGTGCTTGGCCACCTTATAATTCATGCAAAAAAAAATGTAAAGAAATGTTTTCAAAACCTGTAAAGCCCCTTGGAGAGCGCTGCAGTATCTTCCCTTGTACGGGTGAACATAGATTCTCCTGCTGGTGCAGTTGCATGCCAAGAGGGGCTGCACTGAAATCAGAAGTTCTCCATGCCTCAAGTAACCGCCACTCTCAACCCATACCGACCTCGCAGGGGTGCCCAAGGTGGCAGTCTGACCCTGCAGAAGTGGGTGCGAGGTTCGGACACGGGCCCCGACATCCCCAAAGTTGGCAGCTCTTCAGGTCCCGTGGTGCCGTTTGGTTGCGTCTCAGGAGGATTCATCTCTGCGTGCAGGAAAAGGTGCTACGAGAGCTCGTGGTAGATGATGATTCTTGTGCAGTTTGCCCCATGGGAGAAGTGTCTGCCCTGTGTGGCTCTCCTTGTGTGTTTTGCAAAGCAGACATTACCAAAGACCATCCACAGCTCTGCTCTGTGCGCTTCCTTCCCTGGGTTGCTGTCACACAGACAGAGCCTCTGTTTATTGCATCCAAATACCGTTTGATGGCTTAAGACTTTGATGCAGTTATTTCACTGCGCTCTGGGTGCTAATACAAACTCTTCTCCGGTCTGTTTATCATCTCAGTTGGGGTTTTTTCAGCCCTCTAAATGCTGTCTCAGCTGTCGTGCTCTTCCTTGCTCCGGTTCTGAGAGACTAACAGCCGTGAAATCTAACCTCGCCTGTCACTTCGGCCCTTGAGATGTCAGGCAGGTGAGGCCACATCACCCGGCTGTGAGAGCAGTAATCTCCTAAAGACAGCATTGCCGGAGTCACTTTGAAACTGACCCAGACAACAACCAGGTGGATGCACTGTAGGGACCAGTCCTGCGCTAGCCCCGGGATGAGGAATTACGGATGATCCACTTGGCTTTCCCTTTGTAATTTTGGTTTCTGTGGAGAATCTTTTATCCTGCTGAGTGGGAAATTAGCTTGGTAATTGACTGGCATTTCAGAGGGTGAGTCGTGATGTGTCACTTTCTCTTGCTGCTCAAGACACCAGTACACAGGGCCCAAGTACATGACAGGTGCAGACGTCTATCATCTCCTCCAAAGTCTGCCTGGCCTTCCTTCCTATGGCACGTGAACAGACTTCAGTCTCCCCAGAGCTCATCTGTGCTCTAGAGTCCAGCTGGGAGATTACAGAATGGCCCTGTATTTAAACTCCAGTGCAGGGCCGACGAGGATCTGGATTTGGGCTGGAACTTCTGGTCGGAACCAGTTGCGTACAAAAACCTAGTCCTTAGGGTAGAGCAAAAAGCAGGCGGCCCTAGGAAAGCGGAGATGTTTCTTGGGGGACTGAGCTGTCAGGGGGGTAGAGAAAAAACCAGACTCCAACCCTGCTTATCCGAGGGTGGGGACCCCATAGTGAAAACAGGAGAGGCATGCGGAATGCAAGGATTTGCCCCGTGGAGATGTCCTCTCTGAGTGCATACCTTGGCGGGGGGAGCATCTGGTAAGATGATAACCCAGGCACGTCAAAGAAAGTGAGGTGCCAATCAGGCCTGCAGGGGGAACACTTACCTGGAGGGAAAGGGGCTTTGTCTGATACGCTGCCCGGAAGGTAGGATTTTGCTTCTTTCCTGGAATGACATGGGCCATACCTGTCTGAATGACTCTTCGCAGAGTGACAGGTTAGCGGTCTATTGCTGCTTTGGTTTTAGTATGATTTCTCCCCTCCCCCCCTCCCCGCCGTTCTCAGTCAGTCTTGTTTATCTACAGCTCCTGCAGTGGTAGTCTCTGGTTTGGGAGCGTCCCCTCACACGCTCTCGCTTGTTACTCCTGGTCTCTCTCGCTTGTCACCTCACACATCACTCACACCTCTCTCTCTCTCGCGTGGGATTCTCGGGCACAAAGGCCACGATCGGGAAATTTGGTCTGTTCACATACACAGTTGGGCTGATTTAACTAAGGGTTAACTGAGGTTTTTTTTAACCTGATTTAGCTGAACTGGTTCAAAATCCCATGTGGATGTGCTGAAATTGATGTAACCCTTGTTTATATTGGTTTAGTTTGCATTGGTAAATTTCCAGGCTAGGCTGCTATAATCCGTCTGAAAGCGAGATAAGCGCATCCCTGCCAGCGTACACCTGTTCACCCAGATCAAATCTTAAAGCAATTGTAGTTTGACAGGTGCAATTCCAGTGTGCAGACAAGGCCTTGAAGGACCTTTCCCAGAAGGTGTTTCACTGGGCGACTCTGTCCCCCAGTGGCTAGGGCACTGGACTGGCTTCAGGAAACATGGGTTCTGTTCTTAGCTCTGCTCTTAACCAGCTTTTAACCTTGGCCAGTGATTTCCCCTCTCCTTGCCTCGGTTTCCTTCTCCACCGTTGGGGCTATTCATAAAATACATAACACATTAGAGGGCGTTTTGCCTGTTGGTTTCAGTGTTACAAGGGGTGTCAGGTGGATCTTGAAAATCACCCAGAAATGTGACACGCAATTTATGGACAGCCCCTTTTGTCTGTCTTGTCTATTTAGATGGGAAACTGTTCAGGGCAGGGACTGTCTCTTGCTGTGCGTACGTACAGCACCTAGCACAATGAGGCCCTGATCTCTGTTGGTGTCTTTACACTGGTACAAATAACGAGTAATATCAGCCGTGGGTCACAGTCTGAATACTGCCTAGGAACACTCAATAACGGGGTGTTCAGACAGAGTCTGAGGGGTGTTCTCAGTCTGCATGATCTAGACGCTGGTTTCCACTGCGCAGCGAGTAAGCCCAGGGAGACTGCGGTAAAATAAAAGCCTGCAAATATTAGTCCTAAAACTCTGATATACTTAACATTGAAAGCCCAGAGGGTCTAATTTTTCCCGTCATGGTCCAGAGGCACTGGGCTCACGCACTGCTCATTGTTCTTTAGGATTATAATTAGATTTTGGTATTTTTTTCCCTGTGCAATGTAGGTCAGAGATAATTAGCGTGAATCCCACAGCTGCTCACTCCCCTTTAATTAAGCGTTTCTGGAAGAAAAAGGCAGCATCAGGTACGATGCTGCACTTGTGACTCCCACCTCCTGATCGCAGACAGATGCTGTCCCACCGGTCTCTGTCAGACGCCTCTGTCCTGTTTGTTCCACTGAGAGAGACCGGAATGCGTGAAGTTCTGCTGACTTTTCTCTCTCTCAAATGAGTGAAATGTTCAAGTGGTCGAAGCCCATGTTTGCAATCATGCCAGTGCATTTGGGTAACAGTTTTGTTTGGACATCTCATGAATTGTAAATGCTTTTTATTTTTTTACAGGCCATTATTGTCTGGTTATTAGTTCAGTTAAGTGAGATAAATTACATTGTCTCCTTCTCCCCTGAAATCCATTGGCTTGTGTGAAGCTAGAGTATAGGCCAGGTTTTGAGAGCAAACGGGGCAGAGTTTTGCAATCCCAGATTTTTCTTCAGTGCAAACTCTACAAATCTAAAAAGCTTACTCATTGGGCTGCAATTCTCACCCCCCTTTCAGGGGCCCAGCACAGACTTCATGTGCGTCTTATGCTTTCAAAATAGGGCTTCAGTGGAACTTTTTGGATGTAGGCCACTCTGCACAGGTCTGGTCTCGTCTGGCCCTCTGCACAGGGGTTGAAGTCCGTCCTAGGAGAATGGGGTGAGAAACCATTCATCCTTGGCGTGACTCCACTGAATTCTGTGGAACCCCACTAGGGGTGAATTTTGTGTATTGCTCTTAGCTGCAGAAACGGTTCATAAACACCAATGCACAAAACTCCCTTTGACATTGGTTGAGGGGGGGGGTCAGTTGCTCAAAAGTCAATGGGAAATTGATCCTCCTAATCTAGGTGTGGGGGAAACCAGGCCCTGGTTTTGGAGGCTCTGTAGTAATGTGGGAGTTTGACGATTTGGTAAATGTTGCTGTTGATCTCCTAGTATTTTGAGTCAAACTGTGACTTTTTAAAGTGGGATAAATCTGGCTCAGGAGATGGTTTGGGCTTTGGGCCACAGGCACAAGATGTGATTCCGATGCAAGAAACATCATGAAGCTGGGTGTCGGTGGGGGGGAGGAATGTGTTTTAGATTTTGGAGCCGTTCCCTTTGGAGACAGGGTTAAATCTTTCCAGGGAGGGAGAGGGAGATTTGTAACACACTTAGTTTTATTTTTAATATAAAACCCCCTCCAGTCAGCCCCTGTGTTTAGCAGCCCAACGTCACTTGCCGTGCCAGAGCTGGAGTAATTATCGCTGTCATTCGATCTTTGCGGCAGTTTATTTCAGTAAGATATTTTCTGTGAAAACTGACGTCTCCAGCACAGCCCAGAGAGCTGTGTGCTCCACCAGCGCCGATCTGTGTCTGCAGCACAGAGTTGCTTAGAGAACAGGCTTTCGCTTGCCAGTTTCAATCTTCTTGATTTGTGTGGTGGCTCTTGGCTGAGTCTCTCTCCCAGCCCCGTGTTGATTTTTCCCCCCCTCTCTTGTGGGTCTGGGATTACATTGTGTGTGGTTATTAAACTGATGGCCCGTCCTTGGGGAGCAGGCTGTAGGACGGAGAGCTTGTCCCTTCTCCTGCTGGAAGTGGCCTGCGCCGTGGAAGAGCCGAAGGACAGCGCTCTGGCACTCAGCAAGCTGGACTGTGCAAAACCTTGCACTGAGATCATGGAGAGCTCCTGACACCGAGCTGGCAACGCGAAGCACTGGTCTGATCTCTGCGTCTCCTGGCACACCAGAGCATTGCACACAGCTCCGCTGAACTGCCAGCACATGGGAGTGGCGTCTGATCACTCCTCAGCGGGAGATGGATTCAAACCAGGGACCTACAGGTGAAAGGCCTCATCTCTCTCTGCCCCTTCACCTCCAAAGTCCTCATTGTACGACAGGCCTTGGGGCCAATTTCTGTGTCTCCTCCTCCTTATTCCCTGCAAGAACAAGGCACACAATGGCCAAGAGCTGCCCAAAGTCCAGGGAGGGATTGGCTCGGTCCATGGACAAAGTCGCAGGGTGTGTTGGCCTGTGAAGAGCGTTTGGGCTGAGGCTCACCTGTGCTAGGGCTGACTCACCTCCACAGGTGGAGGGAGGGACTCGGCCAGGGGTCCCCTGAGGGCAGCACGTGGCTCAGAAAGAGCCCAGCCTGTCGGGGGAGACCGAGGGCAGCTTGAGCTCCGAGACAGACTCCGAGGAGCAGGAGACAGGCTGTGGGGGCAGCTAAACCAGCCTGGGCAAAGCCCCTGCTAAGGGCTGCCTGTCAGCCCTCTGTCACGGGGATATTAAACCTCCTCCTCCGGGCTTAAACCAATCTCTTAAGGGTTAGGAGGAGATGCCTCCGGGGGCAGATTATCTCACGTCTGCCCACTGTTCTTATTCCGTCTAGTAAGGCAGCTGGTGCTGGGCAATGTCGGGCAGGATGCTGGGCTGGATGGACCTCAGGGCTGATGTCAGTTCCTGGGTAATGCAAAATGCTTTTACTGTGCCGCTGATTCCTGCTTCGACTGGCTCAGAATTGCAGGTACACCTCGTCTGTGCTGAAACAGCCTGTTCATTTTTTATCACCTGTTCTCTCTTCCCCTACCCCTGTGTCCATCGCAGGGTTTTATTCTGCCGTCCGTCACCTATTCTATACCGCTACCCACTAGCCTGTTAGATCTTTCAGACTGTAGGCTCTTCGGGACAGAGACTGTACGGTGACCAGATAGTAAGTGTGAACAATCGGGAGGGGGATGAGGAGTAATAGGCACCTATATAAGAATTTGGTCACCCTACGAGACTATCTCTGACTGTGTGTGTGCAGCACCTAGCACAGCACAGCCTTGACCTGGCTGAGACCTTTGGGAGCTGCAGTGTTTGTTGCTAACAGACAGCAACTGGCATGGTGAGATCACTCTCTTGCCATATCGTCCGGTCACCACGAGAGAACCCAGAAGCTGCTTGGACACCAGCTGCAGGGCGAGGTTGTTTATTTCCCAAGAGGCTAAATCCTGCCGTGAAGGTAGCAGGGTGTGGGCTTTGTGAGCGCTCCTCTGAGAGAGAGGCAGGAGTTGGATCCTTCTGACCTTCGCTCTCTTCATGCCCCTCTCAGTGCAGATGGCGTACGGCAAGGAGGAACAAGGTACCGTTCCAAGCAGTGTGCATCATTAAAGGCCAGGCAGATGCACGTCTGTGCGCAGTGATTATCCTGACGCGGGGTAAGATGCCCCATTGTCCCAGGCCCCTCCGAGATAACCCGTGTTTGAGTGGGATGTGCCCACTAGAGACTAGCGGATGATTCCTTTCTCCAGCGCTCTGCAAGAAGGGGAAGTTCCTGCCTTCTTGGGCACATACATGTGGAGAATTACTTCCTGGCCCCAAATCTGGTGCTTGTTTTCACCCAAGACATGTGGACAAGCTGGACTTACTCCATACCCCAAAGGGCTTGCACGCCATCTCTTCCCTGGACTACCCCACCGCAGATAAGAATGAGAGCGTGATGCAGCGTGTCAGTGATAACAGAGACTGCGCAAGAAAAACATGCCCCACCTGGCATTTGGAGGCTGCCCCACTTCTGAAAACTTGCCGTGCCGTAGATTCCCAGACGCTGTATGAACGCCGAGGATTCTTGCTGAAGTGCCAGTGCAAATGGATTTGAAATGGAGGGTGAAGGCAAGGGACGAGTCAGAGGCCATCCAATTTGTCTTGCAAATTGTCCCTCTTAATCACCTGAACCATCCCATCAGTGGAAATGGCTGATGGGCTCACGGCTTCTGTGGCCCCGAGAAGCTGGTCTTTGTAGATCTCTGGAGGTGATTGATAAACAATGCCATGATTTTGCACCTACGCCCTGCTGCCTCCACATAAACTGGGCTGGTGGCTGCTCCCCAGCTGCATTCAAGGAGGCAGATTTTATGAAGCTGTAGAAAAAAATTCCCTTTTTCTGCTTTAGACCTGCTTGTTTCAACCAGGTGGAAATCTGTCGGCTGGAGCGACAGGCCTGCTGTGGAATAGCTTCAGAGCTCTGGCTTGCTTTGAACAAGAATGAGAGAAGATGCCCAAG
Source organism: Emydura macquarii macquarii (assembly GCF_026122565.2). NCBI lineage: Eukaryota > Metazoa > Chordata > Testudines > Chelidae > Emydura > Emydura macquarii. The sequence goes on from NW_027133527.1 coordinate 5,836,537, forward strand.
AGAACTAAAGATGTCTCCGCTTTTCTCAGATCAAATTACAACGTGGGGAATTCTAGTTTTGCCTGCCTGAATTTACTGTCTGGATACAGCGTTTTTCACTTCCAATCCTAACCTCTTACATTGCTGCGTGTTTGCTCCATGTCTGTGTTGGCTGCATTTCACTGGAGAGTGGAGTAATTCCCTTGTATACGGTTTATAAAGCACTTTGGGATCGTTTGGGGATGGAAAACTGTTACCTAAATATTTAATGATCTAGGTTTTTATATGGCCCACCCAGCACAAGAATCTGAGCACTTCACACCTGTCAGTAGCTCCCACCATCCCTGGCTAGGGTAGAGCTGTCAGTCCCATTTCAGGCACAGGAAGATTAAGTGACTTGTCCAGCAAGACACAGGGAATTGATGACAGAGCTGGGAATTGAATCCAGGTCTCCTGCGTCCCCGTGCAGTGCCTTCCTTCCACTTGTTGATGCTTTCTCTTTCCGGCTCATCCTCGCTGGGTTGATCTTGTACCAGCTTCATCTCTGGAGAATGCTAGGATACCCTTCACCCTATTATTCTTTCAGTTATAAACTTACCTGAATCCAAAGTGCCCCCCAAACAGCGGGCTCTGAAATAACCACAGCCAGCCCCGACTGAATATTGGGCATGTTCACCCACCAAGACAGAGTGACGAAGAAAGCAGAACGCAGCGCTTGATTAAATTGGAATTGCCACCACAATAAAAGGCCCACTTCCGCGTTCTCGGCTCCCAGACGCGGTATCTGCTGGGGTGGAGCTAATTCCAAGCAGAGGGTTCCTTCTCCCAGCTAGCAGGAGCAGCAGGAGCTCTCCGATGAGATTAGCTCTCAGCGCTAACACTGAATGGAGGGTCTAATAGGCGCCAGTGGCTTGGGTAGGAAGATGCTGATTCTGCAACAGTTCTTCATTAATTACGGGGGGAGCGGAAGGGGGTGAAGGGTGCTTGTCACTGGGTCCTCCTCCTCCATGAAAGTACGGTGGAATCATTCAGCCCTCGTGCCCTGGCCGCTGAGCCTTCCATTTGTTTGTGTTTTAAGAGGTTCAGTAGGAAAGTGATGGACCGGCTGTAGAATTCGAGTCTTTGTTTTCATTCCTAAAGCGATAGCGAGGATTGATTTTAAAGCCCTTTCTGCAAAGATGGGTGTGTGAGTTAGAGGGGCCCCTGGGGAGACTTAATTTACCCTAGTGGAGCAGCACGTTAGCCTGACGCGCACATCCACCTGGAGAGCAGCCCTGCACTTTCTCCCTAACCGTACGGACCGTATTAGACTCATAGACTATAAGGTCAGAAGGGACCATTATGATCATCTGATCTGAGTTCCTCCACAACGCAGGCCACAGAACTTCACTCACCCACTCCTGTAATAGACCCCAACCGAAGACTGAGTTACTGACGTCCTCAAATCATGGTTTAAAGACTTCAGGGCACAGAGAATCCACCAGCAAGTGAGCCGTGCCCCATGCTGCAGAGGAAGGCGAAAAAAACCCAGGGCCTCTGCCAATCTGCCCTGGGGGAAAATTCCTTCCCAACCCCAAATACAGCAATCAGCTAAACCCTGAGCATGTGGGCAAGACTCACCAGCCAGTCACCCAGAAAGAATTCTCTGTAGTAACTCACAACCCACCCCATCTAACATCCCATCGCAGGCCATTGGGCATATTTACCGCTAATCGACAAAGATCAGTTCATTGCCAAATTAAGTTATCCCATCAGACCATCCCCTCCATAAACTTATCAATCTCAGTCTGGAAGCCAGCTAGGTTTCTGGCCTTGACTGCTCCCCTTAGAAGGTTGTTCCAGAACTTCACTCCTCTGTATTATCAGCATTAATCCTGTTTATCCCAGCAGTGCATTGGGACCAACCAAGAAAGGAACCCCCATTGTGCTAGGTGCTGTGCAAAAACAGACTCTCAGATGGTCCTTGCCCCAAAGATCTTACAATCTACATAGACAAGCCAGACACAGGGCGGGGGAAGGAGTATCGCACACAATAGTCTCTCACGGTTCCTAATGACTTTTTCGATGTGCATTTTCGTAAAGTGTTTTGTGGGTTGGAAAAATTCACCCCACAACTTCATTAAGGAACAGTTATGGTAATAAAAGCAGACTGTCAAAGCTGGTTAGAGGAAAGGGCTAGGAAAAAGTGCCACGGGGTCTCTCTAGACTAGAGCATTCTACCTGTTTGGTTAAAGAGGTGCAATAGAAGCAAAAAAAAAAACCAAACCTTGCGCATTGCCCGCATGGCTGCCCAACTCCCGAGGGGGCCCAATCTCTGAGGTTCAGTACAATTAATTCCAGTCTCTTGCCATCAGCATTGCAGTAGGTGTCTGCTCCCAAATGCCCAGCAGGTACAAAGGTGTTCATAGGAGGCGTATTTATCACTTTGCGGGGAAGAGGCAGGTGTGAAGTGGAGACGTTGACTGACTGATCTCTGCACCTGAGGCAGCCTTTAATCTTGACCCAGTTGCTTCAGAAATGCCTCATTAATTTCAATGGTTTCTACTCGGTGCCTCTCCCAGCATTTTGTCTAAGTGATGGAGCCAGAGTTAACCTGAAAGAAAATCTTTTTTTCCAGGAAACGGGTGTAATTTACAGTTTAAATATGCAAATGGCCTTTCCTATGGCACAGTGCAGGTTTTGTTCTAGGTGGCTTCAGGGCCTGAGAGTCAGCCCCCCTCTCCCCGCCTCGTTTACACGGCAGCCGTGTGATGATGGAGTTGCACTGGTGTGTAGGCGAGAGAGGGATTTGTCCTGTGGCAGGAATGATAAAATAAAATGGGCTCTGTGTTGTCATGAGTTGTCGAGCCAATGGGCATGCCGGGTTAACTGCACATACTTGCAAATAGGAAGCATGGAGTCCGGGAGCGTGTCCGGGGATTAGAACTGGGAGACAGGAGACATTTATTTCTGTCCTGGCTCAGTGTGGGCCTTGACCTTGAAACGAAGCTGCAATGTGGCTTTGAGGAAGGTGTGTGGCCTCTCTGTGCCTCAGTTTCCCCTTCTTTAAAGATAACAGCACTCATCTACAGCGGACTGTGAGGCTGACTCAGTGTCTGCACAGCAAACATTGGGTGCACAAGGCGGTGGCTGCTGCTGCTGCTATCACTACTTATGTTACAGTAGCCCCAGTTGAGCTCTGGGCTCCCACCTTCTAGGCCCTGTGTGAGGCACATAGGAAGAGCCAGACAGCCCCTGGGTCCTGCCCTGAAGAGCTGACTGCCTCAAGAGACAAGACAGACTAAAGGGGTGGGAGGAAGAAAGTAACGGGTGGTGATCCCCCTTTTATAGATGGGGGGATTTGCCGGTGGAGATCACACAGCTGCCTCTGCTGTTTTGTTTGCTAAGAAGAGGAGAAACAAATTGGCAACGCGGTTTGGAAATTGATGACAAGTGCTGGCCCTTGAATACAGCCAATGATTTTCTGCCATCAACAAGCCGTACTCACAGCATCCAAGCACCCTCTGCATCCTGTCTTATATTGCTTGCAGGCTGATGCTGATCACGTTCAGCAAAACCTCCCGTAAGAGTGAAAACCTTGTAAACTCTGAAAAGTCAGCTAATTAATATCCAGGCAGCTGCCCTGAGTGTGTGCTTTTTACACCTGAATGCGAGGGCCAATCATTCAAACACTTACCGGCTGTGGTCCAGAGAAATGCACTTTCCTAAAAAGAGCTGGGGGATATTTTTCTTTTGAGATGTTTAAATACCAATGACTGTGTGTTTAAAGGGAAACTGTCAACCTGAGCATTGCATTTCTCGCGGGCAATTTTATACCTTGTATTGCTACAAGTACCCACAGAATGGCTAGACTGGAAAGAGATTTGATTTAAATTCTCTAAAGACTCCCTCTTCAGTTGGCTTATGTTCCTGAACCGAGACCCGGTGCATCTGAGAGCACCCTGTGCGTTTTCAGTTTGTGTGTTGGCGATCGTGCAAGCCAGTCCAGCGGGGGGGGGGGGTCTCCTAGTAACCACAGCAGTGAAAGTGAACAGGCAGGGGTGTGCACAGAGAGAAACTGGGAAGTGGAAGCAGGACTGAGCCTAAATATGTTTGGGGTTGCCCACAGGCCCTACACCAAAACCCCCTTAAAACACAAACAGAGGAACAGAGAACCTTTTAACGTCTCTTGAAGGGATGTTTATTTTTTAAAGAAATCACGGTCGTTGTCAAAGGCGGCTCAGCCAGCAAACTGAAATGAGTTTTAAAAAAATTCAAGCTGAGTCCCTCTAAATCTAGGCTTGGTCACACCAGACAGAGTTCTCTCCCAGCTCCTCGGTGCAAACCCTGGTGTTTGCATTTAAAACGAATATCCTTCAGACACCCTATGAAAGTAACTCGGTTAACGGAAGGGGGGGGGGAGTTGTTTAAAGGTCCTTGCAATTTGGAGGAAATCTGTGACTTGATTTTTACAGCCACTCCACAAAAACACTTACAAACATTTTTTTTTTTTTGGTCACCTGGAGTTAGGAGAAGATGAGAATTGTTCCTAGCAGTTGTGCTTTTTAAACCTGTTCTTTTCAAATGCAAACAAAAAATATATCCCAGCCTGCAGTGTGCTTCTGCCAAGCACCCATCTCCTGTAGCTGCCGGCTGGCAGAAAGAAAACCAGACCCCTGGAGTGTGTGATCAACTTCACTGTGTGACTGACTGAGTCACTGCTAACCCTGCCGTCGCTCACGCAATCAGTATGCTTGGCTCAACTTCCCCCCAGTGCTCAGAATTATATATTTAGGCCCATTAAATGGCAGAGAGTGCAGATGTCAAATCACTGATATTAAATGTGCAGTATCGTTCTTGCCGCTGTTTAGACATTGATTCCTGAATGAGGAGGGACTGTGGGATAAAGGGGTAAGTGGATAAAATTAGCGAGTGGGCTTTGAGGAACAAAGAGCCGTGTGTCAGTGCTCTCCTTGCGTGGCTCACAATGATCTGCTGACACATCCATGCTTTGATAGTGCAACACTGTTTTCCATGGATTCTTTGGGTTGATTCTCTAAAGCGACAGCAGCGAGAGGGGAAGTTTGGTTTGGGCTCTGCTCCTCCCCTGGGGCGTGGGCTGAGTCCAGCTTCCCAGCTTCTGCTGGTGAGTGGAGCCTTTGGCTGGATGGCTTTGGCTCGCTAAAAGATCTGTCCCAGCTAGGGGTGGCTGTTCAGCTTGGAAAAGAGACAACTGGGGGGAGAGATGACAGGTCTCTAAAATCATGACTGGAGTGAAGAAGGAAGATGCGAAGGGGTAAATAACACAACACGAGAACCAAGGGGTCACCCAATGAAATCAAGAGGCAGCCGCTTTAAAACAAACTTATTCACACAATGCACAATCCGCTCGGAGACTCATTGCCGGGGATGTCGTGAGGGCCAAAAGGATAAATGAGCTCGAAAAAGAGTTAGAGAAGTTCCTGGAGGACGTGTCCTTTGGTGGCTATCAGCCAAGAGAGCCTGGGGTCACATCCACGACTATGGGTGTCCCTAAACCTCCAACTGCCGGAAGCTGGGACTGGAAGATGGGATGGATCACTCGATAACTGCCCCGTTCTGTTCATTCCCTCTGAAGCCTTGGGCACCAGCCACTGTTGGAAGATGGGGTACGGGGTTTAGATGGGCCATTGGTCTGACCCAGCATGGCCGTTCTTATGGGTGTTGTGTTCCCCAGGAGGTCAGAGGAGGTGATCAAAGTGGTCTGATGTCAGACTATTGAGTCTCAGGACCAAAGCAAGAATTTGCCCTCAGGTCGAAATGCTCAGTTCCAGTTGCTCTGTGCCTCCCTCTTGCTCAGTGTATTGAGTCGCTCCGGGGTCCTTTTGCTTTTGAAAATACTCAAGGAGGGTATGAAAAATGCCGGGTGTTTTACTTCCCCCCAGCCACCTCCTTCCAAACAAGGTACTTCTGAGGGAGCTCCCTTCACCGCAGTATCTGAGCACCTCGCCCCTGTTAATGTACAAAGCACCCCCATGGGGCGGGGAGGGGCAGGCCCCGTTATATAGAGGGGGACCCAAGGCACAGGGAGACTGAGTGACTTGCCCAAGGTCACACGTGGGTGGATGGGGGGTGTTGGCTTCACAGCGCTGGAGCGTGCAAGCTGGGAGAATGAGAATTATTCCTCCATAGCCCACTGCTTTGCACTGCCAAGATGGAAATAGAGGAAGCATGGCCCAGTAGTTAGGGCACTAGCCTAGGAGACTCAGGTTCAAGTCCCTACTCTGGCACAGGCTTCCTGTGTGTCCTTGGGCAAGTCACGTAGCTTCCCTGCACCTCAGTTCCCCATGTGCTCAGCGGGGTCAGGAGCACGGCCCTGCCTTGTGGGGTTTTGGGAAAGTAAATATATTAGAGATTTGAGATTTTTTTTTTTAAATGGGGGGGGGGGTCAACTCGGCTGGTGGTTTTAGGGTGGGTGCTGGTTGACCCCCTCTGGCTGGACTGTGACCCCCATTCTCATCTGACAGCACTGGGACCAACCTTCACCTTGTGGGAATGTCACCGAACGTGAGCCATGGCAATTTCCCCCTCCATTTACGCTGTTTTCAAGGATGTTTGGAGGCAGGCTCTAGGGTCGGCGCAGCCAGGTCTGGCTTTAACAAGTCTCCCACCAAGTCTAATCTGCAAGGGTTTAGGCTGCACGTCAGCCAGTCCGACATCCCCGCCTCAAGGCAGCGAGTGGCCCTTTTCCCCGTTAGCAGCAGCCTGCACACAGATGCTGAGGCTCATTCCGGGGGGCTGAGAGGTCCTTGCCCTGGGGTTCTGCTCTGCCCAGGTGAGCAGCAGCGAGCTGGAGGCAGATGTGAGCACAGGTACCATGTGCTGAATTAGGCTCGCGGAGAGCGACACCTGCGATCACCTTTGTTTCCATGGGGAGATGCATGTGCTGTACGTTTGATGGAACCAGCCGGGAACAGCAGGCAGGCTGGATGGGATCGATCAACTGAACGAAGAAAAGGTTCCATCCGGGACTTGCACAAGAAGACGCAACTACTCAAACACGTGCTGAATCGGGGCCTCCAAGAGATTCCCCCCTCACCCCCAACACACACCCGGATGAGTGTAAGCGCTGCCAGAGAGAGATGGGAGTAAGAATGAGTGTGTCAGTGAGCCGGTGATGGTTCACACAGCGCAGTGCAACGAAAGGGTCCCTGTCACGTTGGCTGGCTCAATAATGGATCCTGGACCCCCTTTTTATTGCTTTGTCTCTTTTTGCAACGTTTGTGTAATTGCTGAATGGAGAAAAGTGAGCAGGAAGCCTTCGATTTGGGGAGGAAAAGTAGGACTGGTCCATAGCCCCGCATAGCAAAGCGGGTTTGACACCCCCCTTGTGTCTCCCGCCTACCTCAGCACTGTCTGATGGCCTTAGAGAGTGAAACTCTCTGGGAGGCTGCCTTGCCTGGAGATGCAGACATGGCGTGTTTCTCTGCCAAAGGAGGTGGGAGTTGTTTGGTATGGCCAAACATGGCCTCCGCTTCTGGAGACTTGGCCCAGATTTGGCAGCTTCGTTTTCATTGTTTGTTTGTTCGTTTGTATTATGCTAGTGCCCAGGAGCCCCCGTCGGGACCAGGACCCCTCTGTGCTTGGCACTGTATGAACACAGAACAGATGGTCCCTGCCCCAAAGAGCTTATGGTCATGGATGGAACATCCCTTTCTTCCTGTCTTAGGAGGCACAGTGGGTTCTCACCTGGAATACCTGTGCTGCCCTTTATTAAAGTGCATGCCATGGTTTTCCTACTGGTTTTGTGCTCTGCTCCACTGATTTCCTCCGCTCCTCCTCTTCACTGGGCGTTGTGTTGTCCCCGGCATTGTTCACTGAAGCTAGGCCCAGCCCAAATAATCCGCTTTAGCTTGCGCTGCCTTTGCTGCCTGTCTCCTCCGGAGCAGAGGAGAGGGTTGTTTGTGCTGTTCTCATTTCTTGGCTCAGTGGTGCACTGAGAACACACACATCTGGAGGACATGCCTGGCTAGATTAGATCTGGTTTTGCCCTAATCTCCTTGACCAATGTCGGTCCCCTTTAAATATTTTGATGTTCTACCCACGCACTGCAGTCTGTCAGCAACTAACTGTTGGCATCTAAGCACCGTCTCTGTGGTGCACAGACACCGGCTGTCCATTGCCCTGAAAACGCGAGATGATGCAGGGTAGGGAACAATCCTGTTTCAGCAGGAGAATGCAGCATGACCTAACAGATAACCACATGATTTACTTCTCCAGAGCCAGCCCAGGGCCTGTAGGGAGAATCACTGGGCTAAATCGCTAGTCCGAATGGGTGATAGAAGCTCCCCGTCGCCTCACCTTTGCTATTGTTGGGCAGTAGCCAGAAGGGGTCTCTGTCAGTGCTTATTTCCTTCCCGATCATTGTTTTGTGGTAGTCCCGTCACAGACCAGGATCCTATTGTGCTAGGAGCTGTACAACCACAGAACAAAACAATCCTGGCCCCAGAGAGCTGACCGTCTACGGATAGAACAAGAGAGGAATTGATTTGGGTGCTGATGGTAGAGAAAACTGCTTGGCTGAGATTTTTCAAAGCAGCCTAAAAGATGTGGCTGTCCAATTTGTATGTAATGAGGTGTCCAACTCCCTTAGGAACGCTGGAAAAGTACAGCTGCTAGGAACGTGTCGGGGAGGATCGGGTCGCAATTTTTAGGGATTTGTAGCCCCGCTGGAATGAGTTCCTTGCATCCTGTGCGAAGTGCTGATGAGTTCTCTGGAGGTAGGACTTGCTTCCTCAGTAAATTGGACAGGGTGTTTCTCTGTCTGGCTGCCTTGAGACACTTGAGCACATGGAAGTCCGGCAGGTCTCACGTAAACAACAGCAGCTTTTGGAGGCATTTCTGAAAGTCCTGCTTTGCTCCACCCATAATTCAAGTCTCTCTCTTTTGACTTCATGCTGAAAATGCCAGGATTGGAATTGTTTAATGTGACTTTGCCCTTGAATTTATTCCATTTTAATCAATGGAAAGTGTCTGGCTGTCTGCACTGAGCGCCGTTTAATGGACTTTGGTGCAAGATGGTTGACGAGAAAAGGCATTTCAAAGTAACATACGTCAGGATCCTCCATTGTCCTGCTTCCTAGTAGGATATGGGAGAACATGGGGCATAACTGGATCTAACAGCCCTGGCCCTAAAATACAAGGTGGTTTAAAGAAAAAATGTGCATCTTTTGGGGAATTGAAGTGGCTGCTGGATAAACTGTCTGACTTTTCAGGGGGGTTATTTGTGCCCGCTGTGTTCTCAGAAACATTGCTCGTTATTAGCCACCCACCTGCATTTAATTTAGTCCTCTTTCTCACCTCCACAGAGACCATTCAGACACTGCAAAGCCCAGCACCGGAGCTTCCTGGATGCCAGCAAAAAGCTGGCTTGATTTATTCGGCCACAGAGTTAGTCTTTTGAACGGTACTCCAGGTAACTTGGAGGGAATCTTGCTGGGCTTTGAGCTGTCCTGGCTCCTTTCCCTGGATGGAGACGTGTCAAATCTCTGCTGATAATGGAAACCCGTCACTTTGGCCCCAACCCCACTGTCAAATTGGCTAGTGTTGACCTGTCCGGGTCCGATTGCTGGCTTGGGACCTTTGATTTGCAGCTGTTGAGGGCAGGAAGTGGTTGAAGACGTGGGCTCTCTGCTGCCAACTTTCTGGCTTTGCCACGTGTTCCGCCTCCTGCCTGCCAGCTGGGTGCCGCTGCTGCATTTTCATTCTTGCTAGGCAGGGCCGGGTGCCACTTCTGGAATCTGTGCTCAGATGGCCCCATGGCGGAGATGCACGTACAGGTTGTAACAAGGGTAAAAATACCAGGCTCTTGAAGAGTGTCTTCCACAGCACGACTGCGAGGCAGGTAAGTGCCAAGAGGGAAGAGAGAGGCATAGGCGAGATTAGAGGATTTGCCTGAGAGCCTACGGCTGCAGATCTGGGAACAGAACCCAGGAGTCCTGACACCCATTTCCTTATTCTAACTGCTGCATTCCTGCTTTGCCTAGCTGCGTAGACAGGCAGGATGGAAACCCCACTCGGTACAGCCGTGGCACTTTTCCTTTACTCACTGAGGAGTTAAAAAAAAAAAAAAAAAAAATCACATCACGCTTCAGAGACACAGAATAATCTCCATGTGTTCTCTAGCCTCCTGCCTGCAGGAGATAGGAAGTGATTGCTGCATGAAGGGAGACGAGTCAGAATGAGAGAGATGTGATTTGCAAGTGGTGTTTGAGATCGGTAACTGCAAGGTTAATTATCTCTGAACACATGGGCTCTGTTGTACTAACATGTACTTGTAACTTCGATCTGAACTGGAATCCAGGGGCTTGCTGGGCGCTCACTAGCTAGAAATTGACAAAAGCGCGTGGTACATTATTGCAGCTGATGCTGGGCTTTGCACTGTGCCTCTTCAATTTGGCTGGTGGCAGAGATGCACGAGAGCCGCTGATGAGAAGCATGTGCTCTGCAGGCTGAGGAAACTGCTCCGTCTTCCTCTGGCACCTTGGAATTTTCCTCTGTGTTTAGCAGCGAAGCCCAATGAGTGGCTTGTGCTCCTTCAGGACACCACCTCCAGCGTGCGTGGGGCTGAGTATTTGGCTGAGAGCCTGGGACTGCTGGGGAGGGTGCAAGGAATCATGGGAAAGATTCAGCTGTTTCTAGTGTCCCAAACTCCGGCCCTGCCTGCATGCCCACCCATCAGCTACCTGGTCCCTCCGTCTCTGTCTCCATTTTTTCCCTAAGCATCATTCTTCCCTCTCTTCCCCCATCACGCACTTAATTTATCATCCACGTTTCGGCCGTACCTTTACTGTTTCTAATGCAGTGAAGTATCTTACCACACTGGAAAGCTGTATGTAACTCGCCAACACAGACATTCGATAGACAGGATTAAGTTCTTGTTTCCCGCTGACCCTTGGTTTCTCTTGGTTTGACGCAATGCCGATATATGCATCACAACTGCTCCTTGCGTGTGTGCATGCAATATGTTTCTTGCTCCGATTTGGCTGAAAGTTGGGGTTTTTTTCCCCTTAGAGATCTCAGGAATGATAAATCAATCATGATCTCATACAATGGATGTGGTAACCGCTCGAGAGTGTGTTTATTCTGGCTTGACACCGCAGGCAGCAGAGTTTCAGTGAGCATTTGAGAGTTGCACCAGGAAATGTTTGCAGAGTGGAACATCTGCACAAGGTTGGGTGAAGACAAGCTGCTGTCGGCATTACCGCGAGTTCACAGGAGCACAAAGGGAGAGCCAGTTCCCCAGGATAAATTCTTTTTCATGCAGAGCAAAGGGACTGACCTGCTAATCAAGGCATGCCTGCAACACGATTGCCTCGTCTTTCTGCTCTCACCGTGGGTGAGCATTCATTTTCTCCTCAACATGTGGAACGTTGCGGGGCTCGGAAGACTGGGCAGATGGGGAACGGGATGGCAGACTATTTTACACAGGCCGTAGGTCACTGGATCAAGTGCAGCTCAAGGCAGTGACTGAACGTGGCTGCCACCTCAGTGGCCGGCCTACATGAAATGGGCATGGTGGGTCTCTGTCCCATGCTCGGTGGGACGGGTTCAGAACCCCAGGAACCATCAGTGCAGTTGGAATTAATTTGCATTTTCTCAGCTGGGAGGCTAATCGAGAAGGAATTTCCTTTCCACCCCTACAGGAGAGTGAGGATTGAGATGTGGCAAGGGTGCAGGGGAAGCTTGCAATGCTGCTGCCTACAGTAACATGAACTTTGGAGGATCTCCGTCTCCAGGGCAGATGATCAAATGCTTTTGGACTGCGCTAAATTCACGTGCATTCCCAGCAAGGAGAAAGGGCCTGTCTCTCAGAGACAAAAGTTGTGACTATCCTGTTGTTTTCCTTTTGCACGTAAAATTTGAAAGTACAATAAGAAACCATCTGCTTACGGTGCTATAAAAGCACCGCTCCCTCTTCTGACGTCTAAGCCTTTCTTGTAGCAAGCTCTAAGATTTCTCAGCGTTCTAGTCTGCAAAGGGCCCAGTTTTGCCTCCCTTACGTTGAGTAGAACCCTACGCTCCTAATAAGGCCTGGGTAGGGGTGGGGGATTGACTTTCAAGGGGTTACACGGGTTTGAGCCCGCATCTTTTGAAAAGCAATTTCCGGCTTTGTGGCACTTCCATTTTTGGCTGTCCAGCAGGGTCCGATTTCCAGTGCTGCTCTGAAGTCAGATGGAGATGCAGCTTTTGAAAACCAGGCCCTAGGGGTCTGGAGTTAGGCAGTTAAAATCAGTGGACACGCTTGAAAACAGTTGCTTAGCTCTTGGGTTTTACCATTGGAAGCACTTATCCCTTACAGACACCATAGGATTTATCACTGACCACTTCTTGTTGGCTTGGGTGACACGGTGAATCTAAAGTGACAGGCTCTTCATAATGTCTGTCTCTTCTTTTCTTTTTTCTTCTCCCGGCTCCCCCCCCACACACACACATCTTAGTAATGGAGAGAAAAGGGCAAATATTCTTTATACTAATTTTGATAATAGGATTACATAAAAGCACTGCCAAGCCTTAAGTTCAGATATTAAACACAGTGAAAGGGAACCTGCATTGTTGCTGTGTGTGACTGGCGAGGGAAGCAGAACCCTGCAAGCTTTACTGGCCCTGGACATTTTAGATTGCTGGGAAGCCTTCTTCTCCACCCGGCCTCTGCCAGGGGAGTTTCCTCGAGCAGCACAAGGAGGGGGGGAATCAGCTGATATTTATGAGAAGAGGCGATGAGCCAAAGGACTGGTCCTTGCAACCCTGCTGAGTGAATGCGTCTCCTGGCGTTGTCACCTTTGCGCACTCATCGCTGGAAACGCCTCCTGTGCCCTCCAGCCACCCCGTCGCTCTCCCGTTGGTGTTCCATTGTGTGTTGCGCTCCCTGCTGGGAACTTCGCCTACTTCTCAGTTTTAGTCCCTTACATCTTGTAGGCCACGATCAGCTGTCTAGAACCGCCCCATCCTCTCTGTTGGCATCTGGGTAGAAACCCCTGCCGCAGCTGTGAGAGGCGACGACCCTGCAGTGATGAACTTCAGTTTTAAGCAGGCGGATTAGGCCATGTGCACAACACGTTGCAGCCTGCATCCTGAGCAGAACGTGGCCACCAGGAGCACGCTCTGCATTTCCCCCATCTCCCCATTCACCCCGAGATAGAATTCAAGGTCCTGGTCCTGATCTTCCAGCTCCTTAACCAGCCTATCCCAACGCGCCTGGCCTGGGAAAAGGGAGATAGGCGGCATCGCGCCGCCGAGCAACTGCTACCACAGCAGGCATGGACAGGAATGACAAATGGACATGGGCCCAACCCCCAAAGCCCTGTCCCTCACGCAGGGGTTCCCAGCCTCTTTGGCTCGAGGGCCACAAATATCATTTTTACAACCCTGAAGGGCCGCCCGTCTATCAGCTCATTAAAAATGTACAGACCTACACACCATTAAGGGCTACAAGTCGCTACATAGTTAAAGCAAACATTTGGATGGTACCGTGCTCATTTTCCCAGTCACTATTTTACACGTCTGGATTACTCACAGTAGGTCACACACTCACAGCCAAAGCACTAGTGTAGACACGGGACTGTCACCACACCCTGAAGCTCATGGCCTGGCAGCTAAGTCAGGGTGGGTGGCCTGCTAAGTGCAGGGCAAACCAGAAGGCACTGATTTTTAGAGTCCTGCCCCTATCCTCAAGCATGGTGGGTCCTGGCTGCTCTACCGGCCGCCCCCCTCACCCGCCCATGGCAGCCAGACGGACGGAAGGAGTTCAGCAAGGAGGCTGCCTCCCTTTTCGCTGATCTCCTGTCCCCCTGGATGCAGCAGGGAAACCACACGCATCCTGTAGTCCTGTGTGCTCCACCTGGGTCCCTGGGCAGTGGCTCCCTTCTGCAGCCAGGGGGATGGGAGATCAGTGCTCCCCTCCCTCTGCCTCCAAACTTTACCCAGCTGTACTGAGGGCGGCACTGGCAGCTTTGCAGAAATCTGCAGACCTCCCGCCATTTGCAAAAACAGAACAGTAACCCCAGCCTGTTCGGGCGCGCTCCAACTTGAACAGGTGGGTCAGGCTGTCAGCGGTGGCCTCAAGGTGGAGCACTGCATGCTGGGCGGGGTCTGGATGCTCTGCTGAAGGTGAGCGTGGCCACGTTGTAGAAATGAGAGGCCATCACTGCAGTATGGGGACTCGGTCCCATGGATGGCTGAGCCTCTTTCCCAGGGAAATCTCCAGGACACACCTGGCACCCAAACGTTAGCAGTAACGGCTGTGCTACAAGCAGGCAGACAGCGGCTGAGCTGCATACCCTTCGCTTCCCGCTGAGAAACCTTCTCACACCCTGCCCTGCCTTGTGACACTCAGTGGGAAACGAGAGAATTGCTGCTTGTCCGAGAGCCCAACCCTTGGGGGCTATTTTCAAACCTGTCCCGTGTATAAGCTGCCCTCCCAAAACCTGCTTTGGCATTTGAATGTCACCTGGCCTACTTCACTGCAAATATACAAGGTGACAGCATCCGCTCGCGTCCCTGCGCAGCTGCAGATGCTACCCTGGGGCAGTAACAGCAGCAATACCTTTAGAATGAATCAATCGCTTCTCCCTGTGTTTTCAGTCTCTGTAGACTATAAATACTTGGGAGCCTGGCCGGTATCTGGGGAAGCTGCTGGGTGGGGTGTAGACAAGAGAGAGGAGTCCAGGCCGACAGTTAATATAAAGAGCACCGTCTACCGGTGCAGAACCTGGAGCGTCGTTGTTCGGGAGCTCGCAGGGTCAGTAAAGTGATCGTTACAGCTGGGCTGTCAGTGGCTTCCTGCATCCAGCTCCTGCATCGGCAGGCGTGCTGCCCCAGCCTGGCAAGATCTGCTGACTCAGCACAAAACCCTCGCCCTGCGCGCCCATCCTGGGAAGGGAGCACACCAGAGGAGGGCAACGTTGGTGGGGCCATGCCTAGCCTGGAGCAGCCCTGCTCTGCCATCCTCTGGGCACCACGGACAGCTGGAAGTAACTAACTGCACAAAGCAAGTTGATGGGTTCAGGGGTGCGGTCAGGTCTAAGGAGATCCAGCATAAGCCCCCCTGATGCGACATCATCCACCCACACTAACATCTCCCTGAATCAACCCTGCTGTTCAACCCCTGTCAGGAACATCTCCCTTGGGAACAGGTTCCTTTTGCTTTAATAGGGTTCCAAACGTTCTCCCACGATCTCCCTAAAACTTTCCCGTCCTTTCTAGCTTCAGGCCAGAGCTCCTATTTTAACCAGCTTCCGAGACTGTGAATCATTCCCTTCCCTCGTTTCGATAGCTGCTTTTGAAGGTATTTATAAACTGTGATCATACTCCCCTGCGTCTTCTTTAGCAGACTGTATAAATTTAGCTCTCTTGTTCACTCTTATGTCTTATCCTCCCAGTCCTTTCTCTCGCTTTTCTACGAAGGTGTGTTTGAAATAGAAGACGAGGCACCACTTCTGCTCTAATTACAAAATAAATGACCCTACAGGGTCACATTCTGATGGGAACGGTAATAAACGCCCAATGATGGGGTGCCAGCGTTTTTGTTATTCACGGTCTCTCTCCACACGTCATTGGTTAGGGTGATTTTTCTGTGTAGGAGAAGCGACAAACGTGCAATCTCTTGCCCTAGTATGGTGAGATGTTTCCCTGCAATGATAGGTTACCTTAATGGATGTTTTATTCATAATTATGTAAAATGTCAGAAGAAAGAGAGACTACGGATCAGAATAGCCCAGTGAACAACCTAGGGCAGAGCAGTGCTGTGCCTAATAAGCAATTGTCATAAATATCATTTTCTTAACTGTATCAAGAATAAACAACAAACAGCCCAGTGCTTTGCTAACAGTAGCTTTCAAGAGGTAGTTGCTACGAACGGCCTCCTGAACCGCAGCCAAGGCTGTCTGTGTAAATCGGATGACGACGTCCTTTCGCACTGGGCGGAACATTATCGCAGCGCCCAGAACCGCCCTCCACTTCCCCTTGCTCAGAGCGGGGAGATTTGGCAGCCACCATCGTTTCGGACTCAGACGCTTGTACTGACGCACCAACGTTGGATGAAGCAAAGTGTGCCATCCACAGATTGAAAACCGGGCATGCAGCCAGTGCTGATGGCCTCCCCCCGGCCCAGAGCTGCTAAGATGTGCTATGGACCCTGTAACGGAATCATTTCTGGCCATCTTTCACTTGGTGTGGAGAACGGGAACCTTGCCAACCCCCCGGCAGGAGAGTGACAGGCCGATCACCTTGTTGTCCATGCCACGGAAGGTATTTGTGCATGTGCTGATGGTGTGATTGGAGCCCCACCTCCATCAGAAGCGTCGCCCCAACCGTCAGGCTTCATGAGGAACAGGGCCACATTAGACGCCGTTTGGGCCCACCGCTTGTTATCGGAGACACACCGCGAGTTCAAGAAGCCCCTGCACGTAGCGTATGTCGACCTTACAGCTGCGTTTGATTCAGCTGACTGAGTTGCACAATGGAAGGCCTTAAAGGACGTAGGCATCCCAACCACTCCTCTGGACTCGATCAGCGAGCTGCATAATGGAACCACTGCCCGTGTATGTCTGAGGAAGTGGATGTCGGCATCTGGTGTCTGGCAGGGCGGCTTCTTGGCCCCTGCGCTCTTTTGTCGGGCAATGGATTTCATAATGCAGCATTCTGCCAGGTCCTTGGTGATCTCTCGCACTCAGACCTTGACTCTGCTGCTGCTGATGTTCTTGTACAGAGCCCTGACAGGTTTTGCAAGGCACTCTGGCAAACGGAGGAGGATTTCTGGTCAAAGACAAAGCTGTAAAATCTAGGATCAGGTTCACCCTGACTCCAGTCTCTTTGAATAATGAAACTGTCGAAGCAGTCTCCAGCTTTCCCTATTCGGGTTCTGTACTCACCAGTTCCTCCAACTCTCGCGTGGAGGCTCTCCACAGGCTGGGCATCGCAGCGTTTACCGTGGGTCATTTACAACAAGTATGGAATCAAACTCATCTCGGCCCGACAACCAAGTTCAGGATCTATTGGAGCTGTATCCTCTCCGTACCGCTGTACGGCTGCGAAACACGGGCACTGTGCTGCTCAGACTGGGCAAAGCTGGAGGCTTTACACTCTAAGTGCCAACGTCGTGTATTGGGCATGAAGTGAAATGACTTCCTTTATCATGCAGATGTTTGTGGTCACTCCGGTCTGCAGACAACTGGGGCCATTGTCTGCAGACGGCATCTTACGCTTTTTGGACATGCCGCGAGAATGCTGCAAGATGTTCCAGCGAACGCTGTTCTCTGGGTGGCATGTAACATCCGGGATAAAATGCCACTAGTTCAGGGGTGGAGGTGGCCCAGAGGCAGGCTCCCTATTACACAGGTGCTTTGGGTCTGTTCCGCCGATGGACTCTTGGTCTGTCAAGCCCTTGTGGCTGCATGAGAATGAACCAAATGGCGAACAATCGCTACAGCTGACTGTTCAGATAAGCACTGAAGAAGAAGCAGCTTTCAGCATTGCCAACTCTGGGTTTTATTACAAGTCTCATGATATTTGGTGTTTTTCCTTAAAGCCCCAGCTCCTGGAGTCTTGTGGTTATGTAAGACTCTCTGCTTTCATTTTAAAAAGAGTAAGTTTCTAGCCCTCGTGGTTGGGGAGAAAGCTCAAAAACTAGAAGGTGAATTACTAGATCCCAACATCTGTGAAGTGGCCCAGGTCACCCTCTCCCCAGGATTAAATGTGAGCATGGGCAGAGGGCACAAGAGAGCTCCATGTCACGGTCCCATAGCAGAGGCACTGCTGTGTCATCCATGACCTCACAAGTCCCGAGACCTCCTCCTGGCCCTGACCAAGAGAGCCATCCATCCATCCATCTGGGGGAGGAAGCAGGACGGGGGGTTCTGTGTGACTGGGGGCCTTTTTTCACTCCCGTGTCAGTGCCTGCATCTGGGCAGAGTGGAGGTCGCTGCCTCTTGGATTCCTCAGAGCAATGGGTCTTGTCTAGGGTTCTCTCCTCAGACCCCCTTCTGGTTCCCTCACTTTGACCCTGTGACTTGCAGCTCGGTCCCTGTTCATTCATTTGTTCTGTCTCTCTTACTCCATTGATGTCGGAGTTCTGTGGCCCCGCCCTTTCCTCAGGGGAGCGGGCCTTCTGTTGCTTTGGGGGGATCCTCCCCCCAGTCGCAATCATCATCTGATAGATTTATACAGCCTCCCTTCCCTTCTCTCCTGGGGACAGGGAAAGCTGCAGCTCAGGCTACAGCCTCATGTAACATCACTGTTTAACCTTCCAGGCTATTGCCATAGCCCTCCAGCAAAGAGGGACAAAGAGATCTGGCGGTATTAATGTGCCGAAAAGCAGGGAAACACTTCCGCAAATACAGGCTTCTCCAGGAGCAGGGAAGGGCAATATAGGGCTTGGGTTTTTTTTGCTTTGCAGTTCATCTTGGCAACATTTATCCATCCTTGGACTCTGAGAGGGAGTTTAGTGCCACGCAGTTGAAAAAGAGGGAGAAGCTGGGATGGAATAAAAATCAGATATAAAGAGAAAAAGCAAAGGCAGGGGAGACAGAGATCCCTTTCATATTAGGAGCAAATTCAAACAATGCCTTGCAATATTTCTTACAGAAATCCTCTGCTCAGCTCAGTCTGAACCTGTGGGTTTCCTTGCCTGTCGGGAGCAGTGTACTCACGAGCCGTGCATCGTGTTGTGCAGAGAGATGACTGTAGGATACCTAGCAAGGCTGGCTCAATACTGAGACGATTACTCCAGTCGGGTTCTAGCTCTCTGGGCTCCCACATGGTGACCATAGATGATGACTTTTAACTGGGCAGCTTCACATGCTGCAAATTCGGCTGCCTTAAGCCCACAGTACCCAGGGGGATACTCAACACTTCAAGCCTTTTCTTTTCACACCATGATAGCGCCGTTTATAGAAACCTGCCCTCACCCTCTACACATTCCTAGGAAACGTGAACTTTTCATGCCATTCCCTGTCTGGAAAATGACAAACGAGCAGTTTCCAGGGGGCTGACAGTGCCCCTAGGTTCCAGTGGGGCCAGCTTACTGCTCCAGTGTATGCCCTGCATGGCTAGAGCTGAGTGGCTAAGATTCATGATTAAAAAAATCTCCATATCCCATTCCTGTGGACTCTCCTGCAGGACCATGCATATTCCCCAGGGGATTTTTGGAGGCCTAGGTAGAATATTCTACTCATGTTGTTCATTAAATGCCAAACCTCTCCCTGGTGAAACCATACGAGCCTCAGCCAGCCTTTCCGAACCCAATTATTGCATGAGAACCATACCCCGAGATCTCGGTTTCCTAACTAGGGAGGTCAGTGTATGGGCGGGGCAGCCAGGACCCCTGGGTTCTCTTCCCAACCAGAGCCTGTCCCATTGGTTTGCAGTGCTACCGTGGGCAAGTCACGTACTCTCTCTGCATCTCTGCCCATCTGTAAAATGTGGATTCTACTTAGTTTACTACCTTCTAGGCAGGCTGAGGCTTATCAGAGTTTTGCGTGTAAAGCTCTCGGAGAGCCTTAGGTTAGAGCTGACAGAAATTCCCGTTTGTTTTTATAGTCCTTGAATCAGAGGCTGGGCTTCTTACAGGAGTTAGGTACCCAAATTCCAGTTATTTTCCCTGGTGATTGGGTACCCCTTAGGCACCTTTGAAAATCCTCGCTAGGGATGTAGAGCTGGAAAACTCTACTGGCTCCCAGAGCCTGCTCTACAGCTCCCTGAGGTCAGTGGGGTTTGATTCGGGTCCCTGGCCAGGGCAGTATTGTTCTGTGTGTAACTATTCTTCCTCCCCACACTCCCCCAGTGCTTTGTCCATTGTTACACAACCCAAGCAATGGGGCTGATATCCCATCCTGCGGGGAGAGCGCCCCTTCCCTCGCACTCCTGAACAGATGATGTTTAAATCATGTCATTAATGCAGCATTAAATTGCTGCAGAGCCATCAAGTCCTGCGTGATCAAGCCAGTCCCTCGGTTGTGGAAATCTGTTTGATGTTGGAGAGATTACGCCAGAGATTACGGGTTTAGGGTCCCTTGTCTCTTTCCCTTCTGCATTCAGACCTGTGCCTCGCTGTAAAAGCAATTCCATCAGAGCAGTAATAAGACACCTCAATGCATTGGCTCTTGAGGGTTTGTTTTTAAATTGCAACCTTCGAAAGCGGTGCATTAGCATGCATGGAGCTGACTAGCCGCTCTTGCAACATTTAATCAGAAAGAACAACCAGAGAAGACTGATCTCTGTGGAGAAACTGGCGCATGTTGGTTTTTCTGCTGTCCTTGAACCCAGGATGTCACTGCATTCCTGGCCACCCGCATCTTATGTACCCTTTTCCATCTCCGAAATGGTGCTTCATGATTGCTTAGGATTGTTTAAATGACACTGTAATTGTTACTGCTGCTGATTTCAGTGTCTCAGGTGGGTAAATTAATTCTTCCTCATTCTCTCCCGTGGGACTTTTTAATGTTTAAGATTTTTTGTTTGTTTGCTCCGTCTTTAGAGAGCTGCATTTAGCGTTTCACATGGCTGGTCGTTCCAGAAAGTAACCAGTACCCTCCCAGCCCCTTTCTCCTGTCAGTAAGAAGAGGATGGGTGAGTTAGGTTAGGCTTGGATAAGCCTCAGAGACAGGGAGTGACATCCTGGCCCCAGAGAAGTCAATGGGACTCACGCCTTTGACTTAACTGAGGCCAGGATTTCACATTGGATGCTTCTTTGAAACGTAACCAAACCCCTGGAAGATTCCCTCCCCACCCGCTCTTCCAAACTCAGCCACATCCTCCCCCCTTTCCCACAAGTTCTGTCTTCTCTCCTTTGGATCCCAGCGCTTTCCTTGACTCCAACTTTGCTGATATCGCATCTGTGGATTGGGATCTTCCACTCTCCCCAGCTCTTGAACTCTCTGTTTTACATAGTTCAGGTTCCAGAGTCTCCTAGGTTTAAAGGTGACCCAGAATGCAATGCTCCAGAGCGCCTGTTGTATGAAGAGAACATCTGGCCTAGCCAAGCTTCCTGAGATCCAGTGTGACGATGAAATGGACGTCAGCAGAGCTTGGAGACCTCAGGAGGGAAAGTGGAGAGGTGTGAGCATGAGACGAGGACTCTACTTACCTGAACCCTTCCAAATTACGAGCAGAATCTTGGGTTTAGCTCTAATCCAGTTTCTTTTCTGAACCCTTCACTCAGCCCTGTAAGTGGGGTGTGCTGGAAACACACTAATTTCCTTCTGACTGCTAAATGCTTCTTGCCTAGTGGGTCTGTATGTTGGCTGGGCTCTCTAATGCTACTGGAAGACAAATAATAATTAAATAAAAGCCTATATGAAAAGGAGGAAAGAAAGAAAAGGAAGGGTGCGTGTGCGTGTGTAAAATTAGAGCACAGGTATTGAACTTGTTGGAGCAGAGAATTTTAAAATTAAAAAAAGTTAAAAAAATCACTTGCTATCCTCCATCGAATGTAAAGCTTTTCATTGACTCCATGCTGATTCCATAGATCTTTGTAGGCAGCTAACAATGATTTAATTCTACACTAGAACCTCAGAGTTACGAAAACCTAGGGAATGGAGGTTGTTCGTTACTCTGAACAAAACGGGCTGGTTGTTCTTTCAAAAGTTTACAGCTGAACATTGGCTTAATACTGCTTTGAAACTTCACTAGGCAGACATAAAATGCTGCTTTTAACCATCTTAATTTATATGAAACAAGCACAGAAACCGTTTCCTGAGTGTCCAATCTTTTTTTTTTTAAACCTTCCCTTTATTTTTTGTAGTGGTTTACGATTCACACAGCTCTGACCTGCCTCTGCTGCTGCCTGATTGCGTGTTTCTGGTTCCCAATGGGGTGTGTGGCTGCCCAGTCAGTTTGTAGCACTGAGGTTCTGCTGCACTATGTGACCTCCGTTTAAAAACCAAACCAAAACACACACAAAGGAAGCAAATCCAGTTCTTCAGGATGGGCATTCTCGTGCGTTTCCCCATCCGCTCAGCTGAGGCTTTACCCAGAGTCGTCGTTCCAGGCCAGGGTGGCCACGCTCTAGGTTTAGAACTCCAGTCCTCCTTCTAGAGCAATTTTGACGGTAGAGGATGGGTGTCGGTGGAGCCCTTTGAGTCGTTTAACACTGCAGACATGGGGGGAGGCAATTTCTCACCTTGTTTGCAAAATTAATATCATTGAGACTCTCTCCCTCCCCCTCCCTCCCCCTCTTCCTCTGGTTTTGTGCTGTTGCCGCTGGCTCTTTCACTGTTATTCTTTATTTATGGCAAACACAGAACAAAGGCCCCCCAGTTACCTGGGCTGTCTCCGCTCCAGGCACAAATTAATGTGTGTGTTGTTTTGAAGCTCACTCCTCCCAATGGCTCTGGGCTCGTGTACCTAGTTAGCAGCCGTATCAGTTCAGTTGACTTCCCGACAAAGGCGTGACACACGGGAGTGCTGGTAAGATCGGAGGCTGGTCTTGATCTCTGAGCCTCGCTTGGGTCAGGGTTACATTATGGCAGGAGTTAGTAGCCACTATTACAGACATTAGCCATTTGTGCCGATCAGGCAGAAACCCACGTAGTGTGATGGATTCTACACTGTACCCCAAAGACGAAAGTTCATCTGTGTATTGAAGGAGACAATCAGCAGGATCTTTGCAACATGGTCACATTTACGAATGCTGCAACACTGACAAAAATGCAAGAGAAATATTCAAGTGAAGAGTAGCAAGGATTGTGTAGTGCACGGGGCACCGGAGTGTGACTTGAGAGACCCAGGTTCAATTCCTGACTCACCCAGACCTCCTGATGGGCCTTGGGCAGGTCACAGACTCTACCAAGTTCCTCCAATCCCATTTGTAAAATGGGGGAGCCACATCCATGCCTTTTCTGTAATCAGGTGAGAACCCTTCCCTGACATTGAGCACCAGGCGAAGGACCCAGCTGCGATCACGAGATTTATTTTCAACTAAGCTGGTTGCTTTGCACTCGCCGTGCGCTAAACAGTCCTCGACATTCCATGGGGCATGGTCAGTGGGCTGAGATTGAGCAAGGACACAAGGGAGCCGGGAAAAGAGCAGGTACGCACAGAGCAGGTTAAGTACTGTAAAGACGCGCTCACTAATATTTGTTTGAGTCCTGTACCTTGCTGTTTGCAATCATTCACACGAATGGTTTCGATTGGCACAAACGCGGGGGACCGGCTGCTCTTTGCATGAGCAGCCCTGCTCATGTGGAAGGAAGAATATTTGGAACGTGTTTTGAACGTGAGAATAGCAGTCACCCAATCAGGAAGTTGAAATGATGCCATGTGACATAGGTTACCAATCACACAGTGGCTGAAGTGAGCAGCTGGTGAATAACCCATAGTTTGTCCATCCGTCAATTATGGAAAGTGAACAGCTTGCTACTTGGTCACCCTGTTTCACCCTATTTCAGGGTGATGGATGAAAGAAACTGAAACAACCTCCTGGCGCAAGGGATTATACAGAAATCAATCCTTTGGCGCTTATGCGGCCTTCATCACCATAGCATCAGAATGTTTCTCCGTCACGAATGACTCTGATCCTCACAGCAACACTGGTGCTGAGGGGGAGTGGATTTTTCATGCACCTGACCACAGTAGCTATGTCGACTTAAGCTTTAAGAGTAGATCCGGCCTCAGTCTCTTCTGCAGAGTTGGAAACCCTCTGCACGGGCTGGCTGGTAGCAGAGGCCACTTGCTTCTACTGGTTGCTCCTTTTGCTTTCAAGCAATCAGAGCGTGCTCCCCATAAGTGCCTGCGGGAGCCTTGCTTTGGCTGAGAAACATCCAGCTGAGAGCAGGGAGTGGAATCCAGCAGCTCCTCAAAAGGGAATTGCTGAGTGGCCGGCCCTGTGTTGGGAAGGCGAGATCGTTCTGAATGGCTGCTGTTTGCTGGCCTTCCTGGCTCATGGCTGAGTGTGGGCCCAGACCTTCCATGCATGACAGACTGAAAGGAATCACGGCGATCAGTTAATAATGGGTGCAACGTGGCAGGTTATTTGCTGCTCACAATTGATTGGAGAGGCTGTGACGGGGTCATTCATTTTAGTATTTTTTTAAATAAGGAAAAAAAGGTCCTTTATGGCACGTGTAGCTTGGATTTATTACCACCTTCTTTGCCAGCTGCAGAGAATCCTTGAGGAAGAGCAGGAAGAGAGGCAGTGTGGCCTAGTGGCTAGGATACTGGCTGGGGAGTTAGGAAACCTGGGTTCTGTTCTTTGCTCTGCTACTGACCTGATGGATGACCTTGGGAAAGTCTCTTTCTTCTCTGTGCCTGTGTTCCCTGCCCCTGACTGTACCTGTCTAGTTTATTGACAGCATAAGTCTTTTGGGGTTAGAGGGACTGCCTCTCCCCGTGTGACTTGCTGAAGTCAGCATAGGCATGCCAGAGGTGAATGAGGTCTGTATTAATTTTCATGCACTTCTCCTCTTCCTGCTTTTCACCAAGCTATGAAGCCAGAAGTACTAAAATACCGCAGGGAGGTAACTGATGTGCTGTTTGTGGCCTGGGTGGAAAGGGAAGTCAGTAACAAAGGAAAATCAATAAATATTTGAAAACTCCCCTGACAATGGTGAGATAAGAATTCTGAGGTCCGAACCATCAAGAGCGTAGTAAGATTTGAGAAAGAACTATTTAAATGGACGAGAACGTGCACAATTACTTTAGTGAGGATAAAAATATATAGCAGGGGTATAAACCCTGATGCTTTAGGGCATGAGCCAACCTTTCACTGCTGAGGGGGGAAGAAACTTCCGCTGTGGGGAGATGACTCCATAATTGTCCTTAGGACCATTGGTTCATATTAAATGCTGAGCTCCTCTGAAGATCTAGCCCCGCAAGACCATTTCTGTCCCGTTCTGGTATCTTCCCCTGCAACATCTGGTCCTGGTCGCTACCAGAGACAGGATCCCAGACTAGCTCGACCACTGGTCCATATTCTGATTCCTTTGCTCATGCGGGAGAATCAGCACCATGACACTGATGCACAAGTGACCTCCTACAGTCAGGAGTCTAAATTGCTACTTTAAGAACATTCCGGCCATGCTAGGTCAGCTCAATGGTCCATTTAGCCCAGTGTCCTGTCTTCCAACAGTGGCCAATGCCAGGTGCTTCAGAGGGAATGAACAGAGCAGGTAATCATGGAGTGATCCATCCCGTCACCCATTCCCAACATCTGGCAAACAGAGGCTAGGGACACTTTTCAGAGCATGGTTTTGCATCCCTGCCTATCCTGGCTATTAGTCATTGATGGACCTATCCCCCATGAACGTATCTAGTTTGTTTTTGAACCCTGTTATAGTCTTGGCCTTCACAACATCCTCTGGCAAGGAGTTCCACAGGTTGACTGTGCATTGTGTGAAGAAATGCTTCCTTTTGTTTGTTTTAAACCTGTTATCTGTTTTTACTTGTTGGTTGCCAACTCAAATCATTGCTGTCCCGATTCCCGGTGAGGCTAATGTGCTAGTAGGAGCTACAGCTGATCAATGTGGATTTAGGCATGTCATTGGTAAACACCTGCTGAAATACTACACTGGGCAGAGACGGACGGCATGTGTCTGTCACCCACAATACACGGTGCAAGCTCCCGATAGCAGTGAGCGCAGGCTGGTCTCTGGAAGATGTGCCAATCTAGCTCAACACGTGTTAATTTTTTCCAATGCTGGGGGAGACTTCAGGGGCTTGAAAGGAACGACAAGGCCTCTGTGGAGAGAGAGGGGTGAAGTGTTCACAGCACGCTGAGCAGGGATTACTTGGACGAGCTGCAAGCACTCCTTGGCATGCTCCTGGCTGTTGCCTGAAAAGCGCTATCTTGGGAGACGGGCTGGCTCCATTACGTCCCGTGGAGACTGTCCGCTTTGGTTTGCAGGTCTGAATCCATCCCGCAGGCCAGGAATCCATCCCCAGGAGTGCCAGAGGCAGTGGCACAGCCCCCAGCTCCCAGAACTCTGAACGTCTCGCCCCAAAGCTGCCCAGCTGCAGATGGCTTGGCAGGCCGCATGTGAAATCAATAGCTGGGGGTCAGTGCAGGTCCAGGCAGGCAGCAGGCCCTTCCCCACTGGCTGCTTTGCTGTCACTCTCAGCAGGGAAAGCAAGGACTGAAGCTCTCCCGCCTCTCATTCAGGCCAGAAGTTACAGGCCAGGTTGGCAGGGGCCACCACGGGGGAAGCTTGCCCACTCGCTAGCCAGGCTGTTCCTGCTCTCTGGACCCGCTGGAGTCAGTTTTGTTCAATGCGCTCAGCACACTGATGTCTCATGGCGCGTTGGCTTGGCCATCAAGGCTTCTCTAATTAATACCCGCCAGGTTCCGGGTCAGCAAGGGAGAGTGGGATCAAATCTCCCAGCTGAGCGCCTTTTGGAGGGGGCTGCAATGTAGCGCGATACTCCTTTCAGCAGAGGACTCGCTAATGAGGCTCCACAGTCTCTGTGTCTCCCCAGGTTCCCTTTGACCTGCCGTTCCCAGCTCCCGTTAGATCTCTGCGGCATACACAGCCGCTCTCAGCGCCCCATGCTCAGAAGGCTGCATCTGCCTTAGACGTACCCTGCCCCGCGACACGCCCCCCACTGGGTGTTACTTTTTCACTCTGTAGCCCACACACTAAAGCCTCTTGCTGGCTTCTGCCTGTCCTAGGGGGACTTTTTAATGGCGTGGATAATAGCTGCCTCCTTGCTGCTGATGGAGATGGTCAGGGGTGTTGATCTGGGATTAACGGCATGCTTGATCCATGCTGTATGGGCTGCAAAAATGATGCAGGTGAGATAGGCAAGGTGAGATGATAGAAATTCTGCCAGCTCTCCTGGGGACCTCGAGGAATCGCAGGCAGATGGGCATCGCCGGAGCGATGGGCGTCACAGTGACTGTTATTTGTAGCAACTTGCAAGTCACCCCAGCATACCCCCGGCAGTCTGGCTGCAGGTGAGCTCCTGCCTCAGTTTCCTCTCACCTGGGGAAGTCAAAGCTGGCCTTTCTCATATTTAAGAATGCCCTCTTCAGAGGGTCTCATTTATGTAGCAGGAAAGGACGACATGCAAACATAAACAAAACGCTTCAGTCAACTACTCCACCCCCAGCTCTCCGCCTCTGGGTGCATCAGCCGGCTGTCTGACCCCGGAGCCACCGCGGGCTGAATGCCCTGCCTGCCGCTCAGGCCTTGGAGGTGCATTTGGCCGGACTCCAGCCTTCCCCCGACAGCACGGGGCTCTTTGAGTCAGTCCCTCACACCTCTCCAGGAGGTGCCCTGCCCAGTTATTCTCCTGGGCTGCTCTGGTCCCTTGCCTGGGAACTGTCTCTGCTGGCCAGGGAGACATGGCCGGGAGCTGCTTCCAACTCAGCTCCCCCGAGGAGTCTCGCTGCTCAGGCGTTTCCCCTATTCTGAGGCTTCCTGACTGCAGGCTCGCCAGCCTTTGTTAGGCCCAGGTGTTTCCTGACTAATTAACTGCCACCCAGGAAGTTAACCACTCTCCAGCGGGTCTGGGTCAGCTCATTCTCCGTAGCAGTGCTTGTCGCAGACAGGCGGGATGCCTGACCCACCCCCCCGGGGGATCTCAAAGCTCTTTACAGATTGAGTCCTAGGAAGGTGGCAACTTTCCCCAGGGAGTCAGATGCAGAGATGGGACTAGAACCTGGCTCCCAATCCACTGCTCAAAGCACTAGATGTACTCCCTCTTCGTAACCATCCAGCCTCTAACAGAAGCTTTCACCCTCACCCACTTGCTGCGCAGAAGAGGTGATCTGACAATAACAGGCACTATAGGATTCATCTTGCCACTGCATAGCAGCTGAGAGAAGCGGCGTGGCACTCCCCAGCTCATGTGAGCTGCACACGATGCTGTCTTCCCACCAGGCAGTTTAGATGTGGAGATAAAGTTGTTACGGGTTTGTTGATTTGGTTTCTCAGCACAGCAGAGGGTGGCAGCAGCAGGGACTGCCATAAAAAGGAAATAGGTAGCACTCAGGTCTCGTTATTGCTAGGATGCATCTTAAAACATTGATGGTGGGAATGCAGCCCAGCTGCTGTAATCAGCGCAGTGACATTTCTTTAAGGGGAGGGCTGGGAAGGTGTAGCTAACAGGCAGGTCAGGAGCAGAGAGGAACTGCTGCTCCTGCAGAGTATCTGCTCAGCCAGCCTGCAAGTGGGATATGCCGCGGGGAAAGCTTTCCCTTGGCAGAGATGCAGCCAGTCACTCTGTCCTCTGTCGTTGCTCTTACCTGCACCCATCCCTGTGGTGTCTGACCACCTCGCAGACATCAGTGGGCTTATTCCCCCCAGCACCCGTGCAAGGCAGGCCATTCTGTGAGGCAAAGCACCTTCCTTTTGCTTTCTCATCTGCGCAGATACACCCCAGGCAGTAGCAATGCCAATCCATGCTCAGCTCGGGATATTTATCTACCTTGGGTACCGTAGAGCACCTCACAATCTTCAGTGTATTCATCCTCAGGGGACCCATGGGAGGCTGTGCTGGTATCTCCACAGGAAATGTGTGCTTGGGCCAAGAACTGAACCCAGGTCTTTTGATTCACAAACTAGTCCCATAATCTCTGGCCCATCCAGCACCAGGACAGTAATGAGGGACAGGGCAGCAAGTCCCCCTGCTTCATCTCGTTTTCTGAAAGATGTTTATTGTCTAATAAAACTAAAGCACAGCCAAAATGAACCAAAAGGGGTGGGTGGGTGGGTGTGTGTGTGTGTGTGTGTGAGAGAGAGAGAGAGTGGGTGAATGAGTGTGTCAGTGTTTGAAAAAGAAGCAAAATTGTCAGGAGAAGAAGTTTGATTTTTGCATGTCTCAGGGTGGTTAAGAACTGGATGTTTGTAGGCAGTTGTCTGTATCTTTTTAAAGCCATTAGCACAGCATCCAGTAGCTCATCAATTTACTGCCAGAGGTCTTCTGGTCATGGCTGTGTGCAACAATATAAACTAGCACCAGGGATGCTGGATTTTAAATATCCAAATATCTGTACCTCGCAGCAGACATTGACATTCAAAATGATCTTCTGGTTGTACCACAATAGAAATGGTTTCAACTTAGGAAGTTTTTTTAAACAATTACCTGAGCACGTCTGAATAACAAATAACCCCTGCAGCTAGGATCACTGTTGCCAGGGCTCCCCATCCTCGATCTTCAGGGCATAAGTTGGTCAGCAGCTGGAGTCAGGGAGAAATTCCTTCCCTCGTCTCCCCCCACGTGATGCATTTGAGATGTTTTAAACCATTCATTGTCATTGGTGGTTGCTGGACGCAGGTTCCTTGGTCAGATGGACCATTGGGCTGCTCCGGCACAATGGACAGTGAGATTCCAGGCAAGATGGTTTGCGAGTGCGATTTTGCGCTAGTGGGGTGAGTTTACACTGGTTCAGCTAGGGCAAGATTCCAGGCTAGAGGGACTGTCTGGCTGTTCCGAGATGGCAACTCCCAGGTTTGTAAGACCTTTGCTAGGTGCAGGAGGTGGATACAAAGGAATGTTCTCTCCTTTGTATTCCTACATTCATGCCTTCCAACCTATCTGTCCTGTCGGAATCCCCTGGAGGGCATTCGACACACATGCTCTTCCGTCTGCCAGCCTCTGGCGCTGTGATGCCCAGACACAGACACTGGAGTGCTTCGCCTGGAAGGTGGGATTTTTAAAACGCTGGGATGCGCACTGCCACCTGAAGGGGATAACGATGCTTGCGAGCGAACGTTGCACTGCTGGTGGGTGGCCTTTTGAGAGGAGCTGGAGACGTGTATACACAAGTGCGACGTGAGCAAAAGAGAATTGTCGGAACAAGAGTCTTGTTTGTAAAATGTGTTTGTACAGCGCCTAGCGCGCAGGGGCCGGTGCCTGTAGATGTAGCTCAGTGCAGATAAACAGTAACATAGCGCTAGATGGATAGGTCTCTAATGGGTTTTGTATCACAGCCTTCAGCAGTGAAATCCTTGCTCCCATTTATAAGCCCCTGCAAATTCCTTGTACAAATAAAGATCAGGAAACACTTGACAATAGGCTCCATCTCTCTAGTGCTTGTATAAAGAGCCCTCTGAAGGGCCATAGCATTTACCAACGTCAGCCAACCCACAGTGGAGGGGAGGGTGGGAGAGCTGCTAACTTTCCAAGAGCTAGGTCAGGCCAGGTCTCCAGCCAGTGGCCTGGTTCTGTTCTCATTTACACTGCGGTACTCCACTCGCCTCAGTGAAGTCATTCCTGATTTGCACCCTCTCCGGTGTCCTCTGCCCACCAGATATTGCCCCTCAAGACGTGGAAGGCCTGCAGGCATTGGTATTTCTGGGCACAGTGGGTTCGTGGCAGCTTTGAGAAGGGCAGTCAGTGAAGAAACCACCAGTTAATTTCCATAGCCCTAAAGAGGGGGACCAAATGGGCAGGCTGGAAATGGATTCCTCTGAGCCCATCAGTCCAAGATGGTATTTGGGGGTGCAGCGGTGGCACATTTAAGGTCACTTGCGGTCACTCTTCAGGTAATGCCAACATCCCAGCATTCCTGGGGAACTTCTCCTGCGCAGCAGAGCCCCAGGCACCCACTGGATTTCAGCTGCTCATTGCGAACTTGAGGTCAGTGAAGTTGCAGCTGGAGTCGCACTTTGTTTGCTGAGAGCTGGACAGTGTTCCTGCGGGTGAAGCAAAGTGCCCGCTCCTAGGGGATATCTCCAGGGAGGGGAGCTTGCGTTCCACTGCACAGGGGGACAGTCAGTCTCAATAACCTGCCTGTCTGCTTTAGTGGCTGTCAATAGCCTGGCTGGGTTCATCTATGGATGCCCAAGACTGGGACGGAGTTGGGGGTGGTTTCCTCTCCAGGGCATGCGTATCCCCGCTGCAGAAGGAAAGTGCCTGGATTTGGGGTTAGGCACCCCGACTTAAAAGGATCATTTTTCTTATTTACTCTCCTTTTGCAGAAGGAATATTCGGAGTGTGTCTGTGTCACTTCCGACGCCTCTGTATGGTTTTGTACTCACAGCTGAGACCTCACTAAATGGGGACTGGGACATGACTTTGAAATCGCTTCTAAGATCGGTCTGTTCCAGGGGTGAAATGCGGATGCGTCTCTGTCCAGCTCTTGCCCCATAAAGGCACACTCTGACCAGGGCTACACAAGTCAGCCTTTTAAGGGTTGTTCTTTGCAAATATCACTCGGTGGCAGAGGACGTAGCCGTGTTTGCCTGCAATACACAGTGTGGGTCAGAGCACTCCCGAAACAGCTCCACCAAAGTCATTCTTTAAAGGCAGGTGCTCAAGTTTTTGGATTTCTGGCCCTGACGAGCCAGGGAGACTCATGACTGATGCTGCTCCTCAGACAGTAAACAGGACATCATGGCTGCCTGTCTGACACGGTCCCAATGGTGTCTCCCATGACCAGATGCCTGGCAGTGTTGTGGGCCTGTATATGTGGAGTGTTTGCTGGTGGTGCTTTGAATGCTCTCTTATGTGTGTTCTCTAGCACACAAAGCGTGGGAGGAATGTTTAACGACTTAATCCCTCCTGCTAAGAAGTTTAGTACAATCTCCCCTTTGTCGTTGGGGAAGCAGAGGTGTGAGATCAGTGGGCTGGTGGCAGGGAACCCAGAGCCCAACTCCCAGAATGGTGCTGGAGGGCACAGTCTTTCAGAGGAGCTGAAAAATCAAGGTCCTGACTACTGACTGCCTTCCTAAGGACCAGTAACCCTAGGGCCCTGCTCATTTCCACTCTGAACAATTGCATTCTGCCTCCCTAAACGTCTCTACATCATTGTGTGGGGTTTGATGTACTAAACCATTGCTGTGTTGGCTGCAGCAATCTCTCTCCAGGCTTTAGTTGGTAAAGTCCTTTGGAGGAAAAGCTCTGTCTCTGAAAGGCTATTGCTATTAATCAACACAATACATAGGTGTAACAGTTACCCAAGAAAATCTTAAATATTTGTTGGCCGGTTCCATACAATCTAATAAAGTGTCAGCGCAACAAAAGCGGATGGGGCAAATCCATTGTGGCTGTAACTCTGTGTGAATCAGCACAGCAGGGGGGATATGGCTGTTTTGGAGAGAGGACACATTTGTTTCTCATCGCTCTCCTGTTTTCTCTTTCAGAATAAAGTCTTGAACGTGGATGGAGTGAAGGTAAAGCTGCAGGTAAGCTCTGCACGAACCTGACCTCGTACATGTCAGCTTGTTTGCTGCGGGACTTAGTGCTGCTGGCTATTGCCGAGGTGCTATGGTAACTAGAACCCTATAAATACCCGTCGAAGATCGAGAGCTTAGTGAAATCTCTCTGTACTTTCTCTCACACACACTCACACACACACAAAAGATGAAAGAATAACACATTGGTTTGGATTAGATTTTGTTTTAAAGAACAGCTTGTTTAGGTTGCTTAACATCTTTATTGATTATCTGGATGTAGGAACAGAGAGCAGACTGGTCAGATTTGCAGATGACACAAATCTAGGGGGCGTTGCAAATACTTTGGAGGATAAAGCTAAAATTCAGACGGATCGTGATAAATTGGAGAACTGGGCTATAGAGAACAAAATGAAATTCAATGAAGACAAATGTAAGGTGCTACACTTAGGGAAGAAAAACCAAATGCACAACTACAGAATGGGAGATAAACTGGCATGGCAGCAACACAGCTGAGAAGGATCTGGAAGTTGTGGTTCAACCTCAATATGAGTCAGCAATGCGATGCTGTTGCAAAAAAAGCAAATGCAGTTTTAGGTGGCATTAACAGAGGCATAGCATGCAAGTCACGGGAGGTGATCGTACTGCTCTACTCAGTGCTGGTTAGGCGTCAGCTGAAGTACTCGGTCCAGTTCTGGTGACCAATGTATAGAAAGGATGTAGCAAAACTGGACAGGAGATCCAGAGTCGAGTGACAAAGATGACAAAGATGACAAAGGCACGGAATGCAAGCCGTGTGAGCAAAGGCTGAAGGAACTGGGTATGTTTAGTTTGGAAAAGAAAAGATTAAGGGGACATGTGATAGCTGTCTTCAAATACTTGAAAGGCTGCCATAAAGAAGATGGAGAAAAGTTGTTCTCTCTTGCCACAGAGGGCAGGACAAGAGGCAACGGATACAAACTACAGCATGGCAAATTTAGTTTAAATCTCAGGAAACACGTCCTAGCTGTAAGAACAGTAGGGCAGTGGGACAGACTGCCTAGGGAGTGCGCGCTCTCGTCTGCAAGTGACTTTTGAACATGTGCTGCAGGGTAATGAAATCAGCAGTGCTGCCCACAGTCAGCAATATTTGACACCAAACACGCTGGGGAGAATAGCTTTGGCAGTTGTGATTTTGCTTTAGTTCCTCTGCCTGACTATTTACCTGTTTCTCTCTCTTTAAAATAGCTTTTGTGCACATTTTTTTTAGCACTGGTGAGAGGCAGCTCCGGAGACAGGCCTCTGTGCCCCGTTAAAGGAGTATGGCATCGCTGGCTGTGGTGCAAGCTTCCCCTGCATTCCCAGCTGCCATCCTCACGCCTGCTTGAGAGGGGCAGGGAGCCTAGTCTCCATTGGCTCTTTGACCTCCCTGCTGATTATTCTTGTGTGGGGGACACTAATCTGAACCCAGCAGCTCTTTTCACGGTGGTCACTGCACCGCCAGTGGGTGAGACCGAATCCTGATTGGGCTCGGTCCCAATTCAAACAAATTCCTTGGATCTTGTGTGTATACTTGGAATTAGCCCTGCTTTCTACTGCTGATTTAATTGCACCTATGCAGACAAGGAAAGCCAAAGCTGACACTGGTGGAGGCTACCACTAATTGAACATGTATTTTTAAAAACAAAAACCCAAGCCATAAAACCCTACCAAAACAAGATATGCCATTGTTCTCTCAGTCCTCAGGAGGGGATGAGAGAATAAACAACATGTGACAGATGTGTAGTCATGTTGCTCAATACGCTACTGGAAGATGCTTAGATATTATGGTGATAAGCTTGGTCTAAGAACCTATAGAGAACAGAATAGAAACCAGCGTATCACTGCTTTAAATCATGCCTATCCTTGTCTGCAATGCGGGTTTATTACAATAGCTGAAATCCAGGCTAATTCCCAATGCAAACAGGACCCTCGTGGTGAAAGATTCCGTGCTTCGTTATCTGGTCCCCTGATCCATCCCGGCTCCTAGATATCTTCACTCAACATTTTCAGTCCCAAAAGAATCTGAGCTGCTGTAGTTCCCCAAGAGCTGCCTGTCTACTGTGACCCCTGTGCTGGAAGTTAACTAATAACATTAGCGCTCCTCCTCCCCCAATAGGAGTGTGTTTGTGCAAACATATCACTGCATTAAAAACTGATCAATTCAATTAGCAGGTCCCCACACATCCATCCAGCAAATGGATTTTTGATTAAGGATACATTGTAAGCTGTTCGTCAAATACCATCAGTTCAGTATTCAGACATGCTGAAGAATCGTGAGGCACCTCTTAAATATTTATTGCGCTTGTCACTGTTTCTATTCTTATCCCTATGAATGTCCCCTCCCCCCCGTTGCAAATTAATCATGTGCAAATAGATCAGATCATGAATTGAACTGAAACGTTAGACATTTTCTCACCTTATTGCTGGATTTTATATTCATTTTCCAAAAGAATATCTGGTTGGGTCTTAATTTTTCTCCCATTGTTGCTGGAACCCGCAATGTTTCCTCCGTCACCCTGACAGCTGGGGTTGCTCACATGTGAGCAGACCTGCTTAGCTTCCAGCTGAGAGTCATGTCAGCCTGCTCTCTACGTGGCCTGGCATAGCATGAAGCCATCAGGAGCTGAGTGGACCATTGCCCATGATGCTTCTCTTGGAGGGATGGAGACATGGGATGAGTAGCTTTGCCTAGGTTTGCAAAGACTTTGTGGTGTAATTGCATACACAACTCCTTGGCTGGGCCTCTGGCTTTCACAGCTCACAGGAGAGTTGGGCTGAGAGGAGACAAATTCTGATTGCTAAGCACAAAGAGCAAATCTCTGAAAAAGTGGCTTTCATACTGTTGTGGGTTGGGTGCGACCACAGCCCTTCATGTAATAGTTGTAAGAAACAATTAAGCTCCTTTTGGTTACCAGGTAGCTGAAACAATAACCAGCCTCCACCCCATACACAGACACGTCACCACCCACCGCAAAGGCACATGAGCAGAAGGGGTGCGCACTGGCTATTGTTTTGTGACGGCTCATTTGTCTGAGAAAGAGTCAGAAAGACCAAAGAAGCTGGGAGAGAAGGGGCAGAAAAGCCAAGAGCAGTCACACTGGCAGTTTGGTGCTACGAGAGAGAGAGCTTTTGGGCGGAGTGTTGCCTGAAAGAGGCTTGGAGCTGTGAGCAAAGAAGCAAAACAGCAAAGGAACGATCTCCTGTTGCTTGATTCCTGCTGCGTTCAAAGAAACAGAACTTTGGGTCAGGTGCTTCTTTGAGGCAATCCAGTTTATTTACAGTCAGCGTGCAGTCATCAGTTCCTCCTCCTAACTGGAGCAATCCACAAGATCCCAAATTTTTTGGCTAACCACTTGAGTCAAACGGGGTATTTTTATAAGAGAATTAGAAAAATAATTAGCAGTCCAATCAGAAGCTGCCATCTTGATAGCACAATGGTGCAGGGATGATTTGGGGACTGCGGGTCCCTTTTCAACAGGTGACTAAGTAGCAGATTTCCAAAGTCCTTATTCCATTACTTCTCTGGAGTCATTGGACCGGCTCTACCCAGCCTCTCCCACTTGATTCATTTTAAACTTAAAAGAAACGAAACCACTTTAGATGGAAAGCCAAGGAACCCGGTGTATCCCCGCGTCTCCCAGGGCAACCTGGGCTAGTTTTGAGCATCTTGCGTTGCCTCTGATGGTATCTCCTGTCTTTGCCCTTTTCAGATCTGGGACACCGCAGGGCAGGAGAGGTTTCGCAACGTCACTCACGCCTATTACCGAGATGCCCATGGTAAGAGCTTCTCTGCGCTCACTTCTTTCTTGGGGGGAAGGGATGGTGTCAGGAAAATGTCTGTTACTTTAGGGGGTGTTCTTTCTGAGGGGGGGGGAGGTATCATGGACCCAGACAGAGCTTTGCGCCCCTTCCCTGGTCCCTGGTGCTGCTGTTTCAGGTTGTGAGCCTCATTTGGGCTCGTTACACCAGACTCCATCAAAGAAGCTGCAGGGCTGGAGCTGGGCACCCTGGCCTAGCTTCTTGGGGAGAGGGGATTTTAAAGTTCATCCTGGGGGCTGGCAAGCAGCTGCAGGGAGATAGCAAATATTTCTCTCTCTCTCTCTCTGGGGCGTTTTTATTTTGAGTTACCCACACAGAGAAGTGTGTCTGCAAAACGTCAGAGCAATCTGCGACTGCATCCTGTCCAACTCCTCAGTGACTGAACAAATTTCACCCCCATCACACCTTTCGTCCAGAGAGAACAGCCCTGTCTATTCTACGGAGCTGTTATTAAAGGAGGGGACACTGTTAGCCCATGAAAATACCCTTCATTCCTAGTGTTGTTAGTAGAAATGCAGGTTATCTCAAATGGAAAGAATTTTAAAAGATCAAAATGATTCCCTTTTGGCCTCATCCTGCCCCTGCTGGAATCCGTGAGGTAAATCCTGCTGACGCCCACGGTGCAGGGTCGAGCCCCGTCTCCCCTTCTCCTGGGCCAGGGCGGCAGAGCGATTAGTTTTACATTTAAGATCCTCTGGTGGTGGATATGGGCAAGGCTCCGTTGAAGCCTTTCAGGTTGAGCTGGGGGCTCATCCTCACCTGTGCCAGATTTAGCTTGCACCTCAGGTGAAGGGAATGAGACCTGGAGGTCATGTGATGGGAACACATGACTGCTGGGGAATAGAAAGGCAGTCGGAGACAGTTAGATAGAGGAGGAATAGAGCTTCCAGCCTGAAGGACCTGCAAAGAGCGGGAGTCTGCTGAGGGACCTGCCAGGTGAGCAGGCTCAGCGCTGGGCTGCCAGGTCCTGAAGGGGGAGGCGCAAATGCAACCTTGGCCCCTGGGCGCCGGAGACCCACGGTACACCACTGAGACTTTGGTGCCTAGAAGGAAGGTGCTGATACCCATTGTAAACCGAGAGAATAACGAAGCCCAGGGGAGAGGGCTAGAAAGGGGCTGAGTGTTTGTGGTTTGTTAGATGAGTGATGGGAGGTAAACTAAGTGTGTAGAGTGGAAAGAGACACCCAGAGATGATGATTAAATATCTAATGAGCCGTTTGCCGCTCGCTCCGGGGCATCTGCTGAGTCATGCTGAAGCACGACTGAGTGGTGGTGTGTGGAGCATGTTTCTTCACAGGAACGAGGCCTAAATCTTCCAGGGGGACAAACTGTTCCTCTGTCTCTAATGCCCAGGGTAACCCAGCTTTTAGCTGGCTGCTGGAGATTTCGCATGGAGCCTGTTCGTGCTGCTGGGGTATTTTATACTTCACCGTTAAGCTCTGGTGACTGAAACGGTCCTTGGAAAGCCTCCAGTACAGCGACCATGCAAGACTTTGCCTTTCACGCTCAGAATCCACCCTTTGCCAATGGACCTCTGCCCCACCCACAGATGGGGCGGGGAGGGGGTGTTTAACCACTCCAGTCAGTTGTCCATGTGTCCTGTGGGCAGCGGTGGGGGAACAGGTTTTCGAGTGGGGGTGCTGAAAGCCATTGAACAGAACTGTAAACAGTTTCCCTGCTCAGAACATCCCCTGCCCTCCGCTTAGCAATCTCCAGGCAGACCTCTTCTCTTCCGGTTCTGCACACAGCGCTCCAGTTAAAGTGAAGGGGAGCATCATATATCTCTCAAGAGAAGATGAGACACTGGTGGCTGCTTCTCTCACTCCATCTCTCTAATGGGAAACGGTTACTGAGCAGGAAGTTCCTGTTGCTCCAAGTGAAATGAGCTGGAATAATGAGAACAAACATTTATGCAGCATCTTTCCTTGGGGGTGAACCAAAAGCACTTGACAAACGGTAAAGGCAGGAATCTTCAGGGAGGCTGGGAATGGGGACAACGCAGCTGTTTCTCGACTTTTCAGAGAAGAAATGAAGGTGAATCCCTGTTCTTTGCAGAGGAAAGCAGGAAATGGAATCACCCCAAGCTGGAATTCAGGCAGGACCCTGGGGCTTTTCTGCCGGAGGATGTCCCTTCCCCACAAGCAGAGTGGCTTGAAAAATAGTATTTTTCACCTACCCAATCTCAGGCAGAAAACTGGCTTGAAATGTTTCGGTGTTTCATAGGAAATTTTCAAAATGAAATCTTTTGTCATTCAGAAACGTTGAAAAAATTGAAAATCTGAAACTTGGTTTTTCCTTTTTTTTTTTTTCTTTTTTTTTCCCTGTTTTGCCCATGAATGCAATACAGTGAATGATGACTAGTGTTTTCTTCACCCCTTTTTCCTCTCCCCCCCGCTCCCCCTTCTGCCGCCTCCACTCTGTAACATTTCCAAAGTTGGAGAAATCTTTGAGAAGTTAGACTGGAAAATGGGGAAAGTGATGGGGGTGGGGGGTCCTTGCCATCACATCACTCATTGTATTGCACTGAAAGGTGAAAAAGGAAAAAATAGAGAGAGGAGAAAACAACTCTCTCAAACTTTCAGTGTTTGGGTGTGGGGTTTAAGAAAAACCAAAATGAAACAAAAATTCAATTAAAAACTGTTTAATGTCAAAGGTTCCCTCTGAAAGCTCAACATAACCTTTCCCCAGCCAAAATAAAAGAATGGATTTCAATGAAACCCCAGTTT
Organism: Emydura macquarii macquarii; assembly: GCF_026122565.2. Taxonomy (NCBI): domain Eukaryota; kingdom Metazoa; phylum Chordata; order Testudines; family Chelidae; genus Emydura; species Emydura macquarii. The sequence goes on from NW_027133527.1 coordinate 5,875,148, forward strand.
TCCATGGGAAAACTTTGATCAGCTCTAACCACCAATAGTTAGGGGCTTGATTTATATGCCAAAGGTAAGTGGCAAAACCCCCAACAGCCCGGTGCCAGGGCAATGGGTCAATACCAACTTGGGGCAAAGATTAATAGATTCTAAGGCCAGAAGGGACCATTATGATCATCTAATCCAGAGGTCTTCAATCTGTGGGGCGTGCCCCCCGAGGAATGTTTGGGGAGGTGTGGCTAGGCCTGGGCTCACCCCCACGGGAGGCAGAGAGAGAGAGCACCACCCAGCCCCACTCTGCCCAAAGCTCTGCCTCTGCTCTGGGCCCAGCCATGCCGCAGCCTCGGCCCCTGGCCCCAACCACAGCTTTCTGACCATGGCCGAGCTCCCAGCTGCAGCCCTGGCCCAACTGCAGTCCCGCTCTCAGCCCCGACTGGGGGCGGGTGTGAAGGGGGCGCGGACAAGATAAGGGGGTGATGTGGGGGTCAAAAGTTTGAGGACAACTGACCTAATCTGACCTCCTGTATATTACACAGGCTGGAGAACTGCCCCAAAATAATTCCTAGAGAAGATCTTTTAGAAAAACAACCAGTCTTAATTTAAAAATGGTCACTGATGGAGACTCCACCACATCCCTGGGTAAATTGTTCCAGTGATGAATTATACTATCTGTTAAAAACGTACGCCTTATTTCCAGTCAGCATTTGTGTCACTTCAGCTTCCAGCCATTCGATCACATCAGATCTGTCTCTGCTAAACTGAAGAGCCCATTGTTAAATACTTGTTCCCCGTGTAGGTACTTATCGACTGTGGTCAAGTCACCCCTTAACCTTCTTTGTTAAGCTAAATCAATTGAGCTCCTTGAGTCTATCGGTGTAAGGCAGATTTTCTAATAATTCTCGTGGCTCGTCTCTGACCCCTCTCCAAGTCATCAACATCCTTTTTTAATTGTGGGCACCAGAACCGGACCCAGTATTTCAGCAATGTTTGCTCCAGTGCCAAATACAGAAGTAAAATAACTTCTCTGCTCCCACTCAAGATTCCCCTGTTTATGCATCCCAGGACCACATTCACTCTTTTGGCCACAGCGTCACACTGGAGGCTGATGTTCGGCTGATTATCTGCCACAACCCCCACATCTTTTGCACAGCGGTGCTTGTTTCCTGAACCACTAACACCATTTCTTACACCTCCTGATGTTTTCCTTGCAGGTCTTCGACCCGCATTCCGAATAGGGCTGACCCTGCTTCGGTTGTGAGAGCAGGCAAGGTCACATCCACAAGCCAGTATACCTGCAGGCTGTGTGCTTAGGATTATCTCAGCGTCTTTTGCTTCTCTCTGGTGGTTAGGTGGTGCTGCACACATCCTTTCTTTGGAGGAAAAGCCAGCTAGCCTTAAGTGCATTGATAACAGCAAACTGGAACTCTTGCTCTGCAATCCAGCGATGTTTACAGACGCTTCCCTTCTGCGAGATGATGATTACCCTTCTCCCAGTGAGCAATCGGGCTGACTTCTAAACAGTCCCCATTTAGTCAGCAGAGTTATCCTGTTTGACAGAATGAGTCCTCTCAGGCGATGGCCTCAGGAATTAAGCATGCAGATGTGCAGAGTGCCCTGTGCTGCCGAAAGGGCAAGGATCACATGTAGCTAACATAAGGCCTGCAAAGATCAAGGTGCAGCGCAAGGACATGCCTAGCTAATATTCCAACCCTCATCCTTGCCTGGCATGTCACGTACCCGTAGTTCTGGTGCTTTGCTGGCATGCTCAGCAAAACTCCCCGTTGGCCGATGTCTTGAATAAGGATTTGGCTTTTAGGTGTTACTGTTTCACTGTGAGAGATTCTGAATGCAGGTGGATAGGGGATAATGTAACGGTTGCGTTGCTCTAATGATAGCTGGCGTGTGAGGAGAATATTGGCTGTTACATGGTGTGAAGCTCTGAATCATGAGTTAGGGACTTATATAGGTTTTTATTCATTTATTCCGATCTGCTATAGCTATTGTGTTCTCAGTCACAGAAATAGAGCCTAGCCTTTCAGAGGAACTGACACATAATTATGTTCTGTAAAGCTTCAGCTTCCTGAACAGTCTCAAACCCGCATTAAATATCCCTGTGAACAATGCCGGAGAAAGGAAAGGCATCCTACCTTCCCTTCAGAGAACTGATTTCCTGGGTAAGATGCGGTGTACTTTCGATGTCAGGTTTGCTGTACTTGGGTACTTCGTGTGTTGTTAGTTACAGAGGATCCTTCTTCCCAACAGGTTACCAGCCCCATAGTCAGAACATTGAAGTGTCTAGCAGAAATGTATCTGAACCAAACTCTTGCATCCCAGCATTCCTGGACTTTGGTGAAGTTGGGATCTTCAGCCAAACTTTGTGGCCCTCGTGTATAGATTTGAAGAGCTCATATCTGCAGCATCTGTAGATGTGGTAAGGCAGGAGCAGCAAGGGGCTGATTGGCTGACAACTAGTCCCAGAACTAGCCTTCTCCTATGTCCCCCTGGTTGGGAGCACGGGGGGCTGGAGGGGAGTGATGGAGAGGCAGGGTTTGAGTTTCAATTTTCAGTGGCCCTGAGAGAGTTTTCTTGTTTCTCGCTGTGAGGGAATGGAGCAGGGCACTGCAGTACAGAACGGGGATGGGGGGCATGTGCCAGCCCCAATCCAAACCCTCAACTCAGAACTCAGTCCCACTCTGTCAGACTCCACTGGAGATCAGGAAGAAAGCACCTGACTCCTTTTTAACAGTGTCACCATAGAGGAGAGGCACTAAAGTGAAGGACCGTGAGTTGGCAATTTTTCTCTTTGGTGGCAGAACAAAGGTTCGGTAACGTCAGCTTTCCTGGGGGGGGGCTGGGACACAAGGGGGACTCCTCCAAGGAGGTTTTAATGAACAAGAGCTGCCAAAAGGACGGACAAGGAGCAGCTGGCACAAAGCGGGCCTGTCCTCTATGAACTTACTAATTCTTTTTTGAATCCAGTTATACTTTTGGCCTTCACAACATCCCCTGCTAACGAGTCTCACAGACTGACTGTGTGTTGTGTGAGAAAGGGCTTCCTTTATGCTTGTTTAAACTTGCTGCCTATTAGCTTTGTCAGGTAACCTCTGGTTCTTGTGTTATAAGAAGGGGTAAATAACACTTCTTGATTCACTTTCTCCCACCATTCATGGATTTTATAGACCTCTATCCTATCCCCCATTAGCCATCTCTTTTCCAAGCTGAAAAGTCCCCATTTTACTAATCTCTCCTCAGGTGGAAGCTGTTCCACACCTCTAATCATTTTTGTTGTTCTTCTCTGTACTTTTTCCAGTGCTAATATAATATTTTCTGAGATGAGGTGACCAGATCTGCACACGCTATTCAAGATGTGGGGGTACCACGTATTTATACAGTGGCATTATATTTTCTGTCTTCTTATCTCTCCGTTTCCTAATGGTTCCGAACATTCTGTTAGCATTTTTTACTCTTGCTGCACGTTGAGTGGATGTTTTCAGAGAGCTATCCACAATGACTCCAAGATCTTTCTTGAGAGATAACAGCTCATTTTAGACCTTATCATTTTGTATGTATAGTTGGACTCATGTTTTCCAATGTGCATTACTTTGCATTTATCAATATTCAGTTTCATCACCCTGGAAACACATTGCTGTAAAAGCAAAACAAACAAAAAAAACCCTTTGACCATTCAGTGAGCAATTACCTGCATTAACTGTGGCTTCTCCTCTCTCCACAGCTTTGTTACTGCTGTACGATGTTACAAATAGAGCATCATTTGACAACATCCAAGTAAGTTGGACACGTTCAGGTCCCATGTGGGATGTGATGATAGTATAAGGCAAATACTTTGTGTTCCTTGAGTAGTTGTATGCAGGTTGGTGTTGATGGCATCCTAGAACTGTTTTGTAGTTAAAAATATCCTATTGACTGGTCTGGTCTGCCTCATCTTAAGAGCAGAGTTTGTGATCCAGATCCAGTAAACCAGAACAACTCTCACCCACCTGCAGTTCGCCCTAAGCTCTTCAGTCCAAACTTTTTTGAAGATTTATTAATTATTTTCAGCAGTTGTTATTTTGGCTGCTGCCTCAGCCTTCCCAGCTGGAGTGGAAGGGCAAAGTCTGGAATACCCAGGCACAGGCTGCTATTGTGCTAATTCTGGCCAGACATGACGTAGGAAGCTCTGGAGATCTCACTAAGACCCTGTTTTTGTGAGATCTGTAGCCTATTTTTGCAGACCCAAGAGACTTGAAGAATTAGGAGAAGCTTGAGGAAAAGCTTGAGTTTTGCATGCTCCTGACAAACCTTTTGATGCCTTCCTGTTATTTAATCAGTCTGTAGTTCTGAGCAAGTGCTTGTTATGTGCTCTCTGCTCCTCTTCTCAGATTGCATTCCAGGCAAGTGCACTTGTAGAATAAATTACTGTGAACAATTAGGACCTTGCAAGACATGGAGATTTCCATGTAATGATATGTAGCTTGGAAAAAAAAATCACAGTCTGGTTAGCAGGAGACTGATTTTTGTTGACACCAAAGACTTGCTCGAGTATTGACACTTGCTGCTGGGTAATGGGAAGAGCAGAGGAGAATGTCCTCCATTCAGATATCGGAGTCTGATGAGGAGGGGTTTGTATATAGTGCTCTCCCTAAGAACGCCGCTTCTCCTGAGAACTGGCCTCTGGACTCGATGTACGTCATTTACACAGTGATACAGAGCTGGGTAGAATCAGCCACATCTCCTAATCCTTCTCGTTACTGCCCCATTGTCAATCCCTCCAGCTATTATTATACCACCGAGGAGTCCTAGTCATGGACCAGGAGAGGATCCCATTGTACAAACACACAACAAAAAGACAGTCCCTGCACCAAAGAGCTTCCAGTCTAAGTGTAAGACACAAGATACCAGATGGAGACAGACAAACCAACAGGGGAGTACGAGGAAACAATGGTCCAGTATTGGTCGGCACGCTAGGCTATGGTCTCAGCACACCAGCGGCCTAACTGTTGTCAAGTTTTTTTGTTGACATCATGGCAAAAGAGCGTTTGAAGGAGGGCAATGAGGTGGCTTTGCAGATGTTTAGGGAAAGCTCCTCCCAAGCATGAGGGGAAGCCTGAGAGAAAGTTCTGAGGTGGTGGTTTGATAATGTAACAAGCGGGCAATGGAGACCCATAATCCTCATGGGCCAGTTGGAGGCAGGAGCTGACATCATAATAGTGAAGGGAAGATGATCATTTGGGTGGGGAGAGGTTGCAAAGGGCCTTGATAGTGAAGACAAGACGCTTATGTTTTCTGCAGTAGAGACGGGGAAGCCAGTGGAGGGATGCACAGAGGGCTAACGGAGTGAAAACAATGAGCTAGGAAAATTATGTTTGCAGCAATGTTCTCAATGGATGGAGAGGGACACGATTGCATTTGTCAAGGAAGTTGCAGGAATTGAGATGTGAGATGCTGAGGACTTGAATGGAAGCTTTAGCTGTGTGAATGGCTAGGAAAGGCCATGTATTAGAGAGATTATGCTGAAAGAATCTGCAAGACTGGGACATAGCCGGGATGTGAGGACATAGAGAGAGGTCTGAGCTGAAGAGGATACCCAGGTTACAGACCTGAGTGACAGGCAGATTAGCAGTGTTGTCCAATGCGGTTGAGAAAGAAGGCAGAGGGGAGGGCGTGTGGGATGGAGGGAGATTCGGAGTTCTCTTTTAGTCTTGTTGAGTTGGTGCTGATGGCTACACATCTACAAGGAGATGTCGGAGAGAGAGGCCGAGATAGTTTGGCCATGAGGAGACAGGTCTAGAGTAGAGAGACAGGTTGTGCGTCATCACGTGGAGATGGTAGTTGAATTTGTTTGCGGATGAGATTACCCGGTGCCAAGGTGCAGAGGGAGAAGAGAAAGAGGCCAAGGGCAGAATCCTGTGGAACCAGATATCTGAAAGGCGGGGAGGAAGGCTCTTCAAAAGGACATGCTGAAGGAGCGATTAGAGTGGCAGGAGGAGAACCAGGGGAGGGGTGAGTGCCGGAAGCCAAGGGAGGACAAGCATTCAAGACAAGCGTGGTCCAGCGGTGTTGAAGGCAGCTGACAGGTCCAAGGAGTGCTGGGTCTGGGCTTTGGCCAAGAAAAGGTCAGCAGAGACTTTGGGGAGAATGGTCTCAGTGGAGGGCAAGGGGCAGACGCTGGATTGGAGAAGGCCTAGGATGGAACTAGAGGAGAGAAGCCGCAGAGAGAGACTGTAAACAGCTGTCCCCAGTAGCTCCACAAGCCATCCAACCCCTGTAGTTTTCAGTACCCTTCCACTCCACCGATGCCTCTGCACAACTTCACTTCCTTTCAGATGGCCCCTCCCTTTCCTCCCCTGCCTTACACGTCTGCTCCTGCCCAACACCCTCCCAGCAGCAGCTTCCCTGCCCTGCCCTGTCCCAGAGAACAATGGGCACAGCGTTGAGGGAGCTGAATCGGTGGCACCACACGGCCCATGACACAAAGGGATTTCCAGCTCTGGCACCAAACATTGTAAAGCTAATGAGTTTGCCCTGTCTACCAAGGCCAAGAGATTCACCCCAGCCTAGCAGTTACAAGTGGTTTGACCCATGCCTAGCCCTTGGCAGGGTCCATAGGAAGTGTGGACGGGAGGTTAGGATGGATCCATTGAATTAGCCCTCTGTTGTAGGGGAGCAAAATAATGCTTCTTTACGTGACTGCATCTGGACTGGTTCTGATGCTCCACTAGAAGCTGAAGCTATCCTTTGGTATCTTAGTTACAAAGGAACCAACCCTGGGGCAGTAGCTTTCAGTGTCAACATTGGGAAATGGGTTGCCATGAATTATTTTATATCAAGGGTGGAAAGTTTGCACTCTAAAACGCTGTTACCTTTCACTAACTGGCACCAGGAAACATCAGGGCAGTGTGTGAAATGCTTTGTTCCTGAAAATACGACCTGTTTTGCATGTGTACTACCGTCCAGAAAAACTCGAATGTTGGGTGGATTCATGTTTCACTGCTAGTATTTCACACACCTGTGCTCACTCATATTATGGAAGGAGGGGGGAGAAGAGAGACAGGGACATGCCTTCACGTTTCCTATAATGTAAATGAGCTGCTCTACGTTATGCTGAGTTAGGTGATCCTGCTGTATCATTTCCCATTAGAGCATTTTCAAGTCCATTTAATGATTGTCCTCATATGTGAGACCGGTTTAACAGGCCCATACAGCATCACCCATAACCCCACTGGCTGAATTGGTTCCATTTCTTCTGCCCCAGAGAAATGGCAGGCCAGTGGCAGAATTTTAGTTTGCTGAAGTCGAGGCTGTCTGCCTGAAAGAAGCCCTGGGGAGCAGCAACTGCAGGAAGGTCTTGATTCACGTCTCTCACTTCCCTGAAGGGTCGCATTCCCTTGGACAGACCCCTCTGGGCAGGCTGACGGCAACACAATGTATAGTCCTAATGGGGCGAGCCCAGTCTGCCAGGCCCTCCCATTTCTAAGAGCTGAGTTTTGCGTGCCACATTAAAGGTGTGGTGTATCCCGAGTTCCAATAATGACTTGCGTGGGTCATGGATGATGTTGCTGCCTTTATCTAATCATTCTGAGCCTGCAGAGGTTGTGAGGGGACAACAAAGGTTTAAAGAAAATCATCCTTTTACCCCTTCCCCATCTTGCCTGCTCCAAGAGAAGACTGTATGTAACGAAAGTTCTCCCATTGCTCAGAGCAGCTACACCAGGCCACCTGCATTTTCTCCTTTACCAGTTGGCTACTCTCAGAGAAGCAGGTCTTGAATAGGGATTTGAAGCCAGAAAGGCTACTGCCACTAAAGCTATATTATATATATCTGCAGCGTGACCGAAGGTGCAGACATGGCTGTAATATCCAGGGGTAGCTAGGAGAATGGAGTCTCTAACTTGCTCAGGGCATCTCTCAACGCCCCTGGGTTTGGCCCTGTGGCATTTCCAGTCCTGACTTGCCAGTGACTCCACTTGTTTTCTGTCCTCTTGTAACTAGGCAGAGTGAATGGATGGCCAGCAGCCTGGCTGCGTCTGTGAGTTCGGGTCGGTGCCGGCTGCATGTGCACCTCTGGATTGGGCCCAGGCTTGTTGCTAGAATTCATGGAGAAACCACCACACGAGCATGAGTTTAACCCTCCCTCCCCTGCCCCCATGCCAGGCCATGCAGTACCAGCAAGGCTCCCCTGGTGCTGCCCAGAGTCTCAGATGGGTCCAGGAATATGTTTGCATGCTGTTAAATTGCAGAAGCCAAACTTCTGCTTCTCCACCAGGGCCGCCATGCAGCTAGGATGTTCTTCTCTCCCATTGCTCCTCGGGGATTTTGTACTGCAGTTTTTTGCCTCTTAACCTTTTGGTGCTGCAGGGTCGATTTTCTGGCCCTTGTCTGGAGCAGTGCTAGGTTCCCCAAAGGCAGGGCACCAAACCCTGCAGTGACACTGCGGGGAGAGGCTCCTGTGTTTGGGGCACTCTTGTGGAGCCTGGTCTGTTGTTTATAGGGATAGGCTAGGGCTTGGTCTGGCAAAGGGAACTGTGTTGATGGATGCATTGCCAAACCTGGAGCCCAGCCCTGTCCCTAAGCAGTTGTGCCAGGCTCAGAAGTGCTTCTGCTCTGCGGGAAGCTGGCTGGCGGGGACCCCGCCCCGGGATATTCTGCGGTGCATCTGTGCCTCAACTCCTGTACCCCGGTCCCCACAGTGGCATGGCCACAATCGGGTCTGTGCACAACAAGCCTCCGTTGACCCTGGACCCACTGGGGGTGGATGTGGCCTCCTAGCTTGGCCACTGTGTGAGTTGGGAGAGGAGGGTGCCACTTCCCCCATCCTGGGCCTAGTCCCTGTGGCAGAGCTCTTTGCCGGCTCCTAGAGGGGAGAAGCAATGGCTCTTGGTGACACAGATGTGCTTGCAAAGCCCCTAGCTGCAGGGAGATTGGCTTTCCAGGAAGGGGGGCGAGTGAGAGACACACAGAAAGCAGCTGTTAGACAATCCAGAAAGGTGGCACGGGCAGCAGTTTAGCACAGAAGTAAATGCAAAGTGAACTAGAGATGCTTTGTTTCTGTAATTACAATGGGGGCGGGCAGGTAATTTGCTTTGGAAGTAAGCGTCCTCTCTCCCACGCAGACCTTGCACTGGCTCAGTGCTGGGGAGCCGCTAACAGGCAGCTTCACGTGAGAGGCTGCAGAGAGATGCAGCTGAAGGGCAGCGATTCGGAGCAAACAAGCCCTGGGGTGGGCTCCCTAACTGGGAAAATGGGAATTGCTTCCCAACGGGGTCACTCCTCGGGCTGGAATCTCCCCTTTGCTGCTCAAGGATCTGGTTCTGTCTCAAGCTCTGCCGCTGACGCTGTGCAGCCGTGAGCAAGTCTCATAGGCCGGCCTCTGCCAAAGTGTCCTCTAACCCAGGGCACTTTGGTTTCTGGGGGCCCAACTTCACGCACTCAGCCCCCGATCGTCACGATGGCTGAGCACCCGCAGCGCCAGCTGATGCCAATGTCCGTAAAGCGTTCTCAACGTGGCCGGCAGAGGGCAGAGCACTTGGGGTTTGTGTTGGTGGGTTTACTTGGTGGTTTGTGAATTGGCCTGAGCCCTGCAGGGTTTGGTGCATTTGCTGTTTGATTCCCTGCGCTCTCCTGCCAATGCTCGTCCAGGCTGCATCTGGTCATGGTCCCAAACTCGGGTTTGAATGGTGTGGCGCTTCCAGCCTGGATGATGATTGTTTCTATCCTGCACAGTTCAGACCCAGGGTGCAGGAGCTGCCCATGGGGAATCTTGCCTTCTGGATGGCATTGGGCTGAGTCACTTTCGAGACCTTTTCCTTATTGCCAAACTGAAGCGATAGCTACAAGGAACCCACCTAGTTATGCCCAGGCTTAATGGAGCCTGCAGCATGCCCCGAGAGCAGTCGTGCCCAGAGAAGTAGTCTGGTATCTCACCACACCCTGGCATAACACAGAGTAACAGGTAAACCCACTGAAAGGTAGCCCCTTACCTAAAGCACCTTCTCAGAACGTGGCATTCCTTTTCCAGTCCTTTCATCTCCTCTCCCCTCTGCTTTCATGGACCTTTCGAGTTGGCCTCAAAGTGATACCCATAGGGCAGCAGTCAGCCCTTGCCATGTTCTCCCAGCCTCCAGGCACCAACTGAGCGCCATCCCCGCCCCACAAACGTTCCCCTGGGCTTTCTTCTTTTGCTGTTAGATCAGTGACATGGGCCAGGCAGGCTCCTGCCTCCTGGTTTCTTCCTGCAGGTAATCTTCATGGGATGCTGATCAAAGGCTGGATCCGAACCTGTCAGGGTGGCATGGATCAGACCTGCACACATGCAGTCAAGCACTAACTGCAGCAAAGCATCATGTAACGGGTTTGGTCGCCATTGATAGAGTTGCAGGCAAAGCCAAACAACAAAGGCCAACAGAAATGTGTCTAGCAGGGAGAGAGGGCCAGCATGTGTGTCCGACTCCTGGCTTTGCCAGGATTATCGTCCTGCGGCTCCTCAGGGTGTTAAATACGGTGGACACGTTTTGAGCGTTACACCCACACCCAAATGAGACCAGTTCCGTTGACCAGCAGGGAAAGATGACTGGGCCACAGTCTCACTTCTCTGGCCTCTTGGGGTCTGGGGCTTGCAGCAACACACTTGAGAAGAGGGTGGGGCTGGGATAAGGGGGTAGGGCTAGCAGCTGGACCCTGAATAGGTGCTAGAGTTGGGCACAATCTCACCCGCTGCATGAGAGCGCCTCTGAAATGCACACTGCCTTTCCCCACCTCTCTTCTTCCGACTGAGCCTGAGGGCTGGTATGGCGCAGCTGATGCTGTCCTAGTATTTCATTATGAAAATATTGTGGCACCATGTGGCTGTGCTGTTTATTAATAACGTTGGATGTTTGTAAAGGGGCTAATAATTACAGCTCTCTCCCTATTAACATTAAAAATATAAAATAGTCATCTGCTGACTTCAATGTTTGTCCTCTCCAGAATGAAAATGTAATGATTTAATAGCATCTCTGAGAAGCTCTTTTGCCGATTGGTTTGCTGTCCTTGCCTTTCCTACCTATTAACTTTAAATGTCACTGCAACGCTTCCCTTCCACCCGGGATTGACTGTGCAATGCTCATGGTTTTGGGTAGTGTATATAAATGGATGGTGCCTGCATTCTATGCAACAACGTTGTGAAAGCAGGTTGTTGCCATTCATACCTTTTTAGTGTCTCAGTGATTTCCTTCCTCTTGAATGCTCCCAAAACATGTAGCTGGGATTGTTGCATCATCTGGCATTGGAGGAGTTCAAGATAGGTTTCTTTTTCTACAATCAGGATGAAAATCATGCTAAAGAAAAATTCCTCTCCCCCGGTTCCTAGAACCACCTTTGATTGTTGTAACAGCCAAAAGTTCCCTAGAGATGGTATCCCATTTTCCTTAGCTAACACAAGCTGCTTTCTTATTTGTCACCAAATTTACCTGCTGATTCCTCCTGCTGTAGCACATTGCTGTTCTGGCTTGCGCCCCCAATGTGGCATGGGAATGATTTAATCCAAAGGGTCTCTCCATATTTTATTTTAAAACATTGCTTCATGTCTTATTCCAGAAAGCTCTGCTGCTAGTTTTTTCTTTCCTAAATCCTGAATTCTAGCCTTTGGCTAAGTTTGCCCCGGGTTTATTTTTTAAAAAACGGTTGTTGCTGTTTTTTATTCAGTTAAGTTGTTGTTAAGTTGAGGAAAGTGAACAACAATACTTGTATTTGGGTATGTGTCTCTTTCATCTTCAGTCTTATTTACTTTGTGTTCCTCACCCTCCGTAGCCACTTCCTGGGATCAGGAAAAATATCCCTTTCTGATGTACTGTGGCATTGCACAGTTCAGCATGATATTGGGTTATAATGATTTTTTTGTTTACCGTCATTTGCAGAGTCCAGCATTTTTCACAGATGGAAACAGGGTTCTAGACTAGCTGGAGATTTGATTTGCTCTGAATGACAGGGTACGATACGTGCCAGGCCTGTGTTCTGCTGCTCCAGTTCTGCAGGAGGCAGTTAACAAATCAGAGGCATCAAATAATCTGATTCTGTACAACGGGAGACTAAATGGACCCCAGTTGCTTTGTTCCTGCCTCTCAAGGGACAAGAGAAGGTTCTAAACTCTCCAAGGTATGCTAATCCCAATTACAGGTAGCTGAATTCAGGAGTCTTAACATGTATCACATGCAATTCAATCTGTGAATACATCAGATCTCTGAATTCCTTGCTATAAATCAGAGCAAGAAATCCTTTTCCATTGCTGGTAAAGGGGAAGAAAAGAGGATGGAGATTAGAAAGCACCTCTATCAAGTCCTGGAGACCACCCAGGAAGATTATGTAATTAATCACAAGAAGAATGGTTTGCCAGAGGCTTTCCTTCCTACCTTCTTTGCTTTCTGACCTCCCTGTAGACTGGTTGCTATTGCGGGTATTTCTCAGATTGGCAGTTTCAGAATTGCAGGATTGTAACACTCTCTTCATAACAGCTTTTGTTTCTCAGCACCTAGAGTACAGCTGGCAATGTTGCCTTTTGCCCTCTGCCCTTTAATCACAGGTTATCAGTGAGCAGCAAATCGAATATGTGATGTGAGTGGAGGGGCTTTCCCGAATGAGAGACCCATTTCACTCCATTGAGCTTCTTCCACAGGGGAGTGGAAATGCAGCCATTCCCCAATAGGAGGGTGTAGCAGAGGTTACTTGTATGAAAATGTTTTCAGAATCAGGCCTGTGCCTGCATTTCTAGCTCTCCATGTACCTTAGGGGGTTTTCTGGCTGCCCATCATCATAAAATCCATAGGAAAGTCCCCAGTGGACTACATGCAGTTTCTGGCACTTCTCCCTTTGGGGGACACAACTTTGCTTGGGGGAGGGGTTTTGGACTGCGTTTTTTTAGATTTTAATGTCCTCTTTGAGGTTTTTTTTGCTGGGTGGGGTGGTTGGGAGGTATCAGTGCTGCGGTTTGGGGGGAGAAGGAGAGCTCAGTGTTGGGGGAGGGGGGAGGAAGAGGGGTCCGTGTGTCTTTCTCCTAGCAGAAAGGCTTTTTTGAAGAAGCTTTGCAGCCTTTTCTGCAGAGAGTCGTTACCGTTAGCGCATCTGGGCGCTCTGTAACATACTGTTTTGTGACACGTTTTAATTCACGGCACAATAAAAGGGCAGATCCACTGTCATTCTCCGAGAATGGATGCTGACATCTCCAGTATTGCCTGTCCCAAGCATTCCAAAATCATGAGTCAGGCCTTAGAAAATCGTGAGGGTGGCTTAAAATTTATGAGATTAAACAAAGTAATAATAAAATAAAAATAAAAATAAACTGGTGGGTTCTTCTTTTCCTTCTGTTTTTTTTTAGCCTTTGGGGTTCACATTTTGAAGCTTTTCTTTGCAACTTCAGTAACCAGAAGCTTTATTTTTTTTAAATGAAAGTTGAGGTTCTCACATAATCGTAGGACTCCAGGAGTTGGAGCACTAAGAAAAATATCCAACGGTGTACGACTTTTGCAATATACTAGCAAGAGCTGGCAATGCTGCGATTCTCATTGTGTGTTTCAATGTTTGCAGGATCAGGCTCCTAATAGGTAATTACATATTATCATTTGGAGCAGGAATTCAAAAGACTGAACTCTCCTTGTGCCCGGGGGCATATTTCAGTGGGTTTCAGAATAGAGGGAGCATGTTCTTATTCGTGCTGAATATGTAAATCCGAGAGGAAGGATGGCCCAGTGGTTAAAGCACTAGTCTGCAACTTGGAAAAACCCAGATTCAATTCCCTGCTCCAGCCCAGACTCCCAGGGTCTGCTTGGGCAAGTCACTTAGGTATGTCTACAACGGGAGCTGGGGGGGAGGGTGATTTCCGGCGGGAGGAGATGGACCTGGATTAGCTCTGATTGAACTAGTGCACTAAAAATAGACTGTGGCTACTGTGGCACGAGATGCTAGCTGCCCCAACTATGTGCCTAACATCTCGGATGGCTATATACACAGGGGAGCCAGCCCCGTGCACTGCTGCGGCTATGCTTTATCTTTAGCATGCTAGTTTGATCAGAGCTAGCGCAGGTGTGTCTCCTTGAGCTGGGAATTACACACCCTGCTCCAAGTGTAGACGTACCCTGAGCCTCTCTCTGCCTCAGTTTCCCTTCTATAAAACAAGGATACTGATACTTCCCTACCTCACGGGGTATTGTGCGCCCCAATATCATGGTGTTGTAACTCCCTGATCATTACTTATAAATGGTTCCAACATGGAAAGGCAGACACATGGTGATGTTTTGTCATGTAAATTGCAGGCCATGCTTATTATATTTCTTTTCAGGAGAAAAAGCCCATCAAAACCTGGCAGTCCCAGTTTTAAAGGGAGGACAGGAGCCTCCTGCTGCTCTGTTAGAATGCTCTTTACACACAGAACACACAACGCGATTAAGCTACGTTTACTTGATGGACGTCTATTCTGGGAGCAGCTCTGGGGAGAGTTGTACAGTGGGCTGTGGCAGCTTGACAGATCAGGGCTCAGCTGCATATGGTCCCTGCCTGTCTCCTGGACCATGTGCTTTTGTTTCAAAGTTCTTGCTGGAAGGAAATTTTACCTGGTTGCACCAAAATTTCATCTTGAATCCAAAGGTTCCAAAGTCACTGGGAACTCGCATGTTGTGAGTGTCTGCACGGTTGGATCCTGACCCAGGGTCAGGGCCCAAAATGCCATCTCTGTAGTCCAGACCCTCCCACTCTCCTAAGCAGCTTTGCATTGGCCTGGGAAGGCACCAGAACTGTGTGGTTGTGCTGTGCAGGGAGGCAGGCCGGAGAAGGCTCAGGTAGGGGCAGTCTGTGCACCTGTGTGCTAGGAAGCTTTGCTCTGCAAAGGCGCTATCCCCTGTAGTGTGAGGGGGAGTTGCTGGGGGAGGGCGGGTGGAGTTTCATGCTGGGGAATTGACCTAGAGAGAAGGATTCTGTGCTGAGCCCCCCATCTCCAACCTCCACCAAACAAACCATGTGTGAGCAAAACCTCATGTGGCTGGAGACTTGGTTGCACTAAGTGGCAGCTGTTGCACACCCAGTGACTGTTCCACCCTTGCTGAGCCGCACAAAGATGTAGTCCAGTTTAAATCCGTATCTTACTCAGAGCTCAGAACACGCCTATTTGAAGCCCTTCATTGGCATTTAATTAGCATGAAGGAATTGTATCATGACCCCGAACAGAAGCTTTGTCGGGAGCCGCTTATGTTTGGAGCGTGACGGTTCTGAGCAGGCCTCGCTCTCGTTTTGTGGCGGCGGGTTGTGCGATTCAGAACAATAACAGCACGCAGCACCCAGCGTTTGTCTAGCGCCATGCGTCTTCAGAGGGCTGCGAAGCACTAACTAATCCTCGTGATCCGCCCTTGTTGTGCCTGTGTCACGCTCGTTAATATTAGTCTCAGGCATGCAGCAAGAGGAAAGCAGATTCCTCTGTCAGGCAGGGCACTTGCATTTGAAGCCATTTGTGTTTTCCTTATTCTGGTTTAAAGGGATGCTGTGAAGTCATTTTTATTGCATAATTAAGGGCAAATCTTTGACAGCCGTGTCTCCCTGCAGGAAAATGACACCGATTGTGTCCCCCTGCCTGTATTGTTTATAACAGCGCCATCACCATCTGCTGATTGCTGCCATAACAATAGAACCTTCCAGTCCTTGCTTACATGCTTTGAGCAATTTAAATAGTTAACTATTGACTTTCTAAAGCATCATCAATGGTGTTGGAGTTAGCACCCATTGAGAAGAAATGGGAAGTTCACATCTCACAGCTATTGTTTCAGGCTCTCTGCAAACTCAGATATCCCTGCATCGTTTTCACAGAGGTCACATTTTTCAAGCTTTTTCTATGCAACCGAACTAACTAGCCTTACTTTTTTTTTTTTTTTTTGTAATGAAAGCTGAGACCCTACAGAACAACTGAGACGTCTGCTCAAACTCCCCGGCTAATATTTTGTGCCTCCCGACACTGGGGAAATGCTGATTTAGGGTTTTTAATGTATTTTCAATTATTAACCAAAAATATACTAGACAACAAAGTGTTACTATAAAATGAGTTCTGGTCATTTAACACACGAATATATATACAGTGCATCTTGACTGTCTAGTTCTAAGTGTGTATATTTATGGAAATGAAAAAGGGCCTGCAGTTCACATTTTCTCTTTGCAGTGAGTGAAAGGGGCTAAAAGGTTAACTTTAGCAGCTAATGTATGCTGTTTGTAATTACAGCGCAGGCTGGAGAAACCTATACATGGTAATTTACTGCAGGCAGCTTTATGTGTGAGGCTGTGAACTCCGGTAAATATGTTTCATTTATTGTCCACTGCCTCCAAATCATCCTCGCTGGCAGGATTTGAAACTGCAAACAAAAGCTGCTGCTGACAAAACCTCTTGCACTCTCTTAATGGCCCTGCTGTTGTGTTTTTTGGTGACTTGCAGTGTCACGAGGTGCCTCTTGAACTGGTCTCTTTCACCCATGTGTAGTTGAAGTCCAGAGAAATTCAGGCCCGTTCATGATTGTAAAATCCCCGAGCTTGAAGGAAATATTAAGCCCTTGGTTGTTCTGTGACTTGTCCCTCAGACGCAAAAGGGGAGAGCTGCAGCCAACTCAATCCTCTGGATGGCAGGAGAAAGGGAAGGGTGAGCTGAATAAAAGCAAGCTCCCGGGGGGAGAGGGAGGCTGCCAGAAGTCCTCATGAGAGGAGGGCTGCTTCCTGCCTTCCATATCTGGGTGTAATTCCCATTGCCATGATAATCAGCCCTCATGCTTTGAGGGGGAGGTGATAACCAGCTGGGGTCAGAAGCAAATCCTCCTCCTTTCCCTAGGGCCTTGTCAACGGCTGGGGGGTGGGGGAAGGGCGTGTTCCCACCACACATTAGTCACTGCGAGGTAAAATCAGTGAAGACAAGGCAGCTGCTTGTGTTCACACGAGTCAGCAAGGCTGACAGGGCTCTTGGCTGGCTGCAGAGCCCTGGGCAGGGCAGCCCTCAGAGCACTGACTCTGTCCAGGCTGCCCACCAAGTGGTAGGCCACGAGGATTTAGAGGAGCTGTGTGTGTCTGCAGGAGTCCCAGGTCTCCGGAGACTGGGAAGGGAGGAGGAAGCAGCCAGTAGCCAGCCTGTGACTGCATAGAACTGACTGTATGGCCAAGCCTTTCGCTTGAGAATGGCCCTGTTGTCTCTGTGGGGGCAGAGCTGCAACACTTTGAATTGGCACCGCTCAGCACTCTGCAGAAGGCCTCTCTCTTCTCCTGTCCCAAACGGCTCAAGATTGAAATAGCTGTGTCATGTGGTGATGTTGTCCTGGGTCAGAAAGGGGTTGTGTCACTGCTGCTCTGTAATCCTTGGTGTGTCTGGATACAGTTTTGGTTCAGAGTCCTGGCACCAGCAGCCTATCTACAGCACAATGGCCTCACCCTGGCGTCCACCAGTCGGTGACACATCACAGGGTGATGCTAACTGTCTTTCCAGCCCCGAGTTCTCCCCCACAACATGTCTTTCTGCGCCGCACTCAGCCTCTCTTGCGGTAGCACCCCCAAACTGTCAGGTTCACTGTGCCTTGGTAATATTCCTGTTCCGGCCTTTAAAGAGACCGTGCACAGCAGCTTATTCCGTTAGCTGGGATGGATAAAACCCCCACTCCAATTGAAGCACTTAGTTGGTTTATGGTAAAAATAAAACACGTGTATTAAGAAAGGAACAGAGATTTAAGTGATACCAAAGATAAGGACTAGAGAGAGAAATGGTTCCAAACAAACAGAAGCAAACATGTGCTTAACAAACTAGAGTCTTTCGTTTGAAGAAGTTTTTCTCACCACAGTCGTTCTTCCAGTGTGGCTGGGCCCGTTCTTTAGCCAGGACCCAACACGTGCCACTCAGAGCCCTTGGTTTCTTTGACTCCTCAGGTGAAGGGTAACTTAGTTTCTCTCCCCCTTTCTTTGTAGCCCAGTAAATCTGAGAAGTGAGTTCCTCCGAAGCGTTCCCAGATAAAGTTCCCTGCTGAGTGTATACGCCGTGCTGGCCTCTCCCCTGCTTGTGATTTTTACAGTGCAAATGATCTTCCTGCAGTCTCCTGTACAAGCAAAGAGCCACTGGCCTTGGCCATGCCTGGCTTGAGGTGTCAGCCTCTCTCCTTTGCCTGGAAAAGCTGTACCAACTTCCCCTGACATGCCAGGTTTAAGCCCATTTTAGTCACACATTTCCAGCACACCCTTATAATTCTTTGTAGGTTAATCATGCCTACATCATGCAGGCATGATAATGATCAGTGAGTTATTAGCTTTCCAAGGATATTTTACGTGCCACCTTTTGGGTCTCAATCATCACAACCATGTGTGAGATGCACTGAGTACATCAGGCCTGATGAGAGCGTCTGAAAGAGAATAGTGAACCTCCAATTGGCCTCTGTGTCACAAGCTTATATGTCATCTGGCAGGACTCCTGCCAAATATGCTAGTAACCACTAAGTGTAGGATTCGTACACCTGGCGAGCAAAGGCCGCTGTATATCCGTAATGGCCCCTAGGTGAGGAGCTGCATCCGTGCATTCCAGGGCAGGACTGGAAAAGCAATAGGAAGCCACTTGGGAATCTGCCACCCCTTCCTATGTTAAGTTTGTATCACTACAAAACTGTGCTGCCCAGGTTTTCCACTGGATGCCTGAGTGAATTAAGGGCAACTGTGAATGGGAAAGCTCCTCAGGGAGATGCATGAGATCCTGATAGCTATGTGCTTCCTTGGAGTCTGTTGTTGTTGAAATAATGCCAATTGGCTGAGCTAGCACCACGGACACCGATGGCACTGTGTAAATGATAAGCCCAGTCCTGCAACCCTTACTCATGGGAGCAGTGCCTTAAGTTAGTGGCACCACTAATGTGAGTCAATGCTACTTGTGTGGGGTAAGGGATCAGGATCGGTAATAGCGGGGGTGGAAACCTGCGGCCCTCCAAGGGCGCGATCCCCAGATGCCCAGCAGCTCACAGACCGTTCGCCTGAGCACAATTCAATTTTTACTTTTTTTATCATTTCGAAGGACAAATTGGGATGTTTATTTTTAGCATTTATTCAATTTTTATCGATTTAAATGTTCACCATTGCACAAAAATATGGGTTTTAAGCATTTTTTATTTATTTTTTATCTATTTGCATTTTTACAGTTGTGGGAAATTACAGGGGGCGGTCAAGCAGTGTGGAGGCGATAGGCAAATGATCATTTAACAACAGCAGCCGTTAAGATTAAAAAATTAAAGCTTTATAACCGTTGAAACACAGTCAATATCAGATGTCAAAATTTGAGCCTCGATCAAACTGAGTCCTTCAGCAGCGTTGTTCTTATTCTGCCTATCTGTAAGTTTCCATTATTGATTAAAAATAAATGTCCATTTGTGTGTATATGATGAAATCAACATTGATCAGCATTTACCGATAAAAATTGAACCTTTCCAAGCCTGCCAGTTCTCCAGATCTGAGGCAAAAACCAGGTAACCTGACTCTGTTTTCATCTAAATTTTTAGGGGCTGCATGCAAAGAGCAGCGAAACACCAGGGGTCGGGCAGCTCTCTGGGAGCTGGCTTTGCATTTTTGGTAGGCTGGGAACCCTTCATGCCCCAGCAAGGTTCAGATGGCGCCATCCTGCAGCAGCTGTTGTTTAACCTTGGGGTTTCATGCACCCATGCCCTCTCCAACTCTCTCAGTGCCTGATGCACTGACCCACGTTCCTTCCCACGCTGGCCCTGGCTTGTCACCCTGACCAGTAAACGATCTCTCCTGCTCGTTGTGCTGGTTGGTTTTACAGCTCTGTGGCAGGTGTTGCCGGCAGCATGGTGTTTGCTTATTAATAGCAAACATGGCCTTGGAGCCCGGAGCAGCTGATATTTGCTTAGCAACTCCAATGAAACACATTTATTTGTTTGATTTTCCAAACAGGCTTTTTTTTCTTCTAGTCGTGGCTCCTCAGGGAGCAGAGGAGGGTTGTGTTTTCTCTCTGATGAGCCTTTGAAAGCGGCAAGTTCTGGACTAGTTTGTGCAGTTGGATGTAGGGAATGACTGAAAAGCAACAGGGGTAGCAAGGTTGGGTCTATAGAACATGTGCCTAGGGAAACGTTCATTGCTGACACTCATGCTGGGTCGCCAACCAGTCCTTGTTTCCCAGACATTCATTTCACTAGACACCTGTGTTGTAAGCAGGTTCGGCTGTTCCTTCACTGTCACCTTGCCAGTCGTGAGCCCTGAGGCCCACAGCTGGTTACAGATGTGCCATCCGTGGGTGATTGCTCTAACACATGTCCCAGTGATAGGCTTCTCTTCCTGTCTTGGGCTTAAAAGGATTCACTGTTGCATGGGCCTATGTCGTTGTTAGCAAGGAGGAGAGAAGGCCTGAGCAGGGGGCGAGGACAGTCCTGTCCACATTATACTCTTAGCCACCCTGCCTCAGGCTGCTCAGAACTGTCCTGCTTTGCTGGGAGAGGCAGATGGAGTTGAGACTCGGAGACTCCAGTGGAAATCCAGGGCTTTTGGGAAAAGATGCTTGATCCAGTAAGGCTGCTTTCCCCAGAATCAGCACTGCCCCAGCATGGTGCTCCAAGAGTGCTGTGCTGTCTGTCAAAAACGACGTGAAGCCAAAGAGCCAGCTCTCTGTGGCCATTAGAGTACGGATGCTACTGTTACCTTGGGTAACTTGTTCCATCCCTCCGAACTGAATACTGCTCTCCTCCCTTCCTGTCCCACTGTGGGCTGCCAAAACAGCTGCTGCCGTCCCATCTGCGGCGGCTGCGATTAATTGGTGGGTGACTCCACCATACAGCCTATAAAGGGTTTTCGGGTGTCGCAAGAGGAAAGCATAGCAATATAAGTTTTGATGTTAACATCGGAACAGACAGTTTAATTCTCAAAGACAAGAAGTGACGACATGAGTCAGTTCACCAAAATAAACCTGATTTCAATCTCCACGTCCAGCTTGTGACTTTCTTTCTTTCCTGGATTGGGAGAAATCCGACTAGCTAAGGGGTTTGTGGGTGATATTTTTTAAATGAAATTGTACATTTTGTTAATCTGGTACAAGGGCATCCGTGACCCATCTAGTAACTTGAGGAACAAATCTAATGTGCAGCTTTGCAGCTCCAAAGTTTTTCCTGATTAAACTCATCAAAGTCTCTGCCTCTTTGAGAAATGTACTTTGTACCTCTCTTGACCCTAAAGTCATTCTTGCTGTAATTTTGCTACAAATAGTAAATCGTAACATTTACAGCCAGGAGGTGGCAAAGTGAAACCAAGAGAGTCCAGCTGAAAGGGCGACTGGCAGGATTGTAGCAGGCCCGAAGTTTGACCCTGCCCTAATGCTTGTGTTTTAAAATGTTGCCCTGATGAAAGGGGAAAAGCTGAAAGCCCTTTGCAGAGCAGGGTGCGGCAGCTGCACACAAAGCCCAGCAGTGCACATCTGCACCCCACCATGGACGGCCCCGAGGCATCCTGGCACACTGAGTTCTTGGACCAGGAGTAGGCACAGTGCGCAACTTCCACTGATATTGTTGGTATTCCAGTAGCACATCCAGAACCTCCCCCGACTGTACTGGGGGCTGCACCCGCAGAGACCTGATCTACACCTAAAACCTAGGGCCACTTATCTTCGTCGTTAAGGGGTGTGAAAAAGGAGATTGTAGTTAAGCGGAGCTAAGCCTCAGTGCAGGCCCTGATTGGTCGATGGAAGAAGTACTCTGCTGACCTAACTACCGCCTCTTGAGGGCATGGATTTACTACAGCAATGGGAAAAATCTTTTCCAACACTATAGCAAATGTCTCCACTACAGTAGTTCTTGCAGTGTAACATAGTGTAGTTCTTGCAGTGTAGACGTACCCAAACAAGGAGATGGTCTCTGCCACAAAGAGCTCATGATCCAACTAAGCAAAACAAAAAAGGGTAGAAGAAAGGAAGGGGGTATTAGATCCCCATTTCACAGATGGGATCTGATGCACGGAGGCCTCAGCTCAGCAAAGCACTTAAGCACGTGCTTTATGCATTTTAAACAAGGGATGGACTCAATTGCTCTGCTGACTTGAGGTGAGTGAAATCAAGTGACTTGTCCAAAATCATGCAGTCAGTGGCAAAGCCGGGAGTTAACCTAGTGCCTTAACCACTACTTCCACCTTCCTGTCGAGCATCGTGTTGTCCCGGGCCAGTTCCCATTGCATAAAGAGGGCAGGGACTTGACAATGATGAGATTCCTGCTCTCCTGAGCACCAGAATTACCCTGCCGTGTGTATCAAATTAGGTTGGGCAGTTGTGCAAACATCAGCACCCTGGCATGGGAACTGACTGCCTCACCTTCATCTCTCCTCCAGTTGCATCATCATCTACCCCTCGTTACAAAATGCAGTTTTCTGACCCTGGCACAAACCCATCTCTTGCCAATTTTCTTTTAAAAATTAAAATCCGAAGCCCCTTCTCCTAGAGGGTGCTGCACTTCCAGGCAAGCAAGCTGATGGTCAGCTCCCGGGAACCAGCTGCATGTGCCTGGGTAAAATGATTATTTTAAAGGGCTCTCTGGGCGAGACCTTCCTATAAACAGAGTTTCAATCCAGAGCAAAAAGAGATTTGCAACAGACTTGGGCCTCCTCTCCTTAGCTTGATAACAGAAGTGCTGAACTGCACTGTGGCAGAGAGAGGCACTCTCGTGAAAGTCACTAGTGAGGGTTTCACCCAGTAGCGCATTCCTCTCCGCAGAGGGGCGCAGGATGCAGCACATTAAAGTGAGAAGAGTCTTTGTTCTTTGCAGATCTCCCGACTCTCCTGTCTGTCTGTCCCCTCTTCACACTGATATTTGCTAACAAAACAGTTTCTTAAGTGAGGAGTTCATGGTAGTTGCTAGTCAGAAGCAGAAATAGGAGACATTCTTGGATTTAAAGTTCAGAAGGGGCCATTTGGATCATCTGGCCTGGCCTGTATAATACAAGCAGGAGAACTTCACCCCTTGATTCCTGCATACATTCAGTAATGTGTGCATGAGCTAGAGTGGATCTTTTAGAAAGAGCCTCCACCTTGATTTATTGGCTCCAGGTGACGGAGAGCCCACAGCGTGCCTGGGTCAATTGCTTCAAAGGTTAATTACACTCTGTGTTAAAAATGGGCCCCCAAGTTCCAGTCTGAATTTGTCCTGCTTTAGCTTCCAGCCGTTGGATCTCATTCTGCCTCTGTCTGCTAGATTTAAGAGCCCTCTGCTGTCAGAAATCTGCTCATCATGTAGATAATCACAGACGGTAATCAAGTTACCTCTTAACCGTCTCTTCGATACGCTAAATAGAGTGAACTCCGTAGGTCTGTCAGCTGTGTCAGGTATGTTTCTGATCCGTGATTCGTTCCTGGGGAGCAGAAGAATTCAGGAAGACCGGCCTGCACTTGGCTTCATTTCATGGCAATGGTTTCATTCTTATGTGGCCTGAAGGGCCTGGACAGAGAATTACCACTACCAAGGACGAAGAGTGGATCCTTGGCTTCATTTACCTGCTGCTTTGGGATTCACTGGTGTAAGTCCCAGCCGGGATAGGTCCCCCTTAATTAATAGAGCACTTCATTAATTAGAACTAAAAAAGCCCCTTTCACCCACCCCTTGAAGCAATGCAGGAGTGCCCCCTGCAGTGTTTTGTCCAGACCAGTTTCAAACATCTCACGCAATGGAACTTTCACCGTTGCCCTGGCAAGAGCATTTTCTGGGATAACAGACCGGGCAGAGCTGGTCCTGGCACCTTGATCGCATGACGGTAGGTGCAGTGAGAAGCAAGAGAGAGGAGAAAACACCCTTCCACGTCAGCTGTGGGTCTCCCTCCGGTCCCACAGCAGGTAAAACCACTGCCAGCCGTGGCCAGAGCTGGGCACCCTGCTGACAGTCCCAGCAGAGAGGTCAAGGGTGGAATGGCCTGCAAGACCTCTGTCTGCTCACCCTTCCAGAGGCATGGGGGCAGCTGCAGTGGAGTCCAGCAGTGAGCAGCTAGGTGACCCCAGTCAGGAGACACTGCTGAGCCAGGCTCGCTCTCTCCGGGATGCAGTTTCCTGGATGCAGAGAGGACGCTGCGGAGTCCCCTGGTCTGTGGCTGTCCTGCCTACGTCTCTGCCCTTTGCCTTTGAGAGCAACAAATGGAGTCCATTGAAGAGAGCCCAGAATCTGCCCAAGGAAAGGTTGGTTGGAGGTGAGCGTTTGGTCCTGCCAGCATCTGCTGTTCCTTTCACAGCTGCTGGCACGGCAGCACTTTGCTGCTGGAGAGGCAGGCCGCCCTGCAGCCATTTAAATAAATACAGCCAGCCAGTTTTACGAGGCCCAGCTAAGCAGGGAGGCATTAGTCGTGAATAAATAGGACAGAATTGCTAATGTTCCAGATGTGGAAGCACATTGTGGATGTCTCTGACAAGACAATCGCGCTCAGCTCCTGTACCTCTGCAAAAACATTGCCATTTAATAGTTCGTGGCTGACTGAAACACTGTCAATAGCCCTGACTGCAGTGCACTGTAGCCGCCAGGACCTGCAGAGAGAGCTTATCAGACAATCCCCATTGTAAGGAGGGCTGCAGCGTCCCAGTTTCCAAGATGGTACTTTTCAGCAGATGGCTTCCATTTCTCCTTCTCAGTGAAGAGATTCACGCCCAGAGGTGACTGGGATGCAGCTATTTCTACCTGCCACGCTCCACAGAGCTGGAAGGGTGGGATGAGCTATTGGAGAACATAGTTTGGTTGGAGCCTTCCGGCTGTGGGGACATGTGGAAAGTTCAATGTATTGGAAGGTAGTGTTGGTTGCAGATATATCAGGGGCTATCTGCTTATCCATTTGGCATTGGAGTTTGTGTTCTTTACCCAGGGAGGATGCTGCTGAGGACCAGGATGTGTCTTTTTCAGCATTTGATGAGCATTTTAAGAGTGAAAGTTCTTGCCTGAAAAAAGTCTCTGCAACCTGAAATTCTACTAGCAATTAGGAAACCAAGTAAACAATTAAAAACCAGCCACTTTAGCCATTGAAGGCTATAAAATGTGCAGAGAGTAAAGAGCTAGCAAGGTGGAAATAAAACATTGATCTACATTTTAAATCAAGATTCAAATTAAATCAATTTTTAATGTTCTTGTTTAACAAATTCTGATTGTTCCCCTCCTGAACCCAGATCTCCTTCGTTCTAGGCCAATGCCTTATCTGTTAAACCACCCTTCCTCACTTTTCTCAGGGTGCAGGTTAGAAGGGCTAAGCCAGGTTTCTTCTCATTGAGGCAGGATTGATACATCCCTATCAGTGATCTCAACTGGGCACCCGCTTAGCCATTATCAGCTCCCAATTTGCTTTCTAACAGGTGATGGTGCCGTTGCCTCTGCTCCACATTCAGTGGTTTCGTTATCTGTTCCAGCTCCAGAGTGACCTTTAAAAGGATGGGAGATAGATAACTCTCTGTGAGGAGCTTTATAAATAAAACCATTCCATCTTTAAATGGTTTTGCTCTGGCGCTGCCTAGTTTATTGAATACGACGACTCCTCGAGGGCTATTGATAAAGGGCTTTTATTGACTTGAGAAATGAACCTGCAACTCTACTCTTCACAATTACCCATCTTAACCTTTGGTTTTGCTGCCGTCGGCTGGATGAATGAAGGTGAGTTTTCTAGCCATGCTGATGCCGTGCAATGAAGAAGTCTCATCTCGTAACGTCGCTGCCGTGTCTGCTGATGGCAAGACGGCAGACTTGGACAGCACAGGGTGTTTTGTGGTGACTGCTGTAAAAGCTTTTGGATTCCACTCGTCTATAATTGTGGACCGCCTCTCTACACACCTTAGCCAGAGAGCTTATGATCTATGCCAGGAGCTGGGAGAGACAGTTGCTAGTAAATCTCGGAGGCCTGTCATTGTCTTATGAACACTGCAGTGCAGCCCTGGTCATGGATCTCTTTACTTTCTCTGTAAATAACGGGGTGCTGCCTGCATTCCCCAGTTAGCAGGTGCTGGAAATTTACATCTCATTAGAGTCTTGTTTGGCTACAAATGCATGCTGGCCGTAGGGATGCTCATATTTTTCCGCCCCCCCCTGCCTTCGCTTCATGTTCCTTCGTTGCCGGCAGCCAAATGAATGTCCCTGGGAAAATCAATGTTCGGATTAGATTCATGCACATGATTATCCTCTAATTGCTCCCGTTAACCAGGGATCATGCGGCAACATTGTAGAGGTCACCAGATGGAGATCATAATGAATGAGCAAGAACTGTGGCAAGAAATGAATCTGCCTTGGGATTTTTTAGCCTTCTCATTTTCCTTGAGCGAGGGTTTAGTTTGTAATTTGCCGGTTGGGTGGCAGTTCGAATGAGTCTCCCAAGAAAACATGAGCTGAGGGACTTGCTTGCTTTTTTTAATGAGCGTTTTGGCGATGGAAGAAGGGGGCTGGACTGAGACCTGTGGGGTCTCACGCCCTCTCGGTATCCACAACGCAGGCGGGGCTTTGGCAGCTAGAGTGCAAGCTTCACTGCAACGGTGCCTAACCCGTGAGCAGCCTGGTGGCATCCGTGCTTAGACAGAGAGCACCCATCAGAGCCCAGGGCTCAGTCAGTCCCGGCTTCTTTGCAACAACGGCCAAGCAGGTGGATGTGGCATGGTGCCCGTGGCTTTGTGGACACCATCAGAGAGCCGCTGCCAAACGGGGCTGGATTTCAACGTCCCCAGCCTCTTCGGCCCACCCAGCCCCACTCCGCAGGCTACGAGCCTCTCGGCTCCTGTGACAGACCTTCCCCAATATTCCCCTTGTTAGGGGGATCAGTGGTTTAAATCTTTTCATGGGCAGCCCCTGGATTCGGCAGGCAGGGGAAGCCACTGCCTGGAGGTAGCGGCTAATCAGCTGGCCCTTCCAAACCGGAATAGTGAAGTGATGCGCGAGGAACTCTGCTGAGCCTGCCACTTGCACAGGGTCAGGAAGGGCTGCCAGTGAGTTCATTAGCCGGGGAGGGGGACGTGCAGCAAATAACGGTGAGTACAAGCTCCTTACAAGGGGGAAAATGAAATGCAAATGTCCTTCTCCAGCTAGTGAGCGGCTCTTGCAGGGACCCCTGACTGGGCAGCAGTGAGTGGAAGTGGAAAGCTCTGGATCCCATAGCAGCACCTCTCCTGGGTCTCTGGCATACAGTCATTCAAACAGAAATCAAAGGAGCAAGGGAAAGATCTCCACTCCTCCTTTGCTCTGGCATTTTGAGAGTGCCGCTCCTAGCGAGACAGGGAGGTAACGCCACCCGCATGGCGCACGACACCTTTGGGAACAGACTGGCAGCACCAACAATCCATGACGTTAATTTGTCCATTAAACCCCTAGCCCCCCTGCCTTTGGCGGCTTCTCCCTCTTGTAATTCTCTTCTGCCTTGCAGGCAGATGTTCGGAACTATTCCAGCACCTTCCTTCTTGCAGTCTCTTGTCGGTCCTTTTATTATTCACCTCGTTGCTCCAGCTAATTCACGTGTCCCTCTGCTGGGGTGAAGTAACAACCACCAATGCTGCCGGCTGCATTTGCCTACAGAAACCTGCCTCCTCACCCGCTGCCCCAGCAGAGTGGCGAGCATTGCTGCACATGCAATGTCAGTGCACAGGCACTAGGAAACCCCCCGCTCACCGTGCACACGTGGCAGCAGGAAAGGCTCTGTTACATCGGCGATGTTTCTGGTTTTTGCTGGCAGGTTTTGCTGTGCTTCGGCGCACACGCTGCCATCTGTTGGGCTCGGCTTAAGCCCCAGTCTGACTTGCACAAGCCTTACTGCAGCCCAGCACCCCCCAGGAGACCAGTTCGGCCCACCGGAGTGTCCAGAAGAGATGGTGGGCAGGAGCTTTTTGTGCAGGCAGGCGGCAAAGCCTGAGCCAGGCAAGTCAGACCTGGGTGAATGAATAGTGAGTATGGTGGGGATAGCCACTGAATCCATGCAGCTGTGCATGGATGGGGCCCTGCAGGGAGGCAGTGATTGCTACGGCAGCAAGACCCCCTAAGTGACCATGTGCTCGCTTCCTCCAGTCGTCTCTCTGCGTCTCTCCTCCGAGCTGCGTCTGCATGGACCTACAGCTCCCCTCCCCCAGGCTTTGGGAAACCAGATCCCAGCTCCTCTCTGCTGGACCGAAACTGGAAAAGTCGCTGTGTGGAGCTGGGTGGGATCAGGGTTGGAGCTGGGTGACTTGGGCCCATCTCATGTTTAAAATAATGAACGTAAATATCCCACGTCAATCTCTCTTCTCATTTTAAATAGTAATTGCTTTCTAAGAGGCTCTTTTCAGGGTTTTCCCCACTGCATCTAGTTATCCTAGCATTCGGGTAACTGTCATCCTCTTCCTCAAACGTATGCGCGTCAGCAAACGTCCGAGGGAATTTCGCGCTCCTCGGTGCGAGACCAGGCGTTGTGTGCAGGGCAAACTTCTGCCGACGCTCCTCAAACCCGACAGCGTCTGCAGGCGCCTCAGCGTGCCTGGGGGCTTAGGCCGCGCTACGTTCTCCGTCTTGGCGTGCTTCTGGCAGGGTACGTTTAAAAACAGAATTGCTGCGGGCGCTTGGGCTGGTGTGTCAGACGGGCGTGAGCCTGGTTCCCTGTCTGAGGAGTGTGATTTCCCCCAGTCCCCTGCAGGGAGGAGGCAAGAGCTGGCTTCTGCATCTTAGAACAATGTCTCCTCTGGCACTGAGCGCGCATTGCAGCACTGTTCACGCCCCAGCGCCTTTCTCGCAATACACGCGCAGCAGCACTGAAATGCAGCCACTTTTGGGGTGGGAGAATGGGAGCGGGCAGGCGCACGGCACGCTGGGAAACCTTATCTCAGGACACCAGGGGGAACCTCTTTTGGAAAGCAGCCAGAATCACAGACATCCCCACAGAGAGACGTAGACCTTGGTTTCTAAGACCCTTGCACAGCAAGCGGTGTGAATGCCTCGGTCCCTGGTTCGCCAACGCACTCGTTCTGTGGCCAGCTGGGAAAAGTGAGACCCGCTCCCAGACCTGGCTCCCCTCTGTGCACCCCCGGCCTTCCCATTGCTTGTTCCTCACCGTGCTTCATCAGGCAGCCCGCCAGCAAGGCGTCCTGGGGCCACAAGAGACAAAGCCCCAGGTCCAGAGTTCCCATGCTGCCGGGTCACCATCTCGGATTTAGTGTTTGTGCTGAGAAATACCTCCCCGCCGGGGGGTAGCAGCCTGCCCGCAGCCCCCTCCCTGCTGGGCAGCAGCACATCCATTTCTGGCTAACTGTACACTGAGTGTTCAATTGAGATTGAACCGGGATTAGTTTCTCTCTGCCAGGAAACCCCCGGCTACGGCTGGCTTGGTTGTCGGGTCTACCTTTGCTCTCTGAGGAGGGACGGTTTTCTCTTTGTTCTGTTCTGCGTTGTCGCTCGGTGCCCCGCACCCCTGAGGAGCAGGACGGGAGCATCCTTTACCCAGATAGTTACATTGAAACGTCCCCCAGCATGGGCAGCTCTGAGCCCTGCCTCCTTCTGTATCCCGCTCGCCAGTGCCAGTTCAGTCTGTGGCCTCTCTGCTGAGACTGTTGGTAAAAGGCAAATGCTTTTTCCCCTATTCTGGCTGTGGTCTTTGTAGCATTGGCAACTTCCCTCTAGGAAGTGGACAGAGACCCCGGGTTCTTCAGCCTTCTCCAGGAGCGTGAGGTCTCTTCTGCCTTTGGCTGGAAGGCTTTCCACGCTCACCCCATGCAGAAGGCACCTGGGGCACCAAATCCTTTTTGAATCTCAAGGCCTTTCAGCCCCGTTATCGTCTGTGACCTTGGCTCCGGCAGTAATTGATGCAAGCCAGGATGGAGAGGCCCTGCAGGGAGGGTCTCCTGCATGTGTGGCCATCCAGCTGACTGTGCCACCTGCATCCAGTTGTCATGCACCTTGGGGCGGCTAGGGTGCAGTTGGTAACGTTGGTATTTCGCCACATCCCTCTAAATGTGACGTTCCATTTTCCGGCCGCAACACGAGGTGCTGCGTGCCTCTGTGCCTGGACTCCTGGCTACTTGAGAGGCTCACATCTCTCCCCGGGTGCTACCATGGTATTTACCAGGTGACCGGCTGAGACACGGCTACCAGCTCCTGGAACTGGCGCGCCAGAGTCGCTTTGTCTGGGGAAGAGTGGGGCAGGGGAGGGGGAGTTTGGGGCATCAGGAAGAGGTTAGGTTTTCTACCTTGGCCCAGCCGGGCTTTAGGATGGGCTATGAATTCGTTTTTTTCCTGTACCCCAGAGCTTTGGAGGGGCCTTTGCCCGGGTGATTTATGCCTCTGGCCCAAAGTCAGGCAGTGTTTGCAATGAGGGTTATAAATCTTCTCCCTGACAGGCTGCCCATTCAGCATGTCTCTGCAACTAGCACCTCCCGGCTTCAAAGGACAGGAATCATTTCTCCTGGCTCCGTCCGTTCTTGCTTCCGGGCCAAGCCTTAGTGCTGCCCTCTTGAAAGGCCCAGTGGATGCAGCAGAGTAAATTTAGTCAGGAGATAGCAGGGCCACATGCTTTTCCATGAGACTGGATGGCTTTGGAAGGGCCTGCGGCCTTGTTCCTCTGAGGAGGGAATCCAGGAGTCCCGTGACCGCTGTCTAAGGGAGCAGGCACTTGGCAGAGATGCAGTCCTCAGCTGTTGGCATTTCACCTGCTGCACGATGCGCTCGCCAAGCCGGCATCATGGCTGGGTGCATTTACTTTCTTTGCCCGATTTCTTGAGCCAGCGGCAACTGCTGCTCCTATTGCCCATCTGGAGGTATTTATGCTTTGTAGATATCTTTCATCCAAGGAACTCGAAACACTTCACAAACCCCAATTACGCTTCACCCAGAAACCCCTTGGGGTAGGTGAATGTTTGCACCCGTCGCTAATGAAATGAAGCCACCTCTGGGGTGAGACGCTGCAGTTGTTTAAATGGCAGGTGGCCGCACTACTCCTCGGGTGAGAGCAGGGAGAGAAGAACACCCTGGCCAGTGGAAATGGCACTGGGATGTAAGGAGCTGAGCTGGCGGGGAAATTTTCAGTCTTTGACATTTTTTCAACAAATAAAGGAATAATTTTCTTTTGGGAAAATTTCTGAGAAAATTTGTCCCATTTTTTTAAAGGGCTGTGAGGAGGAATTTGGGCAGGACCCCCGGTTAGCAGCCCAGCTCTGATGGCGACACCATGGGATTGTTCATGATGAAGGCTAAGGTTTAGTCATCGACTGACTAAATCTTAGCTACTCCTGGGGCGCTGCTGCTCTGGGAGTCCCTGGGGGCCGATAGTTGGTCTCTGCTCCGGCAGCAGGGACTGACTGCCCCTGGCCGCACGCTGCTCCGAGGCCTCTGTGGCCCACTCTCCGACGGCCTCCAGCTCTGGGGCAACCCTTGGGGCCGCTGCTCAGGCCACCCCCAAGACTGTTCCAGCAATGGCCAGCATGGCTGGCCCTGGGGCCAGCTGCTTGAATGGCCCCGAGGTCAGTCGCACAGGCCGCTGCAGCTGCGGAAGTCACGGAGGTCGCAGAAAGTCACGGAGTCCGTGACTTCCGCTACAGACTCCAGCCTTGTTAACGATCACGGCCTTGTCTTACATCTCTGCCAAAAATGGTTTCAGTGTCCTCGTGCCACTCGCTTGCAGAAGTGCTCGTAAGCAGGGGACAAGGAAACGAGAGAGGAGACAGGGAGGCTAGAGGGGACTAGAGCTCCCAGCGGCGAATTTGGCTCTAGTTGAACCGACAAGCTTCTCCTCCTTAGCAGTGGATCTGCAGGAGCCATTAAACATAGGCTGGAGTCTTTCCGAAGGAAATTGTATGGCGGGGGAGGAGATGTTTGTCCATTACTCTGGATCCTTTTTATCTGCACAAGGAGCAGAAATGGCACAGAGGTCTGTGAGCTTACAACAAGCCGCAGGGAAAGCAGCCCTGCCATTTGCACATCACTGTTGATCGCTGCGGTACAATTGCCAGCATAGTTCTGTGAAATAACAACCAGACTTCAAGGCGAGGGGAGATTGGAGAATAATTTCACTTCCCTCCTTTTCACTCCCTTTGTTAACCGGTCACTGTAATGGATTTTGCAGCGGCGATGTGTTAGTACAGGAAAGGTGGGGGGAGGGAGAAATGAGTTTCTGTCCAGGCATAAATCTTGACTGAAAGCTAATGATAACAGCGCCCTGCCGGAGCTGTGCACATCTTTGCGGTGGGCTCAGAGCTTGCGGAAGAGGCTTGCTTTAAAACTCTGGTAACTGACATGTGTGAAGGGGCTTTGGAGAAGAAGGCTAAATGGGCCCAGTTAGCGTATTGCTCTTGAGGAGGAGGAGTTGCTGGATGTTCCCCTGAAAAGCAAGAGCCGTGCTGGCCCCTTCTCTTCTGAGGCTGCTGCTGGCAGTTGCAGTTTGGTTGGTTTTTGGCACCTGGCTACGATGAAATGCACTGAGATCCACCAACTCATTCCACAAAATGGCCACCAGCCAGGAGTGGCTTCACTTTACTGCTGAGCTGAGCTGGATTACAACCCATGCCCTGTAACACCACCTAGCTCTTATACGGTGCTTGTTCTTGGTAGATCTCAAAGCGCTTCACTGTCTTGAACGTATTGACCTTCGCAGCAGCCTGGCAAGGCAGGGCCAGGCTATGATCCGTACTGTACAGATGGGGAACTCAGGCACACGGCGCCTAAGTCCAAAGTCGTACAGATGGAGCAGGGAATTGAACGTGGGGTGTCCATCCTTCCTCTCCAGAGGAGTAAAGTGCCAGCGTCTCCTAGGCCATTTGGTCCCTGGCGCTGTCTCGTGTTTAATTTCCTTTTCAGATCTACTCATTGCGCACCGTTTTCTCACGATAAAAGTGAGGGGGAAGAACAAACCATCGAAAATTAATACAAGAATTGATGGTCCGTCTCACACCGAGATTGTGCAGAAATGAAATCGCATTCAGGCTAATGGCCCTAATTAAAGACATTATTACACAGAGGAAATAAGGAGGAACCACCAATTAGTGGCATTGTTTCCTACTCTCATTAAGTTGTCCATTCGCCTGGTTTGCTTGTGAGGGAGGCGTTCTGGGGAAGTAAAGGCTGCGTCTCCCTGGGTCTTTACGCTTTATTGTAAGTGGTCTGCACGTGTGGCTGTGTTGTGAGAGCACAGTGGATTTGGGGGAGGGTCTCCACCCAGAGGGGATGTGGTGAGAGAACACCACATGCATTAGCATCTCTTCCATCTGTATGAGCTAATTCAGAGCCCCTTGCTCCCCGTGCAATGGCTGGGAGGTGCAGGGGACACAGCGCCTAGGTCCTGACCTCTGTGTTTGCACTGCCGCTCTCTGGGTTGTGTATGTGCTTTCTCCCCTCCCGCGTTTACCTGGCGCACAGCATATACATCAGTGAGAGAGATCTTCATCTCTGCGCCTTTCATACTGCCCTGTCCGCTCCTGCTAGGCCGTAACGAGGCTGCCTGTCCTGAGAAGGAAATGGCGATGTTTGTATCTTTGCTGTTTCCTAGGGTTTTGTTTTTCTTTAAATCCCCAGCTTTTCAATATTCATGGTTTAAAAAAGAAACGATGGTGGCATTCCTCCCCAGAGCTGTCTGCGGGAGCTCTCCCCAGTCCCTGCAGGAGACCAGTTAGCTTCACAGCATTTCACCTTGATCTCTCCCTTAGATGCATGAACGCTGTCTCTTTGAACCACGCTTCCTTTTCAGAGTGTTATTTTGAGTGGCCTTGCACGTCTCTGACATGCTTTGGCTTCTGTAATATCTGGGAGAAATATTCCAGAGGCTCTTTTGATAATGCCAGCCTTGTCAGGTAGGAGGTCAGGTGTTTTGGTTTTTTTTTAAATCCTGTCAGATCTTTATTTCCAGTTTTCAGAGCTGACAGAAGCTTTTGGAAATCAAGTTCCTTGTTTTCCCCAAGTATGACTGGATGGGATCCAGCACAGCATCTTCTGTGCTTTCAGAACTCCCTTCTCTGGAAGCAGAGGACCTTCCAGTGGGAGGGGGTTATGGCTGACTCCTCAGCCAGTCATTTTAAGGTGGCATCTATGCATAAAACAATTTGGGGAGCTCGTGCCCCTCTGCAATTCTGCCATCGACGTGCTTGAAGAGATGATGGTGGGCGCAACCCATCCATGTAACAAGAATGTATGTTCAATATCAAAAGCCAGGATGCATTGACGGCAGTCGTTTTCAGAGGAATGAAATAGTTGCACCAAAGACACAAGGGCCCTTTTTTAAACAACGTGCTGGAGCCGGACTTCGGAGACTGCCTGCCCGTGGCGGGTCTCACAGCCCAAGACTGAACGGCAACAACGCACTTGTTAGCCCGGCAGTCCAAGCCCCACAATCCCAAGTCAGTTGACGCGGACTCCGAGACTCCCTGCTGTGGGTCTTTATTTGCAGTGTAGACACATCCTGAGTGTCCAAAGGAAACACTAAACGAGCATCGTTAACATTCCCATTAAGCAGAAGACCAGCTCTGAGAGCGTCTGGGCCCTCTTCCCAGGGGGCCAAGAAGCCCCCTCTACTATGAAATGAGAAGAGGCTCTGTGTTCGCTGCTTTTGCCTTTCTTTCCTGCCCGCCATGGGGGCGGTGACAGGTGTTACTAGCCAGGCCATGCCTTATGGAGCTGCGTGGGCCTGGGGTCTCCAGGGTGCAACCGACAAAGACAGAGGCTCTTAGTAGAAAAAGGGCCTGTTCTCAGATCCACAGGGTGACCTGTGGGGAGCTTCTAGCATGTGTGCAGGGACAGCCATTAGCTTCAGCTTTACCTTTTCCAAGTAAGGGTTTCACCATAAAGCTAACAGGGCTGGTTAGAGGGATCTGTGGGGTAACCGCCGGTGAGGCACCTGTCCTAGCCCTCGGAGGGAGATCCCCGGGTAAGGCAGGGAGCTGGGCAATCATCACCTAGTGAGAGGTGAGGGGGACGTGGGTCCCTGCCCCAGAGACAGGTGATGGCTGGAGAGCTGCCTGCGTGGACCCATGGAGTAGCGGGGACAGGGGCAGTGACCCTGACGCTGGGCCGGGCCGTGTCGCACTTGGAACTTGGCTGCTGGTTCAGGTTTTCTTAGGGTCGTTTCAAAGGGGCTGGCCTTGGGGAAATGCTGTGTTCGCCTGGCTGCAGCCCTGTATGGTGACTGAGCCCCCGGCAGCGGAAGGGGTGTAAACATCCGGAGCCGATGCCTTCTCCCCATGCAGCTCTGTCCTAGGGTGACCAGACAGCAAGTATGAAAAATCAGGACACGGGGTGGAGGGTAATAGGCGCCTGTATAAGACAAAGGCCCGAATATCAGGACTGTCCCTATAAAAATGGGGACATCTAGTCACCCTAGCTCTGCCCATCCAGGCAGAACGGTCGCGGATGGACACTGGGCGATTTCCTCTGCCAGATCTTCCACGTCTCCAGCTCCATCTAGTGTACAAAAGATGCTCTGTATGATCCAGGAGCCCCTAAAGAAAAGACCGTCTCTTTTGCTCACAAAGTATTTTAAATAGCCCTGGAATCTTATTTTATGTATAAAGATAAAGAGCCCAATTCATCTCTGGGGACTCCAGTGGATTTACGCCAGGGATTACATGGGCCCGAGGTGCTTTAATCCTACCTTTGATTCAGAGAACGGGAGACACTTTAGAATCTGAAAAAGAAAACTGCAGCAACAATTCTGATTTGCACTATCGGGCTGTATTTAGCATTTCGCTTTCCATGCACCTCTTCTTGTCCAGGCCTTGAGGCAGAGGCCTCGGAGAGGTTATTGGAGTATGGAACATACTGGGGGTTTTGTGTGAGAGCCCAAGCGATCTGGCTGAGTCTGAGCATCTGAGCTTTAGGTCGCTGAGCCAAGGTGATGAGTGCTGAGCATCAGCCATCACAGGGATGTGAAATGCACAAACCCTTTGTGACCTCACCTCAGCTGTCCGGGAGAACGGAAGAGGAAGTAATTTAGTCCCACTGGCAAGTCCCTCTTTGGTGTTTCTGGTTCCTGCAGTGTTGAAGAGGGAGAGAATCACTCGGAGGTGGGATTTTGCCAGGCCGCAGAGTGGCTGATCAGACTGTGTGCTGGGCTACGATCCTCCAGCAGCGAGGTTGCAAGTGAGAATCAGACACTCTATGCTGGTGTTGTTCTGTTCCTTTTCTTTGTGGGTGTTCATCTGGTTTGTCTTCAAGAAAACAGGATCCGACTCTCTAAACCATCTCAACTAACCTGTGCTGTTCCCCGAAAGGACAGTTCATACCGTCCGCCCAACCGTTAAACAGGAGCTTCCCCTGTCAAAGACTCCCTCTAGCTAAAGGGAAAGGGACTATGGGGTTTTGATACAATGAAAGCCTGACTTAATACTTCACATTTCAAAGGCTTTCGCTGTCTTTCCTTCACTTTTCTGGATGGTTGAAAAGATTTTCATGGCGGTTGTTACAATGGGAGTCAGCAGCAATAACTCCGCACAGAACCCGAGCCACATGGAACTGGTTACGGCTGTAATAATGAGCAAGGGTTTCATTAATTGTGTGTCCCGGAGACACCCCCCGGTTTCCACCCTGCTCCTCCAGGCCAGTCCATTAAATATGCCAAGGCCTACCAAGGCTGCTTGGAGCACCCTTCTGTGAGCCCCTTCCCCAGCTAGAATGCACCATTGATTCCTGGGCTTTGCTTGCGTTCACATTGCTGATCCACAACAGCGCTTTGCCCCTCTCCTGTTAATACATCGTTTCTTCGCTGGCTGAGTCTCAGGGAGGAGGGGGCTCCATCAAAGGCTTTTTTAAAAGTTGTTTCAAACGTGAACCCTCCAGAGCTCAGCAAGGGAAGAGTTTTTGGTGGAATTTCAAGAAACCTCTGAAACTCCATCCCTAGAAGTGACGGAGGGCCGGGCTCTGCGACAACTCCTGTGTTTTGAGAAATGAGAGGTCCCAGTACAGTCTCCAGTGAAAGCTGCAGCTCTGCTTCCCTGCTGCTGCCTCCCCTGCTGGAGTCTCTCTCGTGGAATGGCACTCAGGGCTTGGCAGTAATGGACAGATAGACTACTTGAGGCTGCTGGATGCAGACAGACCCTGTGGTTGTCTCTGGCTCCAAGACTGACTGACTGACAGCCTGTGTGGCTTAGTATCATCCTACAAGGTTTCCCTAGCTCTCTGCCTGGACTAAGCAGTCTTGGAACATCCTACTGACTGTTCCACACCACCTGCCGGGCAAAGCGTGCTGCTGTTTGACCAGGAACCCCTAGGAGGATAGCACGGGGCAAGGCTCTCAGCTGCTACACGAAGGCAGCACCTCCAAACTCGCTGGCACAGCGCCTCAGCCTTGCAGTCAGTGCACAGAGCATCAGAGAGGCGTGTGCGTGTGGGAAGGGCAGGGTTGCTTCTGCTTGCCACGGCTCAGGCCAGTTGGTAAACAATGCGAGCATTGTCCTTAGTACAGGCGGGGAATGTTGTGTTCCTCACACCAAATCCCCTGACTTGTCTCTTTAGCCTAGAAAGGGAATCGAACTGCAGAAAGATTAATGACACAGGTCTGTTTATCATAGAAATGGTTTTATGGGCCCTGAAACAGGCATCATGTTTGGAGAGGATGGAGTACATTATGCCACATAGCATTCGAAAGAGAGGATTACAGCCTATTAAATAGAAGCCGTGAGTCGTAGGGTT
Source organism: Emydura macquarii macquarii (assembly GCF_026122565.2). Taxonomy (NCBI): domain Eukaryota; kingdom Metazoa; phylum Chordata; order Testudines; family Chelidae; genus Emydura; species Emydura macquarii. Next base: position 5,912,704 of record NW_027133527.1, read on the forward strand.
GATCTGGACAATTACACCGAGCAGACAGAGAGCCGCTGCCCATCCTGTTTGACAACATGGATTCACCATACGAGATCAGACTGAATTATCAGTGGGGTAGGCAGCAGGACAGCTACGCTGAACTAGCAGCCAGCGTCCAGGCAGAAATGGAGAATTAGAATCCCAGGATAAATTCACCAAGAAAACCACTGTCTGCCGAGGTCAGCAAAGGCCCTGCTGGTGCGTGGCGTGTATGACTCACGCTGCACTGAGACTTCCCTGGCTTATTTCTTTAGAGAAAAATCTGATCCATTTTGGACAAACACCCCATTTCGATATTGTGCTCTCACTATAGTCTTGATCCTGCAAATACTTATGCATGAATAACTTTACTCACCTGAATGGTCTGACTGAGCTCAGTGGATGCACTTGAAGTGGCAGGTGAGTAGATCCTGCTGTTCATCCTTAATGATTATTATAATGAGCGTTGGGTTTCCTGTGCTTTTCAAAGGAATATTGTTGAGTTGGTCTAGGGTCTAAAATTTACATTATTTTCTAAATCTCTTTAGCAGCGTCACAGGAACTCAAGGAGTTTCATTAATTTTTTTTCCCTTTTTAAATCTGAATGTCATGTGAAATCTAATTTGGGTATTGAAATCTTCTCCTGCAGTGCTGGAAACCCAGCCACATTGTGCTGGGTGCAAGAAAATCAGAGTGAAACCACCTAGAAAGACAGTGAAATGGACCAGACTGGTCTTTCTATCTTAATCCAGGCTCCAAATCAGCAGATGTTTACGTCCGTCCCATTGGCTTGAACGGGACATAAATTCCCGCTTAAGCGCTTTGCTGAATAGGGGCAGTTTGCAGAAGTGGGGACTGCACTGGGTACAAAATGTAAACAAGCAATATGAATGATGGACAGGACAATGAGATGTTTAAAGTTCTTTTAGGTTGAATAACCTGAGGGGTCGCTTCTTAGTGCCCGTGGGAAGGGCAGGCAGTGACTGGGATCTCGATAGTGACTCTGAGTTAATGCGTGGGCTCTGCCACTGCTAGACCTTAATATAAAATACATGGGAATGGTTGGTGGAGGGGGGGCTGGAAACCGAAGACACTGTGTCTAGGACACCATGTTTGTGCTGGACCAACTCAGTAGTCACTGAGAGCTGCCCCAGCCAGACGGCTCTGACGTGCCCTGGATGAGTTCAATAGCTGAGCACAGATCTTAATAGACTAGCATTCGCATCACAAACGCCAGCGTTGCCACAGCCGGCACTGACAACTCCTCTTGCTGTGTCTCAGCCAAGAGGCAAGGTGGGCTGGTGCCACTGCAGGGCGATGCATGATGTCTATAGCTCCACTGCTTGCAAATCCATTCACTGTTTCCCACATGCCTGGTAGTTAACTGTTGGCCTGGTGTGTTTAACGTACGGAGTTAACCCATCTTGCATTTCGCGGGGACATCAGAGTGCCTTTCCCAGACCTGCTCTGAGTAGCTCGAAAGCGCCTCTTTCACCAGCAGACATTGTTATTCCCGTAAAAGAGATGACCTCCCCCGCTTGTGTCTCTAATATACCAGGACCAACGTGGCGACAAGAACTGCGCATGTTCTAAGGGTGACATTCAAAATGGAAGCTGAAATAGAACATGGTGTCCACAGAACCAAACCAGAGTTCACAGCGTCCCCCACTCTGTCCCAGGGGTGCTGCAGGCTGAGGGCCCGGGGCTGCTCTCAGTGACACTGGCGGTTGGAATGGTCCTCACCACCTCCAGATGTAGGGGAGAGGGAAGGTGGATAGTCACCTTTGTCCCCTCAGTGGTGCTAAGTGGAGGATCTATTCAGGGTGCTTGAACCTCAGCTCGGGTGTGTTGAATTCCAGCAACGCTCTGGAGCTGTGCTGGGGGCTGTAGCCGCTGGCAGTGTGTGTGCTAGACCCAAATGTACAGTGCTGGCTGCTGAATAAATCTGGGATGGCTCACAGCTGGGTTTGTGCCTTCTAGTGCAATGGTCTTAAAGGGATGCAGGGCAGCTGTCTGAACAGAGAGCACCTGGCGCTGGCTCTCCAGCCATGAGAACAGAACAAGCTCCCATTAATCAATTCTGCTCTTGGTCAGCTGAGAGGTGTTGCAGCTCCAAACCCCATTAGGACAGGACTGTGTGTTATTTCTCCACGTTTCCTAGTGCACCGTTGGCCTTTCATGCTGTCAGCCATCCAGAGCTCTCCTCTCAAACGGCTTGACTCGGAGCTGGAAAGCAAGGCTATGCGGCTCTAATAAGAAGTCAAGATAGTCAAAAACGCCAACCCCGCAAGGGAAACAAAAAATCTGATTAAAGGTCCCTTCTCGGAGGGAAAAATGACTTTAATTCCAGCCCAGCCCTTCAGAGTGAAGTGAGATAAAACCTGGATATTGAATTTACCCAGCTAGGGCCTCTGGGATAGGCTATTAAGAGCTTTAGGGATTTTAAACAACAGTGAAGCAAATGCATTTTTGAGAGAGTTGCATCAGGCCGTGGAGGGCTAATAATAATGTGTTGATGCTCTCATGGTCTCTGGATATATTGGAGAGAGATGGGCACATGCTGAGAGGAATCACTTATTGATGCCTAGTCTGGGGGAGAGACACTTTAAACAAGATCTGAAATTAAGTTCTGCAGGAAAATTAGAGGCCTTGAGATTTTTTTTTTTTTTCTTTTTCTTTTTGATTTGAATGGTGGTGGTGGTGTTTTTTTCTAACAAAGCTGTATTCAAGAATGCAAGACGTTCCTTTCAGCCTTTAAAGAAAGCACTGGAAAAACAGCATGGTAATAAGCACATGGCTCAAATAGCCTTCAAGGTAGAAACTGATCCATTTAGATTTAAAAGGGGGCAATTTTGGTTAAATGGCTACAGACATCCCTAATTCTCAGTGACTGTGATTGACTGCATCACGGGCAGGGGCAGAGAAGCTGTCGGGTTGGCTGTAAGACCCTGACTGGTAGAGCTCTGCAAATCTGCGGATAGCTGCCTTATATCCACGGACCATTTTTGCGGATCAGATGCAGATACAAATTTTGTAACAGTGCAGGGTTCTACTGAACAGCTGCACCCAGCACAGGGACAGCTGGCCAGGGACTGCGTTCATTAACTTTTTTAGTAGGCACCGTTACTCCTTGAGTGAAATGCCCCCCTCCACCGGGAATCAGCAGCCATCGGGAATCCAGCACGGCCGCTCAGCCCTCTCCTCCCCAGGGATTCAAGCAAAGGCTGTGGAGAGACTTTGCCTGGTACAGCACTGAGAGGGACCCTGCCATGCAGAGGTGTCTGAGTCATGGCCTGCCAGGGCTGGCTGTCTGCAGGCACAGTTGCCCAGTAGTCAGCAGACAGGATCAGGGATCAGGACTCCTGGGTTCCGTCCCTGGCTGTGATGCTGCCTCCAAGTGTGATTTTGGGCAAGTCAGATGTGACGGTGATGTGGGTGACACAAGTACTTGGATAGCAAACGTTTGTTTGGCGGAGGCGGGCACGGCGTTCGTAGTGCCTGCGATGGAAGGGCCTCTGTACGTGACCTAGCACTGCTGTCGCCTCATCCGGGCGGCATGGAGAAGAGGAGAGGCTCCTAGGCAGGAGAGGGATGGCTGCCCTCCATATTCCTGAGAGAGAGAAGATACACACAGACAGTTGCTCTTTGCAAGTCCTCTCCCGAAGGCTGTTCCCCATCAGGGAATGCTGGCTGCTTTGCAGGCAGGTTGTAGAAGCTCGGCCGTCTTTCCCCTGCAAAACCCCTGGAGGCATTCGGAACCCAGCTCCAGTAATTCATTTCGCCTTGTAAACAAACCCACCCCAGAGTCCCCTCAGCCACGGTTTATTGATGGAAATTCTTCCCAGGCACCTTGCCCCTCTGCCCCGTGGGGTAAAGGTGCTGAGCTGGTACCTGCTTGCAGCAGTGCAGATCCTTAATGGCAGGGCCCAGCAGGGTGTATCTCGTTAGTGTCACAGGGGTCTGTAGCCAAAGAGCTGCTCTCCGAGCAACCACGACGCGTGCTCGTTTATACGGGGCCTCCCAGATAGAAATCTGCCTTTTTCCCGATTCAGTCACCCAGCTGTCCTGCCCCTTGAAATCAGACACTGCACCCGGGTGGGACTCAGCTCCTCCGGGCTGTGTTGCATCACAGGGGGTTGAGGGGGACGCTGAGATTTACCCAATATTCTTCCAGCAGGTTGCTTAGCCTCGTTTATCAGGACCATAGGAAATGCATCCCGTTCTAGGGGACTGCAGGTCCCTCATATGACATTAAAGGGACACTGCCTTTGATCTTAGTGGAAAGGTCACGGTTATGTGTCTAGATCCAAAATCCAGCAGTCAGGCAGGATGTGCCTATGAAGTGAATGGATCAGGTGTCTCCCACCACCAGGGCTGGGCGTGTCCCTGGGGTGGCACCCCTGGGAAAGGGGTAGCTTTCTGAACAGCCGGCTCCCTCCCTGAGCTCTCCCCCACCCCAGAATTGTCTCTATCTGCGTTATGCAGGCTCTGTTCTCTTCCCCTCCTAGGCATGGCTGACTGAGATTCATGAATACGCCCAGCAAGATGTGGTCCTCATGCTACTGGGAAATAAGGTGAGTTGGGCCCAGCCGCAAAGATCAGGGAGTTTCCGGGCGGTAGTCCTCTCTCGCTGACTCCCTTCATTACGAGACAGGTCCAGGACCCCGCCTGCCTAGGGGAGTAAGGGGCACCGGCCATCTGCAGAAGTAGTTTCAAAGCCTCTCCTTGGCATGCAATGTCGGGGGCTCTCAGTAGCCTGAGGAAGCCTCCAGCATGTGCTGGCAGGAAACCCGTTTTGTTTCCTTGCACTCCTGGAGCAGACACCACTCTCCTTGTGGCTGGAGCATACAGAGCTTCCCTGGCCCAGGGGAGCTGGCAGAGGCCTGATCCTCTGACTCTGCCGGTTTGGGGAATTGGGGTCTGTGATATTTTGGGGATGGGGGGAAGCTCCCGTTTCTTTGCTTTGTTATGTTGTGGCCTGATGTCAGCATGCCTAGAACCTACTGCCCAGAGTTAGTGCTGCTGAGTGTGTCTACAGCCCTGTGACAGGCAGGGTCCCTTTGCAGACATGGGGCCCAGTCCGCTAACAAATTTTGCAGGCTTCCACGGGGGGAATGGGGCTACAGGCCCATCTGGAGGGGACTGCGACAGCGCAAGGTACTCACAACCCCAGCTCTGTGAGGTGAGGGAGAGCCAGCTGGTGGGGCTATCTGGGAACAGGGGCACGAGGAACTGTTCTCATTTCAACGAGAGTCCTGTAGCACCTTAAAGACTAATAAATTTCTGCAGGCATAAGCTTTCGTGCATGAAGACTGCATCTGACAAAGTGGGTTGCAGCCCATGAAAGCTTATGCCCGCAGGAATTTGTTAGTCTTTAAGGCTCTACAGAACTCTCGTCATTTTTGCTGTATACAGACTAACACAGCTACCCGTCTGGAACTGGTCTCCTTTCATATCCCAAGGGTACGTCTACACTCCAAGCGGCACTGCGCTGCTGTTGCGCTGCGCTGCTGGAGTGGAGACATTTACTGCAGTGACAGACGGGGTTTTTCCATCGCTATAGTAAATCCACCTGCTCAAGAGGCAGGTAGCTCGGAATTCTTCCATTGACCTAACCGCGTCTACACTGAGGTGAGCTGGACCTACTTACATTGCACAGGGCGCAAAATCCTTCACAGTCCTGAGCAATGTAGCTACTTGACCTAAGATTAGAATCATAGGGACCGAAAGGGTCACCTAGTCCAGCTCTCTGCCCCGATGCAGGACTTGGTGTGTCTAAACCATCCCAGACAGATGGCTGTCCAGCCTCTTTCTGAAAACCTCCAGCAAAGGAGCTGCCACACACTCCCTAGGCAGTCTGTCCCACCGCCCTACTGTTCTTACAACTAGGACGTGTTTCCTGAGATTTAATCTAAACCTGCCGTGCTGTTGTTTGAAGCCACTGCCTCTTGTCCTGCCCTCTGTGGCAAGGGAGAACAACTTTTCTCCGTCTTTTTTATGGCAGCCTTTGAAGACCACGATAGCTGTGTGTCCATCCCCCCCACCCCTTAGTCTCTTTTCAACGTGCAGACCAGGCCCAGTCTGTGAGTTACTTGGCCAGTGTTTGAGTCTCGGGTACCCATGAAATGAGAAGTGCCAGCATTGACGCCGGCAGCCGAAGACCGGAACTGTGATGCGCTGGAGCTGGCAGTTCTGCTTTCCATCGGTGGGCTCTGGAGCAAGACGCCCCTCACATTCAGTATGGAACACCCAGGCCTGTCTGGTTACCTGCTTTCTTGAGATGCCTGGAGGCGAGTTTCTTCCCCAATCTACGAAGCAGATCCTTAGTGGGAGGAATGAAGAGGGGGCCCTAGAGTCTGGGTAAATGTCAATCCCTACCTTTGGTGATCTACCAAGGATGCTGCTTCTCTGAGGGTTGGTTCAGCACCTGCTTTCCCTCTTAAGAAGCAGAGATCCAGACGGACAGAGCCTTGCCTTCTCTCTCCTTAGTGCTAAACATTGGGACACCTAAATTGTGGCCTGCCAGCCAGCCAGGAATCAGAGAGCAGAACCCAACTCACACATGAACTAGAGAGGATCCTAGCCAGCTCCCAGCAAGACCAGGTGCCACCTGGATCCAAGTAGCCTGGCATTTCTCTGGCACCCATGCTCACCTGGATTCGATAGCTGAAGCTGTGCTAGCCAGAGCCACGCACACTTGTCACATTCTTCTCTGCTACAAGACTCCAATTTCGTCTCCCAGTCGGCCTGAGACTATTCTCTCCTCTGTGCGAGAAGAGCTGATTTGCTTGAACATTACAGGATTCCTCCCAGGAATACTGAACTGGCAGCAAAGCTTCTTAAATTAAGAGTCGCTCTTGTTTTCAGTCAGATCTCCTCACCTGCAAATCCCACCTTAGCCCTTCAGTTTCCCATTACCAAGGAGGTGGCTGCTGCTTGGAGTGAGAGGCCAACTCCGATGCAGTGCTGGTTATTTCTGCTGACCGAGGCGAAGTACAAACACTTCTTGGTTTTTGCATCATGCCAAGTGCTGGAAGATGAGTCTGATCAGGACCTGCATGCATCGTGCTGGGCGTGCACGGAACAGGGGTCTATCGAAGGACCTCTCTCTCGTGTTAGTTCCAGAATGTGTCTAGGAACTACTTTGAAGTGAACACCTCTGTGAGCCCGTCTGGAACTTGTTGATGTTTTCTTTCCACTCCAGCCTACATCTTCAGGCTGCATTGCTGCGCATCCTCGGCCCCCTTTAGCCTTATGCAGTTTATCCAGAGCACAGAGACTAGACGGTTGACCTGGGACTGATTGTATCGTTGCTGGGTAGGGACAGAACAGCAGATGTGTGCTTGCTTCCCTGTTGACTCGGTTTAGGGCAGCCCTGCAAATCCATCTATTCATTGCAGGAGACTCTTCTGGGGCAAGTGTAGCTTTAATCTCTGCCAGGCTGAAGCCAGTGTGTGTTTGAGTCATTCCATGGGTCTCCAATGCGATAACTGCAGCCTGGCAAGAAATCACCAGCAAGAGAGAGGCAGCAAAGGACCTGTGGGGAGCAGAGTGTGAGCTAACATCAAATCGCCCCCTGCCCTTCTACTGAGCCTTCATTCAGGGATCTCAAAGCATTCGACAGGCATAAGCGAATGATGTCTCACATCTCCCTGCGACACAGGGAAGTATTCACCTCTCCATGTTATAGATGGGAAATTGAGGCACGGAGTAGTTAAGAGGATTTGTTCAAGGTCAAGTGAATGACAGAGCCATGGATGGAACCCAGGAGTCCTGATTCTCTCTCTTGCTCTGAGCATTAGACCATTAGGCCCTCTTTCAGAGAGCAACAAATGGCACACAAGAGAAAATGCTGCCTTTGTTCTCCTTGTGCTCTGCCATCTCCAGCAATCCAAGGTGCTCTCCCCAGCACACGTATGGGGGAAAAGACACCTCCTCCTTTCACCCAATTCCCTCGTAAATGGAGTGAGATTTAAGTTACTGGTGAAGCTGGGGGCCGGGGAGGGATGTGTCCCTGTCAGCCCTCACTCCACAGCTGTGCCTGACACTGCTCTGATGAAAATTGCTCTTTGTTGTTATCCCTGCTAGGTGGATTCAACCCAGGAGAGAGTGGTAAAAAGGGAAGATGGAGAGAAATTAGCCAAGGTACGTGTGTCCTTGTACCCCAAGACTTTGCCCAGATAAATGGGTTTGCTCCTTGCACTTGCTTGGGGAAGTGGCACTTACCGTTAAGCGCTGAGGATGTGTCAGCTAAATAATGAGCCCATCGTGCTGAAGGGTGGTGCCGGCGCCTGTCGATAATGGGCAGGAGCCTCACGTGGTGCTGCCTAGCATTGCGTGACTTTCTTTTCTTATGTTTCTTTGCCTGGTCTCTCCCCTCCCTTCTCCTGTTCTCTGCATCTCCTTGTGCTTTCCCAGCTCCTTCTCACTTCCTCCCTCCCGCTGCCAGAGCTTTGCCACCGAGCTGCTGTTTTCAGTGCTTTGCAGAATAACCCTCCTCCTGTATTTTTCCCAGCAAACCCTTTTGGATTCCCTAAATGCCACGTTCCCCTCAAAAACTCTCTTTGGCAGGATCAGGTTGCAAAGCCTTTGTCACTTTGCACGGTCAGAGTCAGATGGGTTTGTTAGGGCTCTGTCTGGACCTCGGATCTCTTATAGCAAGCAGACAGCTTGAACCCATGGGCTCTGTATGGGGAGAGTGGAGAATCCTCCATCGCTGATGGATCTCACACTCAGTCAAGTCTTGTCTTGCAGGAGTACGGAGTGCCCTTTATGGAGACCAGCGCGAAAAGTGGCTTGAATGTCGACTTGGCCTTTACGGCCATTGCAAAGTAAGTTAACTGTCCTGCTACCACTTCTCCTGTTGGCATGAGATCTGCACCGCTCCCGGTTCTCCGCCCCCTTCGTTCACTGACACGAAACATTGAGCGACTTCACTGAATGTTAAACAATGAGACACAAACCACAGCCAGCCATTGCCACAGCTTTATCCTCTATCTTAGCATTCCCCAGTCTGGCATAAGACAGCCAGCTTCACACCTCACCCGCCCCTGAGAACTGATCATAGCACCCATCTTTAAACCCGCATCTGGTGCCTGTTTCTCTAGAAATGGCCGTTTAAAAATCATTGACGTTGACTCTGGCTTCCATTCATTTTTGGTATCAGTTGTGTCTGAAGAGCAAGATCAGTTCACTCTAAGGTTTTTTCTTATGTTGTCTCGCATCTAAAACTCAGATTTAGGAAAGCATTTAAACGTGTTTAACGGGCCGTCTGAAGCATAACTCAGCGGGACTTTAACCAAGTGCTTAAGTGCTTTCCTGAGCCACAGCCCAAGTGCCTGCCCCGCTTAGCTTGAGACCGAGCCAAGGCAGTGGGACGAGGATGGCGCTGGTAAAGGCTTTTCCCTCTTGTTCCACTCACAGGCAAAGTGAGTAACTCTGTGTCTCTCTCTCCTGCAGGGAGCTGAAACACAGGTCCATGAAGCTGCCCAATGAGCCCAAATTCAAGCTCCATGACTACGTGAAGAAGGAAGTCAGAGGCTCGGGGTGCTGCAGATCCTAAAATACAGGCTCCAACAGCCAGGGCAGCTGTACAGAGACTCGTCCCGTGTTCCCGTGCCACGCTCCCTCCTCGTGGACAGTATGTGCATGTGTCTTCGTTGTCTGTGTGTTCTCGTAAAGGTGAGCTGAGGCGTGGAGTGAAAGGAGCAGACGAAAAGGCTCTTTCCCGGCGGCCCTGACGCTGGCTCTGGTGCAGCCCTGGCATTCCAGGCACCACTCGCTGCCCGACGCCCCATTGTAGTAGTAGTCATTAATTACATGCTGTGATCACGTCAGGCTGGGTGTAAAACGTCAAGCTCCTCCAAGGGGGACAAACACTTTGTCTCTCCCACATCAGTCACTGTGGACCTGTCCATTCCTGTGAGCTAACAGGTGCTAATCCTGGCATGGGTTTGGCGCAGACTCTCTTTAACATATCCAGAGGAGCTTGGCCTTGGTCCACACACACACCTAGACACCAGGAACTCCTGTTATCATGGTGGCTCTTGACACATACTCCCTCTGTGGCCTTGGGCAAGTCATTTGACCTGTTTGTGCCTCGATTCCCCCCCATCCATCCCCCGTAAAATGGAGATGATAATACTTACCCAGAAGTAGGGGGCATTGTGAGGATTAACGTTCATAGAGTGCTTTGAAGATGAAAAGCACTACAGAAGTGCTAAGTATTATATGACTGAGGGAAAATTACACCCCCTCCCCCCCCCAACTCTGTTTCTAGGCTATCCTGCACCATTCCATTTTTCTTTTCCCACTCACTTGGAATTCAATTAACAACACATTTTGGCCCAGGGCACTTTTTGTGTGTAGTTTAGATCTCTAGACACGCACAAGAAAACTGTTTTCAAGGCAAACATTTTTGTATTATCTCCCTTGTTACATATGTCAGTTTTACCATGTTATGTAACATACATTCCTTGATAGAAGCTTCTCCTGCTCTTCCTTGTGAAAGACAAGAGCTTAGCTGTCTGCTTTTGAGTAAGCTCCTTCAAACATACCTGTTGTACAGAGAAACTCTGACTGTTTACATGTTTGATAAAGGCTGATGCGCTCCATTAGTGCCGTTTCTAGTATTCTGAGTAAGTAAAAAACCTCAACATATTGCAGCTTATTCTAATGTATTTTAATGTGGGTGATAGCATTTTGAGACTGCAACGATGCTTTGATTTCTTTAAAACTCTCTTGGGTCTAGATCTGGCTTTCAGCTAAAGAAAACCAAGGAGAATGCTATAGGTTTTAACTGTACAGGTTTGTTAAAAGCTCTGTGCCGGCACAGTTTATTCGGATGCTCCCCCTTTGTCTTTTGGCATTGTTATTTTTGTAATGCACCTCTAAATGTGCACCTCTAAATGTAAATTTGAATGTGGATGTTTGGGAGAGTTCAGAGACGTTGCCAAAAGGTGATTAACTGCAGACAGTGATTTTAAAGTGGTGTTGGGAAATTCAGTGCAATTAACTCTGATGGTTGTAAATATGAAATTTGCAACTATTTATTTCACAATTAATCAGAAAAATCAACCCCCCCGTCCTCCCTCCCAACCAGCCACAAGCACTTTGGGGATTACTTAGCTCATTAAAAGCCATCCCCTTGTTTTGTTCGGCTGAACCGAGTTAAGATGTGCTGCAGCGTTCCTTGCTCACCAATGTCTTGCTCCATGCCAAAGGCAGCTTGGAATGTGAAGGAATGCAGGATTCAGGCACAGCTGCTGAAGCAATAGTCTCAGACAGTGTCACTTTTCCCCAATGAACTGCTTGAAAGATGAGTGTTGTACAAAGAATTACAACTTTAAAAATATAGACACTCTTTTAAGGTCAGTCTGATGCCTTGAGTAGCAGCATGAGGGCAAGGAAGAGACATAAAAACAAAAGCTGCAAACCAGACCTAGTCAAAACATGGCAATTATTTTTTTCATGGAAACTGAATTTTTTTCTTAAATTTCCCATTAATTTTTTTCCAGGTTTTTTATTTACAATTGTAAACAGATTTTTTAAAATTATTTTAATAAAAAATTGGTTCTTGGTTTTTTTCAAAACAAAAAAAAGCTTTTTTTACCCCCCCAAAAGAAGTTCAATTTTTATTTTTGTCAAAAAATGTTTTGCTGAAAAGCTTTGGCTCAGCTGCCCTGCACTAGACCCCCTCCCTGCTACAGATTCTGGTGAAATAACCTGACGTGAACTTGGCCTGTAAATCCCAGCTCTCAGCTGTGAATAACTGAGGGCAACCAGCATGTTGTTGGCTAGGACTCAGGGTTCTGTTCCGCCAGTGTTTTGAAGAAATGAAACACATCAAACAGGCCCCGCTTCCTGGCAGGTGTCTTTGTGATGCTAGTGTGCCCCGTGAAGTGAAACTACTGCACTGGCTTCAGCAAACTCATCTGACACCTTCCTCCCCCGCCCCCCCGCACTCTCCTGGGCATAGTGGTGTCTGATGGATCACAGGCTCCACATGCAGGGAGCCAGAATGGTCTTTAGAAAAGATGCAAGTGGACAGCGTGTTTTAACTGGCATTTGTTTAAGCAGTGCAAAGATGAGTTAAGATCTCTCCTATGAGCAACTGCTGCCTATTCTCTGGGGAAACTATCTTATGTGAGTAAATACAGCACATACATTGTTTCTTCACAAGAGGCTGCCTTATATATAAGCTACTTGCTCTGAGTATAAAGCTAGCCATTTGTTTGCAATAATAACCATGAGAGTCACACATTAAACCACAGAACTATCCACCTTATAATCTTCCAATTCATGGAGGTTTTCAGGTTTGGCAGGCATGTAAGAAGCAGCAAGGGCAAAGTTAGGAGTTGGGGATTGAAATAACATGCCGGCACAATGGCTTGACATGGTGCTGGGGTGAGCTTTGCTGTGCTCCTCTAGCTACTAACATCAGTAGCTCTTTGCTGCCCTCCCAGCCGGTGAATAGGTTTTGTTTCTTAGCTAGCCAGCCTTTCTAGGTTGCACGTAACCTTCTTGGCTGAGAGTAATAATGGGGATAAGTGGCACTCCTATTATTGACTCCGCTGCTACTGACCCTGTGGCATAGGTAGTTGTCCAGGGCTAAGAAAGGACCCAGCAGAAATATACATGGGGACAGATGAGCATCGCGTGCTTTAGTGTCAATTTGAGCAGTGACGGTCTGGTTCTGGCCAAAATTTGCCTCGGGGGCACCTAAATAACCCTCCCCTCCCCTAGGTGAACTGGGAATTGTTAGCACCTGGCACTACTGAAAACTTAGGTTCCTAAATAATGGCCTAACTTAGTGAAATCACCCATAAAATAAACTGAAAATTGTTAATTAGATTCTGCTTTTAAAAGAACTGCTGTTCAGTGGTTTCTAACGGCACAATTATTTTCTCAGTACTGAGAAGCGTATAGGCAGCCCCCACTGCAAGACACCAGCCTCATTCACTGTATGGAGATGCCGAACCGTGACAGCTATTTGTAAAATGCCTCTGGCAAACTCACCAGTATATTGAACTCTAAAGTTTTGGCAGATTGCTGCCATTCTCCTAGCAGGGCATAATCCTTTGCACCTTGCTGTCTTTGAAAAACCTGCAAAGAACCCCCACCTCCATTCTTTAAAATCTGCCGCTAGAATTCCTATTTAAAATCAGATATTTAATTGTGCAAAATGTCAGTGCTACTGCAGTGTGCTTTCCTGTCTTCCTCTTCTATTAAATCCCCCCGCTGTGAAGCAAACACTTCTTGTTTTATTAACAGAAATGAACTAACAACCACTCTCAAATAATTGTTTGATATTTTTTCTGGTTAGAAGCCCAGATTTTAAAAATAAGACTAAATGTCCCACTGCACCTGATTCAAGCCCTCTTTATGCAGCTTGACTTCTGCAGTCTGTTACTCCGTACTAACCTATACTCTAGTGCAGCACTTCCTGGGACTTTGTATAAGTCCCTGGCATGTATTTTTACATGGGCTTTTACTGCCACCAACCGAGGAAGAATTATTCAGTACATTCAATCATAAACAAGCCTAAGAACTCAGTGTTATGTGCACTAACAACTTGCTGGCACTTGTTTTACAGCTTTTATGTTCTGTTCCTCTTAATAAATTTTTTTAAAATGAGCCTCCTTGTCTTTACAGTGATATCTTGGTGTCAAAATTAAGAGACTACCCAGCTGAGCAGACACAAAAATAAAACCCAACACCATCAGATGTTTAGTTACCCCACCCACAATGTCCAACTTCTCCTCATCCCTAAGGCCATCTACATTTACTCTTCAGCTGCTTTCAGCACAGGTTTAGTGTTGCAAACAATTACTGTTGTACATGCCTGTGTAGCCTGATCTATAGCAATAGGCAGAACATGCATTTGAGGGACATTAAATCAGGGATTCTCAAAGCTGAGATCACAGGTGGAAGACGCTGCGACCACTCTGCCTGTCCCATAATGTTAGGTGGGTGGTGACCCCTGCTGTGGATAAAGTTGAAAAGGTCAGATTAAGTGACTTAAATCTCATTTGGTTTGGTCATATTGATTTTTTGATTGGCTTAGTTAGAGCTTAGGTTTTGGGTTTCAAACACTCTAGGGAACGTTCAACCCTAAAAAGACGTTAGCATCTTTTTGCAAAAACTGGGTTTAAACTACAGTTTGTCTTTCCAACAGTGGCATGTTAGCTATTTTCTATAGCACGCTGAGCAATTTTACATCAAACTAGCATCAAAGTCAACACCACAAGCCCAAGAAACACAGTAAGCTTACCAGCTTGCAGACTACACGGGTCTTCCGTCAGCTGCCTCGAGGACTGGACGCTCCTGATCCTGCTTGGGCTGAGCTACCAAAGATCATACCCATCTTCAGTACTGTCTAACGTTAAGTCGGGAAGGTCACGCTGCATGCAGCAGAATGGTGCAGTTTGATGTTCGTTCTTTAACTGTATTTGGAAAGCTGGAAGTCACAACAGCTGCAGCCTATATGAAGTCCACTTCTGTCTAGGGCATCTTGTCAAATCCGCCAGCCCCATAGTGGGGTTTCGCTCTGCACCTAGTAGGATAAAGGCATTTTTACATTCGTACTGCAGGAATGTGATGTACTGTACATTTATACCATATTGCACTGACTCAGTTCCACTCATCTCTCAGGATACTGACTAAGGTCTGGCCTATGCTTAAAAGTTAAGTCGGCAGAGCTAGAGCAGTCAAGGGCAGCGCTAACCTAACCCCGGGCTTGAGATGGGGCTGAATTAATAGAACGCTTCCATAGAGGCAGGGCCAGATTACCAAACTGAGGAGGGTCTTTTTCTGAACACTGTTATAATGAAAGCAAAAGAGTACCTAGCTTATGACAGTCAAATCATGTAGCTCAACGGTTCCCAACATGGGGTTGGGACCCCCTTGGAAGGGCACCAAAGATTACAGGGGCTCTGTGAGGTTTCAGTAATAGAGGTCATTTAGCCCCCGCAGCCCCACACCGGCAGGTGCAGCAGCTCCCCTGAGCAACGCACTGGCTAGGTGCGTGGCCAGAAGGGGGGAGCAGCAGCTCAATGGCGGCCAGAGCAGAAGAGCAGCTCCTCCCACCCCCATGCTGAGCAGGCACCTGGCCAGCATGGAGCAGCCCTTGCCAGCCTGCCAGCATCCACCGCCTCCATTACCCTCAGTCCAGGAGGGAGGGCCACACACCTTCAGTGGCAGTTGCACCAGGGATGGTTTGCTTCTTACTCAGGTAGGAGTAATTTATTATTAATGTAATATAGTTGTTATATGTGTTTATAGGGGTTATATGTGTTGATGGCCAGTGAAGAGTGGGGGGGCATGTGTTTTACCTAGTGTTAACTAGTGGGGCTTTCACTCAAACAGGTTGGGAACCACTGATGTATCTTACTGAATAAGCATGCAAAGAAAGTCAAAGACAACGAGCAGCTTATATACTACAGCGGTAAACAAAAACATTGAGTTATTGTATCCTCAAACGACGGTGCACAAAGTAAAATGCTGTTCGACTGACATGACAGCAAGAGCATCAAGGTTGGTTTCTACCATAGCTGACCAAAGACTATTTTTTATTAAGGCACGTTTGGAGAACACGGGGTAGGAGGTACAGTCAAATACAGTCAATGCAATGAAAATATTCAAGACAGTAGTCATCTTCATTATACAAAATTTGATTCCATTAGCACTCTTATCCTATCACAATATTTTAAATGCTGAAGATTGATACGTTTTGGCAAAAAGCTCAGGCTCTAGTTCATCCAGGTAAGTGTCGGAAAATGCTGCACTCAGGCATTGTTTATCTCCTTTTCGCTTCATACTTGATCGAGACATAAGGAAGCCAAAACTTGTGGCTAGTTCAGCATAACGTTCTTATTTTCATTTCCAAACTTAGTTTATTGAAGATAACATAAAAGCACTAAGCCTCACATTTCCTTCTTCCTCAAAATGAAGGTGTGACTTTAGCCATCTGGAATTTTTTGCTTTACAGTACATTTATATTCTTCATGGTATGACTCAACATTACTTCCAATTTTTTTTGCTTGCTCCTCAAAATCAAACAGACCATAAGCTTAAACTCCTGCGAGGAAGTCAGCAATTTAACAGCAATGACCAGATCCAGACCTGGCTTTAAGCTTTACCCTCGTTTCGTCAAGCTTTTCTAGAATCATATTCCATAAGATACTCAAAGGCAGTGTCCAGGCAGCCCATTTTCTTGCACAATGATCCTGCTTCCTTTGGAGTTTCAACATTTTCCTCAGCATTGTCTATTGCTTCTTTCAAACAGTGAATGCCCTCATAGTTTGTTAAATTGTTTTACAAGACTCAGCATGACAGGACCATCTATCTGACCGACCTTTTAGGACAACAGTTGCTTATTGGATCTTGGGAAGATTGGTGCACAAAAGCTGCCATCACTTGGGTGATGCTGCAGAAAGGCAAGTTTATAGCTTCCATGCAAGAATCAATCCCACAAGTTCCAACTAAGTTCAGAGAATGAGCTGTGTATGGTACAATACACAGCTAGTGGGTTGACTTTTGATTGGAGCCACTGGTGTACATCCAGCACCTGGCTGGGTCTCAGTCCTTTGTTTCACAGCTTCAGATGTAGAATAGTTGATCCAGAGGTAGGAAGGAAGCAGGAATAAAGACAAGATGGAGATGGTGCAGTTGCATTTGATAGTTTATGTGGCTTGCTTCAAATACAATACAGCACCTGAGCAGGTAAAAGCCCTTGACTAATATAACTTTTGTTCTGCAGAGAACTGATAACTTCCTCCCCTTCCTGTAAATGTTAAACCAACTTCGGCAAGAAGCTCAACTATCAATAGTCTAAAACTTCCTGAAAATGAAGCTGAACTTTCTCAAGACAATGTGTGCGAAATTTCTCCATTACCAAAGGCCATTTAACTGGATCTTGTTCCAGACTAACAGCAACATTATCCTCTTCTCACTACTATTCTTTCTGCCTTCTGTATGGACATGTGCTAGGACGAGGGGGTCAGATCATCTTTCCATCATCAGTTGTGACCTGAATTTCAGGAATGCTTGCCTTTCTTCTGCCCTCTCTTAAGGAACAAGTTCATAGCCATATCCTCACTTGGATCAGTTTCTGAGACTGTCTAGCATCTCTGGAAGATTGTGAAGCAGTACTGGGAGAGAAATAGTAAACTGCTTACAAGTCTCCCCAACTTAGCTTTCCTTTTTGCTGCTGTGCTTGGAAATTGTCATGCAGACATTGCATCGAAATGATAATACTATAGTATTATGCAGTGCTGTTAGTGAGTGGAAGTCTGGAAAAAAAATTAAATTTTAGCTGTGAAAGTAAGTTTAAAGTAGAATAAAACCAATGTCAGCAGGGGCCACAAATGATTTTGTGCTCTTCAGCATGAATGATCAAAATCTCCCATGTATATACAGTATATTTCAAGGAGTGGCAGTCCTTCAAGAAGGCAGAGGCCTGGGGCTGAAGCTAGGTGGTCAACCTACCTCCTCAGGAGAGGTGGATTAGCTATCTCAATGGAAAAACCCTTTCCCCTGCTGTAGGAAGTGTCTGTACTCCACTCTATCACTTCCATCATAAAGCATTTAGATTGACTTCACTGCTGGATTGAATTGAACCAGGGGAAAAAGCAAATTTTTTCCTGCCTATGCAGGTGTGACCTAAGTAAATTGCTTTTCTGATCTCCCCAACTGCCCCCTGAATTTGCTCTAGCCAGAGTCCAATGTTCAGTCTTGTCCTCCCTCCTCCCCGCAGAACATCTGCATTGTTTACTGCTCTAGGCCTAGGCCAGGCTCTGAATAGAACCACCTTATGTAGAAAATTTTCTCCAATTTTTATATATCTAGCATAATTTCAAGGACGCTAAATTGAAGGTTTAACCGTTCCACTCCTCTTTGGACATGCACCTCCTTCACAGTTACTAACTGTCATGCATTGACTTAAATCCTGCTAGTAACAGATTACTGGAGTTAAGATGAACTGTCCATCAATGTGAATACAGACTATTACAAACAATCTGCATTCTCTGTAGTCAGAGCCTACATTGTCATACCTCCACCACAGAGGACTATGAAAAACACTGCACCTCAAACCCCTACTCCCACACTGCTTCAAAGAACAGAGCTTTTATATTGATGACCTGACCCATCCAAAGGATCCCATGTTCAGGAAAGCATTGAATACACACTTTGTCAAATGCAGAATGGAAATCTGAGTAAATCAACACGGATTCCTCCTTGCATCAACTATGGTAGAATGAGATTAAAAAATCTGGAGCCAGCTTTTATTAATATGGGGTCTCTCAATTGGCCTGTATCTACTAAAGCCCAAGGCTACCATCTTCCAAAACAGAAGACTTGTTAGCTTTAGCTGTTGCCTGAAGGGAACAGGGTACTGAGAAGCAGATGGACAGCTGGATTCTTACTCTACCAGTGCCTAGAAGTGTACTCCAGGCACTTTGACACAGATGTGACGTTGTTTACTAACCTATGGGGATAAGTCTTCTGCCACCATACAAGAATAAGGTTAAGGATTGCTCATACCTTGGGCTGAAACGACACGCTATGGAGCTGCATGGAATTAAGGGTAGTCTTTTCTTGTACCACACCCCAGCTAACAGGATCTTCATATTTTTCAATAAGCAATATAACTACCATTTATGGTCAGATCAAAGGGGAAACAGGAAGTTCCTGTTTTAACCTTTTATTTCAGGTGTTATGGTCTATGTATTTTTATTTGTAAAGGTAAAGGCAAACAAATGCCCCCTGCCCTTGGAATAGTACTGAATCTTTGGGTAGTTTAGACTGGTACCCCAGAAAGTGCTATCTGCACAAACAATCTTCACCCCTGAGTGAACCCTTAAATCTTTGGCATGGTATAGGAATAGGAAAAGGAAAATCCGCTATGTTAAAGAACAGCAATCTAGTTTCACTTGCTTTTTTAATAACTTACATTTCACTCATACAATATAGCTTTCATTCTAAAAGCACAAGATGCATCACTAGTGCTTTAAAGTGAATCCAAATTACAGCCTCTGCATTTGAATTAACGGAGATTCACAGTCCTTTTGATGCTGACAATGGAAGTGAACATCTCTTGGTCCATTTCATTCCTACAAAGAGAGACAGCAGCATTAAACTCCAAGCAGTAAATACAAAGTAATAAGACAGGGACCAAATTGACTTCCTCCCATAGAATACAGACCACTACTCCAGTCAGAGAAAGTATCACCATCCCGACCTGAACAAGATTTAAAACTCAGAGCCTCAGCCAAAAAATGTAATCAAAGACTGCAGATACAGTTTTCATACGAGGTGTCAGAAATGAAAAAGCTCATCATTGGCTCAAGTTTAGTTTCCTGGCACAACTGAAGCATGCAGCCATGGATGGGGTTCAGGCCTCATTTCAACAAGAATCACTGGTCTAGACTCACCTCAACTTGTGTTGACCAGTGCATTGAGCAACCTAAAAAAAAAAAAGAAGAGAACACTTAATACATCTCTCTCAATTCATGAGGATTATAACCACAATGGTGCAGCCTCAGGCATGAAGTGTAATCAAGTACTGTTTGGGCAGTACTCATTCGAGGTGTCAGAAACTGAAAGCTCATCACAGGCTAGCCGTGGCAGGACACGTCCTGGAACGGTTAATGAAGCAACCTCCACCATCGCAATCTGTCCTACTTTTAACACAGGCAAGCTTTCTTCACTAACAGACTCCAAGTTTAAGTCATAGTGGTTACGCTTATAGCAGAAAAAAATGCTGTAAAAAATGGCTAACACGTTTTAAATTGTAAGCAGGGTAGGTTGTAGCATTAACATGTGTTACCTGGCCCTGCAGCTGGCAGGGGAGGCAGAGATGTGATTTCCCATTTGTCTCAATACACTCACACTACCATTCAGCGAGAGCGTGCACGAAGAGCAGCAGTGGAGCCGGACTAGCCTGGAGGTAGCAGGGGCTGGCCATTGCCAGGCAAAGCACAAGCCCCCCTCGCAGCCCAGGACAAGGCTGGCCCGTACCCCACTCCTGGCTACAGGGCTCCGGTTAGTGCACCACGTGAGTCAGTCCACACTGACCCCAGCTGGCACGTGTGAAAACGCCGCCCTGCCTTGCTCCCCTTGAGAACCGTGCTATACATCCCCGGGGCAGGGGAGTCCTAACACGCGCCAGCCAGCTGGGGAGAGGGACGCCCCGGCCCGCACGGCGGCCCGGGCCCGCTAACACGTGTTACGGCCGCCACCCGTCCACACGGGCTGGAGGGAGAGCGACGTGTTAGTGGCCCCCTTTCTACTCCCGGCTCGCCCGCCGCCGGGCCCAGAGGGCACAGCCAGGAGCCAAGCCCGGACCGGGACTGAGGGAAGGGGCCGGTCCCGGACTCCTGGGTTCCGGCCCCTCTCTCAGCCGGGAGCGTCCCGCGGGGCCAGGTCAGTTCGGCCCGGCAAGTGCGGCCCCTCCCCCCCGGCCCCTCACCGCGCCAACACACCCCCCGCCGCCTCACCGTCCTCGGCCAGCGCCGCGCCGCGCGCGGAAAGAAGGGCCCTGCCTCCTCACCGCGACCTTTATAGCCGCAGCCGGCGGCGCGCCACCATTGGGCAGGCTCTCGCGTCACACCCACACAGCCAATCACAAATAGTCGTTCGCTAAAGCCCCGCCTCCCCGGGCTCGCCTCGGCAGCTGCTCTCCCCTCGCGCCAATCCCGCGAGAGACTCGTCTTTTGGCCTCGCCATTGGGCAGTGGGTGTGAGGGACGTACGATCCTGGCCAATGGCGGCATGGGCTCGCGGCCTGGAGTGAGCAGGTGAGCACCAATCAGCGCAAGGTTGCCTGGGACTGCTGGGATTCGTAGTCCACGGGCCGCGGGGTCCGCTGTACAGTCGGATGGCGGGGGCCGGCGAGGAGGGACTACAAGTCCCAAGGAGCCCTGGGGGAGCGGACCCTAGCAGGCAGCCAGCGCCGGCCAGGGCAGCTGGAGGAGGCGGAGGGAATGTGGAGGGGCGGGGGGGACACGATGGGCCGGAACCGGCCAGCCGCGCTCGGGCCGCCGCCGCTGACAGGTGAGCGCGGGCCCGGGGATCCGATGGGCTGGGGGCGGGGTCTGCGGGGAGCGATGGGGGGCTGGGTCCGGCCCTGTGGGGGGGGGGGGAGGGGCTGTAGGGCCTGGGGGGCACCCAGCGGTGGGGGATCTTTGTCTGGGGAGGGGGTACCGGCGGGGGGGGGGGGGAGGCTGTGCGTGGGGACCTGTGGAAGGATGTGTGGGGCAGGCAGCCGGGGAGGAGAATGGGGGATGGGAGCTGTGGGGGGGGTTGTGTGATCCGTTCCCAGCTCTGCAACAGGGGCGGCCTCCGGGGGAGCTCGTGGTGGAGAAGCTCAGCCGCCTCGTAGGGTAAGGAGCTGTGGCCCTCCGTGCACGTGGGTGACACTGGAGTTCCTCCACACATTATTGCAACAGCTGTTCTATGCTGCACCTGCCTTTAGTTCACTGTTTGACAGCTGGATGATGGCTGTGTGGAGGTGCTGGGAGCTGCCCTGGATAGAGCTGTGCAGGCAGCTCTCTGGGATGATTCTCTTGATTGCAGTTACCTTGTTTTTTTTAATAAAAGCTAAAGCATTTGATAAATCCAAACAGGGGGGTTGTGACTGTGCAGTGCACAATACAGCCAGTGTCTTCTGTCTCCTTATTGGACATAGGCCTCAATAAATCTTGGCTGGCTCTCACTCTCCTCATCCACAATACCTTATGTCTGCTGTGTGCTATTTTATGTACTTCTTTATCATACAGTACATCTCCAATTTATATTGCTAGTTTTGTAGCATGTCCTGCCCAGGGCATATGCTGCTGCTTGCCCTCTCTTTCTCTTGATCACCTTAATAACCATGTTTTCCCCAGGTTTGCGCCCTTAGCTTTCCCATTACATTGCCTCTCAGTGTGCACTCAATAGATTCGGCAATTGCCCCAAGGATATGTTGGTTACAGATCTTCCTTCTTGGGGCAGAGTAGAAAATTGCTTTTCGAATCTTTCATCTCAAACATCCTCTTCAGTTCAGCTTGATTTTCCTGCCCACTTCTAGCTGCTGTCCATGTGACCAGAGCCACTTTCTCCTACTTGATCAGATTTCAACCTGCTGATCTTTTTTGTTCTGTGGAACTGTGAAGCGTGGGCTCTCTTTCAGTTCAGCCTGCCTTCGTGGTGGGGTTCCATTGTAAAACACTAATTGGGAACCTTTCTGCTGTATGCTGATAGACATTAAAGGAAAGATCGGTGTAGACATCAACAGCTTTTGATGCACATGGAACAAGTAAGGAGTAGGTTACTGTGCTCTCCCTGTGAAGATTAACTGCACTGCAAAGAACTCCTATGTGGCATGAATGTATTTTCTGAACTTTGAAAATGGTACCAAGTCATTTCTTTCTCCTCTGATAATTTCAGTCTTCCTCCTTAAACTCTCTGTGCAGCTTCAATTCACCTCTGTCCTAACCCGATTAGTGCTGGTGGTAAGTACCTGTTGCATTTCAGCGTAGAATGACTGCGGGGTGAGCAATTCCCGCCTAGAGCTGGAGTATCAATTTGTGACATTTGCTAAGCGCTCTGTGCTGGAAAGGCTGTATAAGTGGGTGGGGGTTGGACTGTGCCCTTGTTACACTCCCCATGCAGAATGGGGGCAATCATCCCCCATCTCCATGGCAGCCATCTCCATGGCAGTATCCCTAGCTGCTCCTCTGGATGGCTTTCTCTGAGGGAAGTGGGTAGGTCAGGGAGACTGTACATTGGCCTCCTTCCCTCTCTCCCCCTCCTCCTCACTGGCTCTGGAGTTGCCCACTGAAAATTAATGTAGCCACAGACCTCCTTAAGTGGGGGCCCCAGGGCAAGCACTAGCTGAGGACTGAACTGCGTTGCCAGGTAACGGTGAGGGGGCCACACAAGGCCTCCATGCCCATAGACTAGTGTCCCTTCAGGATCCTTGCTTCATTCTGCAATTTCCCCCCAACAGAACAATGCAGTGAGATTCTCTTGGAGTTTCCTGGCCCCATATGGGTATTACTGCCTGGAGTCACAGATGTGCCCAAATCTCTCTCACACATCAGGTGAGATGGAGGAATGGAAATATGTGTTAACTTAACTTGCCTCTCTGTGTATGCAGCCCACGTCGGCTAGGAATTGATATGGAATTGTCTCCGTATATATGACAATGAATATTTATATGCATTTACATACATAAATGCATAGGGTTGTTGGTCAGTTGGCTAGGGATTTTAAATAATTCTTGTACATAGATATCTACCTGCCATGGGGTGCAAACTGTGCCATTTTCTGAATAAGGATAAAAAACGCATTTAAATTAAAACCGAGCCAGGTCCTGATGGATGTCCATTGAAGTCAGTGGAGAACCTCCTGTTTACTGCAATGGGCACTGGATCAGACACTGAATCTGTCTGCAGTCGCATGCTGAGGTAGGTACTTGGTAACAGGAGTGAATATCTGGTAAATCGGCTGTAAAACCTCTGATAGGCCGCACTCCTCCCAGACTAAGTCGATATTACAGTGTCTGAAATAGAGTGAGCCATTGGCCTCCATTGAAGGGTCAATGTTGACTTCAGCTGGCACTGTGGCATCTTGACACCTCTGAAAAAGCTGCCCCTTATTTAGGTGCCTGAATCTGGGGGGGTAACTTTCCATACCCAAGTTTGAAGATTTTGATCCCAAGCTCTCTGAGAAAGGCTGAATGTGGCTAATCAAACACCTGTGACCTACTATGGCTGTTAAGATAGAAGGCTGGGTTGGGGTTGCTTTGTTGACGTAGTGACTATGTTTCTGAAGGAGATGCTGCCCGTAACAGAGAGATCAGAAATGACCCTGGTTTCAGGCAGGGCCTTGTGTGATTCTGCAGGGAAGAGAGGAAGTGTGGGTTGCAAGACGTTGCTTCCTGCACCCGTTCTGCCTGACATAATCCCTGCACTTGTCAGCACTTGTCACTTACAAGTTTCAGTTTAAATCCTAAACAGAAAAACCTTTTTTGCATGATTATTGCTCTCCCAGGTGAGCAGCCTTGTCACTTTCCCAGTTAGAGGAGGATGAACTGTTCAGGAACGTTGTAGGGGCAGCCGAAACCTAGCCAAAGCATCAAAGGCTCGCTGACGTAGGTGTCAACAATTGAGACGAGCTTGAACATTTACAAATAAATTTAGCTACGAGTTCCCTCCCTCCCCCCCCATTGTCAAATTAATTGTGCTTAAAATCCACCCTTAGCAAATCCCAGCAGAGGTTTCCTTTATCCACTGGCGAGAGTTGGGAATTTTGTTCCCATTAGTTGGTGTTTGTGCATGCCTAACATTGTTATTGTGAGAGCTGTCGGGGGCAGAAACCTGGATACCCACTTTCCTTTATCTAGGAGATTGCAGCCGCATACAGTAACTTGCTAAAGAATCTATTTCTGTTACAGGTTCCTCTGTGTGGCTGCCTGGGACTTCACCTTGCCCAGTCACTCCCCAGCAGGAATTCTGCAGGCTTTTGGAGCAGACCCTGGCTCTCTATGGCAGTCGGGAGATATGGGGGGAGGAGGAATGTCATACCTTTGGAGTTCTGCAAAATATTCCTTACTGCCAGGGCTCACTGGGCAATCTAAAAGGCTCCATATTGCCGGAATCTGATTCCAGAAACTTGTCACCACCCCAGAAAAGGAGTTTGCTCCACTGTAGTCCAGCGTTTTTCTGCTCAAGGCTTGATTCAGTAATAATCCTGTAGCGAAGGCAAAGACCTGGGCAGATAGTGATTAACCCTTTCCTTACCAATCACTGGCTGGTGGGTCCATCCCATTACATTTGCGCCAGCAGTTCTCAAACTTCTTGGCGCCACGACCCACATCTGACAACAAAAATTACTACATGATCACAGGTTGGGGGGGGGGGGGGGTGCGGGGGCGGCCTGGGCCGGAGCCTGAGCCCCGCCACCTTGGGCTGAAGCCCTCGGGTTTCGGCTTCAGCCCCAGGCCCCAGCGAATCTAACACTGGCCCTGGCAACCCGATTAAAATGGGGTTGTGATCCACTATGGGTTGAGAACTGCAACCCATCTGGATCTATGCCATGCTCATCACTAGAGAAGCACTGAGTTGCGTGCATCGTGCAGTCAGCTATTTGGAACACATGCAGCTGTTACCACTTAAAGAAATCAGCAGTTATCGTTAATTGTGTTACCCTAGTGGCTAGGGGCCCGAACAGAAAATGGGGCTCCACTGTGCAGGTGCTGTATATGTAAGAAACAGGCCTGCCCCCAAGAGTTTAGAACTTGAATGGACAAGGTGGGAGAAAGGGCTTGCTATTGTTATCCCCATTTTACAGATGAGGAACAGAGAGATGAAGTGACTTGCCCAAGGACACATGGGGAGTCTGTGGCAGAGGAAATTGATCCCAGCTCTCCAGTCCCAGTGTCTTCATTCACATGCGGTGGGGAAGGAGTGTACTGCACTGTTTCCCAGAAATGCCACAGTAAACTCAGATATGACAGTCTGGAAAGTGCCGGATTTGCTTTTTTGAGTGCTCTGCACTGTGGCTGGTCTTGCTCAGCTGCAAATAAAATGCCCCAGTAAGGTGTGGCTCGGAGAAGGTAAAGCTCAGCTCTCTTGTGAAATATGCCTAAGTGGTGTTGGGCAACCAAGGCCAAACGGGTGCACAATGGAGTAGGTGTAAACATTCGGTGAGTGCAGATAGCTCCAGAAGCCTAAGAAAGATGCTGTTGTTAGGGAACAGTACTGCCTGTGTTAACCCCTCTGCAGCTGCAGCTGGACAGCCATCAATTCATGCTGCTGGGGTCAGAAACACGGTAGATTGTTCGGTGTGGTTTGTTGTTCTTGATTGTGCAACTCCCCATAGCTAGGATGTGCTCTCCATGAAGCTGTGTTATGTGACAAGCTGAAGGGGAATTCCAGAGGAAGGGATTATGAAGCAAATATGTTTACTTGGGACTGATTCTAAGTGGTACTGAGCATCCTGCAACTTCCAGTTGACGTGGGTGTGTTGTGGGTGCCCAGCCCCCCTCGGGAACAAGCTCTGTTTTATTATATTTGATCTTACACAGTCTCTTCTGGCTTTAAAATCTATACATCTTTCACTGGAGTAATGTTAGTCTTCCAGGCTGCGTATGGCCCTGCTGGAACAAACACACCTACTCTCTCCATGTCATCAGAAGGACATTTGAGAAAAAATCCTTCCCAATCTTTCTACTGCACCCTTGGATTATGAAAACAAGCACCATTTAAACACCTGTTTGCTTTTTGTCCTTTTATGCTGCTTCCCACACATGCATGTTACTTGATTTACTTTGGGCGATGAAGCCAGGCCTCAGTAGTTTCCCTAACTGGCGCAGTCCCATCACGATGGCGTCTGGGGTCTCAGAGGTGCATTTGAAGATTTGAGGGAGGAATTTTCAAAAGGACTCTGCACTGGTCTAGTTCTGCTCCCACTGAAGTCAATGGTCAAATTCCCATTGATTGAAATGGGAGCAGAGTGCAGGGCACATCTGAAAATCCCACCACAAATTTAAAAAACGTGTGTTAGTCAAAACGTCACTGGAAGATTTTGGTCCATTTTGGCTATTGCAAACTGCCTCCTTCCCCCTTTAACACAGCCTGTTTCGAGCTTCAGCAGAGTCAGTGACTCTTAGGAGCTAGGAGAAAACAAATAGGAGTTTGATTTGAAAGCTATGGCGAAAGGGCTGCCCTGTGTTTCCTCTTGGAGATCACTAACTGCATCAGGGGCAAGCCTAAAATCCTGTGACCTGATTCCTATCTCACGAGAGCAGCTTTCGCAGTCCTGTAACTCCCTTGACTCCAACACACCATCTCCTAATCTACACCTATGTTCGCTCTTCAGACAGACTCTCAGCTCAGTATCAGGGCTTTCTGATTACCACAATTCCAGTCAACCCAATGTTCCTTGGGGTATGTCTGCACACAGTGAGTTGCTGTTTATTCAACTACTAAAAGGTAGGAATAGTTTGGGAATTTCTGCCCTTCTTTAGCCCAGTTCTAAAATTCCTCTAGAGTGAAAACTGTGTGTACTGACCTCCATGTGTGGGGAGGGTTTTCCTTCCTAGTCTAAATCTCTTTGGTCTCAGAGAGCTGCCAGGACAAAGCCGAGACGGGGAGTTGGGATTGGCCGAGCTGTGGGATTTTCCAGCTGAATTTACATATCACCCACTTCTCTGCGTGCCTTTCAGTTTACATCACTGAGAAGCGATACATACACAGACACGCACGCAGATAGTGGAAGAGACATTTTGAAAGAGTAAAAGTCTGCCCAGCGCTGGAGCGCTTAGCTGCTTGCCGAACTTTGCTTCTTGCTTCCAGCTTGAATAGCCACGAGTGAATTTCGCACAAGGTAAAGCATTTGCCCTGTGTAATGAGTGTCATGTGCATATCAGCAGAGTTTCTGTTTGCAGCACAGTCGGAAGGCGGCTGTTGTTTTATAGTAATCAGTGACAAGTGAGGAAGTATTATGTGCTTTTATAACCGGATGCAGAGCTTAGTGAGGAAGCTGGATGGAGCTGAAATCCAAGTCCCGTCCCTTACCTATCACCTGCAGCTAATTGGAATATATTAAGCTATCTTAATATGCTGCTATAAAAGGTCAGCTTGATGAGTCATTAACCCTTTCCTGAACAGTGACCGGGGGACTCTACATTTCCAAAACATGTCACAAATGCCAACTAAAGAGGTCTCATGTGTCAGCTACTCTTAAAAATGCCACTCCATTGTAAAGGGCTCTGTATTATTTAAAGGAACCGTTTTAATGGTTTATTATTATGGGGGTTGGTGCATTCTCTCTTTAAAGCTGCTACTAGATTTCTGCACTTTGGAAATCACCATTGTCACAAACTTATCTTCAGGAATCAAGGATCTGTTCTCAAATGTCAAAGTATTCCTAAGTGCCTTCACGGCTACCTTTTGCAACCATTCCTATCTGAGCTGTCGGTATTCTCTTTAAAAAAAAAAAAAAAAAAAAAAAAAAAAAAAAAGGCCCCGGTTTCCTTGTTCTGATCCTAGCTGAAAGTTTCTCTAGTAATAGTGTTAGCTGGCTTGCATTGCATTTGATTGTCCTTGTTTTAAGCAGCAAAGTTTAAGGAACTGTAGTAATATGAGCAGGCAACTGAAACGCACTGAAATTTTTCTCCTTGATTTTTTTGAGATTTCTAGTAAGGGAAGATAGCTGGCATATTTCAGATGAGTCTTTAAAGCAAACAAATTGCACCCAGAACACGGGTAAAGCATATCATCAAATTTCAAAGTGGAGTTAAAAAAAAAAAAAAAAACGAGCTACATATGTTTGGATAATGATTATGGCTTGTGTTTCTCGGAATGTCTTCCAGCCAGAAGAATCGTAGAGTGCTTTAAATGGACTTGCTGGACCCTGCCAGAGAAATGCAGCCACCTTTAGGATGGAACGTAGTGGTTGTTTAATGGCCGACAACAACAGTACGCAATAGTTTAAAACAGGCAGAAAGAAGAAAGTCATCCAACTGAACCTGCAGGGAAGTTTTTTAGGGAGAGAGAATGTAATGTCCTGCTTTTAGTGTCGGGGCTGAGGCAGATGTTCTACCTCTTGGCAGTCGTTCCCTTGGTGTTAACAGGGATTTCTTTGATAACTTATTAAACTGTATCACTGGGGGTGTTTGATGGTGTTTAAATCCCTGCACAATTCAAATGAAAGAGGGCTTTTAAATCCATTGCAACCAAACACCAAGGGTTTGATTGACTGGGGACAGATTAGCTTCTATTCAGCTGCTGCTTTTTCACAGGCAAATTCCTCTACCACGGAATATTTGAGGAGCTTTTGGATAAATTGTGGGAGCTGGGGAAGTGCGAAGTGAAGGGGATGAGATCAGGGTCTGTGTTTGTACTGCAGGTTCTTGGTTCTCTTATCACTCCTCCTGGGTTAGTCAGCCAGTTCTGACGTCCTCTAAAATAGGCAGCTCTGCTTTGTTTCAGATGTGTATGTTTTGTGCACGTGTACAGTACCACCGGGGCTGAGGTTTGGATGGATTCTTCCATGGTCCTGGCTCTGATGCTGACTCGCTGCCTAATCTTGTGCTGAGGGCACTGCCCCACTCTGCACCTCAGTTTACGCCCATCCCGCCCGGTGAAATGGGAAGAATATCTACTTCCCTCCCCCTCTGGGATATGGTGAGGCTTAGCTAATACGCGTACAGAGCTCTGAACATGGAAAATGCTGTGTGCACATTCTGTGTTATTATGTAAAGTAGTAAATTGAGCATTAGGGTTTGTTTAATTACTGTAGTGCTGGGACAGGTCTGCAATAGGTAATGGCAATAGGTTTCCCTGGAGAGCCCCATGGCAACTGAAAATGGCTTCAGATCTTTAAAAGTGAATTGTGGGACCAATTAGTGCCAGTTGTGATGTGATTTTTAAAAATTTTACTGTTTTTTTAACTATAATCTCTCATGATCATGCTTTAATTTTGAAGCTCTAACTTCCACTGAAGTTGGGGTTCTTGTCTCCCGATAAGGAGAGCTGCAAGAACGCACCCTTAAAGTGTAACTTTATAAAAATGCACACCTCCAAAAAATGGCTCTGTATGTGATATAGGATATGACACAACACTGATAGCCCTGGAAGGGAGTCACACGTGGTATTAAATATAATCTTGGGACCGAATTTTCAAAAGAATTCAGCTGCAATTAAGGCAAGATTTTTTAAAGTTCTGCAACATGCTGATCTTCTCTGTCAGTCTGACCATTTATTCATTTGAATTCTTGAAAATCTGGCCTCAGTTGTAGGTAGGGTGACCAGAGAACAAGTGTTGAAAAATCAGGTGGTGGGGGGAGGTAATAGGCACTTATATAAGACAAAGCCCTGAGTATTGGGACTGTCCCTATAAAATCAGGACACCTGGTCACCCTAGTTGTAGGTGCTGGACCCTTCTGAAAGTTGAGCCCTTTGACCTTTGTGCAATAGGAAATTCATTTGCTAGGAGAATTTTTTCCCCCAGGTTTCCTAAAATCAAGTCGGGGAAAGCATCTTGAAGCATAGTTTTGGTTTTCCATGCTGCAAGACTGAGTGACCTTTGACCTCTGATCTAAGCTATGATGTGGCCTTATATCTAAGGAAAAATTAGATGCGTTGTTCCCTTGAAACAAAATTGGTTTTGATCCAGTTATAAGAATGTGTAAAAGTTATTGCTTCCATTTTTAAAGCAAAATATTGCAAAGAGTTTGTCCATAACAAAAGCTGATTATTTTTTGGACGGGGAAAACCTTTAATTCGGGGGTGATTTTAAAGCAGTCTTTGTGCATGTGAATTCGACATTCAAACAGCCAAGCAACCCCCAGTGCTGTTGTGCATGCAGTCTCAGCTCTGCATTCAGTTCACATGTTGCTATGAAGGTCTACAATTCAAAAAAATAGCTGTCATTTGTATAGATAACAGCTGCCAGCAATGATGTGCTCACTTCACAGGGGCTCAGAGAAGTAGCATGATGTCTGAGCCCAGCATAGGAACATACATAGAACTGAAAGACTGATTCTGTTCCTGAAGAACAAAGACCAGTGCTACAAAACCTGCCATCCCAAATGGTAGTAACTGGGCCCCCTTTTATTGTACCTCCGGTAACAATATTTTGCATTTCTCTAGCGCAGTCTGTTGGCGGATCGCAACACGCTTTCTAGACCTCTCTAAAACACCTGCAGTAGCTCACCCAGAAGTTACAGGCTGGTGCAGGAATCACTTGGTGAAATTCTCTGGCCTGTGTTGTACCAGCTCAGGCTGGATCATCATAATGATCCTGTTAGCGGGTTGCCCTCGCTGGCCCGGTTGCTGGGGTCCTCCCTCGGGCTCTGTCTGCGGGGGAGGCCACAGCGCCTTCCTACACAGGGGAAACAGTTCGCTTTCGGCAAGCCAGCAGTCGATTGCTCTAACCCTTAGGCAGGGCGAGCCAGCAAGTCAGCAGTGGGTTCGCTCTCTGGAGCGGAAGGGAGCAGCAGGCTCTCATCAGGGTGGGTAGGAAAAGGGGAAGAGGGGGACACAGGCCCACCCATCTCCATTGTGTCCGGCCCAGGGCCCTAGCAGTGGCAAAAGCGGTTGCCACTGTGACGGCGTGGCTCCCGCCGCAACACACCGACTAGGCCTCAGACTCAGCCACAAGCTATGGCTGTCCCTCCCTGCTGGCCCCAGTACCTGTCTCCCTGGTATCGTGGGGGTATTCCATCTGGGGTTGGCCCATCAGTCCCTCCTCATCCACGGGTGGCAATGCGGGGAGCTCCTCTTCAAGGGGCAGCTCCTCTAAGTCATTTGGCACAGGGAGGGGCTCAGCTTCCGGCAGCTCCTCCAGGTCCTGTCCGGCCTCAGGGGGTATCCTCCACCCGGGTTACTCCAGGGCCTCTGCCCAGTCCCAGGCCACCGGTGACTCGGTCCAGTCCAGGTACCTCAGCCCAGCTCTGGGAAGGCCCTACCCAGTCTCCAGGCCCGGGTGGGGCCAGGGCTGGTTGGCAGCGCTACTCCAGCCTAGGCCTCTACCAGCAGGGCAGCACATCTGTCTCCAGCGGCAGTCTCTCCCTGACTGTGCTCTGGGGCTGGGCTTTTATACCGCCCCTTCCTGTGGAGGCTCCGCCCCACTGCCGCTGATTGGGCTGGCCGGGCGGTCCTATCGCGGCCTAGTTCCCTTGTTGCCGGGCAGACCTAGCTGCTGGGCCTGATTGGGTCCATTCAGGCTGTTCGCGCCCTCCCTCGGGCTCTGTCTCCAGGGGAGTCGACAGCGCCTTCCTACAGGTCCCCTCTGGGCTTGAAAATCTAAAGCTTCACAGCTGCCCACAAGGCGGGTGTTGTTATCCCCATTTTACAGATGGAGAAACTGAGACTCAGAAAAGTGAGCGGACTCACCCCAAGTCATCTGCTGAAACTACAGCCAGTCACACTACTCCTGAGACTGGATCTGTTCTTATTTGTTCCTTAGCCACAAGACTGTCTTTGCCTGCTTTTGCACCAGTCAAGGATTGAATAGGCCAGTGGGTCCCAACCTGTTCTCTGCCGTGGCACCCCTTGACACCTTTAATTATTTTGAGGTGCACCACCATGTAGTCTCCAAATGGACTCATGAATATTCATGAGCCAATCCAGAACTCTTCAAAACATTCCATGGCACACCCGCTCAGGCCTGGCGACACACCATGGCACACCGGTTGTGAAACCCTGGAATAGGCCATAGAGACTGAACTCCTCTTGCAGCTGCAGACAGAGTCCCCTCCAGGGCAGAAGTTGTGACCCATTGGCTCTGCTCTGTGTTCAGCATTGCGGGTTCTAGGGCTGGCAGTCCAGCAGAAAGCTATCTATCTATCACATGCACACGGGTAAAGGCTGAGAGAGAGACGGTAATAGCACATAGAACCAGCTTTGCTGAGCCCTGACGTGTGACTCCGTTCAATGCATGCTAGTCTTCAGGTGTCTGGGATTCTTTATGGAATAGAGAAGGTGTGATAGCCGAATATAAGTTCCCAATCCATAAAGCTAGCCTCCTGCTTGGTAACCAGCCTTTCTAGAGGGATCCCCTCTCAGTGGCTTTTCAGCTTTCCATCAGACAACATTTTTTGGCCTGGAAGCAAAACACGGAGAACCCATTCTTACTGCAGCATGGCTAGGGGGAGAGAGTTCAACCCATGATGGCAGGTTCTGTGCGGATTAACTGACCTCCCAAGAAGTGACTCAGGAAGAGTTATGGGTGTAACGGAACGAGACAGAACTATGTAGTTACTGATTCCCCTCACACGTACTTCCCTTTCTGTCTGCATCTGGCCCAATGTTGGACCAGCTCACCATTAATTTCACTTTGTTGCCCTCTCTCTGCCCTGTAATAGTGCAAATGTGCAAATAAGCTAAAGAATGTGTAACCATCTAGTACAGACTTGCATCACCACAGAGAGCACGATGAACAAATGTTTGTGATTTTATCATTAAAATACCTGCTTCAAATTGAAGACATCCTACGACATCAGGCTTTTGTGAGATACAATTAGAGGACCCCCACATCCGTCCTTGCTACCATTAGACCGGCTCCATGCAAACAGCCCTGCTTGGTATGATTTCACCAGCACAGCAGTTGCAACTGCATTGCACAGTCTTAGAGACGACTCGAGTGTAGCTTGGCGGGGAGGAAGAAAGACACACTTATGAAGCTTCTGAACTGGACTGCATTGACCATTCAGCACATAAGGTTGGGAGATGGTTGAAGATTCCTTGGCAAATACCAGATGCTCTGTATGAGGCATCGCATCGACCCGTTCCTTCTTTTTAGGTGCAGTTCTGTATCTAAGGAGATTAATTG
Organism: Emydura macquarii macquarii; assembly: GCF_026122565.2. Lineage (NCBI taxonomy): Eukaryota > Metazoa > Chordata > Testudines > Chelidae > Emydura > Emydura macquarii. The sequence goes on from NW_027133527.1 coordinate 5,946,027, forward strand.
GTGAGTCTCTGTCCCGACGCCAGTGGAAGTATCCCCGTCACTGCCATCATGCCTCTCAACCCACAATGGGCCAAATGTGGAACACAAGTTGTGATGTAGCCCCAAAAAGAGGAACAGAAAATGATATTCATGCAGGAGGCTGGAAATCTGTGGGAGTCCTTCCCTCGTGTAAATGACCCTTCCTAGGCCCGGGCTTCCTGCGTCTTTACTTCTGTTGTAAATACCCCTCCCCAATGAAAGGAAGGGGACGCCAGGTTTGTGCGGTGCACAGGGAGCTCTGGGACTGGAAAGAGGGACATCCCTCGAAATGAGCAGTTGCACCATTCACACTGCCTTGTCGGCAAGTGCATGAGAGAGGTCAAAGGCTCGTCTGGCCGTAGAGACCATGCTCCCTTTTTACTCAGAGGTGCTCCTTCCTGGGTAGGATTGAGGCGTCTTACTTAGGAAGGGCAGCATGGGAAATTCACACTGCTGCTGACTGTGCTTCACCTGCTTTGTAGAGTGGGTCTTGTTCCCTGTAAACTGTCAGCCAGACCCAGATTTTTTGGCTGGGTTACTTAGGTAGGACTTCTGGGATCTAAAAGTGCAGTGTGAGTGCTTGAATCCACCCCTCCTGCCCCCCCCCCCCCCTGCAGCTGGTAACTGTCAGTCATGTGATTTAGTGAAAGGCTGGCCCTACTGCTTCCTCTTTTTTATTTGCTCTTGGCAAAACCAGGGAAGATGCATTAAAGAATAAGCTGCAGGGCAGAGAAGATCTGCAGACCTCTGGATCCAGTCAAGCTGGCTAGCTGTCCTCACGGTCCTACTCCCTTCCTCAGGTATGACCCCAAGTCCTTTGCCACTAGCTATGGCACCCGGCCACATGAACTGTTTATACTTCCTTGGTTTTTTAGTGCAAAATAGAGACTGCCCTTTCGCTGCAGCACTGAGTTGGCTGCCCCCTGCCCCTCGGTCTCCAAAAAATGGGGACTGTTAGGGCCTTCTCTGTGTAGCTGGGCCGCCAAGGCTGCTTGAGTGGACTTCTAAGGCCACTTGCTTTTCTGAGGAGCTAAGAAGGACATCACAGCCCCAAGGATATTGTTATTCCTTGCCAATCTTTTATTTTAAGGTCTTCCTGCAGGATCACGGTGTGCACGTATGTTGTATGACACAGAATACATCACGGCATTAAGGCATCATTTTTGGGGCAGCCTGCACCCGTACCTCCTCAGGCTGCGATTTTGTCAGCCTCATCTGTGCTTGGAGGGAAGGAGTCCAAGGAAAATGCAGTGTGCTGGAGGAAAATGGTGCAGATTCGTCAAGGGCTAGTGTTGATCCGCTGCCCCTGCTTGGCATGAGGAGGATGTGACTTTTGGATGTAAAATCAAAGTCCTATCCACTTGTGGCCACCCAGGACCCCATGATAATTTCTGCAGGAGTCATAGGCTGCTAACCCTCGTGTCCTAAGCAAATTCCAGGTTGAGTCGTTTGACAGTCTGCCTCCCCGTAATTCCTCTGGTGTCAGTTGGCTAGGATATTCTTTGGTGTCAGTCCAGAAACTGGTGTATAAGTGGCTGTGCACTATCAGATGGCTGCTTTTTAGAGGAGGCTGCATTTCAGGACTTGGCGAAGCGATTCCTAGGTCTGGCGGTTGAATTCGTTTGGGATGAAAGATGATAGAAATATAAATCTGAGTGGTGGCTGCGGCTGTTCTGTAAGAACCCGAGACGCCACTCAACATTCTGACCATTGCTTGCAGCCCGCTAGTTTGCTGTTCAGAGAACACCTGTAGCGGATTCCCGTCTGCCTAGCTCAGGGGGGCTGCTCAGCCAAGCAGACATTTAAAAAGAAGAGTGGATGATCCTTGACTTCTGGCCAGTATACCCTTTTTTATCTAGAGTTTGACCTAAAGCCAACAGGCGTCTTTCCATCAGTTTGAATGGGCTTTGGACCAGCCCCTAAGAGGGTGTATGTTTTGCCCATCCTTGACGTACCTGCTCAGTTCCCTTTAGTATTAAACACTTCCACAATCCCATCTGGAGAAGACATGTAACCAGGGCCCCATGTGTAATGAATTTACATGACTGTACAAATTGTCCCTAGTTGTCCTTCTTTTTAATAGTCCATCCTTGAGCTCCAGAACCAGAGCTTCTCTTTCCTTCCTGGAGTCTCCATCCCTTATGGATGCAAAGAAAACCTTCAAAGGAGGAGAGAGTGAAGTGGAGTCTGCCTGAGTCTGCACACAGCCTGAAATGCTCCCTGAGGGGTCAGATTGCCTCTTTTCATCTCACTGGGTGTTGGTTCACACTGCAAGCTAATGAGAACACTTTAAATGTCAGCTCTGTTAACACCACTTGTTGCTTTGGGAGGAACATCAAGCATGTGTGCTGCTCCCCTGCGGTTGGATGCAGTGGGGGATATTAGAAAGGAAGGCAGTGGAGCAGGTAGATGATCCCAAGGTTTGCTAGGTTGGGGAATCACGAGTTCAAACCCTTTCCCCCAAATTTAAGTCCCCTCCGCTCCTGCCCTACAGGGGGAGGGGGAAGGAGAAACATCCCCTCCCCAGTAGCAAGAATCTCAACTGCTTCCTGATTGCAAAATACCAAACCAGCTGCCACACTTCATGGGTGCCCAAGCCCCCAAGTGCTCCCTACCCAGTTCCTGCAAGGCAATTGCCCATTGAACCCTTGTCCTCTCTGCTGGGATGTGGAGCAGGTCAGAAACGCGCAAGGACTCGGGCGGGGGGGGGTGGGCAGCACAAACTCCACTGAACTGAACCTAAATAACATCAGATGGCCAGCTATCTGCACTCACGCTGTCAACCACACTGCAGTGGGGGCTGAGATAGCAACGGTCACTAAAGTATCCTGGCATGGGTGTGGAAGGCCCTCGGCCGGGGAGGAGGGATGTGTTTGAATTATTATTATAATAGCACCTAGAAGCCCTATTGTGCTAGGCACAGTACAGTCAGGGTTTGTAAACTCTCAAAGATGACTGGCCAGAGAGATTCAGAGGTTTGCCTGAGGTCACCCAGGGAGTTAGTAGCAGAGCTGGGATTTGAACCCTGGTCTGCTGAGTCTTAGCCCAGTGCCTTAACCACAAGCCCACATCACTTATTTCTGTAAGGTGTACTCTACAAAGATACTAATGACAAATTGCCAGCCTCTTGGTGCCGTGCAGCACAGCTTTGAACGCTGCTCATCTCTGTATTGAAGCAGCGCAGTGCTGCTCCGTTCCTTTTGTTCTCGCCACAGCTCCGCTAACTCTCACCATCTCCTCTGGGATGTGACATTTGAAAGGGGCCAGGCACTGCTTCCAAAGCTATGGAAAATATTATCCCACAATTGCTTTTTAAACCAGTCTCCGGTTTCTTGCTTTCTCAGACCACAGCCTGCTCCAAAAGTTCAGTTCTAGGGAACAGTTATTTTCCCAGGACTGAACTGTTGTACTCTGAATATCTGACAGTTGTGCAACATGGAACCTGAAACCTGTACAAAGGGTCCTGTCAGGCGGGGCTGAGTCATCTCCTATTGGCTCGCTAGCAGCATGTTAAATATAAAACATATGGGGGCCCTGCATTATTGTCATGCTTATAAGGCCTGATCTACACTTAACAGTCAGGTTGCCATAGCTCCCTAGGGGAGGGGTGTGAGGAAACCAAACCCCTGACTGTGTCAACTTAACCCCACATGGAGATACAGCTGTGTGAACAGAAGAGGGCTTCTGTCAACATCGCCTGTCATTCAGAAAGGCGGTGTGCCTACACTGAGGGAAAAAACCCTTCCGGTGGTGTAGGCTGCATCTGCACTGCGTAGTGATGCTAACCTCGCTACGGTGACAGCTTTGCCGGTGTAGTCTTGGTAGGGTAGACATACCCCAAGAGACATGTTCTGACGTGAGTTTAGACAGTTTGTTGTGTGTATTGTGGTGGTGTGCGAGTTAGTGCTCCGTTGAACCGGTGCTATACAAACCCAGCACGCAGACAGCTCCTGCCCAAAGAGCTCACATGGACGTAGGGCAGGTGCTGGATTTAGAGCCCTGGAAACCAAAGTCCTGAATGAAAGGAGCTGCCAGAGCCGGGGTCTCTCTAGTCCAGTCTCTCATCTTCAGTGGTTAATACCGGCTGCTTTGGAGAAATGGACCAGAAAAACCAGGTTGGCCAAATATGCCACAACTGGCCGTCATGGGTGCTTCTCCCTATCTATCCTCTGTTCGTGTTGGCTCGTGCCCTGAAATGAGAGGGGTCAGGTCCCTGTTTAGTTTAATTATTTTTGTCCTGTCTCATTAAACTGCAGATGTTCTTCTTCTCCGTACAAATGTCTGATCATGCACTGAGTTCTCTTAGGCCCTTGGACTCTGTAATCCAGTGGCAGCGAGTACCAGAGGTTAACTATGCCTTGCACAAACAAGGATTCTTTAACAGTTGGGTAAGCGTCTTGCCTTTCAGCTGCAGCAGTCCCCTCTTTATCCACCAAGCAGACACAGGAATGCAAGCTTCCCTGCGTTCTCTGCATCGAAGCGCCACAGCCTTGATAAGGAAGGGGAAACTCATGGGGGCAGCTCTGTCTCTAAGGCCCAGTGAATCCTCCTTGTCTGCTCTGCTGAAATTGCTGTGATGCAAAACTGAACTGAGTGCCCCCTCTGGGTTTTCCATGGTATTGCACAGTAATGGCCCCCCACGCTGAGGTTTCCATCACTGGAGCAATTAACGTACAATACTGCATGGCTTCTCTGTAGTACGGGAAGCTTCCGAATAGCCATCAGATGGGTAACAAAGTTCTCCATCAAGCCTGGTCCGAATCTGAACTGGTGAACTCGAGGTGGCAGACTCTGCATCTCATTCCCAGTGCCCCGAGGCACCGGGTTCACATCAGGCACTTGCGTTTCCTGCTTAACGTACGTCTGTTCCACACCAGTCGTTTGTTAGTTTGGATGGGGGTCCTGTCGCAACTTGATGTGCCTCTTTACACTGAGAGATTGTGGGCGTGACGCAATGGAGAGCCTGGCACCCTTTCGCCTGGAAGATGTCACCTCCCCTAGGCCGAGAGAGGAAATGCAGCTTTACTTTCGGTGAGGTCATTGTGATCTTTCTGAGTAGTGAGGCTCAGAAATACCAGTTAGGGAGGCTTGCCTCTTCATTTGCTCTGTCCTGTCCCCGTCTCTGCCAACAAAAGTGTTCATGCATTTCTTGACATGGGTTCCTGGACCTGCCAGATAAACACCTCACTGTCTGGTGGTTGTTGGCTGGGCTTTGCTGTTTTCAAACACCCTCACGTGAGCTGCCCTACTGTTACAAACCAAGGCCTGATCCGCGCAGGGTGAGAACCACACCCACATGGCGCTCCCTGACGTCAGTGAGCGTACATATGAGCATTGAGATCTGCTCACAAGGGTCTCATCACAGGAGTGGGACCCAGGACACTGCGCTAACCCTGCGGTAACAAACCAGGACTCCAGCCCTACATTAAAAAGCCTGGCGATCACGCACCGTTGAGCCGAAACAATGAGGGCACTGCTGTGAGTTTTAAGTTCCAAAAGGGTTTGTGTCAAACCAGTCAGAAACGATCTGTTGAAAAGGTGGAGAAATACCTTCATAACAGCCTCTTTTTCCCATGGAATTTGCTAAAACAGTGAAATGGTTCCATGCCACCAAACACGTTCAGACAGCATCGGGCTTCAGCCGATGCTAAAGAAAACAAACTCTTGGAATTTCTAAAGATTGTTAGTGGGCAATTGTGTGGCTCTGCAAATTTGAACCTAGTGAAATAGCTCAAGCAGCTGAATAAGAGAACAGGAGGCTGGCAGCTTCTTGTCCTGAAGGAGGAAGGAATGTTAGTTTCTCTTTCGTGGGCTGGCCGGTCCAAGCTTTGCCTGCCATTTCGGAGCTGGAACTGCGAGCGAGATCCAGGAATCACCAACCTTTAATTGAACAAAGATTTCTCTCTTGGTGTCCTCTGCCATGCAGCTCAGAGCCCATGTAGGAAATCATTGTTTTTACAAAAACATACTAGCTAAACAGAAAACCTTTCTGCCTGTAGAGGGCCAGCCCATACGACATGGTTTGAAAACCCAGTTCCACAGCACAGAAAAAAAATAGCAGAACTGCCACTGATTTGCCCACAAGGGCCGGAGCAGGCCTCTATTGGCCACACTCTTGACGAGGGGCCAGCATTAAGGTCTGGTGGCGAAGAAGGATTTTGGCCCTCTGCTTCTTGAGCTGGGAGTTCTGGGGAGGCAGCGTACTCTGCCTCTGGGCACAGGGGTTACTTTGAAAATCTCAGCAGCAGTGACCCCCTCATCTTCCACCCCAGCTGACTCGGAGTGATGCGGCCAGGTCGAGGGAACCGTGCCAGCCCGTGTTTGGATGTAGGGAGGAGATGGGAGAATTGACACCTTACCTAATAAAAGCTCTTGGCTGGGATGGAACATGGAGTTTTTGCCACGTCCCGGAAAGGTGGCTTGGGAGGTCGAAGCCTCAGTATTGAAGGGTAAACGGAAAGCCCTGGGACCAGTGCTGGCAAGGTCAGCTCAATCCGCTGTGTACACTTCACTGTACAAGGCTCCTTCGATGTAGCTTTAAAGGCAGCGGTCCCGCTTGTTCTCTAGGGACACAAAAGCTCCCCTGCCGCTTTTGTAAGATCCGATTTGCTCTAGTACCTGTAGCCAAAATTTCCCCTCTTCCTGCTGTTGTGTACCCTCCTATATACTTGCTGCCACTCTCCACCCTGGGGTGGCTGCATTTCTGGGGTGTTGTTTGTATTGTCCAGAGTCTTAGAAAGCACTTTGGGACATGGACAGTAGCATTCTCTCTCATACTCATGCCATTTTTCCAAGTGGCTCTAGATCTCTCAGCCTTGTTTAAACTCCTCAGACTGCCATTCCCTTGCGGATAGCAAGGTCATTTATGTGAGGTCCATTTCCGGCTGCACCTTCCCATCGTGACTGCTACATGTGTAGGGAAAAGAGGCTGGGGGAGAGAAGGGGAAAGTGGCAAAGGATCTGCATTGTGGGAGAGTAGCAAGCAGGTGCGGAAGAAAGTAGCAAGAGGATATAGGTGGGCGAGGAGGGAGAGAAAGGGCTAATGGAGTTGGGGAGGAGGAGAGGATCAGGATGGGAAGATAAAGATCAATAAGCTCTGCAGAGAGAGCATCTCTTCTCAGTCATAGGTGAGAGGTGCAGCATCATGAATCTTATACTTTAAAAAGACTCCTGTGTATTGTCACTGGTGGGATGCTGTCTTCCTAAGGTGGACTTCTGAGTTCAGAGCTGTCTGTTTCCTCCTACATTTTTAGAAGTGGCTAATGATTTTGGATGTCTCAGTTTTTGGATGATCAACTTGGCACCTTTTAAAGAGACGTGATGTCAGAGGTGATGCATGGACTTAGAACTTTGACGGACGTTCTTCTGACATCCTCTGCCCCTGCAAAAATAACCAACCCTTCAACTTTTTGTTCTTCCTCCAGAGCAAACTTCCCATGACTAATAAATGCTGGTCTAGATTATGAGCTCAAACAAGAGCGCTCGCTACAATCGCTTCCCCAGTGGCGCAGCAAACATCACTACTTCCGATAACACTAACGGGGTAAGAGCAAAGCTGGGGCGAGAGGTGGGTGGGGAGGGGGATATTTCTGGCTTCTTACGCCCTCCTCTTTATTTTGACAAAATAAAGAAGGTGATTGAAAAATTGACCGTTGGGGTTGCAATCTCCACAAATAAAACCTTAGGAATCTTCTCATGTATTTTACCAAACGTTGAGTAGCAAACCCCAATCTGTGCAAGATCGACACGTGGTGACATTAATTCTGCCTGCATTTCAGACAAGAATGGAAACCACTTTTGGGCCTGCCTATTCCGCTGTGACCACCATCACGAAGGGTGAGTGTCTTGCAGCCACGGAGCCACTCCAGTCTTGCCGGAATGGCTCCATACTGCTCTTACTGAATTTTCCTTCCCTGCACAGTTTGCAATGAACCAAAGCTAGTCACTGCGCAACAAGCAACAAGATGCTGTCTCTGGTCACATTCAGTCCCAGCCCAACTTATCCTAGGGATCTGATCACCAGGCAGGATAGAGTTAAGTGTCTTTGGAAATACTTTCCCATTAATCAGACTTCACACTGCTACTGGGAAGCCCCTGCTATACCAGGACTGCATAGCCATGTCCGTTATATACCCAGTTCCAATAATGTTCCCGCCTCGTGACCCTCCGAAGCGCTTGCTGTTCGGGCTGATGTTTTCTATCTTTGCTCTTTGCCTGAATGTGAATTATTTGGGACAGTTTGAGCAAAATCCTCTCAAGCCATTTGAGTTCAGCAAGGAGGGGTGAGGGTGGGGACTGCACTTTCCCATTTAAAAAAAAAAGAAAAAAAAAAAAGTGCACAGGATCCAAGAAAGAACCAATCAAAAGTCCCCTGTAAGAAGGCCCCCAAACCAACCCCAGCTGGCAGGATTCCTAGTTCTCTTGTTGCTATGGGAAGCCGGCAGGCTTTCTCCCTATCCCTTAGGCATCAGGTCAGGGAAGGAGCAGCTTGCTGGAATTCATAAGGCCCTTACCTCAGAGCCCTGAGTTGGAGCAACCAAATTTACAGTCAGCAAACAACAGTCTAGGCCAGGCTGGTGTCTGGGGCCTGCAACCCGCAGCATCCAACATGTCTTCTGGTCCCCTGAGTGCTCGGCTTCCCTTTTCCTGTTTAAATAGCCCAGCGCCAGGGCGGGGCAGGGTGCTTCTTGACTGCACCCACATTGTCTTGGCTGGAAGCGCCAGATTATCCCTTAAAGAGGCAGCACCCCCACCACACACGGCTACAGCCAGATGGGGGAGGAGGACGGCATGAACATAGACCTCACGGAGGACCAGTGGCTTTGCTTGGCTTGACAGAACTGCTTTGGATTTAGCAAAGATCAGACTCTCCTACAGGTGACAACGGCATCGTGAAAGAAACACACACGTGCTGCATGCTCCCAAGGGGGCACAGTTAAGGTTATACCTGCCGCTGTACCTGCGGCATTTCCTGACTTTTGAGCAGTTACATTTGCAACCTTTGTGTAAGTCAGTAACAAGCTGATCTGTAGATGAACGTCTCCACTTCGGTCATAGCAGCCGTCCCTAGCGCCCCAGGAGTATCCAGAGCTCCCCTGATGTAAATGATTTGCAATGCGGGGCGGGGGGAGGGACTCACTTTGAAGGCTATTTTAAACCTATAGGTCTAGCAGAATGTCAGTTTATCTTTCTGCTGGGCCGGCTCCCCTAAAGGAAGCACATACCATAAGGTATTGATTGTGCTACCCTTCCTGTGACCTCCAGGGGAAAGTGGGGAACTCCCTGTTCCTTCTCTTTCGTTTGTCCTGGGTATGCCAGCAGCTCCCCTTGGGGAGCCCCCGCAGAGTCTGAGACACCCTGGGGTGTTAGAGAGAGCCCTTGCTCTTTAATGGCGCAGCGAAAAACCCCTAACTGTTTCTTTTGCTTTAAAGCTGACGGGACCAATACCTTTAAGCAGCACCGGAGGACTCCATCCTCATCCAGCACGCTCACCTACTCCCCGCGAGACGAGGAAGATGGCATGGTACGTATTGAACAGGAGTGACCTTTCGGATCCTACAGCAGGGAGTTACAAGAGAAGGGCATTTTCCGATTATCCCCTTTGAGAGCCCTCTGCCAGCTGAGTCTCTGTCAGTGCATGTGCAGTTCCTATACAGTCCAGGGCAGTAGGCACAGCTAGACCTGGCTGGTCTTTGCTTGCTTTATTGGAGATACAGAGGGGTGCAGTAGGGACCAGTGGGTTGGGCAGGTTAGTATCGCTGTCCCTGTTTGACAGGCAGAGAGGTGATCATGCTCGCTGAAGGTCAATATCAGAGTCCGGATTACACCTCCGAATTTGTGGCTGCCCCTAGCTAGTGCTCAGCCCACTAGGCCGTGTGTCTGTCAGGCCCTTGCAGTTTGCACAGGGTTTGTAGCTAGGGGCTGAGGTATGCGTGGGATTCTTCAGGCTGCAGCCTTATTTTTGGGGATGAAGGGCCTAATTTTCAAAGGCAGGTGCCAGAGTTGTGCGCTGTGAAGACCAGCTGCAAACTCCACAGACCTAGTCACGCACATGCATCAGCTGCTGTGTGGGAACATTCTGCCCTGAGAGTCCCTTGGTTATCCTGGGCGGAGAAGGGCTTGAAACAGAACTGTTTTTCTAAGGATTTGGGGTCACAGTTGAGGCCTGCCAGTCTGGACCAGGTCCCTTTTAAATGACGCAGCAGCACCAATCGGGTAGGTAGCTACGTCCACGGAAACTTTTCCGATTATCACCCCTAGAGGGGGCCTCTCGCCACACAGTGAAAATCTGGAACCAGAATCAGAGCTAGACAGGCAATGGTTGTGCCAAATGGGCTGTCCTTCATATTCATCCCATCCACTGGAGTCAGCGCGTTTTACCCCACCACGAATGACCCACTATGAAGTTCTTTAAAAAACTAAAAACCCAACACATTCCCAAGTCTGCCGGTAGCCTTGCAGAGCGGCACCTCCCTGTTTGTACCTGGCTGACTCACGCATATCACACACATCTCCAAGGAGCTTCCTCCTGAGGGATCAGGGGTTATCACAGTTGGAGAGCTACGCGGTTAAAGCAGACTTAGCTGGAGGGGTTTTGAAACAAACAAACAAACAAACAAAACACCCACTTTAGTCTGAGTGAACTTTGCCTTTTTAATTTCGATACAGATAGTTCTGGGCGGGATTCAAGGCTTGATCTTTCTAGGTACTGAGGATGCTGGCGCCCAGATCCTTAGCAGGGCTATGTTTGCCTAGCTCCACTGGTTCCTTGGATCTGGTCCGTTACTTCTGCTCCCCTCCCCTGCTCTTGAATGCGATGTTCAGCGTTCCTCTAACATCTTTTAAAACCCTTTAAAACCCTAACAATATTCAGACAGAAAAAAGATCCAGGCTGGGATTTTCAAAGGAGCCTAAGGGAGTTAGTTGCCTAGGTCCCCTTCTAAGTTGGGCTCCTAACTCCAATCAGAAGCAAACTAGACCTCGGAAGAGCTAGCGACAGTCCCTGCAGAAATGTGCAAGCCATCTTCCCTGCAGTGCAACACGTCAGGAAGCAAAAATAGCAATAAAAATAACGAACACAGGAAGCTGGTGACGAGCTATGAATGAGGAGAAGTGCAGAGCCACGACTGTGCCTGAAATCCCAGCCTGACTCTCGCTAACCCTTGCGCAAAGCTTCCTTTCCCTTCAGAAGGTACCAAAGTCTCATCAGCCATCCCAGAGGCGGGTGGAGGCGAACCAGAGCTCTCTTGGGAATAGGATCATTTTCTTTTAAACTGCGGGTAACGAAACCAGAAGTAGCCAAGTGCTGTCTTCAGGCAGAGCGATAACTGCTGCGTATCCTGCTGGGGGATGAGCAAAGGCTGTTCTGAAAACGGCACAGCATCTTCCTAGCCTGCAGGAATGGGACTGGGGTACAAACTATGGCCTGATTCTCATTTATACCACAGCTGATTTACACCGCTCTAGCAGTGTAAAAGGCCTTTAAAATGAGAGTGCAAAATGTACCCTCTTTTTAAGGCTTCATTACACACCCAGCACAGTGTGAAGTGGCCTTAGTGTAAATGAGAGCTGGGCCCTAATAGCTAACGCTGAGTACTGGGAAACACTTGACAATGGTGGACCTATTTCTGCCTTTGGCTATGGCTGCTCAGCTCCCAGTCTGCTTTTTGGGGGTTTCACCCGTGTGCCTGAATCTGCTAGGTTGTTAATTCTCCACGAAGGGAAATTGTGGGAGCTCCATTGCTTAGGTTATCTGAAGATGGAATGGATAACATTTTGAAGGATGTGGTGTGAAACACCCCTGCCTTGGCTGAGGAGGGAGTGACTGAACAGAGCCTCTGCTAACAGACCTCGTCCATCTCACACCTCTGGGAGAACCAATCTGTGCAAAGCAGTACCGCTGCTGTGTAGCAAGCCCCTGGGCCATGCAGGCCCTGCAGTCACAACCTTGCACGTTAAAGCCTTGCTCTGTGTAGGGTTGCGTACATGTGCATCCCTCAGACAACATTCGGGTTGGTCTGTCACCCTGGACGCTGAGTTTAGTTTTATTGCAGTAGCAGCGGGAGGCCCCACCAGAACACAGCCCCATTGTGCAAGGTGCTGCACGCATGCATACTGAAGGATATTCCTGCCCCAGAGCGCTTACAATCTGAATAGACAAGCCCAAGGGTGGGAGGGGAACTTGCCCAAGGTAGCATAGCAGGGAATAAAGTCCAGGTCTCCTGAATGCTAGGCCAGTGCCCTATCTGCGGGAGCATGCCTCCGGCCTGCTTTTGGATAGGCAAAACCTTGGTCAATATTTACTTAGAAGAAGTCACCTCCACAGACATTGATTTTGCTCTCTGTTGTGAGCTTTTTCCCTTCAAAAATTCTGAGTTAACTCATCAGTTATTACTCATGTGAGTAAGGGCTTGCAGAATCAGCCTTTGGTGCATATATTTGCAGGGCCAAACACCCTCTGCTTGTCCCTTCTCCGCCACTCTTGAGCCAAGCTAGGCCTGGGAATGCAGGGCTGGAAGGGACCTCAAGAGATCATCTACTCCAGGCCCCTGTGCCGAGGTAGGGCCACGTACACCTAAACCATCCCTGACAAGTGTTTGTCCAACCGATTTTTACAAACCTCCAGTGATGGGGATGCCACAGCCTCCCTTGGAAGCCTGTTTCAGAGCGGAACTACCCTGAGTGTTAGAAATAATTTCATAATAACTAACCTGCAGCTGAAGCTCATTGCTGCTTGTCCTGCCTTCAGTGGATCTGGAGAGCAGTTGATCAACATCCTCTTTATAGCAGCCCTTCATGTATATGGAGACTGTTAATAGCTTCCCCTCAGTCTGCCTTTCTCAAGACTAAACATGCCCAGTTATTTTGACCTCTCATCCTAGGTCAGGTCTTCTAAACTTTTTAGTCTTTTTGTTGCTCTCCTCTGGACTCTCTCCAGTTTGTCTATATCTTTCCTAAAGTGAGCTGTCCAGAACTGGACCCAGTTCTCTAGCTGGGGCCTCACCAGTGCTGAGTAGAGCGGGACAGTGACCTCCCATGTCTTACACATGACAATCCCGTTAATACAGCCCAGGATGATATTAGCCTTTTTCGCAACTGCATCACATACTTGACTCCTGTTCAATTTGTGATCCACGATAACCGCCACATCCTCTTCCACAGGCCTGCTGCCTAACCACGTATTCCCCATTCTCTAGTTGTGTGGTTTCTTTTTTTCTTTTTAAGTGTAGTACTTTGCACTTGTCTTTATTAAATATTATCTTGTTCATTTCAAGCCAGTTCTCCGATTTGTCACAGTCATTTTGAATTCTATGCCATTCTCCAACGTGCTTGCAACATCTCCCAGCTTGGTGTCATCTGCAGGTTTTATGATCATACTCTCCACTTCACTACCCAAGTCATTAATAAAAACGTTGAATCATACCGGACCAGGCTACCACTAGATTCGTCCTCACAGCCTGACAGCAAACCGTTGATAACTCCTCTTTGAGTACAGCCTTTTTCAACCTGTTGTGCACCCATCTTATAGTAATATCACCTCGTAGATTTCCCTAGTTTGCACGTGTAACACTTTCAGTCTTTTCTCCAGCAATCCATCCCTCCTGCTCTCTGCAGGTTTTTGTTGCTCCTCTCTGAACTGTTTCCCGTTTGTCAGTATCACTTTTGCACTGAGATGTCCTATAGTGCATGTCCTATAGGCTGTTCATTCCCCCCCGCCTTCCTGTACTGAAGAGTTTTCTCCATTGTTGCTTTAATGCTGAATTGGAAACTCCAAGGGCCAGGCTGATGGTTAATATTCCAGTGGCAACATCCCCTGCAAAGCCAATCCCAAAGAGCCCTGTGGCTAGCGCGACTGCCTGGATTGGTGCATGCAAACCCCAGTTTGCTCTCCCCTCCCAAACAGGAAGCAACAAAGCAAGGCTGTTCTTGAATTGAATTGAAGGAAGTCTCCACTCTTACGCAAAGACATTTGGCAGAAGTTAGATAGTGAGTGAAACAACAAGTGCTACTGCAGAGATTATAGGAACTGCAGAGCCTGGGAGTTGTCTCTGGGGCAGATTTACTAAGCTTTCTGCTAAGGATGAATTCCTAGGTACGGCACTACAGGGACGCGCAGTAAATAACTGCACAAATGGACCTTAAAGAAAGTTGCATGCTTGGCATTTTAATTTATTGGCGTATGTTGGACCTGTGCGATTCCTGAGCCCAGCTCTGTTTGGTGGGTGAGTAAGGTGATGCATACTGTACTGGCGATGAGATACATACTACTTCAGTCCTGTTTTACACTTGTCTAGGCCAAGCAATCTGGCATGCCAGATATTTGGCAGAGCACGTGGGCCCCTGGAACTGCTGTTGTGTGGAGGAGGGTGGGATTTGGAAGCTCTGTGGAGTGTGGTGTTCCTTGTAATAACTGGGTTGTTTTTTGTCTTTAACGTGGAAGCCGCCGATCAGCACCCCACGCCGTTCTGACTCCGCCATATCCATTCGCTCCTTACATTCTGAGTCCAACATGTCCTTGCGCTCGACCTTCTCGCTCCACGAGGAAGAGGAGGAACCAGTAAGTATTTTGATGTCTTCTTTAGAAGCAAAATGGAGACATTCAGTGTCAAAACGGCTTCTGTGCCTAACCTGCAGTGGGTGAATATGTCCTTCAAATGGAAGACTCCTTGTTCGGAGCGAATGTTAGCCAGCGGTTTGGTCAGGAGATTGGCAGTCAGGACTCCTGGGTTCCAATCTCAGCTCTGCCAATGACTTGCTCTGCCACCGTGAGCAAGTCACCTCATCTCCCTCTGCCTTAGTTTCCCCATCTGTAAAATGGGGGTGATGATAATCCTGACCTACCTCACTGGAGAGCTGCGAGGTTTCACTGATTCACATCTCTGAAGTGCATGGAGATCCTAGCTCTGAGGAAGGGTGCTACAGAAGGGACAGGGTTATGTTATCATTCTAGCTGTGGGTGGCAGTGCCACGTAGTCATCGCTGTCTTAGGCCCAGTCCTGCAGTTAGCGCTGCATGGAGTCCCTTGGATTTCACTCCAGCTCTGTGTGGATACGGGGATTTATCAGTTTGGAGCGCAGTACGGGATCGGGGCCTTATTCTTACAAGCGTTAACAAGAGATGAACCTGTGTCACAGAGACGGCATCCAGACTTAAACATCCCCAAGGCCAGGCCATGTCTGGTTCAAGGATTGGGCAAATGTGTGTGTGCCTCCAAAATCCTAGTGTGTTCAGGCTTAGTTTCTCGGAGCAATATATATTGAATCGTAAGTGACTGGTCTGAAATGTTGATCAATACTTACCTCTTGTTCTGCTTTGACCTCTGAGGC
This sequence comes from Emydura macquarii macquarii, assembly GCF_026122565.2. Taxonomy (NCBI): domain Eukaryota; kingdom Metazoa; phylum Chordata; order Testudines; family Chelidae; genus Emydura; species Emydura macquarii. The sequence goes on from NW_027133527.1 coordinate 5,961,371, forward strand.
TGTGCTCCTTGCAGCCAGGGAATACTGCTCCCGAGCCCCTGAGCTTCCAGTCTAACTGGAAAACTAAAGCAGCGCTACTGCCCATCGTGGTAGAAGCAAAGTCCCATGTATTGCTGGAGGCAGAGAAATCTCCTTTCCTTTGGACAGCTCAGATACATGGGGGGAGGATATATTGTTTCTAAATCACTTTTGAATGTGAGGTGTCAGTAAGTCAGAGGCTGTTTCACCTGGAAGGTCTAAGCTCTCACTCGCTGCTTCAGTACGGCCACGATTCGACCAGGTGCTCCTGCCTAGTTGAGCAGTCCCTAAGGACTCCGTCAGCCTTGTAAACTATGAGCCAAAGTCTCTGCTGGGGTAAACTGGCACAGCTCCACTGACTTCAGTCTTACACCAGCTGACCCTGCCAGATGCTGAGTACCCCTAGTTCCCAGTGAAGGGAGTGGTGGCTAAGGGTCTCCGGAGGCTCACCCCCCAGAAGCTGACCCATTGAAATTAAACTTCAGCAGGAGATGAGGGAAGTCGAACGAGACCTTGTAGCCCTGGTGATCTGTTAGGAAGCTTTGGTCTCTTGTCTCCTCACTAGCCCTGAGGCTGCATTGCTGGTGTTTGACACACAGCTGCAGAAGCAGACCGAGGTCTGGCCTACACGACAGGCGCAAGGCAGCTTACGTTGATCTAGCTATGGAGTGTCCACACTGAAATGTCGCACCTGCCCATGTAACCACCCCGCTGCGCCATCTTCAGAACTCCACCTCCATGGCCGGCAGAGAGTCTGTCGCTGCAGTGTCAGTGTAGATGCTGCGTTACTTCCATCGGCTGTTACTGGCTTTCCGGAGCCATCCCACGCTGACGGTACAATCGATATTAGCACTCCCGGTGAGGCAAGGAGCAAGCGTGTAGACACGCGGGAGCGATGTAATTACTGCAGCGGCTGCATGCCAACCTAAGTTAAGTTGGCTTAATTTTGTAGTGTAGACGTGGCCTCAAAACTCTGCTCCCTGCAGGGCAGGAAGGTGGTTGCATTGTAACTGTGGAGAAGCTCCTGACTTCACCCTTGGTCTTTCTTTGTGTTCAGGAACCCCTGGTGTTTGCCGAGCAGCCATCAGTGAAACTCTGCTGCCAGTTGTGTTGTAGTGTGTTTAAAGATCCAGTCATCACAACCTGTGGGGTAAGGAAGTCCTCTTTCCACGTCACTAACATGGGCTTTGTGAATTAACAGTGTGGTGACCATCAGATCTTGGAAGCCAAGCTGGGTCTGTGCTTGGATGAGGGGAGACCTTCCAGGAAAACCCAGGGTGCTCCATGAAAGATGTTGATGATTAGTAAGTGGCTTTGTCACCCGATAGTCTGTTCTGAACCAATGCCTCGCGGAGGCGCTGTGTTGCCAACGGTGCTGTCTGTCAGATCAGATTAAAGATGGTTAAAAATCCCCTGGCACTTTTCATAGCGCATGTTCCAATCTTATTTCAGTTGGGTTTGTGACCCTTCACTTCCGGTCCTGAGCAGCTTTGCTGGGGAGCGTTTCTGCATTCCAGTAAATGGCTGCTGCGTTCCACCCCAGACATGGCTGCATTTTAGCGCTGGATAGAGTGTTCCCTATCTACCCAGTGTGGCATCAGGCTTAATTTAGTTAATACTTTTAAAAGGCTTTGAGACCCTCAGATGAAAGGCACAGTAGAAGTGCAAAGTATTATTAATTATTTTTATATACTCCATTTTATTATTTTAATAGTAGCTGTACATTATTCCTGCTTCTATGCCACCTGCAAAAGGAATATGTCTTTGTGGCAGTGTTGGGGGTATAATTCTCTAATGCTTGTAAAGTGCTGTGGGAGCCTAGTTAGATCTATAACCAGAGAAGCACATAGCAGGGTTATTATTAAGATAATGGTGACATTATCTCTCTTTATTTGAAGTTTGTTATTTTTCAGCCAGCCAGGAAGCTTGCCTCTCTGTACACAGTGCCCATGTTACTGTTCCAGCCAGCAACCCCTCAGGAAGACTCTGAGATTTACTAGTTAATATGGGGGGGAAAAACCCTCTGCTGCAGGAAACCAACTGGTTTCATTTGCAGCTCTTGTTTGGCAGGTCCAGAGGGAGAATGCAGCTGTGCAAGGCAGGAAAGGGAAGCCACAGCAGAGATGCAGATAATGTATTGCTGTGATAATAACTTGCAAATTCTCAAGTTACGATGCCAAGTTCTGGCCCTGTCGCAGACGCCGCAGAACCTACCGGGTGCAATTTGAACCCAGTGGAATGCTGCAGCGTTGGTTTTTCTCTTTTTCTGTTAGCTTTAGCCTGAGATTGAGTGAGTTGCTTTAGTTGCTGCAGGTTTCCATTGCACGAGGAGAAATGTAGATGTCGTGGTTTAAACGCTAACGATTTCTAAAGCCTTTAACATGGCTGGTTATAAACCACTTTTCCATTCTTCTAACAGCACCGCTCGCTCTGCTTTGGCCAGACATAAAAGCGCTCCAGGTGGATGGAATGGGTGCGGACAGATCAATTTGCCAAGTAGTACAGCCCAAGGGGGAAAAGGCTAAACTGTATTTTTCACCTTTGGATGCTTCTTTCATAAATTGTTACTCCTGTAATTTCTGTATTATAATGGGGGTGAGGGGAAGGAAATCCAGGTTGGTCTTCAGGGTTAGAGGAATCAGCGCACGAGATTCAGCATGGTGCAGAGCAAATCCTGCTGCATTCAGTGCAGGTGCGCAGTCCCTCTGCAGGTCAGGCCCCTGCTGTGGTTCTTTGTCTGGTTGTGCTATCTGGCTGTTCTCACACTGCTTGATTTCTCATGGTATGTGTTTGGGTGGACGCAGGGGCATGTTATGGTACAGAACAGGGAGCATATCTGCTGTGGCCCACACTCCCAGGGGCCTGGCCTCTGACAGCCTGGTCCGCCCACCTTTCCCCCCAGGATTATTTGTCTGGTAGTGCAGAGTCTAACAAGGGCTGTTCCTCTTTCCCTTCGCAGCACACGTTTTGCAGAAGATGTGCCTTAACATCTGGTGAGTACAAAACCTTCCTTGGATAATGCCCTCGACACCTCTCCCGACCGCCTCTCTGGGCCTTGCAGTCTGGCAATCAGTTCATCTCTTCCTCCTTTAAATATTGCAGCACGTCAGCCTTAAAGCCTGCTAGGATCTAGCATGGATCCCCCATGCTCACATCAAGGGACCAGTTGTGTCCCAGGCCTCTGGTAGCTCCTCAGATCAAGGCCCCGGAGCTCAGTGGGGAAGTACATAGCTCTGAGCTTTATTGGTCAGATCTCCGCTGGGTTGGCATCCAGGTAGCTCTCGCTGAGTTCTCCAAGCCCCATTGCAGCATGGATTCAGCATAGTCTGGAGTGGATTCCCTAGGGGCAACGTCTCCAAAGTCCTGGTCAGGAATACGGGGTGGATAATCTCCAGGACCATAAATGACCCAAGTAGTTTGACCTTTGATCCCCAGAGGGGACAAGCTAGTACTCCGTTCAGCCGCGCTCCTGGGAATAATTGATAGGTGTTTTGACAGAGATGTCACAAATGCCTCCTTTCCTCCTATGGCTGTATGCCGTGTCCTCCTCGCCAGGTCAGTCCCATGATATTAGAGAAGCAAGGTGGGTGAGGGAAGCTCTTTTATTGGACCAACTTCTGAGGCTCGAAAGCTCATCTCTCTCCCCAACAGAAGTTAGTCCAATAAAAGAGAACCTCAGCCAGCAGTTAGTGCCAGCTGCGCTAGCCACTGATTTTAGAGTCAATCCAAAAGTTAAGCACCTTGGAGCTTCTTCTCTTCCATACACTCAGTCCAGAAAGCCAGGCTTTCCCAGAGGCTCCGTCATTGGGCTGCTGAGATGGAGTAGCTGGTACATCTCTCTTTTGCACCCAGTGCTGTTCAAAACCGTCTTTCTCTTTGTTTGGCACAAGAACACGAAAGCCACTGTTCCAGCACAAGGCCCAGCCAGTCGGATTGCTCGACTTTCCACCTCTTACCGGGGAAGGCTTCCCAAGGGGTTGAGTAAAACAACAGCTCATTCTGTCGAAAGATGTTTGGCTTTCAAAGGAGAGGATTCCCCCATTTATTTGCCGATTGTTCCCTGTAACCTTGCATTGTCCTTGTTATCTCCTTCCCAACCAAGGGCTGTGCTTGGTAGGTGTGATTTTGGCTCTTTGCTCTAGGATCTATCCAGTGAACAAAGGCACCAGAGCGCTGTGTGGAAAAGCATCTGTTCCCTTTTCATCAGCGCCGGTGTGCAGATGTCTGTATTCTCTGCACACAAAGAAAATCAAAAGCAAGAGAAAAGAAATCTCCCCCTGCCTCCTCTGTCTGCTGAGATTGCAGAGACATGGCCGGAGCTGACATGGGGAAAGATGCCTAGCACAAATCAATAGGGTCTAAGGCTCTTTTGAAAATTCTTCCCTAAGTGATTTTGGAATGCCACCCCCCCCCCCCCCCAAAAAAAAAAAACACCTGGGATTTGTGCTCTGGAGTCACGTGGCTCTTGCAGATCTCACCCTGGAGCCCTGCGCTTGCTCGGGGTTAGTGCTGATCCCAGGCAGCCGTGCTCTAGGCTGTGCGACTGGCACTGACAGAGCCGACTCCTGCTCAACACAGGCAAGCTGCACCAGTGCAAATAGCTACGCTAGAGGTTTCCCCTGTTACGTTAGAGCCTTGTCCTGATGCAGCTATTCCAGAAGCTGGCTCTGGTGGCTGAAATCAGGACTAACTCCCAGAATAGATGAGGCCTTAGAGAAAAGAGCCCATGCAAACGCCACTGAAAACAGGCCCTCCAAGATCCAGCTGCCCTCTCTGCATTTGAAGTGTCTTAGCTAACCCCTCTCTCTCCCTCCACCCCCTCTCAGAGAAGTGCCCAGTGGACAACGCCAAACTGACTGTGGTCGTTAACAATATCGCTGTGGCCGAGCAGATAGGGGAGCTGTTCATTCACTGTAAATATGGCTGCCGGCCCGCTGCCAGCAGCAAGCCCGCTGCCTTCGAGGTGGACCCCCACGGATGCCCGTTTACAATTAAACTGAGCTCCCGCAAGTAAGTACCGTGTTAGCGGGGGCGGGGGCTCTGGTCCCGGCATATTGCTTTGCGTTCGCAACGTTATTTGGCTCCCATGGTCCTTCTGTCCGGCGCTCTGCTGCAGTGCTGCTGGGACTGGGGTGGCTGCAGGAGGGGACGCCTTCTCCACTGCCATAGGGAACCCCTGCTCCTCAGAGTCAGAACTGCCCCCTCTGGCCCAGCCTGGGGCGCGGGGATGCCGTACTGCCGAATGTGACGCCTTTCTGCTGAGATCTAAAACCGAGGCCCTGGCCACTCGAAGACCCTGTGGTCCTTGTCACAAGAGGCTCTTGCGTTAAAGGCAAGAGGCATTAAACCCTGTGTCCTACCTCGATTGCATTCGGATGGATTCACATCCTGCCCCCCAATCCACCCCCTGACCTGCCCGGGCTGCATTTAAGTCTCTTCATCTCCTCAACTGCCGTGTGTCATGGATCACCTGCCATTTCATCTGTCTGGGGAAGGGTTGATGCCATTGGAGAAGTCGGTGCTGTCCACATGTATGCGTCACGTAGCTCCTCCGGCAGTTGCAGCCATCGTCTCGCTGTAAACCGTCTGGCTGCATTGAGGTTAAGAGATCGCTACCAACGCCAGAACAAGTGCTGGGGAAGGGTTGGATTAGCCGGAGCTCTCGGAAGGGCTGGTTTGCTCCACGCCCCATTAAGCCCCAGGGTTTCCCGTCGTCTCCCTCTGTCGGTGACTTTCTCTCATTCGTGTCTTTCCCCACAGAGACCATGAAAGTAGCTGTGATTACAGACCGGTTCGCTGCCCCAATAACCCCAGCTGCCCACCTCTCTTGAAAATGAACCTGGAGGCGCATCTCAAAGAGTGCGAACACATCAAGTGCCCTCACTCCAAATACGGGTAAGCAGTGGGGCGCCATTGGCTGGTGGCACCGGGGAGGGCACGCTGGGCTCCTCACTGGACGGGGTTTGTTGGACTCGGTTTCTGAAAGACAGCCCAGAAACGGGGTTCAGGTGCCAGCCCCGGGGGCCAGTGGCTGCTCTGCCCAGTGCGGGTCAGGGCCCTGACCGAAGCGGGTGCTTGTCCTCCCTCTCCTGGGCCCAGAAAGTCTGCAGAAGGCAGCAGGTTGGGCTTCCCGACAGGCTGCTCACGTGTGACAGCTGCTGGTGAGGAGATTTCCAAGGGAGAGCCTGCTGGAGAGAGTCAGGGCAGCGGCAGGATCTGCCCAAGCCCAGGAAGAAAACTGATCCCAGGATAACACGCGCCTTAATGAAGGTGCGGCTGAGGCCCCTGCTCTGTGTGCTGGAGTCTCTGGAGCAGGAAGGTTTCCTCGTCTGGGAAATGCCCGGCCTGCCGGACACAAGGCCTGAGGGCACGGGCATGGCAGTGGGTAGGACCCAGTGCCAGAGGGGGGAGGAATAGTGTTCTAGTTGCCCTACTAGAAGGTGGCTGTTGTATGAAGAGACTCCCCATCATGGTGCAATGCCCGGTGTCTGACTGCAGAGCCTGAACCTGCTAGAACAGTTGCAATGCACAGACTAGCCTCAGCAATTTGCCAAGAGACCCAGGCCAACACCCCCTGCGTCAGCTGGATATCCCTCTAAAGGGGAGTGGGACGCCAGAGGCTTCGCCCTGTATTTGTCTGAATGCCCAACGCAGGAGTCGGATGAGCACTAGGCCCTCCCAACAGAGCCCAGCTCCAGCCTATATCTCTCTCCCCTTCCCTCCAGGTGCACGTTCATAGGAAACCAAGACACCTACGAGACGCACTTAGAGATGTGTAAGTTTGAGGGGCTGAAGGAGTTCCTGCAGCAGACCGATGACCGTTTCCACGAGATGCAAGTGGCAATGGCTCAGAAGGACCAAGAAATCGCCTTCCTGCGCTCGATGCTGGGCAAGCTCTCCGAGAAGATCGACCAGCTGGAGAAGAACCTGGAGCTCAAGTTTGGTGAGTCTCCAGCACAAAGGCCGAGCTCCTGCTTCAGGACTTTTACGGCTAGGTCGTCAGGCCTGCCAAGTGCTTAACCTCCAATCGTTAAAACTAGCCGTGGGCAAACCTCAGGAGGGGCAGGGGTTCCCTTTGGATGAACCACCAACATTCAGCTGCTCTTCAGAGCGACCTGGATTTCTTGGGGCTGCAGATTTGGGGCCTGATCCTGCAGTTCTTAGGCTGGAAATAATTTCCTTTTTACGTTCGAAAGGCCCTTGTTAAGGTTTACCACAGCTCAGCTTCCACACAAGTATTCCTTTGTTAGTCCAAAGGCCACTGGCTCTTAACTACATCCAGAATACCAATCCAGGCATACACACACACACACTTTTATATCCTAATAGCAATGCGTTTGTAAGCATGGGGCAAAATACTCAATCAGGCCTGGGAGATTCCTTCTCCAATGGGGTAAGAAGGAAAAAGCTCTGCTGGAGAAATGTCTCCAAGCCTGGCTTTTTATCCACTAGAACTAACAAGTGCTGTCTTTGCTGGGTCCAGAACTTTAGCCAAAGACGCAAAGGGGCTTCTTAAAGCTGAACCCTGCACCTGGCCATGGTTCTAAAAACCACGGCTTTTATATTATTTCTATTAGTTCAGCCCCAACCTTCAATAAGGTAACTCCAGTATTTCCAGAATCCCTACAAATGTAGCATAAACAACCCGTACCTGTGCAAATGCCCTGTGCTAGTGCATGTCCTGGCTAGGTGGCCCTGGGGCTGATGGACCTGCCGTTCTGTCCTGCTAGATGTCCTGGATGAGAACCAAAGCAAGCTGAGCGAGGATCTGATGGAGTTCCGCAGGGATGCCTCCATGCTAAATGTGAGTCCTTTGAGTGATCCTGAGAGGTGGGGGGAAGACGGGAGAGTCTGTCTGTCGTATTCATCAGCGGTTCTGATGGGCAGGGATTTCTGCTGAAGAAAGGGTTACCGGCTGCCTGCCTGTATTTGTAAAGCTCCTCTTTCCAAGTCCGCATCGCGGAGGAGGGGAATGCGTTTTGAGTACGGGGTTGGGAATGCAGGACAGCTGTGCACACCCTGCTCGGTGCCTGCTCCTCGCAACCGATTGCAGGGAGAGCGAGCCCTGGCTGACACTGATACTGCCAGCAGGCGGCTCCGTTTGAGAGGGCAGGACCTGGGCCCTGTAGCGCTTTGTCCAGTGACCCCCTGCGATATTTTCAGGCAGTAGATTTCAAAAGCAGTGCTGAATGACTAGCGCCTCATAACTGCCTGGCTGTGCCCAGTGTCAGTTTTAGGAGTCCAGCTGTTGGAAGAGGAAGGCTAATGCATTTTGAAAGGTGTACGCCTGTCCATAGCCATACCCGGATCCTGGGGAGACCCGGCGGAGCCCTGTGCCCCCACAAAGGTGAAAGGAGGCATCTGCTCGCCTCTGCAGAAACCACGTGCATGGCCGTAGGCAAGATGCTTCCAGACCTCCAGTTTCTCTGACCAGAGAACGAGCCCCATGGGTGGAGGATGCTGTCCGGAGTTGAGAGGATTTGGAGGGGGAGGGATGAAAGCAGTGGCCCAGACACTGTGGGAAGCCTAGCAGAGCCGTACCTGCCAGCGCCAGGATTCCAGGTTCATCTCAGTCCCTCTGCTCCTAACAGCGCTTGGTTTCTTTTTCAGGATGAACTGTCCCACATCAACGCCCGACTCAACATGGGCATCCTTGGATGTGAGTACACGGTTGATACTGTCTCCCTCCACTAGCCCCAGAATGTTAGGCTTGTTTGCAGGATGTCTCAGCAGATCCTTTTCGGGAGGGGGGGATGGTGTCGGCAAAGCATCAGCTGACTCTTGGTGTATTTCCCATCATGCATTTCAGGCCAACGTAAAACGCCGGCTGTTGTCATCAACAGAGGGCTCAGTAGAACCCTCCCCTCCGAGTTCCCGGCCGCGTCTGTGCTCACAGGACTGAGTGTCGTTGTTCCCCTAACCCTTGCCTGCCTCTTCTCATTCCACAGCGTACGATCCTCAGCAGATCTTCAAATGCAAGGGCACCTTTGTCGGGCACCAGGGCCCTGTGTGGTGTCTGTGTGTTTACTCCATCGGAGACTTGCTTTTCAGCGGCTCTTCGGACAAAACCATTAAGGTACGAGCTGCACAAGTTAGTTAGGACCATCCACCCCTCAGCTGGGCTCAGATTGTTCTCCCCACACTTTGAATTCGGAGATGAAAGGTCTGGTTTCAAACCTGCTTTCCAATGACTGAAGCCCCAGATGGCAACATGTAGGCATGGGGGAGCATCTACGCAGGGAGGCCAGGTTAAGAAAGCAGGCCTGATCTGTTAGCAGGACCCTCCCTCTTCTCTCTGCCTGCATCCTGCCCTTCCAGGATGGGAAGCTGTTGCTGTACGGTGGGTTTTGAGGTCACTTGTCCGTAATCTGGAGCAGCTGAAATCCACCTGCAGCAGGGATGATAACGGGGAACAAAAATCCTTCAGACTCAGACATGAGGCGTGGTGAGAATAGACCAGGAACAGCTAGCTGTGCAGTGACTCGTGCTCGCTGCCCGTGTGCTTGCCTGATCCATCAGGGCTCCCCCAGCTGAAATTGCCTGGCATTTTCTAACTACAGTTTTTAAGGAAGTTTGTCGTCAGCCCTGGTGCTGTGGGAGCCATTGTGGCTGCATTTCAGTGTTTAGTGTCCCTTGGAAATTCAGCCTGTCCCGTCATGTGAAATTTCCTTTCCTGGATGTGCTCCTCTCTGCCCGTCAGACAGGAAAACAGGTGCCCAGATGACACAGTCAGCTGTTTCCTGATTTCCTGACTCAGCTGACTTCCTGCTCGGCTGCCCAGCTGCTCTCTAGTGCAGACACGTGATCTTCTGCTCACTTGTCTTTCCCGTTAGGTGTGGGATACCTGCACCACGTACAAGTGCCAAAAGACCTTGGAGGGTCACGATGGAATTGTACTAGCTCTCTGCATTCAGGGGTGAGTGGAGCGGGTTCTTTTGGGGCCACGGGCAGGGGGAATGGGGAGTTGCAAAGAGGCACTAAGATGTTAATTTCCTTCCTCACTCCGAGGTGCGCACACACCCCAGGGGAATGGCTTTTACGCACCCATGCAGATTGGAGGGGGCCTTCTGGCTAACACAGCCCCAGATCCCTCCTTTTAATAAGCCAGAGGGACAAATGGGCAAAGTCATGAGAGAGAAAAGCCCTTTCCTCCCATGCCCGCTCAGACCCTGCCACGGCTCAGGGCCTCCACTGAGAGCAGCTGGCTTTGTTTGGGGATGGGGAGGTGTTGCACCGGCTCCTTCCCGCTGAGCAGGCAGGGCTGGGGCGAGGAGGGTCTGAAAGGTGCGAGAATCCTGCGCCTGATTTTTGTGTCCCGAGAGCAGAGCAGTCCAGCCGACGGGAGTGCCTGTGCCTTTTGCGCTCCGTTGCAGGGGAAACTGGTGTCCCAGCTGGGCTGGGGCTGGCTTGCGCAGCGGGGTGCTGTCCCCTGTCTGGGGAGCTGACAATTTACCTGAGAGGAAAGACAAGAGGGCTGGTTTGCTGGTTTGAAGGGGGGTCAGATCCTGGGCTGGTGTAGTTGATGTGGTTCAGCTGAATAAGAGGCTCTGCGCCAGTTCACAACAGCCGAGGATCTGGGCCACGGCGTTTTCATGGCCCAGCGACTCAATGGGTGCTGCAGCTTCTGCCTCCCGAGCTGCCCCGGGCCCTGGCTGGAATCCCACAGCTGGCTCTCCCTTGCTGACGCCCTTTCCTTTTCTTGTGCCTTCACAGGAACAAGCTGTACAGCGGTTCTGCTGACTGCACCATCATTGTGAGTATTTGGGGCACTCTGGTTACAAGTCAGCATGTGGGAAGTTACAGGGCCACTCCCGGCTGCCTGTAGCCTGTGAAAAGCAGCACCTTAAATGTCCTCTTGGCTGGAAATGGCCTGAGAGCAACAGAACAAATGAATCCATCGTGTACAGTTTCACCGATGCCCTCAGTCAGGGATGAATTTTGCAATAGTAAAAAGTGGGCATTGTCTCTTTCAAGTGTCCCAGACGCCAGAGTGGGAAGCCAGGGCATTGAACTGGCTCAGGGCTGAGCCGTACGTAGCTTGGACTCGGTGACAAGTTCTAATCCAGCAGCGGCTTCTGGGGAAAGCTCTGCCCTGCTGCCCGAGCGACCTGGCCTTCAGCGTCTGTGGCCAGCCAGGGCTGGAAGTGTGGCAGTGCGTCCTCGCCACCTCTTCTGCTGAGTAATGGGAGGCTGTGTTAGTGTCTGGGAGGAGAGACCCATTCAGGAGCCTCTAGTGGAAACGACGACCATCCGAGGGGCTGTAAAGAGAGGCCTGTATCCTCTGGGCACAGATGCTGTCCGTCAGCACACCCGGCGGAATAGTTCCTATGTCCCAGCTGCCTTTGCCGTGTGGTTGCTGCTGGGGGGTATTTCCAGGCCAGGCGACTGCAGAGACGTAAGCACCTGCATTTCCAGAGCAGGCCAGTTTTGTCTAACCGGTTTTGTCTTCCTTTTTTGAGGTCTGGGATATTCAAACCTTGCAGAAGGTGAACACGATCCGAGCACATGACAATCCTGTTTGCACTTTGGTCTCCTCGCACAACATGCTGTTCAGTGGCTCCCTCAAAGCCATTAAGGTAGAGGGCTGAGAAGGCATCTGCTGGGGTTGGGTGGCCATTTGGGAGAAAAGTTCGCTGGCAACGGTGTGCCAGACCAAAAGAACGGGCTCTCTTGGGCCTGCTTGCAGCTTCCTGTACGCGGGCTGGTGAGCGCTGCAGCGTGGCAGACACTGGGAGGGATAGCTAGTGTTCCCCGCAGCAGAGACTGAAAGTAGATGTTGGAGCAGCTGACTGAAGAGCCTTGCTTGTTTTTCTAAGAATCAGAGGCTGGGGGTGGGGGTGTCGTTGGTGTGTACTTGTGCAAACCCACAGACCCAGGCGGGGGCTCATGCACCACGTGCTTCGAGCAGGGGAGTGGGATCTGGGGCTAAGGTGGCCAGAGGGGAGCAGTGATTTCAGGTGCCTCAGTTTTTGGGTGGCCAACACGAGAGTTCTTCAAAGGGCCTGATTTCCAGAAGGTGTGTGCCAGCGTGGACTAGAAACGGGGCGGCCAGTCAAGGTGTCTCTGGTTGGGCTCCCACAACTGCAAGTCACTTTTGAAAAGCTCAGCCAGTTCTCTTTCCGGCTCTGCTGGCAAATTCTCATGTGCTCTTGGGGGAGCTCCTTATCTTGGCTGTGCCTCCATTTCCCCTTCTGTTGGGGTGTTGTGTGGCTAAAATGCTCTGGGTTTTGGAAGGCACCAGAGCGCTGTCAGTCAAACAAACTGCTGGAATTTAGTAAATATGCATCTAAAAAATAAACCTGGCCCGTGTTTGCCAGGTGGGTGGAGCAGATAACTAACACCGGCTTCTAAAGCGGTTCGAACGTGCACTTCGGAGATGCCCTCTCCTCCTGATGTACTTGTGCCAGTGCCATTCCCCTGCACTGCTCCCTGGGTTTGCAGCTGTGTGGGAGGTGCTCGTCTGGGGTTCTGTGGGCGCCGTGTGTATGTGTGTGATGATTGCAGCCCCACTAGCACAGGGCGGGGGAGTCCCAAGCAGAAAACCTTCATCACTGCAGTTGCTTCTGTTTAAACTTTCAAGCATGTGGCTCGTGTTAGAGAAGGGGCTGTACAAATGGCAGTGCTATTTGAGCTGTAAATCAGCAGCTCCAGGGGATCTTCCCTGGGCCTGACACCGCCCCGCTCTCTTCTCCCCCCCACATGCAGGGGCCAGCATGAGATCTAGGCCCCACTTCAGCCCTCTTTGGGGCCTGGTGTTGTCTCTGCACGGAGATGGATTTCACGCAGGGAGCAGCTCTGTGGAGTTAGTCGTAGCCAGTTGGACAGGTCAACTTTCTGTCTGTAATGGCCCTGCTTAGCAGTTTGCCAGCTGACCTGTCACGTCCCTTTCCAATCCCTGCTCTGTGTGTGTGCCTGCCACAGGTCTGGGACATCGTGGGCACCGAACTCAAGCTGAAAAAGGAATTGACAGGTCTCAATCACTGGGTGCGAGCGCTTGTGGCTTCTCAGACCTATCTCTACAGTGGATCTTACCAAACAATCAAAGTAAGTACCCTGACGGCGTGTGTAGAAAGCACCTCTCAGGCTCCAGCACTAACTTCCTCTCTGCAAAACAAACGGCAGCCAGTGACACATTCGTGTTTACTAAGGGGATTGTGGCTGGTCGGGTCCCATCTTCGCAGTGTCAGTCGTGTCAGAATTTGGCAGATCCAAGCTGCCGCAGCTGCCGTCTGACAAAACCCCATCTGGGCTCTCCCTGCTCTGGCCTGGCTCTGCTGTAGTACCCCCTCTCCTCCTGTGACGTCGGGGCCACCTCCCCTGCCCTCCCTTGGCCTGGTTCTGCCGGGGCCCACCTCTGTGTTTTGCGGCCCATCAGATGCGGGCGATGGGAGTGAGACGTCCATCCTGGGGTAGCTCGTGCCTCGATGGGAACTTGGCCAAGAGCCTTTCCACCCGTTGCCTGGGACAGAGCAAAAGGCCCACGGGCCCTCTGGCAGGGCTGGAAAGGCACTGTTGGCTACTCCTGAGGGGAGTCCAGCATATCGCTACGGGGCTCACCTGTTCCTCCTGAACCCGGGCTGTTGCCTTGGGGTGACGCTGACCTGGGCGGGGCCCATTTCAGATCTGGGACATCCGGAACCTGGAGTGTGTCCATGTGCTGCAGACGTCAGGGGGCAGCGTGTACTCCATCGCCGTGACCAACCACCACATCGTGTGCGGCACCTACGAGAACCTCATCCATGTAAGAACGCGCGCGGGCTCCCTGCAGAAGGGGCGCAGCATGGCTGACCACGCTGGCAGCTCCCCAGCCTCTGCTGTGCCAACGGGCCCTCCTCCCGCTGGACCCTGGGGCTGGCGGAGCACCCTGCGGGAGAAGATATGGACTCTGCTGCGGATAGCAGTGCAATGCGCTTGTCCGTTCCCTCGGGGCTGGCCTGAGACCCCCGCACTTGGTGCTGGGGGGGGCCGGGCAATCAGAGGGTAGCAATGCTGGCTTATGCGCCGGGAAGGCGCCTGTGGGACTGCTGTGCGGGCCCGGGCGCCGGCTGAGCTTTCTCCTGCTCCACTCCCCGGTACGCTCTGTGTGGTGCCTGCCGTGCTCTGAGCCGTCTCTCTCCCCGCTCAGGTCTGGGATATCGAGTCCAAGGAGCAGGTGCGCACGCTGACCGGGCACGTGGGGACAGTGTACGCCCTGGCCGTCATCTCCACGCCGGATCAAACCAAAGTCTTCAGCGCCTCGTACGATCGGTCGCTCAGGGTACGCGCCGCCGTGGCCTGGCCTTGGAGCCAGCTGGGGCAGAGGCTACTGAGCTGCGGCTCGTGAGGCTGAGAGCGGAGGGGGGGGGGGCAGCGTTGGGAGGCTAGCCCCACATAAACCTCGCGCCCTTCCCTCCCCACCCCACCTTCGCCCGTAGGTCTAATGGCTCCCCGTTGCTGGGAGGTTTTCAGTTGAAGAGGAGGGGGCCCCGTGGCTGCTGCAGGAGACAGGGAGTGAGGGGTTCTGGGGCGATTCCTGACTCCTCGTGCGCCTCAGCCCAGTGTTCCTCAGTCTCTCCAGCTGTAAAATGGGTCTAGGGGCGTCCGTATGTGACAGGAGCCGCCTGCGTGTCTACGTGTTTGTGAAGCACTGGGAGAGCCCCCGGAGTGCTGCCGGTACCGCTGATAGGGCCTAGTGATGCCGCCGTGCAGAGCGCCTGGCCGGCACCCGTTCAGTTTGGCCCAGTATGGCTCTGGACTGGGATGCAGGAGAGCTGGGGTTAGTACCCGGCTGTGAGGCCTTGGGCTAGTCGCTGAGCGCGAGACAGCCCGATGCTGTGGCACTGGGGACCCTGGTCCGTACGCAGACAGCCGGGACGCTGTGATACGCACTGCCACACGGTCTCAGTTCAGCTGACAGGACCTCGGGCCTGGCTCCAGTAACTAACACGGGGCCCGGTTTGTGCTGAAGGGCAAGTGAGGCCTGTGGGCCGGAGAGGGGAGAATCCTCCAGGTCGTGTTCACCCCCCCAGGCCATAGCCTTCCCTTCGTGGCCAGAGCCCTCTCCTCTGAGCCCCCTTGGTGCCCGGCGGGCCCCCGGCTTTGCATTCACCCAGCCCTGCATGTGCTTCCAGGTGTGGAGCATGGACAACATGATTTGCACTCAGACGCTGCTGCGCCACCAGGGCAGCGTGACGGCGCTCGCCGTCTCCAGGGGCCGCCTCTTCTCCGGCGCTGTGGACAGCACGGTTAAGGTCAGTCGCGCCCAGGCTTTCCCACTGCAGCTTCCTCGCTGGGGGGAGAACCCGGAGCCCAGCAGCTCAGCCGGGGGGATGGAGGGGTGTAGAACCAGCAGCTGAGAGTGTTTGCCTGGGCCCTGCCCCATGGGAGGCAGCAGTTAGGGGAGATCCCCTGTTGCCCACGACATGTCCACTCTTTGGGGGGCTGTGGCTGTTCAGATTGGGGGTTCCTGGGCAGGGCAGGTTCCAGCCTGGCTAACATCTCTGCTTTCCTCCTGCCTCACTGGGGCAGCAGAATAGGCCCCTGCTGGCCAGATTGGCCTTTGGAGTGGGAGAGGCAGGGACCGGCTGCGTTGCCTTGACTGTCCCTTGCCGCCCCCGCAGGTCTGGACGTGTTAATGGCAGCAGCTGCACGAGTCCTGCACCCTGAGCTACCCAACGCTCCTTCCCCTCGGCCGGCCTGCTGGATGACTGACGCTGCTCTGAAACAGCTGCTGCCCCTCCGCCTCGCCAGCACCACCTGCTGCCTTCCATCCGCCACGGCCACTGCGCCCTCAGCATCCCTCGTCCCGCCAACCTGCCATCACCCCGGGGCCGGCTTTGCCCAGGGATGCTCCAGAACTCGGCCGCCTCCACCGTACTTTAATGGCCAGGGCCAGCGGGTCCCTGCCGTTCTCCATCCCGCACCCAGCACCGGCCAGGGGCTTGTTACTGTTGTGTCTCTACAGCCCAGCCTGAGCCAAAGGGACAAGTGTGCTGGCGGGGCCGTGTGGGCGCCAGCTGTGTGAGCGCAGGCGCTGTGTGACGGCAGGGGAGCGCACCCTCCGCGGCGGGGCCTGGCCAGCGAGCAAAGAAGCGGGCGGGAGGTCACGGTGCAAAGGGTAGATGCGAGCTGCGGCCTTGTCCTCCACGCGGGTTCCCAGGGGCCAGCCTGCCACGTGACTGCCCCGCCGAGTGCGAGCTGTGGCTTGGCCGTGGCCGGGGAATCGTCCTTGAGGAACCAGGTACGATCACACCGCGAGCAAGTTCTCCAATCAAGCGAGCCCCAGCGCGTTGGTGCACCACCCTGTAATTACTGTCTCCACATTAAAGAGAGAAAGTCTCCGGTGCGTTTCTACTCACGTTTTCTACTGTTTTTAAGATTGTAATAGAGATTGGATTATTTCTGCATTGACAATAAAGGGGAAAGCGTTCGTCCAGGCCCTCGTGAGTTACTGGGGGGGCTCACCAGCCAAGCCATCGCCCACCTGGTCAGGCCCGGGGGGGGGGGCACAACGGGTGTGTCTATGCAGCAGTTAGACCGCGCTGGGGGGGAGGGGGGGCCTGTGCCAGCTGACTCAGCCGCAGGCGAAGGGGCTGTTGACTTGCCCTGTAGCCATCCGCGCTTGAGCAGGGCTGGGGGCGCCTGTGAGATGGAGGGGCCCAGCCCTGGGGCTGCAGCCTGAGCCGTGCAATCTCCACCGCAACACAACAGCCCCGGGCAGCTGGCCTGGGCCCGCCGGGCGGGTTTTCTTTGCAGTGGTGTCCGCTGGGGTGAAGTGATTGTTCATTTAAAAAAAAAAAAGCTACCTGCTCCCAGAGGTGTAGCAGCTGGGCTGGGGCTGGCACCAGCTCCGGTAAAGCCGGCAGACGCGGTAACGGAGACTATCCGGCTCACTAACAGCTCAGGTGTAGGCCCAGCCCCGGTGCCCTCTTCCTACAATCCCTGGGACCCAGCAAAGTGCAGAGCCATGGTTGGGGTACAGCTGCAGCAGGGCCAAGCCCCCTTCCCTCCCCCCCCCCCCCCAAAACCTGGCCAGGTGTTAATTGCTGAAACCCGAGCACCCCCTGCTCTTCCCCCCCCCCCCAGAGCTGGGCTGGAAGGAGCCGAGGGGGACCCTGCTGCCCTGCTCAATTGGGGTGCTGGGGGCGGGTGGTGATGTTGGGCCCTAGAAGCTGGGCCCCGGGGGGGGGGGGGGGGGGGGGCTGAGTTTGGGCGGAGGCGGGGCAATCATGGTACAGTGCCAGGGGCTTTTGGGGGGGGGGGGGTCCCCCAGGGCAAAGGGGCAGGCAGGTATGAGAGACCAGGGCAGGGGCACTTGGGGTAGCGTTGGGGGGGGGGGGGGGCTCAGTTCCTGTCATGAGGGGCCAGGATGGGGGCAGGTGAGGCACAAGGCACTCGCTGGGGAAAGGGATGGGGTGTTCCCCCCCCCCCCCCCCCGGCAGCCTCTCTTTACTCTGTCTCAGGATGGTGTCGTGTCCCCCCCTCCCCGCTCCCCTGACACCCCCGGCTGCACACCCTGCTGCTGTGGCCGCTATCCCTTGCTCAGCCCAGCTCCCCAGCCAGGCGTCTCTCTCACACACACACACACACACACACAGAGCGCAGGAGGGGTGTCAAGAGCTTTCCTGCAGCTGCCGCATTAACTGGAGGTGAGCAAAGCGACTCCCGGCTCAAGGGCGACTTTACTACGGGGCCACGCCCGGCTTTGCTCTCCCAGGCCGGGCGCTGGGCCACACCAGGCTGGGACATGAGGCGCTTCCCCCCCCCGCCCCTTTGTGTCTCCATCAGGGAGATTTTTAGTAACAGGGTCAAGTTTAGCATCCAAAGCCACAGCTTGCTTCCCCTGGAGCCAGAGGCCTGCGAACCGGTGTACCATCCGCACCAGCTCCATCCTCTCGTGCCCACGGACGGGCCCTGGGCTGTGCCCGGCCAGTGCGTCACGCCCGGTGAACACCCAGGCTGCCAACAGCGGGTCGCGACGCCCAGCTCCAGGCGCTCTGCACCGGGACCCCTCCGCCCACAGGCGCCGCTGGCGACAGTCTGCCCAGGGACGCTCCAGCCTCAGTCACCGTTTGCAGAAGGCGTCGGCCAGCGTGCGGCGCGCACTGGACCAGGCCGGAGCCCCGTGCACTGGGACCAGGACGAGGGCGAACACCAGAAACCAGTGTCTGCTTGGGCAGCTGGTAGGACCCAGCCTCAGGTGAGACACCCCCATCCCCCCCCCAAAAAAGAGCCCCAGGTTCAGAACATCCCCCCCGAAACCCATCCAGGACAGCTGCTGGGCTAGGAAGATCACTCCCAAGGATGCTGGGAGTCCCGGCCGTCCCCAAACAAGCAGGGCCCGTTTGGGTGAATTGCCCCGCCGTGCACTGACATCCCGCTCCCGGCCGGCCACACAGCCCCAGGCGGCTGCCCAGCTCTCAGCGCTCCTGGCTGGGCGAGGTAGGCCCGCTCCCCCCCCCCCCCCCCCCCCCCCCAGCTCCACAGCCATTTCTGGCCCAGCACCCCGTTCTGGCTGCACCCCTTAACTCCAGCTGCCGGCCCTCCAGACACAAGCGCAGCCACCGCCGTGAGGTTTCTGACATTTATTGAGAGCCGATGGCAGGGAACGCAGTCAGTCAAGCAGCCCAGTGCCACATGCCTGACCAGGACAGTCACCCTCGGAGTCAGTTCATTGCAGGGGACCAGGAGGACACAGACACACACTGTACAGCCTGGTGCTTTACGAATGGGCTGGCACATGGAATGGCGGTTTGTTCGTTTTTAATTCCCAACAATAAAAATAACAGGGTGTTTTTTTTCTCCTTTTACAATTAATGTCACAAATATCAGTGGCGGCGATTTGATAAGGTGGGTTTTTTTTTTTGTCCTTTAAATGATTGTTGCCAGACTTGTTATAGGAGCAAACGTCTTTAAAGCACCACGAACCATTTACTATTCAGACTAGTCATCATAATATAGGTGGAACCAACGCACAGAAGAGCAGGGAAAAGCACCAAGATGCATAGCTTAGACAGAATGGGGATACAATACAGCTTCCATAACTTAATCATAAAAAATATATATATATGTGTATATCCAGCATGGAGAACTTTATGGATATTTTTTAAGATACTTTTTTTTTTCTTTACAACAGATACTTTTAGGCTTTTTTTTTTTTTTTTTTTTTTTAAAGAAATTTCAAAGTTGTGCCAAATACATTTGGATCAGCAAACACAACGGGCGAGGGGGGGGGGGCGGGGAGAGAGCAGTGTGTATGCCTAAGAAAAAAAATCATATCGCCACGTTGTTTTGAAACCACAAGCAAAACGCATTCATCAGAAGTCAAGCGACAAATCAGACTCTAAACCCTGTTTATACATGAATATACAGCAGTGTATTCTCTAGAATACGCACACGCACGCGCGCACACACGCACACACACACACACACTTAGAAAAAAACAAACCTGAAGACACCTACGAAAAATAAAAACATCCAACTCAGAGTTAACAAAAAAAACACAACCCTTCATGAAACAAGGCACATCCTTTGAGTTTCTTAAACTGTGTAAAAATAAAGGAAGAACACTGACTTCAAACAGCAGAACAGCAATCTGTTTGCACATACCTTCTAACCAGAGAAAAGGTATCATATGTTTGTGCTACTCTTAATATGATCTTGCCACAAAGACATAGCGCTTATTCTTATCTAAGTTTGTCTCAAGCTAAAATCCAGTTCTCTTGATTTGTTAAAACTTTTATTATATAATTGATACTATGTTTAATATTTTAAATATATATTTGTTAAAGTTTATTCCTTTTTTTTTTTTTTAATTTCTGGGGGAAAAATATGTCTTAAATCTTTTTTCCCAATAAATTAATACTTCTTTATAGAGCTTATTTCTTCATCCCTTATCGCCCTCCACAGAACGAGTTTTTGTTCCCCAACGTTCGTAACACTTCACCACACAAGGGTATCGGCCTAAATCCAGGCCTCGCTCGGCCGTTCCCACCGCTGCTCTGTTTGCTCCAGCTTAGCCCCTCTTTCGGCTGCCGTGAGCCCAGCACGTGTAAGAAACCTACTGGGATACAGCGTTCGCCAACAGCTCTCTGACACCAGGAGGTTCAGAAAAGGAGCTGACCCCAGGCTGACCTCCAGTCCAATTTTGGGTCCCCAGGGTCAGTGGTTTGACGAAGGAGCAGAAGGATCCGGATGTGGCGGGGGAAATCGCTGGCACTTGCGAGCAGTAGGGAAGCCGGTCCCAGGCCCTTCCCTCACATCCAGGGGCCCGCTGGCATTCGTGGGACCAGGCCTGGGAGTAACAGCCACCTGCCTGGAGGCAGGCTGCAGGATGGGAGGCCTCAGATTGGAAACCCTGCTCTGTCGACTGCCCAGCCTTGTCCCGGCCTGCCAACCCCGGGGGCATCGCTGCGTGCACCCGACAACCCACTCCCTGGCTGGGAGCTGTGCTCCGGGCGCCACCCTGCCTGTTCAGACGCAGCGAGGGGCGGGAAGGAGGGGGGGGGCCAGGTTACAGGAGGAGCAATTTGGGCTGTCTCAGCCACCGCTGGGCACGGCTCGGCAGCCCCGTGGCGGTTGGATGTTCCTAGGGGTCTCCGGCAGAGCCAGCGTTAGCGTAACTAACAGCAATACACAGAGGGGCCTCCCACTGCGGGGCGTCAGCCAAACACGGACGGGCCGGGCCTGTCTCCACGGTCCTGCAGTGCCAACTGGAGGGGTGGGAACTGCCCCGTGCTCGGCTGGCCCTGCTGGCACGAACTAAACGGTACGGAGTGCGCGGGAACGTGACGGCGTCTGACCACCCAGCCTAGCAGCTTCACAGGGCAATTATCGAGCGGTCCATCGCCTGCTGGCCGGCCAGCCAGGGACCTGTCCTCTAGGAACGTATCCCATGCTTTTCTGGAGCCAGGGAGGCTTTTGCCTTCACAACCCCACGGGTGGACTCTGTCTTGTGAGAGGTGCTTCCTTCCGTTTTCGTTTCTTCTCCACAATTCACACCCCCGTTGGACACGCGGTGCCGGGCCACCGAGCAGGAGGAGACCTAGTGGGAGCAGGGATTTGGGGGGTGAGGGAGGATTATTCTACATCTGCCATGGTCTGAGCCCGTCTGTGCGCCTGGACTGGAAACTGGCAGCGTGTCTCTAGGGCGAGCAGGCTCCCGCCGATGGCTCGGCCATGCTCTGACACAAGCTGCTCTCCCAGCCCCGAAGGCGCTAACATGCTTCCCTGGCTTGGCCTCGCTCCTGGCGCTCGCCCCGGATCCCGTGCCCGCCCCAGTCCTGGAACAGGCCCGGGATGGACAGGGCGACCGCTGCATTGCTGGGGACATTTCAAGCTGGACTGGTTGAACTGGGGCGGCGGGAACGCCTGGCGATGGACAGGGGCTCCCCAGGGCTTTCCCCGCACCAGCTGCACCTGATCCCGTCGGTAAGTGAGGTGAGCCCTCGGCAGACATGCCACGCAAGGAAGGCGGGCGGCAAAGCCAGGGGAGAGAGCAGAGCTCGGGGCCAAGGCCGCAGAGCCGTGCGGCTGCAGCTCGACCCCCTCTGCCCCACCCGGGCAGGACGCTGCGCAGGCCAGGCCAGCCCTGCACGTCTGGGGGGAAAAGCCAGCCTGGAAGGCAGCTCCCCACCTCACGGCAGGGTGGGCAGGCGGGCGGGCACTGAGCAGCAAAGCAGGTGGGGAGACCATCCCCGTGTACTCCCTAGACCCACTCTGGCCGCCGCTGGCAGGCAGGGCTGGGGTGCGTGGGGGGGCCATGGGACTGAGTGAGCCCCGCCTAGTAGAGGGGCACCAAGAAATGCCGCTCGTGCCCCTGCGGGGCTGAGTGGGACGAGGCCGGGGATTTGTTCCCTGAGCTCCCTGTGCCAGTCGACAGGGACGTTCGCCCTGCCTGAGCAGAGCACCCTGGGCTGGCAGCGCTGGAGTGGCGAGGGACTCGTGTATTGTGCTTGCGTGGGGGGTGCCCCCAGCCCCCTCCTGCCATGCAGCCCCCTTCCCCCGCGTCTGCTGCCCCCCAACAGACCCACCCTCTCACATCCCCCTCTAGGGCCCACCCGCCGCCCAGCCCCAGGCGGATACACCGCGTTGCTACAGGGGTGGCCTGGAGGATGGCCCTGCGCTCCCATCACTAGGCGATGCTCCCCTACCAGCCGCATCGGGCCCTCTGCTCTGGGGCTCTCTGGGGGTCCTGCAGGCCTGAGGGAGCCGAGCGGCGGGAAGGAACGGAGCAGTGGAATGGGAGCTCTCCAGCTGCATGTGGCTCTGATTTCCCCCGGCCCCCAGAGAGCTGAGCGAGCCCCTAGTCTCCCGCCATCGGAGCCCCCCTGCCCCGGGGACCCAGCGTGCTCCAAGCATCCCTTTCCACGGAGACTGCCCCCCGAGAGCCCATCCCGCTGCCACGGGCGTCCACAGAGCACAGCCAGGCCCCCGGCGGACAGAGGGCTCCGGCCAAGCGGGGTGTGGGACCGTCCGTGGCTCCACCGAAGGACGTGGGGTGAGGACGGGCGGTAAAGGCTGAATAGTCCAAGTCAGGGACAAAGTCTTTGGAAGCCAAGCGGCTCTGAGTGGAGAAAAGTGCGAGGTGATGGTGCTGTGCTTTTCAACAGCCCTTTCTGTGCAGTGAAAGACGCCCGGGAAGCATCTCCTCAGGCAGCTGCCAGGAGCCCCCCCAGCAGGGAGTGGCACGTGGGGGGGAGATTGCCTGGGCAGGGCTATTTTCTCTAGTTTTCTCTTCTTGTTATGACACCGTTTCACTCATGCAAATGTACAAAGCTTTCTCACGGCGCCGGCGAAGAGCGCTGCTCCCGCAGCAAAATGCCTCCCCCTCCCTCCGCCCCCCTCCCCCCCAAATAACCGGAACACGTTTTAAAAAAAAAAAAAAAAAGAAAGAAAGAAAAGCGAATTGGTCAAACCGGACTCGTCACCAGAACAACGTCTCACGGTCACAGCTTCTCAGCACCAGGAAAGAACAAACAAACACCTTCCGAATAAAACGAAGCATGCAGCGAACTGAACGCCAGCGGGCGGGCACCCGCCCGGGGCCCACCGCTCCGAGCGCCTCCCAACGACAGCGGACGAGGGCACGGGAAACGCAGACGGCGGCACAGGCGAGAATGGCAGTGCTCAGTCGAGGAACAACACCAACACGGAGTCACCGGCACGAGCGGCTAACCCAAGCCCGACGGGGAGAAAAGCAGACGGACCAATACTGATTCGGGCCACGCGTGGCTAGGCCAGGGACCGGCGGCGTCCCGAGAGCAAGAGCAGCTGATCCTTGCGAAACAAAACCGGGGAACTGCGGGTGAACCACACAACGGGAACAGCGTCGCTTTCGCTGCGATGGCAGAGAGGGCGCCCGCCCGGCGCCTCGGCCCGGCGGCGGGTTTTAGACATAATCACAGTCGCTTTCTCCCACGGGCGCTTGATACTTAGGTAGGAAAAAACCCCCCCAAAAAAGGTAACGGTGGGTTTTTGTTTTTTGTTGTGTTTTTGCTTCTGCCAGAAGCCTGCCGCGAGCGCCTCGGGCCGTGTTAGCACAATCCTGAGGTAATCTTTTCTTCTTTGTGCAAACCCCGAAGGATTGGATCGGCGAGGAGGGGAGGACAGGCTGTACAGGGGGCGGAGGGAGGGGGGCCGGGAGTCAGGAGATCATTGTGCCCTTGTGCCCACGGTGAATCCTGAGGTTAGCTGGCAGTGTCCGCGGCGCCCCCCTCATTCCAGCATGGCGTCCAGCTGGTCAGCCAGGTCGTCGAACATGCTGCCGATGTCGTCCAGGATGCTGACCGTGCTCTTCGACTCCACGGCAGAGCTGGGGGGGGGGCAGACAGCCGCCGTTAGCGCACCCCCCAGAGGATCCTGGCACACGCCCCCCCCCAGCAGGGTAAATTCCCGCCTCTCTCCCCACCTCTACAGTTCTGTACCCCTCATCCGGCCTGGGTGCCCCTCGCCCTGTGCCCCACCCTGTTCCCCAGCTGGGCTCCCCTCAGGGTCAGCCAGCGCCACAGGGCAGGGCATGGCACAGCCCCATGGAGCAAGAGGCTGGCACTGCAGCTGCCCCCTCCCTGCCCAGGGGTCAGGCGGATCCCCCCCGCCAGGGTGAGAGACTCAGCGCTGCCCTCCACAAGCGGGAAGGGGGAGACCCGGGGAGAGGGGCTGGGGCGGGAGAGTTGACAGCTATCAGCGCACACGGCCTTAAAGAACCCGGAACTGGCGCCCCGAGCCCTGTGGGCCTGTCGGCACAGGAGATTTCCCAGTTACCCCAGTGTCATTACAGCCCCAGGGTTACACTGGTCTGCCCCCTGCCCACCCCCTTCCAATACAAGGGCTCGTCTACACTTGAAACGCTCCAGCCACGCCGCTGCAGGGCTTCCATGTAGACGCAGCCTATGCCAACGGGAGGAGATCCACCCGTAGCCAGGCTGACCTAGTGCTGTCTTCATGGTGACCTCACTACATTGCTGAGGGGGGCGGGGGGGTTCCCACACCCCTGCACGACTAGCTGGGCTGATCTGATTTTTCCCTCAAGCCCAGCCCTAAGAGAAGGTTTTTTCAGCTCAGTTTAAATCATTTCCGGAGCAACATAAGCTAAACTAGAAATAGTCCCTCTGGCACCAGAATCAGAGCGTCCACACCAGGAGTTAGTTATACCAGTGTAAACACAGGGCTCTGAATTCGCACCGCACCTTACACCAGCACCACGTTCCCCGAGGCTCACGATTCCTCCGCTGCCTGGCAACCAGCTGTGAAACCCCCTGGTAGAGTGCGCGGCTCCCCTCTGGGAGCAGGGCCACGTGGCAGATAACAGCCTTCTACTGCCGCCTGTCATTTCTCAGCCCGCCCGGCCCAGCCCTGCTGACACCCCATGTGGAAGGTCCATTGGGCTCCACAAAACTGAATTTCTGGATTTGCAGACCCTGTTTTTTAAAAACCGAGGACACTGGTGTCCAAGCACGGTGAGGGCCGCACCGTCATGCCGGGAGCCCCCCGGGAAAGGGGACAGCTGGGCTCTGCCTACACTGGGTCAGAGCGGGGCTGTTCCACTGGAGCTAGCCTGGCTCAGATAGCCCCACTGGGCACCCCTGGGGTTCAGGGGTCCACTGGCTGTTTGCGGGTCGAGTTACAGCCTCAGCATCCCCCCCTGGGGCCGGGGTCCAGGTACAATCCGTGGGTCCTGGCCGGAGCTCAAGCACCAGGTGGCTCCATCTCACACTGCCCCGGGCTAGACGAGGCTTTCGACAAGTACCCCGCACGCCCCTCCCCGATGCTCTAGGGAAAGGCAGGGCCCTCCTCCCCCGCCCCCAATGCCCCAGCCAATGGGAGGGGGTGCTACACACTGGGGTGGGGGGCTCAGACCCCTCTGCCAGGGGCACCGTCCCTCCGAGGCATGACATGCTACAGTCCTTGCCCCCAACTGACTCCTTCCCTAACTGCCCTGCCGGCCGCCGTCCAGCAGCAGTGAGTCCCACAGGTGGGCGCCCCTCCCGAACGAGGCACCGACCCCGCCCGTGCGTGCCGGAGGGAGGGGGGAATCCTTACTCTGCCGCCTGCCCGTCCTCCTGCTTGATCTTCTCCTCCACGGCCTGCAGGGCAGCCGCCAGCGAGGCGCTGGTCTCCTCCAGCTTCTGGTGCGCCGCCTCGGGGCTGGCGCTCTCCGCCGAGGGCCCGACGAGGGAGGAGCGTGGCGGCTTGACGGGCACCTGCGGGGGCTGCCCGCCGGGCGACAAGGGCTTGGCCGGGCTGGAGCAGAGCGAAGGCGGCGTGCTGGAAGGCTTGATCGTGGGGGTGAGCTGTCTGGCGGGGGACGGGGTAGGCGTGGAGCCTGCGCTCACCGACTGGAGGGCGGCGTGCACCTTGGGGGGCTTGGGCGCTGTCGGGGGCGGGGTGGGCTTGGGCGACACCGGGGGCGGGGTGCCGTGGACCCGCTTCACCTCTGCAGGAGAGAAGAGAGAAGGGCGGTGAGGGTCATAGCCACTGCTGTTAACACCTGGGGGGGGCCGGGGGGTCGCCCCTACCCATGGGCACGTTGACAAAACCCAACCACCATGTGGGCTAACGACCTCCGTCAATTTTTTTCCCCCAATACAACCTGGCTGAAGAAGCAGGCAGCCAGCGGCAGAGGCGCCCCGACTCAGCCGGGGGGGGGGGGGGGGGGGTCGGCCAGGCCGCCCCCCGGGAACCCCAGGCACCGAGGATCCCAGGGGAAGCCAGTGGAGTAGGGGACGTCCCCTAACAACCGGGGAGCTTAGCCCCATGTGCCCCTGGAGAAGCTGTGGCCTGGCTTGTCCCCGCCTGGGCCGGGATGAACTCAGGGACCACGAGCCGAGCCGACCCGCCCTGGGGGTCTCGCCTGCCGGGCAGGGACGCGGCCCAGAGAGGCTGACGCTAAGCCCGGGGCCCTGGCGCACGAGGCACTTGGACAGGCAGAGACGTGGAGGCCATACAGCTTTGATGGTGCTTCCATGCCCCCGGTCCAGAGAGCGCCGGGCCTGGAACGGCCGCAGGCTCCCGACAGCCGTGTTATAAAACCAGACACTCGCCAACGGCTTCCTCGTGGGCACAGCATCCTCCCGCCTCCGCCGCCGGGGGGACGGGAACGTCCGGCTGCCCCTCGCCTGGGGGGGCCAGATCCACAGGGCTCCTTGTCCCCAAGAGGCAAAGCTTGTTCCCCGGCGCTAGAGGGTTCGCAGCAGGGCAGCCAAAACCGTCCGCCCGGGCGGGGGGCTCACCCGCACGCACCCGCCCTGCCTTTCAACGCTTCCCCGCCTCCAGGCGAGGGTTATTTCGCTGGGCTGTCGCCCAAATGGGCCCTGCGGAGTTCTTGTCAGCCCGCAGAAATCATTCTGGCTGTGAACTCTCCTCCCCGGACGCTGGTCCGCCCGCCTGTAACCCAGCATGGTCACCTTTATATGCTAGTCTGGGGCTCTGTTGTGGATGGCCAGCCCCCCCCTCTCCCAGGAGCGTATCCATGCCGGAAGAGGAAGGCTTCCGGATCAATCTGGCTCATTACCAGGAGTGGCCGACTGACGGGGCCAGCCTCTGAACGCCGGACAGAATTCCAGCGGCTGTTCTCAGCGGGGCCTTGTCACGTCACCCGAATGGGGTGAAGCGCAGCAGCAGCCGGCCAGGAGCCGGGACACAGCCCAGCTGCGCAGGACGGGGGGGCAGGAAGGCAGCGTCTCCAGCGGAGGCTGGCTGGAGGCAGGATGCGAGTGAGACTGGAAGCTCTCTGGGGCGGGGGCCGTCTTTTTGTTCTGTCTGTGCAGCGCCTGGCGCCGCGGGCGGGCTTCCCGGTGCTACCACAATTCAAGCAGTAACTTACAGCAATGGGCTGGGCTGGGATTTCGCCGCTTTCTCACTGTTCTGCCCCCTCCAGCCCTCCCGGCACATCCCTGCAGAGCGGCGCTCACCGAACACGGGCTCCGGGGCCACACCGGGGGGGTCCCGGAGATGCTGCGCTGGGCAGACAGGGACAGAGGAGACGTCCCGCCCCAGCCGGTGCTTGGTTCCCTGCAGCGCCCTGGAGCTGACTCCCGACTCCCCCGCTGCTGTGCGGGCCGCCACATGGCCAGCCCCACCCGGGGTTTGCCTGACACCTCTCCCAGGCCAGCGCCACCCCGCTCAGACCCTGCTTACTTCAGGGGCTCTGCTGGCAGCAGTGGGGCGGAGGGCCGGGGGAGCAGAGCCTGCACCCCTCTGCGAGCCGCTTACCTGGGCTGCCGGGGCTGGGGATCGGCGCCTTTTTGGAAGTGGGTGTGGGCGGCCCAGGGACCTTCTGTGCTTGTGGGGTTAACACGGGCTTGGGGGAGACCGGTGGCTTGACGGGCTTTTTGGGCTCCCCTCCCGCGGCCGGCGGGGCAGGCTCCAGCCCGTCCTGTCTGGCGCCAGTGGGGGGAGCCGGCAGGGGCAGCGGGGGCGACTCCGCGCCGCTCATCTCCGACGCCGGCCTCCGCTTGGCGGTGCCGGTGCCGTTCTGGTAGACGGAGAGCGGGGCCGGCTCCAGCCCCTGCTCCTTGTCTTTGCACTTAGGCCGCCGCTTGACCGTGTCCGACTCGGTCAGGATGAACTTGACGCTGTCCTGCTGGCTCTGTTTGGACCTGATCCGCCTCTTGAGCGTGGCGCTGGCCTCCACCTTGGCCAGGTCCCCGTGCCGGAGGGCGGGCGAGAGCCCCTCCCCGGCCTCGCCCTTGGCTGGCGCCATCTGCCGGGGCCGCTGCTTGATGGTCAGGTTCCCTTCCTCGGCGAAGGGGATGTTCTCGGACGAGCTGTTCTGGGGGGAGCCCCCGGACTCCGCCCGCAGCCGCTCCGCCGGGCCGCCCTCCTTGCCCGCCTCCGACCGGACGCTATCGGCGCGCTCCCGGCGGGCGGAGGCGAAGAGGCCGGTGATGGGGCCGCTGATGGTCCGGCGCCGGTTCACCACCTCCCCGTCCAGGCCGATGGCGTCTTTGTGCTTCACGGTGGCCAGGACGGTGGCCACCCGGGAATGCTCCGGGCTGGCCAGGTGCACGGCGACCCCCGGGTGCAGGTAGTAGCCTTCCGGCCCCTTCCCTCCTCCGGCAAGAGGTTTCTGCAGGCCCAGCGCCCGGGCGCCCCCGCCGATGGAGGACATCTCCAGCATGGCGGCGATGCTCTTGACGCTGCCCGCGCTGCCCGTGTCCACGCTGCCCCCGAAGTCGCTGGCGCGCCTCTGCTCCCGGGAACCTGCCCGCGCCGCCTCCTCCTCCTCCTCCTCCTCTTCCTCCTCCCCGCCACCGCCGGCCGCCTCCCCTTCGCCCTCCTTGGTGAAATCATCGGCCAGGTTGGTGCTGGAGATGGCGGAGCTGGAGCGCTTGGGGGGCGGCGGGGGCGGCCCCTTCTTCTTGGGCCTGACGGCGAAGGACTGGCTCCGGTTGACGTTCTTGTCCCCGCCCGACGGCGCCCGCACCGAATGGCTCCGGCCCACCCGCCGCTGCACCGTGGCGTAGGGCCCGGCGTCCGGCACCAGCAGCTCGCCCCGCTCCTGCTCGCTGTCGGACACGGCGTAGCGGTTCAGGCTGTGCGCCCGCTTCTTCGGCCTGCCCGGCTCCTCCTCCGCCTCCCCGCTCGGCGGCGGCAGGCACAGCACGGGCACCGAGACCGGCAGAACCGGGACCGCTTGCGCCAAGGGGCCCGACGGGTGCCCGGCCAGGCCCTCGCCCTCCACGGGCTGCGGCATGACGTAGGCGAAGCCCCGGTGCGTGGGAGACTGAGGCAGGGACCTGGGCGACAAGGGGCGGTCGACCTGCTGGAGCAGCTGCGGCGTGGGCTTGACCTTGGCCGTGGCGTGGGGCACGATGAGCGTCTGGGGCGAGGACGGCCGCGGCTTGGTGGGTGTCTGCGGCGGGGTGAAGCGCCCTGCGGCCGGGGGGAAGGACTGCCTGGGCTTGCCCGGCACCGGGGGCACGCTGGCCCTCTTGACGGTGTGCCCGTGCCGCACGGGCCTGACCTCCTTGGGCGTGCTGGGGGGCCCCTCCTTGCCCTCCTCCGTCAGGTACTCCTGGCTCTTGGACATGGCGGCGCTCGAGCCCTTGGGCCCGTCGCCCAGCAGCTCCTGGGAGCTGCTGATGTGCTTGGCCCGGCCGCTCAGGCTGTTCTCGTGCACGTGCCGGGAGGAGGGGGCCCGGTAGCCTGCCCCTTCCCGGACGTGAGCCACGTGGTTCGCTTGCTTCTCCTGGCCCTCGGGCACTTCGCCGGGGCCCGTCAGGGCCACCTGCAGCTCGTTGCTCAGCTCGCTGTCCTGGAAGGTGGTCATCTTGGGAGACTGGCACTCGGCGCTGTCCTGCGGTGGGGGTTCGATGGCCAGCACGTCCAGGGACTGGGGGGCCTTCTTCTTCAGGGTCCCCGACTCGTACTTGACGTACTCGGCCTTCTGGATTTCTGCCAGCTTCTTCACCGCCAGCATCAGCTTCTTCTGGTGGCCTGGGGGGAGGGCAAACAGCACAAAGGGGGCATTAGCCAACGAGGAGGTACCCGTCCCGCCAGCAAACCCACAGACCCTCGCCCCAGCCCGTGGGCTGTAACCATCTCCCGGGACAGCTGTCTCAGCCCAACCCAGCAGCCCGTCCGTCTCCCACACAGCAGCGGCTGGGGCCTGTGCGCTTTAACCGAGGTCGTGTATTTTAGGGTGTTTTAACTACGAGGAGGCTGCCAGGTTAGAGACCCGGTGAGGGGGGGACCCCACCGGTGTCAGCGGAGTTCTCCGGACTTACACTGGTGACATGAAAGCAGGACTTGACCCCAGGCGGCTGTTTGGCCGTGCGATAAGGGCTCCTGAGATCAGGGCCAGTCAATTCATTTTTTGTCAAGTTCCACATTTCTTGGGCAGGGTATAGTCAAGGCCCTGACTCCAGAGAAAATAACAATAAAAAGCCCCCAGTAAGTAAGTACACTAAGTAAATAAAAAAAAGGTTGGGGTCCATTCGAAAG
This sequence comes from Emydura macquarii macquarii, assembly GCF_026122565.2. NCBI lineage: Eukaryota > Metazoa > Chordata > Testudines > Chelidae > Emydura > Emydura macquarii. Next base: position 5,991,812 of record NW_027133527.1, read on the forward strand.
CATCTGACAGTCCGGATTTGGCCCACGGCCCCATCTGTTGACGATCACCGAACTGGAAAAGCTGTCATAGGAAGCTAGGGATAGCCACACTGGAGCGGACCCACGGTCCACCCCCGGTATCCTGTGTCTGGCAGAGCAAGGTGCAGGGACCCTGCAGGAGCAGACGGGGGGATAACCTGCCCCCTCACGTTAGGGCTCAGCCCTCTCTCTGCGAAAGCCCTGCCGCAGAAGGTTTATGTCCCTGCCAACAGCTGAGTTCGCACTGGCTAGCCCACCTCTGGGCAGTCCTGTCTTTTGGGGGTTCCTTTCCACGTCTCACGCACAGCCCCGCTCGGCTGTCTCTGAACCGCGGATGCAGCTGGGGAGGGTGTATTTCTGAAGGGTGGGATTGTCTAAGGAGCCTGAGGAAGTTAGGCACGTCGCTCCCGCGGCGTCAGGGCTGAGTGCCCGACTCCTTTAAGCTCTTTGGACAATCCTGCAGGCAGCGCAGAGCAGCGCAGCGCAGGGATTCTCCCGGCAGCCACGCTGCTGCTCCTCGGTCCTGCAGCAGCTGGTTTCCACTGAACCCGAACCAGGGCTGGATCGGTGCCATCAGCCCTGGCCCTTCATCAGGTTTGTTTGTTTGTTTCCTGGCTGCGCGGGGAATGTTCCTGTGCCCAACGGCTAGGCAGGGGGAGCTCCTGGCAGCTTCAGGGAATGAGGTAACGACTCCCCTAACCAAAGCAACCCCAGGCTCTGGTGGGTGGGGAGGCAGCGTGAGAGACCAACCAACCACAGGGGCCCTGGACAGGAGAATTTCTCCCGGCCGGAGGGGAGGCAGGTGGGTTTTGTAGCTCTCACCTGAGCTTACAAAGCAGCCATCCGCAGGACGCTGAAGCTCCGGGAGACAAACAAGTGTGCTCTTGCCTGGGGAGCAGGAGCCCTGAATGGTTCCTCTGCATGCGCCAAACGCCATCCTCTCTCCTCACCTGCAAATCCACCTCGGCTGGGGCTTGCTCAGCTTGTTCATTCCAGGCCCCAGCCGCCACAGCACGGCGAGGATGCAAAGTGAGCCATCGGCTCAGAGCCAGCCACGCAGCCGGCCAGGAACAGATGCCGCTCTCGTACAGACAGCACTGCCGTCGTACTGCCTGAACTGGAGGTTACTTGCATTAATATTTCGAAACACCAGAGACTGACTCCGTGACTTAACCTCCCACTGCTTTCCATTAGCAACCGACTGCACGGCCTCGCTGCAGAGATGGCTCTGGGGCTTGTACCAAACTTTAATGTCACCTTTAACGTCGGAGAATCCACCACTTCCCTCGGCAGTTCGCTCCACTGCCTGATCACCCGCACAGTGAAACCTTTGTGCCCGCTTTCTAACTGGCATTGTCTGGCTTCCAGCCACTGCTTCTTGTCCTGCCTTTCTCTGCTAAACGAAAGGGCCCCTTAGTACCCGGGATGTTCTCCCTGGGATGACACTGGAGTCAAGTCACCGCTTGATTGTCTTGGTACGCTAACCAGATTGAGCTTGGAGTCTCAGTGTCAGGCATTCTCTTCTTCCCCCCCCCCCCCCCCCTGCCCCAAAAAAATCATTTCTGTGGCTTTTCTCTGCCCCCTCTCCAACTGTTCAACATCCTTTTTAAATGGCTCGGCCTCCAGGATCGGTCCCCCCGATGCTGTGCACAGGTGAAATCTGCTCCCTGCCCCTTCTCACGACTCCAGTGTCTGTATCTCCAGGGATCACCACAGCCCGTTTTGCCCAGTGCGTCACACTGGGAGCGCGGGCGGAGTGGTTTGTGTGTTAATGTGGGTGCCACCAATGTGCGTGATCTGGGGAAACTGAGCTGCTGTATCGCTCTGGGCCGGGCTCCCCCAGGCGTCACTTCAGTGGAATTGCATTCACAGTGATCTGGGAGAGCAGCCAAGTCGCCGGTGCATGTGGTAACCAAGATACAAGGGATCCCTTTGCACTGCTTGGCGTCTGTCTGTTTTCTCCTCCTCCTGCCGTGGGCCCGATTCTCCAGGTGCCCTGCAGGCTCAGCACACCTCCTGTAATAGCCCCCCCCCCCGCCCTTCATCGGGCATTCGTATTCCGACCAGGCATCTCTCGCCCACGCGGAGCCATCGCGGACGGGGCAGGGATAGGATCAGTCCCCGCAAGCAAAAAGGTCAGGGTGTAAAGGTAGCCGCAAGGGGTGGTTTCCTGTGTGTCACTGCAACTACAGGCGGCTCCCGCTCCCGGGCACGGAGGGCATGCACCATGAGCAGTGAGGTCCAGGCACAAGACCCCCAGCAGCTCTGGAGACAGCTCTGGATGACGCCCAAGCTAGGGAACATCCTTACGTGGCCACGCGGGAAGGTGCGATGAGCCCGGCAGCTGCTCTCATAGAATCCTAGAATCCTAGGGCTGGACGGGCCCTCGAGAGGCCATCGAGTCCAGCTCCCTGCACTCCTGGCAGGACCAAGCATTATCCAGACCATCCCTGCCAGGTGTTTGTCTGACCTGCTCTTAGAAATCTCGCATGACGGAGATTCCACAACCTCCCTAGGTAATTTATTCCAGTGATTAACCACCCTGACAGCAGGAAGCTTTTCCCAATGTCTGACCTAAACCTCCATTGCTTCTTGTCCTGTCCTCAGAGCTTAAGAGGAACAATTTTTCTCCCTCCTCCTTGTAACAACCTTTTATGTATTTGAAATCTGTCATCATGTCCCCTCTCAGTCTTCGCTTCTCCAGGCTACACAAACCCACTTCTTTCCGTCTTGCCTCATAGGTCATGGTGTCCAGCCCTTTCATCAGCTTTGTTGCTCTTCTCTGGACTTTCTCCGATTTGTCCACATCTTTCCTGAAATGTGGCGCCCAGAACTGGACACAATATTCCAGCTGAGGCCCAATCAGCCTGGCCCTGCTTTGGAGGCTGAGGGCTTTGGGTGCGCACCAAGATACGGCACGCCATGGGTTAACAGAGCACAGCCTAGCGATCTGCAGGAGAATCCCCTCCCCAGCTCCGGGTGCTCTTCCATCCCAGGGCAGTGCCGGCTGCCCCACGCCCAGGGGCATCCCGAGACACCACGCCTCGTTCTCTGCCCTCTCACAGGTGCCAGCAGGCTGAGCTGGCCCAGCCGGTCCCAAATGACCATTTACCTCTGCAGCGGCTCCCAGGCCGTTGCTGGGCACCTCCCTGCACCAAAGGCTGTGATGGAGGCAGAGGCCTAGGGCTGGGGTGGCTGGCAGGGGCTGCAGGCTCAGAGCAGGACTGGGGGAGCAAAGGGGCTGTGGGTCAGAAGCGAGCGGCGTGCCGTGGGCAGGAGTGAAATAGGGCAGATGTGGGGCTGTGCTACAACTCAGGGTGCACAGGCGGAGCCGGGCGAGGGGGGCTCTCCGCACTGAGATGGGGCATGTTACAAACGACCCCCGGGGGCAGCGCAGTCCACTGGTGACGTGCTGGGACGGGGCGTTGGGACAGTCGGATTTTGCCTAGGAACGCCTGAGAGGCATCAGCTCAGCTGTGCAGGAGCTTAGGGGCTAGTCCTGTGCGGTGCTGAGCACAGCCCATGGGGGTGCAGCAGCTCCCAGGATCAGGCTGTTCATGTCCCTTTCCAGCCAGCGGCAGAGCAGTGCCAGCCCAGGGTGTGCCGTGCAGTCCCAGCCCGGGCACCATGCTGCAGCTATGGGCGCCCACAGGTGTTACGACTGCCCTGCTGTCTCCTCCCGGCCAGTGGGATGCTGTGAAGTAGGGGTAGGATCCAGAGTGACCTAGACAAACTGGAGGATTGGGCCCAAAGAAATCTGATGAGGTTCAACAAGGACAAGTGCAGAGTCTTGCACTTAGGACGGAAGAATCCCATGCACAGCTACAGACTGGGGACCGACAAGCTAGGCAGCAGTTCTGCAGGAAAGAAACTGGGGGTTACAGTGGATAAGAGGCTGGATATGAGTCAGCAGTGTGCCCTGGTTGCCAAGAAGGCTAATAGCATATTGGGCTGCATTAGTAGGAGCGTTGCCACCAGATGAGGGAAGTGATTATTCCCCTCTATTCGGCATTGGTGAGGCTGCATTTGGAGTATTGTGTCCAGTTTTGGGCTCCCCACTACAGAAAAGATGTGGACAAGTTGGAGAGAGTCCAGCGGAGGGCAACGAAAATTATTAGGGGGCTGGAGCACAAGACTGATGAGGAGAGGCTGAGGGAACTGGGCTTGTTTAGTCTGCAAAAGAGCAGAGTGAGGGGGGATTTGATAGCAGCCTTTAACTACTTGAAAGGGGGTTCCAGGGAGGATGGAGCTAGGCCGTTCTCAGTGGTGGCAGATGACAGAACAAGGAGCAACGGTGTCAAGTTGCAGTGGGGGAGGTCTAGGTTGGACATTAGGAAAATGTTTGTCCCTAGCAGGGTGGTGAAGCACTGGAATGGGTGACCTGGGGAGGTGGGGGAATCTCCATCCTTAGAGGTTTTTAAGGCCCGGCTTGACAAAGCCCTGGCTGGGATGGGTTAGCTGGGGTTGGTCCTGCTTTGAGCAGGGGTTGGACTAGATACCTGCTGAGGTCCCTTCCAACCCTCATCTGCCAGGATGCTAAGACCCGCAGTCACTGCCCTGTGCCAGCGCCAGGCCCCACGTTACCCAGCTTGGTGATCCCGATCTCCTGCAGATCCTCCCAGGTGATGTCCGTGATGAAGTCGATGTTCTCGTAGCCGTTCTCCACCAGCACCTTGTAGTACTGGGCCAGGCTGATCATGGAGAGCCAGAGAGCCAGGTTGGCCTGCAGGGGCAAAGGGAGAACAGTGCCTTAGCCCGGACCCAGCACCAATGAAAGGCGTAATACAAACGCCATGGCCTGGTATTAACACCCACCACTCCCCGAGGCTGCTGCAGCCGAGAGCTTTATAATCTAGCTGATGAAGTTCCTGCTGGCCACTCGCCCACCTGCTCCTGGTGCCCAAGTCTCCTGTGCCGCCACATGCACCCGTGCCAGCATTCAGATCTGTGCACCCGCCTGGCTCGGCTGCGAACCCGGCCCGAAGGGCCAGGCAGGGACAAACGGGGCCCCTGGCCTCTCGTGGGCTGTGACATCCCGAGCCGAACTGTTAAAACGAAGGCGCACGACAGCAGCGAACTGGGCCCATCTCGCCCCGCCTCGCTGCAGGACGCCGGCGCTTTGTTCTTCCTAGTTCTCGGGGTCCCGCGCCGTGGGGCTCCCGACCAGACAGGCCTGCACAGCCGGACAGTTTTCACCCAGAGGGGGATTTCCTCAGACTCTGCCTCAGTTCTCCCAGGCTTCATCTCATCCCCTTGTTCCTAGCTCCATCCTTGAGAGCCCCCCAAAAAACGGCTCTGCCCCCTCGCTTGGAGACAGCTGAGCACCTGGGCTGTCCCTCCCTTGGCCTCCTGACCAACCCCGCACCCCTGGAGGCATTTCCCCTGCATTTCTCTGGGTCCTCCGCAGGACGGGGCCCCCGAGAGCCATGTTCAGAGATCAGGGGAGAGCCAGGCAAAGCTCCTTTCTGGGGAGGGTTGCCGTCGCCGCTCTCCGGGAGGGGACTGGAGTCTCCAAATGCATCAGGAGAGGGCCCTTCCCACGCTGCGCCGGGACGCTGCTCCACACAAGCCAGGCGGCAACACGGGGCTAATCCCCACCTGGCAAGGAGATGGGTCCCGGGACCTCATCAGGCCTTTTCTATCCCCAACAGCAAAAGAGCCGAAGGCCTCCCCAGGGCGGGAGAGGCGAGGCCTAGGTGCACCCAGGGGTGGTCAGCCCCGGCGACCTCCCCACCCCACAGGGGAACCTGCCAACAGGGCAAAGCGGGCAGGCAGGGAGCGCTCCTGACGCCCATGGCCGGCGGCGAGCCGGGGGCGGCCTTACAGGCTTGTACTCCGGCAACCACTCGGGGACGTTCAGGCTGTTGATCTCCGAGGTGATCTTCTTCCTGTGGCCGGGTTTCGTCACGCCGATGGCCGTGAGGTCCTAGGGCACAAAGAGAGCCGGCACCTCCATCACGCCAGGGCCCAGCCCCCGGGCGAGTGCCGGCCACCAGCCGCCGCAGGCCGCTTCTCCACGCCCAGCGGCATGGGACGCAGGCTTCGAAGGGTCGGACGTTCATCGGGAAACGTCCGTTTTGCTGTGCACCCCACCCCCGGCGCAATGGGGCCCCGTGGAAGTCCCCTGCAATCCGCTCGGGGCTGGCCGGGAGAGCTGTGGGGTCGGGGAGGCGGGGCAGGGGGGGGCGGGGCTCCTCAGACGCCCCCCACGCTGGGGGATGCCCGGCTGCCAGGGCAGAGCTCAGCTGCCTTCGGGGCTGGGACAGGCGTCTCCACGGTAGACCGGCTCCAGAGGCCAGATGCGGAGGGTCCGGCTCACGTGCCCCAGTGTTTTCAGAGCAGGCTGCGGGGTCCCCGCCCAGGCACCCCGCTGGGATCGTGCCCGGTGCGCCTGGCTAGAACGGGGAAATGCCCCCCTGGCTGTGGCTGGAGCAGCCCTGCCACGAGCCACCCACAACTGCCAGACCGTGAGGGGCACGCGGCACCTCAGAGCGGTCCTCGGGGCCGGTCCCAGCCCACCACACCCCGCCCGGCACCTGGCAGCTTGGCACAGGCTGCTCCGGGTTCCCCGGGACGCTGCTGGCCTGCGAACCATCCCGGCGCGAGCTGCAGGGACCGGGCGCCTCGGAGGGTCAGGCCGTAAGGGCCCTGTGAGGCCCAGAGTGTCCCCCGTGCGAATGCCCACCCACCCCCTGCAGGGTCCGCTCCAGGCCTCGCCAGGGGCCGGCAATGCTGCCGCGACGCGTCTACACCAGGGGGTTGTGCTGCGGCACCAGCCCCCCACACAGAGGAGCCCTCGGCCCTCCCCAGAGACCAGAGCAGCTCGGAGTGGGGGCTTCCCAGCCCGTCCACAGCCCCTGGAGCCAGCCCTTCACCCACTGGGTGCGGGGGGGGATGCTCTGTCTGGGCCCGATCCTGGGCCACCGAAAGCAACGGGCGTCTCCAAGGATCGGGCTCTGGCCCTTCGGCTCCCCCGGCTCGCAGCCGCCCTCACCTCGGGGGTCATGCGGCTGATGGTGGGGATGTCGTAGCCGGCGTTGATGAAGTTGGGCGCGTAGAGCTGCAGCTGGAACTTGCAGAGCCACTGGTACACGGCCTCGGCGCTCTGCGGGGAGACAGGAGAGGGTCACCGGTGCTGCCCCGGGAGCCGGGCCGGGCCCTGGACGTGGCAGCCCTTTCAGGCCGGGTTCAATCAGCTGCCAGGTGGCTCCCACCGGGGACCCCCGCCCCCTTCTTACCTTCCCTTCTGACATCGGCTCCATCTTCTTCAGCTGCTGCTCCGCGGGCGGCTGCCCGGCGTAGGGGGAGCTGGCCACGCTCTGACTCCGAGAAGAACCTGAGGCAAAGCAGGCAAAGGGAGCAGTCAGAGGGGCTGGGAACGCCGCACCGGCGGGATCTGCGGCTCCAGCCCTATCGCTTCGGCGTTCCGCTGAAACACCCGGGTCAGGCATTGCAGACCCCGTGGCGCTTCCCTCCAGGGCGTCAGCCATGGGGTCCTGGTCCCACGACAGCATGGGTGAGCCAATTCCCCTGTATTCCCAACCGGATGAGGAACTCTTTCACTTGTCCTGAACAGTTGTGCAGTGTTAGAGCTCCACGCCAGAGGTGGCTGCATTTCAGCCACGGGCACCTTTCCTGTATAACCGACTAATGTCTGTGGGGCACTCGGGGATCCTCCCATGAACGGGGCAATCTAGAGTGAGAGTAAAGCGGGTCTTTTCCGTTTGAGCCCACCCTCCCCTTCTCATTGTTAGGGGTGTCTGCATACACACAGGCTCTGCATCCCTGAGGGCTCCTGGGATTGCCCCACAGCACCTGGGCTCTCGAGACACCTGCAGTACCAGGTCCCACCGGCTCCATCTCCCAGGGCCAGGAGAGGAGATGGGGCTCTCCCTCCTCCCTGCCTCCCGGGTCTCACCGACAGAACACTCGCTAAGGGTCCTCACATCAAGACCCCCCCAGGATCTTTCCACGGGCTCCCCATTCCTTCACTCCCCCCAGTTCTCCCGGGGTCCCCGTTCACTTGATGGGGCTTTGATGGGTGTATTTACAGGGAAACAGCTGAGTGGGCCACTCTGGGTCACACCCCAATGAAAGACTTGCCCGGACAGGAGATGATTTAGATCAACTGTATCTTGGAGCCTGTAACCCCAGCGACGGGGGGCCGGTGC